>NC_140131.1:31940793-33152446 GCF_964035555.1 Netta rufina | reverse complement strand
ATCTGTTTCTGCAGGGTGGCTGGGAGCTGTTTGTACAACTTTGGGGCCAGCATCTGGGGGTGGCTGGGAGCTGCCTGTACACTGTAGGGGCCTGTGTTTGTGGGGGGCTTGGGGGCCTCCCTCGGGGGGGGGGGGGAGGGTTGGGAGCTGCTTGTATAGGGTAGGGGGCCTGCCTGGCAGGGGTTGGGAGCTGCTTGTAGAATTTGGGTCCCTGTGTCTGGGGGGGGGGTTGGGGCCTGTGTCTCAGGGGGTGTTGGGAACTGGTTGTACACCTTTGGGTCCTATCTCTGGGGGGGGGAGCTACTTGTACCCTTACCATAAGCCGTACTCTAACACATACTTCTACCAGTACCCTTACCGTAACCCTTACCTTTACCCTTACTCTTACCCTTACCAAAGCATTACCCTTACCCTTAACGTAAGCCTAAACCTTAACCTTATCCTTACACTTACACTTACCGTAACCCTTACCCTTTCTGCTACACTTACCCTTAGCCTAAATCTAAACCTTACACTTACCCTAACCCTAACACTTACCCTTACCATTACCCATATACTTACTCTTACCCTAACCCTAAATCTTACCCAAACAGTTACCCTGACCCTTACATTAACCCTAAACCGTACCCTAAAACTTACACTTACTCTTAACCTTAACCTTACGCTTAACCTTAACCTACTACTTACCCTTTCTTATCCGTCACCCTACACCTAAAATTAACCCTAACCATTACCCTAACACTTACCCTTACCCTAACCCTTACTCTAACCCTTACAATGACCCGTACCCTTACACATACACTTACTCTTACCCTAAACCTTACCCTTACCATAAGCCATATTCTAACAAATTCTACCCGTACCCTTACCCTTACCGTAATCCTTACCCTTTATGTTACCCTAAACCTTACCCTTACCCTAACACTTACCCTTATCGTAAACCTTACCCTTTCTGCTACATTTACCATTAGCCTAAATCTAAACCTTACACTTACCCTTACCTTAACCTAATACTTACCCTTACGTTTCCCTCACCCTAACCCTAAAATTAACCCTAACCATTATTCTAACACTTACCGTTACCCTAACCCTAACCCTTACTCTAACCCTTACCCTGACCCATACCCTTACACTCACCCTTACCCTTACATTACCCTAACTCTTACCCATACCATAACCCATACCCTAACACATATTTGTACCCTTAACCTTACCGTTACCCTTACCCTTACTCTATCCGTTACCCTTACGCTTACCCTTAACATAAACCTTACCATTAATCTTACCCTTACGCTAACCCTTACCCTTACCCTATCCCTTACACTTATCCTTATCCATACCCTTAACCTTACCCCAACCCTTACCCTTAAGCTGAACCTAACCCTAAACCTTACCCCAAACCTTTCCCTGAACCTTACATTAACCCTAACCCTTAACCTAAACCTTACACTTACTCTTAACCTTAACCTTACCCTTAACCTTAAGCTAGTACTTAACCTTACATTTTTCTCACCCTAATCCTAAAATTAACCCTAACCATTACCCTAACACTTAACCGTTACACTTACCCTTATTCTATCCGTTACTCTTACGCTTTCCCTTAACATAAACCTTACTCTTTACCTTACCCTTACCATAAGCCATACATCAACACTTACATGTACACTTACGCTTACACTTATCCTAGTAATTACTCGTACAATTACCCTTAACCTAACCATAAACATTAAGGATAAGCTTAAGGGTCACCCTTAAGGTTACCGTTATCCTAACACTTACACTTAAGTTCAGGATAAGGGTTACAGTAAGGGTAAGTGTTAGGGTAATGGTTAGGCTAATTTTAGGTTTAGGGTGAGGGAAACGTAAGGGTAAGTATTAGGTTAAGTTTAAGGATAAGGTTAAGAGTTATGGTAAGGGTTAGGTTTATAAGGGTAAGGGTTTGGGAAATATTTAGGATAAGGGTAAGAGAAGGGATAATGGTAAGGGTAAGGATGATGTTTAGTGTAAGTGTTAGATTTAGTTAAGGGTAAGGGTTAGTGTAAGTTTAAGAGTAAGGGTAAGTGTAAGGGTATGTGTAAAAGTACGGGTATTTGTAAGGGTTTGAGTAAGGGTTAGGGTAAAGGTAAGTGTTAGGGTAATGGTTAGGGTTAATTTTAGGGTTAGGGTGAGGGAAACGTAAGAGTAAGTATTAGGTTACAGCTAAGGTTAAGGTTAAGAGTAAGTGTAAGGTTTAGTGTAAGGATTAGGGTTAATGTAAGGGTCAAGGTAAGGGCTGGGGTAAAGGTTTAGGTAAAGGGTAAAAATATGTATATTGTAAGGGTGAGGGGTTAGGGTAATGGTTAGATTTTAGTTAGATTTAGGTAAGGGTAAGGGTTAGGGTAAGGTTTAGAATTAGGCAAAGGGTAAGTGTAGCAGAAAGGGTAAGGTTTAGGATAAGGGTAAGTGTTAGGATAGGGGTAAGGTTTAGGGTTAGCTTAATAGTAAGGTTAAGGGTAATTGTACGAGTAATTGCTAGGGTAAGTGCAAGCGTAAGTGTACATGTAAGTGTTGTTGTATGGCTTATGGTAAGGGTAAGGTCAAGGGTAAGGTTTATGTTAAGGGTAAGCGTAAGGGTAACGGATAGAGTAAGGGTAAGGGTAAGGGTAACGGTAAGGTTAAGGGTACAAATATGTGTTAGGGTATGGTTTATGGTATGGGTAAGAATTAGGGTAAGTATAAGGGTAAGGGTAAGTGTAAGGGTACGGGTCAGGGTAAGGGTTAGAGTAAGGGTTACGGTTAGGGTTAGGTTAAGGTTAAGTGTTAGGGTAATGGTTAGGGTTAGTTTTAGGGTTAAAGTCAGGAAAACGTATGCGTAAGTATTAGGTTAATGTTAAGGGTAAGGTTAATGTTAAGAGTAAGTGTAAGTTTTAGGGTAAGGGTTAGGGTTAATGTAAGGGTCAGGGTAAGGGCTGGGGTAAGGTTTAGGGTTAGGGTTAGGTTAAGGGTAAGGATTAGGGTAAGGGTAAGGGTATGGATAAGGATAAGTGTAAGTGTTAGGGTAAGGGTAATGTTAAAGGTAACAGTAAGTGTAAGGAGAAGGGTTAGGGTAAGGGTAAGAGTAAGGGTATTGGCAACGGTAAGGGTCAGGGTTTCAGTAAGGGTAAGTGTAAGGTTTAGATTTAGGCTAAGGGTAAGTGTAGCAGAAAGGGTAAGGTTTACTGCAAGGTTTACGGTTTCGGCTTAGGTTAAGGTTAAGGGTAAGGGTAAGGTTAATTGTACGAGTAATTGCTAGGGTAAGTGTAAACGTAAGTGTACATGTAAGTGTTGTTGTATGGCTTATGGTAAGGGTAAGGTCAAGGGTAAGGTTTATGTTAAGGGTAAGCGTAAGGGTAACAGATAGAGTAAGGGTAAGGGTAAGGTTAAGGGTAACGGTAAGGTTAAGGGTACAAATATGTGTTAGGGTATGGGTTATGGTATGGGTAAGAATTTACCCTTACGGTAAGGGTATGGGTAAGAATTTACCCTTACGGTAAGGGTAAGTGTTAGGATAAGGGTAAAGTTTAGGGTTAGGTTAAGGGTAAGGGATAGGGTAAGGGTAAGGGTAAGGGTAACGGTAACGGTAAGGGTAAGGGTTACGGTAAGGGTACGGGTACGGGTAGAAGTATGTGTTAGAGTATGGGTTATGGTAAGGGTAAGGGTTAGGGTAAGGGTAAGTGTTGGGGTAATGGTTAGGGTTAATTTTAGGGTTAGGGTGAGGGAAAAGTAAGGGTAAGTATTAGGTTAAGGTTAAGGGTAAGGTTAAGGTTAAGTGTAAGTTTTAGGGTAAGGGTTAATGTAAGGGTCAGGGTAAGGGTTGGGGTAAGGTTTAGGCTTAGGGTTAGGTTAAGGTTAAGTGTTAGGGTAAGCGGAAGTTGTATGGATAAGGATAAGTGTAAGGGATAGGGTAAGGGTAAGTGTTCGGGTAAGGGTAAGGTTAATGGTAACCGTAAGTGTAAGGGTAAGGGTTAGGGTAAGGGGAAGAGTAAGGGTAAGGGTAGGGGAAGTCTAAGGTTACGGGTCAGGGTTAAAAGTTAGAGTAAGGGTTAGGGTTAGGGTTAGGTAAGGATAAGTGTTAGGGTAATGGTTACGGTTAATTTTAGGGTTATGTTGAGGGAACACAGCAACAGTGCGCGCAGTCGCAGAATATACCAGGATGTGCTGCGTAATCCCAGAATTAGCAAGGTATAAAAAGGGACCCTGGCAGGGGTGAGGTGCGTGCCGTTGGCGGAGCTGAGACTCCCCGGCTGCCCAGTGCTGTTTTGCTTGATGTTTGCTTACTCAATAAATTCCTTTCTATGATTAATACAATGCTCTCTGAAAATTAATTAAGGGGGCAACTTATAACACTTTGGACGCTCAAAACCCAAACCCAAAAACTTTGGACGCTCAAAACCCTATCCCGAAAACACTAGGACGCTCCAAACCCTATCCCGAAAACAGGATGCTCCAAGCCCTAACCCAAAAACATTTGGACGCTCAAAACCCAAACCCAAAACATTAAGATGCTCCAAACCTATCCGGAAAACATTAGGAAGCTCAAAGACCTATCCCAAAAACTTAGGACGCTCAAAACCCTATCCTGGAAACACTGAGATGCTCAGAACCCTATCCTGAAAATTTAGGACGCTCCAAACGCTAACCCAAAAACATTAGGACGCTCAAAGCCCCAACCCAAAACATTAGGACGCTCCAAACCCTATCCTGGAAACATTAAGATGCTCAAAACCCTATCCTGAAAACTGAGGATGCTCATTACCCAGACCCAAAATATTAAGATGCTCAAAACCCTAACCCAACTACTTAGGATGCTTGAAAGCCTATCCCAAAAAATTAGGGCACACAAAAGCCTAACCCCCAAAATTAAGATGCTCAAAATCCAAACCCCCAAAATTAGGATACTCAAAACCCTGGACCTGGAGAACCTAACCTGAAAAAAAAAAAAAAAAAAAAAAAGATCTTAAAACCCTAACCGTAAATAACTGACCAAAAATAAAACCTTAAGACTCTAACCCTAAAAAACATACCAACACTACAACCCAAAAAACTCTAATACCCTAACACGCTAACCCTGAAACCCTTAAAACCCTAACCCCCAAATCCTTAAAACCCTAACCGTTAAAACTCCAACCCTAAAAACCTTAAAATCCTAAACATAAACCCTGAAACCCCTTACCCTGAAACCCAACCCTAGTGCCCAATCCCTGAAACCTTAAAACCCTGAATCAATCTGTAGCAAATAGCATAGGCTGAGTCGAGGATCTCAGTACAGTAGCTTTATTATTCGAGATTACAATGGTGGGTGTCCCACAAGCAGGAGGGTGCCTACTAATTCCATACACAGTTTATACACTTTTTTTTTCTGCCGAGGACCGGGACCCTCCCCTGTTTCCCCTTTAACTGTGCTATTCAAGGTTCATAATCTAGCTGGTGCTTCACAGAAAATACACAGCTGCTGGCCTGTTACAAGTCACATTTCTTTTGAGGTTTTTACTCTTTGAGGTGGTAATGTTTCTTACGCCGTGATTTCCACCTAATTGCTGTAAGGATTCTGGTTGTCTGCGTTTTACAAGGTTGTCTGTTATAATAAATAAAAGTCCCAAATAGGATTACAATCAAAGTTTACAATTCACTGAATGAATAGAGGTAAGCAAACAGTGCTGGGTACGCCGGGAGTCTCTGCTCCACCAAGACGCGCACCAGTTATACACCAGTTACCTCCCTTAAGGGATATAGAGAAGCCCTCTCAGATACGTCCGTCCTACTTCTCCTGCATGCGGCTGGAGGTCGGTCTAATTCTGGTGCTGTTGGTGGTGGAAGCTGGGGCAACGGTGGTACTGGTGGCGATACCACAGCCACCGGAGGGGGAGCCGCCGGGGGTGGATTGTTAGGATATGGAGGTGGTAGCTTATCCAACGGCTCACGTTTATCTTCTTTTTCTTTTTCATGTTCTTCTTGTTCTTCAAATTTCTTACCTGCTTTTAGTGTAAATATTGAGGCTGGAAAAGGACGTGAAGTCCTCCTGATCCATAATCCTGCATAATCACTTTCTTCCTGGCTAAAAGGTTCCTTTGAATTAACATGGATATTTAAGGCCTGGCAAATCCAGTCTTTGAAGGATCCAAAAACAGGCCAAAAGACATGTAGTCTTAAAGGCTCCTTTGGCCATTCTGTCACACAATACTGGACCATTTTTAATTTACTTTTTCCTTTTCTGGGGTCCCTATCATTCCAATTTCTAATCGTTATTCCTAATGGACTTTCTGGTGGTATGACTGGTAATTTGCTCCCTTTCTTCTGGTCTCTGGTCTTCGATTTTGTCTGACCCATCTAGGAATTTTACTATGGCAATTCCCACAGCCCTTGGTTACCTTAGTAAGAGTGTCTTGCAGGGGGTCGAGGACCTATCACACACCCACAAATCCTATAGGAATCCCTTCGGTCCTTCACCGGCCAAGTCCCTCGCGGGAGATTGGAATCGCGGTTAGAAGACCTCCACAATCGCTTCGGAACTAAGTTCCATCTCAGTCACACTCTTACACACACAGGCAACCGAACCCCACCCAACTGAACGGTATATGCTTTAAATGCTTACGACTCCGTCATCTTTGTTCGGATCTTCACACACACAATTACGGGCAAAATATAGTGCTGCAGCTGTCGAGGGAGCTGAAAAAAAGAATCAGAAACTTTGTTTACCTTTATTCAGGTTCAAGATGCCATTAGTTCCGACCTGACTCAAAGAGCAGCCACCAAATGGTGGGGGTGCCTCTCCTAGATCAAACCAGAAATCAGGAACCAAAGCCCTCCTGGACGAGCGCCCACTTGTAATAAATGACTGGGTCCCAAATAGGATTGCAATTGAAATTTACAATTTATTAAATGAATAGAGGTAAGCAAGCAGCGCTGGGTGCGCCAGGAGTTTCTGCTCCACCAAGACGCACACAAGTTACATCAGGCGGCTGGTTTTTATGCAGCTAGGCTAATACATATTCATTACTACTTCTACAAAAGGCAGGGTTATTCTAATTAGTTCCCAGAATCCAAACCCTCCCACTGGTGCAGGCGTTATCAGTCTCCGGTGGTCCCTCTGGGGGCCGCTCGTACTGAAGGCTCGTAGTCTTCCTCCCAGGCTTTTCTCGTGTCCATCTCCTTTGTCCATCTTGGCTGGATGGCAGACACTTGCATAGTGTCCCATGCAACAGTTGTAATAGTTAGCAGTTATTCTGAAACCCCTTTGTTCTCTTATCCCCTATTGACCCGAATTGCTGGACCATTCCTTTGCAAGATACAAGAACTATATATATTAACCACTCTGGTTTTCTCAGACTTTTCATCATATCATGCGGCCCTAGCATTGGTCCATATTGACACGAATCAGATGAACTCATTTCACACTGTTAAGCTGTCTTATCACTGCAAGCATATCTCAATACCACCTTCCTTCCCTCTACAGGATGTAACTGCGCAAAAACAACATTTTTATTCCCATAACCTTGATCCCCTTACCCTGAAATCCTTATTCCCCTTAAACCTAACAACTCTAACCACAACCCTAACCCTTATTATCAACCCCCTAACGCTAATGACACTGACCTTAATCCAAACCCCAAACTGCCCCTAACCCCAGACAACCAACAACGAAACACACACACACAAAGATGGAAACTACAAAAAAGGCAAAACCCACGATACAGGCCCCAAATCACAAATACGCAACCAAAATGCTACAGAAAAGCCCCAGATGCAGGCCCCAAATGCTACTGCTAGGCCTCAAAAGCTCAAGATGCATCCCAAAGCAAAAATGCAGACCCCAAACGTTACAGAAAAGCCCCCAAACCCAGGCTGCACAAGTCTACAAGCAGGCCCCAAACTGCCAACAGAAGCAGCCACCAACCACACCCAGATGCAGACCCCAACTGCCCACAAGCAGCTCCTACCCCACCACCCCCTCCCAAGAACTGGACTCCACCCAGACACTGGCCCAAGACCCGGGCCCGCCCCCCGCCAACCCCCCTACCCTCCCCCCGACACAGGTGTACAAGCAGCTCACAACCCGCCCCTTCAGAGACCGGTCCCACTCCCCCCACCTCCCCCAAGACATGGGATGCGGAGGTGTACAACCAACTCCCAACTCCCTCCCCCTCAAAGGGAGGCCCCAAAGACCCCCAAATGGAGGCTCCTAGAGTGAACAAGCACCTCCCAACTCCCCCAGGCACAGGCCCTCCCCCCCTCCAAACACAGGCCACAAAGGTGTATAAACAGCCCAGACCCCTCTCCAAGACCATGGCCCCTATAGTGTACAAGGAGCTCCCAACCACCCACAGATGCAGGCCCCAACCCTTCTCAAAAGGGAGGCACCTAGAATGCATGAGCAGCTCCCAACCCCCCTAAACATAGGTCCAAAAGTGCACAAGCAGCTCCCAACCCCCCTCAAATACAGACCCCAAAAGTGTACAAGTAGCTCCCCCCCGAGAGACAGGACCCAAAGGTGTACAACCAGTTCCCAACACCCCTGAGACACAGGCCCCAACGCCCCCCCAGACACAGGGACCCAAATTCTACAAGCAGCTCCCAACCCCTGCCAGGCAGGCCCCCTACCCTATACAAGCAGCTCCCAACCTTCCCCCCCCCCCCCCCGAGGGAGGCCCCCAAGCCCCCCACAAACACAGGCCCCTACAGTGTACAGGCAGCTCCCAGCCACCCCCAGATGCTGGCCCCAAAGTTGTACAAACAGCTCCCAGCCACCCTGCAGAAACAGATTCCTACATTGTACAAGCAGTTCCCAGCCCGCTAGACACAGGCCCTGACCCCCCACAGATGCAGGCCCCAAAGGTGTACAAGCAGCTCCCACCCCTCCCCCAGACGCAGGTCCCAAGCCCCCCCCCCCAAACACAGGCCCCTACAACCAGCACCCAACCCCCTACCTCCGATGCCAGGCCCAAAGGCGTAGAAGCAGCTCCAAACCTCCTCCCTCAACCCAGGCTCCAACAGTGTACAAGCAGCTCCCAACCAACCCTCCCCTTCCCCCCCCCCCGACACAGGCTCCAAAGGAATACAAAGAGCTCCCACCCCTCCCCCAGATGCTGGTCTCAACCCCCCCCCCCGCCCCCAGAAGCAGGCCCCAAAGGCGTAGAGTCAGCTCCCAACCCCCTCAATGCTGGCCTAGGGTCTACAAGCAGCTCCCCCCTTGCCCCCAGATGCCAGCCCCCAGACACAGACCCCAAAAGCCTAATCACAGGCCCTGAACTCTAGAGGCAGGCTCCAAAACCCAGGACAAAGCCCCAGTGGTTCGAGACAGGGCCCAAATCCCAGACACAGGCCCCAAACGCTAAACATATGCCAAAAAAAGTATTAGTGCTGGTGCCAAATGTTACAGACAGGCCCAAAAGCCCGAGATGCTCAAGGCTGAGACATACCATGGCTTTCTGAATTACTGGAAAGCAGCTTTCATTCTCAGATAATTGTGTGCAGGCTGATTAAGTAGGTATTAGGGAGGCAAGGACAATCCCCAGACAAGGACTGTGTATCTCGAAACAAGACACTGGAACTCATGATAAGGAAGCGGCAGGCGGACAGAGAAACGAATGTAAGGACTATAAATCTCGAAACTGGACATTGGAATTCATTATAAAGATACAACAAACGGGAGAATTAGCAACAACCAGCTCTTGCAATTAAGAAACATGCCAATTCAGCAGATTCCTGACCAAAGGTGAAAAGTACACTGTGAGGAAGACTCGGGGTCTTCCTCCCAAAGACCCCTGCCCACGTCCCAAAGACCCCTGCCCACAATTCTTGGAAGGCTCTGCGCAGGCGCAAGGTGCCAAAAGGCTAATTAGCATGAGAAGCGAGGGAAGGCGGGGATAGGTAATGCATATGTATAGGTGCTTGTAGAATATTGATAGATTGATTGTATAAATTCAAGACTGCTTTCTGCTTTGGGTATGCACGATAGGTGGAGAGATCCCCCGTGCATCCAGCGCTGCAATAAAGAATATACCACTTAAAGGAATTTCGGCTTCGATCTTTGAATCAATTTGGTGACCCAGATGGGACAACCTCTCTGCCGGACTGCAGGACCCGCTGGGAACAGGACTCCCTAGGGTACCCCCGGGATTTCCCGGAGGGACTCCTCGACTCACCGGATCACTGCGGAGGCAGACAAGGACCCCATCATTGTAAGTGAGTATATTCTTTATTCTGGTTTGGTTTTCTGGTAGACCGGTCATCTGGAACTGTCTGTAAGTCAGAAGGTGATCTTCTGCGAGGCAGTGTTTGGTATATACTTTGTGGTTAGCACCATAAGTACATGTTTGGGGACCTTAAGGAAGGAGCTCGCTTTAAGGTCCATCTGGAATTGTGTTGTCTATTTCGGTTTTCTGACTCATGGAGTATGGTATTTAACTCTGGTTATTGTTACTGCGATTTTGGCTATTTTCCTGGTGGTAATAGTAGGTTCGTGGCATTGTTATAAGAAAGATATCGTTACGGTGTTACACAGTTCGGTTTTCTGACTTATCGCATGTGGAATTTGACTCTGACTATTGTTACTGTGATTTTGGCAATATTGCTGGTAATAGTAGTTTTGTGACATCGCTACTGAAAGATATTGCGTGCCCATATTTTTGTGAGTGATACGTTTTGTGATACGCTTTTGTAAGTAACATGTGTATTCTGAAAGTGTAAACTGGAAACTGGGGGGGCAAACAAGCAGTGAAATTTTAAAGAAAAGTGTGTTAGGCTGTGTTTTAAGTCACTGGAAGGATATTGGAGGATCTGCCGGTGGAAGTGTGAACAGGAAAACATTGATAAAATATCGTAATCAGTGGTGGCCGCTTTATAAGCTGGAATGTGGAGAAAAGTGGCCCCTAAATGGAACTTTAAACTCTAATATTTTGCTACAGTTAATGTTGTTTTTTGAGAAGCAGAACAGGATGAAATGTTGTATACTGATGTTTCAGCATCTTGGTGGGAAAAGGTACGGACTTAAGTTGGCCCCTGACTGAACCTTTGATGTTGGCATTAGAGAAGTACAGGCTGGAGAAAGATAAAGGAAGTGTTAAAAGGGTTGTTGAAAGTGTTAAAGGTGTTTGAAGTTGAATGAGCAGGGAAAGAGGATGTAGGAATGTTAATAGTTCTGCCTCTGCCCGAGGCAGAGATCTTAAAATCATGGGTGTTAGCCCTTTAGGGCAAAGGGACCATGGTCGGTCCGGTCCGAGAGAGTCGTCACAGAAACAGAAAAGAGGTCAACTCTTAAAACAACCTGAGTTCATGTGCGAGCTCAGATTGCTGATGGGACCGTTCAGGGAACTGTGGACAATAGCATTCCCCTGACCGACCCCCACTAAGACCCGAATCATCCTGAAAATTATGAACGGTTAAGTAAATACTAAAACCTGGATGAATTGGGAATTGAGAATATGCTTCCAACAAGGTCTAAAAGAAAGCCCTATGGAATTTTTGGACCAACTCTGAAATGTAATGAAAATAAATAAATAAATAAATAAATAAAACAAAACGGTTTGGACCTGGCTTTGGAGGACAAATTGACTAGCCTTTTCCTAGGGTAATCAACCCCTGATTTCAACAGGAATAACGGGGACCTGGGGAATCTACCCTAGCGGATCCTCCACTGGTTATAATGAAGCTAGGGGAGGAATGGAAGTGAAATTTCTTATTGCTATGGGGCAACGTATTCAGTTCTAAATCAAGCATTAATGCCTTCACAGAATTATTATGTTAGGGTAAAAGGTGTGTCGTGGTTTAACCCGGCCGGCAGCTAAACACCACGCAGCTGTTCGCTCACCCTCCCCCTCCCTCTCTGGGATGGGGGAGAGAAATGGAAAGTGAAGCCCGTGAGTTGAGATAAAGACAGTTTAATATGACAAAATAATAATAATAACAATAATAATAATACAATGATGATAATAGTACCACTACTAATAATGTGTACAAACAAGTGATGCGCAATGCAATTGCTCACCACCCGCTGACCGATGCCCAGCCTAACCCCGAGCAGTCCGGCCCCCTCCCCCTGGCTAGCCACCCCTATGTATTGTTTAGCCTGACGTCAGATGCTATGGAATACCCCTTTGGCTAGTTTGGGTCACCTGTCCTGGGTCTGTCCCCTCCCAGCTCTTACTGCACCCCTCGCCTGCCTGTTGGCAGGACAGAGCAAGAAGCTGAGATGTCCTTGGCTTGGTATAAGCACTGCTCTGCAACAATTAAAACATCGGGGTGTTATCAGCACTCTTCTCATCCTAAGCCAAAACATAGCATTCTACCAGCTACTAGGAAGAAAATTAACTCTGTTCTAACTGAAACCAGGACAAGGTGTAACCAAAAAGGCTTATTTTTGTGAACCTTTGAAGTACAAGTTAGGGAAACAATGGGGCATACACAGATTTTTATCTATGCCTAGCTCCTCATGGGCACTCTTAGGTAGAGATTTATTAGAGCAAGCAGGAGCAGAAATTGTCTTTGAAAAAGGGAAAATGGAATTAAGAACAGGAGAAGAACAACTAATAAATGTGTTAAGCTTGGCACTAATACAAACTGACCCTAAAAGTGAAATACCTTTAGAGATCACAGATCAAGTATGTCCAGGAGTTTGGGCTATAAAGCATATAAATATTCTGATCCTAACTGCGTTACACCTTGTCCTTGTGTAACACTTTCCAGTTCGTCTTATTAGTTACTTGAGAAATTGTTTGTATTAAGGTCAGGTGTAAGTTCTCATCCCAAGTTGCCCACCCCAAATCCGAGAACCGCACCCCTGCAATCATTAGGATCTGGAAAACCGTAATTTTGTTGGTCCAATTGGAGTGGTGGTCCATATCCTCGCCGGGGCCTTCTTCACCCTTGAATTGTGGATCCAAGCTGCTTGCTTCTTAATCTTAATGGCGGTGTGTGTTGTCAGTAATACTTGGTATGGTCCCATCCACTTTCCTTCCATTTTTCCTGCACGGGTTGTCCTGAAAAAGTCTTTATATATATATAATCCCCGAGCTTAAAGGGGTGGATTGGTTAATCCAACCCTCTAGCCCTGGTCCCTAAAACAAATTTATGTACTTTATTTAATTGTTTCTGAAGTTCAGTTATATACGCATATAAATATTCTGATCCTAACTGCGTTAGGTCCTCTCCACTAAATGGAAATTGCTATGGCCTTCCATATAAGATTTTGAAGGGACTCAAATTTCCTTTTATTCTAGGTTTAACTCTAATTCCAAGTAATGCTAAAGGGAGGGATTGAGGCCATGACAAATTAGCTTCTTATCCAATTTTAGCTATTTATTGTTTAATTAAATGGTTCATTTTTTCTACCTGTCCACTTGCCTGTGGTCTATAAGGAGTATGCAGTTGCCAATCTATCTTTAGAATCTTACTTATCTGTTCTACCACTTGTGCACAAAAATGTGAAACTCTATCAGAAGACATTGCTACTAGAATCCCAAAGCATGCTATTATTTCATTTAACAAGACTTGAACCACTTCTCTTGCTTTGTTTGTTCGACAGGGAAAGGCTTCAGGCCTTCCTGAAAACGTGTCAGTCAGAACCAGTAAATAATGATACCCCCCTTTTCTAGGGAGTTCTGAAAAATCAATTTGCCACTGTTGCCCCGAATAATTTCCTTTACCGATTATTCCAAATTTTATTCTATTCTTGGTATTGGGGTTCTTGTGTAAGCAAATGCTACATTGTTGAGTTACTTGTTTTATCATATCGTCCCACTAATGTCTGACTCAGGCTCTTATGCAGTGTGCCAGCTCCCCAGTGCGTTTTATTGTGTTCTGTAAGAACTATGGGCCATGTCAAACTAGAGGGTATTACTATGTGGTTATCTTTTAAATATACTCATCCATCTGGTTTCATTTTACCTTTCAAATCTTCAATTAATTTTAAGTCTTCTTTTGTATAATTTGGATATAGTTTGGATTTTACCGTCTGGTATCAAAGACAATGCCTTCACCTCAGTTATTTCAGCTGCCTGCTTAGCCTCTGCCAATCGATTTTCCAATTTCAAAATCGGTGTTCCCCTTTTGGTGTCCCTGACAATGCATGATAGCTACCTTTTCTGGTTGTTTTACAGCCTCTAACAATTTTAAAATTTCTTCAGCATACTTTGTGTTTTCACTGAGCGGTCAGCAATCCATGTTCTTTCCAAATTGCTCCATGAGCATGTACCACGCCGAATGTATATTTAGAATCTGTCCAAATATTTACCCTTTTTCCCGCTGCCAGTTCCAACGCTCTCGTGAGAGCAACTATCTCCGCCTTTTGAGCTGATGTTCCAGGGGGTAAAGGCTTAGACTCGATTACCTGCTGAGTAGTTGTTATAGCATATCCAGCTTTACGTTGTCTTTGCGTAACAAAACTGCTCCCATCCGTGAACCAAGTTTCTTCCGCATCTTCCATGGGCTCCTCCTTAAGGTCTGCTCGGCTGGAATACACAGTCTCTATAGTTTCTAAACAATCGTGAATCACAGGTTGTGCCGGAGCATCACTAAGAAAAGAGGCTAGATTCACAATATTAATTATCACAATTTCCACGTCGTCCTGTTCTACCAATATTGCTTGATGTTTCAAAATCATCAATTCTTGTTTAAGTTGTTTAAAGACTTTTTGTGCTTCTCCAGTCCAGACTAACTTTGACTGGTGAATCTTTATCAATTCACATAGAGGCTTTACCAATAGTCCATAATTATAAATCCAAAGGCGACACCAACCTGTCATTCCTAAAAAGGTTTGTAGCTCCTTTACCATTTGAGGTTCTGGAGTCCGGCAAATGACTTCCTTATGTTCAGTTCCTAGTTCTCGTTGTCCTTCCGAAATGTCAAATCCCAGATAGGTCACACTTTGTTGAGCCAGCTGGACTTTCTGTCAAGAGACTTGATATCCATTTAAACCCAGAAAATTAAGACGACTTATAGTCCATTGAATACAACTCCCTTTAGTCTCGGTAGCTATTAAGAGATCATCTACATATTGTAACAAAGCACCTTCAGTGTCCGGAGGTATCCATGTTTCGAGTTCCCTTGCTAATTGGTTTCCAAAAATAGTTGGGCTATTCTTGAATCCTTGAGCTAGTAATGTCCACGTAAGCTGCGTCTTTCTGCCTGAATCGGGATTTTCCCATTCAAAGGCGAATAGGTTTTGGCTTTCTGTGGCTAAGCCTAGGCAGAAGAAGGCATCTTTTAAATCCAGTACGGTAAACCAGACTTGACTATTCTTTAATTTAGTCAGCAAAGTATAAGGGTTTGCCACTACTGGATGTATATCCTCAGTGATTTTATTTATGGCCCTCAAATCCTGAACTAGCCTATAGCTTTTTCATCTGCCTTTTTAATTGGCAATATGGGTGCATTCTATTCTGATTCGCATTCAAGCAATAATCCATACTGTAAAAATTTATCAATTATCTCTTTAATTCCTTTCCTATCTTCTATCCTCAAAGGATATTACTTAACCTTAACGGGTTTCTCTCCTGGCTTTAGTTTAATAATTATCAAGGTCACATTTTTAGCTCTTCCAGGGACTTCGGTAGCCCAAACTCCTGGACATACTTGATCTGTGATCTCTAAAGGTATTTCACTTTTAGGGTCAGTTTGTATTAGTGCCAAGCTTAACACATTTATTAGTTGTTCTTCTCCTCTTCTTAATTCCATTTTCCCTTTTTCAAAGACAATTGCTGCTCCTACTTGCTCTAATAAATCTCTACCTAAGAGTGCCCATGAGGAGCTAGGCATAGATAAAAATCTGTGTATGCCCCATTGTTTCCCTAACTTGTACTTCAAAGGTTCACAAAAATAAGCCTTTTCGGTTACACCTTGTCCTGGTTTCAGTTAGAACAGAGGTAATTTTCTTCCTAGTAGCTGGTAGAATGCTATGTTTTGGCTTAGGATGAGAAGAGTGCTGATAACACCCCGATGTTTTAATTGTTGCAGAGCAGTGCTTATACCAAGCCAAGGACATCTCAGCTTCTTGCTCTGTCCTGCCAACAGGCAGGCTGGGGGTGCAGTAAGAGCTGGGAGGGGACAGACCCAGGACAGGTGACCCAAACTAGCCAAAGGGGTATTCCGTAGCATCTGACGTCAGGCTAAACAATACATAGGGGTGGCTAGCCAGGGGGAGGGGGCCGGACTGCTCGGGGTTAGGCTGGGCATCGGTCAGCGGGTGGTGAGCAATTGCATTGTGCATCACTTGTTTGTACACATTATTAGTAGTGGTCCTATTACCATCATTGTATTATTATTATTATTATTATTATTATTTCTATTATTTTTATTTTAATTTTTATTTTTATTTTTTATTTTTATTTCTATTTTTATTTTTATTATTTTTATTATTTTGTCTTATTAAACTGTCTTTATCTCAACTCACGGGCTTCACTTTCCATTTCTCTCCCCCGTCCCAGAGAGGGAGGGGGAGGGGGAGCGAACAGCTGCGTGGTGTTTAGCTGCCGGCCGGGTTAAACCACGACACACCTTTTACCCTAACATAATAATTCTGTGAAGGCATTAATGCTTGATTTAGAACTGAATACATTGCCCCATAGCAATAAGAAATTTCACTTCCATTCCTCCCCTAGCTTCATTATAACCAGTGGAGGATCCGCTAGGGTAGATTCCCCAGGTCCCCGTTATTCCTGTTGAAATCAGGGGTTGATTACCCTAGGAAAAGGCTAGTCAATTTGTCCTCCAAAGCCAGGTCCAAACCGTTTTGTTTTATTTATTTATTTATTTATTTATTTTCATTACATTTCAGAGTTGGTCCAAAAATTCCATAGGGCTTTCTTTTAGACCTTGTTGGAAGCATATTCTCAATTCCCAATTCATCCAGGTTTTAGTATTTACTTAACCGTTCATAATTTTCAGGATGATTCGGGTCTTAGTGGGGGTCGGTCAGGGGAATGCTATTGTCCACAGTTCCCTGAACGGTCCCATCAGCAATCTGAGCTCGCACATGAACTCAGGTTGTTTTAAGAGTTGACCTCTTTTCTGTTTCTGTGACAACTCTCTCGGACCGGACCGATCATGGTCCCTTTGCCCTAAAGGGCTAACACCCATGATTTTAAGATCTCTGCCTCGGGCAGAGGCAGAACTATTAACATTCCTACATCCTCTTTCCCTGCTCATTCAACTTCAAACACCTTTAACACTTTCAACAACCCTTTTAACACTTCCTTTATCTTTCTCCAGCCTGTACTTCTCTAATGCCAACATCAAAGGTTCAGTCAGGGGCCAACTTAAGTCCGTACCTTTTCCCACCAAGATGCTGAAACATCAGTATACAACATTTCATCCTGTTCTGCTTCTCAAAAAACAACATTAACTGTAGCAAAATATTAGAGTTTAAAGTTCCATTTAGGGGCCACTTTTCTCCACATTCCAGCTTATAAAGCGGCCACCACTGATTACGATATTTTATCAATGTTTTCCTGTTCACACTTCCACCGGCAGATCCTCCAATATCCTTCCAGTGACTTAAAACACAGCCTAACACACTTTTCTTTAAAATTTCACTGCTTGTTTGCCCCCCCAGTTTCCAGTTTACACTTTCAGAATACACATGTTACTTACAAAAGCGTATCACAAAACGTATCACTCACAAAAATATGGGCACGCAATATCTTTCAGTAGCGATGTCACAAAACTACTATTACCAGCAATATTGCCAAAATCACAGTAACAATAGTCAGAGTCAAATTCCACATGCGATAAGTCAGAAAACCGAACTGTGTAACACCGTAACGATATCTTTCTTATAACAATGCCACGAACCTACTATTACCACCAGGAAAATAGCCAAAATCGCAGTAACAATAACCAGAGTTAAATACCATACTCCATGAGTCAGAAAACCGAAATAGACAACACAATTCCAGATGGACCTTAAAGCGAGCTCCTTCCTTAAGGTCCCCAAACATGTACTTATGGTGCTAACCACAAAGTATATACCAAACACTGCCTCGCAGAAGATCACCTTCTGACTTACAGACAGTTCCAGATGACCGGTCTACCAGAAAACCAAACCAGAATAAAGAATATACTCACTTACAATGATGGGGTCCTTGTCTGCCTCCGCAGTGATCCGGTGAGTCGAGGAGTCCCTCCGGGAAATCCCGGGGGTACCCTAGGGAGTCCTGTTCCCAGCGGGTCCTGCTGTCCGGCAGAGAGGTTGTCCCATCCGGGTCGCCAAATTGATTCAAAGATCGAAGCCGAAATTCCTTTAAGTGGTATATTCTTTATTGCAGCGCTGGATGCACGGGGGATCTCTCCACCTATCGTGCATACCCAAAGCAGAAAGCAGTCTTGAATTTATACAATCAATCTATCAATATTCTACAAGCACCTATACATATGCATTACCTATCCCCGCCTTCCCTCGCTTCTCATGCTAATTAGCCTTTTGGCACCTTGCGCCTGCGCAGAGCCTTCCAAGAATTGTGGGCAGGGGTCTTTGGGACGTGGGCAGGGGTCTTTGGGAGGAAGACCCCGAGTCTTCCTCACAGTGTACTTTTCACCTTTGGTCAGGAATCTGCTGAATTGGCATGTTTCTTAATTGCAAGAGCTGGTTGTTGCTAATTCTCCCGTTTGTTGTATCTTTATAATGAATTCCAATGTCCAGTTTCGAGATTTATAGTCCTTACATTCGTTTCTCTGTCCGCCTGCCGCTTCCTTATCATGAGTTCCAGTGTCTTGTTTCGAGATATACAGTCCTTGTCTGGGGATTGTCCTTGCCTCCCCAATACCTCCTTAATCAGCCTGCACACAATTATCTGAGAATGAAAGCTGCTTTCCAGTAATTCAGAAAGCCATGGTACGTCTCAGCCTTGAGCATCTCGGGCTTTTGGGCCTGTCTGTAACATTTGGCACCAGCACTAATACTTTTTTTGGCATATGTTTAGCGTTTGGGGCCTGTGTCTGGGATTTGGGCCCTGTCTCGAACCACTGGGGCTTTGTCCTGGGTTTTGGAGCCTGCCTCTAGAGTTCAGGGCCTGTGATTAGGCTTTTGGGGTCTGTGTCTGGGGGCCGGTATCTGGGGGCAAGGGGGGAGCTGCTTGTAGACCCTTGGGGCCAGCATTGAGGGGGTTGGGAGCTGACTCTACGCCTTTGGGGCCTGCTTCTGGGGGCGGGGGGGGGGTTGAGACCAGCATCTGGGGGAGGGGTGGGAGCTCTTTGTATTCCTTTGGAGCCTGTGTCGGGGGGGGGGGGAAGGGGAGGGTTGGTTGGGAGCTGCTTGTACACTGTTGGAGCCTGGGTTGAGGGAGGAGGTTTGGAGCTGCTTCTACACCTTTGGGCCTGGCATCGGAGGTAGGGGGTTGGGTGCTGGTTGTAGGGGCCTGTGTTTGGGGGGGGGTCTTGGGACCTGTGTCTGGGGGAGGGGTGGGAGCTGCTTGTACACCTTTGGGGCCTGCATCTGTGGGGGGTCAGGGCCTGTGTCTAGCGGGCTGGGAACTGCTTGTACAATGTAGGAATCTGTTTCTGCAGGGTGGCTGGGAGCTGTTTGTACAACTTTGGGGCCAGCATCTGGGGGTGGCTGGGAGCTGCCTGTACACTGTAGGGGCCTGTGTTTGTGGGGGGCTTGGGGGCCTCCCTCGGGGGGGGGGGGGGGGGAAGGTTGGGAGCTGCTTGTATAGGGTAGGGGGCCTGCCTGGCAGGGGTTGGGAGCTGCTTGTAGAATTTGGGTCCCTGTGTCTGGGGGGGGGTTGGGGCCTGTGTCTCAGGGGTGTTGGGAACTGGTTGTACACCTTTGGGTCCTGTCTCTCGGGGGGGAGCTACTTGTACACTTTTGGGGTCTGTATTTGAGGGGGGTTGGGAGCTGCTTGTGCACTTTTGGACCTATGTTTAGGGGGGTTGGGAGCTGCTCATGCATTCTAGGTGCCTCCCTTTTGAGAAGGGTTGGGGCCTGCATCTGTGGGTGGTTGGGAGCTGCTTGTACACTATAGGGGCCATGGTCTTGGAGGGGGGTCTGGGCTGTTTATACACCTTTGTGGCCTGTGTTTGGGGGGGGGGTGGGCCTGTGCCTGGGGGAGTTGGGAGGTGCTTGTTCACTCTAGGAGCCTCCATTTGGGGGTCTTTGGGGCCTCCCTTTGAGGGGGAGGGAGTTGGGAGTTGGTTGTACACCTCCGCATCCCATGTCTTGGGGGAGGTGGGGGGAGTGGGACCGGTCTCTGAAGGGGCGGGTTGTGAGCTGCTTGTACACCTGTGTCGGGGGGAGGGTAGAGGGGTTGGCGGGGGGCGGGCCCGGGTCTTGGGCCAGTGTCTGGGTGGAGTCCAGTTCTTGGGAGGGGGTGGTGGGGTAGGAGCTGCTTGTGGGCAGTTGGGGTCTGCATCTGGGTGTGGTTGGTGCCTGCTTTTGTTGGCAGTTTGGGGCCTGCTTGTAGACTTGTGCAGCCTGGGTTTGGGGGCTTTTCTGTAACGTTTGGGGCCTGCATTTTTGCTTTAGGATGCATCTTGAGCTTTTGAGGCCTAGCAGTAGCATTTGGGGCCTGCATCTGGGGCTTTTCTGTAGCATTTTGGTTGCGTATTTGTGATTTGGGGCCTGTATCGTGGGTTTTGCCTTTTTTGTAGTTTCCATCTTTGTGTGTGTGTGTTTCGTTGTTGGTTGTCTGGGGTTAGGGGCAGTTTGGGGTTTGGATTAAGTTCAGTGTCATTAGCGTTAGGGGGTTGATAATAAGGGTTAGGGTTGTGGTTAGAGTTGTTAGGTTTAAGGGGAATAAGGATTTCAGGGTAAGGGGATCAAGGTTGTGGGAATAAAAATGTTGTTTTTGCGCAGTTACATCCTGTAGAGGGAAGGAAGGTGGTATTGAGATATGCTTGCAGTGATAAGACAGCTTAACAGTGTGAAATGAGTTCATCTGATTCGTGTCAATATGGACCAATGCTAGGGCCGCATGATATGATGAAAAGTCTGAGAAAACCAGAGTGGTTAATGTATATAGTTCTTGTATCTTGCAAAGGAATGGTCCAGCAATTCGGGTCAATAGGGGATAAGAGAACAAAGGGGTTTCAGAATAACTGCTAACTATTACAACTGTTGCATGGGACACTATGCAAGTGTCTGCCATCCAGCCAAGATGGACAAAGGAGATGGACAAGAGAAAAGCCTGGGAGGAAGACTACGAGCCTTCAGTACGAGCGGCCCCCAGAGGGACCACCGGAGACTGATAACGCCTGCACCAGTGGGAGGGTTTGGATTCTGGGAACTAATTAGAATAACCCTGCCTTTTGTAGAAGTAGTAATGAATATGTATTAGCCTAGCTGCATAAAAACCAGCTGCCTGATGTAACTTGTGTGTGTCTTGGTGGAGCAGAAACTCCTGGCGCACCCAGCGCTGCTTGCTTACCTCTATTCATTTAATAAATTGTAAATTTCAATTGCAATCCTATTTGGGACCCAGTCATTTATTACAAGTGGGCGCTCGTCCAGGAGGGCTTTGGTTCCTGATTTCTGGTTTGATCTAGGAGAGGCACCCCCACCATTTGGTGGCTGCTCTTTGAGTCAGGTCGGAACTAATGGCATCTTGAACCTGAATAAAGGTAAACAAAGTTTCTGATTCTTTTTTTCAGCTCCCTCGACAGCTGCAGCACTATATTTTGCCCGTAATTGTGTGTGTGAAGATCCGAACAAAGATGACGGAGTCGTAAGCATTTAAAGCGTATACCGTTCGGTTGGGTGGGGTTCAGTTGCCTGTGTGTGTAAGAGTGTGACTGAGATGGAACTTAGTTCCGAAGCGATTGTGGAGGTCTTCTAACCGCGGTTCCAATCTCCCGCGAGGGACTTGGCCGGTGAAGGACCGAAGGGATTCCTATAGGATTTGTGGGTGTGTGATAGGTCCTCGACCCCCTGCAAGACACTCTTACTAAGGTAACCAAGGGCTGTGGGAATTGCCATAGTAAAATTCCTAGATGGGTCAGACAAAATCGAAGACCAGAGACCAGAAGAAAGGGAGCAAATTACCAGTCATACCACCAGAAAGTCCATTAGGAATAACGATTAGAAATTGGAATGATAGGGACCCCAGAAAAGGAAAAAGTAAATTAAAAATGGTCCAGTATTGTGTGACAGAATGGCCAAAGGAGCCTTTAAGACTACATGTCTTTTGGCCTGTTTTTGGATCCTTCAAAGACTGGATTTGCCAGGCCTTAAATATCCATGTTAATTCAAAGGAACCTTTTAGCCAGGAAGAAAGTGATTATGCAGGATTATGGATCAGGAGGACTTCACGTCCTTTTCCAGCCTCAATATTTACACTAAAAGCAGGTAAGAAATTTGAAGAACAAGAAGAACATGAAAAAGAAAAAGAAGATAAACGTGAGCCGTTGGATAAGCTACCACCTCCATATCCTAACAATCCACCCTCGGCAGCTCCCCCTCCGGTGGCTGTGGTATCGCCACCAGTACCACCGTTGCCCCAGCTTCCACCACCAACAGCACCAGAATTAGACCGACCTCCAGCCGCATGCAGGAGAAGTAGGACGGACGTATCTGAGAGGGCTTCTCTATATCCCTTAAGGGAGGTAACTGGTGTATAACTGGTGCGCATCTTGGTGGAGCAGAGACTCCCGGCGTACCCAGCACTGTTTGCTTACCTCTATTCATTCAGTGAATTGTAAACTTTGATTGTAATCCTATTTGGGACTTTTATTTATTATAACAGACAACCTTGTAAAACGCAGACAACCAGAATCCTTACAGCAATTAGGTGGAAATCACGGCGTAAGAAACATTACCACCTCAAAGAGTAAAAACCTCAAAAGAAATGTGACTTGTAACAGGCCAGCAGCTGTGTATTTTCTGTGAAGCACCAGCTAGATTATGAACCTTGAATAGCACGGTTAAAGGGGAAACAGGGGAGGGTCCCGGTCCTCGGCAGAAAAAAAAAGTGTATAAACTGTGTATGGAATTAGTAGGCACCCTCCTGCTTGTGGGACACCCGCCATTGTAATCTCGAATAATAATGCTACTGTACTGAGATCCTCGACTCAGCCTATGCTATTTGCTACAGATTGATTCAGGATTTTAAGGTTTCAGGGATTGGGCACTAGGGTTGGGTTTCAGGGTAAGGGGTTTCAGGGTTTATGTTTAGGATTTTAAGGTTTTTAGGGTTGGAGTTTTAACGGTTAGGGTTTTAAGGATTTGGGGGTTAGAGTTTTAAGGGTTTCAGGGTTAGCGTGTTAGGGTATTAGAGTTTTTTGGGTTGTAGTGTTGGTATGTTTTTTAGGGTTAGAGTCTTAAGGTTTTATTTTTGGTCAGTTATTTACGGTTAGGGTTTTAAGATCTTTTTTTTTTTTTTTTTTTTTTTCAGGTTAGGTTCTCCAGGTCCAGGGTTTTGAGTATCCTAATTTTGGGGGTTTGGATTTTGAGCATCTTAATTTTGGGGGTTAGGCTTTTGTGTGCCCTAATTTTTTGGGATAGGCTTTCAAGCATCCTAAGTAGTTGGGTTAGGGTTTTGAGCATCTTAATATTTTGGGTCTGGGTAATGAGCATCCTCAGTTTTCAGGATAGGGTTTTGAGCATCTTAATGTTTCCAGGATAGGGTTTGGAGCGTCCTAATGTTTTTGGGTTAGGGTTTGGAGCGTCCTAAATTTTCAGCATAGGGTTCTGAGCATCTCAGTGTTTCCAGGATAGGGTTTTGAGCGTCCTAAGTTTTTGGGATAGGTCTTTGAGCTTCCTAATGTTTTCCGGATAGGGTTTGGAGCATCTTAATGTTTTGGGTTTGGGTTTTGAGCGTCCGAATGTTTTTGGGTTAGGGCTTGGAGCATCCTAATGTTTTTGGGTTAGGGCTTTGAGCGTCCTGTTTTCGGGATAGGGTTTGGAGCGTCCTAGTGTTTTTGGGTTTGGGTTTTGAGCGTCCAAAGTGTTATAAGTTGCCCCCTTAATTAATTTTCAGAGAGCATTGTATTAATCATAGAAAGGAATTTATTGAGTAAGCAAACATCAAGC
The DNA here is from genome assembly GCF_964035555.1 of Netta rufina. Classification (NCBI taxonomy): domain Eukaryota; kingdom Metazoa; phylum Chordata; class Aves; order Anseriformes; family Anatidae; genus Netta; species Netta rufina. The sequence goes on along the minus strand of NC_140131.1, from coordinate 33,128,475 downwards.
AAAACAGCACTGGGCAGCTGGGGAGTCTCAGCTCCGCCAACGGCACGCACCTCACCCCTGCCAGGGTCCCTTTTTATACCTTGCTAATTCTGGGATTACGCAGCACATCCTGGTATATTCTGCGACTGCGCGCACTGTTGCTGTGTTCCCTCAACATAACCCTAAAATTAACCGTAACCATTACCCTAACACTTATCCTTACCTAACCCTAACCCTTACTCTAACTTTTAACCCTGACCCGTAACCTTAGACTTCCCCTACCCTTACCCTTACTCTTCCCCTTACCCTAACCCTTACCCTTACACTTACGGTTACCATTAACCTTACCCTTACCCTAACACTTATCCTTAACCTAACCCTTACCCTAAACCTTACACTTACTCTTAACCATAACCTTACCCTTAACATTAACCTAATACTTACGCATACGTTTTCCTGACCTTAACCCTAAAACTAACCCTAACCATTACTCTAACACTTAACCTTAACCTAACCCTAACCGTAACCCTTACTCTAACCCTTACCCTGACCCGTACCCTTACACTTACCCTAATTCTTACCCATACCATAACCCATACCCTAACACATATTTGTACCCTTAACCTTACCGTTACCCTTACCCTTACCCTTAACATAAACCTTACCCTTGACCTTACCCTTACCATAAGCCATACAACAACACTTACATGTACACTTACGCTTGCACTTACCCTAGCAATTACTCGTACAATTACCCTTAACCTTACTATTAAGCTAGCCCTAAATCTTACCCTTATCCTAACACTTATCCTTATCCTAAACCTTACCCTTTCTGCTACACTTACCCTTTGCCTAATTCTAAACCTTACCCTAACCCTCACCCTTACCTAAATCTAACCATTACCCTAACCCTCACCCTTACCATTATGCTTACTTTTACCCTTAACCTAAACCTTACCCCAACCCTTACCCTGACTCTTACATTAACCCTAACCCTTACCCTAACCCTAACTCTAATCCTAACCCTTAACCTAAACCTTACACTTAATCTTAACTTTAACCTTACCCTTAAACTAATACATACCCTTACGTTTCCCTCACCATAACCCTAAAATTAACCGTAACCATTACCCTAACACTTATCCTTACCTAACCCTAACCCTTACTCTAACTTTTACCCTGACCCGGACCCTTAGACTTCCCCTTCCCCTTCCCCTTACTCATACCCTTACCCTAACCCTTACCCTTACACTTACGGTTACCATTAACCTTACCCTTACCCTAACACTTATCCTTAACCTAACCCTTACCCTAAACCTTACACTTACTCTTAACCATAACCTTACCCTTAACATTCACCTAATACTTACGCATACGTTTTCCTGACTTTAACCCTAAAACTATCCCTGACCATTACCCTAACACTTAACCTTAACCTAACCCTAACGCTTACTCTAATCCTTACCCTGACCCATACCCTTACACTTACCCTAATTCTTACCCATACCATAACCCATACCCTAACACATATTTGTACCCTTAACCTTACCGTTACCCTTAACCTTACCCTTACTCTATCCGTTACCCTTACGCTTACCCTTAACATAAACCTTACCCTTGACCTTACCCTTACCATAAGCCATACAACAACACTTACATGTACGCTTACGCTTGCACTTACCCTAGCAATTACTCGTACAATTACCCTTAACCTTACTATTAAGCTAACCCTAAACCTTACCCCTATCCTAACACTTACCCTTATCCTAAACCTTACCCTTTCTGCTACACTTACCCTTTGCCTAATTCTAAACCTTACCCGAACCCTCACCCTTACCTAAATCTAACTAAAATCTAACCATTACCCTAACCCCTCACCCTTACAATATACATATTTTTACCCTTTACCTAAACATTTACCCCAGCCCTTACCTTGACCCTTACATTAACCCTAATCCTTACACTAAACCTTACACTTACTCTTAACCTTAACCTTAGCTGTAACCTAATACTTACTCTTACGTTTCCCTCACCTTAACCCTAAAATTAACCCTAACCATTACCCTAACACTTAACCTTACCCTAACCCTTACTCAAACCCTTACAATTACCCGTACTTTTACACATACCCTTACACTTACCCTTACTCTTAAACTTACACTAACCCTTACCCTTAACTAAATCTAACCCTTACACTAAACATCATCCTTACCCTTACCATTATCCCTTCTCTTACCCTTATCCTAAACATTTCCCAAACCCTTACCCTTATAAACCTAACCCTTACCATAACTCTTAACCTTATCCTTAAACTTAACCTAATACTTACCCTTACGTTTCCCTCACCCTAAACCTAAAATTAGCCTAACCATTACCCTAACACTTACCCTTACTCTAACCCTTACCCTGAACTTAAGTGTAAGTGTTAGGATAACGTTAACCTTAAGGGTGACCCTTAAGCTTATCCTTAATGTTTATGGTTAGGTTAAGGGTAATTGTACGAGTAATTACTAGGATAAGTGTAAGCGTAAGTGTACATGTAAGTGTTGATGTATGGCTTATGGTAAGGGTAAGGTAAAGAGTAAGGTTTATGTTAAGGGAAAGCGTAAGAGTAACGGATAGAATAAGGGTAAGTGTAACGGTTAAGTGTTAGGGTAATGGTTAGGGTTAATTTTAGGATTAGGGTGAGAAAAATGTAAGGTTAAGTACTAGCTTAAGGTTAAGGGTAAGGTTAAGGTTAAGAGTAAGTGTAAGGTTTAGGTTAAGGGTTAGGGTTAATGTAAGGTTCAGGGAAAGGTTTGGGGTAAGGTTTAGGGTTAGGTTCAGCTTAAGGGTAAGGGTTGGGGTAAGGTTAAGGGTATGGATAAGGATAAGTGTAAGGGATAGGGTAAGGGTAAGGGTTAGCGTAAGGGTAAGATTAATGGTAAGGTTTATGTTAAGGGTAAGCGTAAGGGTAACGGATAGAGTAAGGGTAAGGGTAACGGTAAGGTTAAGGGTACAAATATGTGTTAGGGTATTGGGTTATGGTATGGGTAAGAGTTAGGGTAATGTAAGGGTAAGGGTGAGTGTAAGGGTATGGGTCAGGGTAAGGGTTAGAGTAAGGGTTAGGGTTAGGGTAACGGTGTTAGAATAATGGTTAGGGTTAATTTTAGGGTTAGGGTGAGGGAAACGTAAGGGGGTAAGTATTAGGTTAAGGTAAGGGTAAGTGTAAGGTTTAGATTTAGGCTAATGGTAAATGTAGCAGAAAGGGTAAGGTTTACGATAAGGGTAAGTGTTAGGGTAAGGGTAAGGTTTAGGGTAACATAAAGGGTAAGGATTACGGTAAGGGTAAGGGTACGGGTAGAATTTGTTAGAATATGGCTTATGGTAAGGGTAAGGTTTAGGGTAAGAGTAAGTGTATGTGTAAGGGTAACGGGTCATTGTAAGGGTTAGAGTAAGGGTTAGGGTAAGGGTAAGTGTTAGGGTAATGGTTAGGGTTAATTTTAGGTGTAGGGTGACGGATAAGAAAGGGTAAGTAGTAGGTTAAGGTTAAGCGTAAGGTTAAGGTTAAGAGTAAGTGTAAGTTTTAGGGTACGGTTTAGGTTAATGTAAGGGTCAGGGTAACTGTTTGGGTAAGATTTAGGGTTAGGGTAAGAGTAAGTATATGGGTAATGGTAAGGGTAAGTGTTAGGGTTAGGGTAAGTGTAAGGTTTAGATTTAGGCTAAGGGTAAGTGTAGCAGAAAGGGTAAGGTTTACGGTAAGTGTAAGTGTAAGGATAAGGTTAAGGTTTAGGCTTACGTTAAGGGTAAGGGTAATGCTTTGGTAAGTGTAAGAGTAAGGGTAAAGGTAAGGGTTACGGTAAGGGTACTGGTAGAAGTATGTGGTTAGAGTACGGCTTATGGTAAGGGTACAAGTAGGCTCCCCCCCCCAGAGACAGGACCCAAAGGTGTACAACCAGTTCCCAACACCCCTGAGACACAGGCCCCAACCCCCCCCCCAGACACAGGGACCCAAATTCTACAAGCAGCTCCCAAACACTGCCAGGCAGGCCCCCTACCCTATACAAGCAGCTCCCAACCCTCCCCCCCCCCCCGAGGGAGGCCCCCAAGCCCCCCACAAACACAGGCCCCTACAGTGTACAGGCAGCTCCCAGCCACCCCCAGATGCTGGCCCCAAAGTTGTACAAACAGCTCCCAGCCACCCTGCAGAAACAGATTGCTACATTGTACAAGCAGTTCCCAGCCCGCTAGACACAGGCCCTGACCCCCCACAGATGCAGGCCCCAAAGATGTACAAGCAGCTCCCACCCCTCCCCCAGACACAGGTCCCAAGACCCCCCCCCCAAACACAGGCCCCTACAACCAGCACCCAACCCCCTACCTCCGATGCCAGGCCCAAAGGTGTAGAAGCAGCTCCAAACCTCCTCCCTCAACCCAGGCTCCAACAGTGTACAAGCAGCTCCCAACCAACCCTCCCCTTCCCCCCCCCCCCCGACACAGGCTCCAAAGGAATACAAAGAGCTCCCACCCCTCCCCCAGATGCTGGTCTCAACCCCCCCCCCGCCCCCAGAAGCAGGCCCCAAAGGCGTAGAGTCAGCTCCCAACCCCCTCAATGCTGGCCCCTAGGGTCTACAAGCAGCTCCCCCCTTGCCCCCAGATACCGGCCCCCAGACACAGACCCCAAAAGCCTAATCACAGGCCCTGAACTCTAGAGGCAGGCTCCAAAACCCAGGAAAAGCCCCAGTGGTTCGAGACAGGGCCCAAATCCCAGACACAGGCCCCAAACGCTAAATATATGCCAAAAAAAGTATTAGTGCTGGTGCCAAATGTTACAGACAGGCCCAAAAGCCCGAGATGCTCAAGGCTAAGACGTACCATGGCTTTCTGAATTACTGGAAAGCAGCTTTCATTCTCAGATAATTGTGTGCAGGCTGATTAAGGAGGTATTGGGGAGGCAAGGACAATCCCCAGACAAGGACTGTATATCTCGAAACAAGACACTGGAACTCATGATAAGGAAGCGGCAGGCGGACAGAGAAACGAATGTAAGGACTATAAATCTCGAAACTGGACATTGGAATTCATTATAAAGATACAACAAACGGGAGAATTAGCAACAACCAGCTCTTGCAATTAAGAAACATGCCAATTCAGCAGATTCCTGACCAAAGGTGAAAAGTACACTGTGAGGAAGACTCGGGGTCTTCCTCCCAAAGACCCCTGCCCACGTCCCAAAGACCCCTGCCCACAATTCTTGGAAGGCTCTGCGCAGGCGCAAGGTGCCAAAAGGCTAATTAGCATGAGAAGCGAGGGAAGGCGGGGATAGGTAATGCATATGTATAGGTGCTTGTAGAATATTGATAGATTGATTGTATAAATTCAAGACTGCTTTCTGCTTTGGGTATGCACGATAGGTGGAGAGATCCCCCGTGCATCCAGCGCTGCAATAAAGAATATACCACTTAAAGGAATTTCGGCTTCGATCTTTGAATCAATTTGGCGACCCAGATGGGACAACCTCTCTGCCTGACAGCAGGACCCGCTGGAAACAGGACTCCCTAGGGTACCCCCGGGATTTCCTGGAGGGACTCCTCGACTCACCGGATCACTGCGGAGGCAGACAAGGACCCCATCATTGTAAGTGAGTATATTCTTTATTCTGGTTTGGTTTTCTGGTAGACCGGTCATCTGGAACTGTCTGTAAGTCAGAAGGTGATCTTCTGCGAGGCAGTGTTTGGTATATACTTTGTGGTTAGCACCATAAGTACATGTTTGGGGACCTTAAGGAAGGAGCTCGCTTTAAGGTCCATCTGGAATTGTGTTGTCTATTTCGGTTTTCTGACTCATGGAGTATGGTATTTAACTCTGGTTATTGTTACTGCGATTTTGGCTATTTTCCTGGTGGTAATAGTAGGTTCGTGGCATTGTTATAAGAAAGATATCGTTACGGTGTTACACAGTTCGGTTTTCTGACTTATCGCATGTGGAATTTGACTCTGACTATTGTTACTGTGATTTTGGCAATATTGCTGGTAATAGTAGTTTTGTGACATCGCTACTGAAAGATATTGCGTGCCCGTATTTTTGTGAGTGACACGTTTTGTGATACGCTTTTGTAAGTAACATGTGTATTCTGAAAGTGTAAACTGGAAACTGGGGGGGCAAACAAGCAGTGAAATTTTAAAGAAAAGTGTGTTAGGCTGTGTTTGAAGTCACTGGAAGGATATTGGAGGATCTGCCGGTGGAAGTGTGAACAGGAAAACATTGATAAAATATCGTAATCAGTGGTGGCCGCTTTATAAGCTGGAATGTGGAGAAAAGTGGCCCCTAAATGGAACTTTAAACTCTAATATTTTGCTACAGTTAATGTTGTTTTTTGAGAAGCAGAACAGGATGAAATGTTGTATACTGATGTTTCAGCATCTTGGTGGGAAAAGGTACGGACTTAAGTTGGCCCCTGACTGAACCTTTGATGTTGGCATTAGAGAAGTACAGGCTGGAGAAAGATAAAGGAAGTGTTAAAAGGGTTGTTGAAAGTGTTAAAGGTGTTTGAAGTTGAATGAGCAGGGAAAGAGGATGTAGGAATGTTAATAGTTCTGCCTCTGCCCGAGGCAGAGATCTTAAAATCATGGGTGTTAGCCCTTTAGGGCAAAGGGACCATGATCGGTCCGGTCCGAGAGAGTTGTCACAGAAACAGAAAAGAGGTCAACTCTTAAAACAACCTGAGTTCATGTGCGAGCTCAGATTGCTGATGGGACCGTTCAGGGAACTGTGGACAATTGCATTCCCCTGACCGACCCCCACTAAGACCCGAATCATCCTGAAAATTATGAACGGTTAAGTAAATACTAAAACCTGGATGAATTGGGAATTGAGAATATGCTTCCAACAAGGTCTAAAAGAAAGCCCTATGGAATTTTTGGACCAACTCTGAAATGTAATGAAAATAAATAAATAAATAAATAAATAAAACAAAACGGTTTGGACCTGGCTTTGGAGGACAAATTGACTAGCCTTTTCCTAGGGTAATCAACCCCTGATTTCAACAGGAATAACGGGGACCTGGGGAATCTACCCTAGCGGATCCTCCACTGGTTATAATGAAGCTAGGGGAGGAATGGAAGTGAAATTTCTTATTGCTATGGGGCAACGTATTCAGTTCTAAATCAAGCATTAATGCCTTCACAGAATTATTATGTTAGGGTAAAAGGTGTGTCGTGGTTTAACCCGGCCGGCAGCTAAACACCACGCAGCTGTTCGCTCACCCTCCCCCTCCCTCTCTGGGACGGGGGAGAGAAATGGAAAGTGAAGCCCGTGAGTTGAGATAAAGACAGTTTAATAAGACAAAATAATAGTAATAATAGTAATAGTAATTAATAATAATAATAATAATAATAATAATAATAATAATAATAATAATAATAATAATAATAATAATAATAGAATGATGATAATAGTACCACTACTAATAATGTGTACAAACAAGTGATGCACAATGCAATTGCTCACCACCCGCTGACCGATGCCCAGCCTAACCCCGAGCAGTCCGGCCCCCTCCCCCTGGCTAGCCACCCCTATGTATTGTTTAGCCTGACGTCAGATGCTACGGAATACCCCTTTGGCTAGTTTGGGTCACCTGTCCTGGGTCTGTCCCCTCCCAGCTCTTACTGCACCCCCAGCCTGCCTGTTGGCAGGACAGAGCAAGAAGCTGAGATGTCCTTGGCTTGGTATAAGCACTGCTCTGCAACAATTAAAACATCGGGGTGTTATCAGCACTCTTCTCATCCTAAGCCAAAACATAGCATTCTACCAGCTACTAGGAAGAAAATTACCTCTGTTCTAACTGAAACCAGGACAAGGTGTAACCAAAAAGGCTTATTTTTGTGAACCTTTGAAGTACAAGTTAGGGAAACAATGGGGCATACACAGATTTTTATCTATGCCTAGCTCCTCATGGGCACTCTTAGGTAGAGATTTATTAGAGCAAGTAGGAGCAGAAATTGTCTTTGAAAAAGGGAAAATGGAATTAAGAACAGGAGAAGAACAACTAATAAATGTGTTAAGCTTGGCACTAATACAAACTGACCCTAAAAGTGAAATACCTTTAGAGATCACAGATCAAGTATGTCCAGGAGTTTGGGCTACCGAAGTCCCTGGAAGAGCTAAAAATGTGACCTTGATAATTATTAAACTAAAGCCAGGAGAGAAACCCGTTAAGGTTAAGTAATATCCTTTGAGGATAGAAGATAGGAAAGGAATTAAAGAGATAATTGATAAATTTTTACAGTATGGATTATTGCTTGAATGCGAATCAGAATACAATGCACCCATATTGCCAATTAAAAAGGCAGATGAAAAAGCTATAGGCTAGTTCAGGATTTGAGGGCCATAAATAAAATCACTGAGGATATACATCCAGTAGTGGCAAACCCTTATACTTTGCTGACTAAATTAAAGAATAGTCAAGGCTGGTTTACCGTACTGGATTTAAAAGATGCCTTCTTCTGCCTAGGCTTAGCCACAGAAAGCCAAAACCTATTCGCCTTTGAATGGGAAAATCCCGATTCAGGCAGAAAGACGCAGCTTACGTGGACATTACTAGCTCAAGGATTCAAGAATAGCCCCACTATTTTTGGAAACCAATTAGCAAGGGAACTCGAAACATGGATACCTCCGGACACTGAAGGTGCTTTGTTACAATATGTAGATGATCTCTTAATAGCTACCGAGACTAAAGGGAGTTGTATTCAATGGACTATAAGTCGTCTTAATTTTCTGGGTTTAAATGGGTATCAAGTCTCTTGACAGAAAGTCCAGCTGGCTCAACAAAGTGTGACCTATCTGGGATTTGACATTTCGGAAGGACAACGAGAACTAGGAACTGAACATAAGGAAGTCATTTGCCGGACTCCAGAACCTCAAATGGTAAAGGAGCTACAAACCTTTTTAGGAATGACAGGTTGGTGTCGCCTTTGGATTTATAATTATGGACTATTGGTAAAGCCTCTATGTGAATTGATAAAGATTCACCAGTCAAAGTTAGTCTGGACTGGAGAAGCACAAAAAGTCTTTAAACAACTTAAACAAGAATTGATGATTTTGAAACATCAAGCAATATTGGTAGAACAGGACGACGTGGAAATTGTGATAATTAATATTGTGAATCTAGCCTCTTTTCTTAGTGATGCTCCGGCACAACCTGTGATTCACGATTGTTTAGAAACTATAGAGACTGTGTATTCCAGCCGAGCAGACCTTAAGGAGGAGCCCATGGAAGATGCGGAAGAAACTTGGTTCACGGATGGGAGCAGTTTTGTTACGCAAAGACAACGTAAAGCTGGATATGCTATAACAACTACTCAGCAGGTAATCGAGTCTAAGCCTTTACCCCCTGGAACATCAGCTCAAAAGGCGGAGATAGTTGCTCTCACGAGAGCATTGGAACTGGCAGCGGGAAAAAGGGTAACTATTTGGACAGATTCTAAATATACATTCGGCGTGGTACATGCTCATGGAGCAATTTGGAAAGAACATGGATTGCTGACCGCTCAGTGAAAACACAAAGTATGCTGAAGAAATTTTAAAATTGTTAGAGGCTGTAAAACAACCAGAAAAGGTAGCTATCATGCATTGTCAGGGACACCAAAAGGGGAACACCGATTTTGAAATTGGAAAATCGATTGGCAGAGGCTAAGCAGGCAGCTGAAATAACTGAGGTGAAGGCATTGTCTTTGATACCAGACGGTAAAATCCAAACTATATCCAAATTATACAAAAGAAGACTTAAAATTAATTGAAGATTTGAAAGGTAAAATGAAACCAGATGGATGAGTATATTTAAAAGATAACCACATAGTAATACCCTCTAGTTTGACATGGCCCATAGTTCTTACAGAACACAATAAAACGCACTGGGGAGCTGGCACACTGCATAAGAGCCTGAGTCAGACATTCGTGGGACGATATGATAAAACAAGTAACTCAACAATGTAGCATTTGCTTACACAATAACCCCAATACCAAGAATAGAATAAAATTTGGAATAATCGGTAAAGGAAATTATTCGGGGCAACAGTGGCAAATTGATTTTTCAGAACTCCCTAGAAAAGGGGGGTATCATTATTTACTGGTTCTGACTGACACGTTTTCAGGAAGGCCTGAAGCCTTTCCCTGTCGAACAAACAAAGCAAGAGAAGTGGTTCAAGTCTTGTTAAATGAAATAATAGCATGCTTTGGGATTCTAGTAGCAATGTCTTCTGATAGAGTTTCACATTTTTGTGCACAAGTGGTAGAACAGATAAGTAAGATTCTAAAGATAGATTGGCAACTGCATACTCCTTATAGACCACAGGCAAGTGGACAGGTAGAAAAAATGAACCATTTAATTAAACAATAAATAGCTAAAATTGGATAAGAAGCTAATTTGTCATGGCCTCAATCCCTCCCTTTAGCATTACTTGGAATTAGAGTTAAACGTAGAATAAAAGGAAATTTGAGTCCCTTCAAAATCTTATATGGAAGGCCATAGCAATTTCTATTTAGTGGAGAGGACCTAACGCAGTTAGGATCAGAATATTTATATGCTTATATAACTGAACTTCAGAAACAATTAAATAAAGTACATAAACTTGTTTTAGGGACCAGGGCTAGAGGGTTGGATCAACCAATCCACCCCTTTAAGCTCGGGGATTATATATATATAAAGACTTTTTCAGGACAACCCGTGCAGGAAAAATGGAAGGAAAGTGTATGGGACCATACCAAGTATTACTGACAACACACACCGCCATGAAGATTAAGAAGCAAGCAGCTTGGATCCACAATTCAAGGGTGAAGAAGGCCCCGGCAAGGATATGGACCACCACTCCAATTGGACCAACAAAATTACGGTTTTCCAGATCCTAATGATTGCAGGGGTGCGGTTCTCGGATTTGGGGTGGGCAACTTGGGATGAGAACTTACACCTGACCTTAATACAAACAATTTCTCAAGTAACTAATAAGACGAACTGTTGGGTATGCACCCATCTGCCACAGCATGGGAATAAGGGTGTATCGTTAATTGGGATTCCCTTGCCTGCAAACTTATCTTGGACTAATTTGTGGGAAAACACATCTCGGGGTCGAAAATATTAAGCAGTTTTGGAACTAGAAGTGAGTAGCTTCATGCCGTTAGAATCCTATTATGTATGTGTACAAAGGTGTAACCCGCCTAAGGGTATAGGGTAGAGGAATTCAGAGCAACAGGCTGGGAGAGGAATGGTTGGAGAGCTGCCAGACAGAGAAGGACCTGGGAGTGATGGTGGATAGTCGGCTGAATATGAGCCAGCAGTGTGCTCAGGTAGCCAAGAAGGTCAACGGCATCCTGGCTTGTATCAGGAACAGCGTGACCAGCAGGGCTAGGGAGGTGATCGTCCCCCTGTACTCAGCTCTGGTGACGCCGCACCTCGAGTACTGTGTTCAGTTTTGGGCCCCTCGCTACAAGAAGGACATCGAGGTGCTTGAGCGGGTGCAGAGAAGGGCGACGAAGCTGGTGAGGGGCCTGGAGAACAAGTCCTACGAGGAGCGGCTGAGGGAGCTGGGCTTGTTCAGCCTGGAGAAGAGGAGGCTCAGGGGTGACCTTATCGCTCTTTTTAGGTACCTCAAGGGAGGCTGTAGCGAGGTGGGGGTTGGCCTGTTCTCCCACGTGCCTGGTGACAGGACGAGGGGGAATGGGCTTAAGTTGAGCCAGGGGAGTTTTAGGTTAGATGTTAGGAAGAACTTCTTCACTGAAAGGGTTGTGAGGCACTGGAACAGGCTGCCCAGGGAAGTGGTGGAGTCACCATCCCTGGAAGTCTTCAAAAGACGTTTAGATGTAGAGCTTAGGGATATGGTTTAGTGGAGGGCTGTTAGCGTTAGGTTGGAGGTTGGACTCGATGACCTTGAGGTCTCTTCCAACCTAGAAAATTCTGTGATTCTGTGATTCTGTGAAAACAGCATTGTATAAATACAGATACTACTTATGTGGGAAATCAGACATCTTGTAATTGAACAATTGATATTAGTACGACTAGCGGCTGGGCAAATTCAACCAGCTGGACGGTTCCAGAAGGAAAAGGGTGGTATTGGCTATGCAATGATACAGCCCGTAAGGTCTTGCCTGAGAATTGGAAGGGAACTTGCACTCTTGGAGCGGTAGTCCCCAATATGACAGTACATGATGTAGTGCCTCGAGGTTACTTGAGAAATCATATGCGGAGAATCAGATGAAAAATTAACAATCCATTGGTAGAGAGACACACCCCTTTTCATAGTTTTGTGCGATGGTTTATCCCATGGTTAGGAGTGAGTGAATTGGAAAAGGCAATAGTTAATATTTCTGCAATTATAGAGAAGTTCGAAAACAAAATTCTGGATGCTATAAAGGCTCAACAAGAAGAGATATCTAGTTTATCACAGGTCGTATTACAAAATCGGATGGCCCTAGACTTGTTACTGGCCACTCAAGGGGGAGTCTGTACAGTAATAAACACAAGTTGTTGTATGTATGTAGATCAGAGTGGAAGGACCTCTACCGACCTGGAAGAAATCTGGAAGCAGACAAGGATCCTACATGAGATCAGTAAAGATGATCTTTCATGGAGTTTTAGTGAACTATGGAATAAGTTAACCTCCTGGTTGCCCAATTTCCAATGGTTGAAACAAGTATTCATTGCTCTAATCGTATTAGTAGTGTTAGGAATATTTGTGTGCATGTTGTTTAGATGCCTGCTTTGTTGTGTTACTGTAAATAATGAAAGTATCTGATGCAAAAGAATTTGCCTGGGAAAAGAAAAGGGGGGATTGATTAAGGAGGTATTGGGGAGGCAAGGACAATCCCCAGACAAGGACTGTATATCTTGAAACAAGACACTGGAACTCATGATAAGGAAGCGGCAGGCGGACAGAGAAACGAATGTAAGGACTATAAATCCCGAAACTGGACATTGGAATTCATTATAAAGATACAACAAACGGGAGAATTAGCAACAACCAGCTCTTGCAATTAAGAAACATGCCAATTCAGCAGATTCCTGACCAAAGGTGAAAAGTACACTGTGAGGAAGACTCGGGGTCTTCCTCCCAAAGACCCCTGCCCACGTCCCAAAGACCCCTGCCCACAATTCTTGGAAGGCTCTGCGCAGGCGCAAGGTGCCAAAAGGCTAATTAGCATGAGAAGCGAGGGAAGGCGGGGATAGGTAATGCATATGTATAGGTGCTTGTAGAATATTGATAGATTGATTGTATAAATTCAAGACTGCTTTCTGCTTTGGGTATGCACGATAGGTGGAGAGATCCCCCGTGCATCCAGCGCTGCAATAAAGAATATACCACTTAAAGGAATTTCGGCTTCGAACTTTGAATCAATTTGGCAACCCAGATGGGACAACCTCTCTGCCGGACAGCAGGACCCGCTATGAACAGGACTCCCTAGAGTACCCCCGGGATTTCCCGGAGGGACTCCTCGACTCACCGGATCACTGCGGAGGCAGACAAGGACCCCATCATTGTAAGTGAGTATATTCTTTATTCTGGTTTGGTTTTCTGGTAGACCGGTCATCTGGAACTGTCTGTAAGTCAGAAGGTGATCTTCTGCGAGGCAGTGTTTGGTATATACTTTGTGGTTAGCACCATAAGTACATGTTTGGGGACCTTAAGGAAGGAGCTCGCTTTAAGGTCCATCTGGAATTGTGTTGTCTATTTCGGTTTTCTGACTCATGGAGTATGGTATTTAACTCTGGTTATTGTTACTGCAATTTTGGCTATTTTCCTGGTGGTAATAGTAGGTTCGTGGCATTGTTATAAGAAAGATATCGTTACGGTGTTACACAGTTCGGTTTTCTGACTTATCGCATGTGGAATTTGACTCTGACTATTGTTACTGTGATTTTGGCAATATTGCTGGTAATAGTAGTTTTGTGACATCGCTACTGAAAGATATTGCATGCCCTTATTTTTGTGAGTGATACGTTTTGTGATACGCTTTTGTAAGTAACATGTGTATTCTGAAAGTGTAAACTGGAAACTGGGGGGGCAAACAAGCAGTGAAATTTTAAAGAAAAGTGTGTTAGGCTGTGTTTTAAGTCACTGGAAGGATATTGGAGGATCTGCCGGTGGAAGTGTGAACAGGAAAACATTGATAAAATATCGTAATCAGTGGTGGCCGCTTTATAAGCTGGAATGTGGAGAAAAGTGGCCCCTAAATGGAACTTTAAACTCTAATATTTTGCTACAGTTAATGTTGTTTTTTGAGAAGCAGAACAGGATGAAATGTTGTATACTGATGTTTCAGCATCTTGGTGGGAAAAGGTACGGACTTAAGTTGGCCCCTGACTGAACCTTTGATGTTGGCATTAGAGAAGTACAGGCTGGAGAAAGATAAAGGAAGTGTTAAAAGGGTTGTTGAAAGTGTTAAAGGTGTTTGAAGTTGAATGAGCAGGGAAAGAGGATGTAGGAATGTTAATAGTTCTGCCTCTGCCCGAGGAAGAGATCTTAAAATCATGGGTGTTAGCCCTTTAGGGCAAAGGGACCATGATCGGTCCGAGAGAGTTGTCACAGAAACAGAAAAGAGGTCAACTCTTAAAACAACCTGAGTTCATGTGCGAGCTCAGATTGCTGATGGGACCGTTCAGGGAACTGTGGACAATTGCATTCCCCTGACCGACCCCCACTAAGACCCGAATCATCCTGAAAATTATGAACGGTTAAGTAAATACTAAAACCTGGATGAATTGGGAATTGAGAATATGCTTCCAACAAGGTCTAAAAGAAAGCCCTATGGAATTTTTGGACCAACTCTGAAATGTAATGAAAATAAATAAATAAATAAATAAATAAAACAAAACGGTTTGGACCTGGCTTTGGAGGACAAATTGACTAGCCTTTTCCTAGGGTAATCAACCCCTGATTTCAACAGGAATAACGGGGACCTGGGGAATCTACCCTAGCGGATCCTCCACTGGTTATAATGAAGCTAGGGGAGGAATGGAAGTGAAATTTCTTATTGCTATGGGGCAACGTATTCAGTTCTAAATCAAGCATTAATGCCTTCACAGAATTATTATGTTAGGGTAAAAGGTGTGTCGTGGTTTAACCCGGCCGGCAGCTAAACACCACGCAGCTGTTCGCTCACCCTCCCCCTCCCTCTCTGGGACGGGGGAGAGAAATGGAAAGTGAAGCCCGTGAGTTGAGATAAAGACAGTTTATAAGACAAAATAATAAAAATAATAAAAATAAAAATAAAAATAAAAAATAAAAATAAAAATAAAAATAAAAATAAAAATAAAAATAATAATAATAATAATAATAATAATAATAATAATACAATGATGGTAATAGTACCACTACTAATAATGTGTACAAACAAGTGATGCACAATGCAATTGCTCACCACCCGCTGACCGATGCCCAGCCTAACCCCGAGCAGTCCGGCCCCCTCCCCCTGGCTAGCCACCCCTATGTATTGTTTAGCCTGACGTCAGATGCTACGGAATACCCCTTTGGCTAGTTTGGGTCACCTGTCCTGGGTCTGTCCCCTCCCAGCTCTTACTGCACCCCCAGCCTGCCTGTTGGCAGGACAGAGCAAGAAGCTGAGATGTCCTTGGCTTGGTATAAGCACTGCTCTGCAACAATTAAAACATCGGGGTGTTATCAGCACTCTTCTCATCCTAAGCCAAAACATAGCATTCTACCAGCTACTAGGAAGAAAATTAACTCTGTTCTATCTGAAACCAGGACAAGGTGTAACCAAAAAGGCTTATTTTTGTGAACCTTTGAAGTACAAGTTAGGGAAACAATGGGGCATACACAGATTTTTATCTATGCCTAGCTCCTCATGGGCACTCTTAGGTAGAGATTTATTAGAGCAAGCAGGAGCAGAAATTGTCTTTGAAAAAGGGAAAATGGAATTAAGAAGAGGAGAAGAACAACTAATAAATGTGTTAAGCTTGGCACTAATACAAAGTGACCCTAAAAGTGAAATACCTTCAGAGATCACAGATCAAGTATGTCCAGGAGTTTGGGCTACCGAAGTCCCTGGAAGAGCTAAAAATGTGACCTTGATAATTATTAAACTAAAGCCAGGAGAGAAACCCGTTAAGGTTAAGTAATATCCTTTGAGGATAGAAGATAGGAAAGGAATTAAAGAGATAATTGATAAATTTTTACAGTATGGATTATTGCTTGAATGCGAATCAGAATAGAATGCACCCATATTGCCAATTAAAAAGGCAGATGAAAAAGCTATAGGCTAGTTCAGGATTTGAGGGCCATAAATAAAATCACTGAGGATATACATCCAGTAGTGGCAAACCCTTATACTTTGCTGACTAAATTAAAGAATAGTCAAGGCTGGTTTACCGTACTGGATTTAAAAGATGCCTTCTTCTGCCTAGGCTTAGCCACAGAAAGCCAAAACCTATTCGCCTTTGAATGGGAAAATCCCGATTCAGGCAGAAAGACGCAGCTTACGTGGACATTACTAGCTCAAGGATTCAAGAATAGCCCCACTATTTTTGGAAACCAATTAGCAAGGGAACTCGAAACATGGATACCTCCGGACACTGAAGGTGCTTTGTTACAATATGTAGATGATCTCTTAATAGCTACCGAGACTAAAGGGAGTTGTATTCAATGGACTATAAGTCGTCTTAATTTTCTGGGTTTAAATGGATATCAAGTCTCTTGACAGAAAGTCCAGCTGGCTCAACAAAGTGTGACCTATCTGGGATTTGACATTTCGGAAGGACAACGAGAACTAGGAACTGAACATAAGGAAGTCATTTGCCGGACTCCAGAACCTCAAATGGTAAAGGAGCTACAAACCTTTTTAGGAATGACAGGTTGGTGTCGCCTTTGGATTTATAATTATGGACTATTGGTAAAGCCTCTATGTGAATTGATAAAGATTCACCAGTCAAAGTTAGTCTGGACTGGAGAAGCACAAAAAGTCTTTAAACAACTTAAACAAGAATTGATGATTTTGAAACATCAAGCAATATTGGTAGAACAGGACGACGTGGAAATTGTGATAATTAATATTGTGAATCTAGCCTCTTTTCTTAGTGATGCTCCGGCACAACCTGTGATTCACGATTGTTTAGAAACTATAGAGACTGTGTATTCCAGCCGAGCAGACCTTAAGGAGGAGCCCATGGAAGATGCGGAAGAAACTTGGTTCACGGATGGGAGCAGTTTTGTTACGCAAAGACAACGTAAAGCTGGATATGCTATAACAACTACTCAGCAGGTAATCGAGTCTAAGCCTTTACCCCCTGGAACATCAGCTCAAAAGGCGGAGATAGTTGCTCTCACGAGAGCATTGGAACTGGCAGCGGGAAAAAGGGTAAATATTTGGACAGATTCTAAATATACATTCGGCGTGGTACATGCTCATGGAGCAATTTGGAAAGAACATGGATTGCTGACCGCTCAGTGAAAACACAAAGTATGCTGAAGAAATTTTAAAATTGTTAGAGGCTGTAAAACAACCAGAAAAGGTAGCTATCATGCATTGTCAGGGACACCAAAAGGGGAACACCGATTTTGAAATTGGAAAATCGATTGGCAGAGGCTAAGCAGGCAGCTGAAATAACTGAGGTGAAGGCATTGTCTTTGATACCAGACGGTAAAATCCAAACTATATCCAAATTATACAAAAGAAGACTTAAAATTAATTGAAGATTTGAAAGGTAAAATGAAACCAGATGGATGAGTATATTTAAAAGATAACCACATAGTAATACCCTCTAGTTTGACATGGCCCATAGTTCTTACAGAACACAATAAAACGCACTGGGGAGCTGGCACACTGCATAAGAGCCTGAGTCAGACATTCGTGGGACGATATGATAAAACAAGTAACTCAACAATGTAGCATTTGCTTACACAATAACCCCAATACCAAGAATAGAATAAAATTTGGAATAATCGGTAAAGGAAATTATTCGGGGCAACAGTGGCAAATTGATTTTTCAGAACTCCCTAGAAAAGGGGGTATCATTATTTACTGGTTCTGACTGACACGTTTTCAGGAAGGCCTGAAGCCTTTCCCTGTCGAACAAACAAAGCAAGAGAAGTGGTTCAAGTCTTGTTAAATGAAATAATAGCATGCTTTGGGATTCTAGTAGCAATGTCTTCTGATAGAGTTTCACATTTTTGTGCACAAGTGGTAGAACAGATAAGTAAGATTCTAAAGATAGATTGGCAACTGCATACTCCTTATAGACCACAGGCAAGTGGACAGGTAGAAAAAATGAACCATTTAATTAAACAATAAATAGCTAAAATTGGATAAGAAGCTAATTTGTCATGGCCTCAATCCCTCCCTTTAGCATTACTTGGAATTAGAGTTAAACCTAGAATAAAAGGAAATTTGAGTCCCTTCAAAATCTTATATGGAAGGCCATAGCAATTTCCATTTAGTGGAGAGGACCTAACGCAGTTAGGATCAGAATATTTATATGCTTATATAACTGAACTTCAGAAACAATTAAATAAAGTACATAAATTTGTTTTAGGGACCAGGGCTAGAGGGTTGGATCAACCAATCCACCCCTTTAAGCTCGGGGATTATATATATATAAAGACTTTTTCAGGACAACCCCTGCAGGAAAAATGGAAGGAAAGTGGATGGGACCATACCAAGTATTACTGACAACACACACCGCCATGAAGATTAAGAAGCAAGCAGCTTGGATCCACAATTCAAGGGTGAAGAAGGCCCCGGCGAGGATATGGACCACCACTCCAATTGGACCAACAAAATTACGGTTTTCCAGATCCTAATGATTGCAGGGGTGCGGTTCTCGGATTTGGGGTGGGCAACTTGGGATGAGAACTTACACCTGACCTTAATACAAACAATTTCTCAAGTAACTAATAAGACGAACTGTTGGGTATGCACCCATCTGCCACAGCATGGGAATAAGGGTGTATCGTTAATTGGGATTCCCTTGCCTGCAAACTTATCTTGGACTAATTTGTGGGAAAACACATCTCGGGGTCGAAAATATTAAGCAGTTTTGGAACTAGAAGTGAGTAGCTTCATGCCGTTAGAATCCTATTATGTATGTGTACAAAGGTGTAACCCGCCTAAGGGTATAGGGTAGAGGAATTCAGAGCAACAGGCTGGGAGAGGAATGGTTGGAGAGCTGCCAGACAGAGAAGGACCTGGGAGTGATGGTGGATAGTCGGCTGAATATGAGCCAGCAGTGTGCTCAGGTAGCCAAGAAGGCCAACGGCATCCTGGCTTGTATCAGGAACAGCGTGACCAGCAGGGCTAGGGAGGTGATCGTCCCCCTGTACTCAGCTCTGGTGACGCCGCACCTCGAGTACTGTGTTCAGTTTTGGGCCCCTCGCTACAAGAAGGACATCGAGGTGCTTGAGCGGGTGCAGAGAAGGGCGACGAAGCTGGTGAGGGGCCTGGAGAACAAGTCCTACGAGGAGCGGCTGAGGGAGCTGGGCTTGTTCAGCCTGGAGAAGAGGAGGCTCAGGGGTGACCTTATCGCTCTTTTTAGGTACCTCAAGGGAGGCTGTAGCGAGGTGGGGGTTGGCCTGTTCTCCCACGTGCCTGGTGACAGGACGAGGGGGAATGGGCTTAAGTTGAGCCAGGGGAGTTTTAGGTTAGATGTTAGGAAGAACTTCTTCACTGAAAGGGTTGTGAGGCACTGGAACAGGCTGCCCAGGGAAGTGGTGGAGTCACCATCCCTGGAAGTCTTCAAAAGACGTTTAGATGTAGAGCTTAGGGATATGGTTTAGTGGAGGGCTGTTAGCGTTAGGTTGGAGGTTGGACTCGATGACCTTGAGGTCTCTTCCAACCTAGAAAATTCTGTGATTCTGTGATTCTGTGAAAACAGCATTGTATAAATACAGATACTACTTATGTGGGAAATCAGACATCTTGTAATTGAACAATTGATATTAGTACGACTAGCGGCTGGGCAAATTCAACCAGCTGGACGGTTCCAGAAGGAAAAGGGTGGTATTGGCTATGCAATGATACAGCCCGTAAGGTCTTGCCTGAGAATTGGAAGGGAACTTGCACTCTTGGAGCGGTAGTCCCCAATATGACAGTACATGATGTAGTGCCTCGAGGTTACTTGAGAAATCATATGCGGAGAATCAGATGAAAAATTAACAATCCATTGGTAGAGAGACACACCCCTTTTCATAGTTTTGTGCGATGGTTTATCCCATGGTTAGGAGTGAGTGAATTGGAAAAGGCAATAGTTAATATTTCTGCAATTATAGAGAAGTTCGAAAACAAAATTCTGGATGCTATAAAGGCTCAACAAGAAGAGATATCTAGTTTATCACAGGTCGTATTACAAAATCGGATGGCCCTAGACTTGTTACTGGCCACTCAAGGGGGAGTCTGTACAGTAATAAACACAAGTTGTTGTATGTATGTAGATCAGAGTGGAAGGACCTCTACCGACCTGGAAGAAATCTGGAAGCAGACAAGGATCCTACATGAGATCAGTAAAGATGATCTTTCATGGAGTTTTAGTGAACTATGGAATAAGTTAACCTCCTGGTTGCCCAATTTCCAATGGTTGAAACAAGTATTCATTGCTCTAATCGTATTAGTAGTGTTAGGAATATTTGTGTGCATGTTGTTTAGATGCCTGCTTTGTTGTGTTACTGTAAATAATGAAAGTATCTGATGCAAAAGAATTTGCCTGGGAAAAGAAAAGGGGGGATTGATTAAGGAGGTATTGGGGAGGCAAGGACAATCCCCAGACAAGGACTGTATATCTTGAAACAAGACACTGGAACTCATGATAAGGAAGCGGCAGGCGGACAGAGAAACGAATGTAAGGACTATAAATCCCGAAACTGGACATTGGAATTCATTATAAAGATACAACAAACGGGAGAATTAGCAACAACCAGCTCTTGCAATTAAGAAACATGCCAATTCAGCAGATTCCTGACCAAAGGTGAAAAGTACACTGTGAGGAAGACTCGGGGTCTTCCTCCCAAAGACCCCTGCCCACGTCCCAAAGACCCCTGCCCACAATTCTTGGAAGGCTCTGCGCAGGCGCAAGGTGCCAAAAGGCTAATTAGCATGAGAAGCGAGGGAAGGCGGGGATAGGTAATGCATATGTATAGGTGCTTGTAGAATATTGATAGATTGATTGTATAAATTCAAGACTGCTTTCTGCTTTGGGTATGCACGATAGGTGGAGAGATCCCCCGTGCATCCAGCGCTGCAATAAAGAATATACCACTTAAAGGAATTTCGGCTTCGATCTTTGAATCAATTTGGCAACCCAGATGGGACAACCTCTCTGCCTGACAGCAGGACCCGCTATGAACAGGACTCCCTAGAGTACCCCCGGGATTTCCCGGAGGGACTCCTCGACTCACCGGATCACTGCGGAGGCAGACAAGGACCCCATCATTGTAAGTGAGTATATTCTTTATTCTGGTTTGGTTTTCTGGTAGACCGGTCATCTGGAACTGTCTGTAAGTCAGAAGGTGATCTTCTGCGAGGCAGTGTTTGGTATATACTTTGTGGTTAGCACCATAAGTACATGTTTGGGGACCTTAAGGAAGGAGCTCGCTTTAAGGTCCATCTGGAATTGTGTTGTCTATTTCGGTTTTCTGACTCATGGAGTATGGTATTTAACTCTGGTTATTGTTACTGCGATTTTGGCTATTTTCCTGGTGGTAGTAGTAGGTTCGTGGCATTGTTATAAGAAAGATATCGTTACGGTGTTACACAGTTCGGTTTTCTGACTTATCGCATGTGGAATTTGACTCTGACTATTGTTACTGTGATTTTGGCAATATTGCTGGTAATAGTAGTTTTGTGACATCGCTACTGAAAGATATTGCATGCCCGTATTTTTGTGAGTGATACGTTTTGTGATACGCTTTTGTAAGTAACATGTGTATTCTGAAAGTGTAAACTGGAAACTGGGGGGGCAAACAAGCAGTGAAATTTTAAAGAAAAGTGTGTTAGGCTGTGTTTTAAGTCACTGGAAGGATATTGGAGGATCTGCCGGTGGAAGTGTGAACAGGAAAACATTGATAAAATATCGTAATCAGTGGTGGCCGCTTTATAAGCTGGAATGTGGAGAAAAGTGGCCCCTAAATGGAACTTTAAACTCTAATATTTTGCTACAGTTAATGTTGTTTTTTGAGAAGCAGAACAGGATGAAATGTTGTATACTGATGTTTCAGCATCTTGGTGGGAAAAGGTACGGACTTAAGTTGGCCCCTGACTGAACCTTTGATGTTGGCATTAGAGAAGTACAGGCTGGAGAAAGATAAAGGAAGTGTTAAAAGGGTTGTTGAAAGTGTTAAAGGTGTTTGAAGTTGAATGAGCAGGGAAAGAGGATGTAGGAATGTTAATAGTTCTGCCTCTGCCCGAGGCAGAGATCTTAAAATCATGGGTGTTAGCCCTTTAGGGCAAAGGGACCATGATCGGTCCGAGAGAGTCGTCACAGAAACAGAAAAGAGGTCAACTCTTAAAACAACCTGAGTTCATGTGCGAGCTCAGATTGCTGATGGGACCGTTCAGGGAACTGTGGACAATTGCATTCCCCTGACCGACCCCCACTAAGACCCGAATCATCCTGAAAATTATGAACGGTTAAGTAAATACTAAAACCTGGATGAATTGGGAATTGAGAATATGCTTCCAACAAGGTCTAAAAGAAAGCCCTATGGAGTTTTTGGACCAACTCTGAAATGTAATGAAAATAAATAAATAAATAAATAAATAAAACAAAACGGTTTGGACCTGGCTTTGGAGGACAAATTGACTAGCCTTTTCCTAGGGTAATCAACCCCTGATTTCAACAGGAATAACGGGGACCTGGGGAATCTACCCTAGCGGATCCTCCACTGGTTATAATGAAGCTAGGGGAGGAATGGAAGTGAAATTTCTTATTGCTATGGGGCAACGTATTCAGTTCTAAATCAAGCATTAATGCCTTCACAGAATTATTATGTTAGGGTAAAAGGTGTGTCGTGGTTTAACCCGGCCGGCAGCTAAACACCACGCAGCTGTTCGCTCACCCTCCCCCTCCCTCTCTGGGACGGGGGAGAGAAATGGAAAGTGAAGCCCGTGAGTTGAGATAAAGACAGTTTAATAAGACAAAATAATAGTAATAATAATAATAATAATAATAATAATAATAATAATAATAATAATAATAATAATAATAATAATAATAATAATAATAATAATAATAGTAATAATAATAATAATAATAATACAATGATGATAACAGTACCACTACTAATAATGTGTACAAACAAGTGATGCACAATGCAATTGCTCACCACCCGCTGACCGATGCCCAGCCTAACCCCGAGCAGTCCGGCCCCCTCCCCCTGGCTAGCCACCCCTATGTATTGTTTAGCCTGACGTCAGATGCTATGGAATACCCCTTTGGCTAGTTTGGGTCACCTGTCCTGGGTCTGTCCCCTCCCAGCTCTTACTGCACCCCCAGCCTGCCTGTTGGCAGGACAGAGCAAGAAGCTGAGATGTCCTTGGCTTGGTATAAGCACTGCTCTGCAACAATTAAAACATCGGGGTGTTATCAGCACTCTTCTCATCCTAAGCCAAAACATAGCATTCTACCAGCTACTAGGAAGAAAATTACCTCTGTTCTAACTGAAACCAGGACAAGGTGTAACCAAAAAGGCTTATTTTTGTGAACCTTTGAAGTACAAGTTAGGGAAACAATGGGGCATACACAGATTTTTATCTATGCCTAGCTCCTCATGGGCACTCTTAGGTAGAGATTTATTAGAGCAAGCAGGAGCAGAAATTGTCTTTGAAAAAGGGAAAATGGAATTAAGAACAGGAGAAGAACAACTAATAAATGTGTTAAGCTTGGCACTAATACAAACTGACCCTAAAAGTGAAATACCTTTAGAGATCACAGATCAAGTATGTCCAGGAGTTTGGGCTACCGAAGTCCCTGGAAGAGCTAAAAATGTGACCTTGATAATTATTAAACTAAAGCCAGGAGAGAAACCCGTTAAGGTTAAGTAATATCCTTTGAGGATAGAAGATAGGAAAGGAATTAAAGAGATAATTGATAAATTTTTACAGTATGGATTATTGCTTGAATGCGAATCAGAATAGAATGCACCCATATTGCCAATTAAAAAGGCAGATGAAAAAGCTATAGGCTAGTTCAGGATTTGAGGGCCATAAATAAAATCACTGAGGATATACATCCAGTAGTGGCAAACCCTTATACTTTGCTGACTAAATTAAAGAATAGTCAAGTCTGGTTTACCGTACTGGATTTAAAAGATGCCTTCTTCTGCCTAGGCTTAGCCACAGAAAGCCAAAACCTATTTGCCTTTGAATGGGAAAATCCCGATTCAGGCAGAAAGACGCAGCTTACGTGGACATTACTAGCTCAAGGATTCAAGAATAGCCCCACTATTTTTGGAAACCAATTAGCAAGGGAACTCGAAACATGGATACCTCCGGACACTGAAGGTGCTTTGTTACAATATGTAGATGATCTCTTAATAGCTACCGAGACTAAAGGGAGTTGTATTCAATGGACTATAAGTCGTCTTAATTTTCTGGGTTTAAATGGATATCAAGTCTCTTGACAGAAAGTCCAGCTGGCTCAACAAAGTGTGACCTATCTGGGATTTGACATTTCGGAAGGACAACGAGAACTAGGAACTGAACATAAGGAAGTCATTTGCCGGACTCCAGAACCTCAAATGGTAAAGGAGCTACAAACCTTTTTAGGAATGACAGGTTGGTGTCGCCTTTGGATTTATAATTATGGACTATTGGTAAAGCCTCTATGTGAATTGATAAAGATTCACCAGTCAAAGTTAGTCTGGACTGGAGAAGCACAAAAAGTCTTTAAACAACTTAAACAAGAATTGATGATTTTGAAATATCAAGCAATATTGGTAGAACAGGACGACGTGGAAATTGTGATAATTAATATTGTGAATCTAGCCTCTTTTCTTAGTGATGCTCCGGCACAACCTGTGATTCACGATTGTTTAGAAACTATACAGACTGTGTATTCCAGCCGAGCAGACCTTAAGGAGGAGCCCATGGAAGATGCGGAAGAAACTTGGTTCACGGATGGGAGCAGTTTTGTTACGCAAAGACAACGTAAAGCTGGATATGCTATAACAACTACTCAGCAGGTAATCGAGTCTAAGCCTTTACCCCCTGGAACATCAGCTCAAAAGGCGGAGATAGTTGCTCTCACGAGAGCATTGGAACTGGCAGCGGGAAAAAGGGTAAATATTTGGACAGATTCTAAATATACATTCGGCGTGGTACATGCTCATGGAGCAATTTGGAAAGAACATGGATTGCTGACCGCTCAGTGAAAACACAAAGTATGCTGAAGAAATTTTAAAATTGTTAGAGGCTGTAAAACAACCAGAAAAGGTAGCTATCATGCATTGTCAGGGACACCAAAAGGGGAACACCGATTTTGAAATTGGAAAATCGATTGGCAGAGGCTAAGCAGGCAGCTGAAATAACTGAGGTGAAGGCATTGTCTTTGATACCAGACGGTAAAATCCAAACTATATCCAAATTATACAAAAGAAGACTTAAAATTAATTGAAGATTTGAAAGGTAAAATGAAACCAGATGGATGAGTATATTTAAAAGATAACCACCTAGTAATACCCTCTAGTTTGACATGGCCCATAGTTCTTACAGAACGCAATAAAACGCACTGGGGAGCTGGCACACTGCATAAGAGCCTGAGTCAGACATTAGTGGGACGATATGATAAAACAAGTAACTCAACAATGTAGCATTTGCTTACACAATAACCCCAATACCAAGGACAGAATAAAATTTGGAATAATCGGTAAAGGAAATTATTCGGGGCAACAGTGGCAAATTGATTTTTCAGAACTCCCTAGAAAAGGGGGGTATCATTATTTACTGGTTCTGACTGACACGTTGTCAGGAAGGCCTGAAGCCTTTCCCTGTCGAACAAACAAAGCAAGAGAAGTGGTTCAAGTCTTGTTAAATGAAATAATAGCATGCTTTGGGATTCTAGTAGCAATGTCTTCTGATAGAGTTTCACATTTTTGTGCACAAGTGGTAGAACAGATAAGTAAGATTCTAAAGATAGATTGGCATCTGCATACTCCTTATAGACCACAGGCAAGTGGACAGGTAGAAAAAATGAACCATTTAATTAAACAATAAATAGCTAAAATTGGATAAGAAGCTAATTTGTCATGGCCTCAATCCCTCCCTTTAGCATTACTTGGAATTAGAGTTAAACCTAGAATAAAAGGAAATTTGAGTCCCTTCAAAATCTTATATGGAAGGCCATAGCAATTTCCATTTAGTGGAGAGGACCTAACGCAGTTAGGATCAGAATATTTATATGCGTATATAACTGAACTTCAGAAACAATTAAATAAAGTACATAAATTTGTTTTAGGGACCAGGGCTAGAGGGTTGGATCAACCAATCCACCCCTTTAAGCTCGGGGATTATATATATATAAAGACTTTTTCAGGACAACCCCTGCAGGAAAAATGGAAGGAAAGTGGATGGGACCATACCAAGTATTACTGACAACACACACCGCCATGAAGATTAAGAAGCAAGCAGCTTGGATCCACAATTCAAGGGTGAAGAAGGCCCCGGCGAGGATATGGACCACCACTCCAATTGGACCAACAAAATTATGGTTTTCCAGATCCTAATGATTGCAGGGGTGCGGTTCTCGGATTTGGGGTGGGCAACTTGGGATGAGAACTTACACCTGACCTTAATACAAACAATTTCTCAAGTAACTAATAAGACGAACTGTTGGGTATGCACCCATCTGCCACAGCACGGGAATAAGGGTGTATCGTTAATTGGGATTCCCTTGCCTGCAAACTTGTCTTGGACTAATTTGTGGGAAAACACATCTTGGGGTCGAAAATATTAAGCAGTTTTGGAACTAGAAGTGAGTAGCTTCATGCCGTTAGAATCCTATTATGTATGTGTACAAAGGTGTAACCCGCCTAAGGGTATAGGAAAACAGCATTGTATAAATACGGATACTACTTCTGTGGGAAATCAGACAGCTTGTAATTGAACAATTGATATTAGTACGACTAGCGGCTGGGCAAATTCAACCAGCTGGACGGTTCCAGAAGGAAAAGGGTGGTATTGGCTATGCAATGATACAGCCCGTAAGGTCTTGCCTGAGAACTGGAAGGGAACTTGCACTCTTGGAGCGGTAGTCCCCAATATGACAGTACATGATGTAGTGCCTCGAGGTTACTTGAGAAATCATATGCGGAGAATCAGATGAAAAATTAACAATCCATTGGTAGAGAGACACACCCCTTTTCATAGTTTTGTGCGATGGTTTATCCCATGGTTAGGAGTGAGTGAATTGGAAAAGGCAATAGTTAATATTTCTGCAATTATAGAGAAGTTCGAAAACAAAATTCTGGATGCTATAAAGGCTCAACAAGAAGAGATATCTAGTTTATCACAGGTCGTATTACAAAATCGGATGGCCCTAGACTTGTTACTGGCCACTCAAGGGGGAGTCTGTACAGTAATAAACACAAGTTGTTGTATGTATGTAGATCAGAGTGGAAGGATCTCTACCGACCTGGAAGAAATCTGGAAGCAGACAAGGATCCTACATGAGATCAGTAAAGATGATCTTTCATGGAGTTTTAGTGAACTATGGAATAAGTTAACCTCCTGGTTGCCCAATTTCCAATGGTTGAAACGAGTATTCATTGCTCTAATCGTATTAGTAGTGTTAGGAATATTTGTGTGCATGTTGTTTAGATGCCTGCTTTGTTGTGTTACTGTAAATAATGAAAGTATCTGATGCAAAAGAATTTGCATGGGAAAAGAAAAGGGGGGATTGATTAAGGAGGTATTGGGGAGGCAAGGACAATCCCCAGACAAGGACTGTATATCTTGAAACAAGACACTGGAACTCATGATAAGGAAGCGGCAGGCGGACAGAGAAACGAATGTAAGGACTATAAATCCCGAAACTGGACATTGGAATTCATTATAAAGATACAACAAACGGGAGAATTAGCAACAACCAGCTCTTGCAATTAAGAAACATGCCAATTCAGCAGATTCCTGACCAAAGGTGAAAAGTACACTGTGAGGAAGACTCGGGGTCTTCCTCCCAAAGACCCCTGCCCACGTCCCAAAGACCCCTGCCCACAATTCTTGGAAGGCTCTGCGCAGGCGCAAGGTGCCAAAAGGCTAATTAGCATGAGAAGCGAGGGAAGGCGGGGATAGGTAATGCATATGTATAGGTGCTTGTAGAATATTGATAGATTGATTGTATAAATTCAAGACTGCTTTCTGCTTTGGGTATGCACGATAGGTGGAGAGATCCCCCGTGCATCCAGCGCTGCAATAAAGAATATACCACTTAAAGGAATTTCGGCTTCGATCTTTGAATCAATTTGGCAACCCAGACGGGACAACCTCTCTGCCGGACAGCAGGACCCGCTATGAACAGGACTCCCTAGAGTACCCCCGGGATTTCCCGGAGGGACTCCTCGACTCACCGGATCACTGCGGAGGCAGACAAGGACCCCATCATTGTAAGTGAGTATATTCTTTATTCTGGTTTGGTTTTCTGGTAGACCGGTCATCTGGAACTGTCTGTAAGTCAGAAGGTGATCTTCTGCGAGGCAGTGTTTGGTATATACTTTGTGGTTAGCACCATAAGTACATGTTTGGGGACCTTAAGGAAGGAGCTCGCTTTAAGGTCCATCTGGAATTGTGTTGTCTATTTCGGTTTTCTGACTCATGGAGTATGGTATTTAACTCTGGTTATTGTTACTGCGATTTTGGCTATTTTCCTGGTGGTAGTAGTAGGTTCGTGGCATTGTTATAAGAAAGATATCGTTACGGTGTTACACAGTTCGGTTTTCTGACTTATCGCATGTGGAATTTGACTCTGACTATTGTTACTGTGATTTTGGCAATATTGCTGGTAATAGTAGTTTTGTGACATCGCTACTGAAAGATATTGCATGCCCGTATTTTTGTGAGTGATACGTTTTGTGATACGCTTTTGTAAGTAACATGTGTATTCTGAAAGTGTAAACTGGAAACTGGGGGGGCAAACAAGCAGTGAAATTTTAAAGAAAAGTGTGTTAGGCTGTGTTTTAAGTCACTGGAAGGATATTGGAGGATCTGCCGGTGGAAGTGTGAACAGGAAAACATTGATAAAATATCGTAATCAGTGGTGGCCGCTTTATAAGCTGGAATGTGGAGAAAAGTGGCCCCTAAATGGAACTTTAAACTCTAATATTTTGCTACAGTTAATGTTGTTTTTTGAGAAGCAGAACAGGATGAAATGTTGTATACTGATGTTTCAGCATCTTGGTGGGAAAAGGTACGGACTTAAGTTGGCCCCTGACTGAACCTTTGATGTTGGCATTAGAGAAGTACAGGCTGGAGAAAGATAAAGGAAGTGTTAAAAGGGTTGTTGAAAGTGTTAAAGGTGTTTGAAGTTGAATGAGCAGGGAAAGAGGATGTAGGAATGTTAATAGTTCTGCCTCTGCCCGAGGCAGAGATCTTAAAATCATGGGTGTTAGCCCTTTAGGGCAAAGGGACCATGATCGGTCCGAGAGAGTCGTCACAGAAACAGAAAAGAGGTCAACTCTTAAAACAACCTGAGTTCATGTGCGAGCTCAGATTGCTGATGGGACCGTTCAGGGAACTGTGGACAATTGCATTCCCCTGACCGACCCCCACTAAGACCCGAATCATCCTGAAAATTATGAACGGTTAAGTAAATACTAAAACCTGGATGAATTGGGAATTGAGAATATGCTTCCAACAAGGTCTAAAAGAAAGCCCTATGGAGTTTTTGGACCAACTCTGAAATGTAATGAAAATAAATAAATAAATAAATAAATAAAACAAAACGGTTTGGACCTGGCTTTGGAGGACAAATTGACTAGCCTTTTCCTAGGGTAATCAACCCCTGATTTCAACAGGAATAACGGGGACCTGGGGAATCTACCCTAGCGGATCCTCCACTGGTTATAATGAAGCTAGGGGAGGAATGGAAGTGAAATTTCTTATTGCTATGGGGCAACGTATTCAGTTCTAAATCAAGCATTAATGCCTTCACAGAATTATTATGTTAGGGTAAAAGGTGTGTCGTGGTTTAACCCGGCCGGCAGCTAAACACCACGCAGCTGTTCGCTCACCCTCCCCCTCCCTCTCTGGGACGGGGGAGAGAAATGGAAAGTGAAGCCCGTGAGTTGAGATAAAGACAGTTTAATAAGACAAAATAATAGTAATAATAATAATAATAATAATAATAATACAATGATGATAACAGTACCACTACTAATAATGTGTACAAACAAGTGATGCACAATGCAATTGCTCACCACCCGCTGACCGATGCCCAGCCTAACCCCGAGCAGTCCGGCCCCCTCCCCCTGGCTAGCCACCCCTATGTATTGTTTAGCCTGACGTCAGATGCTATGGAATACCCCTTTGGCTAGTTTGGGTCACCTGTCCTGGGTCTGTCCCCTCCCAGCTCTTACTGCACCCCCAGCCTGCCTGTTGGCAGGACAGAGCAAGAAGCTGAGATGTCCTTGGCTTGGTATAAGCACTGCTCTGCAACAATTAAAACATCGGGGTGTTATCAGCACTCTTCTCATCCTAAGCCAAAACATAGCATTCTACCAGCTACTAGGAAGAAAATTACCTCTGTTCTAACTGAAACCAGGACAAGGTGTAACCGAAAAGGCTTATTTTTGTGAACCTTTGAAGTACAAGTTAGGGAAACAATGGGGCATACACAGATTTTTATCTATGCCTAGCTCCTCATGGGCACTCTTAGGTAGAGATTTATTAGAGCAAGTAGGAGCAGAAATTGTCTTTGAAAAAGGGAAAATGGAATTAAGAACAGGAGAAGAACAACTAATAAATGTGTTAAGCTTGGCACTAATACAAACTGACCCTAAAAGTGAAATACCTTTAGAGATCACAGATCAAGTATGTCCAGGAGTTTGGGCTACCGAAGTCCCTGGAAGAGCTAAAAATGTGACCTTGATAATTATTAAAGTGAAGCCAGGAGAGAAACCCGTTAAGGTTAAGTAATATCCTTTGAGGATAGAAGATAGGAAAGGAATTAAAGAGATAATTGATAAATTTTTACAGTATGGATTATTGCTTGAATGCGAATCAGAATAGAATGCACCCATATTGCCAATTAAAAAGGCAGATGAAAAAGCTATAGGCTAGTTCAGGATTTGAGGGCCATAAATAAAATCACTGAGGATATACATCCAGTAGTGGCAAACCCTTATACTTTGCTGACTAAATTAAAGAATAGTCAAGGCTGGTTTACCGTACTGGATTTAAAAGATGCCTTCTTCTGCCTAGGCTTAGCCACAGAAAGCCAAAACCTATTCGCCTTTGAATGGGAAAATCCCGATTCAGGCAGAAAGACGCAGCTTACGTGGACATTACTAGCTCAAGGATTCAAGAATAGCCCCACTATTTTTGGAAACCAATTAGCAAGGGAACTCGAAACATGGATACCTCCGGACACTGAAGGTGCTTTGTTACAATATGTAGATGATCTCTTAATAGCTACCGAGACTAAAGGGAGTTGTATTCAATGGACTATAAGTCGTCTTAATTTTCTGGGTTTAAATGGATATCAAGTCTCTTGACAGAAAGTCCAGCTGGCTCAACAAAGTGTGACCTATCTGGGATTTGACATTTCGGAAGGACAACGAGAACTAGGAACTGAACATAAGGAAGTCATTTGCCGGACTCCAGAACCTCAAATGGTAAAGGAGCTACAAACCTTTTTAGGAATGACAGGTTGGTGTCGCCTTTGGATTTATAATTATGGACTATTGGTAAAGCCTCTATGTGAATTGATAAAGATTAACCAGTCAAAGTTAGTCTGGACTGGAGAAGCACAAAAAGTCTTTAAACAACTTAAACAAGAATTGATGATTTTGAAATATCAAGCAATATTGGTAGAACAGGACGACGTGGAAATTGTGATAATTAATATTGTGAATCTAGCCTCTTTTCTTAGTGATGCTCCGGCACAACCTGTGATTCACGATTGTTTAGAAACTATAGAGACTGTGTATTCCAGCCGAGCAGACCTTAAGGAGGAGCCCATGGAAGATGCGGAAGAAACTTGGTTCACGGATGGGAGCAGTTTTGTTACGCAAAGACAACGTAAAGCTGGATATGCTATAACAACTACTCAGCAGGTAATCGAGTCTAAGCCTTTACCCCCTGGAACATCAGCTCAAAAGGCGGAGATAGTTGCTCTCACGAGAGCATTGGAACTGGCAGCGGGAAAAAGGGTATATATTTGGACAGATTCTAAATATACATTCGGCGTGGTACATGCTCATGGAGCAATTTGGAAAGAACATGGATTGCTGACCGCTCAGTGAAAACACAAAGTATGCTGAAGAAATTTTAAAATTGTTAGAGGCTGTAAAACAACCAGAAAAGGTAGCTATCATGCATTGTCAGGGACACCAAAAGGGGAACACCGATTTTGAAATTGGAAAATCGATTGGCAGAGGCTAAGCAGGCAGCTGAAATAACTGAGGTGAAGGCATTGTCTTTGATACCAGACGGTAAAATCCAAACTATATCCAAATTATACAAAAGAAGACTTAAAATTAATTGAAGATTTGAAAGGTAAAATGAAACCAGATGGATGAGTATATTTAAAAGATAACCACCTAGTAATACCCTCTAGTTTGACATGGCCCATAGTTCTTACAGAACGCAATAAAACGCACTGGGGAGCTGGCACACTGCATAAGAGCCTGAGTCAGACATTAGTGGGACGATATGATAAAACAAGTAACTCAACAATGTAGCATTTGCTTACACAATAACCCCAATACCAAGGACAGAATAAAATTTGGAATAATCGGTAAAGGAAATTATTCGGGGCAACAGTGGCAAATTGATTTTTCAGAACTCCCTAGAAAAGGGGGGTATCATTATTTACTGGTTCTGACTGACACGTTGTCAGGAAGGCCTGAAGCCTTTCCCTGTCGAACAAACAAAGCAAGAGAAGTGGTTCAAGTCTTGTTAAATGAAATAATAGCATGCTTTGGGATTCTAGTAGCAATGTCTTCTGATAGAGTTTCACATTTTTGTGCACAAGTGGTAGAACAGATAAGTAAGATTCTAAAGATAGATTGGCATCTGCATACTCCTTATAGACCACAGGCAAGTGGACAGGTAGAAAAAATGAACCATTTAATTAAACAATAAATAGCTAAAATTGGATAAGAAGCTAATTTGTCATGGCCTCAATCCCTCCCTTTAGCATTACTTGGAATTAGAGTTAAACCTAGAATAAAAGGAAATTTGAGTCCCTTCAAAATCTTATATGGAAGGCCATAGCAATTTCTATTTAGTGGAGAGGACCTAACGCAGTTAGGATCAGAATATTTATATGCTTATATAACTGAACTTCAGAAACAATTAAATAAAGTACATAAATTTGTTTTAGGGACCAGGGCTAGAGGGTTGGATCAACCAATCCACCCCTTTAAGCTCGGGGATTATATATATATAAAGACTTTTTCAGGACAACCCCTGCAGGAAAAATGGAAGGAAAGTGGATGGGACCATACCAAGTATTACTGACAACACACACCGCCATGAAGATTAAGAAGCAAGCAGCTTGGATCCACAATTCAAGGGTGAAGAAGGCCCCGGCGAGGATATGGACCACCACTCCAATTGGACCAACAAAATTATGGTTTTCCAGATCCTAATGATTGCAGGGGTGCGGTTCTCGGATTTGGGGTGGGCAACTTGGGATGAGAACTTACACCTGACCTTAATACAAACAATTTCTCAAGTAACTAATAAGACGAACTGTTGGGTATGCACCCATCTGCCACAGCACGGGAATAAGGGTGTATCGTTAATTGGGATTCCCTTGCCTGCAAACTTGTCTTGGACTAATTTGTGGGAAAACACATCTTGGGGTCGAAAATATTAAGCAGTTTTGGAACTAGAAGTGAGTAGCTTCATGCCGTTAGAATCCTATTATGTATGTGTACAAAGGTGTAACCCGCCTAAGGGTATAGGAAAACAGCATTGTATAAATACGGATACTACTTCTGTGGGAAATCAGACATCTTGTAATTGAACAATTGATATTAGTATGACTAGCGGCTGGGCAAATTCAACCAGCTGGACGGTTCCAGAAGGAAAAGGGTGGTATTGGCTATGCAATGATACAGCCCGTAAGGTCTTGCCTGAGAACTGGAAGGGAACTTGCACTCTTGGAGCGGTAGTCCCCAATATGACAGTACATGATGTAGTGCCTCGAGGTTACTTGAGAAATCATATGCGGAGAATCAGATGAAAAATTAACAATCCATTGGTAGAGAGACACACCCCTTTTCATAGTTTTGTGCGATGGTTTATCCCATGGTTAGGAGTGAGTGAATTGGAAAAGGCAATAGTTAATATTTCTGCAATTATAGAGAAGTTCGAAAACAAAATTCTGGATGCTATAAAGGCTCAACAAGAAGAGATATCTAGTTTATCACAGGTCGTATTACAAAATCGGATGGCCCTAGACTTGTTACTGGCCACTCAAGGGGGAGTCTGTACAGTAATAAACACAAGTTGTTGTATGTATGTAGATCAGAGTGGAAGGATCTCTACCGACCTGGAAGAAATCTGGAAGCAGACAAGGATCCTACATGAGATCAGTAAAGATGATCTTTCATGGAGTTTTAGTGAACTATGGAATAAGTTAACCTCCTGGTTGCCCAATTTCCAATGGTTGAAACGAGTATTCATTGCTCTAATCGTATTAGTAGTGTTAGGAATATTTGTGTGCATGTTGTTTAGATGCCTGCTTTGTTGTGTTACTGTAAATAATGAAAGTATCTGATGCAAAAGAATTTGCATGGGAAAAGAAAAGGGGGGATTGATTAAGGAGGTATTGGGGAGGCAAGGACAATCCCCAGACAAGGACTGTATATCTCGAAACAAGACACTGGAACTCATGATAAGGAAGCGGCAGGCGGACAGAGAAACGAATGTAAGGACTATAAATCTCGAAACTGGACATTGGAATTCATTATAAAGATACAACAAACGGGAGAATTAGCAACAACCAGCTCTTGCAATTAAGAAACATGCCAATTCAGCAGATTCCTGACCAAAGGTGAAAAGTACACTGTGAGGAAGACTCGGGGTCTTCCTCCCAAAGACCCCTGCCCACGTCCCAAAGACCCCTGCCCACAATTCTTGGAAGGCTCTGCGCAGGCGCAAGGTGCCAAAAGGCTAATTAGCATGAGAAGCGAGGGAAGGCGGGGATAGGTAATGCATATGTATAGGTGCTTGTAGAATATTGATAGATTGATTGTATAAATTCAAGACTGCTTTCTGCTTTGGGTATGCACGATAGGTGGAGAGATCCCCCGTGCATCCAGCGCTGCAATAAAGAATATACCACTTAAAGGAATTTCGGCTTCGATCTTTGAATCAATTTGGCGACCCGGATGGGACAACCTCTCTGCCGGACTGCAGGACCCGCTGGGAACAGGACTCCCTAGGGTACCCCTGGGATTTCCCGGAGGGACTCCTCGACTCACCGGATCACTGCGGAGGCAGACAAGGACCCCATCATTGTAAGTGAGTATATTCTTTATTCTGGTTTGGTTTTCTGGTAGACCGGTCATCTGGAACTGTCTGTAAGTCAGAAGGTGATCTTCTGCGAGGCAGTGTTTGGTATATACTTTGTGGTTAGCACCATAAGTACATGTTTGGGGACCTTAAGGAAGGAGCTCGCTTTAAGGTCCATCTAGAATTGTGTTGTCTATTTCGGTTTTCTGACTCATGGAGTATGGTATTTAACTCTGGTTATTGTTACTGCGATTTTGGCTATTTTCCTGGTGGTAATAGTAGGTTCGTGGCATTGTTATAAGAAAGATATCGTTACGGTGTTACACAGTTCAGTTTTCTGACTTATCGCATGTGGAATTTGACTCTGACTATTGTTACTGTGATTTTGGCAATATTGCTGGTAATAGTAGTTTTGTGACATTGCTACTGAAAGATATTGCGTGCCCGTATTTTTGTGAGTGATACGTTTTGTGATACGCTTTTGTAAGTAACATGTGTATTCTGAAAGTGTAAACTGGAAACTGGGGGGGCAAACAAGCAGTGAAATTTTAAAGAAAAGTGTGTTAGGCTGTGTTTTAAGTCACTGGAAGGATATTGGAGGATCTGCCGGTGGAAGTGTGAACAGGAAAACATTGATAAAATATCGTAATCAGTGGTGGCCGCTTTATAAGCTGGAATGTGGAGAAAAGTGGCCCCTAAATGGAACTTTAAACTCTAATATTTTGCTACAGTTAATGTTGTTTTTTGAGAAGCAGAACAGGATGAAATGTTGTATACTGATGTTTCAGCATCTTGGTGGGAAAAGGTACGGACTTAAGTTGGCCCCTGACTGAACCTTTGATGTTGGCATTAGAGAAGTACAGGCTGGAGAAAGATAAAGGAAGTGTTAAAAGGGTTGTTGAAAGTGTTAAAGGTGTTTGAAGTTGAATGAGCAGGGAAAGAGGATGTAGGAATGTTAATAGTTCTGCCTCTGCCCGAGGCAGAGATCTTAAAATCATGGGTGTTAGCCCTTTAGGGCAAAGGGACCATGATCGGTCCGGTCCGAGAGAGTTGTCACA
This sequence comes from Netta rufina, assembly GCF_964035555.1. Classification (NCBI taxonomy): domain Eukaryota; kingdom Metazoa; phylum Chordata; class Aves; order Anseriformes; family Anatidae; genus Netta; species Netta rufina. The sequence goes on along the minus strand of NC_140131.1, from coordinate 33,091,792 downwards.
GAAACAGAAAAGAGGTCAACTCTTAAAACAACCTGAGTTCATGTGCGAGCTCAGATTGCTGATGGGACCGTTCAGGGAACTGTGGACAATTGCATTCCCCTGACCGACCCCCACTAAGACCTGAATCATCCTGAAAATTATGAACGGTTAAGTAAATACTAAAACCTGGATGAATTGGGAATTGAGAATATGCTTCCAACAAGGTCTAAAAGAAAGCCCTATGGAATTTTTGGACCAACTCTGAAATGTAATGAAAATAAATAAATAAATAAATAAATAAAACAAAACGGTTTGGACCTGGCTTTGGAGGACAAATTGACTAGCCTTTTCCTAGGGTAATCAACCCCTGATTTCAACAGGAATAACGGGGACCTGGGGAATCTACCCTAGCGGATCCTCCACTGGTTATAATGAAGCTAGGGGAGGAATGGAAGTGAAATTTCTTATTGCTATGGGGCAACGTATTCAGTTCTAAATCAAGCATTAATGCCTTCACAGAATTATTATGTTAGGGTAAAAGGTGTGTCGTGGTTTAACCCGGCCGGCAGCTAAACACCACGCAGCTGTTCGCTCCCCCTCCCCCTCCCTCTCTGGGACGGGGGAGAGAAATGGAAAGTGAAGCCCGTGAGTTGAGATAAAGACAGTTTAATAAGACAAAATAATAGTAATAATAATAATAATAATAATAATAATAATAATAATAATAATAATACAATGATGATAATAGTACCACTACTAATAATGTGTACAAACAAGTGATGCACAATGCAATTGCTCACCACCCGCTGACCGATGCCCAGCCTAACCCCGAGCAGTCCGGCCCCCTCCCCCTGGCTAGCCACCCCTATGTATTGTTTAGCCTGACGTCAGATGCTATGGAATACCCCTTTGGCTAGTTTGGGTCACCTGTCCTGGGTCTGTCCCCTCCCAGCTCTTACTGCACCCCCAGCCTGCCTGTTGGCAGGACAGAGCAAGAAGCTGAGATGTCCTTGGCTTGGTATAAGCACTGCTCTGCAACAATTAAAACATCGGGGTGTTATCAGCACTCTTCTCATCCTAAGCCAAAACATAGCATTCTACCAGCTACTAGGAAGAAAATTACCTCTGTTCTAACTGAAACCAGGACAAGGTGTAACCGAAAAGGCTTATTTTTGTGAACCTTTGAAGTACAAGTTAGGGAAACAATGGGGCATACACAGATTTTTATCTATGCCTAGCTCCTCATGGGCACTCTTAGGTAGAGATTTATTAGAGCAAGTAGGAGCAGAAATTGTCTTTGAAAAAGGGAAAATGGAATTAAGAACAGGAGAAGAACAACTAATAAATGTGTTAAGCTTGGCACTAATACAAACTGACCCTAAAAGTGAAATACCTTTAGAGATCACAGATCAAGTATGTCCAGGAGTTTGGGCTACCGAAGTCCCTGGAAGAGCTAAAAATGTGACCTTGATAATTATTAAAGTGAAGCCAGGAGAGAAACCCGTTAAGGTTAAGTAATATCCTTTGAGGATAGAAGATAGGAAAGGAATTAAAGAGATAATTGATAAATTTTTACAGTATGGATTATTGCTTGAATGCGAATCAGAATACAATGCACCCATATTGCCAATTAAAAAGGCAGATGAAAAAGCTATAGGCTAGTTCAGGATTTGAGGGCCATAAATAAAATCACTGAGGATATACATCCAGTAGTGGCAAACCCTTATACTTTGCTGACTAAATTAAAGAATAGTCAAGGCTGGTTTACCGTACTGGATTTAAAAGATGCCTTCTTCTGCCTAGGCTTAGCCACAGAAAGCCAAAACCTATTCGCCTTTGAATGGGAAAATCCCGATTCAGGCAGAAAGACGCAGCTTACGTGGACATTACTACCTCAAGGATTCAAGAATAGCCCCACTATTTTTGGAAACCAATTAGCAAGGGAACTCGAAACATGGATACCTCCGGACACTGAAGGTGCTTTGTTACAATATGTAGATGATCTCTTAATAGCTACCGAGACTAAAGGGAGTTGTATTCAATGGACTATAAGTCGTCTTAATTTTCTGGGTTTAAATGGGTATCAAGTCTCTTGACAGAAAGTCCAGCTGGCTCAACAAAGTGTGACCTATCTGGGATTTGACATTTCGGAAGGACAACGAGAACTAGGAACTGAACATAAGGAAGTCATTTGCCGGACTCCAGAACCTCAAATGGTAAAGGAGCTACAAACCTTTTTAGGAATGACAGGTTGGTGTCGCCTTTGGATTTATAATTATGGACTATTGGTAAAGCCTCTATGTGAATTGATAAAGATTCACCAGTCAAAGTTAGTCTGGACTGGAGAAGCACAAAAAGTCTTTAAACAACTTAAACAAGAATTGATGATTTTGAAACATCAAGCAATATTGGTAGAACAGGACGACGTGGAAATTGTGATAATTAATATTGTGAATCTAGCCTCTTTTCTTAGTGATGCTCCGGCACAACCTGTGATTCACGATTGTTTAGAAACTATAGAGACTGTGTATTCCAGCCGAGCAGACCTTAAGGAGGAGCCCATGGAAGATGCGGAAGAAACTTGGTTCACGGATGGGAGCAGTTTTGTTACGCAAAGACAACGTAAAGCTGGATATGCTATAACAACTACTCAGCAGGTAATCGAGTCTAAGCCTTTACCCCCTGGAACATCAGCTCAAAAGGCGGAGATAGTTGCTCTCACGAGGGCATTGGAACTGGCAGCGGGAAAAAGGGTAAATATTTGGACAGATTCTAAATATACATTCGGCGTGGTACATGCTCATGGAGCAATTTGGAAAGAACATGGATTGCTGACCGCTCAGTGAAAACACAAAGTATGCTGAAGAAATTTTAAAATCGTTAGAGGCTGTAAAACAACCAGAAAAGGTAGCTATCATGCATTGTCAGGGACACCAAAAGGGGAACACCGATTTTGAAATTGGAAAATCGATTGGCAGAGGCTAAGCAGGCAGCTGAAATAACTGAGGTGAAGGCATTGTCTTTGATACCAGACGGTAAAATCCAAACTATATCCAAATTATACAAAAGAAGACTTAAAATTAACTGAAGATTTGAAAGGTAAAATGAAACCAGATGGATGAGTATATTTAAAAGATAACCACCTAGTAATACCCTCTAGTTTGACATGGCCCATAGTTCTTACAGAACGCAATAAAACGCACTGGGGAGCTGGCACACTGCATAAGAGCCTGAGTCAGACATTCGTGGGACGATATGATAAAACAAGTAACTCAACAATGTAGCATTTGCTTACACAATAACCCCAATACCAAGGATAGAATAAAATTTGGAGTAATCGGTAAAGGAAATTATTCGGGGCAACAGTGGCAAATTGATTTTTCAGAACTCCCTAGAAAAGGGGGGTATCATTATTTACTGGTTCTGACTGACACGTTGTCAGGAAGGCCTGAAGCCTTTCCCTGTCGAACAAACAAAGCAAGAGAAGTGGTTAAAGTCTTGTTAAATGAAATAATAGCATGCTTTGGGATTCTAGTAGCAATGTCTTCTGATAGAGTTTCACATTTTTGTGCACAAGTGGTAGAACAGATAAGTAAGATTCTAAAGATAGATTGGCAACTGCATACTCCTTATAGACCACAGGCAAGTGGACAGGTAGAAAAAATGAACCATTTAATTAAACAATAAATAGCTAAAATTGGATAAGAAGCTAATTTGTCATGGCCTCAATCCCTCCCTTTAGCATTACTTGGAATTAGAGTTAAACCTAGAATAAAAGGAAATTTGAGTCCCTTCAAAATCTTATATGGAAGGCCATAGCAATTTCCATTTAGTGGAGAGGACCTAACGCAGTTAGGATCAGAATATTTATATGCGTATATAACTGAACTTCAGAAACAATTAAATAAAGTACATAAATTTGTTTTAGGGACCAGGGCTAGAGGGTTGGATTAACCAATCCACCCCTTTAAGCTCGGGGATTATATATATATAAAGACTTTTTCAGGACAACCCGTGCAGGAAAAATGGAAGGAAAGTGGATGGGACCATACCAAGTATTACTGACAACACACACCGCCATGAAGATTAAGAAGCAAGCAGCTTGGATCCACAATTCAAGGGTGAAGAAGGCCCCGGCGAGGATATGGACCACCACTCCAATTGGACCAACAAAATTACGGTTTTCCAGATCCTAATGATTGCAGGGGTGCGGTTCTCGGATTTGGGGTGGGCAACTTGGGATGAGAACTTACACCTGACCTTAATACAAACAATTTCTCAAGTAACTAATAAGACGAACTGTTGGGTATGCACCCATCTGCCACAGCATGGGAATAAGGGTGTATCGTTAATTGGGATTCCCTTGCCTGCAAACTTATCTTGGACTAATTTGTGGGAAAACACATCTCGGGGTCGAAAATATTAAGCAGTTTTGGAACTAGAAGTGAGTCGCTTCGTGCCGTTAGAATCCTATTATGTATGTGTACAAAGGTGTAACCCGCCTAAGGGTATAGGAAAACAGCATTGTATAAATACGGATACTACTTCTGTGGGAAATCAGACATCTTGTAATTGAACAATTGATATTAGTACGACTAGCGGCTGGGCAAATTCAACCAGCTGGACGGTTCCAGAAGGAAAAGGGTGGTATTGGCTATGCAATGATACAGCCCGTAAGGTCTTGCCTGAGAATTGGAAGGGAACTTGCACTCTTGGAGCGGTAGTCCCCAATATGACAGTACATGATGTAGTGCCTCGAGGTTACTTGAGAAATCATATGCGGAGAATCAGATGAAAAATTAACAATCCATTGGTAGAGAGACACACCCCTTTTCATAGTTTTGTGCGATGGTTTATCCCATGGTTAGGAGTGAGTGAATTGGAAAAGGCAATAGTTAATATTTCTGCAATTATAGAGAAGTTAGAAAACAAAATTCCGGATGCTATAAAGGCTCAACAAGAAGAGATATCTAGTTTATCACAGGTCGTATTACAAAATCGGATGGCCCTAGACTTGTTACTGGCCACTCAAGGGGGAGTCTGTACAGTAATAAACACAAGTTGTTGTATGTATGTAGATCAGAGTGGAAGGATCTCTACCGACCTGGAAGAAATCTGGAAGCAGACAAGGATCCTACATGAGATCAGTAAAGATGATCTTTCATGGAGTTTTAGTGAACTATGGAATAAGTTAACCTCCTGGTTGCCCAATTTCCAATGGTTGAAACAAGTATTCATTGCTCTAATCGTATTAGTAGTGTTAGGAATATTTGTGTGCGTGTTGTTTAGATGCCTGCTTTGTTGTGTTACTGTAAATAATGAAAGTATCTGATGCAAAAGAATTTGCATGGGAAAAGAAAAGGGGGGATTGATTAAGGAGGTATTGGGGAGGCAAGGACAATCCCCAGACAAGGACTGTATATCTCGAAACAAGACACTGGAACTCATGATAAGGAAGCGGCAGGCGGACAGAGAAACGAATGTAAGGACTATAAATCTCGAAACTGGACATTGGAATTCATTATAAAGATACAGCAAACGGGAGAATTAGCAACAACCAGCTCTTGCAATTAAGAAACATGCCAATTCAGCAGATTCCTGACCAAAGGTGAAAAGTACACTGTGAGGAATACTCGGGGTCTTCCTCCCAAAGACCCCTGCCCACGTCCCAAAGACCCCTGCCCACAATTCTTGGAAGGCTCTGCGCAGGCGCAAGGTGCCAAAAGGCTAATTAGCATGAGAAGCAAGGGAAGGCGGGGATAGGTAATGCATATGTATAGGTGCTTGTAGAATATTGATAGATTGATTGTATAAATTCAAGACTGCTTTCTGCTTTGGGTATGCACGATAGGTGGAGAGATCCCCCGTGCATCCAGCGCTGCAATAAAGAATATACCACTTAAAGGAATTTCGGCTTCGATCTTTGAATCAATTTGGCAACCCAGATGGGACAACCTCTCTGCCGGACTGCAGGACCTGCTGGGAACAGGACTCCCTAGGGTACCCCCGGGATTTCCCGGAGGGACTCCTCGACTCACTGGATCACTGCGGAGGCAGACAAGGACCCCATCATTGTAAGTGAGTATGTTCTTTATTCTGGTTTGGTATTCTGGTAGACCGGTCATCTGGAACTGTCTGTAAGTCAGAAGGTGATCTTCTGCGAGGCAGTGTTTGGTATATACTTTGTGGTTAGCACCATAAGTACATGTTTGGGGACCTTAAGGAAGGAGCTCACTTTAAGGTCCATCTGGAATTGTGTTGTCAATTTCGGTTTTCTGACTCATGGAGTATGGTATTTAACTCTGGTTATTGTTACTGCGATTTTGGCTATTTTCCTGGTGGTAATAGTAGGTTCGTGGCATTGTTATAAGAAAGATATCGTTACGGTGTTACGCAGTTCGGTTTTCTGACTTATCGCATGTGGAATTTGACTCTGACTATTGTTACTGTGATTTTGGCAATATTGCTGGTAATAGTAGTTTTGTGACATCGCTACTGAAAGATATTGCGTGCCCGTATTTTTGTGAGTGATACGTTTTGTGATACGCTTTTGTAAGTAACATGTGTATTCTGAAAGTGTAAACTGGAAACTGGGGGGGCAAACAAGCAGTGAAATTTTAAAGAAAAGTGTGTTAGGCTGTGTTTTAAGTCACTGGAAGGATATTGGAGGATCTGCCGGTGGAAGTGTGAACAGGAAAACATTGATAAAATATCGTAATCAGTGGTGGCCGCTTTATAAGCTGGAATGTGGAGAAAAGTGGCCCCTAAATGGAACTTTAAACTCTAATATTTTGCTACAGTTAATGTTGTTTTTTGAGAAGCAGAACAGGATGAAATGTTGTATACTGATGTTTCAGCATCTTGGTGGGAAAAGGTACGGACTTAAGTTGGCCCCTGACTGAACCTTTGATGTTGGCATTAGAGAAGTACAGGCTGGAGAAAGATAAAGGAAGTGTTAAAAGGGTTGTTGAAAGTGTTAAAGGTGTTTGAAGTTGACTGAGCAGGGAAAGAGGATGTAGGAATGTTAATAGTTCTGCCTCTGCCCGAGGCAGAGATCTTAAAATCATGGGTGTTAGCCCTTTAGGGCAAAGGGACCATGATCGGTCCGGTCCGAGAGAGTTGTCACAGAAACAGAAAAGAGGTCAACTCTTAAAACAACCTGAGTTCATGTGCGAGCTCAGATTGCTGATGGGACCGTTCAGGGAACTGTGGACAATTGCATTCCCCTGACCGACCCCCACTAAGACCCGAATCATCCTGAAAATTATGAACGGTTAAGTAAATACTAAAACCTGGATGAATTGGGAATTGAGAATATGCTCCCAACAAGGTCTAAAAGAAAGCCCTATGGAATTTTTGGACCAACTCTGAAATGTAATGAAAATAAATAAATAAATAAATAAATAAATAAATAAATAAATAAAACAAAACGGTTTGGACCTGGCTTTGGAGGACAAATTGACTAGCCTTTTCCTAGGGTAATCAACCCCTGATTTCAACAGGAATAACGGGGACCTGGGGAATCTACCCTAGCGGATCCTCCACTGGTTATAATGAAGCTAGGGGAGGAATGGAAGTGAAATTTCTTATTGCTATGGGGCAACGTATTCAGTTCTAAATCAAGCATTAATGCCTTCACAGAATTATTATGTTAGGGTAAAAGGTGTGTCGTGGTTTAACCCGGCTGGCAGCTAAACACCACGCAGCTCTTCGCTCCCCCTCCCCCTCCCTCTCTGGGACGGGGGAGAGAAATGGAAAGTGAAGCCCGTGAGTTGAGATAAAGACAGTTTAATAAGACAAAATAATAATAATAATAATAATACAATGATGATAATAGTACCACTACTAATAATGTGTACAAACAAGTGATGCACAATGCAATTGCTCACCACCCGCTGACCGATGCCCAGCCTTACCCCGAGCAGTCCGGCCCCCTCTCCCTGGCTAGCCACCCCTATGTATTGTTTAGCCTGACGTCAGATGCTATGGAATACCCCTTTGGCTAGTTTGGGTCACCTGTCCTGGGTCTGTCCCCTCCCAGCTCTTACTGCACCCCCAGCCTGCCTGTTGGCAGGACAGAGCAAGAAGCTGAGATGTCCTTGGCTTGGTATAAGCACTGCTCTGCAACAATTAAAACATCGGGGTGTTATCAGCACTCTTCTCATCCTAAGCCAAAACATAGCATTCTACCAGCTACTAGGAAGAAAATTAACTCTGTTCTAACTGAAACCAGGACAAGGTGTAACCAAAAAGGCTTATTTTTGTGAACCTTTGAAGTACAAGTTAGGGAAACAATGGGGCATACACAGATTTTTATCTATGCCTAGCTCCTCATGGGCACTCTTAGGTAGAGATTTATTAGAGCAAGCAGGAGCAGAAGTTGTCTTTGAAAAAGGGAAAACGGAATTAAGAACAGGAGAAGAACAACTAATAAATGTGTTAAGCTTGGCACTAATACAAACTGACCCTAAAAGTGAAATACCTTTAGAGATCACAGATCAAGTATGTCCAGGAGTTTGGGCTACCGAAGTCCCTGGAAGAGCTAAAAATGTGACCTTGATAATTATTAAATTGAAGCCAGGAGAGAAACCCGTTAAGGTTAAGTAATATCCTTTGAGGATAGAAGATAGGAAAGGAATTAAAGAGATAATTGATAATTTTTTACAGTATGGATTATTGCTTGAATGCGAATCAGAATACAATGCACCCATATTGCCAATTAAAAAGGCAGATGAAAAAGCTATAGGCTAGTTCAGGATTTGAGGGCCATAAATAAAATCGCTGAGGATATACATCCAGTAGTGGCAAACCCTTATACTTTGCTGACTAAATTAAAGAATAGTCAAGTCTGGTTTACCGTACTGGATTTAAAAGATGCCTTCTTCTGCCTAGGCTTAGCCACAGAAAGCCAAAACCTATTTGCCTTTGAATGGGAAAATCCCGATTCAGGCAGAAAGACGCAGCTTACGTGGACATTACTAGCTCAAGGATTCAAGAATAGCCCCACTATTTTTGGAAACCAATTAGCAAGGGAACTCGAAACATGGATACCTCCGGACACTGAAGGTGCTTTGTTACAATATGTAGATGATCTCTTAATAGCTACCGAGACTAAAGGGAGTTGTATTCAATGGACTATAAGTCGTCTTAATTTTCTGGGTTTAAATGGATATCAAGTCTCTTGACAGAAAGTCCAGCTGGCTCAACAAAGTGTGACCTATCTGGGATTTGACATTTCGGAAGGACAACGAGAACTAGGAACTGAACATAAGGAAGTCATTTGCCGGACTCCAGAACCTCAAATGGTAAAGGAGCTACAAACCTTTTTAGGAATGACAGGTTGGTGTCGCCTTTGGATTTATAATTATGGACTATTGGTAAAGCCTCTATGTGAATTGATAAAGATTCACCAGTCAAAGTTAGTCTGGACTGGAGAAGCACAAAAAGTCTTTAAACAACTTAAACAAGAATTGATGATTTTGAAATATCAAGCAATATTGGTAGAACAGGACGACGTGGAAATTGTGATAATTAATATTGTGAATCTAGCCTCTTTTCTTAGTGATGCTCCGGCACAACCTGTGATTCACGACTGTTTAGAAACTATAGAGACTGTGTATTCCAGCCGACCAGACCTTAAGGAGGAGCCCATGGAAGATGCGGAAGAAACTTGGTTCACGGATGGGAGCAGTTTTGTTACGCAAAGACAACGTAAAGCTGGATATGCTATAACAACTACTCAGCAGGTAATCGAGTCTAAGCCTTTACCCCCTGGAACATCAGCTCAAAAGGCGGAGATAGTTGCTCTCACGAGAGCATTGGAACTGGCAGCGGGAAAAAGGGTAACTATTTGGACAGATTCTAAATATACATTCGGCATGGTACATGCTCATGGAGCAATTTGGAAAGAACATGGATTGCTGACCGCTCAGTGAAAACACAAAGTATGCTGAAGAAATTTTAAAATTGTTAGAGGCTGTAAAACAACCAGAAAAGGTAGCTATCATGCATTGTCAGGGACACCAAAAGGGGAACACCGATTTTGAAATTGGAAAATCGATTGGCAGAGGCTAAGCAGGCAGCTGAAATAACTGAGGTGAAGGCATTGTCTTTGATACCAGACGGTAAAATCCAAACTATATCCAAATTATACAAAAGAAGACTTAAAATTAATTGAAGATTTGAAAGGTAAAATGAAACCAGATGGATGAGTATATTTAAAAGATAACCACATAGTAATACCCTCTAGTTTGACATGGCCCATAGTTCTTACAGAACACAATAAAACGCACTGGGGAGCTGGCACACTGCATAAGAGCCTGAGTCAGACATTCGTGGGACGATATGATAAAACAAGTAACTCAACAATGTAGCATTTGCTTACACAATAACCCCAATACCAAGGACAGAATAAAATTTGGAATAATCGGTAAAGGAAATTATTCGGGGCAACAGTGGCAAATTGATTTTTCAGAACTCCCTAGAAAAGGGGGGTATCATTATTTACTGGTTCTGACTGACACGTTGTCAGGAAGGCCTGAAGCCTTTCCCTGTCGAACAAACAAAGCAAGAGAAGTGGTTAAAGTCTTGTTAAATGAAATAATAGCATGCTTTGGGATTCTAGTAGCAATGTCTTCTGATAGAGTTTCACATTTTTGTGCACAAGTGGTAGAACAGATAAGTAAGATTCTAAAGATAGATTGGCAACTGCATACTCCTTATAGACCACAGGCAAGTGGACAGGTAGAAAAAATGAACCATTTAATTAAACAATAAATAGCTAAAATTGGATAAGAAGCTAATTTGTCATGGCCTCAATCCCTCCCTTTAGCATTACTTGGAATTAGAGTTAAACCTAGAATAAAAGGAAATTTGAGTCCCTTCAAAATCTTAGATGGAAGGCCATAGCAATTTCTATTTAGTGGAGAGGACCTAACGCAGTTAGGATCAGAATATTTATATGCTTATATAACTGAACTTCAGAAACAATTAAATAAAGTACATAAATTTGTTTTAGGGACCAGGGCTAGAGGGTTGGATCAACCAATCCACCCCTTTAAGCTCGGGGATTATATATATATAAAGACTTTTTCAGGACAACCCCTGCAGGAAAAATGGAAGGAAAGTGGATGGGACCATACCAAATATTACTGACAACACACACCGCCATGAAGATTAAGAAGCAAGCAGCTTGGATCCACAATTCAAGGGTGAAGAAGGCCCCGGCGAGGATATGGACCACCACTCCAATTGGACCAACAAAATTACGGTTTTCCAGATCCTAATGATTGCAGGGGTGCGGTTCTCGGATTTGGGGTGGGCAACTTGGGATGAGAACTTACACCTGACCTTAATACAAACAATTTCTCAAGTAACTAATAAGACGAACTGTTGGGTATGCACCCATCTGCCACAGCATGGGAATAAGGGTGTATTGTAACCCTTACCCTAACCCTAACTCTAACCCTTACCCCAACCCTTACCCTAACTCTTACATTAACCCTAACCCTGACCCTAACCCTAACCATAACCCAAACCCTTACTCTAAGCCTAACCCTTAACCTAAACCTTACACTTAATCTTAACTTTAACCTTACCCTTAAACTAATACATACCCTTACGTTTCCCTCATCATAACCCTAAAATTAACCATAACCATTACCCTAAAACTTATCCTTACCAGCCCTAACCCTTACTCTAACTTTTACCCTGAGCCAGAACCTTAGACTTCCCCTTCCCCTTCCCCTTACTAATACCCTTACCCTAACTCTTACCCTTACACTTACGGTTACCATTAACCATACCCTTACCCTAACACTTACCCTTACCCTATATCTTACACTTATCCTTATCCATACAACTTACACTTACCCTAACACTTAACCTTAACCTAAGCCTAACCCTAAACCTTACCTAAACCCTTACCCTGACCCTTACATTAACCCTTACACTAAAACTTACACTTAACCTTAACCTTCCCCTTAACCTTAACCTAATACTTACCCTTACGTTTCCCTCACCCTAACCCTAAAATTAACCCTAACCATTACCGCAACACTTACCCTTACCCTAACCCTTACGCTTACCATAACCCATACTCTAACACATACTTCTACCCGTACCCGTACCCTTACAGTAACCCTTACCCTTACCCTTACCCTTACCCTTACCCTTACCCTTACCCTTACCCTTACCGTGGCCCTTACCCTTACCCTTACCCTTATCCTTACACTAACCCTTACTCTTACCCTTACCCTTACCCTTACCCTTACCCTTACCCTTACCCTTACCCTTACCCTTACCCTTACCCTTACCCTTACCCTATACCTTACCCTTAACGTAACCGTAAATCTTACCCTTATCCTAACACTTACCCTTACCGTAAACCTTACCCTTTCTGCTACACTTACTTTTAGCCTAAATCTAAAACTTAAACTTACCCTTAGCCTAACCCTCAGCCTTACCCTTACCCATATCCTTATTCTTACCCTTTCCCTAACCCTTACCTTTACACTTACGGTTACCATTAACCTTACCCTTACCCTAACACTTATCCTTAACCTAACCCTTACCCTAAACCTTACCCCAACCCTTACCCTGACCCTTACATTAACCCTAACCCTTACCCTAAACCTTACACTTACTGTTAACCTTAACCTTACCCTTAACATTCACCTAATACTTACGCATACGTTTTCCTGACTTTAACCCTAAAACGAACCCTAACCATTACCCTAACACTTAACCTTACCCTAACCCTAACCCTAACCCTTACTCTAACCCTTACCCTGACCTGTACCCTTACACTTACCCTTACCCTTATACTCACCCTAATTCTTACCCATACCATAACCCAATCCCTAACACATATTTGTACCCTTAACCTTACCGTTACCCTTAACCTTACCCTCACCCTTACTCTATCCGTTACCCTTACGCTTAACCTTAATATAAACCTTACACTTGACCTTACCATTACCATAAGCCATACAACAACACTCACATGTACACTTACGCTTACACTTACCCTAGCAATTACTCGTACAATTCCCCTTACCCTTACCTTAACCTAAGCCTAAACCTTAAACCTAACAGTAAACCTTTCCCTTTCTGCTACACTTACCCTTAGCCTAAATCTAAACCTTACACTTACCCCTACTGTAACCCTCACCCTTATCATTACCAATACTCTTACACTTACCCTTACCCTAACACTTCTCCTTACACTTACTGTTACCTTTAACATTACCCTTACCCTAACACTTACACTTATCCTTATCCATACCCTTACCCTTACCCTAATCCTTACCCTTAACCTAACCCTTAACCAAAACCTTACCCCAACCCTTAACCTGACCCTTACATTAACCCTAACCCTTACCCTAACCCTAACCCTTACTCTAACCCTAACCCTTAACCTAAACCTTACACTTAATCTTAACTTTAACATTACCCTTAAACTAATACATACCCTTACGTTTCCCTCACTATAACCCTAAAATTAACCGTAACCATTACCCTAACACTTATCCTTACCGAACCCTAACCCTTTCTCTAACTTTACCCTGACCCGGACCCTTAGACTTCCCCTTACCCTTACCCTTACCCTTACTCTTCCCCTTACCCTAACCCTTCTCCTTACACTTACTGTTACCTTTAACATTACCCTTACCCTAACACTTACACTTATCCTTATCCATACCCTTACCCTTACCCTAATCCTTACCCTTAACCTAACCCTAACCCTAAACCTTACCCCAGCCCTTACCCTGACCCTTACATTAACCCTAACCCTTACCCTAAACCTTACACTTACTCTTAACCTTAACCTTACCCTTAACATTCACCTAATACTTACGCATACGTTTTCTTGAATTTAACCCTAAAATTAACCCTAACCATTACCGCAACACTTGCCCTTACCCTAACCCTTACGCTTACCATAACCCATATTCTAACACATACTTCTACCAGTACCCTTACCCTTACCGTAACCCTTACCCTTATCGTAACCCTTACCCTTACTCTTACCCTTACCCTTACCCTATCCCTTACCCTTAACCTAACCCTAAACCTTACCCTTCTCCTAACACTTACCCTTAGAGTAAACCTTACCCTTTCTGCTACACTTACCCTTAGCCTAAATCTAAACCTTACACTTACACTTAGCCTAACCCTCACCCTTACCCTTACCCATACCCTTATTCTTACCCTTACCCTAACCCTTACCTTTACACTTACGGTTACCATTAACCTTACCTTTACCTTACACTTATCCTTAACCTAACCCTTACCCTAAACCTTATCCCAACCCTTACACTGATCCTTACATTAACCCTAACCCTTACCCTAAACCTTACACTTACTCTTAACCTTAACCTTAGCTGTAATCTAATACTTACCCTTATGTTTCCCTCACCCTAACACTAAAATTAACCCTAACCATTACCCTGACACTTACCCTTACCTTAACCCTTACTCTAACCCTTACAATAAACCATACGCTTACACATACCCTTACCCTTACTCTTACTCTACCCTTACCCTTACCATAGCCCATACTCTAACACATACTTCTACCCTTAACCTTACTGTTACCCTTACCCTTACTCTATTTGTTACTCTTACACTTATCCTTAACATAAAACTTACTCTTAACCTTACCCTTACCATAAGCCATAGAACAACAATTACATGTTCACTTACGTTTCCACTTACCCTAGCAACTACTCGTACAATTAACCTTACCCTTACCCTTACCAAACCATTACCCTTACCCTTAACCTAATCATCAACCTTACACTTATCCTAGCACTTACCCTTACCATAATCCTTACCCTTTCTGCTACACTTACTCTTTGCCTAATTCTAAACCTTACCCTAACACTCACCCTTACCCTTATCATAATGCTTACATTAACCCTTAACCAAAACCTTACCCCAACCCTTAACCTGACCCTTACATTAACCCTAACCCTTACCCTAACCCTAACCCTAACCCTTACTCTAACCCTAACCCTTAACCTAAACCTTACACTTAATCTTAACTTTAACATTACCCTTAAACTAATACATACCCTTACCTTTCCCTCACCATAACCCTAAAATTAACCGTAACCATTACCCTAACACTTATCCTTACCGAACCCTAACCCTAACCCTTACTCTAACTTTAAACCCTGACCCGTACCCTTAGACTTCCCCTTACCCTTCCCCTTACGCTTAACCTTACCCTAACCCTTTCCCTTACACTTACGGTTACCATTAACCTTACCCTTATCCTAACACTTACCCTTACCCTATCCCTTACACTTATTCTTATCCATACAACTTCCGCTTACCCTAACACTTAACCTTAACCTAACCCTAAGCCTAAACCTTACCTGAACCCTTACCCTGACCCTTACATTAACCCTTACCCTAAAACTTACACTTAACCTTAACCTTACCCTTAACCTTAACCTAATACTTACCCTTACTTTTCCCTCACCCTAACCCTAAAATTAACCCTAACCATTACCCCAACACTTACCCTTACCCTAACCCTTACCCTTACCATAACCCATACTCTAACACATACTTCTACCCGTACCCTTACCGTAACCCTTACACTTACCCTTACCCTTACCCTTACACTAACCCTTACCCTTACCCTTACCCTTACCCTTACCCTTACCCTTACCCTTTCCCTTACTCTTACCCTTACCCTATCCCTTACCCTTAATTAACCCTAAACCTTACCCTTATCCTAACACTTACCCTTACTGTAAACCTTACCCTTTCTGCTACACTTACCCTTAGCCTAAATCTAAAACTTAAACTTACCCTTAGCCTAACCCTCACCCTTACCATTACCCATACCCTTATTCTTACCCTTACCCTAACCCTTACCTTTACACTTACGGTTACCATTAACCTTACCCTTACCCTAACACTTATCCTTAACCTAACCCTTACGCTAAACCGTACCCCAACCCTTACCCTGACCCTTACATTAACCCTAACCCTTACACTAAACCTTACACTTACTCTTAACCTTAACCTTAGCTGTAACCTAATACTTACCCTTACGTTTCCCTCACCCTAAACCTAAAATTAGCCTAACCATTACCCTAACACTTACCCTTACTGTAACCCTTATCCTGAACTTAAGTGTAAGTGTTAGGATAACGGTAACCTTAAGGGTGACCCTTAAGCTTATCCTTAATGTTTATGGTTAGGTTAAGGGTAATTGTACGAGTAATTACTAGGATAAGTGTAAGCGTAAGTGTACATGTAAGTGTTGATGTATGGCTTATGGTAAGGGTAAGGTTTATGTTAAGGGAAAGCATAAGAGTAACGGATAGAATAAGGGTAAGTGTAACGGTTAAGTGTTAGGGTAATGGTTAGGGTTAATTTTAGGATTAGGGTGAGAAAAATGTAAGGTTAAGTACTAGCTTAAGGTTAAGGGTAAGGTTAAGGTTAAGAGTAAGTGTAAGGTTTAGGTTAAGGGTTAGGGTTAATGTAAAGTTCAGGGAAAGGTTTGGGGTAAGGTTTAGGGTTAGGTTCAGCTTAAGGGGAAGGGTTGGGGTAAGGTTAAGGGTATGGATAAGGATAAGTGTAAGGGTAAGGGTAAGGGTTAGCGTTAGGGTAAGATTAATGGTAAGGTTTATGTTAAGGGTAAGCGTAAGGGTAACGGATAGAGTAAGGGTAAGGGTACAAATATGTATTAGGGTCTGGGTTATGGTATGGGTAAGAGTTAGGGTAATGTAAGGGTAAGGGTGAGTGTAAGGGTATGGGTCAGGGTAAGGGTTAGGGTTAGGGTAAGGGTAAGTGTTAGGATAAGGGTAAGGTTTAAGGTTAGGTTAAGGGTAAGGTATAGGGTAAGGGTAAGAGTAAGGGTAAGGGTAAGGGCAACGGTAACGGTAAGAGTAAGGGTAAGTGATACGGTAAGGGTAAGGGTTACCGTAAGCGTAAGGGTACGGGTAGAAGTATGTGTTAGAGTATGGGTTATGGTAAGGGTAAGGGTTAGGGTAAGGGTAAGTGTTGGGGTAATGGTTAGGGTTAATTTTAGGGTTAGGGTGAGGGAAACGTAAGGGTATGTATTAGGTTAAGGTTAAGGGGAAGGCTAAGGTTAAGTGTAAGTTTTAGGGTAAGGGTTAATGTAAGGGTCAGGGTAAGGCTTCAGGTAAGGTTTAGGGTTAGGGTTAGGTTAAGGTTAAGTGTTAGGGTAAGCGTAAGTCGTATGGATAAGGATAAGTGTAAGGGATAGGGTAAGGGTAAGTGTTAGGGTAAGGGTAAGGTTAATGGTAACCGTAACTGTAAGGGTTAGCGTAAGGGGAAGAGTAAGGGGAAGGGGAAGGGGAAGTCTAAGGTTCTGGCTCAGGGTAAAAGTTAGAGTAAGGGTTAGGGTTAGGGTTCGGTAAGGATAAGTGTTAGGGTAATGGTTACAGTTAGTTTTAGGGTTATGGTGAGGGAAATGTAAGGGTATGTATTAGTTTAAGGGTAAGGTTAAAGTTAAGATTAAGTGTAAGGTTTAGGTTAAGGGTTAGGGTTAGAGTAAGGGTTAGGGTTAGGGTAAGGGTTAGGGTTAATGTAAGGGTCAGGGTAAGTGTTGGGGTAAGGTTTAGGGTAAGGGTTAGGTTAAGGATAAGTGTTAGGGTAAGGGTAAGGTTAATTGTAACCGTAAGTGTAAAGGTAAGGGTTAGGGTAAGGGTAAGAATAAGGGTATGGGTAATGGTAAGGGTGAGGGTTAGGCTGACGGTAAGTGTAAGGTTTAGATTTAGGCTAAGGGTAAGTGTAGCAGAAAGGGTAAGGTTTCCGGTAAGGGTAAGTGTTAGGATAAGGGTAAGGTTTAGGGTTAGGTTAAGGGTAAGGGATAGGGTAAGGGTAAGGGTATGGATAAGGATAAGTGTAAGTGTTAGGGTAAGGGTAGTGTTAAAGGTAACAGTAAGTGTAAGGAGAAGGGTTAGGGTAAGGGTAAGAGTAAGGGTATTGGTAATGATAAGGGTGAGGGTTACAGTAAGGGTAAGTGTAAGGTTTAGATTTAGGCTAAGGGTAAGTGTAGCAGAAAGGTAAGGTTTACTGTAAGGTTTAATGTTTAGGTTTATGTTAAGGGTAAGGGTAAGGGGAATTGTACGAGTAATTGCTAGGGTAAGTGTAAGCGTAAGTGTACATGTAAGTGTTGTTGTAGGGCTTATCGTAAGGGTAAGGTCAAGGGTAAGGTTTATGTTAAGGTTAAGCGTAAGGGTAACGGATAGAGTAAGGGTGAGGGTAAGGTTAAGGGTAACGGTAAGGTTAAGGGTACAAATATGTGTTAGGGTATGGGTTATGGTATGGGTAAGTATTAGGGTAAGTATAAGGGTAAGGGTAAGTGTAAGGGTACAGGTCAGGGTAAGGGTTAGAGTAAGGGTTAGGGTTAGGGTTAGGGTAAGGTTAAGTGTTAGGGTAATGGTTAGGGTTCGTTTTAGGGTTAAAGTCAGGAAAACGTATGCGTAAGTATTAGGTGAATGTTAAGGGTAAGGTTAAGGTTAAGAGTAAGTGTAAGGTTTAGGGTAAGGGTTAGGGTTAATGTAAGTGTCAGGGTAAGGGTTGGGGTAAGGTTTAGGGCAAGGGTTAGGTTAAGGATAAGTGTTAGGGTAAGGGTA
The DNA here is from genome assembly GCF_964035555.1 of Netta rufina. Taxonomy (NCBI): domain Eukaryota; kingdom Metazoa; phylum Chordata; class Aves; order Anseriformes; family Anatidae; genus Netta; species Netta rufina. The sequence continues at coordinate 33,073,187 of NC_140131.1, read as the reverse complement.
AGGTTAATGGTAACCGTAAGTGTAAAGGTAAGGGTTAGGGTAAGGGTAAGAATAAGGGTATGGGTAATGGTAAGGGGGAGGGTTAGGCTAAGTGTATGTGTAAGGTTTAGATTTTGGCTAAGGGTAAATGTTGCAGAAAGGGTAAGGTTTACGGTAAGGGTAAGTGTTAGGATAAGGGTAAGGTTTAGGGTTAGGTTAAGGATATGGGATCGGGTAAGAGTAAGGGTAAGGGTAAGGGTAAGGGAAAGGGTAAGGGTAAGGGTAAGGGTAAGGGTAAGGGTAAGGGTAAGTGTTACGGTAATGGTAAGGGTACGGGTAGAAGTAAGTGTTAGAGTATGGGTTATGGTAAGGGTAAGGGTTAGGGTAAGGGTAAGTGTTGGGGTAATGGTTAGGGTTAATTTTAGGGTTAGGGTGAGGGAGAAGTAAGGGTATGTATTAGGTTAAGGTTAAGGGTAAGGTTAAGGTTAAGTGTAAGTTTTAGGGTAAGGGTTAATGTAAGGGTCAGGGTAAGGGTTCAGGTAAGGTTTAGGGTTAGGGTTAGGTCAAGGTTAAGTGTTAGGGTAAGCGTAAGTCGTATGGATAAGGATAAGTGTAAGGGATAGGGTAAGGGTAAGTGTTAGGGTAAGGGTAAGGTTAATGGTAACCCTAAGTGTAAGGGTAAGGGTTAGGATAAGTGGAAGGGTAAGGGTAAGGGTAAGGGGAACGGGAAGTCTAAGGGTACGGGTCAGGGTAAAAGTTAGAGTAAGGGTTAGGGTTAGGGTTCGGTAAGGATAAGTGTTAGGGTAATGGTTACAGTTAATGTTAGGGTTATGGTGAGGGAAACGTATGGGTATGTATTAGTTTCAGGGTAAGGTTAAAGTTAAGATTAAGTGTAAGGTTTAGGTTAAGGGTTAGGGTTAGAGTAAGGGTTAGAGTAAGGGTAAGGGTTAGGGTTAATGTAAGGGTCAGGGTAAGGGCTGGGGTAAGGTTTAGGTTAAGGGTAAAAGTAAGTATAATGGTAAGGGTAAGGGTGAGGGTTAGGGTAATGGTTAGCTTTAGGTAAGGGTGAGGGTTAGGGTAAGGTTTAGAATTAGGCAAAGGGTAAGTGTAGCAGAAAGGGTAAGGTTTAGGATAAGGGTAAGTGTTAGGATAAGGGTAAGGATTAGGGTTAGCTTAATTGTAAGGTTAAGGGTAATTGTACGAGTAATTGCTAGGGTAAGTGCAAGCGTAAGTGTACATGTAAGAGTTGTTGTATGGCTAATGATAAGGGTTAGGTTAAGGTTAAGGTTTATGTTAAGTGTAAGTGTAAGGGTAACAGAGACAGTAAAGGTAAGGGTAAGGGGAACGGTAAGGTTAAGGCTACAAGTACGTGTTAGGGTATGGGTTATGGTAAGGGTAAGGGTTAGAGTAAGGGTTAGAGTTATGGTTAGGGTTTGGGTAAGGGTAAGGGTAAGTGTTAGGGTAATGGTTAGGGTTAGTTTTAGGGTTAAAGTCAGGAAAACGTATGCGTAAGTATTAGGTTAAAGTTAAGTGTAAGGTTAAGGTTAAGAGTAAGTGTAAGTTTTAGGGTAAGGGTTAGTGTTAATGTAAGGGTCAGGGTAAGGGCTGGGGTAAGGTTTAGGGTTAGGGTTAGGTTAAGGGTAAGGATTAGGGTAAGGGTAAGGGTATGGATAAGGATAAGTGTAAGTGTTAGGGTAAGGGTAATGTTAAAGGTAACAGTAAGTGTAAGGAGAAGGGTTAGGGTAAGGGTAAGAGTAAGAGTATTGGTAATGATAAGGGTGAGGGTTACAGTAGGGGTAAGTGTAAGGTTTAGATTTAGGCTAAGGGTAAGTGTAGCAGAAAGGGTAAGGTTTACTGTAAGGTTTAAGGTTTCGGCTTAGGTTTATGTTAAGGGTAAGGGTAAGGGTAATTGTACAAGGAATTGCTAGGGTAAGTGTAAGCGTAAGTGTACATGTAAGTGTTGTTGTATGGCTTATGGTAAGGGTAAGGTCAAGGGTAAGGTTTATATTAAGGTTAAGCGTAAGGGTAACGGATAGAGTAAGGGTAAGGGTAAGGGTAAGGGTAAGGGTAAGGGTAAGGGTAAGGTTAAGGGTAACGGTAAGGTTAAGGGTACAAATATGTGTTAGGGTATGGGTTATGGTATGGGTAAGTATTAGGGTAAGTATAAGGGTAAGGGTAAGTGTAAGGGTACAGGTCAGGGTAAGGGTTAGAGTAAGGGTTAGGGTTAGGGTTAGGGTAAGGTTAAGTGTTAGGGTAATGGTTAGGGTTCGTTTTAGGGTTAAAGTCAGGAAAACGTATGCGTAAGTATTAGGTGAATGTTAAGGGTAAGGTTAAGGTTAACAGTAAGTGTAAGGTTTAGGGTAAGGGTTAGGGTTAATGTAAGGGTCAGGGTAAGGGTTGGGGTAAGGTTTCGGTTAAGGGTAAAAGTAAGTATAATGGTAAGGGTAAGGGTGAGGCTTAGGGTAATGGTTAGATTTAGGTAAGGGTGAGGGTTAGGGTAAGGTTTAGAATTAGGCAAAGGGTAAGTGCAGCAGAAAGGGTAAGGTTTAGGATAAGGGTAAATGTTAGGATAAGGGTAAGGTTTAGGGTTAGCTTAATAGTAAGGTTAAGAGTAATTGTACGAGTAATTGCTAGGGTAAGTCAAGCGTAAAAGCACATGTAAGTGTTGTTGTATGGCTTATGATAAGGGTTAGGTTAAGGTTAAGGTTTATGTTAAGTGTAAGTGTATGGGTAACAGAGACAGTAAAGGTAAGGGTAAGGAGAACGGTAAGGTTAAGGCTACAAGTACGTGTTAGGGTATGGGTTATGGTATTGGTAAGTGTTAGGATAAGGGTAAGGTTAAGGGTAAGGGTAATGGTATGGATAAGGGTTAGGGTAAGTTTAAGGGTACGGGTCAGGTGTAATAGTAAGTGTAAGGGTACGGGTCATGGTAAGGGTTAGAGTAAGGGTTTGAGTAAGGGTAAGGGTAAGGGTTAGGATAAGTGTAAGGGTGCAAGCAAGGATTAGGGCAAGAGTAAGTGTAAGGGTAATAGTAAGGGTTAGGGTAAGTGTAAGGGTAAGGGAAAGTGTTAGGATATGTTTTAGGGGAAGCGGAAGGGTAAGGGTTAGGTTAAGTGTAAGGGGAAGGGGAAGGTAAGGGGAAGGGTTGGAGTAAGGTATAGGGTAAGGGTAAGGTTATGGTTAAAGGAAAGAGTAAGGGTAAGGAAAAAGTAAAGGTAAGGATTTGGGTAATGGTAAGGGTGAGAAGGGTTAGAGTAAGGGTTACAGTAAGGGTTAGGTAACGCAGTGTACAACCTGGGACGTCACACGCAGAGCTGCCTCTGGCAAGGTGAGTGAGGAACAGATGTAGCAGTTGTTGTGTTGTAGGTCTGTCTCACTGTTCCTCTAAGCATCCCCTCTTTGTCTTTTAGAGGTGTTGTAGCTGTTTGAAGAGGGTAGGTTGAAGCATCTGCCTCGGGGGCTGGTAAGCGGCAGAGGTAAGGGAGCAGATGAGAGTAACTTACCTAGTTGTGCTGTGTCTTTGGATGCTGCATCGGCCTATGCGTTTCTTTTTCTTTCACAGGTGTCTCGCACAGGCTCAAAGGAGCAAACTGCACTCTGAAGAGCTGTGTAAGAAGAGGGGCTGGTCGTGAGCTGGGTTGGAGCAGAACGACCAAGTAGCACAAGGTGACTATGAAAGGTGTCCGTCTTGCTTTGCAGGTGCCGTGGCAGGCTCTCCACAGAAGTGGATAAGGATATGAGATAAGGCCAGAGAGCGACAAGGAGCGGCACGTGCAGGGATGGTTTTGAAGCGCTGCGGTGGCTTACTCTTCTGTTCATCAGGTGCCACAGGCAAGGTGGGTTGTAACATCAGTCGTTATATTTGCATGAAAGCAGTTCACTTGAACGCCACAGTGCATCTGAGTAGGGTGTTCTAGCAGAACAAGCTTGTCTGGCACAGCGGTGCCTGATGGCAGTGTGTTTCCTCAGGTGAAGAGGTGCCTGAAGCCCCATCCTATCTAGCCTGCACACAATTATCTGAGAATGAAAGCTGCTTTCCAGTAATTCAGAAAGCCAAGTTACGTCTCAGCCTTGAGCATCTCGGGCTTTTGGGCCTGTCTGTAACATTTGGCACCAGCACTAATACTGTTTTTGGCATATGTTTAGCGTTTGGGGCCTGTGTCTGGGATTTGGGCCCTGTCTCGAACCACTGGGGCTTTGTCCTGGGTTTTGGAGCCTGCCTCTAGAGTTCAGGGCCTGTGATTAGGCTTTTGGGGTCTGTGTCTGGGGGCCGGTATCTGGGGGCAAGGGGGGAGCTGCTTGTAGACCCTTGGGGCCAGCATTGAGGGGGTTGGGAGCTGACTCTACGCCTTTGGGGCCTGCTTCTGGGGGCGGGGGGGGTTGAGACCAGCATCTGGGGGAGGGGTGGGAGCTCTTTGTATTCCTTTGGAGCCTGTGTCGGGGGGGGAGGGGGGGGGAAGGGGAGGGTTGATTGGGAGCTGTTTGTACACTGTTGGAGCCTGGGTTGAGGGAGGAGGTTTGGAGCTGCTTCTACACCTTTGGGCCTGGCATCGGGGGTAGTGGGTTGGGTGCTGGTTGTAGGGGCCTGTGTTTCGGGGGGGGGCTTGGGGGCCTCCCTTGGGGGAGGGGGGAAGGTTGGGAGCTGCTTGTATAGGGTAGGGGGCCTGCCTGGCAGGGGTTGGGAGCTGCTTGTAGAATTTGGGTCCCTGTGTCTGGGGAGGGGGTTGGGGCCTGTGTCTCAGGGGTGTTGGGAACTGGTTGTACACCTTTGGGTCCTGTCTCTGGGGGGGAGCTACTTGTACACTTTTGGGGTCTGTATTTGAGGGGGGTTGGGAGTTGCTCATGCATTCTAGGTGCCTCCCTTTTGAGAAGGGTTGGGGCCTGCATCTGTGGGTGGTTGGGAGCTGCTTGTACACTATAGGGGCCATGGTCTTGGAGGGGGGTCTGGGCTGTTTATACACCTTTGTGGCCTGTGTTTGGGGGGGGGGGGGGGGCCTGTGCCTGGGGGAGTTGGGAGGTGCTTGTTCACTCTAGAAGCCTCCATTTGGGGGTCTTTGGGGCCTCCCTCTGAGGGGGAGGGAGTTGGGAGTTGGTTGTACACCTCCGCATCCCATGTCTTGGGGGGGGTGGGGGGAGTGGGACCGGTCTCTGAAGGGGCGGGTTGTGAGCTGCTTGTACACCTGTGTCAGGGGCAGGGTAGAGGGGTTGGCGGGGGTCGGGTCTGGGTCTTGGGCCAATGTCTGGGTGGAGTCCAGTTCTTGGGAGGGGGTGGTGGGGTAGGAGCTGCTTGTGGGCAGTTGGGGTCTGCATCTGGGTGTGGTTGGTGCCTGCTTCTGTTGGCAGTTTGGGGCCTGCTTGTAGACTTGTGCAGCCTGGGTTTGGGGGCTTTTCTGTAACGTTTGGGGCCTGCATTTTTGCTTTGGGATGCATCTTGAGCTTTTGAGGCCTAGCAGTAGCATTTGGGGCCTGCATCTGGGGCTTTTCTGTAGCTTTTTGGTTGCGTATTTGTGATTTGGGGCCTGTATCCAGGGTTTTGCCTTTTTTGTAGTTTCCATCTTTGTGTGTGTGTGTTTCGTTGTTGGTTGTCTGGGGTTAGGGGCAGTTTGGGGTTTGGATTAAGGTCAGTGTCATTAGCGTTAGGGGGTTGATAATAAGGGTTAGGGTTGTGGTTAGAGTTGTTAGGTTTAAGGGGAGTAAGGATTTCAGGGTAAGGGGATCAAGGTTGTGGGAATAAAAATGTTGTTTTTGCGCAGTTACATCCTGTAGAGGGAAGGAAGGTGGTATTGAGATATGCTTGCAGTGATAAGACAGCTTAACAGTGTGAAATGAGTTCATCTGATTCGTGTCAATATGGAACAATGCTAGGGCCGCATGATATGATGAAAAGTCTGAGAAAACCAGAGTGGTTAATGTATATAGTTCTTGTATCTTGCAAAGGAATGGTCCAGCAATTCGGGTCAATAGGGGATAAGAGAACAAAGGGGTTTCAGAATAACTGCTAACTATTACAACTGTTGCATGGGACACTATGCAAGTGTCTGCCATCCAGCCAAGATGGACAAAGGAGAAGGACAGGAGAAAAGCCTGGGAGGAAGACTACGAGCCTTCAGTACGAGCGGCCCCCAGAGGGACCACCGGAGACTGATAACGCCTGCACCAGTGGGAGGGTTTGGATTCTGGGAACTAATTAGAATAACCCTGCCTTTTGTAGAAGTAGTAATGAATATGTATTAGCCTAGCAGCATAAAAACCAGCTGCCTGATGTAACTTGTGTGCGTCTTGGTGGAGCAGAGACTCCTGGCGCACCCAGCGCTGCTTGCTTACCTCTATTCCTTTAATAAATCATAAACATTAATTGTAAGCCTATTTGGGACTCGGTCATTTATTACAAGTGGGCGCTCGTCCGGGAGGGCTTTGGTTCCTGATTTCTGGTTTGATCTAGGAGAGGCACCCCCACCATTTGGAGTCAGGTCGGAACTAATGGCATCTTGAACCTGAATAAAGGTAAACAAAGATTCTTACCTTTATTTAAAGATTCTGATTCTTTTTTTCAGCTCCCTTGCCAGCTGCAGCACTATATTTTGCCCGTAATTGTGTGTGTGAAGATCCGAACGAAGATGACGGAGTCGTAAGCATTTAAAGCGTATACCGTTCTGTTGGGTGGGGTTCGGTTGCCTGTGTGTGTAAGAGTGTGACTGAGATGGAACTTAGTTCCGAAGCGATTGTAGAGGTCTTCTAACCGCGGTCCCAATCTCCCGCGAGGGACTTGGCCGGTGAAGGACCGAAGGGATTCCTATAGGATTTGTGGGTGTGTGATAGGTCCTCGACCCCCTGCAAGACACTCTTACTAAGGTAACCAAGGGCTGTGGGAATTGCCATAGTAAAATTCCTAGATGGGTCAGACAAAATCGAAGACCAGAGACCAGAAGAAAGGGAGCAAATTACCAGTCATACCACCAGAAAGTCCATTAGGAATAACGATTAGAAATTGGAATGATAGGGACCCCAGAAAAGGAAAAAGTAAATTAAAAATGGTCCAGTATTGTGTGACAGAATGGCCAAAGGAGCCTTTAAGACTACATGTCTTTTGGCCTGTTTTTGGATCCTTCAAAGACTGGATTTGCCAGGCCTTAAATATCCATGTTAATTCAAAGGAACCTTTTAGCCAGGAAGAAAGTGATTATGCAGGATTATGGATCAGGAGGACTTCACGTCCTTTTCCAGCCTCAATATTTACACTAAAAGCAGGTAAGAAATTTGAAGAACAAGAAGAACATGAAAAAGAAAAAGAAGATAAACGTGAGCCGTTGGATAAGCTACCACCTCCATATCCTAACAATCCACCCCCGGCGGCTCCCCCTCCGGTGGCTGTGGTATCGCCACCAGTACCACCGTTGCCCCAGCTTCCACCACCAACAGCACCAGAATTAGACCGACCTCCGGCCACATGCAGGAGAAGTAGGACGGACGTATCTGAGAGGGCTTCTCTATATCCCTTAAGGGAGGTAACTGGTGTATAACTGGTGCGCGTCTTGGTGGAGCAGAGACTCCCGGCGTACCCAGCACTGTTTGCTTACCTCTATTCATTCAGTGAATTGTAAACTTTGATTGTAATCCTATTTGGGACTTTTATTTATTATAACAGACAACCTTGTAAAACGCAGACAACCAGAATCCTTACAGCAATTAGGTGGAAATCACGGCGTAAGAAACATTACCACCTCAAAGAGTAAAAACCTCAAAAGAAATGTGACTTGTAACAGGCCAGCAGCTGTGTATTTTCTGTGAAGCACCAGCTAGATTATGAACCTTGAATAGCACAGTTAAAGGGGAAACAGGGGAGGGTCCCGGTCCTCGTCAGAAAAAAAAAGTGTATAAACTATGTATGGAATTAGTAGGCACCCTCCTGCTTGTGGGACACCCGCCATTGTAATCGCGAATAATAATGCTACTGTACTGAGATCCTCGACTCAGCCTATGCTATTTGCTACAGATTGATTCAGGGTTTTAAGGTTTCAGGGATTGGGCACTAGGGTTGGGTTTCAGGGTAAGGGGTTTCAGGGTTTATGTTTAGGATTTTAAGGTTTTTAGGGTTGGAGTTTTAACGGTTAGGGTTTTAAGGATTTGGGGGTTAGGGTTTTAAGGGTTTCAGGGTTAGGGTATTAGAGTTTTTTGGGTTGTAGTGTTGATATGTTTTTTAGGGTTAGAGTCTTAAGGTTTTATTTTTGGTCAGTTATTTACGGTTAGGGTTTTAAGGTTTTTTTTTTTTTTTTTTTTTTTTTTTTTTTTTTTTCAGGTTAGGTTCTCCAGGGCCAGGGTTTTGAGTATCCTAATTTTGGGGGTTTGGATTTTGAGCATCTTAATTTTGGGGGTTAGGCTTTTGTGTGCCCTAATTTTTTGGGATCGGCTTTCAAGCATCCTAAGTAGTTGGGTTAGGGTTTTGAGCATCTTAATATTTTGGGTCTGGGTAATGAGCATCCTCAGTTTTCAGGATAGGGTTTTGAGCATCTTAATGTTTCCAGGATAGGGTTTGGAGCGTCCTAATGTTTTTGGGTTAGGGTTTGGAGCGTCCTAAATTTTCAGGATAGGGTTCTGAGCATCTCAGTGTTTCCAGGATAGGGTTTTGAGCGTCCTAAGTTTTTGGGATAGGTCTTTGAGCTTCCTAATGTTTTCCGGATAGGGTTTGGAGCATCTTAATGTTTTGGGTTTGGGTTTTGAGCGTCCGAATGTTTTTGGGTTAGGGCTTGGAGCATCCTAATGTTTTTGGGTTAGGGCTTTGAGCGTCCTGTTTTCGGGATAGGGTTTGGAGCGTCCTAGTGTTTTCGGGATAGGGTTTTGAGCGTCCAAAGTTTTTGGGTTTGGGTTTTGAGCGTCCAAAGTGTTATAAGTTTCCCCCTTAATTAACTTTCAGAGAGCATTGTATTAATCATAGAAAGGAATTTATTGAGTAAGCAAACATCAAGCAAAACAGCACTGGGCAGCCAGGGAGTCTCAGCTACGCCAACAGCACGCACCTCACCCCTGCCAGGGTCCCTTTTTATACCTTGCTAATTCCGGGATTACGCAGCACATCCTGGTATATTCTGCGACTCCGCGCACTGTTGCGCGCAAAAGAATTTTTAAGAATTTAAATCTCTTTAAAAAGAAAATTAAGCAAAAGAATTTTCATAGTGTCTAGGCAAGCATTATGCAGCTCCTTACTTCAGCAGGGAGCTTTCACAACTCCCGCTCCTCAAACAGAACTCCTTCTTTTTATAATACAAGACAATGAACAAACATTTATGGTGTATTACCCTAAGTTTTTGGGTTAGGGTTTTTTTGCGTCTTAATGTTTTGGGGTTAGGGTTTGGAGCGCCCTAAATTTTTGGGCTAGGGCTTTGAGCATTCCTAACGTTTTGGGTTGGGTTTTGAGCATCCCAAGATTTTGGGTTAGGGGTTTTAGGCATAGGTCTTCAGGGGTTTAGTGTGGTAAATAGTTTGGGTTAGGTCTGTAGGGGTTCCGAGGTTTTTTGGATGTTAGGGCTTGAGGCTTTTTTTGTAAGGGTGGTGAGGGTTCCAGTGAGTGCTGGTAAATGCAGTTCTCGAGCACTCGGCCTGTGATTGGCCATGCTGGCTGTCCGGGGAATGCTGGTAGGTGTAGTTTTCCGGCACTGGGAGGCCATGTTGTGTGCCCAGAGCATGCCGGGAGATGTAGTTCTCGGGACTCCGGACTTCCGGGAGGCCATGTTGCGTACCCATGGTATGCCGGGAAATGTAGTTGTCGGATTCGGGACTTCCGGGAGGCCATGTTGAATGCCCAGAGCATACCGGGAGATGTAGTTCTCGGGAACTAGGGTTAGGTTTAGGGGCTAGGGCTGGGGCTAGAGTTAGGGTTTCGGGTGAGGGTTGGGGTTGGGGGTTATTGTTAGGGTTAGTGGTTTAGGGTTAGGCTTAGAGGGTTATGGTTAGGGATAAGTTAGGGGTAGGATTAGAGGGTTAGGGTAAGGATTAGGGGTTGGGACTGTGGTTAGGGTTAGGGTAAGGGTTAGGGTGAGAGTATTAGGGTTAGGGTTCGGGTTCAGATTAGGGTAAGGGTAAGGGTTAGGTCAAAGGTAAGTGTTAGGGTAAGGCTAAGGGTAAGGCTTAGGGTGAGGATAAGGTTTAGGGAAAGGGTTAGGTTTAGGGTAAGAATAAGGGTAAGCTAATGGTTAGGATAAGGGTAAGGGTTAGGGTAAATGTTTTCATTTGTTAAAGCTGAAATGCAGTATGCAATCTGGGACGTCACAGACAGAGCTGCCTATGGCAAGGTGAGAGAGGAAAAGATGGAGCAGATGTTCTATTCCTATTTTTTTCTTTATACGTAAATAAAAGTTTGAGCTAATTCCAGTTGGAAGAGTTCCAATTACTTGCTTGGTCATAATGTCTTTTAATATTGAAAGCTGCAGCAAAAGCATGGGGATTTTTGCTTCTAGAAACACCCTAATTCGCTTGTCTGCACTATGCATGCTTTTGAGCTAAAACTGATTAAAAAATAAAAAGAAAAATCACACACACACACAAAAAAAGAAAAAAAAAAAAAACACCACAGCTGCTGCTGCTCTCTTCCTACTTCCTTGTGCTTTGCCCCTACCCTTCCCAGGTGATTAGGTTTGGGTGCTAGGCGAGGCCAAATGGTATATGAGTCCCAGACATCCCCTCAGAGAGCTCATTCTGCTTGGGCTGCTCTTTGGGGTGTTTGTTTTTCCTTCGGTCAGTTGCAGGCTTCTTCAGGTGGATCAGAGTTTATGGACTGATGCGTTTCCAAGTAGCGAGGGGTACGCACATCTTTTTGAGGTAACAGCTAGTAGGATCTGTTAGAATAAACTGATGTAGTACTTGGTGCCTTTATTGCATGCAGTTCTTTATCAGGTGAGTAACTGTTGCGAGTAACTGAAGTCAATGTTACTTGGTGTGTTTGCTATGCAGTGCCTGTGCGGACTATTGCACGAGACACAGCTTTCTGACATCTGGCCCAGCAACTACTAAATAAGGGGAGGGGAGAAGCTGAAGAACGACCAAAGGACAAAGCCTGGGAGGAAGACTACGAGCCTTCAGTACGAGCGGCCCCCAGAGGGACCACCGGAGACTGATAACGCCTGCACCAGTGGGAGGGTTTGGATTCTGGGAACTAATTAGAATAACCCTGCCTTTTGTAGAAGTAGTAATGAATATGTATTAGCCTAGCAGCATAAAAACCAGCCGCCTGATGTAACTTGTGTGCGACTTGGTGGAGCAGAGACTCCTGGCGCACCCAGCGCTGCTTGCTTACCTCTATTCCTTTAATAAATCATAAACATTAATTGTAAGCCTATTTGGGACTCGGTCATTTATTACAACTGGGACCTCCCGATGGGTGGCAGCTGTCGGGATAGCTCGGGATGCTGAGGCGTGGTGCTGCAAGGAGGTTGGTGGTCGGTGGCGCCCTGGGGCAGGCCTAATTGGGAGGGGGCGAGGCGGCGGGTGGTCGGTGGCTTCTGTGGAAAAGGCGCTTGTATGGGGGGCTGCGCGTTCAGAGGAACTTTGACAGGCTGCAGATAGGGGCAGGCAGGAACCTTTTGAAGTTCAGGAGAGGGAAATGCCAAGCCCTACCCCTAGGGAGAAACACCTCTGTTTACCAGCACTGGCTAGCTCGATACTGAATAAGCATTTCTTCATGGAAGGGGTGCTTTGCTATTAGAACAGGCTGCCCGGGGAAGTGGTAAGAGACCCGATCCTTAAAAGTATTGACGAGACATGTGCACATAGCCCGGGAGTCCGTCCTCCGGCAGGGCGGGAGCTGGCTCTTCCGAGCCCCTGTGCTCCTGTCTTGTGCGACGCGTTTGCAAGCAGCACCGGGTGCCGGGTCCGACATCGGACGGTTCGGGGACGGCGATTCCCGGGCCGTCGGCTAGCGGGGGCCGGCTATCTCGTGTCCCGGGGATCCGAATTCAGGGGGCGTGGGGGCCGGCCGTGCAGTGAAGCGGGGGGCTGGCGTTCGCCGGCTTCCCAGAGAGCGGGCTTTCGGTGCCGTGCGGTTCGGTGGCCGGCCGTCCCGAAACCCTGGGCACCGGTCTTGTGCTAGACTCAGCGTGGTCCGGGGCCGAACTCGGCTTCTCGGGGCCGGCGGTCCCGCTGTCCAGGTGTCCCGCCTCGGGCGGCGCGGGGCCGGCTGTCCCTAGCAGCTGGGCTCCCAAGAGCTTCTGGGCTCCCAAGCGTCGCCCAAGACCGGATCCCAGAGAATCGGGACGGCCGGCCACACCGCTGCGACTAGCACAAGCGTCTCCCGACAACGGAGCCCAGGGGCTTGCGAGGGTCAGATTCCGCGCCCCGGGATAGAGAAACGGGGAGCGCAGGTCGGCCGGCCGCAGCTTCGCACGGGACCGAACCCCCTGTCTCCGGGACAGCCAGACCCCGAGCCGGCAGACAGCAGCCTCCCACTTCACAGCACAGTCGGCCCCCAACCCGCCCGAATTCTGATCGCCGGGACACGGGACAGCCGGCCGCGCCGCCCGAGGCCGGACACCTGGAGCCCGGGACCGCCGTCCCTGACAAAGCCAAAGTCGGACCCGGACCCCGGTGCGGCTAGCACACGCGTCGCCCAGGACCGCAGCCTAGGACCTCGGGACGGTCGCATCCCGCGCCTCCGGCAGGAGCTACCCGGGAGGGCAGGACGGCCTGCCGCAGCTCCGCAAGAGACCGAACCTGCTGGATTCCGGGACGGCCAGAGCCCGAGCCGGTGGGCAGCAGCCTCCCGCTTCAGGGCTCGGCAGTGAAGCTCACGGTTCATCGCCCGGCTCAGGGTTCGTCGCCCGACTTCGGACCCACGGGACAGCCGGCACCCGCGCCGCCGGAGGCCGGACACACGGGCCTCGGGACCACCGTCCCCGAGCCTCCCGAGGTCGGACCGGGACCCTGTGTGTTGGTGCAGCAGTGCCAGACATGCTAGAATTCCAGTACGAACTAGAGTCAAAGGCAGCCAAGTGGAATGCTACTATCGATACTGCTAATGCATTTTTCTCTATCCGTCTAGCAGCAGCATGCAGGCCACAATTTGCTTTCACTTGGAGGGGCATTCAGTATACTTGGAATCTACTGCCCCGCGTGGAAACACAGCCCTGACATCTGCCATGGACTGATCCAGACGACACTGGAACAGGGGAACGCTCCTGAACACCTGCAGTATATCGATGATATCATCATATGGGGTAACACAGCAGAAGAAGTTTTTGGGAAAGGGAAGAAAACAATTCAAATTCTCCTGAAAGCTGGATTTTCCATTAAACAGAATAAGGTCAAGGGACCTGCACAGGAAATCCAGTTCTTGGGGGTAAAATGTCAGGATGGACGTCGCCACATTCCGACGGATGTGATCAACAAAATAACAGTTCTGTCTCCGCCAACCAGCAAAAAAGAAACAGAAGCGTTCCTAGGTCTTGTGGGATTTTGGAGAATGCATGTGCCAGGCTATAGTCAGCTTGTGAGTCCTCTATATTGAGTGACTCGAAAGAGGAACTGACCATTGAGGCCATCACACAGGTTACCCATCAGTGTGAGAGCTGTGCTGCAATCAAACGAGCCATGAGGGTAAAGTCTCCCTGGAATAGGGGGAGATGGCTTGGATTTCGATATGGTGAGGTCTGGCAGATTGACTACATCGGACCACTTCCACAAACCCGCCAAGGCAAATGGTACATACTCACCATGGAAGAAGCAACTACTGGGTGGCTGGAAACATACCCTGTAAACCATGCCACGGCCCGAAACACTATCTTGGGCCTGGAAAGGCAAGTGCTGTGGCGACATGGTCCACCAGAAAGAATTGAGTCCGACAATGGGAGTCACTTCCGAAACAATTTGATCACTTTCTGGGCCAAGAGATGGGTGTATCTGGGCCATTGAATGGGTGTATCACATCCCTTATCACCCACAAGCCTCTGGGAATGTTGAGAGGTACAATGGACTGTTAAAAACTATGCTGCGAGCATTGGGTGCTGCGACATGGAAACATTGGGATATAAATCTACCAGAGGCCACTTGGCTAGTTAACAACAGGGGGTCTGAAAGCCGTGCTGGTCCTGCTGAAACAAAACCCCTACACACTGTGGGAGACGCTAAAGTCCCTGTAGTGCATGTGGGGAAGTGGATGGGCAAGGCGGTGTGGGTTGCCCCTGCCATGGGAAAAGGCAAACCCACTCGTGGGATTGTCTTTGCCCAAGGTCCAGGGTATACCTGGTGGGTGATGCAGAAAGATGGGGATATCAAGTGTGTGCCTCAAGGAGATTTAACACTGGGAGAAAATTAATCTGTCATCCAAGTTATGTGTTGTAGGAGGACACTGCAGAACCAATGAAAGGTCAACTTTGCAAGGAACCAGGCAAGTGCAACAGTGATGTGAGCAAAGCTGGTGCTGGTGGTAAGAAAACCAACTTCGCCTGCCCTGAGTGACCACTTTGACAGATGATGGTGAAACCATCAACAGTTTTTATGAGCATTTTGGGAAAAGACCTATAAAATAAAGAGAAGTACAGACATAAAAATGCTTCAATGGACAGAAAACTATGGTGATGAGACCATCTATATACTAAACTGTACCTGATTGTGACACAAATGTTATGGAATAAGGGGTGGAAGTTGTGTTGGGTCTGTCTCAGCTGGAGTCACCTTTTCCCTGCAGCAGCCCGCACAGTGCTGTACTCTGCACTCGTAGCTGGAACAACACTGAAATCACTCCAGTGTTGTGTCTGTTGCTGCATAGTGCTGGCACAGCATCAGGACTCCTTCCAAGTCCCCAAGAGCCAGGCACGGGTGCCGGCTGTCCCGTGTCCCGTGGGTCCGAACTAGGGCTGCGTGGGGTCCGGCCATCACGCTTCCCAGGGCTCCGGTCTTCGGCGACGCGTGTGTCAACCGCACCGGGTTGCCGGTACGACCTCGGACAGCTCTGGAGCTGTCTGTCCCTAGAACCTGTGCTCCGGTCTTGGGCGAGGCGTGTGCCAGACGCAGCGAGGTCCGGAGCCGACTTCGGGCGCTTTGAGGACGGTGATCCCCCCGGGGCACGGGATTCTGTCCTCCGGTGGCGCGGGTGCCAGTTGTCCCGTGTTCCGGGGGTCCGAACTCGGGCTGAGTGAGGCACGACCATTCCGCGGCCCTGGGCGCCGTTCTTGGGCGACGCATGTGCCAAGCGCACCGGGTTCCCGGTCCGACCGCGGGCGGCGCGGGGCTGGCTGATCCTATAATCTGGGCTCCGGTCTTTGCGATGCGTGTGCTGGACGCACCGGAGACCGTGTGTGACTTCGTGCGTTTCGGGGACGGCGATCCCAAGGCCCGTGTGTCCGGGCTCCGGCGGCGCGGGTGCCGGCTGTCCCGTGGGTCCGAAGTCGGGCGACGAACCCTGAGCCGGGCGATGAACCGTGAGCTTCACTGCCGAGCCCTGAAGCGGGAGGCTGCTGCCCACCGGCTCGGGCTCTGGCCGTCCCGGAATCCAGCAGGTTCGGTCTCTTGCGGAGCTGCGGCAGGCCGTCCTGCCCTCCCGGGTAGCTCCTGCCGGAGGCGCGGGATGCGACCGTCCCGAGGTCCTAGGCTGCGGTCCTGGGCGACGCGTGTGCTAGCCGCACCGGGGTCCGGGTCCGACTTTGGCTTTGTCAGGGACGGCGGTCCCGGGCTCCAGGTGTCCGGCCTCGGGCGGCGCGGCCGGCTGTCCCGTGTCCCGGCGATCAGAATTCGGGCGGGTTGGGGGCCGACTGTGCTGTGAAGTGGGAGGCTGCTGTCTGCCGGCTCGGGGTCTGGCTGTCCCGGAGACAGGGGGTTCGGTCCCGTGCGAAGCTGCGGCCGGCCGACCTGCGCTCCCCGTTTCTCTATCCCGGGGCGCGGAATCTGACCCTCGCAAGCCCCTGGGCTCCGTTGTCGGGAGACGCTTGTGCTAGTCGCAGCGGTGTGGCCGGCCGTCCCGATTCTCTGGGATCCGGTCTTGGGCGACGCTTGGGAGCCCAGAAGCTCTTGGGAGCCCAGCTGCTAGGGACAGCCGGCCCCGCGCCGCCCGAGGCGGGACACCTGGACAGCGGGACCGCCGGCCCCGAGAAGCCGAGTTCGGCCCCGGACCACGCTGAGTCTAGCACAAGACCGGTGCCCAGGGTTTCGGGACGGCCGGCCACCGAACCGCACGGCACCGAAAGCCCGCTCTCTGGGAAGCCGGCGAACGCCAGCCCCCCGCTTCACTGCACGGCCGGCCCCCACGCCCCCTGAATTCGGATCCCCGGGACACGAGATAGCCGGCCCCCGCTAGCCGACGGCCCGGGAATCGCCGTCCCCGAACCGTCCGATGTCGGACCCGGCACCCGGTGCTGCTTGCAAACGCGTCGCACAAGACCGGAGCACAGGGGCTCGGAAGAGCCAGCTCCCGCCCTGCCGGAGGACGGACTCCCGGGCTATGTGCACATGTCTCGTCAATACTTTTAAGGATCGGGTCTCTTACCACTTCCCCGGGCAGCCTGTTCTAATAGCAAAGCACCCCTTCCATGAAGAAATGCTTATTCAGTATCGAGCTAGCCAGTGCTGGTAAACAGAGGTGTTTCTCCCTAGGGGTAGGGCTTGGCATTTCCCTCTCCTGAACTTCAAAAGGTTCCTGCCTGCCCCTATCTGCAGCCTGTCAAGGTTCCTCAGAACGCGCAGCCCCCCATACAAGCGCCTTTTCCACAGAAGCCACCGACCACCAACCTCCTTGCAGCACCACGCCTCAGCATCCCGAGCTATCCCGACAGCTTCCACCCATCGGGAGGTACCACTTGTAATAAATGACCGAGTCCCAAATAGGCTTACAATTAATGTTTATGATTTATTAAAGGAATAGAGGTAAGCAAGCAGCGCTGGGTGCGCCAGGAGTCTCTGCTCCACCAAGACGCACACAAGTTACATCAGGCGGCTGGTTTTTATGCTGCTAGGCTAATACATATTCATTACTACTTCTACAAAAGGCAGGGTTATTCTAATTAGTTCCCAGAATCCAAACCCTCCCACTGGTGCAGGCGTTATCAGTCTCTGGTGGTCCCTCTGGGGGCCGCTCGTACTGAAGGCTCGTAGTCTTCCTCCCAGGCTTTGTCCTTTGGTCGTTCTTCAGCTTCTCCCCTCCCCTTATTTAGTAGTTGCTGGGCCAGATGTCAGAAAGCTGTGTCTCGTGCAATAGTCCACACAGGCACTGCATAGCAAACACACCAAGTAACATTGACTTCAGTTACTCGCAACAGTTACTCACCTGATAAAGAACTGCATGCAATAAAGGCACCAAGTACTACATCAGTTTATTCTAACAGATCCTACTAGCTGTTACCTCAAAAAGATGTGCGTACCCCTCGCTACTTGGAAACGCATCAGTCCATAAACTCTCATCCACCTGAAGAAGCCTGCAACTGACCGAAGGAAAAACAAACACCCCAAAGAGCAGCCCAAGCAGAATGAGCTCTCTGAGGGGATGTCTGGGACTCATATACCATTTGGCCTCGCCTAGCACCCAAACCTAATCACCTGGGAAGGGTAGGGGCAAAGCACAAGGAAGTAGGAAGAGAGCAGCAGCAGCTGTGTTTTTTTTTTTTTTTTTTTGTGTGTGTGTGTGATTTTTCTTTTTATTTTTTAATCAGTTTTAGCTCAAAAGCATGCATAGTGCAGACAAGAGAACTAGGGTGTTTCTAGAAGCAAAAATCCCCATGCTTTTGCTGCAGCTTTCAATATTAAAAGACATTATGACCAAGCAAGTAATTGGAACTCTTCCAACTGGAATTAGCTCAAACTTTTATTTAGGTATAAAGAAAAAACTAGGAGTAGAACATCTGCTCCATCTTTTCCTCTCTCACCTTGCCATAGGCAGATTTGGCTGTGACGTCCCAGATTGCATACTGCATTTCAGCTTTAACAAATGAAAACATTTACCCTAACCCTTACCCTTATCCTAACCATTAGTTTACCCTTATTCTTACCCTAAACCTAACCCTAATCCTTACCCTTACCCTAATCCTTACCCTACCCTTATACTTACCATTACTCTATCCTTTACCCTAACTCTTACCCTTACCCTAACCCTTACCCCAACCCTTACCCTAAACGTAACCCTTTCACTAAACCTTATCTTCACCCTAAGCCTTACCCTTAGCCTTACCCTAACACTTACCTTTGACCTAACCCTTACCCTTACCCTAATCTGAACCCGAACCCTAACCCTAATACTCTCACCCTAACCCTTACCCTAAGCCTAACCACAGTCCCAACCCCTAAGCCTTACCCTAACCCTCTAAACCTACCCCTAACCATAACACTCTAAGCCTAACCCTAAACAACTAACCCTAACAATAACCCCCAACCCCAACCCTCACCCGAAACCCTAACTCTAGCCCCAGCCCTAGCCCCTAAACCTAACCCTAGTTCCCGAGAACTACATGTCCCGGTATGCTCTGGGCATTCAACATGGCCTCCCGGAAGTCCCGAATCCGACAACTACATTTCCCGGCATACCATGGGTACGCAACATGGCCTCCCGGAAGTCCGGAGTCCCGAGAACTACATCTCCCGGCATGCTCTGGGCACACAACATGGCCTCCCAGTGCCGGAAAACTACACCTACCAGCATTCCCCGGACAGCCAGCATGGCCAATCACAGGCCGAGTGCTCGAGAACTGCATTTACCAGCACTCACTGGAACCCTCACCGCCCTTACAAAAAAAGCCTCAAGCCCTAACATCCAAAAAACCTCGGAACCCCTACAGACCTAACCCAAACTATTTACCACACTAAACCCCTGAAGACCTATGCCTAAAACCCCTAACCCAAAATCTTAGGATGCTCAAAACCCAACCCAAAACGTTAGGAATGCTCAAAGCCCTAGCCCAAAAACTTAGGGTAATACACCATAAATGTTTGTTCATTGTCTTTTGTATTATAAAAACAAGGAGTTCTGTTTGAGGAGCGGGAGTTGTGAAAGCTCCCTGCTGAAGTAAGGAGCTGCATAATGCTTGCCTAGACACTATGAAAATTCTTTTGCTTAATTTTCTTTTTAAAGAGATTTAAATTCTTAAAAATTCTTTTGCGCGCAACAGTGTGCGGAGTCGCAGAATATACCAGGATGTGCTGCGTAATCCCAGAATTAGCAAGGTATAAAAAGGGACCCTGGCAGGGGTGAGGTGCGTGCTGTTGGCGGAGCTGAGACTCCCCGGCTGCCCAGTGCTGTTTTGCTTGATGTTTGCTTACTCAATAAATTCCTTTCTATGATTAATACAATGCTCTCTGAAAATTAATTAAGGGGGCAACTTATAACACTTTGGACGCTCAAAACCCAAACCCAAAAACTTTGGACGCTCAAAACCCTATCCTGAAAACACTAGGACGCTCCAAACCCTATCCCGAAAACAGGACGCTCAAAGCCCTTACCCAAAAACATTACGATGCTCCAAGCCCTAACCCAAAAACATTTGGACGCTCAAAACCCAAACCCAAAACATTAAGATGCTCCAAACCCTATCCGGAAAACATTAGGAAGCTCAAAGACCTATCCCAAAAACTTAGGACGCTCAAAACCCTATCCTGGAAACACTGAGATGCTCAGAACCCTATCCTGAAAATTTAGGACGCTCCAAACCCTAACCCAAAAACATTAGGACGCTCAAAGCCCCAACCCAAAACATTAGGACGCTCCAAACCCTATCCTGGAAACATTAAGATGCTCAAAACCCTATCCTGAAAACTGAGGATGCTCATTACCCAGACCCAAAATATTAAGATGCTCAAAACCCTAACCCAACTACTTAGGATGCTTGAAAGCCGATCCCAAAAAATTAGGGCACACAAAAGCCTAACCCCCAAAATTAAGATGCTCAAAATCCAAAACCCCAAAATTAGGATACTCAAAACCCTGGACCTGGAGAACCTAACCTGAAAAACAAAACAAAACAAAACAAAACAAAACAAAAAAACCCTTAAAACCCTAACCGTAAATAACTGACCAAAAATAAAACCTTAAGACTCTAACCCTAAAAAACATATCAACACTACAACCCAAAAAACTCTAATACCCTAACACGCTAACCCTGAAACCCTTAAAACCCTAACCCCCAAATCCTTAAAACCCTAACCGTTAAAACTCCAACCCTAAAAACCTTAAAATCCTAAACATAAACCCTGAAACCCCTTACCCTGAAACCCAACCCTAGTGCCCAGTCCCTGAAACCTTAAAACCCTGAATCAATCTGTAGCAAACAGCATAGGCTGAGTCGAGGATCTCAGTACAGTAGCATTATTATTCGCGATTACAATGGCGGGTGTCCCACAAGCAGGAGGGTGCCTACTAATTCCGTACACAGTTTATACACTTTTTTTTTCTGCCGAGGACCGGGACCCTCCCCTGTTTCCCCTTTAACCGTGCTATTCAAGGTTCATAATCTAGCTGGTGCTTCACAGAAAATACACAGCTGCTAGCCTGTTACAAGTCACATTTCTTTTGAGGTTTTTACTCTTTGAGGTGGTAATGTTTCTTACGCCGTGATTTCCACCTAATTGCTGTAAGGATTCTGGTTGTCTGCGTTTTACAAGGTTGTCTGTTATAATAAATAAAAGTCCCAAATAGGATTACAATCAAAGTTTACAATTCACTGAATGAATAGAGGTAAGCAAACAGTGCTGGGTACGCCGGGAGTCTCTGCTCCACCAAGACGCGCACCAGTTATACACCAGTTACCTCCCTTAAGGGATATAGAGAAGCCCTCTCAGATACGTCCGTCCTACTTCTCCTGCATGTGGCCGGAGGTCGGTCTAATTCTGGTGCTGTTGGTGGTGGAAGCTGGGGCAACGGTGGTACTGGTGGCGATACCACAGCCACCGGAGGGGGAGCCGCCGGGGGTGGATTGTTAGGATATGGAGGTGGTAGCTTATCCAACGGCTCACGTTTATCTTCTTTTTCTTTTTCATGTTCTTCTTGTTCTTCAAATTTCTTACCTGCTTTTAGTGTAAATATTGAGGCTGGAAAAGGACGTGAAGTCCTCCTGATCCATAATCCTGCATAATCACTTTCTTCCTGGCTAAAAGGTTCCTTTGAATTAACATGGATATTTAAGGCCTGGCAAATCCAGTCTTTGAAGGATCCAAAAACAGGCCAAAAGACATGTAGTCTTAAAGGCTCCTTTGGCCATTCTGTCACACAATACTGGACCATTTTTAATTTACTTTTTCCTTTTCTGGGGTCCCTATCATTCCAATTTCTAATCGTTATTCCTAATGGACTTTCTGGTGGTATGACTGGTAATTTGCTCCCTTTCTTCTGGTCTCTGGTCTTCGATTTTGTCTGACCCATCTAGGAATTTTACTATGGCAATTCCCACAGCCCTTGGTTACCTTAGTAAGAGTGTCTTGCAGGGGGTCGAGGACCTATCACACACCCACAAATCCTATAGGAATCCCTTCGGTCCTTCACCGGCCAAGTCCCTCGCGGGAGATTGGAACCGCGGTTAGAAGACCTCCACAATCGCTTCGGAACTAAGTTCCATCTCAGTCACACTCTTACACACACAGGCAACCGAACCCCACCCAACCGAACGGTATACGCTTTAAATGCTTACAGCTCCGTCATCTTCGTTCGGATCTTCACACACACAATTACAGGCAAAATATAGTGCTGCAGCTGGCAAGGGAGCTGAAAAAAAGAATCAGAAACTTTGCTTACCTTTATTCAGGTTTAAGATGCCATTAGTTCCGACCTGACTCAAAGAGCAGCCACCAAATGGTGGGGGTGCCTCTCCTAGATCAAACCAGAAATCAGGAACCAAAGCCGTCCTGGACGAGCCCCCACTTGTAATAAATGACTGGGTCCCAAATAGGATTGCAATTGAAATTTACAATTTATTAAAGGAATAGAGGTAAGCAAGCAGCGCTGGGTGCGCCAGGAGTCTCTGCTCCACCAAGACGCACACAAGTTACATCAGGCAGCTGGTTTTTATGCTGCTAGGCTAATACATATTCATTACTACTTCTACAAAAGGCAGGGTTATTCTAATTAGTTCCCAGAATCCAAACCCTCCCACTGGTGCAGGCGTTATCAGTCTCTGGTGGTCCCTCTGGGGGCCGCTCGTACTGAAGGCTCGTAGTCTTCCTCCCAGGCTTTTCTCTTGTCCATCTCCTTTGTCCATCTTGGCTGGATGGCAGACACTTGCATAGTGTCCCATGCAACAGTTGTAATAGTTAGCAGTTATTCTGAAACCCCTTTGTTCTCTTATCCCCTATTGACCCGAATTGCTGGACCATTCCTTTGCAAGATACAAGAACTATATACATTAACCACTCTGGTTTTCTCAGACTTTTCATCATATCATGCGGCCCTAGCATTGGTCCATATTGACACGAATCAGATGAACTCATTTCACACTGTTAAGCTGTCTTATCACTGCAAGCATATCTCAATACCACCTTCCTTCCCTCTACAGGATGTAACTGCGCAAAAACAACATTTTTATTCCCACAACCTTGATCCCCTTACCCTGAAGTCCTTATTCCCCTTAAACCTAACAACTCTAACCACAACCCTAACCCTTATTATCAACCCCCTAACGCTAATGACACTGACCTTAATCCAAACCCCAAACTGCCCCTAACCCCAGACAACCAACAACGAAACACACACACACAAAGATGGAAACTACAAAAAAGGCAAAACCCACGATACAGGCCCCAAATCACAAATACGCAACCAAAATGCTACAGAAAAGCCCCAGATGCAGGCCCCAAATGCTACTGCTAGGCCTCAAAAGCTCAAGATGCATCCCAAAGCAAAAATGCAGGCCCCAAACGTTACAGAAAAGCCCCCAAACCCAGGCTGCACAAGTCTACAAGCAGGCCCCAAACTGCCAACAGAAGCAGGCACCAACCACACCCAGATGCAGACCCCAACTGCCCACAAGCAGCTCCTACCCCACCACCCCCTCCCAAGAACTGGACTCCACCCAGACACTGGCCCAAGACCCGGACCCGACCCCCGCCACCCCCCCTACCCTCCCCCCGACACAGGTGTACAAGCAGCTCACAACCCGCCCCTTCAGAGACCGGTTCCACTCCCCCCCACCCCCCCCAAGACATGGGATGCGGAGGTGTACAACCAACTCCCAACTCCCTCCCCCTCAAAGGGAGGCCCCAAAGACCCCCAAATGGAGGCTCCTAGAGTGAACAAACACCTCCCAACTTCCCCAGGCACAGGCCCACCCCCCCCCCCCCAAACACAGGCCACAAAGGTGTATAAACAGCCCAGACCCCCCTCCAAGACCATGGCCCCTATAGTGTACAAGCAGCTCCCAACCACCCACAGATGCAGGCCCCAACTCTTCTCAAAAGGGAGGCACCTAGAATGCATGAGCACCTCCCAACCAGCCTAAACATAGGTCCAAAAGTGCACAAGCAGCTCCCAACCCCCCTCAAATACAGACCCCAAAAGTGTACAAGTAGCTCCCCCCCAGAGACAGGACCCAAAGGTGTACAACCAGTTCCCAACACCCCTGAGACACAGGCCCCAACCGCCCCCCCAGACACAGCGACCCAAATTCTACAAGCAGCTCCCAACCCCTGCCAGGCAGGCCCCCTACCCTATACAAGCAGCTCCCAACCCTCCCCCCCCCCCCCCCCCCCCCGAGGGAGGCCCCCAAGCCCCCCACAAACACAGGCCCCTACAGTGTACAGGCAGCTCCCAGCCACCCCCAGATGCTGGCCCCAAAGTTGTACAAACAGCTCCCAGCCACCCTGCAGAAACAGATTCCTACATTGTACAAGCAGTTCCCAGCCCGCTAGACACAGGCCCTGACCCCCCACAGATGCAGGCCACAAAGGTGTACAAGCAGCTCCCACCCCTCCCCCAGATGCTGGTCTCAACCCCCCCCCCCCCGCCCCCAGAAGCAGGCCCCAAAGGCGTAGAGTCAGCTCCCAACCCCCTCAATGCTGGCCCCAAGGGTCTACAAGCAGCTCCCCCCTTGCCCCCAGATACCGGCCCCCAGACACAGACCCCAAAAGCCTAATCACAGGCCCTGAACTCTAGAGGCAGGCTCCAAAACCCAGGACAAAGCCCCAGTGGTTCGAGACAGGGCCCAAATCCCAGACACAGGCCCCAAACGCTAAACATATGCCAAAAAAAGTATTAGTGCTGGTGCCAAATGTTACAGACAGGCCCAAAAGCCCGAGATGCTCAAGGCTGAGACGTAACTTGGCTTTCTGAATTACTGGAAAGCAGCTTTCATTCTCAGATAATTGTGTGCAGGCTAGATAGGATGGGGCTTCAGGCACCTCTTCACCTGAGGAAACACACTGCCATCAGGCACCGCTGTGCCAGACAAGCTTGTTCTGCTAGAACACCCTACTCAGATGCACTGTGGCGTTCAAGTGAACTGCTTTCATGCAAATATAATGACTGATGTTACAACCCACCTTGCCTGTGGCACCTGATGAACAGAAGAGTAAGCCACCGCAGCGCTTCAAAACCATCCCTGCACGTGCCGCTCCTTGTCGCTCTCTGGCCTTATCTCATATCCTTATCCACTTCTGTGGAGAGCCTGCCACGGCACCTGCAAAGCAAGACGGACACCTTTCATAGTCACCTTGTGCTACTTGGTCGTTCTGCTCCAACCCAGCTCACGACCAGCCCCTCTTCTTACACAGCTCTTCAGAGTGCAGTTTGCTCCTTTGAGCCTGTGCGAGACACCTGTGAAAGAAAAAGAAACGCATAGGCCGATGCAGCATCCAAAGACACAGCACAACTAGGTAAGTTACTCTCATCTGCTCCCTTACCTCTGCCGCTTACCAGCCCCCGAGGCAGATGCTTCAACCTACCCTCTTCAAACAGCTACAACACCTCTAAAAGACAAAGAGGGGATGCTTAGAGGAACAGTGAGACAGACCTACAACACAACAACTGCTACATCTGTTCCTCACTCACCTTGCCAGAGGCAGCTCTGCGTGTGACGTCCCAGGTTGTACACTGCGTTACCTAACCCTTACTGTAACCCTTACTCTAACCCTTCTCACCCTTACCATTACCCAAATCCTTACCTTTACTTTTTCCTTACCCTTACTCTTTCCTTTAACCATAACCTTACCCTTACCCTATACCTTACTCCAACCCTTCCCCTTACCTTCCCCTTCCCCTTACACTTAACCTAACCCTTACCCTTCCGCTTCCCCTAAAACATATCCTAACACTTTCCCTTACCCTTACACTTACCCTAACCCTTACTATTACCCTTACACTTACTCTTGCCCTAATCCTTGCTTGCACCCTTACACTTATCCTAACCCTTACCCTTACCCTTACTCTAACCCTTACCATGACCCGTACCCTTACACTTACTATTACACCTGACCTGTACCCTTAAACTTACCCTAACCCTTATCCATACCATTACCCTTACCCTTAACCTTACCCTTATCCTAACACTTACCCTTACCATAACCCATACCCTAACACGTACTTGTAGCCTTAACCTTACCGTTCTCCTTACCCTTACCTTTACTGTCTCTGTTACCCATACACTTACACTTAACATAAACCTTAACCTTAACCTAACCCTTATCATAAGCCATACAACAACACTTACATGTACTTTTACGCTTGACTTACCCTAGCAATTACTCGTACAATTACTCTTAACCTTACTATTAAGCTAACCCTAAACCTTACCCTTATCCTAACATTTACCCTTATCCTAAACCTTACCCTTTCTGCTGCACTTACCCTTTGCCTAATTCTAAACCTTACCCTAACCCTCACCCTTACCTAAATCTAACCATTACCCTAAGCCTCACCCTTACCCTTACCATTATACTTACTTTTACCCTTAACCTAAACCTTACCCCAACCCTTACCCTGACCCTTACATTAACCCTAACCCTTACCCTAAACCTTACACTTACTGTTAACCTTAACCTTACCCTTAACATTCACCTAATACTTACGCATACGTTTTCCTGACTTTAACCCTAAAACTAACCCTAACCATTACCCTAACACTTACCCTTACCCTTACCCAAACCCTAACCATAACTCTAACCCTTACTCTAACCCTTACCCTTACCATAACCCATACCCTAACACGTACTTGTAGCCTTAACCTTACCGTTCCCCTTACCCTTACCTTTACTGTCTCTGTTACCCTTACACTTACACTTAACATAAACCTTAACCTTAACCTAACCCTTATCATTAGCCATACAACAACTTTACATGTACACTTACGCTTGCACTTACCCTAGCAATTACTCGTACAATTACCCTTAACCTTACAATTAAGCTAACCCTAATCCTTACCCTTATCCTAACACTTACCCTTATCCTAAACCTTACCCTTTCTGCTACACTTACCCTTTGCCTAATTCTAAACCTTACCCTAACCCTCACCCTTACCTAAAGCTAACCATTACCCTAACCCTCACCCTTACCCTTACCATTATACTTACTTTTACCCTTAACCTAAACCTTACCCCAACCCTTACCCTGACCCTTACATTAACCCTAACCCTTACCCTTACCCTAACCCTTACTCTAACCCTAACCCTTAACCTAAACCTTACACTTAATCTTAACTTTAACCTTACCCTGAAACTAATACATACCCTTACGTTTCCCTCACCATAACCCTAACATTAACTGTAACCATTACCCTAACACTTATCCTTACCGAACCCTAACCCTAACCCTTACTCTAACTTTTACCCTGACCCGTACCCTTAGACTTCCCGTTCCCCTTACCCTTACCCTTACCCTTCCACTTATCCTAACCCTTACCCTTACACTTACGGTTACCATTAACCTTACCCTTACCCTAACACTTACCCTTACCCTATCCCTTACACTTATCCTTATCCATACAACTTTCGCTTACCCTAACACTTAACCTTAACCTAACCCTAAGCCTAAACCTTACCTGAACCCTTACCCTGACCCTTACATTAACCCTTACCCTAAAACTTACACTTAACCTTAACCTTCCCCTTAACCTTAACCTAATACATACCCTTACTTTTCCCTCACCCTAACCCTAAAATTAACCCTAACCATTACCCCAACACTTACCCTAACCCTTACCCTTACCATAACCCATACTCTAACACTTACTTCTACCCGTACCCTTACCATTACCGTAACTCTTACCCTTACCCTTACCCTTACACTTACCCTTTCCCTTACCCTTACTCTTACCCGATCCCATATCCTTAACCTAACCCTAAACCTTACCCTTATCCTAACACTTACCCTTACCGTAAACCTTACCCTTTCTGCAACATTTACCCTTAGCCAAAATCTAAACCTTACACTTACCCTTACTGTAACCCTCACCCTTATCATTACCCATACCCTTACTCTTACTCTTACCCTAACCCTTGTCCTTACACTTACTGTTACCTTTAACACTACCCTTACCCTAACACTTACACTTATCCTTATCCATACCCTTACCCTTACCCTAATCCTTACCCTTAACCTAACCCTAAACCTTACCCTTATCCTAACACTTACCCTTACCGGAAACCTTACCCTTTCTGCTACACTTACCCTTAGCCTAAATCTAAACCTTACACTTACACTTAGCTTAACCCTCACCCTTACCATTACCCATACCCTTATTCTTACCCTTACCCTAACCCTTACCTTTACACTTACGGTTACCATTAACCTTACCCTTACCCTAACACTTATCCTTAACCTAACCCTTACCCTAAACCTTACACTTACTCTTAACCTTAACCTTTTCTGTAACCTAATATTTACCCTTACGTTTCCCTCACCCTAACCCTAAAATTAACCCTAACCATTACCCTAACACTTAACCTTACCCTAACCCTAAAATTACTCGTACAATTACCCTTACGCTTACACTTACCCTTAACCTAACCCTAAACCTTACCCTTATCCTAACACTTTCCCTTACCATAATCCTTACCCTTTCTGCTACACTTACTCTTTGCCTAATTCTAAAACTTACCCTAACACTCACCCTTACCCTTATCATAATGCTTACATTAACCCTTAACCAAAACCTTACCCCAAACCTTACCCTGACCCTTACATTAACCCTAACCCTTACCCTTACCCTAACCCTAACCCATACTCTAACCCTAACCCTTAACCTAAACCTTACACTTAATCTTAACTTTAACCTTACCCTTAAACTAATACATACCCTTACGTTTCCCTCACCAGAACCCTAAAACTAACCGTAACCATTACCCTAACACTTATCCTTACCGAACCCTAACCCTAACCCTTACTCTAACTTTTACCCTCACCCGTAACCTTAGACTTCCCCTTCCCCTTACCCTTACTCTTCCCCTTATGCTAACCCTTACCCTTACAGTTACGGTTACCATTAACCTTACCCTTACCCTAACACTTACCCTTACCCTATCCCTTACACTTATCCTTATCCATACGACTTACGCTTACCCTAACACTTAACCTTGACCTAACCCTAACCCTAAACCTTACCTGAACCCTTACCCTGACCCTTACATTAACCCTTACCCTAAAACTTACACTTAACCTTAACCTTACCCTTAACCTTAACCTAATACATACCCTTACTTTTCCCTCACCCTAACCCTAAAATTAACCCTAACCATTACCCCAACACTTACCCTTACCCTAACCCTTACCCTTACCATAACCCATACTCTAACACATACTTCTACCCGTACCCTTACGCTTACGGTAACCCTTACCCTTACCGTATCACTTACCCTTACTCTTACCGTTACCGTTGCCCTTACCCTTACCCTTACTCTTACCCTTACCCTATACCTTACCCTTAACCTAACCTTAAACCTTACCCTTATCCTAACACTTACCCTTACCCTAACCCTAACCCTTACCCTGACCCATACCCTTACACTCACCCTTACCCTTACATTACCCTAACTCTTACCCATACCATAACCCAGACCCTAATACATATTTGTACCCTTACCCTTACTCTATCCGTTACCCTTACGCTTACCCTTAACATAAACCTTACCATTAATCTTACCCTAACGCTAACCCTTACCCTTACCCTTATCCTTATCCATACCCTTAACCTTACCCCAACCCTTCCCCTTAAGCTGAACCTAACCCTAAACCTTACCCCAAACCTTTCCCTGAACTTTACATTAACCCTAACCCTTAACCTAAACCTTACACTTACTCTTAACCTTAACCTTATCCTTAACCTTAATCTAGTACTTAACCTTACATTTTTCTCACCCTAATCCTAAAATTAACCCTAACCATTACCCTAACACTTAACCGTTACACTTACCCTTATTCTATCCGTTACTCTTATGCTTTCCCTTAACATAAACCTTACCCTTACCATAAGCCATACATCAACACTTACATGTACACTTACGCTTACACTTATCCTAGTAATTACTCGTACAATTACCCTTAACCTAACCATAAACATTAAGGATAAGCTTAAGGGTCACCCTTAAGGTTACCGTTATCCTAACACTTACACTTAAGTTCAGGGTAAGGGTTAGAGTAAGGGTAAGTGTTAGGGTAATGGTTAGGCTAATTTTAGGTTTAGGGTGAGGGAAACGTAAGGGTAAGTATTAGGTTAAGTTTAAGGATAAGGATAAGAATTATGGTAAGGGTTAGGTTTAATGTAAGGGTAAGGGTTTGGGAAATGTTTAGGATAAGG
The DNA here is from genome assembly GCF_964035555.1 of Netta rufina. NCBI lineage: Eukaryota > Metazoa > Chordata > Aves > Anseriformes > Anatidae > Netta > Netta rufina. Next base: position 33,043,536 of record NC_140131.1, on the reverse strand, counting down.
GTAAGAGAAGGGATAATGGTAAGGGTAAGGATGATGTTTAGTGTACGGGTTAGATTTAGTTAAGGGTAAGGGTTAGTGTAAGTTTAAGAGTAAGGGTAAGTGTAAGGGTATGTGTAAAAGTATGGGTCATTGTAAGGGTTTGAGTAAGGGTTAGTGTAAGGTTAAGTGTTAGGGTAATGGTTAGGGTTAATTTTAGGGTTAGGGTGAGGGAAACGTATGCGTAAGTATTAGGGTAATGTTAAGGGTAAGGTTACGGTGAAGAGTAAGTATAAGTTTTAGGGTAAGGGTTAGGGTTAATGTAAGGGTCAGGGTAAGGGCTGGGGTAAGGTTTAGGGTTAGGGTTAGGTTAAGAGTAAGGATTAGGGTAAGGGTAAGTGTATGGATAAGGATAAGTGTAAGTGTTAGGGTAAGGGTAATGTTAAAGGTAACAGTAAGTGTAAGGAGAAGGGTTAGGGTAAGGGTAAGAGTAAGGGTATTGGTAATGATAAGGGTGAGGGTTACAGTAAGGGTAAGATTTAAAGTAAGGTTTAGTAAGATTTAAAGTAAGGTTTAGATTTAGGCTAAAGGTAAGTGTAGCAAAAAGGGTAAGGTTTACTGTAAGGTTTAAGGTTTCGGCTTAGGTTAAGGGTAAGGGTAAGGGTAAGGGTAATTGTACGAGGAATTGCTAGGGTAAGTGTAAGCGCAAGTGTACATGTAAGTGTTGTTGTATGGCTTATGATAAGGGTAAGGTCAAGGGTAAGGTTTATGTAAAGAGTAAGCGTAAGGGTAACGGATAGAGTAAGGGTAAGGGTAAGGTTAAGGGTAACGGTAAGGTTAAGGGTACAAATACGTGTTAGGGTATGGGTTATGGTATGGCGAAGAATTAGGGTAAGTATAAGGGTAAGGGTAAGGGTAAGTGTAAGGGTACGGGTCAGGGTAAGGGTTAGAGTAAGGGTTGTTAGGGTTAGGGTAAGGTTAAGTGTTAGGGTAATGGTTAGGGTTCGTTTTAGGGTTAAAGTCAGGAAAACGTATGCGTAAGTATTAGGTTAATGTTAAGGGTAAGGTTAAGGTTAAGAGTAAGTGTAAGGTTTAGTGTAAGGGTTAGGGATAATGTAAGGGTCAGGATAAGGGTTGGGGTACGGTTTAGCGTAAGGGTTAGGTTAAGGATAAGTGTTAGGGTAAGGGTAAGGTTAATGGTAACCGTAAGTGTAAAGGTAAGGGTTAGGGTAAGGGTAAGAATAAGGGTATGGGTGATGGTAAGGCTGAGGGTTAGGCTAAGGGTAAGTGTAAGGTTTAGATTTAGGCTAAGGGTAAGTGTAGCAGAAAGGGTAAGGTTTACAGTAAGGGTAAGTGTTAGGATAAGGGTAAGGTTTAGGGTTAGGTTAAGGGTAAGGGATAGGGTAAGGGTAAGAGTAAGGGAAAGGGTAAGGGTAAGGGTAAGGGTAAGGGTAAGGGTAAGGGTAAGGGTAAGGTAAGGGTAAGGGTAAGGGTAAGTGTAAGGGTTAGTGTAAGGGTAAGGGTAAGGGTAAGTGTAAGTGTAAGGGTTACGGTAAGCGTAAGGGTACGGGTAGAAGTATGTGTTAGAGTATGGGTTATGGTAAGGGTTAGGGTAAGGGTAAGTGTTGGGGTAATGGTTAGGGTTAATTTTAGGGTTAGGGTGAGGGAAAAGTAAGGGTAAGTATTAGGTTAAGGTTAAGGGTAAGGTTAAGGTTAAGTGTAAGTTTTAGGGTAAGGGTTAATGTAAGGGTCAGGGTAAGGGTTCAGGTAAGGTTTAGGCTTAGGGTTAGGTTAAGGTTAAGTGTTAGGGTAAGCGGAAGTTGTATGGATAAGAATAAGTGTAAGGGATAGGGTAAGGGTAAGTGTTAGGATAAGGGTAAGGTTAATGGTAACCGTAAGTGTAAGGGAAAGGGTTAGGGTAAGGTTAAGCGTAAGGGGAAGGGTAAGGGGAAGTCTAAGGGTACGGGTCAGGGTTTAAAGTTAGAGTAAGGGTTAGGGTTAGGGTTCGGTAAGGATAAGTGTTAGGGTAATGGTTACGGTTAATTTTAGGGTTATGGTGAGGGAAAGGTAAGGGTATGTATTAGTTTAAGGGTAATGTTAAAGATAAGATTAAGTGTAAGGTTTAGGTTAAGGGTTAGGGTTAGAGTAAGGGTTAGGGTTAGGGTTAGGGTAAGGGTTAGGGTTAATGTAAGGGTCAGGTTAAGGGTTGGGGTAAGGTTTTGGTTAAGGGTTAATGTAAGCATTATGATAAGGGTAAGGGTGAGTGTTAGGGTAAGGTTTAGAATTAGGCAAAGAGTAAGTGTAGCAGAAAGGGTAAGGATTATGGTAAGGGTAAGTGCTAGGATAAGTGTAAGGTTGATGATTAGGTTAAGGGTAAGGGTAATGGTTTGGTAAGGGTAAGGGTAAGGTTAATTGTACGAGTAGTTGCTAGGGTAAGTGGAAACGTAAGTGAACATGTAATTGTTGTTCTATGGCTTATGGTAAGGGTAAGGTTAAGAGTAAGTTTTATGTTAAGGATAAGTGTAAGAGTAACAAATAGAGTAAGGGTAAGGGTAACAGTAAGGTTAAGGGTAGAAGTATGTGTTAGAGTATGGGCTATGGTAAGGGTAAGGGTAGAGTAAGAGTAAGGGTAAGGGTATGTGTAAGCGTATGGTTTATTGTAAGGGTTAGAGTAAGGGTTAAGGTAAGGGTAAGTGTCAGGGTAATGGTTAGGGTTAATTTTAGTGTTAGGGTGAGGGAAACATAAGGGTAAGTATTAGATTACAGCTAAGGTTAAGGTTAAGAGTAAGTGTAAGGTTTAGGGTAAGGGTTAGGGTTAATGTAAGGGTCAGGGTAAGGGTTGGGATAAGGTTTAGGGTAAGGGTTAGGTTAAGGATAAGTGTAAGGTAAAGGTAAGGTTAATGGTAACCGTAAGTGTAAAGGTAAGGGTTAGGGTAAGGGTAAGAATAAGGGTATGGGTAAGGGTAAGGGTGAGGGTTAGGCTAAGTGTAAGTGTAAGGTTTAGATTTAGGCTAAGGGTAAGTGTAGCAGAAAGGGTAAGGTTTACTCTAAGGGTAAGTGTTAGGAGAAGGGTAAGGTTTAGGGTTAGGTTAAGGGTAAGGGATCGGGTAAGGGTAAGGGTAAGAGTAAGGGTAAGGGTTACGATAAGGGTAAGGGTTACGGTAAGGGTAAGGGTACTGGTAGAAGTATGTGTTAGAATATGGGTTATGGTAAGCGTAAGGGTTAGGGTAAGGGTAAGTGTTGCGGTAATGGTTAGGGTTAATTTTAGGGTTAAATTCAAGAAAACGTATGCGTAAGTATTAGGTGAATGTTAAGGGTAAGGTTAAGGTTAAGAGTAAGTGTAAGGTTTAGGGTAAGGGTTAGGGTTAATGTAAGGGTCAGGGTAAGGGCTGGGGTAAGGTTTAGGGTTAGGGTTAGGTTAAGAGTAAGGATTAGGGTAAGGGTAAGGGTATGGATAAGGATAAGTGTAAGTGTTAGGGTAAGGGTAATGTTAAAGGTAACAGTAAGTGTAAGGAGAAGGGTTAGGGTAAGGGTAAGAGTAAGGGTATTGGTAATGATAAGGGTGAGGGTTACAGTAAGGGTAAGTGTAAGGTTTAGATTTAGGCTAAGGGTAAGTGTAGCAGAAAGAGTAAGGTTTACTGTAAGGTTTAAGGTTTCGGCTTAGGTTAAGGTAAGGGTAATTGTACGAGTAATTGCTAGGGTAAGTGTAAGCGTAAGTGTACATGTAAGTGTTGTTGTATGGCTTATAGTAAGGGTAAGGTCAAGGGTAAGGTTTATGTTAAGGGTAAGCGTAAGGGTAACGGATAGAGTAAGGGTAAGGGTAAGGTTAAGGGTAACGGTAAGGTTAAGGGTACAAATATGTTTTAGGGTATGGGTTATGGTATGGGTAAGAATTAGGGTGAGTATAAGGGTAAGGGTAAGTGTAAGGGTACGGGTCAGGGTAAGGGTTAGAGTAAGGGTTGTTAGGGTTAGGGTAAGGTTAAGTGTTAGGGTAATGGCTAGGGTTTGTTTTAGGGTTAAAGTCAGGAAAACGTATGCGTAAGTATTAGGTTAATGTTAAGGGTAAGGTTAAGGTTAAGAGTAAGTGTAAGGTTTAGGGTAAGGGTTAGGGTTAATGTAAGGGTCAGGGTAAGGGTTGGGGTAACCTTTATGGTAAGGGTTAGGTTAAGGATAAGTGTTAGGGTAAGGATAAGGTTAATGGTAACCGTAAGTGTAAGGGTAAGAGTTAGGGTAAGGGTATTAGTAAGGGGAAGGGGAAGGGGAAGTCTAAGGTTCTGGCTCAGGGTAAAAGTTAGAGTAAGGGTTAGGGCTGGTAAGGATAAGTTTTAGGGTAATGGTTATGGTTAATTTTAGGGTTATGATGAGGGAAACGTAAGGGTATGTATTAGTTTAAGGGTAAGGTTAAAGTTAAGATTAAGTGTAAGGTTTAGGTTAAGGGTTAGGCTTAGAGTAAGGGTTTGGGTTATGGTTAGGGTTAGGGTCAGGGTTAGGGTTAATGTAAGAGTTAGGGTAAGGGTTGGGGTAAGGGTTAGAGTTAGGGTTAGGGTAAGGGTTACAATACACCCTTATTCCCATGCTGTGGCAGATGGGTGCATACCCAACAGTTCGTCTTATTAGTTACTTGAGAAATTGTTTGTATTAAGGTCAGGTGTAAGTTCTCATCCCAAGTTGCCCACCCCAAATCCGAGAACCGCACCCCTGCAATCATTAGGATCTGGAAAACCGTAATTTTGTTGGTCCAATTGGAGTGGTGGTCCATATCCTCGCCGGGGCCTTCTTCACCCTTGAATTGTGGATCCAAGCTGCTTGCTTCTTAATCTTCATGGCGGTGTGTGTTGTCAGTAATACTTGGTATGGTCCCATCCACTTTCCTTCCATTTTTCCTGCAGGGGTTGTCCTGAAAAAGTCTTTATATATATATAATCCCCGAGCTTAAAGGGGTGGATTGGTTGATCCAACCCTCTAGCCCTGGTCCCTAAAACAAATTTACGTACTTTATTTAATTGTTTCTGAAGTTCAGTTATATAAGCATATAAATATTCTGATCCTAACTGCGTTAGGTCCTCTCCACTAAATAGAAATTGCTATGGCCTTCCATATAAGATTTTGAAGGGACTCAAATTTCCTTTTATTCTAGGTTTAACTCTAATTCCAAGTAATGCTAAAGGGAGGGATTGAGGCCATGACAAATTAGCTTCTTATCCAATTTTAGCTATTTATTGTTTAATTAAATGGTTCATTTTTTCTACCTGTCCACTTGCCTGTGGTCTATAAGGAGTATGCAGTTGCCAATCTATCTTTAGAATCTTACTTATCTGTTCTACCACTTGTGCACAAAAATGTGAAACTCTATCAGAAGACATTGCTACTAGAATCCCAAAGCATGCTATTATTTCATTTAACAAGACTTGAACCACTTCTCTTGCTTTGTTTGTTCGACAGGGAAAGGCTTCAGGCCTTCCTGAAAACGTCTCAGTCAGAACCAGTAAATAATGATACCCCCCTTTTCTAGGGAGTTCTGAAAAATCAATTTGCCACTGTTGCCCCGAATAATTTCCTTTACCGATTATTCCAAATTTTATTCTATCCTTGGTATTGCGGTTATTGTGTAAGCAAATGCTACATTGTTGAGTTACTTGTTTTATCATATCGTCCCACTAATGTCTGACTCAGGCTCTTATGCAGTGTGCCAGCTCCCCAGTGCGTTTTATTGTGTTCTGTAAGAACTATGGGCCATGTCAAACTAGAGGGTATTACTATGTGGTTATCTTTTAAATATACTCATCCATCTGGTTTCATTTTACCTTTCAAATCTTCAATTAATTTTAAGTCTTCTTTTGTATAATTTGGATATAGTTTGGATTTTACCGTCTGGTATCAAAGACAATGCCTTCACCTCAGTTATTTCAGCTGCCTGCTTAGCCTCTGCCAATCGATTTTCCAGTTTCAAAATCGGTGTTCCCCTTTTGGTGTCCCTGACAATGCATGATAGCTACCTTTTCTGGTTGTTTTACAGCCTCTAACAATTTTAAAATTTCTTCAGCATACTTTGTGTTTTCACTGAGCGGTCAGCAATCCATGTTCTTTCCAAATTGCTCCATGAGCATGTACCACGCCGAATGTATATTTAGAATCTGTCCAAATATTTACCCTTTTTCCCGCTGCCAGTTCCAATGCTCTCGTGAGAGCAACTATCTCCGCCTTTTGAGCTGATGTTCCAGGGGGTAAAGGCTTAGACTCGATTACCTGCTGAGTAGTTGTTATAGCATATCCAGCTTTACGTTGTCTTTGCGTAACAAAACTGCTCCCATCCGTGAACCAAGTTTCTTCCGCATCTTCCATGGGCTCCTCCTTAAGGTCTGCTCGGCTGGAATACACAGTCTCTATAGTTTCTAAACAATCGTGAATCACAGGTTGTGCCGCAGCATCACTAAGAAAAGAGGCTAGATTCACAATATTAATTATCACAATTTCCACGTCGTCCTGTTCTACCAATATTGCTTGATATTTCAAAATCATCAATTCTTGTTTAAGTTGTTTAAAGACTTTTTGTGCTTCTCCAGTGCAGACTAACTTTGACTGGTGAATCTTTATCAATTCACATAGAGGCTTTACCAATAGTCCATAATTATAAATCCAAAGGCGACACCAACCTGTCATTCCTAAAAAGGTTTGTAGCTCCTTTACCATTTGAGGTTCTGGAGTCCGGCAAATGACTTCCTTATGTTCAGTTCCTAGTTCTCGTTGTCCTTCCGAAATGTCAAATCCCAGATAGGTCACACTTTGTTGAGCCAGCTGGACTTTCTGTCAAGAGACTTGATATCCATTTAAACCCAGAAAATTAAGACGACTTATAGTCCATTGAATACAACTGCCTTTAGTCTCGGTAGCTATTAAGAGATCATCTACATATTGTAACAAAGCACCTTCAGTGTCCGGAGGTATCCATGTTTCGAGTTCCCTTGCTAATTGGTTTCCAAAAATAGTGGGGCTATTCTTGAATCCTTGAGGTAGTAATGTCCACGTAAGCTGCGTCTTTCTGCCTGAATCGGGATTTTCCCATTCAAAGGCGAATAGGTTTTGGCTTTCTGTGGCTAAGCCTAGGCAGAAGAAGGCATCTTTTAAATCCAGTACGGTAAACCAGCCTTGACTATTCTTTAATTTAGTCAGCAAAGTATAAGGGTTTGCCACTACTGGATGTATATCCTCAGTGATTTTATTTATGGCCCTCAAATCCTGAACTAGCCTATAGCTTTTTCATCTGCCTTTTTAATTGGCAATATGGGTGCATTGTATTCTGATTCGCATTCAAGCAATAATCCATACTGTAAACATTTATCAATTATCTCTTTAATTCCTTTCCTATCTTCTATCCTCAAAGGATATTACTTAACCTTAACGGGTTTCTCTTCTGGCTTCAGTTTAATAATTATTAAGGTCACATTTTTAGCTCTTCCAGGGACTTCGGTAGCCCAAACTCCTGGACATACTTGATCTGTGATCTCTAAAGGTATTTCACTTTTAGGGTCACTTTGTATTAGTGCCAAGCTTAACACATTTATTAGTTGTTCTTCTCCTCTTCTTAATTCCATTTTCCCTTTTTCAAAGACAATTTCTGCTCCTGCTTGCTCTAATAAATCTCTACCTAAGAGTGCCCATGAGGAGCTAGGCATAGATAAAAATCTGTGTATGCCCCATTGTTTCCCTAACTTGTACTTCAAAGGTTCACAAAAATAAGCCTTTTTGGTTACACCTTGTCCTGGTTTCAGTTAGAACAGAGTTAATTTTCTTCCTAGTAGCTGGTAGAATGCTATGTTTTGGCTTAGGATGAGAAGAGTGCTGATAACACCCCGATATTTTAATTGTTGCAGAGCAGTGCTTATACCAAGCCAAGGACATCTCAGCTTCTTGCTCTGTCCTGCCAACAGGCAGGCTGGGGGTGCAGGAAGAGCTGGGAGGGGACAGACCCAGGACAGGTGACCCAAACTAGCCAAAGGGGTATTCCATAGCATCTGACGTCAGGCTAAACAATACATAGGGGTGGCCAGCAAGGGGGAGGGGGCCGGACTGCTCGGGGTTAGGCTGGGCATCGGTCAGCGGGTGGTGAGCAATTGCATTGTGCATCACTTGTTTGTACACATTATTAGTAGTGGTACTATTATCATCATTGTATTATTATTATTATTATTATTATTATTATTATTATTATTATTATTATTATTATTATTATTATTATTACTATTATTTTGTCTTATTAAACTGTCTTTATCTTAACTCACGGGCTTTACTTTCCATTTCTCTCCCCTGTCCCAGAGAGGGAGGGGGAGGGGGAGCGAACAGCTGCGTGGTGTTTAGCTGCCGGCCGGGTTAAACCACGACACACCTTTTACCCTAACATAATAATTCTGTGAAGGCATTAATGCTTGATTTAGAACTGAATACGTTGCCCCAGAGCAATAAGAAATTTCACTTCCATTCCTCCCCTAGCTTCATTATAACCAGTGGAGGATCCGCTAGGGTAGATTCCCCAGGTCCCCGTTATTCCTGTTGAAATCAGGGGTTGATTACCCTAGGAAAAGGCTAGTCAATTTGTCCTCCAAAGCCAGGTCCAAACCGTTTTGTTTTATTTATTTATTTATTTATTTATTTTCATTACATTTCAGAGTTGGTCCAAAAATTCCATAGGGCTTTCTTTTAGACCTTGTTGGAAGCATATTCTCAATTCCCAATTCATCCAGGTTTTAGTATTTACTTAACCGTTCATAATTTTCAGGATGATTCGGGTCTTAGTGGGGGTCGGTCAGGGGAATGCAATTGTCCACAGTTCCCTGAACGGTCCCATCAGCAATCTGAGCTCGCACATGAACTCAGGTTGTTTTAAGAGTTGACTGCTTTTCTGTTTCTCTGACAACTCTCTCGGACCGGACCGATCATGGTCCCTTTGCCCTAAAGGGCTAACACCCATGATTTTAAGATCTCTGCCTCGGGCAGAGGCAGAACTATTAACATTCCTACATCCTCTTTCCCTGCTCAGTCAACTTCAAACACCTTTAACACTTTCAACAACCCTTTTAACACTTCCTTTATCTTTCTCCAGCCTGTACTTCTCTAATGCCAACATCAAAGGTTCAGTCAGGGGCCAACTTAAGTCCGTACCTTTTCCCACCAAGATGCTGAAACATCAGTATACAACATTTCATCCTGTTCTGCTTCTCAAAAAACAACATTAACTGTAGCAAAATATTAGAGTTTAAAGTTCCATTTAGGGGCCACTTTTCTCCACATTCCAGCTTATAAAGCGGCCACCACTGATTACGATATTTTATCAATGTTTTCCTGTTCACACTTCCACCGGCAGATCCTCCAATATCCTTCCAGTGATTTAAAACACAGCCTAACACACTTTTCTTTAAAATTTCACTGCTTGTTTGCCCCCCCAGTTTCCAGTTTACACTTTCAGAATACACATGTTACTTACAAAAGCGTATCACAAAACGTATCACTCACAAAAATACGGGCACGCAATATCTTTCAGTAGCGATGTCACAAAACTACTATTTCCAGCAATATTGCCAAAATCACAGTAACAATAGTCAGAGTCAAATTCCACATGCGATAAGTCAGAAAACCGAACTGTGTAACACCGTAACGATATCTTTCTTATAACAATGCCACGAACCTACTATTACCACCAGGAAAATAGCCAAAATCGCAGTAACAATAACCAGAGTTAAATACCATACTCCATGAGTCAGAAAACCGAAATAGACAACACAATTCCAGATGGACCTTAAAGCGAGCTCCTTCCTTAAGGTCCCCAAACATGTACTTATGGTGCTAACCACAAAGTATATACCAAACACTGCCTCGCAGAAGATCACCTTCTGACTTACAGACAGTTCCAGATGACCGGTCTACCAGAAAACCAAACCAGAATAAAGAATATACTCACTTACAATGATGGGGTCCTTGTCTGCCTCCGCAGTGATCCGGTGAGTCGAGGAGTCCCTCCGGGAAATCCCGGGGGTACCCTAGGGAGTCCTGTTTCCAGCGGGTCCTGCGGTCCGGCAGAGAGGTTGTCCCATCCGGGTCGCCAAATTGATTCAAAGATCGAAGCCGAAATTCCTTTAAGTGGTATATTCTTTATTGCAGCGCTGGATGCACGGGGGATCTCTCCACCTATCGTGCATACCCAAAGCAGAAAGCAGTCTTGAATTTATACAATCAATCTATCAATATTCTACAAGCACCTATACATATGCATTACCTATCCCCGCCTTCCCTCGCTTCTCATGCTAATTAGCCTTTTGGCACCTTGCGCCTGCGCAGAGCCTTCCAAGAATTGTGGGCAGGGGTCTTTGGGACGTGGGCAGGGCTCTTTGGGAGGAAGACCCCGAGTCTTCCTCACAGTATACTTTTCACCTTTGGTCAGGAATCTGCTGAATTGGCATGTTTCTTAATTGCAAGAGCTGGTTGTTGCTAATTCTCCCGTTTGTTGTATCTTTATAATGAATTCCAACGTCCAGTTTCGAGATTTATAGTCCTTACATTCGTTTCTCTGTCCGCCTGCCGCTTCCTTATCATGAGTTCCAGTGTCTTGTTTCGAGATATACAGTCCTTGTCTGGGGATTGTCCTTGCCTCCCCAATACCTCCTTAATCAATCCCCCCTTTTCTGTTCCCATGCAAATTCTTTTGCATCAGATACTTTCATTATTTACAGTAACACAACAAAGCAGGCATCTAAACAACATGCACACAAATATTCCTAACACTACTAATACGATTAGAGCAATGAATACTCGTTTCAACCATTGGAAATTGGGCAACCAGGAGGTTAACTTATTCCATAGTTCACTAAAACTCCATGAAAGATCATCTTTACTGATCTCATGTAGGATCCTTGTCTGCCTCCATATTTCTTCCAGGTCGGTAGAGATCCTTCCACTCTGATCTACATACATACAACAACTTGTGTTTATTACTGTACAGACTCCCCCTTGAGTGGCCAGTAACAAGTCTAGGGCCATCCGATTTTGTAATACTACCTGTGATAAACTAGATATCTCTTCTTGTTGAGCCTTTATAGCATCCGGAATTTTGTTTTCTAACTTCTCTATAATTGCAGAAATATTAACTATTGCCTTTTCCAATTCACTCACTCCTAACCATGGGATAAACCATCGCACAAAACTATGAAAAGGGGTGTGTCTCTCTACCAATGGATTGTTAATTTTTCATCTGATTCTCCGCATATGATTTCTCAAGTAACCTCGAGGCACTACATCATGTACTGTCATATTGGGGACTACCGCTCCAAGAGTGCAAGTTCCCTTCCAATTCTCAGGCAAGACCTTACGGGCTGTATCTTTGCATAGCCAATACCACCCTTTTCCTTCTGGAACCGCCCAGCTGGTTGAATTTGCCCAGCCGCTAGTCGTACTAATATCAATTGTTCAATTACAAGCTGTCTGATTTCCCACAGAAGTAGTATCCGTATTTATACAATGCTGTTTTCCTATACCCTTAGGCGGGTTACACCTTTGTACACATACATAATAGGATTCTAACGGCACGAAGCTACTCACTTCTAGTTCCAAAACTGCTTAATATTTTCGACCCCGAGATGTGTTTTCCCACAAATTAGTCCAAGATAAGTTTGCAGGCAAGGGAATCCCAATTAACGATACACCCTTATTCCCATGCTGTGGCAGATGGGTGCATACCCAACAGTTCGTCTTATTAGTTACTTGAGAAATTGTTTGTATTAAGGTCAGGTGTAAGTTCTCATCCCAAGTTGCCCACCCCAAATCCGAGAACCGCACCCCTGCAATCATTAGGATCTGGAAAACCGTAATTTTGTTGGTCCAATTGGAGTGGTGGTCCATATCCTCGCCGGGGCCTTCTTCACCCTTGAATTGTGGATCCAAGCTGCTTGCTTCTTAATCTTCATGGCGGTGTGTGTTGTCAGAAATACTTGGTATGGTCCCATCCACTTTCCTTCCATTTTTCCTGCAGGGGTTGTCCTGAAAAAGTCTTTATACATATATAATCCCCGAGCTTAAAGGGGTGGATTGGTTGATCCAACCCTCTAGCCCTGGTCCCTAAAACAAATTTATGTACTTTATTTAATTGTTTCTGAAGTTCAGTTATATAAGCATATAAATATTCTGATCCTAACTGCGTTAGGTCCTCTCCACTAAATAGAAATTGCTATGGCCTTCCATATAAGATTTTGAAGGGACTCAAATTTCCTTTTATTCTAGGTTTAACTCTAATTCCAAGTAATGCTAAAGGGAGGGATTGAGGCCATGACAAATTAGCTTCTTATCCAATTTTAGCTATTTATTGTTTAATTAAATGGTTCATTTTTTCTACCTGTCCACTTGCCTGTGGTCTATAAGGAGTATGCAGTTGCCAATCTATCTTTAGAATCTTACTTATCTGTTCTACCACTTGTGCACAAAAATGTGAAACTCTATCAGAAGACATTGCTACTAGAATCCCAAAGCATGCTATTATTTCATTTAACAAGACTTGAACCACTTCTCTTGCTTTGTTTGTTCGACAGGGAAAGGCTTCAGGCCTTCCTGACAACGTGTCAGTCAGAACCAGTAAATAATGATACCCCCCTTTTCTAGGGAGTTCTGAAAAATCAATTTGCCACTGTTGCCCCGAATAATTTCCTTTACCGATTATTCCAAATTTTATTCTATCCTTGGTATTGGGGTTATTGTGTAAGCAAATGCTACATTGTTGAGTTACTTGTTTTATCATATCGTCCCACTAATGTCTGACTCAGGCTCTTATGCAGTGTGCCAGCTCCCCAGTGCGTTTTATTGTGTTCTGTAAGAACTATGGGCCATGTCAAACTAGAGGGTATTACTATGTGGTTATCTTTTAAATATACTCATCCATCTGGTTTCATTTTACCTTTCAAATCTTCAATTAATTTTAAGTCTTCTTTTGTATAATTTGGATATAGTTTGGATTTTACCGTCTGGTATCAAAGACAATGCCTTCACCTCAGTTATTTCAGCTGCCTGCTTAGCCTCTGCCAATCGATTTTCCAGTTTCAAAATCGGTGTTCCCCTTTTGGTGTCCCTGACAATGCATGATAGCTACCTTTTCTGGTTGTTTTACAGCCTCTAACAATTTTAAAATTTCTTCAGCATACTTTGTGTTTTCACTGAGCGGTCAGCAATCCATGTTCTTTCCAAATTGCTCCATGAGCATGTACCACGCCGAATGTATATTTAGAATCTGTCCAAATAGTTACCCTTTTTCCCGCTGCCAGTTCCAATGCTCTCGTGAGAGCAACTATCTCCGCCTTTTGAGCTGATGTTCCAGGGGGTAAAGGCTTAGACTCGATTACCTGCTGAGTAGTTGTTATAGCATATCCAGCTTTATGTTGTCTTTGCGTAACAAAACTGCTCCCATCCGTGAACCAAGTTTCTTCCGCATCTTCCATGGGCTCCTCCTTAAGGTCTGCTCGGCTGGAATACACAGTCTCTATAGTTTCTAAACAATCGTGAATCACAGGTTGTGCCGCAGCATCACTAAGAAAAGAGGCTAGATTCACAATATTAATTATCACAATTTCCACGTCATCCTGTTCTACCAATATTGCTTGATATTTCAAAATCATCAATTCTTGTTTAAGTTGTTTAAAGACTTTTTGTGCTTCTCCAGTGCAGACTAACTTTGACTGGTGAATCTTTATCAATTCACATAGAGGCTTTACCAATAGTCCATAATTATAAATCCAAAGGCGACACCAACCTGTCATTCCTAAAAAGGTTTGTAGCTCCTTTACCATTTGAGGTTCTGGAGTCCGGCAAATGACTTCCTTATGTTCAGTTCCTAGTTCTCGTTGTCCTTCCGAAATGTCAAATCCCAGATAGGTCACACTTTGTTGAGCCAGCTGGACTTTCTGTCAAGAGACTTGATATCCATTTAAACCCAGAAAATTAAGACGACTTATAGTCCATTGAATACAACTGCCTTTAGTCTCGGTAGCTATTAAGAGATCATCTACATATTGTAACAAAGCACCTTCAGTGTCCGGAGGTATCCATGTTTCGAGTTCCCTTGCTAATTGGTTTCCAAAAATAGTGGGGCTATTCTTGAATCCTTGAGGTAGTAATGTCCACGTAAGCTGCGTCTTTCTGCCTGAATCGGGATTTTCCCATTCAAAGGCGAATAGGTTTTGGCTTTCTGTGGCTAAGCCTAGGCAGAAGAAGGCATCTTTTAAATCCAGTACGGTAAACCAGACTTGACTATTCTTTAATTTAGTCAGCAAAGTATAAGGGTTTGCCACTACTGGATGTATATCCTCAGTGATTTTATTTATGGCCCTCAAATCCTGAACTAGCCTATAGCTTTTTCATCTGCCTTTTTAATTGGCAATATGGGTGCATTGTATTCTGATTCGCATTCAAGCAATAATCCATACTGTAAAAATTTATCAATTATCTCTTTAATTCCTTTCCTATCTTCTATCCTCAAAGGATATTACTTAACCTTAACGGGTTTCTCTCCTGGCTTCAGTTTAATAATTATTAAGGTCACATTTTTAGCTCTTCCAGGGACTTCGGTAGCCCAAACTCCTGGACATACTTGATCTGTGATCTCTAAAGGTATTTCACTTTTAGGGTCAGTTTGTATTAGTGCCAAGCTTAACACATTTATTAGTTGTTCTTCTCCTGTTCTTAATTCCGTTTTCCCTTTTTCAAAGACAATTTCTGCTCCTGCTTGCTCTAATAAATCTCTACCTAAGAGTGCCCATGAGGAGCTAGGCATAGATAAAAATCTGTGTATGCCCCATTGTTTCCCTAACTTGTACTTCAAAGGTTCACAAAAATAAGCCTTTTCGGTTACACCTTGTCCTGGTTTCAGTTAGAACAGAGGTAATTTTCTTCCTAGTAGCTGGTAGAATGCTCTGTTTTGGCTTAGGATGAGAAGAGTGCTGATAACACCCCGATGTTTTAATTGTTGCAGAGCAGTGCTTATACCAAGCCAAGGACATCTCAGCTTCTTGCTCTGTCCTGCCAACAGGCAGGCTGGGGGTGCAGTAAGAGCTGGGAGGGGACAGACCCAGGACAGGTGACCCAAACTAGCCAAAGGGGTATTCCATAGCATCTGACGTCAGGCTAAACAATACATAGGGGTGGCTAGCCAGGGGGAGGGGGCCGGACTGCTCGGGGTTAGGCTGGGCATCGGTCAGCGGGTGGTGAGCAATTGCATTGTGCATCACTTGTTTGTACACATTATTAGTAGTGGTACTATTATCATCATTGTATTATTATTATTATTATTATTATTATTATTATTATTATTATTATTATTATTATTACTATTATTTTGTCTTATTAAACTGTCTTTATCTTAACTCACGGGCTTTACTTTCCATTTCTCTCCCCTGTCCCAGAGAGGGAGGGGGAGGGGGAGCGAACAGCTGCGTGGTGTTTAGCTGCCGGCCGGGTTAAACCACGACACACCTTTTACCCTAACATAATAATTCTGTGAAGGCATTAATGCTTGATTTAGAACTGAATACGTTGCCCCAGAGCAATAAGAAATTTCACTTCCATTCCTCCCCTAGCTTCATTATAACCAGTGGAGGATCCGCTAGGGTAGATTCCCCAGGTCCCCGTTATTCCTGTTGAAATCAGGGGTTGATTACCCTAGGAAAAGGCTAGTCAATTTGTCCTCCAAAGCCAGGTCCAAACCGTTTTGTTTTATTTATTTATTTATTTATTTATTTTCATTACATTTCAGAGTTGGTCCAAAAATTCCATAGGGCTTTCTTTTAGACCTTGTTGGAAGCATATTCTCAATTCCCAATTCATCCAGGTTTTAGTATTTACTTAACCGTTCATAATTTTCAGGATGATTCGGGTCTTAGTGGGGGTCGGTCAGGGGAATGCAATTGTCCACAGTTCCCTGAACGGTCCCATCAGCAATCTGAGCTCGCACATGAACTCAGGTTGTTTTAAGAGTTGACCTCTTTTCTGTTTCTGTGACAACTCTCTCGGACCGGACCGATCATGGTCCCTTTGCCCTAAAGGGCTAACACCCATGATTTTAAGATCTCTGCCTCGGGCAGAGGCAGAACTATTAACATTCCTACATCCTCTTTCCCTGCTCATTCAACTTCAAACACCTTTAACACTTTCAACAACCCTTTTAACACTTCCTTTATCTTTCTCCAGCCTCTACTTCTCTAATGCCAACATCAAAGGTTCAGTCAGGGGCCAACTTAAGTCCGTACCTTTTCCCACCAAGATGCTGAAACATCAGTATACAACATTTCATCCTGTTCTGCTTCTCAAAAAACAACATTAACTGTAGCAAAATATTAGAGTTCAAAGTTCCATTTAGGGGCCACTTTTCTCCACATTCCAGCTTATAAAGCGGCCACCACTGATTACGATATTTTATCAATGTTTTCCTGTTCACACTTCCACCGGCAGATCCTCCAATATCCTTCCAGTGATTTAAAACACAGCCTAACACACTTTTCTTTAAAATTTCACTGCTTGTTTGCCCCCCCAGTTTCCAGTTTACACTTTCAGAATACACATGTTACTTACAAAAGCGTATCACAAAACGTATCACTCACAAAAATACGGGCACGCAATATCTTTCAGTAGCGATGTCACAAAACTACTATTACCAGCAATATTGCCAAAATCACAGTAACAATAGTCAGAGTCAAATTCCACATGCGATAAGTCAGAAAACCGAACTGTCTAACACCGTAACGATATCTTTCTTATAACAATGCCACGAACCTACTATTACCACCAGGAAAATAGCCAAAATCGCAGTAACAATAACCGGAGTTAAATACCATACTCCATGAGTCAGAAAACCGAAATAGACAACACAATTCCAGATGGACCTTAAAGCGAGCTCCTTCCTTAAGGTCCCCAAACATGTACTTATGGTGCTAACCACAAAGTATATACCAAACACTGCCTCGCAGAAGATCACCTTCTGACTTACAGACAGTTCCAGATGACCGGTCTACCAGAAAACCAAACCAGAATAAAGAATATACTCACTTACAATGATGGGGTCCTTGTCTGCCTCCGCAGTGATCCGGTGAGTCGAGGAGTCCCTCCGGGAAATCCCGGGGGTACCCTAGGGAGTCCTGTTTCCAGCGGGTCCTGCGGTCCGGCAGAGAGGTTGTCCCATCCGGGTCGCCAAATTGATTCAAAGATCGAAGCCGAAATTCCTTTAAGTGGTATATTCTTTATTGCAGCGCTGGATGCACGGGGGATCTCTCCACCTATCGTGCATACCCAAAGCAGAAAGCAGTCTTGAATTTATACAATCAATCTATCAATATTCTACAAGCACCTATACATACGCATTACCTATCCCCGCCTTCCCTCGCTTCTCATGCTAATTAGCCTTTTGGCACCTTGCGCCTGCGCAGAGCCTTCCAAGAATTGTGGGCAGGGGTCTTTGGGACGTGGGCAGGGCTCTCTGGGAGGAAGACCCCGAGTCTTCCTCACAGTGTACTTTTCACCTTTGGTCAGGAATCTGCTGAATTGGCATGTTTCTTAATTGCAAGAGCTGGTTGTTGCTAATTCTCCCGTTTGCTGTATCTTTATAATGAATTCCAACGTCCAGTTTCGAGATTTATAGTCCTTACATTCGTTTCTCTGTCCGCCTGCCGCTTCCTTATCATGAGTTCCAGTGTCTTGTTTCGAGATATACAGTCCTTGTCTGGGGATTGTCCTTGCCTCCCCAATACCTCCTTAATCAATCCCCCCTTTTCTGTTCCCATGCAAATTCTTTTGCATCAGATACTTTCATTATTTACAGTAACACAACAAAGCAGGCATCTAAACAACATGCACACAAATATTCCTAACACTACTAATACGATTAGAGCAATGAATACTCGTTTCAACCATTGGAAATTGGGCAACCAGGAGGTTAACTTATTCCATAGTTCACTAAAACTCCATGAAAGATCATCTTTACTGATCTCATGTAGGATCCTTGTCTGCCTCCATATTTCTTCCAGGTCGGTAGAGATCCTTCCACTCTGATCTACATACATACAACAACTTGTGTTTATTACTGTACAGACTCCCCCTTGAGTGGCCAGTAACAAGTCTAGGGCCATCCGATTTTGTAATACGACCTGTGATAAACTAGATATCTCTTCTTGTTGAGCCTTTATAGCATCCAGAATTTTGTTTTCTAACTTCTCTATAATTGCAGAAATATTAACTATTGCCTTTTCCAATTCACTCACTCCTAACCATGGGATAAACCATCGCACAAAACTATGAAAAGGGGTTTGTCTCTCTACCAATGGATTGTTAATTTTTCATCTGATTCTCCGCATATGATTTCTCAAGTAACCTCGAGGCACTACATCATGTACTGTCATATTGGGGACTACCGCTCCAAGAGTGCAAGTTCCCTTCCAATTCTCAGGCAAGACCTTACGGGCTGTATCTTTGCATAGCCAATACCACCCTTTTCCTTCTGGAACCGTCCAGCTGGTTGAATTTGCCCAGCCGCTAGTCGTACTAATATCAATTGTTCAATTACAAGATGTCTGATTTCCCACAGAAGTAGTATCCGTATTTATACAATGCTGTTTTCCTATACCCTTAGGCGGGTTACACCTTTGTACACATACATAATAGGATTCTAACGGCACGAAGCTACTCACTTCTAGTTCCAAAACTGCTTAATATTTTCGACCCCGAGATGTGTTTTCCCACAAATTAGTCCAAGATAAGTTTGCAGGCAAGGGAATCCCAATTAACGATACACCCTTATTCCCATGCTGTGGCAGATGGGTGCATACCCAACAGTTCGTCTTATGAGTTACTTGAGAAATTGTTTGTATTAAGGTCAGGTGTAAGTTCTCATCCCAAGTTGCCCACCCCAAATCCGAGAACCGCACCCCTGCAATCATTAGGATCTGGAAAACCGTAATTTTGTTGGTCCAATTGGAGTGGTGGTCCATATCCTCGCCGGGGCCTTCTTCACCCTTGAATTGTGGATCCAAGCTGCTTGCTTCTTAATCTTCATGGCGGTGTGTGTTGTCAGAAATACTTGGTATGGTCCCATCCACTTTCCTTCCATTTTTCCTGCAGGGGTTGTCCTGAAAAAGTCTTTATATATATATAATCCCCGAGCTTAAAGGGGTGGATTGGTTGATCCAACCCTCTAGCCCTGGTCCCTAAAACAAATTTATGTACTTTATTTAATTGTTTCTGAAGTTCAGTTATATAAGCATATAAATATTCTGATCCTAACTGCGTTAGGTCCTCTCCACTAAATAGAAATTGCTATGGCCTTCCATATAAGATTTTGAAGGGACTCAAATTTCCTTTTATTCTAGGTTTAACTCTAATTCCAAGTAATGCTAAAGGGAGGGATTGAGGCCATGACAAATTAGCTTCTTATCCAATTTTAGCTATTTATTGTTTAATTAAATGGTTCATTTTTTCTACCTGTCCACTTGCCTGTGGTCTATAAGGAGTATGCAGTTGCCAATCTATCTTTAGAATCTTACTTATCTGTTCTACCACTTGTGCACAAAAATGTGAAACTCTATCAGAAGACATTGCTACTAGAATCCCAAAGCATGCTATTATTTCATTTAACAAGACTTGAACCACTTCTCTTGCTTTGTTTGTTCGACAGGGAAAGGCTTCAGGCCTTCCTGAAAACGTGTCAGTCAGAACCAGTAAATAATGATACCCCCCTTTTCTAGGGAGTTCTGAAAAATCAATTTGCCACTGTTGCCCCGAATAATTTCCTTTACCGATTATTCCAAATTTTATTCTATCCTTGGTATTGGGGTTATTGTGTAAGCAAATGCTACATTGTTGAGTTACTTGTTTTATCATATCGTCCCACTAATGTCTGACTCAGGCTCTTATGCAGTGTGCCAGCTCCCCAGTGCGTTTTATTGTGTTCTGTAAGAACTATGGGCCATGTCAAACTAGAGGGTATTACTATGTGGTTATCTTTTAAATATACTCATCCATCTGGTTTCATTTTACCTTTCAAATCTTCAATTAATTTTAAGTCTTCTTTTGTATAATTTGGATATAGTTTGGATTTTACCGTCTGGTATCAAAGACAATGCCTTCACCTCAGTTATTTCAGCTGCCTGCTTAGCCTCTGCCAATCGATTTTCCAGTTTCAAAATCGGTGTTCCCCTTTTGGTGTCCCTGACAATGCATGATAGCTACCTTTTCTGGTTGTTTTACAGCCTCTAACAATTTTAAAATTTCTTCAGCATACTTTGTGTTTTCACTGAGCGGTCAGCAATCCATGTTCTTTCCAAATTGCTCCATGAGCATGTACCACGCCGAATGTATATTTAGAATCTGTCCAAATAGTTACCCTTTTTCCCGCTGCCAGTTCCAATGCTCTCGTGAGAGCAACTATCTCCGCCTTTTGAGCTGATGTTCCAGGGGGTAAAGGCTTAGACTCGATTACCTGCTGAGTAGTTGTTATAGCATATCCAGCTTTACGTTGTCTTTGCGTAACAAAACTGCTCCCATCCGTGAACCAAGTTTCTTCCGCATCTTCCATGGGCTCCTCCTTAAGGTCTGCTCGGCTGGAATACACAGTCTCTATAGTTTCTAAACAATCGTGAATCACAGGTTGTGCCGCAGCATCACTAAGAAAAGACGCTAGATTCACAATATTAATTATCACAATTTCCACGTCGTCCTGTTCTACCAATATTGCTTGATATTTCAAAATCATCAATTCTTGTTTAAGTTGTTTAAAGACTTTTTGTGCTTCTCCAGTGCAGACTAACTTTGACTGGTGAATCTTTATCAATTCACATAGAGGCTTTACCAATAGTCCATAATTATAAATCCAAAGGCGACACCAACCTGTCATTCCTAAAAAGGTTTGTAGCTCCTTTACCATTTGAGGTTCTGGAGGCCGGCAAATGACTTCCTTATGTTCAGTTCCTAGTTCTCGTTGTCCTTCCGAAATGTCAAATCCCAGATAGGTCACACTTTGTTGAGCCAGCTGGACTTTCTGTCAAGAGACTTGATATCCATTTAAACCCAGAAAATTAAGACGACTTATAGTCCATTGAATACAACTGCCTTTAGTCTCGGTAGCTATTAAGAGATCATCTACATATTGTAACAAAGCACCTTCAGTGTCCGGAGGTATCCATGTTTCGAGTTCCCTTGCTAATTGGTTTCCAAAAATAGTGGGGCTATTCTTGAATCCTTGAGGTAGTAATGTCCACGTAAGCTGCGTCTTTCTGCCTGAATCGGGATTTTCCCATTCAAAGGCGAATAGGTTTTGGCTTTCTGTGGCTAAGCCTAGGCAGAAGAAGGCATCTTTTAAATCCAGTACGGTAAACCAGACTTGACTATTCTTTAATTTAGTCAGCAAAGTATAAGGGTTTGCCACTACTGGATGTATATCCTCAGTGATTTTATTTATGGCCCTTAAATCCTGAACTAGCCTCTAGCTTTATCATCTGCCTTTTTAATTGGCAATATGGGTGGATTGTATTCTGATTCGCATTCAAGCAATAATCCATACTGTAAAAATTTATCAATTATCTCTTTAATTCCTTTCCTATCTTCTATCCTCAAAGGATATTACTTAACCTTAACGGGTTTCTCTCCTGGCTTCAATTTAATAATTATTAAGGTCACATTTTTAGCTCTTCCAGGGACTTCGGTAGCCCAAACTCCTGGACATACTTGATCTGTGATCTCTAAAGGTATTTCACTTTTAGGGTCACTTTGTATTAGTGCCAAGCTTAACACATTTATTAGTTGTTCTTCTCCTGTTCTTAATTCCGTTTTCCCTTTTTCAAAGACAATTTCTGCTCCTGCTTGCTCTAATAAATCTCTACCTAAGAGTGCCCATGAGGAGCTAGGCATAGATAAAAATCTGTGTATGCCCCATTGTTTCCCTAACTTGTACTTCAAAGGTTCACAAAAATAAGCCTTTTCGGTTACACCTTGTCCTGGTTTCAGTTAGAACAGAGGTAATTTTCTTCCTAGTAGCTGGTAGAATGCTCTGTTTTGGCTTAGGATGAGAAGAGTGCTGATAACACCCCGATGTTTTAATTGTTGCAGAGCAGTGCTTATACCAAGCCAAGGACATCTCAGCTTCTTGCTCTGTCCTGCCAACAGGCAGGCTGGGGGTGCAGTAAGAGCTGGGAGGGGACAGACCCAGGACAGGTGACCCAAACTAGCCAAAGGGGTATTCCATAGCATCTGACGTCAGGCTAAACAATACATAGGGGTGGCTAGCCAGGGGGAGGGGGCCGGACTGCTCGGGGTTAGGCTGGGCATCGGTCAGCGGGTGGTGAGCAATTGCATTGTGCATCACTTGTTTGTACACATTATTAGTAGTGGTACTATTATCATCATTGTATTATTATTATTATTATTATTATTATTATTACTATTATTTTGTCTTATTAAACTGTCTTTATCTTAACTCACGGGCTTTACTTTCCATTTCTCTCCCCTGTCCCAGAGAGGGAGGGGGAGGGGGAGCGAACAGCTGCGTGGTGTTTAGCTGCCGGCCGGGTTAAACCACGACACACCTTTTACCCTAACATAATAATTCTGTGAAGGCATTAATGCTTGATTTAGAACTGAATACGTTGCCCCAGAGCAATAAGAAATTTCACTTCCATTCCTCCCCTAGCTTCATTATAACCAGTGGAGGATCCGCTAGGGTAGATTCCCCAGGTCCCCGTTATTCCTGTTGAAATCAGGGGTTGATTACCCTAGGAAAAGGCTAGTCAATTTGTCCTCCAAAGCCAGGTCCAAAACGTTTTGTTTTATTTATTTATTTATTTATTTATTTTCATTACATTTCAGAGTTGGTCCAAAAATTCCATAGGGCTTTCTTTTAGACCTTGTTGGAAGCATATTCTCAATTCCCAATTCATCCAGGTTTTAGTATTTACTTAACCGTTCATAATTTTCAGGATGATTCGGGTCTTAGTGGGGGTCGGTCAGGGGAATGCAATTGTCCACAGTTCCCTGAACGGTCCCATCAGCAATCTGAGCTCGCACATGAACTCAGGTTGTTTTAAGAGTTGACCTCTTTTCTGTTTCTGTGACAACTCTCTCGGACCGGACCGATCATGGTCCCTTTGCCCTAAAGGGCTAACACCCATGATTTTAAGATCTCTGCCTCGGGCAGAGGCAGAACTATTAACATTCCTACATCCTCTTTCCCTGCTCATTCAACTTCAAACACCTTTAACACTTTCAACAACCCTTTTAACACTTCCTTTATCTTTCTCCAGCCTGTACTTCTCTAATGCCAACATCAAAGGTTCAGTCAGGGGCCAACTTAAGTCCGTACCTTTTCCCACCAAGATGCTGAAACATCAGTATACAACATTTCATCCTGTTCTGCTTCTCAAAAAACAACATTAACTGTAGCAAAATATTAGAGTTCAAAGTTCCATTTAGGGGCCACTTTTCTCCACATTCCAGCTTATAAAGCGGCCACCACTGATTACGATATTTTATCAATGTTTTCCTGTTCACACTTCCACCGGCAGATCCTCCAATATCCTTCCAGTGATTTAAAACACAGCCTAACACACTTTTCTTTAAAATTTCACTGCTTGTTTGCCCCCCCAGTTTCCAGTTTACACTTTCAGAATACACATGTTACTTACAAAAGCGTATCACAAAACGTATCACTCACAAAAATACGGGCACGCAATATCTTTCAGTAGCGATGTCACAAAACTACTATTACCAGCAATATTGCCAAAATCACAGTAACAATAGTCAGAGTCAAATTCCACATGCGATAAGTCAGAAAACCGAACTGTCTAACACCGTAACGATATCTTTCTTATAACAATGCCACGAACCTACTATTACCACCAGGAAAATAGCCAAAATCGCAGTAACAATAACCGGAGTTAAATACCATACTCCATGAGTCAGAAAACCGAAATAGACAACACAATTCCAGATGGACCTTAAAGCGAGCTCCTTCCTTAAGGTCCCCAAACATGTACTTATGGTGCTAACCACAAAGTATATACCAAACACTGCCTCGCAGAAGATCACCTTCTGACTTACAGACAGTTCCAGATGACCGGTCTACCAGAAAACCAAACCAGAATAAAGAATATACTCACTTACAATGATGGGGTCCTTGTCTGCCTCCGCAGTGATCCGGTGAGTCGAGGAGTCCCTCCGGGAAATCCCGGGGGTACCCTAGGGAGTCCTGTTTCCAGCGGGTCCTGCGGTCCGGCAGAGAGGTTGTCCCATCCGGGTCGCCAAATTGATTCAAAGATCGAAGCCGAAATTCCTTTAAGTGGTATATTCTTTATTGCAGCGCTGGATGCACGGGGGATCTCTCCACCTATCGTGCATACCCAAAGCAGAAAGCAGTCTTGAATTTATACAATCAATCTATCAATATTCTACAAGCACCTATACATATGCATTACCTATCCCCGCCTTCCCTCGCTTCTCATGCTAATTAGCCTTTTGGCACCTTGCGCCTGCGCAGAGCCTTCCAAGAATTGTGGGCAGGGGTCTTTGGGACGTGGGCAGGGCTCTCTGGGAGGAAGACCCCGAGTCTTCCTCACAGTGTACTTTTCACCTTTGGTCAGGAATCTGCTGAATTGGCATGTTTCTTAATTGCAAGAGCTGGTTGTTGCTAATTCTCCCGTTTGCTGTATCTTTATAATGAATTCCAACGTCCAGTTTCGAGATTTATAGTCCTTACATTCGTTTCTCTGTCCGCCTGCCGCTTCCTTATCATGAGTTCCAGTGTCTTGTTTCGAGATATACAGTCCTTGTCTGGGGATTGTCCTTGCCTCCCCAATACCTCCTTAATCAATCCCCCCTTTTCTGTTCCCATGCAAATTCTTTTGCATCAGATACTTTCATTATTTACAGTAACACAACAAAGCAGGCATCTAAACAACATGCACACAAATATTCCTAACACTACTAATACGATTAGAGCAATGAATACTCGTTTCAACCATTGGAAATTGGGCAACCAGGAGGTTAACTTATTCCATAGTTCACTAAAACTCCATGAAAGATCATCTTTACTGATCTCATGTAGGATCCTTGTCTGCCTCCATATTTCTTCCAGGTCGGTAGAGATCCTTCCACTCTGATCTACATACATACAACAACTTGTGTTTATTACTGTACAGACTCCCCCTTGAGTGGCCAGTAACAAGTCTAGGGCCATCCGATTTTGTAATACGACCTGTGATAAACTAGATATCTCTTCTTGTTGAGCCTTTATAGCATCCAGAATTTTGTTTTCTAACTTCTCTATAATTGCAGAAATATTAACTATTGCCTTTTCCAATTCACTCACTCCTAACCATGGGATAAACCATCGCACAAAACTATGAAAAGGGGTTTGTCTCTCTACCAATGGATTGTTAATTTTTCATCTGATTCTCCGCATATGATTTCTCAAGTAACCTCGAGGCACTACATCATGTACTGTCATATTGGGGACTACCGCTCCAAGAGTGCAAGTTCCCTTCCAATTCTCAGGCAAGACCTTACGGGCTGTATCTTTGCATAGCCAATACCACCCTTTTCCTTCTGGAACCGTCCAGCTGGTTGAATTTGCCCAGCCGCTAGTCGTACTAATATCAATTGTTCAATTACAAGATGTCTGATTTCCCACAGAAGTAGTATCCGTATTTATACAATGCTGTTTTCCTATACCCTTAGGCGGGTTACACCTTTGTACACATACATAATAGGATTCTAACGGCACGAAGCTACTCACTTCTAGTTCCAAAACTGCTTAATATTTTCGACCCCGAGATGTGTTTTCCCACAAATTAGTCCAAGATAAGTTTGCAGGCAAGGGAATCCCAATTAACGATACACCCTTATTCCCATGCTGTGGCAGATGGGTGCATACCCAACAGTTCGTCTTATGAGTTACTTGAGAAATTGTTTGTATTAAGGTCAGGTGTAAGTTCTCATCCCAAGTTGCCCACCCCAAATCCGAGAACCGCACCCCTGCAATCATTAGGATCTGGAAAACCGTAATTTTGTTGGTCCAATTGGAGTGGTGGTCCATATCCTCGCCGGGGCCTTCTTCACCCTTGAATTGTGGATCCAAGCTGCTTGCTTCTTAATCTTCATGGCGGTGTGTGTTGTCAGAAATACTTGGTATGGTCCCATCCACTTTCCTTCCATTTTTCCTGCAGGGGTTGTCCTGAAAAAGTCTTTATATATATATAATCCCCGAGCTTAAAGGGGTGGATTGGTTGATCCAACCCTCTAGCCCTGGTCCCTAAAACAAATTTATGTACTTTATTTAATTGTTTCTGAAGTTCAGTTATATAAGCATATAAATATTCTGATCCTAACTGCGTTAGGTCCTCTACACTAAATAGAAATTGCTATGGCCTTCCATATAAGATTTTGAAGGGACTCAAATTTCCTTTTATTCTAGGTTTAACTCTAATTCCAAGTAATGCTAAAGGGAGGGATTGAGGCCATGACAAATTAGCTTCTTATCCAATTTTAGCTATTTATTTTTTAATTAAATGGTTCATTTTTTCTACCTGTCCACTTGCCTGTGGTCTATAAGGAGTATGCAGTTGCCAATCTATCTTTAGAATCTTACTTATCTGTTCTACCACTTGTGCACAAAAATGTGAAACTCTATCAGAAGACATTGCTACTAGAATCCCAAAGCATGCTATTATTTCATTTAACAAGACTTGAACCACTTCTCTTGCTTTGTTTGTTCGACAGGGAAAGGCTTCAGGCCTTCCTGAAAACGTGTCAGTCAGAACCAGTAAATAATGATACCCCCCTTTTCTAGGGAGTTCTGAAAAATCAATTTGCCACTGTTGCCCCGAATAATTTCCTTTACCGATTATTCCAAATTTTATTCTATCCTTGGTATTGGGGTTATTGTGTAAGCAAATGCTACATTGTTGAGTTACTTGTTTTATCATATCGTCCCACTAATGTCTGACTCAGGCTCTTATGCAGTGTGCCAGCTCCCCAGTGCGTTTTATTGTGTTCTGTAAGAACTATGGGCCATGTCAAACTAGAGGGTATTACTATGTGGTTATCTTTTAAATATACTCATCCATCTGGTTTCATTTTACCTTTCAAATCTTCAATTAATTTTAAGTCTTCTTTTGTATAATTTGGATATAGTTTGGATTTTACCGTCTGGTATCAAAGACAATGCCTTCACCTCAGTTATTTCAGCTGCCTGCTTAGCCTCTGCCAATCGATTTTCCAGTTTCAAAATCGGTGTTCCCCTTTTGGTGTCCCTGACAATGCATGATAGCTACCTTTTCTGGTTGTTTTACAGCCTCTAACAATTTTAAAATTTCTTCAGCATACTTTGTGTTTTCACTGAGCGGTCAGCAATCCATGTTCTTTCCAAATTGCTCCATGAGCATGTACCACGCCGAATGTATATTTAGAATCTGTCCAAATAGTTACCCTTTTTCCCGCTGCCAGTTCCAATGCTCTCGTGAGAGCAACTATCTCCGCCTTTTGAGCTGATGTTCCAGGGGGTAAAGGCTTAGACTCGATTACCTGCTGAGTAGTTGTTATAGCATATCCAGCTTTACGTTGTCTTTGCGTAACAAAACTGCTCCCATCCGTGAACCAAGTTTCTTCCGCATCTTCCATGGGCTCCTCCTTAAGGTCTGCTCGGCTGGAATACACAGTCTCTATAGTTTCTAAACAATCGTGAATCACAGGTTGTGCCGCAGCATCACTAAGAAAAGACGCTAGATTCACAATATTAATTATCACAATTTCCACGTCGTCCTGTTCTACCAATATTGCTTGATATTTCAAAATCATCAATTCTTGTTTAAGTTGTTTAAAGACTTTTTGTGCTTCTCCAGTGCAGACTAACTTTGACTGGTGAATCTTTATCAATTCACATAGAGGCTTTACCAATAGTCCATAATTATAAATCCAAAGGCGACACCAACCTGTCATTCCTAAAAAGGTTTGTAGCTCCTTTACCATTTGAGGTTCTGGAGTCCGGCAAATGACTTCCTTATGTTCAGTTCCTAGTTCTCGTTGTCCTTCCGAAATGTCAAATCCCAGATAGGTCACACTTTGTTGAGCCAGCTGGACTTTCTGTCAAGAGACTTGATATCCATTTAAACCCAGAAAATTAAGACGACTTATAGTCCATTGAATACAACTGCCTTTAGTCTCGGTAGCTATTAAGAGATCATCTACATATTGTAACAAAGCACCTTCAGTGTCCGGAGGTATCCATGTTTCGAGTTCCCTTGCTAATTGGTTTCCAAAAATAGTGGGGCTATTCTTGAATCCTTGAGGTAGTAATGTCCACGTAAGCTGCGTCTTTCTGCCTGAATCGGGATTTTCCCATTCAAAGGCGAATAGGTTTTGGCTTTCTGTGGCTAAGCCTAGGCAGAAGAAGGCATCTTTTAAATCCAGTACGGTAAACCAGCCTTGACTATTCTTTAATTTAGTCAGCAAAGTATAAGGGTTTGCCACTACTGGATGTATATCCTCAGTGATTTTATTTATGGCCCTTAAATCCTGAACTAGCCTCTAGCTTTATCATCTGCCTTTTTAATTGGCAATATGGGTGGATTGTATTCTGATTCGCATTCAAGCAATAATCCATACTGTAAAAATTTATCAATTATCTCTTTAATTCCTTTCCTATCTTCTATCCTCAAAGGATATTACTTAACCTTAACGGGTTTCTCTCCTGGCTTCAATTTAATAATTATTAAGGTCACATTTTTAGCTCTTCCAGGGACTTCGGTAGCCCAAACTCCTGGACATACTTGATCTGTGATCTCTAAAGGTATTTCACTTTTAGGGTCACTTTGTATTAGTGCCAAGCTTAACACATTTATTAGTTGTTCTTCTCCTGTTCTTAATTCCGTTTTCCCTTTTTCAAAGACAATTTCTGCTCCTGCTTGCTCTAATAAATCTCTACCTAAGAGTGCCCATGAGGAGCTAGGCATAGATAAAAATCTGTGTATGCCCCATTGTTTCCCTAACTTGTACTTCAAAGGTTCACAAAAATAAGCCTTTTTGGTTACACCTTGTCCTGGTTTCAGTTAGAACAGAGGTAATTTTCTTCCTAGTAGCTGGTAGAATGCTCTGTTTTGGCTTAGGATGAGAAGAGTGCTGATAACACCCCGATGTTTTAATTGTTGCAGAGCAGTGCTTATACCAAGCCAAGGACATCTCAGCTTCTTGCTCTGTCCTGCCAACAGGCAGGCTGGGGGTGCAGTAAGAGCTGGGAGGGGACAGACCCAGGACAGGTGACCCAAACTAGCCAAAGGGGTATTCCATAGCATCTGACGTCAGGCTAAACAATACATAGGGGTGGCTAGCCAGGGGGAGGGGGCCGGACTGCTCGGGGTTAGGCTGGGCATCGGTCAGCGGGTGGTGAGCAATTGCATTGTGCATCACTTGTTTGTACACATTATTAGTAGTGGTACTATTATCATCATTGTATTATTATTATTATTATTATTATTATTATTATTATTATTATTATTATTATTATTATTATTATTATTATTTTGTCTTATTAAACTGTCTTTATCTCAACTCACGGGCTTCACTTTCCATTTCTCTCCCCCGTCCCAGAGAGGGAGGGGGAGGGGGAGCGAACAGCTGCGTGGTGTTTAGCTGCCGGCCGGGTTAAACCACGACACACCTTTTACCCTAACATAATAATTCTGTGAAGGCATTAATGCTTGATTTAGAACTGAATACGTTGCCCCAGAGCAATAAGAAATTTCACTTCCATTCCTCCCCTAGCTTCATTATAACCAGTGGAGGATCCGCTAGGGTAGATTCCCCAGGTCCCCGTTATTCCTGTTGAAATCAGGGGTTGATTACCCTAGGAAAAGGCTAGTCAATTTGTCCTCCAAAGCCAGGTCCAAAACGTTTTGTTTTATTTATTTATTTATTTATTTATTTATTTATTTTCATTACATTTCAGAGTTGGTCCAAAAATTCCATAGGGCTTTCTTTTAGACCTTGTTGGAAGCATATTCTCAATTCCCAATTCATCCAGGTTTTAGTATTTACTTAACCGTTCATAATTTTCAGGATGATTCGGGTCTTAGTGGGGGTCGGTCAGGGGAATGCAATTGTCCACAGTTCCCTGAACGGTCCCATCAGCAATCTGAGCTCGCACATGAACTCAGGTTGTTTTAAGAGTTGACCTCTTTTCTGTTTCTGTGACAACTCTCTCGGACCGGACCGATCATGGTCCCTTTGCCCTAAAGGGCTAACACCCATGATTTTAAGATCTCTGCCTCGGGCAGAGGCAGAACTATTAACATTCCTACATCCTCTTTCCCTGCTCATTCAACTTCAAACACCTTTAACACTTTCAACAACCCTTTTAGCACTTCCTTTATCTTTCTCCAGCCTGTACTTCTCTAATGCCAACATCAAAGGTTCAGTCAGGGGCCAACTTAATTCCGTACCTTTTCCCACCAAGATGCTGAAACATCAGTATACAACATTTCATCCTGTTCTGCTTCTCAAAAAACAACATTAACTGTAGCAAAATATTAGAGTTCAAAGTTCCATTTAGGGGCCACTTTTCTCCACATTCCAGCTTATAAAGCGGCCACCACTGATTACGATATTTTATCAATGTTTTCCTGTTCACACTTCCACCGGCAGATCCTCCAATATCCTTCCAGTGATTTAAAACACAGCCTAACACACTTTTCTTTAAAATTTCACTGCTTGTTTGCCCCCCCAGTTTCCAGTTTACACTTTCAGAATACACATGTTACTTACAAAAGCGTATCACAAAACGTATCACTCACAAAAATACGGGCACGCAATATCTTTCAGTAGCGATGTCACAAAACTACTATTACCAGCAATATTGCCAAAATCACAGTAACAATAGTCAGAGTCAAATTCCACATGCGATAAGTCAGAAAACCGAACTGTCTAACACCGTAACGATATCTTTCTTATAACAATGCCACGAACCTACTATTACCACCAGGAAAACAGACAAAATCGCAGTAACAATAACCAGAGTTAAATACCATACTCCACGAGTCAGAAAACCGAAATAGACAACACAATTCCAGATGGACCTTAAAGCGAGCTCCTTCCTTAAGGTCCCCAAACATGTACTTATGGTGCTAACCACAAAGTATATACCAAACACTGCCTCGCAGAAGATCACCTTCTGACTTACAGACAGTTCCAGATGACCGGTCTACCAGAAAACCAAACCAGAATAAAGAATATACTCACTTACAATGATGGGGTCCTTGTCTGCCTCCGCAGTGATCCGGTGAGTCGAGGAGTCCCTCCGGGAAATCCCGGGGGTACCCTAGGGAGTCCTGTTTCCAGCGGGTCCTGCGGTCCGGCAGAGAGGTTGTCCCATCCGGGTCGCCAAATTGATTCAAAGATCGAAGCCGAAATTCCTTTAAGTGGTATATTCTTTATTGCAGCGCTGGATGCACGGGGGATCTCTCCACCTATCGTGCATACCCAAAGCAGAAAGCAGTCTTGAATTTATACAATCAATCTATCAATATTCTACAAGCACCTATACATATGCATTACCTATCCCCGCCTTCCCTCACTTCTCATGCTAATTAGCCTTTTGGCACCTTGCGCCTGCGCAGAGCCTTCCAAGAATTGTGGGCAGGGGTCTTTGGGACGTGGGCAGGGGTCTTTGGGAGGAAGACCCCGAGTCTTCCTCACAGTGTACTTTTCACCTTTGGTCAGGAATCTGCTGAATTGGCATGTTTCTTAATTGCAAGAGCTGGTTGTTGCTAATTCTCCCGTTTGTTGTATCTTTATAATGAATTCCAACGTCCAGTTTCGAGATTTATAGTCCTTACATTCGTTTCTCTGTCCGCCTGCCGCTTCCTTATCATGAGTTCCAGTGTCTTGTTTCGAGATATACAGTCCTTGTCTGGGGATTGTCCTTGCCTCCCCAATACCTCCTTAATCAATCCCCCCTTTTCTGTTCCCATGCAAATTCTTTTGCATCAGATACTTTCATTATTTACAGTAACACAACAAAGCAGGCATCTAAACAACATGCACACAAATATTCCTAACACTACTAATACGATTAGAGCAATGAATACTCGTTTCAACCATTGGAAATTGGGCAACCAGGAGGTTAACTTATTCCATAGTTCACTAAAACTCCATGAAAGATCATCTTTACTGATCTCATGTAGGATCCTTGTCTGCTTCCAGATTTCTTCCAGGTCGGTAGAGATCCTTCCACTCTGATCTACATACATACAACAACTTGTGTTTATTACTGTACAGACTCCCCCTTGAGTGGCCAGTAACAAGTCTAGGGCCATCCGATTTTGTAATACGACCTGTGATAAACTAGATATCTCTTCTTGTTGAGCCTTTATAGCATCCAGAATTTTGTTTTCTAACTTCTCTATAATTGCAGAAATATTAACTATTGCCTTTTCCAATTCACTCACTCCTAACCATGGGATAAACCATCGCACAAAACTATGAAAAGGGGTTTGTCTCTCTACCAATGGATTGTTAATTTTTCATCTGATTCTCCGCATATGATTTCTCAAGTAACCTCGAGGCACTACATCATGTACTGTCATATTGGGGACTACCGCTCCAAGAGTGCAAGTTCCCTTCCAATTCTCAGGCAAGACCTTACGGGCTGTATCTTTGCATAGCCAATACCACCCTTTTCCTTCTGGAACCGTCCAGCTGGTTGAATTTGCCCAGCTGCTAGTCGTACTAATATCAATTGTTCAATTACAAGCTGTCTGATTTCCCACAGAAGTAGTATCCATATTTATACAATGCTGTTTTCCTATACCCTTAGGCGGGTTACACCTTTGTACACATACATAATAGGATTCTAACGGCATGAAGCTACTCACTTCTAGTTCCAAAACTGCTTAATATTTTCGACCCCGAGATGTGTTTTCCCACAAATTAGTCCAAGATAAGTTTGCAGGCAAGGGAATCCCAATTAACGATACACCCTTATTCCCATGCTGTGGCAGATGGGTGCATACCCAACAGTTCGTCTTATTAGTTACTTGAGAAATTGTTTGTATTAAGGTCAGGTGTAAGTTCTCATCCCAAGTTGCCCACCCCAAATCCGAGAACCGCACCCCTGCAATCATTAGGATCTGGAAAACCGTAATTTTGTTGGTCCAATTGGAGTGGTGGTCCATATCCTCGCCGGGGCCTTCTTCACCCTTGAATTGTGGATCCAAGCTGCTTGCTTCTTAATCTTCATGGCGGTGTGTGTTGTCAGAAATACTTGGTATGGTCCCATCCACTTTCCTTCCATTTTTCCTGCAGGGGTTGTCCTGAAAAAGTCTTTATATATATATAATCCCCGAGCTTAAAGGGGTGGATTGGTTGATCCAACCCTCTAGCCCTGGTCCCTAAAACAAATTTATGTACTTTATTTAATTGTTTCTGAAGTTCAGTTATATAAGCATATAAATATTCTGATCCTAACTGCGTTAGGTCCTCTCCACTAAATAGAAATTGCTATGGCCTTCCATATAAGATTTTGAAGGGACTCAAATTTCCTTTTATTCTAGGTTTAACTCTAATTCCAAGTAATGCTAAAGGGAGGGATTGAGGCCATGACAAATTAGCTTCTTATCCAATTTTAGCTATTTATTGTTTAATTAAATGGTTCATTTTTTCTACCTGTCCACTTGCCTGTGGTCTATAAGGAGTATGCAGTTGCCAATCTATCTTTAGAATCTTACTTATCTGTTCTACCACTTGTGCACAAAAATGTGAAACTCTATCAGAAGACATTGCTACTAGAATCCCAAAGCATGCTATTATTTCATTTAACAAGACTTGAACCACTTCTCTTGCTTTGTTTGTTCGACAGGGAAAGGCTTCAGGCCTTCCTGAAAACGTGTCAGTCAGAACCAGTAAATAATGATACCCCCCTTTTCTAGGGAGTTCTGAAAAATCAATTTGCCACTGTTGCCCCGAATAATTTCCTTTACCGATTATTCCAAATTTTATTCTATCCTTGGTATTGCGGTTATTGTGTAAGCAAATGCTACATTGTTGAGTTACTTGTTTTATCATATCGTCCCACTAATGTCTGACTCAGGCTCTTATGCAGTGTGCCAGCTCCCCAGTGCGTTTTATTGTGTTCTGTAAGAACTATGGGCCATGTCAAACTAGAGGGTATTACTATGTGGTTATCTTTTAAATATACTCATCCATCTGGTTTCATTTTACCTTTCAAATCTTCAATTAATTTTAAGTCTTCTTTTGTATACTTTGGATATAGTTTGGATTTTACCGTCTGGTATCAAAGACAATGCCTTCACCTCAGTTATTTCAGCTGCCTGCTTAGCCTCTGCCAATCGATTTTCCAGTTTCAAAATCGGTGTTCCCCTTTTGGTGTCCCTGACAATGCATGATAGCTACCTTTTCTGGTTGTTTTACAGCCTCTAACAATTTTAAAATTTCTTCAGCATACTTTGTGTTTTCACTGAGCGGTCAGCAATCCATGTTCTTTCCAAATTGCTCCATGAGCATGTACCACGCCGAATGTATATTTAGAATCTGTCCAAATAGTTACCCTTTTTCCCGCTGCCAGTTCCAATGCTCTCGTGAGAGCAACTATCTCCGCCTTTTGAGCTGATGTTCCAGGGGGTAAAGGCTTAGACTCGATTACCTGCTGAGTAGTTGTTATAGCATATCCAGCTTTACGTTGTCTTTGCGTAACAAAACTGCTCCCATCCGTGAACCAAGTTTCTTCCGCATCTTCCATGGGCTCCTCCTTAAGGTCTGCTCGGCTGGAATACACAGTCTCTATAGTTTCTAAACAATCGTGAATCACAGGTTGTGCCGCAGCATCACTAAGAAAAGAGGCTAGATTCACAATATTAATTATCACAATTTCCACGTCGTCCTGTTCTACCAATATTGCTTGATATTTCAAAATCATCAATTCTTGTTTAAGTTGTTTAAAGACTTTTTGTGCTTCTCCAGTGCAGACTAACTTTGACTGGTGAATCTTTATCAATTCACATAGAGGCTTTACCAATAGTCCATAATTATAAATCCAAAGGCGACACCAACCTGTCATTCCTAAAAAGGTTTGTAGCTCCTTTACCATTTGAGGTTCTGGAGTCCGGCAAATGACTTCCTTATGTTCAGTTCCTAGTTCTCGTTGTCCTTCCGAAATGTCAAATCCCAGATAGGTCACACTTTGTTGAGCCAGCTGGACTTTCTGTCAAGAGACTTGAGATCCATTTAAACCCAGAAAATTAAGACGACTTATAGTCCATTGAATACAACTGCCTTTAGTCTCGGTAGCTATTAAGAGATCATCTACATATTGTAACAAAGCACCTTCAGTGTCCGGAGGTATCCATGTTTCGAGTTCCCTTGCTAATTGGTTTCCAAAAATAGTGGGGCTATTCTTGAATCCTTGAGGTAGTAATGTCCACGTAAGCTGCGTCTTTCTGCCTGAATCGGGATTTTCCCATTCAAAGGCGAATAGGTTTTGGCTTTCTGTGGCTAAGCCTAGGCAGAAGAAGGCATCTTTTAAATCCAGTACGGTAAACCAGACTTGACTATTCTTTAATTTAGTCAGCAAAGTATAAGGGTTTGCCACTACTGGATGTATATCCTCAGTGATTTTATTTATGGCCCTCAAATCCTGAACTAGCCTATAGCTTTTTCATCTGCCTTTTTAATTGGCAATATGGGTGCATTGTATTCTGATTCGCATTCAAGCAATAATCCATACTGTAAAAATTTATCAATTATCTCTTTAATTCCTTTCCTATCTTCTATCCTCAAAGGATATTACTTAACCTTAACGGGTTTCTCTCCTGGCTTCAGTTTAATAATTATTAAGGTCACATTTTTAGCTCTTCCAGGGACTTCGGTAGCCCAAACTCCTGGACATACTTGATCTGTGATCTCTAAAGGTATTTCACTTTTAGGGTCAGTTTGTATTAGTGCCAAGCTTAACACATTTATTAGTTGTTCTTCTCCTGTTCTTAATTCCGTTTTCCCTTTTTCAAAGACAATTTCTGCTCCTGCTTGCTCTAATAAATCTCTACCTAAGAGTGCCCATGAGGAGCTAGGCATAGATAAAAATCTGTGTATGCCCCATTGTTTCCCTAACTTGTACTTCAAAGGTTCACAAAAATAAGCCTTTTCGGTTACACCTTGTCCTGGTTTCAGTTAGAACAGAGGTAATTTTCTTCCTAGTAGCTGGTAGAATGCTCTGTTTTGGCTTAGGATGAGAAGAGTGCTGATAACACCCCGATGTTTTAATTGTTGCAGAGCAGTGCTTATACCAAGCCAAGGACATCTCAGCTTCTTGCTCTGTCCTGCCAACAGGCAGGCTGGGGGTGCAGTAAGAGCTGGGAGGGGACAGACCCAGGACAGGTGACCCAAACTAGCCAAAGGGGTATTCCATAGCATCTGACGTCAGGCTAAACAATACATAGGGGTGGCCAGCAAGGGGGAGGGGGCCGGACTGCTCGGGGTTAGGCTGGGCATCGGTCAGCGGGTGGTGAGCAATTGCATTGTGCATCACTTGTTTGTACACATTATTAGTAGTGGTACTATTATCATCATTGTATTATTATTATTATTATTATTATTATTATTATTATTATTATTATTATTATTACTATTATTTTGTCTTATTAAACTGTCTTTATCTTAACTCACGGGCTTTACTTTCCATTTCTCTCCCCTGTCCCAGAGAGGGAGGGGGAGGGGGAGCGAACAGCTGCGTGGTGTTTAGCTGCCGGCCGGGTTAAACCACGACACACCTTTTACCCTAACATAATAATTCTGTGAAGGCATTAATGCTTGATTTAGAACTGAATACGTTGCCCCAGAGCAATAAGAAATTTCACTTCCATTCCTCCCCTAGCTTCATTATAACCAGTGGAGGATCCGCTAGGGTAGATTCCCCAGGTCCCCGTTATTCCTGTTGAAATCAGGGGTTGATTACCCTAGGAAAAGGCTAGTCAATTTGTCCTCCAAAGCCAGGTCCAAACCGTTTTGTTTTATTTATTTATTTATTTATTTATTTTCATTACATTTCAGAGTTGGTCCAAAAATTCCATAGGGCTTTCTTTTAGACCTTGTTGGAAGCATATTCTCAATTCCCAATTCATCCAGGTTTTAGTATTTACTTAACCGTTCATAATTTTCAGGATGATTCGGGTCTTAGTGGGGGTCGGTCAGGGGAATGCAATTGTCCACAGTTCCCTGAACGGTCCCATCAGCAATCTGAGCTCGCACATGAACTCAGGTTGTTTTAAGAGTTGACCTCTTTTCTGTTTCTGTGACAACTCTCTCGGACCGGACCGATCATGGTCCCTTTGCCCTAAAGGGCTAACACCCATGATTTTAAGATCTCTGCCTCGGGCAGAGGCAGAACTATTAACATTCCTACATCCTCTTTCCCTGCTCATTCAACTTCAAACACCTTTAACACTTTCAACAACCCTTTTAACACTTCCTTTATCTTTCTCCAGCCTGTACTTCTCTAATGCCAACATCAAAGGTTCAGTCAGGGGCCAACTTAAGTCCGTACCTTTTCCCACCAAGATGCTGAAACATCAGTATACAACATTTCATCCTGTTCTGCTTCTCAAAAAACAACATTAACTGTAGCAAAATATTAGAGTTCAAAGTTCCATTTAGGGGCCACTTTTCTCCACATTCCAGCTTATAAAGCGGCCACCACTGATTACGATATTTTATCAATGTTTTCCTGTTCACACTTCCACCGGCAGATCCTCCAATATCCTTCCAGTGATTTAAAACACAGCCTAACACACTTTTCTTTAAAATTTCACTGCTTGTTTGCCCCCCCAGTTTCCAGTTTACACTTTCAGAATACACATGTTACTTACAAAAGCGTATCACAAAACGTATCACTCACAAAAATACGGGCACGCAATATCTTTCAGTAGCGATGTCACAAAACTACTATTACCAGCAATATTGCCAAAATCACAGTAACAATAGTCAGAGTCAAATTCCACATGCGATAAGTCAGAAAACCGAACTGTCTAACACCGTAACGATATCTTTCTTATAACAATGCCACGAACCTACTATTACCACCAGGAAAATAGCCAAAATCGCAGTAACAATAACCGGAGTTAAATACCATACTCCATGAGTCAGAAAACCGAAATAGACAACACAATTCCAGATGGACCTTAAAGCGAGCTCCTTCCTTAAGGTCCCCAAACATGTACTTATGGTGCTAACCACAAAGTATATACCAAACACTGCCTCGCAGAAGATCACCTTCTGACTTACAGACAGTTCCAGATGACCGGTCTACCAGAAAACCAAACCAGAATAAAGAATATACTCACTTACAATGATGGGGTCCTTGTCTGCCTCCGCAGTGATCCGGTGAGTCGAGGAGTCCCTCCGGGAAATCCCGGGGGTACCCTAGGGAGTCCTGTTTCCAGCGGGTCCTGCGGTCCGGCAGAGAGGTTGTCCCATCCGGGTCGCCAAATTGATTCAAAGATCGAAGCCGAAATTCCTTTAAGTGGTATATTCTTTATTGCAGCGCTGGATGCACGGGGGATCTCTCCACCTATCGTGCATACCCAAAGCAGAAAGCAGTCTTGAATTTATACAATCAATCTATCAATATTCTACAAGCACCTATACATATGCATTACCTATCCCCGCCTTCCCTCGCTTCTCATGCTAATTAGCCTTTTGGCACCTTGCGCCTGCGCAGAGCCTTCCAAGAATTGTGGGCAGGGGTCTTTGGGACGTGGGCAGGGCTCTTTGGGAGGAAGACCCCGAGTCTTCCTCACAGTGTACTTTTCACCTTTGGTCAGGAATCTGCTGAATTGGCATGTTTCTTAATTGCAAGAGCTGGTTGTTGCTAATTCTCCTGTTTGCTGTATCTTTATAATGAATTCCAACGTCCAGTTTCGAGATTTATAGTCCTTACATTTGTTTCTCTGTCCGCCTGCCGCTTCCTTATCATGAGTTCCAGTGTCTTGTTTCGAGATATACAGTCCTTGTCTGGGGATTGTCCTTGCCTCCCCAATACCTCCTTAATCAATCCCCCCTTTTCTGTTCCCATGCAAATTCTTTTGCATCAGATACTTTCATTATTTACAGTAACACAACAAAGCAGGCATCTAAACAACATGCACACAAATATTCCTAACACTACTAATACGATTAGAGCAATGAATACTCGTTTCAACCATTGGAAATTGGGCAACCAGGAGGTTAACTTATTCCATAGTTCACTAAAACTCCATGAAAGATCATCTTTACTGATCTCATGGAGGATCCTTGTCTGCCTCCATATTTCTTCCAGGTCGGTAGAGATCCTTCCACTCTGATCTACATACATACAACAACTTGTGTTTATTACTGTACAGACTCCCCCTTGAGTGGCCAGTAACAAGTCTAGGGCCATCCGATTTTGTAATACGACCTGTGATAAACTAGATATCTCTTCTTGTTGAGCCTTTATAGCATCCAGAATTTTGTTTTCTAACTTCTCTATAATTGCAGAAATATTAACTATTGCCTTTTCCAATTCACTCACTCCTAACCATGGGATAAACCATCGCACAAAACTATGAAAAGGGGTTTGTCTCTCTACCAATGGATTGTTAATTTTTCATCTGATTCTCCGCATATGATTTCTCAAGTAACCTCGAGGCACTACATCATGTACTGTCATATTGGGGACTACCGCTCCAAGAGTGCAAGTTCCCTTCCAATTCTCAGGCAAGACCTTACGGGCTGTATCTTTGCATAGCCAATACCACCCTTTTCCTTCTGGAACCGTCCAGCTGGTTGAATTTGCCCAGCCGCTAGTCGTACTAATATCAATTGTTCAATTACAAGCTGTCTGATTTCCCACAGAAGTAGTATCCGTATTTATACAATGCTGTTTTCCTATACCCTTAGGCGGGTTACACCTTTGTACACATACATAATAGGATTCTAACGGCACGAAGCTACTCACTTCTAGTTCCAAAACTGCTTAATATTTTTGACCCCGAGATGTGTTTTCCCACAAATTAGTCCAAGATAAGTTTGCAGGCAAGGGAATCCCAATTAACGATACACCCTTATTCCCATGCTGTGGCAGATGGGTGCATACCCAACAGTTCGTCTTATTAGTT
This sequence comes from Netta rufina, assembly GCF_964035555.1. Taxonomy (NCBI): domain Eukaryota; kingdom Metazoa; phylum Chordata; class Aves; order Anseriformes; family Anatidae; genus Netta; species Netta rufina. The sequence goes on along the minus strand of NC_140131.1, from coordinate 33,003,367 downwards.
ACTTGAGAAATTGTTTGTATTAAGGTCAGGTGTAAGTTCTCATCCCAAGTTGCCCACCCCAAATCCGAGAACCGCACCCCTGCAATCATTAGGATCTGGAAAACCGTAATTTTGTTGGTCCAATTGGAGTGGTGGTCCATATCCTCGCCGGGGCCTTCTTCACCCTTGAATTGTGGATCCAAGCTGCTTGCTTCTTAATCTTCATGGCGGTGTGTGTTGTCAGAAATACTTGGTATGGTCCCATCCACTTTCCTTCCATTTTTCCTGCAGGGGTTGTCCTGAAAAAGTCTTTATATATATATAATCCCCGAGCTTAAAGGGGTGGATTGGTTGATCCAACCCTCTAGCCCTGGTCCCTAAAACAAATTTATGTACTTTATTTAATTGTTTCTGAAGTTCAGTTATATAAGCATATAAATATTCTGATCCTAACTGCGTTAGGTCCTCTCCACTAAATAGAAATTGCTATGGCCTTCCATATAAGATTTTGAAGGGACTCAAATTTCCTTTTATTCTAGGTTTAACTCTAATTCCAAGTAATGCTAAAGGGAGGGATTGAGGCCATGACAAATTAGCTTCTTATCCAATTTTAGCTATTTATTGTTTAATTAAATGGTTCATTTTTTCTACCTGTCCACTTGCCTGTGGTCTATAAGGAGTATGCAGTTGCCAATCTATCTTTAGAATCTTACTTATCTGTTCTACCACTTGTGCACAAAAATGTGAAACTCTATCAGAAGACATTGCTACTAGAATCCCAAAGCATGCTATTATTTCATTTAACAAGACTTGAACCACTTCTCTTGCTTTGTTTGTTCGACAGGGAAAGGCTTCAGGCCTTCCTGAAAACGTGTCAGTCAGAACCAGTAAATAATGATACCCCCCTTTTCTAGGGAGTTCTGAAAAATCAATTTGCCACTGTTGCCCCGAATAATTTCCTTTACCGATTATTCCAAATTTTATTCTATCCTTGGTATTGGGGTTATTGTGTAAGCAAATGCTACATTGTTGAGTTACTTGTTTTATCATATCGTCCCACTAATGTCTGACTCAGGCTCTTATGCAGTGTGCCAGCTCCCCAGTGCGTTTTATTGTGTTCTGTAAGAACTATGGGCCATGTCAAACTAGAGGGTATTACTATGTGGTTATCTTTTAAATATACTCATCCATCTGGTTTCATTTTACCTTTCAAATCTTCAATTAATTTTAAGTCTTCTTTTGTATAATTTGGATATAGTTTGGATTTTACCGTCTGGTATCAAAGACAATGCCTTCACCTCAGTTATTTCAGCTGCCTGCTTAGCCTCTGCCAATCGATTTTCCAGTTTCAAAATCGGTGTTCCCCTTTTGGTGTCCCTGACAATGCATGATAGCTACCTTTTCTGGTTGTTTTACAGCCTCTAACAATTTTAAAATTTCTTCAGCATACTTTGTGTTTTCACTGAGCGGTCAGCAATCCATGTTCTTTCCAAATTGCTCCATGAGCATGTACCACGCCGAATGTATATTTAGAATCTGTCCAAATAGTTACCCTTTTTCCCGCTGCCAGTTCCAATGCTCTCGTGAGAGCAACTATCTCCGCCTTTTGAGCTGATGTTCCAGGGGGTAAAGGCTTAGACTCGATTACCTGCTGAGTAGTTGTTATAGCATATCCAGCTTTACGTTGTCTTTGCGTAACAAAACTGCTCCCATCCGTGAACCAAGTTTCTTCCGCATCTTCCATGGGCTCCTCCTTAAGGTCTGCTCGGCTGGAATACACAGTCTCTATAGTTTCTAAACAATCGTGAATCACAGGTTGTGCCGCAGCATCACTAAGAAAAGACGCTAGATTCACAATATTAATTATCACAATTTCCACGTCGTCCTGTTCTACCAATATTGCTTGATATTTCAAAATCATCAATTCTTGTTTAAGTTGTTTAAAGACTTTTTGTGCTTCTCCAGTGCAGACTAACTTTGACTGGTGAATCTTTATCAATTCACATAGAGGCTTTACCAATAGTCCATAATTATAAATCCAAAGGCGACACCAACCTGTCATTCCTAAAAAGGTTTGTAGCTCCTTTACCATTTGAGGTTCTGGAGGCCGGCAAATGACTTCCTTATGTTCAGTTCCTAGTTCTCGTTGTCCTTCCGAAATGTCAAATCCCAGATAGGTCACACTTTGTTGAGCCAGCTGGACTTTCTGTCAAGAGACTTGATATCCATTTAAACCCAGAAAATTAAGACGACTTATAGTCCATTGAATACAACTGCCTTTAGTCTCGGTAGCTATTAAGAGATCATCTACATATTGTAACAAAGCACCTTCAGTGTCCGGAGGTATCCATGTTTCGAGTTCCCTTGCTAATTGGTTTCCAAAAATAGTGGGGCTATTCTTGAATCCTTGAGGTAGTAATGTCCACGTAAGCTGCGTCTTTCTGCCTGAATCGGGATTTTCCCATTCAAAGGCGAATAGGTTTTGGCTTTCTGTGGCTAAGCCTAGGCAGAAGAAGGCATCTTTTAAATCCAGTACGGTAAACCAGACTTGACTATTCTTTAATTTAGTCAGCAAAGTATAAGGGTTTGCCACTACTGGATGTATATCCTCAGTGATTTTATTTATGGCCCTTAAATCCTGAACTAGCCTCTAGCTTTATCATCTGCCTTTTTAATTGGCAATATGGGTGGATTGTATTCTGATTCGCATTCAAGCAATAATCCATACTGTAAAAATTTATCAATTATCTCTTTAATTCCTTTCCTATCTTCTATCCTCAAAGGATATTACTTAACCTTAACGGGTTTCTCTCCTGGCTTCAGTTTAATAATTATTAAGGTCACATTTTTAGCTCTTCCAGGGACTTCGGTAGCCCAAACTCCTGGACATACTTGATCTGTGATCTCTAAAGGTATTTCACTTTTAGGGTCACTTTGTATTAGTGCCAAGCTTAACACATTTATTAGTTGTTCTTCTCCTCTTCTTAATTCCGTTTTCCCTTTTTCAAAGACAATTTCTGCTCCTACTTGCTCTAATAAATCTCTACCTAAGAGTGCCCATGAGGAGCTAGGCATAGATAAAAATCTGTGTATGCCCCATTGTTTCCCTAACTTGTACTTCAAAGGTTCACAAAAATAAGCCTTTTCGGTTACACCTTGTCCTGGTTTCAGTTAGAACAGAGGTAATTTTCTTCCTAGTAGCTGGTAGAATGCTCTGTTTTGGCTTAGGATGAGAAGAGTGCTGATAACACCCCGATGTTTTAATTGTTGCAGAGCAGTGCTTATACCAAGCCAAGGACATCTCAGCTTCTTGCTCTGTCCTGCCAACAGGCAGGCTGGGGGTGCAGTAAGAGCTGGGAGGGGACAGACCCAGGACAGGTGACCCAAACTAGCCAAAGGGGTATCCCATAGCATCTGACGTCAGGCTAAACAATACATAGGGGTGGCCAGCAAGGGGGAGGGGGCCGGACTGCTCGGGGTTAGGCTGGGCATCGGTCAGCGGGTGGTGAGCAATTGCATTGTGCATCACTTGTTTGTACACATTATTAGTAGTGGTACTATTATCATCATTGTATTATTATTATTATTATTATTATTATTATTATTATTATTATTTTGTCTTATTAAACTGTCTTTATCTCAACTCACGGGCTTCACTTTCCATTTCTCTCCCCTGTCCCAGAGAGGGAGGGGGAGGGGGAGCGAACAGCTGCGTGGTGTTTAGCTGCCGGCCGGGTTAAACCACGACACACCTTTTACCCTAACATAATAATTCTGTGAAGGCATTAATGCTTGATTTAGAACTGAATACGTTGCCCCAGAGCAATAAGAAATTTCACTTCCATTCCTCCCCTAGCTTCATTATAACCAGTGGAGGATCCGCTAGGGTAGATTCCCCAGGTCCCCGTTATTCCTGTTGAAATCAGGGGTTGATTACCCTAGGAAAAGGCTAGTCAATTTGTCCTCCAAAGCCAGGTCCAAACCATTTTGTTTTATTTATTTATTTATTTTCATTACATTTCAGAGTTGGTCCAAAAATTCCATAGGGCTTTCTTTTAGACCTTGTTGGAAGCATATTCTCAATTCCCAATTCATCCAGGTTTTAGTATTTACTTAACCGTTCATAATTTTCAGGATGATTCGGGTCTTAGTGGGGGTCGGTCAGGGGAATGCAATTGTCCACAGTTCCCTGAACGGTCCCATCAGCAATCTGAGCTCGCACATGAACTCAGGTTGTTTTAAGAGTTGACCTCTTTTCTGTTTCTGTGACAACTCTCTCGGACCGGACCGATCATGGTCCCTTTGCCCTAAAGGGCTAACACCCATGATTTTAAGATCTCTGCCTCGGGCAGAGGCAGAACTATTAACATTCCTACATCCTCTTTCCCTGCTCATTCAACTTCAAACACCTTTAACACTTTCAACAACCCTTTTAACACTTCCTTTATCTTTCTCCAGCCTGTACTTCTCTAATGCCAACATCAAAGGTTCAGTCAGGGGCCAACTTAAGTCCGTACCTTTTCCCACCAAGATGCTGAAACATCAGTATACAACATTTCATCCTGTTCTGCTTCTCAAAAAACAACATTAACTGTAGCAAAATATTAGAGTTCAAAGTTCCATTTAGGGGCCACTTTTCTCCACATTCCAGCTTATGAAGCGGCCACCACTGATTACGATATTTTATCAATGTTTTCCTGTTCACACTTCCACCGGCAGATCCTCCAATATCCTTCCAGTGATTTAAAACACTTCCTAACACACTTTTCTTTAAAATTTCACTGCTTGTTTGCCCCCCCAGTTTCCAGTTTACACTTTCAGAATACACATGTTACTTACAAAAGCGTATCACAAAACGTATCACTCACAAAAATACGGGCACGCAATATCTTTCAGTAGCGATGTCACAAAACTACTATTCCCAGCAATATTGCCAAAATCACAGTAACAATAGTCAGAGTCAAATTCCACATGCGATAAGTCAGAAAACCGAACTGTCTAACACCGTAACGATATCTTTCTTATAACAATGCCACGAACCTACTATTACCACCAGGAAAATAGCCAAAATCGCAGTAACAATAACCAGAGTTAAATACCATACTCCACGAGTCAGAAAACCGAAATAGACAACACAATTCCAGATGGACCTTAAAGCGAGCTCCTTCCTTAAGGTCCCCAAACATGTACTTATGGTGCTAACCACAAAGTATATACCAAACACTGCCTCGCAGAAGATCACCTTCTGACTTACAGACAGTTCCAGATGACCGGTCTACCAGAAAACCAAACCAGAATAAAGAATATACTCACTTACAATGATGGGGTCCTTGTCTGCCTCCGCAGTGATCCGGTGAGTCGAGGAGTCCCTCCGGGAAATCCCGGGGGTACCCTAGGGAGCCCTGTTTCCAGCGGGTCCTGCGGTCCGGCAGAGAGGTTGTCCCATCCGGGTCGCCAAATTGATTCAAAGATCGAAGCCGAAATTCCTCTAAGTGGTATATTCTTTATTGCAGCGCTGGATGCACGGGGGATCTCTCCACCTATCGTGCATACCCAAAGCAGAAAGCAGTCTTGAATTTATACAATCAATCTATCAATATTCTACAAGCACCTATACATATGCATTACCTATCCCCGCCTTCCCTCGCTTCTCATGCTAATTAGCCTTTTGGCACCTTGCGCCTGCGCAGAGCCTTCCAAGAATTGTGGGCAGGGGTCTTTGGGACGTGGGCAGGGCTCTTTGGGAGGAAGACCCCGAGTCTTCCTCACAGTGTACTTTTCACCTTTGGTCAGGAATCTGCTGAATTGGCATGTTTCTTAATTGCAAGAGCTGGTTGTTGCTAATTCTCCCGTTTGCTGTATCTTTATAATGAATTCCAACGTCCAGTTTCGAGATTTATAGTCCTTACATTCGTTTCTCTGTCCGCCTGCCGCTTCCTTATCATGAGTTCCAGTGTCTTGTTTCGAGATATACAGTCCTTGTCTGGGGATTGTCCTTGCCTCCCCAATACCTCCTTAATCAATCCCCCCTTTTCTGTTCCCATGCAAATTCTTTTGCATCAGATACTTTCATTATTTACAGTAACACAACAAAGCAGGCATCTAAACAACATGCACACAAATATTCCTAACACTACTAATACGATTAGAGCAATGAATACTCGTTTCAACCATTGGAAATTGGGCAACCAGGAGGTTAACTTATTCCATAGTTCACTAAAACTCCATGAAAGATCATCTTTACTGATCTCATGTAGGATCCTTGTCTGCTTCCATATTTCTTCCAGGTCGGTAGAGATCCTTCCACTCTGATCTACATACATACAACAACTTGTGTTTATTACTGTACAGACTCCCCCTTGAGTGGCCAGTAACAAGTCTAGGGCCATCCGATTTTGTAATACTACCTGTGATAAACTAGATATCTCTTCTTGTTGAGCCTTTATAGCATCCAGAATTTTGTTTTCTAACTTCTCTATAATTGCAGAAATATTAACTATTGCCTTTTCCAATTCACTCACTCCTAACCATGGGATAAACCATCGCACAAAACTATGAAAAGGGGTTTGTCTCTCTACCAAGGGATTGTTAATTTTTCATCTGATTCTCCGCATATGATTTCTCAAGTAACCTCGAGGCACTACATCATGTACTGTCATATTGGGGACTACCGCTCCAAGAGTGCAAGTTCCCTTCCAATTCTCAGGCAAGACCTTACGGGCTGTATCTTTGCATAGCCAATACCACCCTTTTCCTTCTGGAACCGCCCAGCTGGTTGAATTTGCCCAGCCGCTAGTCGTACTAATATCAATTGTTCAATTACAAGCTGTCTGATTTCCCACATAAGTAGTATCCGTATTTATACAATGCTGTTTTCCTATACCCTTAGGCGGGTTACACCTTTGTACACATACATAATAGGATTCTAACGGCATGAAGCTACTCACTTCTAGTTCCAAAACTGCTTAATATTTTCGACCCCGAGATGTGTTTTCCCACAAATTAGTCCAAGATAAGTTTGCAGGCAAGGGAATCCCAATTAACGATACACCCTTATTCCCATGCTGTGGCAGATGGGTGCATACCCAACAGTTCGTCTTATTAGTTACTTGAGAAATTGTTTGTATTAAGGTCAGGTGTAAGTTCTCATCCCAAGTTGCCCACCCCAAATCCGAGAACCGCACCCCTGCAATCATTAGGATCTGGAAAACCGTAATTTTGTTGGTCCAATTGGAGTGGTGGTCCATATCCTCGCCGGGGCCTTCTTCACCCTTGAATTGTGGATCCAAGCTGCTTGCTTCTTAATCTTCATGGCGGTGTGTGTTGTCAGAAATACTTGGTATGGTCCCATCCACTTTCCTTCCATTTTTCCTGCACGGGTTGTCCTGAAAAAGTCTTTATATATATATAATCCCCGAGCTTAAAGGGGTGGATTGGTTGATCCAACCCTCTAGCCCTGGTCCCTAAAACAAATTTATGTACTTTATTTAATTGTTTCTGAAGTTCAGTTATATAAGCATATAAATATTCTGATCCTAACTGCGTTAGGTCCTCTCCACTAAATAGAAATTGCTATGGCCTTCCATATAAGATTTTGAAGGGACTCAAATTTCCTTTTATTCTAGGTTTAACTCTAATTCCAAGTAATGCTAAAGGGAGGGATTGAGGCCATGACAAATTAGCTTCTTATCCAATTTTAGCTATTTATTGTTTAATTAAATGGTTCATTTTTTCTACCTGTCCACTTGCCTGTGGTCTATAAGGAGTATGCAGTTGCCAATCTATCTTTAGAATCTTACTTATCTGTTCTACCACTTGTGCACAAAAATGTGAAACTCTATCAGAAGACATTGCTACTAGAATCCCAAAGCATGCTATTATTTCATTTAACAAGACTTGAACCACTTCTCTTGCTTTGTTTGTTCGACAGGGAAAGGCTTCAGGCCTTCCTGAAAACGTGTCAGTCAGAACCAGTAAATAATGATACCCCCCTTTTCTAGGGAGTTCTGAAAAATCAATTTGCCACTGTTGCCCCGAATAATTTCCTTTACCGATTATTCCAAATTTTATTCTATCCTTGGTATTGGGGTTATTGTGTAAGCAAATGCTACATTGTTGAGTTACTTGTTTTATCATATCGTCCCACTAATGTCTGACTCAGGCTCTTATGCAGTGTGCCAGCTCCCCAGTGCGTTTTATTGTGTTCTGTAAGAACTATGGGCCATGTCAAACTAGAGGGTATTACTATGTGGTTATCTTTTAAATATACTCATCCATCTGGTTTCATTTTACCTTTCAAATCTTCAATTAATTTTAAGTCTTCTTTTGTATAATTTGGATATAGTTTGGATTTTACCGTCTGGTATCAAAGACAATGCCTTCACCTCAGTTATTTCAGCTGCCTGCTTAGCCTCTGCCAATCGATTTTCCAGTTTCAAAATCGGTGTTCCCCTTTTGGTGTCCCTGACAATGCATGATAGCTACCTTTTCTGGTTGTTTTACAGCCTCTAACAATTTTAAAATTTCTTCAGCATACTTTGTGTTTTCACTGAGCGGTCAGCAATCCATGTTCTTTCCAAATTGCTCCATGAGCATGTACCACGCCGAATGTATATTTAGAATCTGTCCAAATAGTTACCCTTTTTCCCGCTGCCAGTTCCAATGCTCTCGTGAGAGCAACTATCTCCGCCTTTTGAGCTGATGTTCCAGGGGGTAAAGGCTTAGACTCGATTACCTGCTGAGTAGTTGTTATAGCATATCCAGCTTTACGCTGTCTTTGCGTAACAAAACTGCTCCCATCCGTGAACCAAGTTTCTTCCGCATCTTCCATGGGCTCCTCCTTAAGGTCTGCTCGGCTGGAATACACAGTCTCTATAGTTTCTAAACAATCGTGAATCACAGGTCGTGCCGGAGCATCGCTAAGAAAAGAGGCTAGATTCACAATATTAATTATCACAATTTCCACGTCGTCCTGTTCTACCAATATTGCTTGATATTTCAAAATCATCAATTCTTGTTTAAGTTGTTTAAAGACTTTTTGTGCTTCTCCAGTGCAGACTAACTTTGACTGGTTAATCTTTATCAATTCACATAGAGGCTTTACCAATAGTCCATAATTATAAATCCAAAGGCGACACCAACCTGTCATTCCTAAAAAGGTTTGTAGCTCCTTTACCATTTGAGGTTCTGGAGTCCGGCAAATGACTTCCTTATGTTCAGTTCCTAGTTCTCGTTGTCCTTCCGAAATGTCAAATCCCAGATAGGTCACACTTTGTTGAGCCAGCTGGACTTTCTGTCAAGAGACTTGATATCCATTTAAACCCAGAAAATTAAGACGACTTATAGTCCATTGAATACAACTGCCTTTAGTCTCGGTAGCTATTAAGAGATCATCTACATATTGTAACAAAGCACCTTCAGTGTCCGGAGGTATCCATGTTTCGAGTTCCCTTGCTAATTGGTTTCCAAAAATAGTGGGGCTATTCTTGAATCCTTGAGGTAGTAATGTCCACGTAAGCTGCGTCTTTCTGCCTGAATCGGGATTTTCCCATTCAAAGGCGAATAGGTTTTGGCTTTCTGTGGCTAAGCCTAGGCAGAAGAAGGCATCTTTTAAATCCAGTACGGTAAACCAGCCTTGACTATTCTTTAATTTAGTCAGCAAAGTATAAGGGTTTGCCACTACTGGATGTATATCCTCAGTGATTTTATTTATGGCCCTTAAATCCTGAACTAGCCTCTAGCTTTATCATCTGCCTTTTTAATTGGCAATATGGGTGCATTGTATTCTGATTCGCATTCAAGCAATAATCCATACTGTAAAAATTTATCAATTATCTCTTTAATTCCTTTCCTATCTTCTATCCTCAAAGGATATTACTTAACCTTAACGGGCTTCTCTCCTGGCTTCAATTTAATAATTATTAAGGTCACATTTTTAGCTCTTCCAGGGACTTCGGTAGCCCAAACTCCTGGACATACTTGATCTGTGATCTCTAAAGGTATTTCACTTTTAGGGTCACTTTGTATTAGTGCCAAGCTTAACACATTTATTAGTTGTTCTTCTCCTCTTCTTAATTCCATTTTCCCTTTTTCAAAGACAATTTCTGCTCCTACTTGCTCTAATAAATCTCTACCTAAGAGTGCCCATGAGGAGCTAGGCATAGATAAAAATCTGTGTATGCCCCATTGTTTCCCTAACTTGTACTTCAAAGGTTCACAAAAATAAGCCTTTTCGGTTACACCTTGTCCTGGTTTCAGTTAGAACAGAGTTAATTTTCTTCCTAGTAGCTGGTAGAATGCTCTGTTTTGGCTTAGGATGAGAAGAGTGCTGATAACACCCCGATGTTTTAATTGTTGCAGAGCAGTGCTTATACCAAGCCAAGGACATCTCAGCTTCTTGCTCTGTCCTGCCAACAGGCAGGCTGGGGGTGCAGGAAGAGCTGGGAGGGGACAGACCCAGGACAGGTGACCCAAACTAGCCAAAGGGGTATTCCATAGCACCTGACGTCAGGCTAAACAATACATAGGGGTGGCTAGCCAGGGGGAGGGGGCCGGACTGCTCGGGGTTAGGCTGGGCATCGGTCAGCGGGTGGTGAGCAATTGCATTGTGCATCACTTGTTTGTACACATTATTAGTAGTGGTACTATTATCATCATTGTATTATTATTATTATTATTATTATTATTATTATTATTATTATTATTATTATTATTATTATTATTATTATTATTATTATTATTTTGTCTTATTAAACTGTCTTTATCTCAACTCACGGGCTTCACTTTCCATTTCTCTCCCCCGTCCCAGAGAGGGAGGGGGAGGGGGAGCGAACAGCTGCGTGGTGTTTAGCTGCCGGCCGGGTTAAACCACGACACACCTTTTACCCTAACATAATAATTCTGTGAAGGCATTAATGCTTGATTTAGAACTGAATACGTTGCCCCAGAGCAATAAGAAATTTCACTTCCATTCCTCCCCTAGCTTCATTATAACCAGTGGAGGATCCGCTAGGGTAGATTCCCCAGGTCCCCGTTATTCCTGTTGAAATCAGGGGTTGATTACCCTAGGAAAAGGCTAGTCAATTTGTCCTCCAAAGCCAGGTCCAAACCATTTTGTTTTATTTATTTATTTATTTATTTATTTTCATTACATTTCAGAGTTGGTCCAAAAATTCCATAGGGCTTTCTTTTAGACCTTGTTGGAAGCATATTCTCAATTCCCAATTCATCCAGGTTTTAGTATTTACTTAACCGTTCATAATTTTCAGGATGATTCGGGTCTTAGTGGGGGTCGGTCAGGGGAATGCAATTGTCCACAGTTCCCTGAACGGTCCCATCAGCAATCTGAGCTCGCACATGAACTCAGGTTGTTTTAAGAGTTGACCTCTTTTCTGTTTCTGTGACAACTCTCTCGGACCGGACCGATCATGGTCCCTTTGCCCTAAAGGGCTAACACCCATGATTTTAAGATCTCTGCCTCGGGCAGAGGCAGAACTATTAACATTCCTACATCCTCTTTCCCTGCTCATTCAACTTCAAACACCTTTAACACTTTCAACAACCCTTTTAACACTTCCTTTATCTTTCTCCAGCCTGTACTTCTCTAATGCCAACATCAAAGGTTCAGTCAGGGGCCAACTTAAGTCCGTACCTTTTCCCACCAAGATGCTGAAACATCAGTATACAACATTTCATCCTGTTCTGCTTCTCAAAAAACAACATTAACTGTAGCAAAATATTAGAGTTCAAAGTTCCATTTAGGGGCCACTTTTCTCCACATTCCAGCTTATAAAGCGGCCACCACTGATTACGATATTTTATCAATGTTTTCCTGTTCACACTTCCACCGGCAGATCCTCCAATATCCTTCCAGTGATTTAAAACACTTCCTAACACACTTTTCTTTAAAATTTCACTGCTTGTTTGCCCCCCCAGTTTCCAGTTTACACTTTCAGAATACACATGTTACTTACAAAAGCGTATCACAAAACGTATCACTCACAAAAATATGGGCACGCAATATCTTTCAGTAGCGATGTCACAAAACTACTATTACCAGCAATATTGCCAAAATCACAGTAACAATAGTCAGAGTCAAATTCCACATGCGATAAGTCAGAAAACCGAACTGTCTAACACCGTAACGATATCTTTCTTATAACAATGCCACGAACCTACTATTACCACCAGGAAAATAGCCAAAATCGCAGTAACAATAACCAGAGTTAAATACCATACTCCATGAGTCAGAAAACCGAAATAGACAACACAATTCCAGATGGACCTTAAAGCGAGCTCCTTCCTTAAGGTCCCCAAACATGTACTTATGGTGCTAACCACAAAGTATATACCAAACACTGCCTCGCAGAAGATCACCTTCTGACTTACAGACAGTTCCAGATGACCGGTCTACCAGAAAACCAAACCAGAATAAAGAATATACTCACTTACAATGATGGGGTCCTTGTCTGCCTCCGCAGTGATCCGGTGAGTCGAGGAGTCCCTCCGGGAAATCCCGGGGGTACCCTAGGGAGTCCTGTTTCCAGCGGGTCCTGCGGTCCGGCAGAGAGGTTGTCCCATCCGGGTCGCCAAATTGATTCAAAGATCGAAGCCGAAATTCCTTTAAGTGGTATATTCTTTATTGCAGCGCTGGATGCACGGGGGATCTCTCCACCTATCGTGCATACCCAAAGCAGAAAGCAGTCTTGAATTTATACAATCAATCTATCAATATTCTACAAGCACCTATACATATGCATTACCTATCCCCGCCTTCCCTCGCTTCTCATGCTAATTAGCCTTTTGGCACCTTGCGCCTGCGCAGAGCCTTCCAAGAATTGTGGGCAGGGGTCTTTGGGACGTGGGCAGGGGTCTTTGGGAGGAAGACCCCGAGTCTTCCTCACAGTGTACTTTTCACCTTTGGTCAGGAATCTGCTGAATTGGCATGTTTCTTAATTGCAAGAGCTGGTTGTTGCTAATTCTCCCGTTTGTTGTATCTTTATAATGAATTCCAACGTCCAGTTTCGAGATTTATAGTCCTTACATTCGTTTCTCTGTCCGCCTGCCGCTTCCTTATCATGAGTTCCAGTGTCTTGTTTCGAGATATACAGTCCTTGTCTGGGGATTGTCCTTGCCTCCCCAATACCTCCTTAATCAATCCCCCCTTTTCTGTTCCCATGCAAATTCTTTTGCATCAGATACTTTCATTATTTACAGTAACACAACAAAGCAGGCATCTAAACAACATGCACACAAATATTCCTAACACTACTAATACGATTAGAGCAATGAATACTCGTTTCAACCATTGGAAATTGGGCAACCAGGAGGTTAACTTATTCCATAGTTCACTAAAACTCCATGAAAGATCATCTTTACTGATCTCATGGAGGATCCTTGTCTGCTTCCATATTTCTTCCAGGTCGGTAGAGATCCTTCCACTCTGATCTACATACATACAACAACTTGTGTTTATTACTGTACAGACTCCCCCTTGAGTGGCCAGTAACAAGTCTAGGGCCATCCGATTTTGTAATACTACCTGTGATAAACTAGATATCTCTTCTTGTTGAGCCTTAATAGCATCCAGAATTTTGTTTTCTAACTTCTCTATAATTGCAGAAATATTAACTATTGCCTTTTCCAATTCACTCACTCCTAACCATGGGATAAACCATCGCACAAAACTATGAAAAGGGGTTTGTCTCTCTACCAATGGATTGTTAATTTTTCATCTGATTCTCCGCATATGATTTCTCAAGTAACCTCGAGGCACTACATCATGTACTGTCATATTGGGGACTACCGCTCCAAGAGTGCAAGTTCCCTTCCAATTCTCAGGCAAGACCTTACGGGCTGTATCTTTGCATAGCCAATACCACCCTTTTCCTTCTGGAACCGTCCAGCTGGTTGAATTTGCCCAGCCGCTAGTCGTACTAATATCAATTGTTCAATTACAAGCTGTCTGATTTCCCACAGAAGTAGTATCCGTATTTATACAATGCTGTTTTCCTATACCCTTAGGCGGGTTACACCTTTGTACACATACATAATAGGATTCTAACGGCATGAAGCTACTCACTTCTAGTTCCAAAACTTCTTAATATTTTCGACCCCGAGATGTGTTTTCCCACAAATTAGTCCAAGATAAGTTTGCAGGCAAGGGAATCCCAATTAACGATACACCCTTATTCCCATGCTGTGGCAGATGGGTGCATACCCAACAGTTCGTCTTATGAGTTACTTGAGAAATTGTTTGTATTAAGGTCAGGTGTAAGTTCTCATCCCAAGTTGCCCACCCCAAATCCGAGAACCGCACCCCTGCAATCATTAGGATCTGGAAAACCGTAATTTTGTTGGTCCAATTGGAGTGGTGGTCCATATCCTCGCCGGGGCCTTCTTCACCCTTGAATTGTGGATCCAAGCTGCTTGCTTCTTAATCTTCATGGCGGTGTGTGTTGTCAGTAATACTTGGTATGGTCCCATCCACTTTCCTTCCATTTTTCCTGCACGGGTTGTCCTGAAAAAGTCTTTATATATATATAATCCCCGAGCTTAAAGGGGTGGATTGGTTGATCCAACCCTCTAGCCCTGGTCCCTAAAACAAATTTATGTACTTTATTTAATTGTTTCTGAAGTTCAGTTATATAAGCATATAAATATTCTGATCCTAACTGCGTTAGGTCCTCTCCACTAAATAGAAATTGCTATGGCCTTCCATATAAGATTTTGAAGGGACTCAAATTTCCTTTTATTCTAGGTTTAACTCTAATTCCAAGTAATGCTAAAGGGAGGGATTGAGGCCATGACAAATTAGCTTCTTATCCAATTTTAGCTATTTATTGTTTAATTAAATGGTTCATTTTTTCTACCTGTCCACTTGTCTGTGGTCTATAAGGAGTATGCAGTTGCCAATCTATCTTTAGAATCTTACTTATCTGTTCTACCACTTGTGCACAAAAATGTGAAACTCTATCAGAAGACATTGCTACTAGAATCCCAAAGCATGCTATTATTTCATTTAACAAGACTTGAACCACTTCTCTTGCTTTGTTTGTTCGACAGGGAAAGGCTTCAGGCCTTCCTGAAAATGTGTCAGTCAGAACCAGTAAATAATGATACCCCCCTTTTCTAGGGAGTTCTGAAAAATCAATTTGCCACTGTTGCCCCGAATAATTTCCTTTACCGATTATTCCAAATTTTATTCTATCCTTGGTATTGCGGTTATTGTGTAAGCAAATGCTACATTGTTGAGTTACTTGTTTTATCATATCGTCCCACTAATGTCTGACTCAGGCTCTTATGCAGTGTGCCAGCTCCCCAGTGCGTTTTATTGTGTTCTGTAAGAACTATGGGCCATGTCAAACTAGAGGGTATTACTATGTGGTTATCTTTTAAATATACTCATCCATCTGGTTTCATTTTACCTTTCAAATCTTCAATTAATTTTAAGTCTTCTTTTGTATAATTTGGATATAGTTTGGATTTTACCGTCTGGTATCAAAGACAATGCCTTCACCTCAGTTATTTCAGCTGCCTGCTTAGCCTCTGCCAATCGATTTTCCAGTTTCAAAATCGGTGTTCCCCTTTTGGTGTCCCTGACAATGCATGATAGCTACCTTTTCTGGTTGTTTTACAGCCTCTAACAATTTTAAAATTTCTTCAGCATACTTTGTGTTTTCACTGAGCGGTCAGCAATCCATGTTCTTTCCAAATTGCTCCATGAGCATGTACCACGCCGAATGTATATTTAGAATCTGTCCAAATAGTTACCCTTTTTCCCGCTGCCAGTTCCAATGCTCTCGTGAGAGCAACTATCTCCGCCTTTTGAGCTGATGTTCCAGGGGGTAAAGGCTTAGACTTGATTACCTGCTGAGTAGTTGTTATAGCATATCCAGCTTTACGCTGTCTTTGCGTAACAAAACTGCTCCCATCCGTGAACCAAGTTTCTTCCGCATCTTCCATGGGCTCCTCCTTAAGGTCTAGTCGGCTGGAATACACAGTCTCTATAGTTTCTAAACAATCGTGAATCACAGGTTGTGCCGGAGCATCACTAAGAAAAGAGGCTAGATTCACAATATTAATTATCACAATTTCCACGTCGTCCTGTTCTACCAATATTGCTTGATATTTCAAAATCATCAATTCTTGTTTAAGTTGTTTAAAGACTTTTTGTGCTTCTCCAGTGCAGACTAACTTTGACTGGTGAATCTTTATCAATTCACATAGAGGCTTTACCAATAGTCCATAATTATAAATCCAAAGGCGACACCAACCTGTCATTCCTAAAAAGGTTTGTAGCTCCTTTACCATTTGAGGTTCTGGAGTCCGGCAAATGACTTCCTTATGTTCAGTTCCTAGTTCTCGTTGTCCTTCCGAAATGTCAAATCCCAGATAGGTCACACTTTGTTGAGCCAGCTGGACTTTCTGTCAAGAGACTTGATATCCATTTAAACCCAGAAAATTAAGACGACTTATAGTCCATTGAATACAACTGCCTTTAGTCTCGGTAGCTATTAAGAGATCATCTACATATTGTAACAAAGCACCTTCAGTGTCCGGAGGTATCCATGTTTCGAGTTCCCTTGCTAATTGGTTTCCAAAAATAGTGGGGCTATTCTTGAATCCTTGAGGTAGTAATGTCCACGTAAGCTGCGTCTTTCTGCCTGAATCGGGATTTTCCCATTCAAAGGCAAATAGGTTTTGGCTTTCTGTGGCTAAGCCTAGGCAGAAGAAGGCATCTTTTAAATCCAGTACGGTAAACCAGCCTTGACTATTCTTTAATTTAGTCAGCAAAGTATAAGGGTTTGCCACTACTGGATGTATATCCTCAGTGATTTTATTTATGGCCCTTAAATCCTGAACTAGCCTCTAGCTTTATCATCTGCCTTTTTAATTGGCAATATGGGTGCATTGTATTCTGATTCGCATTCAAGCAATAATCCATACTGTAAAAATTTATCAATTATCTCTTTAATTCCTTTCCTATCTTCTATCCTCAAAGGATATTACTTAACCTTAACGGGCTTCTCTCCTGGCTTCAATTTAATAATTATTAAGGTCACATTTTTAGCTCTTCCAGGGACTTCGGTAGCCCAAACTCCTGGACATACTTGATCTGTGATCTCTAAAGGTATTTCACTTTTAGGGTCAGTTTGTATTAGTGCCAAGCTTAACACATTTATTAGTTGTTCTTCTCCTCTTCTTAATTCCATTTTCCCTTTTTCAAAGACAATTTCTGCTCCTACTTGCTCTAATAAATCTCTACCTAAGAGTGCCCATGAGGAGCTAGGCATAGATAAAAATCTGTGTATGCCCCATTGTTTCCCTAACTTGTACTTCAAAGGTTCACAAAAATAAGCCTTTCTGGTTACACCTTGTCCTGGTTTCAGTTAGAACAGAGGTAATTTTCTTCCTAGTAGCTGGTAGAATGCTCTGTTTTGGCTTAGGATGAGAAGAGTGCTTATAACACCCCGATGTTTCAATTGTTGCAGAGCAATGCTTATACCAAGCCAAGGACATCTCAGCTTCTTGCTCTGTCCTGCCAACAGGCAGGCTGGGGGTGCAGTAAGAGCTGGGAGGGGACAGACCCAGGACAGGTGACCCAAACTAGCCAAAGGGGTATTCCATAGCACCTGACGTCAGGCTAAACAATACATAGGGGTGGCTAGCCAGGGGGAGGGGGCCGGACTGCTCGGGGTTAGGCTGGGCATCGGTCAGCGGGTGGTGAGCAATTGCATTGTGCATCACTTGTTTGTACACATTATTAGTAGTGGTACTATTATCATCATTGTATTATTATTATTATTATTATTATTATTATTATTATTATTATTATTATTATTATTATTATTATTATTATTTTGTCTTATTAAACTGTCTTTATCTCAACTCACGGGCTTCACTTTCCATTTCTCTCCCCCGTCCCAGAGAGGGAGGGGGAGGGGGAGCGAACAGCTGCGTGGTGTTTAGCTGCCGGCCGGGTTAAACCACGACACACCTTTTACCCTAACATAATAATTCTGTGAAGGCATTAATGCTTGATTTAGAACTGAATACGTTGCCCCAGAGCAATAAGAAATTTCACTTCCATTCCTCCCCTAGCTTCATTATAACCAGTGGAGGATCCGCTAGGGTAGATTCCCCAGGTCCCCGTTATTCCTGTTGAAATCAGGGGTTGATTACCCTAGGAAAAGGCTAGTCAATTTGTCCTCCAAAGCCAGGTCCAAACCATTTTGTTTTATTTATTTATTTATTTTCATTACATTTCAGAGTTGGTCCAAAAATTCCATAGGGCTTTCTTTTAGACCTTGTTGGAAGCATATTCTCAATTCCCAATTCATCCAGGTTTTAGTATTTACTTAACCGTTCATAATTTTCAGGATGATTCGGGTCTTAGTGGGGGTCGGTCAGGGGAATGCAATTGTCCACAGTTCCCTGAACGGTCCCATCAGCAATCTGAGCTCGCACATGAACTCAGGTTGTTTTAAGAGTTGACCTCTTTTCTGTTTCTGTGACAACTCTCTCGGACCGGACCGATCATGGTCCCTTTGCCCTAAAGGGCTAACACCCATGATTTTAAGATCTCTGCCTCGGGCAGAGGCAGAACTATTAACATTCCTACATCCTCTTTCCCTGCTCATTCAACTTCAAACACCTTTAACACTTTCAACAACCCTTTTAACACTTCCTTTATCTTTCTCCAGCCTGTACTTCTCTAATGCCAACATCAAAGGTTCAGTCAGGGGCCAACTTAAGTCCGTACCTTTTCCCACCAAGATGCTGAAACATCAGTATACAACATTTCATCCTGTTCTGCTTCTCAAAAAACAACATTAACTGTAGCAAAATATTAGAGTTTAAAGTTCCATTTAGGGGCCACTTTTCTCCACATTCCAGCTTATAAAGCGGCCACCACTGATTACGATATTTTATCAATGTTTTCCTGTTCACACTTCCACTGGCAGATCCTCCAATATCCTTCCAGTGACTTAAAACACAGCCTAACACACTTTTCTTTAAAATTTCACTGCTTGTTTGCCCCCCCAGTTTCCAGTTTACACTTTCAGAATACACATGTTACTTACAAAAGCGTATCACAAAACGTATCACTCACAAAAATAAGGGCATGCAATATCTTTCAGTAGCGATGTCACAAAACTACTATTACCAGCAATATTGCCAAAATCACAGTAACAATAGTCAGAGTCAAATTCCACATGCGATAAGTCAGAAAACCGAACTGTCTAACACCGTAACGATATCTTTCTTATAACAATGCCATGAACCTACTATTACCACCAGGAAAATAGCCAAAATCGCAGTAACAATAACCAGAGTTAAATACCATACTCCATGAGTCAGAAAACCGAAATAGACAACACAATTCCAGATGGACCTTAAAGCGAGCTCCTTCCTTAAAGTCCCCAAACATGTACTTATGGTGCTAACCACAAAGTATATACCAAACACTGCCTCGCAGAAGATCACCTTCTGACTTACAGACAGTTCCAGGTGACCGGTCTACCAGAAAACCAAACCAGAATAAAGAATATACTCACTTACAATGATGGGGTCCTTGTCTGCCTCCGCAGTGATCCGGTGAGTCGAGGAGTCCCTCCGGGAAATCCCGGGGGTACCCTAGGGAGTCCTGTTCCCAGTGGGTCCTGCGGTCCGGCAGAGAGGTTGTCCCATCCGGGTCGCCAAATTGATTCAAAGATCGAAGCCGAAATTCCTTTAAGTGGTATATTCTTTATTGCAGCGCTGGATGCACGGGGGATCTCTCCACCTATCGTGCATACCCAAAGCAGAAAGCAGTCTTGAATTTATACAATCAATCTATCAATATTCTACAAGCACCTATACATATGCATTACCTATCCCCGCCTTCCCTCGCTTCTCATGCTAATTAGCCTTTTGGCACCTTGCGCCTGCGCAGAGCCTTCCAAGAATTGTGGGCAGGGGTCTTTGGGACGTGGGCAGGGGTCTTTGGGAGGAAGACCCCGAGTCTTCCTCACAGTGTACTTTTCACCTTTGGTCAGGAATCTGCTGAATTGGCATGTTTCTTAATTGCAAGAGCTGGTTGTTGCTAATTTTCCCGTTTGTTGTATCTTTATAATGAATTCCAATGTCCAGTTTCGAGATTTATAGTCCTTACATTCGTTTCTCTGTCCGCCTGCCGCTTCCTTATCATGAGTTCCAGTGTCTTGTTTCGAGATATACAGTCCTTGTCTGGGGATTGTCCTTGCCTCCCCAATACCTCCTTAATCAATCCCCCCTTTTCTGTTCCCATGCAAATTCTTTTGCATCAGATACTTTCATTATTTACAGTAACACAACAAAGCAGGCATCTAAACAACATGCACACAAATATTCCTAACACTACTAATACGATTAGAGCAATGAATACTCGTTTCAACCATTGGAAATTGGGCAACCAGGAGGTTAACTTATTCCATAGTTCACTAAAACTCCATGAAAGATCATCTTTACTGATCTCATGGAGGATCCTTGTCTGCTTCCATATTTCTTCCAGGTCGGTAGAGATCCTTCCACTCTGATCTACATACATACAACAACTTGTGTTTATTACTGTACAGACTCCCCCTTGAGTGGCCAGTAACAAGTCTAGGGCCATCCGATTTTGTAATACGACCTGTGATAAACTAGATATCTCTTCTTGTTGAGCCTTTATAGCATCCAGAATTTTGTTTTCTAACTTCTCTATAATTGCAGAAATATTAACTATTGCCTTTTCCAATTCACTCACTCCTAACCATGGGATAAACCATCGCACAAAACTATGAAAAGGGGTGTGTCTCTCTACCAATGGATTGTTAATTTTTCATCTGATTCTCCGCATATGATTTCTCAAGTAACCTCGAGGCACTACATCATGTACTGTCATATTGGGGACTACCGCTCCAAGAGTGCAAGTTCCCTTCCAATTCTCAGGCAAGACCTTACGGGCTGTATCATTGCATAGCCAATACCACCCTTTTCCTTCTGGAACCGTCCAGCTGGTTGAATTTGCCCAGCCGCTAGTCGTACTAATATCAATTGTTCAATTACAAGCTGTCTGATTTCCCACATAAGTAGTATCCGTATTTATACAATGCTGTTTTCCTATACCCTTAGGCGGGTTACACCTTTGTACACATACATAATAGGATTCTAACGGCACGAAGCTACTCACTTCTAGTTCCAAAACTGCTTAATATTTTCGACCCCGAGATGTGTTTTCCCACAAATTAGTCCAAGATAAGTTTGCAGGCAAGGGAATCCCAATTAACGATACACCCTTATTCCCATGCTGTGGCAGATGGGTGCATACCCAACAGTTCGTCTTATTAGTTACTTGAGAAATTGTTTGTATTAAGGTCAGGTGTAAGTTCTCATCCCAAGTTGCCCACCCCAAATCCGAGAACCGCACCCCTGCAATCATTAGGATCTGGAAAACCGTAATTTTGTTGGTCCAATTGGAGTGGTGGTCCATATCCTCGCCGGGGCCTTCTTCACCCTTGAATTGTGGATCCAAGCTGCTTGCTTCTTAATCTTCATGGCGGTGTGTGTTGTCAGTAATACTTGGTATGGTCCCATCCACTTTCCTTCCATTTTTCCTGCACGGGTTGTCCTGAAAAAGTCTTTATATATATATAATCCCCGAGCTTAAAGGGGTGGATTGGTTGATCCAACCCTCTAGCCCTGGTCCCTAAAACAAATTTATGTACTTTATTTAATTGTTTCTGAAGTTCAGTTATATAAGCATATAAATATTCTGATCCTAACTGCGTTAGGTCCTCTCCACTAAATAGAAATTGCTATGGCCTTCCATATAAGATTTTGAAGGGACTCAAATTTCCTTTTATTCTAGGTTTAACTCTAATTCCAAGTAATGCTAAAGGGAGGGATTGAGGCCATGACAAATTAGCTTCTTATCCAATTTTAGCTATTTATTGTTTAATTAAATGGTTCATTTTTTCTACCTGTCCACTTGCCTGTGGTCTATAAGGAGTATGCAGTTGCCAATCTATCTTTAGAATCTTACTTATCTGTTCTACCACTTGTGCACAAAAATGTGAAACTCTATCAGAAGACATTGCTACTAGAATCCCAAAGCATGCTATTATTTCATTTAACAAGACTTGAACCACTTCTCTTGCTTTGTTTGTTCGACAGGGAAAGGCTTCAGGCCTTCCTGAAAACGTGTCAGTCAGAACCAGTAAATAATGATACCCCCCTTTTCTAGGGAGTTCTGAAAAATCAATTTGCCACTGTTGCCCCGAATAATTTCCTTTACCGATTATTCCAAATTTTATTCTATCCTTGGTATTGCGGTTATTGTGTAAGCAAATGCTACATTGTTGAGTTACTTGTTTTATCATATCGTCCCACTAATGTCTGACTCAGGCTCTTATGCAGTGTGCCAGCTCCCCAGTGCATTTTATTGTGTTCTGTAAGAACTATGGGCCATGTCAAACTAGAGGGTATTACTATGTGGTTATCTTTTAAATATACTCATCCATCTGGTTTCATTTTACCTTTCAAATCTTCAATTAATTTTAAGTCTTCTTTTGTATAATTTGGATATAGTTTGGATTTTACCGTCTGGTATCAAAGACAATGCCTTCACCTCAGTTATTTCAGCTGCCTGCTTAGCCTCTGCCAATCGATTTTCCAGTTTCAAAATCGGTGTTCCCCTTTTGGTGTCCCTGACAATGCATGATAGCTACCTTTTCTGGTTGTTTTACAGCCTCTAACAATTTTAAAATTTCTTCAGCATACTTTGTGTTTTCACTGAGCGGTCAGCAATCCATGTTCTTTCCAAATTGCTCCATGAGCACGTACCACGCCGAATGTATATTTAGAATCTGTCCAAATATTTACCCTTTTTCCCGCTGCCAGTTCCAATGCTCTCGTGAGAGCAACTATCTCAGCCTTTTGAGCTGATGTTCCAGGGGGTAAAGGCTTAGACTCGATTACCTGCTGAGTAGTTGTTATAGCATATCCAGCTTTACGCTGTCTTTGCGTAACAAAACTGCTCCCATCCGTGAACCAAGTTTCTTCCGCATCTTCCATGGGCTCCTCCTTAAGGTCTAGTCGGCTGGAATACACAGTCTCTATAGTTTCTAAACAATCGTGAATCACAGGTTGTGCCGGAGCATCACTAAGAAAAGAGGCTAGATTCACAATATTAATTATCACAATTTCCACGTCGTCCTGTTCTACCAATATTGCTTGATATTTCAAAATCATCAATTCTTGTTTAAGTTGTTTAAAGACTTTTTGTGCTTCTCCAGTGCAGACTAACTTTGACTGGTTAATCTTTATCAATTCACATAGAGGCTTTACCAATAGTCCATAATTATAAATCCAAAGGCGACACCAACCTGTCATTCCTAAAAAGGTTTGTAGCTCCTTTACCATTTGAGGTTCTGGAGTCCGGCAAATGACTTCCTTATGTTCAGTTCCTAGTTCTCGTTGTCCTTCCGAAATGTCAAATCCCAGATAGGTCACACTTTGTTGAGCCAGCTGGACTTTCTGTCAAGAGACTTGATATCCATTTAAACCCAGAAAATTAAGACGACTTATAGTCCATTGAATACAACTGCCTTTAGTCTCGGTAGCTATTAAGAGATCATCTACATATTGTAACAAAGCACCTTCAGTGTCCGGAGGTATCCATGTTTCGAGTTCCCTTGCTAATTGGTTTCCAAAAATAGTGGGGCTATTCTTGAATCCTTGAGGTAATAATGTCCACGTAAGCTGCGTCTTTCTGCCTGAATCGGGATTTTCCCATTCAAAGGCGAATAGGTTTTGGCTTTCTGTGGCTAAGCCTAGGCAGAAGAAGGCATCTTTTAAATCCAGTACGGTAAACCAGCCTTGACTATTCTTTAATTTAGTCAACAAAGTATAAGGGTTTGCCACTACTGGATGTATATCCTCAGTGATTTTATTTATGGCCCTCAAATCCTGAACTAGCCTATAGCTTTTTCATCTGCCTTTTTAATTGGCAATATGGGTGCATTGTATTCTGATTCGCATTCAAGCAATAATCCATACTGTAAAAATTTATCAATTATCTCTTTAATTCCTTTCCTATCTTCTATCCTCAAAGGATATTACTTAACCTTAACGGGTTTCTCTCCTGGTTTTAGTTTAATACTTATTAAGGTCACATTTTTAGCTCTTCCAGGGACTTCGGTAGCCCAAACTCCTGGACATACTTGATCTGTGATCTCTAAAGGTATTTCACTTTTAGGGTCAGTTTGTATTAGTGCCAAGCTTAACACATTTATTAGTTGTTCTTCTCCTGTTCTTAATTCCATTTTCCCTTTTTCAAAGACAATTTCTGCTCCTGCTTGCTCTAATAAATCTCTACCTAAGAGTGCCCATGAGGAGCTAGGCATAGATAAAAATCTGTGTATGCCCCATTGTTTCCCTAACTTGTACTTCAAAGGTTCACAAAAATAAGCCTTTTTGGTTACACCTTGTCCTGGTTTCAGTTAGAACAGAGGTAATTTTCTTCCTAGTAGCTGGTAGAATGCTATGTTTTGGCTAAGGATGAGAAGAGTGCTGATAACACCCCGATGTTTCAATTGTTGCAGAGCAATGCTTATACCAAGCCAAGGACATCTCAGCTTCTTGCTCTGTCCTGCCAACAGGCAGGCTGGGGGTGCAGTAAGAGCTGGGAGGGGACAGACCCAGGACAGGTGACCCAAACTAGCCAAAGGGGTATTCCATAGCATCTGACGTCAGGCTAAACAATACATAGGGGTGGCTAGCCAGGGGGAGGGGGCCGGACTGCTCGGGGTTAGGCTGGGCATCGGTCAGCGGGTGGTGAGCAATTGCATTGTGCATCACTTGTTTGTACACATTATTAGTAGTGGTACTATTATCATCATTGTATTATTATTATTATTATTATTATTATTATTATTATTATTATTATTATTATTATTATTTTGTCTTATTAAACTGTCTTTATCTCAACTCACGGGCTTCACTTTCCATTTCTCTCCCCCGTCCCAGAGAGGGAGGGGGAGGGGGAGCGAACAGCTGCGTGGTGTTTAGCTGCCGGCCGGGTTAAACCACGACACACCTTTTACCCTAACATAATAATTCTGTGAAGGCATTAATGCTTGATTTAGAACTGAATACGTTGCCCCAGAGCAATAAGAAATTTCACTTCCATTCCTCCCCTAGCTTCATTATAACCAGTGGAGGATCCGCTAGGGTAGATTCCCCAGGTCCCCGTTATTCCTGTTGAAATCAGGGGTTGATTACCCTAGGAAAAGGCTAGTCAATTTGTCCTCCAAAGCCAGGTCCAAACCATTTTGTTTTATTTATTTATTTATTTTCATTACATTTCAGAGTTGGTCCAAAAATTCCATAGGGCTTTCTTTTAGACCTTGTTGGAAGCATATTCTCAATTCCCAATTCATCCAGGTTTTAGTATTTACTTAACCGTTCATAATTTTCAGGATGATTCGGGTCTTAGTGGGGGTCGGTCAGGGGAATGCAATTGTCCACAGTTCCCTGAACGGTCCCATCAGCAATCTGAGCTCGCACATGAACTCAGGTTGTTTTAAGAGTTGACCTCTTTTCTGTTTCTGTGACAACTCTCTCGGACCGGACCGATCATGGTCCCTTTGCCCTAAAGGGCTAACACCCATGATTTTAAGATCTCTGCCTCGGGCAGAGGCAGAACTATTAACATTCCTACATCCTCTTTCCCTGCTCATTCAACTTCAAACACCTTTAACACTTTCAACAACCCTTTTAACACTTCCTTTATCTTTCTCCAGCCTGTACTTCTCTAATGCCAACATCAAAGGTTCAGTCAGGGGCCAACTTAATTCCGTACCTTTTCCCACCAAGATGCTGAAACATCAGTATACAACATTTCATCCTGTTCTGCTTCTCAAAAAACAACATTAACTGTAGCAAAATATTAGAGTTTAAAGTTCCATTTAGGGGCCACTTTTCTCCACATTCCAGCTTATAAAGCGGCCACCACTGATTACGATATTTTATCAATGTTTTCCTGTTCACACTTCCACTGGCAGATCCTCCAATATCCTTCCAGTGACTTAAAACACAGCCTAACACACTTTTCTTTAAAATTTCACTGCTTGTTTGCCCCCCCAGTTTCCAGTTTACACTTTCAGAATACACATGTTACTTACAAAAGCGTATCACAAAACGTATCACTCACAAAAATAAGGGCATGCAATATCTTTCAGTAGCGATGTCACAAAACTACTATTACCAGCAATATTGCCAAAATCACAGTAACAATAGTCAGAGTCAAATTCCACATGCGATAAGTCAGAAAACCGAACTGTCTAACACCGTAACGATATCTTTCTTATAACAATGCCATGAACCTACTATTACCACCAGGAAAATAGCCAAAATCGCAGTAACAATAACCAGAGTTAAATACCATACTCCATGAGTCAGAAAACCGAAATAGACAACACAATTCCAGATGGACCTTAAAGCGAGCTCCTTCCTTAAAGTCCCCAAACATGTACTTATGGTGCTAACCACAAAGTATATACCAAACACTGCCTCGCAGAAGATCACCTTCTGACTTACAGACAGTTCCAGGTGACCGGTCTACCAGAAAACCAAACCAGAATAAAGAATATACTCACTTACAATGATGGGGTCCTTGTCTGCCTCCGCAGTGATCCGGTGAGTCGAGGAGTCCCTCCGGGAAATCCCGGGGGTACCCTAGGGAGTCCTGTTCCCAGTGGGTCCTGCGGTCCGGCAGAGAGGTTGTCCCATCCGGGTCGCCAAATTGATTCAAAGATCGAAGCCGAAATTCCTTTAAGTGGTATATTCTTTATTGCAGCGCTGGATGCACGGGGGATCTCTCCACCTATCGTGCATACCCAAAGCAGAAAGCAGTCTTGAATTTATACAATCAATCTATCAATATTCTACAAGCACCTATACATATGCATTACCTATCCCCGCCTTCCCTCGCTTCTCATGCTAATTAGCCTTTTGGCACCTTGCGCCTGCGCAGAGCCTTCCAAGAATTGTGGGCAGGGGTCTTTGGGACGTGGGCAGGGGTCTTTGGGAGGAAGACCCCGAGTCTTCCTCACAGTGTACTTTTCACCTTTGGTCAGGAATCTGCTGAATTGGCATGTTTCTTAATTGCAAGAGCTGGTTGTTGCTAATTTTCCCGTTTGTTGTATCTTTATAATGAATTCCAATGTCCAGTTTCGAGATTTATAGTCCTTACATTCGTTTCTCTGTCCGCCTGCCGCTTCCTTATCATGAGTTCCAGTGTCTTGTTTCGAGATATACAGTCCTTGTCTGGGGATTGTCCTTGCCTCCCCAATACCTCCTTAATCAATCCCCCCTTTTCTTTTCCCATGCAAATTCTTTTGCATCAGATACTTTCATTATTTACAGTAACACAACAAAGCAGGCATCTAAACAACATGCACACAAATATTCCGAACACTACTAATACGATTAGAGCAATGAATACTTGTTTCAACCATTGGAAATTGGGCAACCAGGAGGTTAACTTATTCCATAGTTCACTAAAACTCCATGAAAGATCATCTTTACTGATCTCATGGAGGATCCTTATCTGCTTCCATATTTCTTCCAGGTCGGTAGAGATCCTTCCACTCTGATCTACATACATACAACAACTTGTGTTTATTACTGTACAGACTCCCCCTTGAGTGGCCAGTAACAAGTCTAGGGCCATCCGATTTTGTAATACGACCTGTGATAAACTAGATATCTCTTCTTGTTGAGCCTTTATAGCATCCAGAATTTTGTTTTCTAACTTCTCTATAATTGCAGAAATATTAACTATTGCCTTTTCCAATTCACTCACTCCTAACCATGGGATAAACCATCGCACAAAACTATGAAAAGGGGTGTGTCTCTCTACCAATGGATTGTTAATTTTTCATCTGATTCTCCGCATATGATTTCTCAAGTAACCTCGAGGCACTACATCATGTACTGTCATATTGGGGACTACTGCTCCAAGAGTGCAAGTTCCCTTCCAATTCTCAGGCAAGACCTTACGGGCTGTATCATTGCATAGCCAATACCACCCTTTTCCTTCTGGAACCGTCCAGCTGGTTGAATTTGCCCAGCCGCTAGTCGTACTAATATCAATTGTTCAATTACAAGCTGTCTGATTTCCCACATAAGTAGTATCCGTATTTATACAATGCTGTTTTCCTATACCCTTAGGCGGGTTACACCTTTGTACACATACATAATAGGATTCCAACGGCACGAAGCTACTCACTTCTAGTTCCAAAACTGCTTAATATTTTCGACCCCGAGATGTGTTTTCCCACAAATTAGTCCAAGATAAGTTTGCAGGCAAGGGAATCCCAATTAACGATACACCCTTATTCCCATGCTGTGGCAGATGGGTGCATACCCAACAGTTCGTCTTATTAGTTACTTGAGAAATTGTTTGTATTAAGGTCAGGTGTAAGTTCTCATCCCAAGTTGCCCACCCCAAATCCGAGAACCGCACCCCTGCAATCATTAGGATCTGGAAAACCGTAATTTTGTTGGTCCAATTGGAGTGGTGGTCCATATCCTCGCCGGGGCCTTCTTCACCCTTGAATTGTGGATCCAAGCTGCTTGCTTCTTAATCTTCATGGCGGTGTGTGTTGTCAGAAGTACTTGGTATGGTCCCATCCACTTTCCTTCCATTTTTCCTGCAGGGGTTGTCCTGAAAAAGTCTTTATATATATATAATCCCCGAGCTTAAAGGGGTGGATTGGTTGATCCAACCCTCTAGCCCTGGTCCCTAAAACAAATTTATGTACTTTATTTAATTGTTTCTGAAGTTCAGTTATATAAGCATATAAATATTCTGATCCTAACTGCGTTAGGTCCTCTCCACTAAATAGAAATTGCTATGGCCTTCCATATAAGATTTTGAAGGGACTCAAATTTCCTTTTATTCTAGGTTTAACTCTAATTCCAAGTAATGCTAAAGGGAGGGATTGAGGCCATGACAAATTAGCTTCTTATCCAATTTTAGCTATTTATTGTTTAATTAAATGGTTCATTTTTTCTACCTGTCCACTTGCCTGTGGTCTATAAGGAGTATGCAGTTGCCAATCTATCTTTAGAATCTTACTTATCTGTTCTACCACTTGTGCACAAAAATGTGAAACTCTATCAGAAGACATTGCTACTAGAATCCCAAAGCATGCTATTATTTCATTTAACAAGACTTTAACCACTTCTCTTGCTTTGTTTGTTCGACAGGGAAAGGCTTCAGGCCTTCCTGACAACGTGTCAGTCAGAACCAGTAAATAATGATACCCCCCTTTTCTAGGGAGTTCTGAAAAATCAATTTGCCACTGTTGCCCCGAATAATTTCCTTTACCGATTATTCCAAATTTTATTCTATCCTTGGTATTGGGGTTATTGTGTAAGCAAATGCTACATTGTTGAGTTACTTGTTTTATCATATCGTCCCACTAATGTCTGACTCAGGCTCTTATGCAGTGTGCCAGCTCCCCAATGCGTTTTATTGTGTTCTGTAAGAACTATGGGCCATGTCAAACTAGAGGGTATTACTATGTGGTTATCTTTTAAATATACTCATCCATCTGGTTTCATTTTACCTTTCAAATCTTCAATTAATTTTAAGTCTTCTTTTGTATAATTTGGATATAGTTTGGATTTTACCGTCTGGTATCAAAGACAATGCCTTCACCTCAGTTATTTCAGCTGCCTGCTTAGCCTCTGCCAATCGATTTTCCAGTTTCAAAATCGGTGTTCCCCTTTTGGTGTCCCTGACAATGCATGATAGCTACCTTTTCTGGTTGTTTTACAGCCTCTAACAATTTTAAAATTTCTTCAGCATACTTTGTGTTTTCACTGAGCGGTCAGCAATCCATGTTCTTTCCAAATTGCTCCATGAGCACGTACCACGCCGAATGTATATTTAGAATCTGTCCAAATATTTACCCTTTTTCCCGCTGCCAGTTCCAATGCTCTCGTGAGAGCAACTATCTCCGCCTTTTGAGCTCATGTTCCAGGGGGTAAAGGCTTAGACTCGATTACCTGCTGAGTAGTTGTTATAGCATATCCAGCTTTACGCTGTCTTTGCGTAACAAAACTGCTCCCATCCGTGAACCAAGTTTCTTCCGCATCTTCCATGGGCTCCTCCTTAAGGTCTGCTCAGCTGGAATACACAGTCTCTATAGTTTCTAAACAATCGTGAATCACAGGTTGTGCCGGAGCATCACTAAGAAAAGAGGCTAGATTCACAATATTAATTATCACAATTTCCACGTCGTCCTGTTCTACCAATATTGCTTGATATTTCAAAATCATCAATTCTTGTTTAAGTTGTTTAAAGACTTTTTGTGCTTCTCCAGTGCAGACTAACTTTGACTGGTTAATCTTTATCAATTCACATAGAGGCTTTACCAATAGTCCATAATTATAAATCCAAAGGCGACACCAACCTGTCATTCCTAAAAAGGTTTGTAGCTCCTTTACCATTTGAGGTTCTGGAGTCCGGCAAATGACTTCCTTATGTTCAGTTCCTAGTTCTCGTTGTCCTTCCGAAATGTCAAATCCCAGATAGGTCACACTTTGTTGAGCCAGCTGGACTTTCTGTCAAGAGACTTGATATCCATTTAAACCCAGAAAATTAAGACGACTTATAGTCCATTGAATACAACTGCCTTTAGTCTCGGTAGCTATTAAGAGATCATCTACATATTGTAACAAAGCACCTTCAGTGTCCGGAGGTATCCATGTTTCGAGTTCCCTTGCTAATTGGTTTCCAAAAATAGTGGGGCTATTCTTGAATCCTTGAGGTAATAATGTCCACGTAAGCTGCGTCTTTCTGCCTGAATCGGGATTTTCCCATTCAAAGGCGAATAGGTTTTGGCTTTCTGTGGCTAAGCCTAGGCAGAAGAAGGCATCTTTTAAATCCAGTACGGTAAACCAGCCTTGACTATTCTTTAATTTAGTCAACAAAGTATAAGGGTTTGCCACTACTGGATGTATATCCTCAGTGATTTTATTTATGGCCCTCAAATCCTGAACTAGCCTATAGCTTTTTCATCTGCCTTTTTAATTGGCAATATGGGTGCATTGTATTCTGATTCGCATTCAAGCAATAATCCATACTGTAAAAATTTATCAATTATCTCTTTAATTCCTTTCCTATCTTCTATCCTCAAAGGATATTACTTAACCTTAACGGGTTTCTCTCCTGGTTTTAGTTTAATACTTATTAAGGTCACATTTTTAGCTCTTCCAGGGACTTCGGTAGCCCAAACTCCTGGACATACTTGATCTGTGATCTCTAAAGGTATTTCACTTTTAGGGTCAGTTTGTATTAGTGCCAAGCTTAACACATTTATTAGTTGTTCTTCTCCTGTTCTTAATTCCATTTTCCCTTTTTCAAAGACAATTTCTGCTCCTGCTTGCTCTAATAAATCTCTACCTAAGAGTGCCCATGAGGAGCTAGGCATAGATAAAAATCTGTGTATGCCCCATTGTTTCCCTAACTTGTACTTCAAAGGTTCACAAAAATAAGCCTTTTTGGTTACACCTTGTCCTGGTTTCAGTTAGAACAGAGGTAATTTTCTTCCTAGTAGCTGGTAGAATGCTATGTTTTGGCTAAGGATGAGAAGAGTGCTGATAACACCCCGATGTTTCAATTGTTGCAGAGCAATGCTTATACCAAGCCAAGGACATCTCAGCTTCTTGCTCTGTCCTGCCAACAGGCAGGCTGGGGGTGCAGTAAGAGCTGGGAGGGGACAGACCCAGGACAGGTGACCCAAACTAGCCAAAGGGGTATTCCATAGCATCTGACGTCAGGCTAAACAATACATAGGGGTGGCTAGCCAGGGGGAGGGGGCCGGACTGCTCGGGGTTAGGCTGGGCATCGGTCAGCGGGTGGTGAGCAATTGCATTGTGCATCACTTGTTTGTACACATTATTAGTAGTGGTACTATTATCATCATTGTATTATTATTATTATTATTATTATTATTATTATTATTATTATTATTATTATTATTATTATTATTATTATTATTTTGTCTTATTAAACTGTCTTTATCTCAACTCACGGGCTTCACTTTCCATTTCTCTCCCCCGTCCCAGAGAGGGAGGGGGAGGGGGAGCGAACAGCTGCGTGGTGTTTAGCTGCCGGCCGGGTTAAACCACGACACACCTTTTACCCTAACATAATAATTCTGTGAAGGCATTAATGCTTGATTTAGAACTGAATACGTTGCCCCAGAGCAATAAGAAATTTCACTTCCATTCCTCCCCTAGCTTCATTATAACCAGTGGAGGATCCGCTAGGGTAGATTCCCCAGGTCCCCGTTATTCCTGTTGAAATCAGGGGTTGATTACCCTAGGAAAAGGCTAGTCAATTTGTCCTCCAAAGCCAGGTCCAAACCGTTTTGTTTTATTTATTTATTTATTTATTTATTTTCATTACATTTCAGAGTTGGTCCAAAAATTCCATAGGGCTTTCTTTTAGACCTTGTTGGAAGCATATTCTCAATTCCCAATTCATCCAGGTTTTAGTATTTACTTAACCGTTCATAATTTTCAGGATGATTCGGGTCTTAGTGGGGGTCGGTCAGGGGAATGCAATTGTCCACAGTTCCCTGAACGGTCCCATCAGCAATCTGAGCTCGCACATGAACTCAGGTTGTTTTAAGAGTTGACCTCTTTTCTGTTTCTGTGACAACTCTCTCGGACCGGACCGATCATGGTCCCTTTGCCCTAAAGGGCTAACACCCATGA
This sequence comes from Netta rufina, assembly GCF_964035555.1. Classification (NCBI taxonomy): domain Eukaryota; kingdom Metazoa; phylum Chordata; class Aves; order Anseriformes; family Anatidae; genus Netta; species Netta rufina. Next base: position 32,970,589 of record NC_140131.1, on the reverse strand, counting down.
TTTTAAGATCTCTGCCTCGGGCAGAGGCAGAACTATTAACATTCCTACATCCTCTTTCCCTGCTCATTCAACTTCAAACACCTTTAACACTTTCCACAACCCTTTTAACACTTCCTTTATCTTTCTCCAGCCTGTACTTCTCTAATGCCAACATCAAAGGTTCAGTCAGGGGCCAACTTAATTCCGTACCTTTTCCCACCAAGATGCTGAAACATCAGTATACAACATTTCATCCTGTTCTGCTTCTCAAAAAACAACATTAACTGTAGCAAAATATTAGAGTTTAAAGTTCCATTTAGGGGCCACTTTTCTCCACATTCCAGCTTATAAAGCGGCCACCACTGATTACGATATTTTATCAATGTTTTCCTGTTCACACTTTCACCGGCAGATCCTCCAATATCCTTCCAGTGACTTAAAACACAGCCTAACACACTTTTCTTTAAAATTTCACTGCTTGTTTGCCCCCCCAGTTTCCAGTTTACACTTTCAGAATACACATGTTACTTACAAAAGCGTATCACAAAACGTATCACTCACAAAAACACGGGCACGCAATATCTTTCAGTAGCGATGTCACAAAACTGCTATTACCAGCAATATTGCCAAAATCACAGTAACAATAGTCAGAGTCAAATTCCACATGCGATAAGTCAGAAAACCGAACTGTGTAACACCGTAACGATATCTTTCTTATAACAATGCCACGAACCTACTATTACCACCAGGAAAATAGCCAAAATCGCAGTAACAATAACCAGAGTTAAATACCATACTCCATGAGTCAGAAAACCGAAATAGACAACACAATTCCAGATGGACCTTAAAGCGAGCTCCTTCCTTAAGGTCCCCAAACATGTACTTATGGTGCTAACCACAAAGTATATACCAAACACTGCCTCGCAGAAGATCACCTTCTGACTTACAGACAGTTCCAGATGACCGGTCTACCAGAAAACCAAACCAGAATAAAGAATATACTCACTTACAATGATGGGGTCCTTGTCTGCCTCCGCAGTGATCCGGTGAGTCGAGGAGTCCCTCCGGGAAATCCCGGGGGTACCCTAGGGAGTCCTGTCTCCAGCGGGTCCTGCGGTCCGGCAGAGAGGTTGTCCCATCCGGGTCGCCAAATTGATTCAAAGATCGAAGCCGAAATTCCTTTAAGTGGTATATTCTTTATTGCAGCGCTGGATGCACGGGGGATCTCTCCACCTATCGTGCATACCCAAAGCAGAAAGCAGTCTTGAATTTATACAATCAATCTATCAATATTCTACAAGCACCTATACATATGCATTACCTATCCCCACCTTCCCTCGCTTCTCATGCTAATTAGCCTTTTGGCACCTTGCGCCTGCGCAGAGCCTTCCAAGAATTGTGGGCAGGGGTCTTTGGGACGTGGGCAGGGCTCTTTGGGAGGAAGACCCCGAGTCTTCCTCACAGTGTACTTTTCACCTTTGGTCAGGAATCTGCTGAATTGGCATGTTTCTTAATTGCAAGAGCTGGTTGTTGCTAATTTTCCCGTTTGTTGTATCTTTATAATGAATTCCAATGTCCAGTTTCGAGATTTATAGTCCTTACATTCGTTTCTCTGTCCGCCTGCCGCTTCCTTATCATGAGTTCCAGTGTCTTGTTTCGAGATATACAGTCCTTGTCTGGGGATTGTCCTTGCCTCCCCAATACCTCCTTAATCAATCCCCCCTTTTCTTTTCCCATGCAAATTCTTTTGCATCAGATACTTTCATTATTTACAGTAACACAACAAAGCAGGCATCTAAACAACATGCACACAAATATTCCGAACACTACTAATACGATTAGAGCAATGAATACTTGTTTCAACCATTGGAAATTGGGCAACCAGGAGGTTAACTTATTCCATAGTTCACTAAAACTCCATGAAAGATCATCTTTACTGATCTCATGGAGGATCCTTATCTGCTTCCATATTTCTTCCAGGTCGGTAGAGATCCTTCCACTCTGATCTACATACATACAACAACTTGTGTTTATTACTGTACAGACTCCCCCTTGAGTGGCCAGTAACAAGTCTAGGGCCATCCGATTTTGTAATACTACCTGTGATAAACTAGATATCTCTTCTTGTTGAGCCTTTATAGCATCCAGAATTTTGTTTTCGAACTTCTCTATAATTGCAGAAATATTAACTATTGCCTTTTCCAATTCACTCACTCCTAACCATGGGATAAACCATCGCACAAAACTATGAAAAGGGGTGTGTCTCTCTACCAATGGATTGTTAATTTTTCATCTGATTCTCCGCATATGATTTCTCAAGTAACCTCGAGGCACTACATCATGTACTGTCATATTGGGGACTACCGCTCCAAGAGTGCAAGTTCCCTTCCAATTCTCAGGCAAGACCTTACGGGCTGTATCATTGCATAGCCAATACCACCCTTTTCCTTCTGGAACCGTCCAGCTGGTTGAATTTGCCCAGCCGCTAGTCGTACTAATATCAATTGTTCAATTACAAGATGTCTGATTTCCCACAGAAGTAGTATCCGTATTTATACAATGCTGTTTTCCTATACCCTTAGGCGGGTTACACCTTTGTACACATACATAATAGGATTCTAACGGCACGAAGCTACTCACTTCTAGTTCCAAAACTGCTTAATATTTTCGACCCCGAGATGTGTTTTCCCACAAATTAGTCCAAGATAAGTTTGCAGGCAAGGGAATCCCAATTAACCATACACCCTTATTCCCATGCTGTGGCAGATGGGTGCATACCCAACAGTTCGTCTTATTAGTTACTTGAGAAATTGTTTGTATTAAGGTCAGGTGTAAGTTCTCATCCCAAGTTGCCCACCCCAAATCCGAGAACCGCACCCCTGCAATCATTAGGATCTGGAAAACCGTAATTTTGTTGGTCCAATTGGAGTGGTGGTCCATATCCTCGCCGGGGCCTTCTTCACCCTTGAATTGTGGATCCAAGCTGCTTGCTTCTTAATCTTCATGGCGGTGTGTGTTGTCAGAAATACTTGGTATGGTCCCATCCACTTTCCTTCCATTTTTCCTGCAGGGGTTGTCCTGAAAAAGTCTTTATATATATATAATCCCCGAGCTTAAAGGGGTGGATTGGTTGATCCAACCCTCTAGCCCTGGTCCCTAAAACAAATTTATGTACTTTATTTAATTGTTTCTGAAGTTCAGTTATATAAGCATATAAATATTCTGATCCTAACTGCGTTAGGTCCTCTCCACTAAATAGAAATTGTTATGGCCTTCCATATAAGATTTTGAAGGGACTCAAATTTCCTTTTATTCTAGGTTTAACTCTAATTCCAAGTAATGCTAAAGGGAGGGATTGAGGCCATGACAAATTAGCTTCTTATCCAATTTTATCTACTTATTGTTTAATTAAATGGTTCATTTTTTCTACCTGTCCACTTGCCTGTGGAGGATGTATAAGGAGTATGCAGTTGCCAATCTATCTTTAGAATCTTACTTATCTGTTCTACCACTTGTGCACAAAAATGTGAAACTCTATCAGAAGACATTGCTACTAGAATCCCAAAGCATGCTATTATTTCATTTAACAAGACTTGAACCACTTCTCTTGCTTTGTTTGTTCGACAGGGAAAGGCTTCAGCCTTCCTGAAAACGTGTCAGTCAGAACCAGTAAATAATGATACCCCCCTTTTCTAGGGAGTTCTGAAAAATCAATTTGCCACTGTTGCCCCGAATAATTTCCTTTACCGATTATTCCAAATTTTATTCTATTCTTGGTATTGGGGTTATTGTGTAAGCAAATGCTACATTGTTGAGTTACTTGTTTTATCATATCGTCCCACTAATGTCTGACTCAGGCTCTTATGCAGTGTGCCAGCTCCCCAATGCGTTTTATTGTGTTCTGTAAGAACTATGGGCCATGTCAAACTAGAGGGTATTACTATGTGGTTATCTTTTAAATATACTCATCCATCTGGTTTCATTTTACCTTTCAAATCTTCAATTAATTTTAAGTCTTCTTTTGTATAATTTGGATATAGTTTGGATTTTACCGTCTGGTATCAAAGACAATGCCTTCACCTCAGTTATTTCAGCTGCCTGCTTAGCCTCTGCCAATCAATTTTCCAATTTCAAAATCGGTGTTCCCCTTTTGGTGTCCCTGACAATGCATGATAGCTACCTTTTCTGGTTGTTTTACAGCCTCTAACAATTCTAAAATTTCTTCAGCATACTTTGTGTTTTCACTGAGCGGTCAGCAATCCATGTTCTTTCCAAATTGCTCCATGAGCATGTACCACGCCGAATGTATATTTAGAATCTGTCCAAATATTTACCCTTTTTCCCGCTGCCAGTTCCAATGCTCTCGTGAGAGCAACTATCTCCGCCTTTTGAGCTGATGTTCCAGGGGGTAAAGGCTTAGACTCGATTACCTGCTGAGTAGTTGTTATAGCATATCCAGCTTTACGTTGTCTTTGCGTAACAAAACTGCTCCCATCCGTGAACCAAGTTTCTTCCGCATCTTCCATCTTGTCTTGTTCTACCAATATTGCTTGATATTTCAAAATCATCAATTCTTGTTTAAGTTGTTGTCCTGGTTTCAGTTAGAACCGAATTAATTTTCTTCCTCGTAGCTGGTGGAATGCTGTGTTTTGGCTTAGGATGAGAAGAGTGCTGATAACACCCCGATGTTTTAATTGTTGCAGAGCAGTGCTTATACCAAGCCAAGGACATCTCAGCCTTTCGCTCTGTCCTGCCAACAGGCAGGCTGGGGGTGCAGTAAGAGCTGGGAGGGGACAGACCCAGGACAGGTGACCCGAACTAGCCAAAGGGGTATTCCATACCATCTGACGTCATGCTAAACAATACATAGGGGTGGCTAGCCAGGGGGAGGGGGCCAGACTGCTCGGGGTTAAACTGGGCATCGGTCAGCGGGTGGTGAGCAATTGCATTGTGCATCACTTGTTTGTACATATTATTAGTAGTAGTACTATTATCATCATTGTATTATTATTATTATTATTATTATTATTATTATTATTATTATTATTATTATTATTATTATTATTATTATTATTTTCCTGTCTTATTAAACTGTCTTTATCTCAACTCACGGGCTTCACTTTCCATTTCTCTCCCCCGTCCCAGAGAGGGAGGGGGGAGGGTGAGCGAACGGCTGTGTGGTGTTTAGCTGCCGGCCGGGTTAAACCACGACAGTCTTTTTTTATCCACCCCTTATTCCATACCATTTATGTCATGCTCAGGTTACACTCTTTTCCATACATTCGAATTAGTCACCTATAGTAGTCATGGTAGTGGTAACATACAGTATTATATAGTAATTAACATGGTACAATTCAGTTCATGGGCTATTCTCACCCAGTATTAAATCTCCTTGAGGTACACACCGGACCTCTCCGTTCTTTTGCATCACCCACCAAGTGTATCCAGGTCCCTGAGCGAAAACAATTCCACGAATGGGTTTGCCTTTTCCTGAGGCAGGAGTAGCCCAGACTGTTTTACCCAGCATATTTTTTACATGCACTACAGGAACTTTATCCCCATCTACAGTATGTAACAGGTTTGATTGGGCAGGTCCAGCTCGGTTGGCAGATCCCCTAGTATTGACTAGCCAGGTGGCCTTTGCCAAATGCGTATCCCAGTTTTTGAATGTCCCAGCGCCCATTGCTTTCAATGTAGTCTTTAACAGTCCATTGTATCGTTCAACTTTCCCGGAGGCTGGTGCATGATAGGGGATGTGATACACCCACTCAATACCATGTTCTTTGGCCCAAGTGTCTATAAGGTTGTTTCAGAAATGAGTTCCATTGTCTGACTCTATTCTTTCTGGGGTACCATGTCGCCATAGGACTTGCTTTTCAAGGCCCAGGATAGTGTTCCGGGCGGTGGCATGAGGCACAGGATATGTTTCCAGCCATCCGGTGGTTGCTTCCACCATTGTAAGTACGTGGCGCTTGCCATTGCGAGTTTGAGGGAGTGTGATGTAATCAATCTGCCAGGCCTCTCCATATTTATATTTCAGCCATCGTCCTCCATACCAAAGAGGCTTTGACCGTTTGGCTTGCTTGCTTGCAGCACATGTTTCACAGTCATGAATAACCTGTGCTATAGCATCCACGGTCAGGTCCACCCCTCGATCACGAGCCCATCTGTATGTTGCATCTCTACCTTGATGGCCTGAGGTGTCATGGGCCCATCGGGCTATAAATAATTCACCTTTATGCTGCCAATCCAGATCCACCTGAGCTACTTCAATCTTAGCAGCCTGATCCACCTGCTGGTTGTTCTGATGTTCTTCAGTAGCCCGATTCTTGGGCACATGAGCATCTACGTGACGTACTTTCACAGCCAGGTTCTCTACCCGAGCAGCAATATCTTGCCACAATGCAGCAGCCCAGATGGGTTTGCCCCTACGCTGCCAGTTGTTTTGCTTCCATTGCTGTAACCATCCCCACAGGGCATTTGCTACCATCCATGAATCGGTGTAGAGATAGAGAACTGGCCATTTTTCTCGTTCAGCAATGTCTAAAGCCAGCTGAATGGCCTTCACTTCTGCAAACTGACTCGATTCACCTTCTCCCTCAGCAGCTTCTGCAACTCGTCGTGTAGGACTCCATACAGCAGCCTTCCATCTCCGATGCTTCCCCACAATACGACAGGACCCATCAGTGAACAGGGCATATTTCTTTTCATTTTCTGATAACTGGTTGTACAGTGGGGCTTCTTCAGCACGACCCACCTCCTCCTCTGATGATATCCCAAAGTATTTACCTTCTGGCCAGTCCATAATCACTTCCAATATTCCTGGGCGACTGGGGTTTCCTATTCGAGCCCGCTGAGTAATCAGTGCAACCCACTTGCTCCATGTAGCATCAGTTGCACGATGCGTAGAAGAGACCCTTCCCTTGAACATCCAGCCTAGTACCGGCAATCGGGGTGCTAGGAGGAGCTGCGCTTCAGTACCGACCACCTCTGAAGCAGATCGAACTCCTTCATATGCTGCCAGTATCTCCTTTTCAGTTGGAGTATAGCGGGCCTCAGACCCTCTGTATCCCCAGCTCCAAAACCCCAGGGGCCGACCTCGAGTTTCCCCAGGTTCTTTCTGCCAGAGGCTCCAGGTGGGGCCGTTCTCCCCGGCTGCAGTGTAGAGCACATTCTTTACATCTGGTCCTGTTCGAACTGGCCCAAGGGCTACTGCATGGACTATTTCCTGCTTAATTTGTTCAAAGGCTTGTCGTTGTTCAGGGCCCCATTCAAACTCATTCTTCTTACGGGTTACTTGGTAGAGCGGGTTTACAATCAGACTGTAATTTGGGATGTGCATTCTCCAAAACCCCACAACACCTAGGAAAGTCTGTGTTTCTTTTTTGTTAGTTGGTGGAGACATAGCTGTTATTTTGTTGATCACATCCATTGGGATTTGACGACGTCCATCTTGCCATTTTATTCCTAAAAACTGGATCTCTCGTGCAGATCCTTTGACTTTATTTTGTTTTATGGCAAAAACGGCTTTCAGAAGGATTTGGACTATTTTCTTCCATTTCTCAAAAACTTCCTCTGCTGTGTCACCCCACACAATAATGTCATCGATGTACTGCAGGTGTTCAGGAGCTTCCCCCTGCTCCAGTGCAGACTGGATCAGTCCATGGCAAATGGTAGGGCTGTGTTTCCACCCCTGGGGCAGTCGATTCCAAGTATATTGGACTCCCCTCCAAGTGAAAGCAAACTGTGGCCTGCACTCTGCTGCTAGAGGGATGGAGAAAAATGCATTAGCGATATCAATTGTGGCGTACCACTTGGCTGCCTTCAATTCAAGTTTGTACTGAAGTTCCAGCATGTCCGGCACTGCAGCACTCAGTGGTGGTGTCACTTCGTTCAGGCCACGATAGTCCACTGTTAGTCTCCACTCGCCATTAGACTTTCGCACTGGCCATATGGGACTATTGAAAGGTGAATGAGTCTTGCTGATCACTCCTTGGCTCTCCAATTGACGAATTAGCTTATGGATGGGAATCAGGGAGTCTTGGTTAGTGCAATATTGCCGCCGGTGCACAGTTGTGGTAGCGATTGGCACTTGCTGTTCTTCGACCCTCAGCAACCCCACAACAGAGGGGTCCTCTGAGAGACCAGGCAAGGTAGATAATTGTTTAATGCCCTCTGTCTCTAAGGCAGCTATACCAAAAGCCCACCGGAACCCTTTTGGGTCCTTGCAATATCCTCTTCTAAGATAGTCTATGCCAAGGATACATGGAGCATCCGGGCCAGTCACAATGCGGTGCTTTTCCCACTCATTCCCAGTCAGACTCACTTCAGCCTCCAATACAGTCAACTGCTGAGATCCCCCTGTCACTCCACAAATATAGATGGGCTCTGGTCCTTTATATCTCGATGGTATTATAGTACATTGTGCACCGGTGTCTACTAAAGCCTTATACTTCTGTGCGTCTGACGTGCCAGGCCATCGAATCCACACAGTCCAATAAACTCGATTATCCCTTTCCTCCCCCTGGCTGGAGGCAGGGCCTCCCTAATCTTGGTCGGAATCTTCTTCGTTTCTGTGTTTGAAGGACTGTCGGCTGGAAGTTGGAGCAGCAAACTTTTCAGAGAACCCCTTTTTCCTGATTGTTTTCTTTTGCAACTCACGTACCCGTGCCTCTAGGGTCGCGGTAGATTTTCCATCCCATTTTCTCATGTCCTCTCCATGGTCTCGTAAGTAAAACCACAGGGTGGCACGGGGTGAGTACCCACCATATCGTCTTCCTTGTGTGGATGAACGACTACCCCTGATAGCTGAGACACTGCTCTGTACAGGTACGGAGGAGAATAATCTCTCTTCAAGTTGGTGAACCTTTTCAGAAAGTTTCTCCACAGTGTTCTCTTTTGGTCGGTGGACACTGGTTGGTTCAGGTGGGGATGAAGATAGATTCTCTTTAAGTTGGTGGAACTCTTCAGAAAGTTTCTCCACAGCTGAGACGCAGGCCTGTAAGGAAGAGGAGAGACTTTCTTCGTACTGCCGGAGTTGTTTAGCCACTTCATCCACTGTGGGTTCCTCATCCTCTTTCCAGGCCATTATTGCCAATGAGCTGGCATATGATGATGGTGCACTCCGTACAAACTTCCGCCACATGGGTCGCGTACACCTGACTTCATCTGGATCTTTGGATGTTTGTCTGAGGTCTGGATCCTCATAAATCACTTCCTGTATGGCTAATTCTCTCAGGTACTGGATTCCCTTCTCCATAGTGGTCCACTTGCCTGGTAGACATAAAAGTTCTTCCTTGAAGGGATACCTTTCCCTCACAGCTGAGAGGAGATGCCTCCAGAGGCTGTGAGATTGTGCTCCATCTGCAATTGCTTTGTCAATGCCTGCATCTCTAGCAAGGGATCCCAGTCGCTTGGCTTCCCTGCCGTCTAATTCCACACAATTGGCTCCAGAGTCCCAGCATCGGAGCAGCCAGGTGACAAGCTGCTCACCTATACAGCAACCAAAATCTTTTCGCACATCTCGTAACTCACGCTCGTTTAGGCTTCGGGTAGTTACTGTTGATTTTTCGGCATCCTCATCTTCCTCCTCCTGAACCCTTGATGGCCCAGCGTCGTCGTCGTCTCCGTCGTCTCTATACCTAGATTTGGCAGAAGATTCTCTGCGTTCTAAACGACCTGAATCTCTATACCCTTTTTTCACCTTCTCTACAGGGGCAGCTTGCACTGCTACTGCTCGTTTCTCTGACCTTGTTACAGGGTCTGCCACAGAGGTTGGAATACCCTCTGCAGGGTCAACTTGCACTGCTACAGCTCGTTTCTCTGACCTTGTTATAGGGTCTGCTACAGAGGTTGGAATACCCTCTGCAGGGTCAACTTGCACTGCTACAGCTCGTTTCTCTGACCCAGCTACAGGAGCTGGAGTGGCTGCAGGAACTGGAGCAGCTGTAGGAACCGGAGCTGGAGCAGCTGCAGGAGCTGGAACTGGTGCGGCTGCAGGAGCTTGAACTGGAGCAGCTGTAGGAACCGGAGCTGGAGCAGCTGAAGGAGCTGGAACTGGTGCGGCTGCAGGAGCTTGAACTGGAGCAGCTGCAGGAACCGGAGCTGGAGCAGCTGCAGGAACCGGAGCTGGAGCGGCTGTAGGAGCTGGAACTGGAGCGGCTGCAGGAACTGGAGCTGGAGCGGCTGCAGGAACTGGAACTGGAGTGGCTGCAGGAGCTGGGATTGAAGCATCTGCAGAAGCTGGGACTGGAGCGGCTGCAGAGTCCACCGTAGGGGTTACAGTGACCGTTGGATCTGTCACGGGACTTGGAGTGGCCGCAGGGTCTGTCACTAAGTTGATAGCAGTATCCATGGCAGCTCGATAGGCATGAGCCAGGCCCCAGCATGTTACAATGACTTGTGTTACTTTGGAACTTCCCGAATCGCGACACCTTTTTTTCAAGCATTCTGCCAGTTTTTGAGGATTTTGCACTTGTTCAGGGGTGAATTTCCAAAACACTGGGGGTGCCAACTGGTCTAGATGCCTGCCCATATCCTCCCATACTCCCTGCCACCCACAACTATACTGCCTCCGGGCAGATCTCCGGATGAGCTTCCTAAGTAGTTGTTTAACTTTAAGCAGAACCTGAAGCGCATTCAGGAGGCAGAACAACAGGACTATGCTGGTCTGAGTATCCCAAGGATATTCAATATCTTGGAGAGCTATTGTAATAAACTCGGAGGATAAGAGGGTGGTGAAGGAGGAAGGGAGAGTGATCAAGGAGGGTACAGGGGTGGTGAAGGAGAAAGGGAGAGTGATCAAGTAAGAAAAATGATCTTCCCCTTTCCCCTCCACAGATTGACTCCCTAATGAAAAAAGGCAACAGATATAATTGCTAATAGTTTCCAAAATACAGTTTCCAAAGTATAGAATCAAAGATGTTACTGAGTACAAATACCAGGTTAGAGTCATGGCAAGATATTTCATCATCTCATAAGCCACTGATACAACACACAGTACCATAATGGTCTGAAACCAGGGCCCGGAGAGGATAAACAACATAACAGAGAGCACATACGGAAAATAACGTGCTATAATACTCAATTTGGAAAACAGGCGCAGCACAGTTGAGATTAAAGCAATCAGCATTATGACCAGTGACTATTAAGCAGGTCTAATACTTACACCAATTTTAGTTTAACACACTCTGGTCAGATCTGCCATTATCTCAACCTTTCGAGCCCCACGTTGGACACCAAAAAGACTGTCGTGGTTTAACCCGGCCGGCAGCTAAACACCACGCAGCTGTTCGCTCCCCCTCCCCCTCCCTCTCTGGGACGGGGGAGAGAAATGGAAAGTGAAGCCCGTGAGTTGAGACAAAGACAGTTTAATAAGACAGGAAAATAATAATAATAATAATTATTATTATTATTATAATAATACAATGATGATAATAGTACTACTACTAATAATATGTACAAACAAGTGATGCACAATGCAATTGCTCACCACCCGCTGACCGATGCCCAGCTTAACCCCGAGCAGTATGGCCCCCTCCCCCCGGCTAGCCACCCCTATATATTGTTTAGCGTGACGTCAGATGGTATGGAATACCCCTTTGGCTAGTTCGGGTCACCTGTCCTGGGTCTGTCCCCTCCCAGCTCTTACTGCACCCCCAGCCTGCCTGTTGGCAGGACAGAGCGAAAGGCTGAGATGTCCTTGGCTTGGTATAAGCACTGCTCTGCAACAATTAAAACCACCGGGGTGTTATCAGCACTCTTCTAATCCTAAGCCAAACACAGCATTCCACCAGCTACTAGGAAGAAAATTAATTCTGTTCTAACTGAAACCAGGACAGTTGTTTAAAGACTTTTTGTGCTTCTCCAGTCCAGACTAACTTTGACTGGTTAATCTTTATCAATTCACATAGAGGCTTTAGCAATAGTCCATAATTATAAATCCAAAGGCGACACCAACCTGTCATTCCTAAAAAGGTTTGTAGCTCCTTTACCATTTGAGGTTCTGGAGTCCGGCAAATGACTTCCTTATGTTCAGTTCCTAGTTCTCGTTGTCCTTCCGAAATGTCAAATCCCAGATAGGTCACACTTTGTTGAGCCAGCTGGACTTTCTGTCAAGAGACTTGATATCCATTTAAACCCAGAAAATTAAGACGACTTATAGTCCATTGAATACAACTGCCTTTAGTCTCGGTAGCTATTAAGAGATCATCTACATATTGTAACAAAGCACCTTCAGTGTCCGGAGGTATCCATGTTTCGAGTTCCCTTGCTAATTGGTTTCCAAAAATAGTGGGGCTATTCTTGAATTCTTGAGGTAGTAATGTCCACGTAAGCTGCGTCTTTCTGCCTGAATCGGGATTTTCCCATTCAAAAGCGAATAGGTTTTGGCTTTCCATGGCTAAGCCTAGGCAGAAGAAGGCATCTTTTAAATCCAGTACGGTAAACCAGCCTTGACTATTCTTTAATTTAGTCAGCAAAGTATAAGGGTTTGCCACTACTGGATGTATATCCTCAGTGATTTTATTTATGGCCCTCAAATCCTGAACTAGCCTATAGCTTTTTCATCTGCCTTTTTAATTGGCAATATGGGTGCATTGTATTCTGATTCGCATTCAAGCAATAATCCATACTGTAAAAATTTATCAATTATCTCTTTAATTCCTTTCCTATCTTCTATCCTCAAAGGATATTACTTAACCTTAATGGGTTTCTCTCCTGGCTTCAATTTAATAATTATTAAGGTCACATTTTTAGCTCTTCCAGGGACTTCGGTAGCCCAAACTCCCGGACATACTTGATCTGTGATCTCTAAAGGTATTTCACTTTTAGGGTCAGTTTGTATTAGTGCCAAGCTTAACACATTTATTAGTTGTTCTTCTCCTGTTCTTAATTCCGTTTTCCCTTTTTCAAAGACAATTTCTGCTCCTGCTTGCTCTAATAAATCTCTACCTAAGAGTGCCCATGAGGAGCTAGGCATAGATAAAAATCTGTGTATGCCCCATTGTTTCCCTAACTTGTACTTCAAAGGTTCACAAAAATAAGCCTTTTCGGTTACACCTTGTCCTGGTTTCAGTTAGAACAGAGTTAATTTTCTTCCTAGTAGCTGGTAGAATGCTCTGTTTTGGCTTAGGATGAGAAGAGTGCTGATAACACCCCGATGTTTCAATTGTTGCAGAGCACTGCTTATACCAAGCCAAGGACATCTCAGCTTCTTGCTCTGTCCTGCCAACAGGCAGGCTGGGGGTGCAGGAAGAGCTGGGAGGGGACAGACCCAGGACAGGTGACCCAAACTAGCCAAAGGGGTATTCCATAGCATCTGACGTCAGGCTAAACAATACATAGGGGTGGCTAGCCAGGGGGAGGGGGCCGGACTGCTCGGGGTTAGGCTGGGCATCGGTCAGCGGGTGGTGAGCAATTGCATTGTGCATCACTTGTTTGTACACATTATTAGTAGTGGTACTATTATCATCATTGTATTATTATTATTATTATTATTATTATTATTATTATTATTATTATTATTATTATTATTATTATTATTTTGTCTTATTAAACTGTCTTTATCTCAACTCACAGGCTTCACTTTCCATTTCTCTCCCCCGTCCCAGAGAGGGAGGGGGAGGGGGAGCGAACAGCTGCGTGGTATTTAGCTGCCGGCCGGGTTAAACCACGACACACCTTTTACCCTAACATAATAATTCTGTGAAGGCATTAATGCTTGATTTAGAACTGAATACGTTGCCCCAGAGCAATAAGAAATTTCACTTCCATTCCTCCCCTAGCTTCATTATAACCAGTGGAGGATCCGCTAGGGTAGATTCCCCAGGTCCCCGTTATTCCTGTTGAAATCAGGGGTTGATTACCCTAGGAAAAGGCTAGTCAATTTGTCCTTCAAAGCCAGGTCCAAACCGTTTTGTTTTATTTATTTATTTATTTATTTATTTATTTATTTTCATTACATTTCAGAGTTGGTCCAAAAATTCCATAGGGCTTTCTTTTAGACCTTGTTGGAAGCATATTCTCAATTCCCAATTCATCCAGGTTTTAGTATTTACTTAACCGTTCATAATTTTCAGGATGATTCGGGTCTTAGTGGGGGTCGGTCAGGGGAATGCAATTGTCCACAGTTCCCTGAACGGTCCCATCAGCAATCTGAGCTCGCACATGAACTCAGGTTGTTTTAAGAGTTGACCTCTTTTCTGTTTCTCTGACAACTCTCTCGGACCGGACCGATCATGGTCCCTTTGCCCTAAAGGGCTAACACCCATGATTTTAAGATCTCTGCCTCGGGCAGAGGCAGAACTATTAACATTCCTACATCCTCTTTCCCTGCTCATTCAACTTCAAACACCTTTAACACTTTCAACAACCCTTTTAACACTTCCTTTGTCTTTCTCCAGCCTGTACTTCTCTAATGCCAACATCAAAGGTTCAGTCAGGGGCCAACTTAAGTCCGTACCTTTTCCCACCAAGATGCTGAAACACCAGTATACAACATTTCATCCTGTTCTGCTTCTCAAAAAACAACATTAACTGTAGCAAAATATTAGAGTTTAAAGTTCCATTTAGGGGCCACTTTTCTCCACATTCCAGCTTATAAAGCGGCCACCACTGATTACGATATTTTATCAATGTTTTCCTGTTCACACTTCCACCGGCAGATCCTCCAATATCCTTCCAGTGACTTCAAACACAGCCTAACACACTTTTCTTTAAAATTTCACTGCTTGTTTGCCCCCCCAGTTTCCAGTTTACACTTTCAGAATACACATGTTACTTACAAAAGCGTATCACAAAACGTATCACTCACAAAAATACGGGCACGCAATATCTTTCAGTAGCGATGTCACAAAACTACTATTACCAGCAATATTGCCAAAATCACAGTAACAATAGTCAAATTCCACATGCGATAAGTCAGAAAACCGAACTGTGTAACACCGTAACGATATCTTTCTTATAACAATGCCACGAACCTACTATTACCACCAGGAAAATAGCCAAAATCGCAGTAACAATAACCAGAGTTAAATACCATACTCCATGAGTCAGAAAACCGAAATAGACAACACAATTCCAGATGGACCTTAAAGCGAGCTCCTTCCTTAAGGTCCCCAAACATGTACTTATGGTGCTAACCACAAAGTATATACCAAACACTGCCTCGCAGAAGATCACCTTCTGACTTATAGACAGTTCCAGATGACCGGTCTACCAGAAAACCAAACCAGAATAAAGAATATACTCACTTACAATGATGGGGTCCTTGTCTGCCTCCGCAGTGATCCGGTGAGTCGAGGAGTCCCTCCGGGATATCCCGGGGATACCCTAGGGAGTCCTGTTGCCAGCGGGTCCTGCGGTCCGGCAGAGAGGTTGTCCCATCTGGGTCGCCAAATTGATTCAAAGATCGAAGCCGAAATTCCTTTAAGTGGTATATTCTTTATTGCAGCGCTGGATGCACGGGGGATCTCTCCACCTATCGTGCATACCCAAAGCAGAAAGCAGTCTTGAATTTATACAATCAATCTATCAATATTCTACAAGCACCTATACATATGCATTACCTATCCCCGCCTTCCCTCGCTTCTCATGCTAATTAGCCTTTTGGCACCTTGCGCCTGCGCAGAGCCTTCCAAGAATTGTGGGCAGGGGTCTTTGGGAGGAAGACCCCGAGTCTTCCTCACAGTGTACTTTTCACCTTTGGTCAGGAATCTGCTGAATTGGCATGTTTCTTAATTGCAAGAGCTGGTTGTTGCTAATTCTCCCGTTTGTTGTATCTTTATAATGAATTCCAATGTCCAGTTTCGAGATTTATAGTCCTTACATTCGCTTCTCTGTCCGCCTGCCGCTTCCTTATCATGAGTTCCAGTGTCTTGTTTCGAGATATACAGTCCTTGTCTGGGGATTGTCCTTGCCTCCCCAATACCTCCTTAATCAATCCCCCCTTTTCTTTTCCCAGGCAAATTCTTTTGCATCAGATACTTTCATTATTTACAGTAACACAACAAAGCAGGCATCTAAACAACATGCACACAAATATTCCTAACACTACTAATAGGATTAGAGCAATGAATACTTGTTTCAACCATTGGAAATTGGGCAACCAGGAGGTTCACTTATTCCATAGTTCACTAAAACTCCATGAAAGATCATCTTTACTGATCTCATGGAGGATCCTTGTCTGCTTCCATATTTCTTCCAGGTCGGTAGAGATCCTTCCACTCTGATCTACATACATACAACAACTTGTGTTTATTACTGTACAGACTCCCCCTTGAGTGGCCAGTAACAAGTCTAGGGCCATCCGATTTTGTAATACGACCTGTGATAAACTAGATATCTCTTCTTGTTGAGCCTTTATAGCATCCAGAATTTTGTTTTCGAACTTCTCTATAATTGCAGAAATATTAACTATTGCCTTTTCCAATTCACTCACTCCTAACCATGGGATAAATCATCGCACAAAACTATGAAAAGGGGTGTGTCTCTCTACCAATGGATTGTTAATTTTTCATCTGATTCTCCGCATATGATTTCTCAAGTAACCTCGAGGCACTACATCATGTACTGTCATATTGGGGACTACCGCTCCAAGAGTGCAAGTTCCTTTCCAATTCTCAGGCAAGACCTTACGGGCTGTATCATTGCATAGCCAATACCACCCTTGACTACCGCTCCAAGAGTGCAAGTTCCCTTCCAATGCTCAGGCAAGACCTTACGGGCTGTATCATTGCATAGCCAATACCACCCTTTTCCTTCTGGAACCGTCCAGCTGATTGAATTTGCCCAGCCGCTAGTCATACTAATATCAATTGTTCAATTACAAGATGTCTGATTTCCCACAGAAGTAGTATCCGTATTTATACAATGCTGTTTTCCTATACCCTTAGGCGGGTTACACCTTTGTACACATACATAATAGGATTCTAACGGCATGAAGCTACTCACTTCTAGTTCCAAAACTGCTTAATATTTTCGACCCCAAGATGTGTTTTCCCACAAATTAGTCCAAGATAAGTTTGCAGGCAAGGGAATCCCAATTAACCATACACCCTTATTCCCATGCTGTGGCAGATGGGTGCATACCCAACAGTTCATCTTATTAGTTACTTGAGAAATTGTTTGTATTAAGGTCAGGTGTAAGTTCTCATCCCAAGTTGCCCACCCCAAATCCGAGAACCGCACCCCTGCAATCATTAGGATCTGGAAAACCGTAATTTTGTTGGTCCAATTGGAGTGGTGGTCCATATCCTCGCCGGGGCCTTCTTCACCCTTGAATTGTGGATCCAAGCTGCTTGCTTCTTAATCTTAATGGCGGTGTGTGTTGTCAGTAATACTTGGTATGGTCCCATCCACTTTCCTTCCATTTTTCCTGCACGGGTTGTCCTGAAAAAGTCTTTATATATATATAATCCCCGAGCTTAAAGGGGTGGATTGGTTGATCCAACCCTCTAGCCCTGGTCCCTAAAACAAATTTATGTACTTTATTTAATTGTTTCTGAAGTTCAGTTATATAAGCATATAAATATTCTGATCCTAACTGCGTTAGGTCCTCTCCACTAAATAGAAATTGCTATGGCCTTCCATATAAGATTTTGAAGGGACTCAAATTTCCTTTTATTCTAGGTTTAACTCTAATTCCAAGTAATGCTAAAGGGAGGGATTGAGGCCATGACAAATTAGCTTCTTATCCAATTTTAGCTACTTATTGTTTAATTAAATGGTTCATTTTTTCTACCTGTCCACTTGCCTGTGGTCTATAAGGAGTATGCAGTTGCCAATCTATCTTTAGAATCTTACTTATCTGTTCTACCACTTCTGCACAAAAATGTGAAACTCTATCAGAAGACATTGCTACTAGAATCCCAAAGCATGGTATTATTTCATTTAACAAGACTTGAACCACTTCTCTTGCTTTGTTTGTTCGACAGGGAAAGGCTTCAGGCCTTCCTGAAAACGTGTCAGTCAGAACCAGTTAAAAATGATACCCCTCTTTTCTAGGGAGTTCTGAAAAATCAATTTGCCACTGTTGCCCCGAATAATTTCCTTTACCGATTATTCCAAATTTTATTCTATCCTTGATATTGGGGTTATTGTGTAAGCAAATGCTACATTGTTGAGTTACTTGTTTTATCATATCGTCCCACTAATGTCTGACTCAGGCTCTTATGCAGTGTGCCAGCTCCCCAATGCGTTTTATTGTGTTCTGTAAGAACTATGGGCCATGTCAAACTAGAGGGTATTACTATGTGGTTATCTTTTAAATATACTCATCCATCTGGTTTCATTTTACCTTTCAAATCTTCAATTAATTTTAAGTCTTCTTTTGTATAATTTGGATATAGTTTGGATTTTACCGTCTGGTATCAAAGACAATGCCTTCACCTCAGTTATTTCAGCTGCCTGCTTAGCCTCTGCCAATCGATTTTCCAATTTCAAAATCGGTGTTCCCCTTTTGGTGTCCCTGACAATGCATGATAGCTACCTTTTCTGGTTGTTTTACAGCCTCTAACAATTTTAAAATTTCTTCAGCATACTTTGTGTTTTCACTGAGCGGTCAGCAATCCATGTTCTTTCCAAATTGCTCCATGAGCACGTACCACGCCGAATGTATATTTAGGATCTGTCCAAATATTTTCCCTTTTTCCCGCTGCCAGTTCCAATGCTCTCGTGAGAGCAACTATCTCCGCCTTTTGAGCTGATGTTCCAGGGGGTAAAGGCTTAGACTCGATTACCTGCTGAGTAGTTGTTATAGCATATCCAGCTTTACGTTGTCTTTGCGTAACAAAACTGCTCCCATCCGTGAACCAAGTTTCTTCCGCATCTTCCATGGGCTCCTCCTTAAGGTCTGCTCGGCTGGAATACACAGTCTCTATAGTTTCTAAACAATCGTGAATCACAGGTTGTGCCGGAGCATCACTAAGAAAAGAGGCTAGATTCACAATATTAATTATCACAATTTCCACGTCGTCCTGTTCTACCAATATTGCTTGATATTTCAAAATCATCAATTCTTGTTTAAGTTGTTTAAAGACTTTTTGTGCTTCTCCAGTCCAGACTAACTTTGACTGGTTAATCTTTATCAATTCACACAGAGGCTTTAGCAATAGTCCATAATTATAAATCCAAAGGCGACACCAACCTGTCATTCCTAAAAAGGTTTGTAGCTCCTTTACCATTTGAGGTTCTGGAGTCCGGCAAATGACTTCCTTATGTTCAGTTCCTAGTTCTCGTTGTCCTTCCGAAATGTCAAATCCCAGATAGGTCACACTTTGTTGAGCCAGCTGGACTTTCTGTCAAGAGACTTGATATCCATTTAAACCCAGAAAATTAAGACGACTTATAGTCCATTGAATACAACTCCCTTTAGTCTCGGTAGCTATTAAGAGATCATCTACATATTGTAACAAAGCACCTTCAGTGTCCGGAGGTATCCATGTTTCGAGTTCCCTTGCTAATTGGTTTCCAAAAATAGTGGGGCTATTCTTGAATCGTTGAGGTAGTCATGTCCACGTAAGCTGCGTCTTTTTGCCTGAATCGGGATTTTCCCATTCAAAAGCGAATAGGTTTTGGCTTTCTGTGGCTAAGCCTAGGCAGAAGAAGGCATCTTTTAAATCCCGTACGGTAAACCAGACTTGACTATTCTTTAATTTAGTCAGCAAAGTATAAGGGTTTGCCACTACTGGATGTATATCCTCAGTGATTTTATTTATGGCCCTCAAATCCTGAACTAGCCTATAGCTTTTTCATCTGCCTTTTTAATTGGCAATATGGGTGCATTGTATTCTGATTCGCATTCAAGCAATAATCCATACTGAAAAAATTTATCAATTATCTCTTTAATTCCTTTCCTATCTTCTATCCTCAAAGGATATTACTTAACCTTAACGGGTTTCTCTCCTGGCTTTAATTTAATAATTATTAAGGTCACATTTTTAGCTCTTCCAGGGACTTTGGTAGCCCAAACTCCTGGACATACTTGATCTGTGATCTCTAAAGGTATTTCACTTTTAGGGTCACTTTGTATTAGTGCCAAGCTTAACACATTTCTTAGTTGTTCTTCTCCTCTTCTTAATTCCATTTTCCCTTTTTCAAAGACAATTTCTGCTCCTACTTGCTCTAATAAATCTCTACCTAAGAGTGCCCATGAGGAGCTAGGCATAGATAAAAATCTGTGTATGCCCCATTGTTTCCCTAACTTGTACTTCAAAGGTTCACAAAAATAAGCCTTTTTGGTTACACCTTGTCCTGGTTTCAGTTAGAACAGAGGTAATTTTCTTCCTAGTAGCTGGTAGAATGCTATGTTATGGCTTAGGATGAGAAGAGTGCTGGTAACACCCCGATGTTTCAATTGTTGCAGAGCAATGCTTATACCAAGCCAAGGACATCTCAGCTTCTTGCTCTGTCCTGCCAACAGGCAGGCTGGGGGTGCAGGAAGAGCTGGGAGGGGACAGACCCAGGACAGGTGACCCAAACTAGCCAAGGGGGTATTCCATAGCATCTGACGTCAGGCTAAACAATACATAGGGGTGGCTAGCCAGGGGGAGGGGGCTGGACTGCTCGGGGTTAGGCTGGGCATCGGTCAGCGGGTGGTGAGCAATTGCATTGTGCATCACTTGTTTGTACACATTATTAGTAGTGGTACTATTATCATCATTGTATTATTATTATTATTATTATTAATAATAATAATATTATTATTAATATTAATATTATTATTATTTTGTCTTATTAAACTGTCTTTATCTCAACTCACGGGCTTCACTTTCCATTTCTCTCCCCCATCCCAGAGAGGGAGGGGGAGGGGGAGCGAACAGCTGCGTGGTGTTTAGCTGCCGGCCGGGTTAAACCACGACACACCTTTTACCCTAACATAATAATTCTGTGAAGGCATTAATGCTTGATTTAGAACTGAATACGTTGCCCCAGAGCAATAAGAAATTTCACTTCCATTCCTCCCCTAGCTTCATTATAACCAGTGGAGGATCCGCTAGGGTAGATTCCCCAGGTCCCCGTTATTCCTGTTGAAATCAGGGGTTGATTACCCTAGGAAAAGGCTAGTCAATTTGTCCTCCAAAGCCAGGTCCAAACCGTTTTGTTTTATTTATTTATTTATTTATTTATTTATTTATTTATTTATTTATTTATTTATTTTCATTACATTTCAGAGTTGGTCCAAAAATTCCATAGGGCTTTCTTTTAGACCTTGTTGGAAGCATATTCTCAATTCCCAATTCATCCAGGTTTTAGTATTTACTTAACCGTTCATAATTTTCAGGATGATTCGGGTCTTAGTGGGGGTCGGTCAGGGGAATGCAATTGTCCACAGTTCCCTGAACGGTCCCATCAGCAATCTGAGCTCGCACATGAACTCAGGTTGTTTGAAGAGTTGACCTCTTTTCTGTTTCTCTGACAACTCTCTCGGACCGATCATGGTCCCTTTGCCCTAAAGGGCTAACACCCATGATTTTAAGATCTCTGCCTCGGGCAGAGGCAGAACTATTAACATTCCTACATCCTCTTTCCCTGCTCATTCAACTTCAAACACCTTTAACACTTTCAACAACCCTTTTAACACTTCCTTTATCTTTCTCCAGCCTGTACTTCTCTAATGCCAACATCAAAGGTTCAGCCAGGGGCCAACTTAATTCCGTACCTTTTCCCGCCAAGATGCTGAAACATCAGTATACAACATTTCATCCTGTTCTGCTTCTCAAAAAACAACATTAACTCTAGCAAAATATTATAGTTTAAAGTTCCATTTAGGGGCCACTTTTCTCCACATTCCAGCTTATAAGGCGGCCACCACTGATTACGATATTTTATCAATGTTTTCCTGTTC
This sequence comes from Netta rufina, assembly GCF_964035555.1. NCBI lineage: Eukaryota > Metazoa > Chordata > Aves > Anseriformes > Anatidae > Netta > Netta rufina. The sequence continues at coordinate 32,948,766 of NC_140131.1, read as the reverse complement.
ACACTTCCACCGGCAGATCCTCCAATATCCTTCCAGTGACTTCAAACACATCCTAACACACTTTTCTTTAAAATTTCACTGCTTGTTTGCCCCCCCAGTTTCCAGTTTACACTTTCAGAATACACGTGTTACTTACAAAAGCGTATCACAAAATGTATCACTCACAAAAATACGGGCACGCAATATCTTTCAGTAGCGATGCCACAAAACTACTATTACCAGCAATATTGCCAAAATCACAGTAACAATAGTCAGAGTCAAATTCCACATGCGATAAGTCAGAAAACCGAACTGTGTAACACCGTAACGATATCTTTCTTATAACAATGCCACGAACCTACTATTACCACCAGGAAAATAGCCAAAATCGCAGTAACAATAACCAGAGTTAAATACCATACTCCATGAGTCAGAAAACCGAAATAGACAACACAATTCCAGATGGACCTTAAAGCGAGCTCCTTCCTTAAGGTCCCCAAACATGTACTTATGGTGCTAACCACAAAGTATATACCAAACACTGCCTCGCAGAAGATCACCTTCTGACTTACAGACAGTTCCAGATGACCGGTCTACCAGAAAACCAAACCAGAACAAAGAATATACTCACTTACAATGATGGGGTCCTTGTCTGCCTCCGCAGTGATCCGGTGAGTCGAGGAGTCCCTCCGGGAAATCCCGGGGGTACCCTAGGGAGTCCTGTTCCCAGCAGGTCCTGCAGTCCGGCAGAGAGGTTGTCCCATCTGGGTCGCCAAATTGATTCGAAGATCGAAGCCGAAATTCCTTTAAGTGGTATATTCTTTATTGCAGCGCTGGATGCACGGGGGATCTCTCCACCTATCGTGCATACCCAAAGCAGAAAGCAGTCTTGAATTTATACAATCAATCTATCAATATTCTACAAGCACCTATACATATGCATTACCTATCCCCGCCTTCCCTCGCTTCTCATGCTAATTAGCCTTTTGGCACCTTGCGCCTGCGCAGAGCCTTCCAAGAATTGTGGGCAGGGGTCTTTGGGACGTGGGCAGGGCTCTTTGGGAGGAAGACCCCGAGTCTTCCTCACAGTGTACTTTTCACCTTTGGTCAGGAATCTGCTGAATTGGCATGTTTCTTAATTGCAAGAGCTGGTTGTTGCTAATTCTCCCGTTTGTTGTATCTTTATAATGAATTCCAATGTCCAGTTTCGAGAGTTATAGTCCTTACATTCGTTTCTCTGTCCGCCTGCCGCTTCCTTATCATGAGTTCCAGTGTCTTGTTTCGAGATATACAGTCCTTGTCTGGGGATTGTCCTTGCCTCCCCAATACCTCCTTAATCAATCCCCCCTTTTCTTTTCCCAGGCAAATTCTTTTGCATCAGATACTTTCATTATTTACAGTAACACAACAAAGCAGGCATCTAAACAACATGCACACAAATATTCCTAACACTACTAATACGATTAGAGCAATGAATACTTGTTTCAACCATTGGAAATTGGGCAACCAGGAGGTTAACTTATTCCATAGTTCACTAAAACTCCATGAAAGATCATCTTTACTGATCTCATGGAGGATCCTTGTCTGCTTCCATATTTCTTCCAGGTCGGTAGAGATCCTTCCACTCTGACCTACATACCTACAACAACTTGTGTTTATTACTGTACAGACTCCCCCTTGAGTGGCCAGTAACAAGTCTAGGGCCATCCGATTTTGTAATACTACCTGTGATAAACTAGATATCTCTTCTTGTTGAGCCTTTATAGCATCCAGAATTTTGTTTTCGAACTTCTCTATAATTGCAGAAATATTAACTATTGCCTTTTCCAATTCACTCACTCCTAACCATGGGATAAACCATCGCACAAAACTATGAAAAGGGGTGTGTCTCTCTACCAATGGATTGTTAATTTTTCATCTGATTCTCCGCATATGATTTCTCAAGTAACCTCGAGGCACTACATCATGTACTGTCATATTGGGGACTACCGCTCCAAGAGTGCAAGTTCCCTTCCAATTCTCAGGCAAGACCTTACGGGCTGTATCATTGCATAGCCAATACCACCCTTTTCCTTCTGGAACCGTCCAGCTGGTTGAATTTGCCCAGCCGCTAGTCGTACTAATATCAATTGTTCAATTACAAGATGTCTGATTTCCCACAGAAGTAGTATCCGTATTTATACAATGCTGTTTTCCTATACCCTTAGGCGGGTTACACCTTTGTACACATACATAATAGGATTCTAACGGCATGAAGCTACTCACTTCTAGTTCCAAAACTGCTTAATATTTTCGACCCCAAGACCTGTTTTCCCACAAATTAGTCCAAGATAAGTTTGCAGGCAAGGGAATCCCAATTAACCATACACCCTTATTCCCATGCTGTGGCAGATGGGTGCATACCCAACAGTTCGTCTTATTAGTTACTTGAGAAATTGTTTGTATTAAGGTCAGGTGTAAGTTCTCATCCCAAGTTGCCCACCCCAAATCCGAGAACCGCACCCCTGCAATCATTAGGATCTGGAAAACCGTAATTTTGTTGGTCCAATTGGAGTGGTGGTCCATATCCTCGCCGGGGCCTTCTTCACCCTTGAATTGTGGATCCAAGCTGCTTGCTTCTTAATCTTAATGGCGGTGTGTGTTGTCAGTAATACTTGGTATGGTCCCATCCACTTTCCTTCCATTTTTCCTGCACGGGTTGTCCTGAAAAAGTCTTTATATATATATAATCCCCGAGCTTAAAGGGGTGGATTGGTTGATCCAACCCTCTAGCCCTGGTCCCTAAAACAAATTTATGTACTTTATTTAATTGTTTCTGAAGTTCAGTTATATAAGCATATAAATATTCTGATCCTAACTGCGTTAGGTCCTCTCCACTAAATAGAAATTGCTATGGCCTTCCATATAAGATTTTGAAGGGACTCAAATTTCCTTTTATTCTAGGTTTAACTCTAATTCCAAGTAATGCTAAAGGGAGGGATTGAGGCCATGACAAATTAGCTTCTTATCCAATTTTAGCTATTTATTGTTTAATTAAATGGTTCATTTTTTCTACCTGTCCACTTGCCTGTGGTCTATAAGGAGTATGCAGTTGCCAATCTATCTTTAGAATCTTACTTATCTGTTCTACCACTTGTGCACAAAAATGTGAAACTCTATCAGAAGACATTGCTACTAGAATCCCAAAGCATGCTATTATTTCATTTAACAAGACTTGAACCACTTCTCTTGCTTTGTTTGTTCGACAGGGAAAGGCTTCAGGCCTTCCTGAAAACGTGTCAGTCAGAACCAGTAAATAATGATACCCCCCTTTTCTAGGGAGTTCTGAAAAATCAATTTGCCACTGTTGCCCCGAATAATTTCCTTTACCGATTATTCCAAATTTTATTCTATTCTTGGTATTGGGGTTATTGTGTAAGCAAATGCTACATTGTTGAGTTACTTGTTTTATCGTATCGTCCCACTAATGTCTGACTCAGGCTCTTATGCAGTGTGCCAGCTCCCCAGTGCGTTTTATTGTGTTCTGTAAGAACTATGGGCCATGTCAAACTAGAGGGTATTACTATGTGATTATCTTTTAAATATACTCATCCATCTGGTTTCATTTTACCTTTCAAATCTGCAATTAATTTTAAGTCTTCTTTTGTATAATTTGGATATAGTTTGGATTTTACCGTCTGGTATCAAAGACAATGCCTTCACCTCAGTTATTTCAGCTGCCTGCTTAGCCTCTGCCAATCGATTTTCCAATTTCAAAATCGGTGTTCCCCTTTTGGTGTCCCTGACAATGCATGATAGCTACCTTTTCTGGTTGTTTTACAGCCTCTAACAATTTTAAAATTTCTTCAGCATACTTTGTGTTTTCACTGAGCGGTCAGCAATCCATGTTCTTTCCAAATTGCTCCATGAGCATGTACCACGCCGAATGTATATTTAGAATCTGTCCAAATATTTACCCTTTTTCCCGCTGCCAGTTCCAATGCTCTCGTGAGAGCAACTATCTCCGCCTTTTGAGCTGATGTTCCAGGGGTAAAGGCTTAGACTCGATTACCTGCTGAGTAGTTGTTATAGCATATCCAGCTTTACGTTGTCTTTGCGTAACAAAACTGCTCCCATCCGTGAACCAAGTTTCTTCCGCATCTTCCATGGGCTCCTCCTTAAGGTCTGCTCGGCTGGAATACACAGTCTCTATAGTTTCTAAACAATCGTGAATCACAGGTTGTGCCGGAGCATCACTAAGAAAAGAGGCTAGATTCACAATATTAATTATCACAATTTCCACGTCGTCCTGTTCTACCAATATTGCTTGATATTTCAAAATCATCAATTCTTGTTTAAGTTGTTTAAAGACTTTTTGTGCTTCTCCAGTCCAGACTAACTTTGACTGGTTAATCTTTATCAATTCACACAGAGGCTTTAGCAATAGTCCATAATTATAAATCCAAAGGCGACACCAACCTGTCATTCCTAAAAAGGTTTGTAGCTCCTTTACCATTTGAGGTTCTGGAGTCCGGCAAATGACTTCCTTATGTTCAGTTCCTAGTTCTCGTTGTCCTTCCGAAATGTCAAATCCCAGATAGGTCACACTTTGTTGAGCCAGCTGGACTTTCTGTCAAGAGACTTGATATCCATTTAAACCCAGAAAATTAAGACGACTTATAGTCCATTGAATACAACTCCCTTTAGTCTCGGTAGCTATTAAGAGATCATCTACATATTGTAACAAAGCACCTTCAGTGTCCGGAGGTATCCATGTTTCGAGTTCCCTTGCTAATTGGTTTCCAAAAATAGTGGGGCTATTCTTGAATCCTTGAGGTAGTCATGTCCACGTAAGCTGCGTCTTTCTGCCTGAATCGGGATTTTCCCATTCAAAGGCGAATAGGTTTTGGCTTTCTGTGGCTAAGCCTAGGCAGAAGAAGGCATCTTTTAAATCCCGTACGGTAAACCAGACTTGACTATTCTTTAATTTAGTCAGCAAAGTATAAGGGTTTGCCACTACTGGATGTATATCCTCAGTGATTTTATTTATGGCCCTCAAATCCTGAACTAGCCTATAGCTTTTTCATCTGCCTTTTTAATTGGCAATATGGGTGCATTGTATTCTGATTCGCATTCAAGCAATAATCCATACTGTAAACATTTATCAATTATCTCTTTAATTCCTTTCCTATCTTCTATCCTCAAAGGATATTACTTAACCTTAACGGGTTTCTCTCCTGGCTTTAATTTAATAACTATTAAGGTCACATTTTTAGCTCTTCCAGGGACTTCGGTAGCCCAAACTCCTGGACATACTTGATCTGTGATCTCTAAAGGTATTTCACTTTTAGGGTCACTTTGTATTAGTGCCAAGCTTAACACATTTCTTAGTTGTTCTTCTCCTCTTCTTAATTCCATTTTCCCTTTTTCAAAGACAATTTCTGCTCCTACTTGCTCTAATAAATCTCTACCTAAGAGTGCCCATGAGGAGCTAGGCATAGATCAAAATCTGTGTATGCCCCATTGTTTCCCTAACTTGTACTTCAAAGGTTCACAAAAATAAGCCTTTTCGGTTACACCTTGTCCTGGTTTCAGTTAGAACAGAGGTAATTTTCTTTCTAGTAGCTGGTAGAATGCTATGTTTTGGCTTAGGATGAGAAGAGTGCTGATAACACCCCGATGTTTTAATTGTTGCAGAGCAATGCTTATACCAAGCCAAGGACATCTCAGCTTCTTGCTCTGTCCTGCCAACAGGCAGGCTGGGGGTGCAGGAAGAGCTGGGAGGGGACAGACCCAGGACAGGTGACCTAAACTAGCCAAAGGGGTATTCCATAGCATCTGACGTCAGGCTAAACAATACATAGGGGTGGCTAGCCAGGGGGAGGGGGCCGGACTGCTCGGGGTTAGGCTGGGCATCGGTCAGCGGGTGGTGAGCAATTGCATTGTGCATCACTTGTTTGTACACATTATTAGTAGTGGTACTATTATCATCATTGTAATATTATTATTATTATTATTATTATTATTATTATTATTATTATTATTTAGTCTTATTAAACTGTCTTTATCTCAACTCACAGGCTTCACTTTCCATTTCTCTCCCCCGTCCCAGAGAGGGAGGGGGAGGGGGAGCGAACAGCTGCGTGGTGTTTAGCTGCCGGCCGGGTTAAACCACGACACACCTTTTACCCTAACATAATAATTCTGTGAAGGCATTAATGTTTGATTTAGAACTGAATACGTTGCCCCAGAGCAATAAGAAATTTCACTTCCATTCCTCCCCTAGCTTCATTATAACCAGTGGAGGATCCGCTAGGGTAGATTCCCCAGGTCCCCGTTATTCCTGTTGAAATCAGGGGTTGATTACCCTAGGAAAAGGCTAGTCAATTTGTCCTCCAAAGCCAGGTCCAAACCGTTTTGTTTTATTTATTTATTTATTTATTTATTTTCATTACATTTCAGAGTTGGTCCAAAAATTCCATAGGGCTTTCTTTTAGACCTTGTTGGAAGCATATTCTCAATTCCCAGTTCATCCAGGTTTTAGTATTTACTTAACCGTTCATAATTTTCAGGATGATTCGGGTCTTAGTGGGGGTCGGTCAGGGGAATGCAATTGTCCACAGTTCCCTGAACGGTCCCATCAGCAATCTGAGCTCGCACATGAACTCAGGTTGTTTTAAGAGTTGACCTCTTTTCTGTTTCTCTGACAACTCTCTCGGACCGGACCGATCATGGTCCCTTTGCCCTAAAGGGCTAACACTCATGATTTTAAGATCTCTGCCTCAGGCAGAGGCAGAACTATTAACATTCCTACATCCTCTTTCCCTGCTCATTCAACTTCAAACACCTTTAACACTTTCAACAACCCTTTTAACACTTCCTTTATCTTTCTCCAGCCTCTACTTCTCTAATGCCAACATCAAAGGTTCAGTCAGGGGCCAACTTAATTCCGTACCTTTTCCCACCAAGATGCTGAAACATCAGTATACAACATTTCATCCTGTTCTGCTTCTCAAAAAACAACATTAACTGAAGCAAAATATTAGAGTTTAAAGTTCAATTTAGGGGCCACTTTTCTCCACATTCCAGCTTATAAAGCGGCCACCACTGATTACGATATTTTATCAATGTTTTCCTGTTCACACTTCCACCGGCAGATCCTCCAATATCCTTCCAGTGACTTCAAACACAGCCTAACACACTTTTCTTTAAAATTTCACTGCTTGTTTGCCCCCCCAGTTTCCAGTTTACACTTTCAGAATACACATGTTACTTACAAAAGCGTATCACAAAACGTATCACTCACAAAAATACGGGCACGCAATATCTTTCAGTAGCGATGCCACAAAACTACTATTACCAGCAATATTGCCAAAATCACAGTAACAATAGTCAAATTCCACATGCGATAAGTCAGAAAACCGAACTGTGTAACACCGTAACGATATCTTTCTTATAACAATGCCACGAACCTACTATTACCACCAGGAAAATAGCCAAAATCGCAGTAACAATAACCAGAGTTAAATACCATACTCCATGAGTCAGAAAACCGAAATAGACAACACAATTCCAGATGGACCTTAAAGCGAGCTCCTTCCTTAAGGTCCCCAGACATGTACTTATGGTGCTAACCACAAAGTATATACCAAACACTGCCTCGCAGAAGATAACCTTCTGACTTACAGACAGTTCCAGATGACCGGTCTACCAGAAAACCAAACCAGAATAAAGAATATACTCACTTACAATGATGGGGTCCTTGTCTGCCTCCGCAGTGATCCGGTGAGTCGAGGAGTCCCTCCGGGAAATCCCAGGGGTACCCTAGGGAGTCCTGTTCCCAGCGGGTCCTGCGGTCCGGCAGAGAGGTTGTCCCATCTGGGTCGCCAAATTGATTCAAAGATCGAAGCTGAAATTCCTTTAAGTGGTATATTCTTTATTGCAGCGCTGGATGCACGGGGGATCTCTCCACCTATCGTGCATACCCAAAGCAGAAAGCAGTCTTGAATTTATACAATCAATCTATCAATATTCTACAAGCACGTATACATATGCATTACCTATCCCCGCCTTCCCTCGCTTCTCATGCTAATTAGCCTTTTGGCACCTTGCGCCTGCGCAGAGCCTTCCAAGAATTGTGGGCAGGGGTCTTTGGGACGTGGGCAGGGCTCTTTGGGAGGAAGACCCCGAGTCTTCCTCACAGTGTACTTTTCACCTTTGGTCAGGAATTTGCTGAATTGGCATGTTTCTTAATTGCAAGAGCTGGTTGTTGCTAATTCTCCCGTTTGTTGTATCTTTATAATGAATTCCAATGTCCAGTTTTGAGATTTATAGTCCTTACATTTGTTTCTCTGTCCGCCTGCCACTTCCTTATCATGAGTTCCAGTGTCTTGTTTCGAGATATACAGTCCTTGTCTGGGGATTGTCCTTGCCTCCCCAATACCTCCTTAATCAATCCCCCCTTTTCTTTTCCCAGGCAAATTCTTTTGCATCAGATACTTTCATTATTTACAGTAACACAACAAAGCAGGCATCTAAACAACATGCACACAAATATTCCTAACACTACTAATACGATTAGAGCAATGAATACTTGTTTCAACCATTGGAAATTGGGCAACCAGGAGGTTAACTTATTCCATAGTTCACTAAAACTCCATGAAAGATCATCTTTACTGATCTCATGGAGGATCCTTATCTGCTTCCATATTTCTTCCAGGTCGGTAGAGATCCTTCCACTCTGATCTACATACCTACAACAACTTGTGTTTATTACTGTACAGACTCCCCCTTGAGTGGCCAGTAACAAGTCTAGGGCCATCCGATTTTGTAATACTACCTGTGATAAACTAGATATCTCTTCTTGTTGAGCCTTTATAGCATCCAGAATTTTGTTTTCGAACTTCTCTATAATTGCCGAAATATTATTAACTATTGCCTTTTCCAATTCACTCACTCCTAACCATGGGATAAACCATCGCACAAAACTATGAAAAGGGGTGTGTCTCTCTACCAATGGATTGTTAATTTTTCATCTGATTCTCCGCATATGATTTCTCAAGGAACCTCGAGGCACTACATCATGTACTGTCATACTGGGGACTACCGCTCCAAGAGTGCAAGTTCCCTTCCAATTCTCAGGCAAGACCTTACGGGCTGTATCATTGCATAGCCAATACCACCCTTTTCCTTCTGGAACCGTCCAGCTGGTTGAATTTGCCCAGCCGCTAGTCGTACTAATATCAATTGTTCAATTACAAGCTGTCTGATTTCCCACAGAAGTAGTATCCGTATTTATACAATGCTGTTTTCCTATACCCTTAGGCGGGTTACACCTTTGTACACATACATAATAGGATTCTAACGGCATGAAGCTACTCACTTCTAGTTCCAAAACTGCTTAATATTTTCGACCCCAAGACCTGTTTTCCCACAAATTAGTCCAAGATAAGTTTGCAGGCAAGGGAATCCCAATTAACCATACACACTTATTCCCATGCCGTGGCAGATGGGTGCATACCCAACAGTTCGTCTTATTAGTTACTTGAGAAATTGTTTGTATTAAGGTCAGGTGTAAGTTCTCATCCCAAGTTGCCCACCCCAAATCCGAGAACCGCACCCCTGCAATCATTAGGATCTGGAAAACCGTAATTTTGTTGGTCCAATTGGAGTGGTGGTCCATATCCTCGCCGGGGCCTTCTTCACCCTTGAATTGTGGATCCAAGCTGCTTGCTTCTTAATCTTAATGGCGGTGTGTGTTGTCAGTAATACTTGGTATGGTCCCATCCACTTTCCTTCCATTTTTCCTGCACGGGTTGTCCTGAAAAAGTCTTTATATATATATAATCCCCGAGCTTAAAGGGGTGGATTGGTTGATCCAACCCTCTAGCCCTGGTCCCTAAAACAAATTTATGTACTTTATTTAATTGTTTCTGAAGTTCAGTTATATACGCATATAAATATTCTGATCCTAACTGCGTTAGGTCCTCTCCACTAAATAGAAATTGCTATGGCCTTCCATATAAGATTTTGAAGGGACTCAAATTTCCTTTTATTCTAGGTTTAACTCTAATTCCAAGTAATGCTAAAGGGAGGGATTGAGGCCATGACAAATTAGCTTCTTATCCAATTTTAGCTATTTATTGTTTAATTAAATGGTTCATTTTTTCTACCTGTCCACTTGCCTGTGGTCTATAAGGAGTATGCAGTTGCCAATCTATCTTTAGAATCTTACTTATCTGTTCTACCACTTGTGCACAAAAATGTGAAACTCTATCAGAAGACATTGCTACTAGAATCCCAAAGCATGCTATTATTTCATTTAACAAGACTTGAACCACTTCTCTTGCTTTGTTTGTTCGACAGCGAAAGGCTTCAGGCCTTCCTGAAAACGTGTCAGTCAGAACCAGTAAATAACGATACCCCCCTTTTCTAGGGAGTTCTGAAAAATCAATTTGCCACTGTTGCCCCGAATAATTTCCTTTACCGATTATTCCAAATTTTATTCTATTCTTGGTATTGGGGTTATTGTGTAAGCAAATGCTACATTGTTGAGTTACTTGTTTTATCGTATCGTCCCACTAATGTCTGACTCAGGCTCTTATGCAGTGTGCCAGCTCCCCAGTGCGTTTTATTGTGTTCTGTAAGAACTATGGGCCATGTCAAACTAGAGGGTATTACTATGTGATTATCTTTTAAATATACTCATCCATCTGGTTTCATTTTACCTTTCAAATCTTCAATTAATTTTAAGTCTTCTTTTGTATAATTTGGATATAGTTTGGATTTTACCGTCTGGTATCAAAGACAATGCCTTCACCTCAGTTATTTCAGCTGCCTGCTTAGCCTCTGCCAATCGATTTTCCAATTTCAAAATCGGTGTTCCCCTTTTGGTGTCCCTGACAATGCATGATAGCTACCTTTTCTGGTTGTTTTACAGCCTCTAACAATTTTAAAATTTCTTCAGCATACTTTGTGTTTTCACTGAGCGGTCAGCAATCCATGTTCTTTCCAAATTGCTCCATGAGCACGTACCACGCCGAATGTATATTTAGGATCTGTCCAAATATTTTCCCTTTTTCCCGCTGCCAGTTCCAATGCTCTCGTGAGAGCAACTATCTCCGCCTTTTGAGCTGATGTTCCAGGGGGTAAAGGCTTAGACTCGATTACCTGCTGAGTAGTTGTTATAGCATATCCAGCTTTACGTTGTCTTTGCGTAACAAAACTGCTCCCATCCGTGAACCAAGTTTCTTCCGCATCTTCCATGGGCTCCTCCTTAAGGTCTGCTCGGCTGGAATACACAGTCTCTATAGTTTCTAAACAATCGTGAATCACAGGTTGTGCCGCAGCATCACTAAGAAAAGAGGCTAGATTCACAATATTAATGATCACAATTTCCACGTCGTCCTGTTCTACCAATATTGCTTGATATTTCAAAATCATCAATTCTTGTTTAAGTTGTTTAAAGACTTTTTGTGCTTCTCCAGTCCAGACTAACTTTGACTGGTTAATCTTTATCAATTCACACAGAGGCTTTACCAATAGTCCATCATTATAAATCCAAAGGCGACACCAACCTGTCATTCCTAAAAAGGTTTGTAGCTCCTTTACCATTTGAGGTTCTGGAGTCCGGCAAATGACTTCCTTATGTTCAGTTCCTAGTTCTCGTTGTCCTTCCGAAATTTCAAATCCCAGATAGGTCACACTTTGTTGAGCCAGCTGGACTTTCTGTCAAGAGACTTGATATCCATTTAAACCCAGAAAATTAAGACGACTTATAGTCCATTGAATACAACTCCCTTTAGTCTCGGTAGCTATTAAGAGATCATCTACATATTGTAACAAAGCACCTTCAGTGTCCGGAGGTATCCATGTTTCGAGTTCCCTTGCTAATTGGTTTCCAAAAATAGTGGGGCTATTCTTGAATCCTTGAGGTAGTCATGTCCACGTAAGCTGCGTCTTTCTGCCTGAATCGGGATTTTCCCATTCAAAAGCGAATAGGTTTTGGCTTTCTGTGGCTAAGCCTAGGCAGAAGAAGGCATCTTTTAAATCCAGTACGGTAAACCAGACTTGACTATTCTTTAATTTAGTCAGCAAAGTATAAGGGTTTGCCACTACTGGATGTATATCCTCAGTGATTTTATTTATGGCCCTCAAATCCTGAACTAGCCTATAGCTTTTTCATCTGCCTTTTTAATTGGCAATATGGGTGCATTGTATTCTGATTCGCATTCAAGCAATAATCCATACTGAAAAAATTTATCAATTATCTCTTTAATTCCTTTCCTATCTTCTATCCTCAAAGGATATTACTTAACCTTAACGGGTTTCTCTCCTGGCTTCAATTTAATAATTATTAAGGTCACATTTTTAGCTCTTCCAGGGACTTCGGTAGCCCAAACTCCTGGACATACTTGATCTGTGATCTCTAAAGGTATTTCACTTTTAGGGTCACTTTGTATTAGTGCCAAGCTTAACACATTTCTTAGTTGTTCTTCTCCTCTTCTTAATTCCATTTTCCCTTTTTCAAAGACAATTTCTGCTCCTACTTGCTCTAATAAATCTCTACCTAAGAGTGCCCATGAGGAGCTAGGCATAGATAAAAATCTGTGTATGCCCCATTGTTTCCCTAACTTGTACTTCAAAGGTTCACAAAAATAAGCCTTTTCGGTTACACCTTGTCCTGGTTTCAGTTAGAACAGAGTTAATTTTCTTCCTAATAGCTGGTAGAATGCTATGTTACGGCTTAGGATGAGAAGAGTGCTGGTAACACCCCGATGTTTCAATTGTTGCAGAGCAATGCTTATACCAAGCCAAGGACATCTCAGCTTCTTGCTCTGTCCTGCCAACAGGCAGGCTGGGGGTGCAGGAAGAGCTGGGAGGGGACAGACCCAGGACAGGTGACCCAAACTAGCTAAAGGGGTATTCCATAGCATCTGACGTCAGGCTAAACAATACATAGGGGTGGCTAGCCAGGGGGAGGGGGCCGGACTGCTCGGGGTTAGGCTGGGCATCGGTCAGCGGGTGGTGAGCAATTGCATTGTGCATCACTTGTTTGTACACATTATTAGTAGTGGTACTATTATCATCATTGTATTATTATTATTATTATTATTATTATTATTATTATTATTATTATTATTATTATTTTGTCTTATTAAACTGTCTTTATCTCAACTCACGGGCTTCACTTTCCATTTCTCTCCCCCATCCCAGAGAGGGAGGGGGAGGGGGAGCGAACAGCTGCATGGTGTTTAGCTGCCGGCCGGGTTAAACCACGACACACCTTTTACCCTAACATAATAATTCTGTGAAGGCATTAATGCTTGATTTAGAACTGAATACGTTGCCCCATAGCAATAAGAAATTTCACTTCCATTCCTCCCCTAGCTTCATTATAACCAGTGGAGGATCCGCTAGGGTAGATTCCCCAGGTCCCCGTTATTCCTGTTGAAATCAGGGGTTGATTACCCTAGGAAAAGGCTAGTCAATTTGTCCTCCAAAGCCAGGTCCAAACCGTTTTGTTTTATTTATTTATTTATTTATTTATTTTCATTACATTTCAGAGTTGGTCCAAAAATTCCATAGGGCTTTCTTTTAGACCTTGTTGGAAGCATATTCTCAATTCCCAATTCATCCAGGTTTTAGTGTTTACTTAACCGTTCATAATTTTCAGGATGATTCGGGCCTTAGTGGGGGTCGGTCAGGGGAATGCAATTGTCCACAGTTCCCTGAACGGTCCCATCAGCAATCTGAGCTCGCACATGAACTCAGGTTGTTTTAAGAGTTGACTGCTTTTCTGTTTGTGTGACAACTCTCTACGACCGGACCGATCATGGTCCCTTTGCCCTAAAGGGCTAACACCCATGATTTTAAGATCTCTGCCTCGGGCAGAGGCAGAACTATTAACATTCCTACATCCTCTTTCCCTGCTCATTCAACTTCAAACACCTTTAACACTTTCCACAACCCTTTTAACACTTCCTTTATCTTTCTCCAGCCTGGACTTCTCTAATGCCAACATCAAAGGTTCAGTCAGGGGCCAACTTAATTCCGTACCTTTTCCCACCAAGATGCTGAAACATCACTATACAACATTTCATCCTGTTCTGCTTCTCAAAAAACAACATTAACTGTAGCAAAATATTAGAGTTTAAAGTTCCATTTAGGGGCCACTTTTCTCCACATTCCAGCTTATAAAGCGGCCACCACTGATTACGATATTTTATCAATGTTTTCCTGTTCACACTTCCACCGGCAGATCCTCCAATATCCTTCCAGTGACTTCAAACACATCCTAACACACTTTTCTTTAAAATTTCACTGCTTGTTTGCCCCCCCAGTTTCCAGTTTACACTTTCAGAATACACGTGTTACTTACAAAAGCGTATCACAACACGTATCACTCACAAAAATACGGGCACGCAATATCTTTCAGTAGCGATGTCACAAAACTACTATTACCAGCAATATTGCCAAAATCACAGTAACAATAGTCAGAGTCAAATTCCACATGCGATAAGTCAGAAAACCGAACTGTGTAACACCGTAACGATATCTTTCTTATAACAATGCCACGAACCTACTACTACCACCAGGAAAATAGCCAAAATCGCAGTAACAATAACCAGAGTTAAATACCATACTCCATGAGTCAGAAAACCGAAATAGACAACACAATTCCAGATGGACCTTAAAGCGAGCTCCTTCCTTAAGGTCCCCAGACATGTACTTATGGTGCTAACCACAAAGTATATACCAAACACTGCCTCGCAGAAGATCACCTTCTGACTTACAGACAGTTCCAGATGACCGGTCTACCAGAAAACCAAACCAGAATAAAGAATATACTCACTTACAATGATGGGGTCCTTGTCTGCCTCCGCAGTGATCCGGTGAGTCGAGGAGTCCCTCCGGGAAATCCCAGGGGTACCCTAGGGAGTCCTGTTCCCAGCGGGTCCTGCGGTCCGGCAGAGAGGTTGTCCCATCTGGGTCGCCAAATTGATTCAAAGATCGAAGCCGAAATTCCTTTAAGTGGTATATTCTTTATTGCAGCGCTGGATGCACGGGGGATCTCTCCACCTATCGTGCATACCCAAAGCAGAAAGCAGTCTTGAATTTATACAATCAATCTATCAATATTCTACAAGCACCTATACATATGCATTACCTATCCCCGCCTTCCCTCGCTTCTCATGCTAATTAGCCTTTTGGCACCTTGCGCCTGCGCAGAGCCTTCCAAGAATTGTGGGCAGGGGTCTTTGGGACGTGGGCAGGGCTCTTTGGGAGGAAGACCCCGAGTCTTCCTCACAGTGTACTTTTCACCTTTGGTCAGGAATCTGCTGAATTGGCATGTTTCTTAATTGCAAGAGCTGGTTGTTGCTAATTCTCCCGTTTGTTGTATCTTTATAATGAATTCCAACGTCCAGTTTCGAGATTTATAGTCCTTACATTCGTTTCTCTGTCCGCCTGCCGCTTCCTTATCATGAGTTCCAGTGTCTTGTTGCAAGATATACAGTCCTTGTCTGGGGATTGTCCTTGCCTCCCCAATACCTCCTTAATCAGCCTGCACACAATTATCTGAGAATGAAAGCTGCTTTCCAGTAATTCAGAAAGCCAAGTTACGTCTCAGCCTTGAGCATCTCGGGCTTCTGGGCCAGTCTGTAACATTTGGCACCAGCACTAATACTTTTTTTGGCATATGTTTAGCGTTTGGGGCCTGTGTCTGGGATTTGGGCCCTGTCTCGAACCACTGGGGCTTTGTCCTGGGTTTTGGAGCCTGCCTCTAGAGTTCAGGGCCTGTGATTAGGCTTTTGGGGTCTGTGTCTGGGGGCCAGTATCTGGGGGCAAGGGGGGAGCTGCTTGTAGACCCTTGGGGCCAGCATTGAGGGGGTTGGGAGCTGACTCTACGCCTTTGGGGCCTGCTTCTGGGAGGTGGAGGGCTGAGACCAGCATCTGGGGGAGGGGTGGGAGCTCTTTGTATTCCTTTGGAGCCTGTGTCGGCGGGGCAGGGGGGGGGGGGGGAAGGGGAGGGTTGGTTGGGAGCTGCTTGTACACTGTTGGAGCCTGGGTTGAGGGAGGAGGTTTGGAGCTGCTTCTACACCTTTGGGCCTGGCATCGGAGGTAGGGGGTTGGGTGCTGGTTGTAGGGGCCTGTGTTTGGGGGGGGGGCTTGGGACCTGCGTCTGGGGGAGGGGTGGGAGCTGCTTGTACACCTTTGGGGCCTGCATCTGTGGGGGGTCAGGGCCTGTGTCTAGCGGGCTGGGAACTGCTTGTACAATGTAGGAATCTGTTTCTGCAGGGTGGCTGGGAGCTGTTTGTACAACTTTGGGGCCAGCATCTGGGGGTGGCTGGGAGCTGCCTGTACACTGTAGGGGCCTGTGTTTGTGGGGGGCTTGGGTGCCTCCCTCGGGGGGGGGGGGGGGAGGGTTGGGAGCTGCTTGTATAGGGTAGGGGGCCTGCCTGGCAGGGGTTGGGAGCTGCTTGTAGAATTTGGGGCCCTGTGTCTGGGGGGGGGTTGGGGCCTGTGTCTCAGGGGTGTTGGGAACTGGTTGTACACCTTTGGGTCCTGTCTCTGGGGGGGGGAGCTACTTGTACCCTTACCATAAGCCGTACTCTAACACATAGTTCTACCAGTACCCTTACCGTAACCCTTACCTTTACCCTTACTCTTACCCTTACCAAAGCATTACCCTTACCCTTAACGTAAGCCTAAACCTTAACCTTATCCTTATACTTACACTTACCGTAACCCTTACCCTTTCTGCTACACTTACCCTTAGCCTAAATCTAAACCTTACACTTACCCTAACCCTAACACTTACCCTTACCATTACCCATATACTTACTCTTACCCTAACCCTAAATCTTACCCAAACACTTACCCTGACCCTTACATTAACCCTAAACCGTACCCTAAAACTTACACTTACTCTTAACCTTAACCTTACGCTTAACCTTAACCTACTACTTACCCTTTCTTATCCGTCACCCTACACCTAAAATTAACCCTAACCATTACCCTAACACTTACCCTTACCCTAACCCTTACTCTAACCCTTACAATGACCCGTACCCTTACACATACACTTACTCTTACCCTAAACCTTACCCTTACCATAAGCCATATTCTAACAAATTCTACCCGTACCCTTACCCTTACCGTAATCCTTACCCTTTATGTTACCCTAAACCTTACCCTTACCCTAACACTTACCCTTATCGTAAACCTTACCCTTTCTGCTACATTTACCATTAGCCTAAATCTAAACCTTACACTTACCCTTACCTTAACCCAATACTTACCCTTACGTTTCCCTCACCCTAATCCTAAAATTAACCCTAACCATTACCCTAACACTTAACCGTTACACGTACCCTTATTCTATCCGTTACTCTTACGCTTTCCCTTAACATAAACCTTACCCTTTACCTTACCCTTACCATAAGCCATACATCAACACTTACATGTACACTTATGCTTACACTTATCCTAGTAATTACTCGTACAATTACCCTTAACCTAACCATAAACATTAAGGATAAGCTTAAGGGTCACCCTTAAGGTTAACGTTATCCTAACACTTACACTTAAGTTCAGGGTAAGGGTTAGAGTAAGGGTAAGTGTTAGGGTAATGGTTAGGCTAATTTTAGGTTTAGGGTGAGGGAAACGTAAGGGTAAGTATTAGGTTAAGTTTAAGGATAAGGTTAAGAGTTATGGTAAGGGTTAGGTTTATAAGGGTAAGGGTTTGGGAAATGTTTAGGATAAGGGTAAGAGAAGGGATAATAGTAAGGGTAAGGATGATGTTTAGTGTAAGGGTTAGATTTAGTTAAGGGTAAGGGTTAGTGTAAGTTTAAGAGTAAGGGTAAGTGTAAGGGTATGTGTAAAAGTACGGGTAATTGTAAGGGTTAGAGTAAGGGTTAGGGTAAAGGTAAGTGTTAGGGTAATGGTTAGGGTTAATTTTAGGGTTAGGGTGAGGGAAACGTAAGAGTAAGTATTAGGTTACAGCTAAGGTTAAGGTTAAGAGTAAGTGTAAGGTTTAGTGTAAGGATTAGGGTTAATGTAAGGGTCAAGGTAAAGGTTGGGGTAAAGGTTTAGGTAAAGGGTAAAAATATGTATATTGTAAGGGTGAGGGGTTAGGGTAATGGTTAGATTTTAGTTAGATTTAGGTAAGGGTGAGGGTTCGGGTAAGGTTTAGAATTAGGCAAAGGGTAAGTGTAGCAGAACGGGTAAGGTTTAGGATAAGGGTAAGTGTTAGGATAAGGGTAAGGTTTAGGGTTAGCTTAATAGTAAGGTTAAGGGTAATTGTACGAGTAATTGCTAGGGTAAGTGCAAGCGTAAGTGTACATGTAAGTGTTGTTGTATAGCTTATGGTAAGGGTAAGGTAAAGGGTAAGGTTTATCTTAAGGGTAAGCGTAAGGGTAACGGATAGAGTAAGGGTAAGGGTAAGGTTAAGGGTAACGGTAAGGTTAAGGGTACAAATATGTGTTAGGGTATGGGTTATGGTATGGGTAAGAATTTGGGTAAGTGTAAGGGTATGGGTCAGGGTAAGGGTAAGAGTAAGGGTTAGGGTTAGGGTAAGGTTAAGTGTTAGGGTAATGGTTAGGGTTAGTTTTAGGGTTAAAGTCAGGAAAACTTATGCGTAAGTATTAGGTGAATGTTAAGGGTAAGGTTAAGGTTAAGAGTAAGTGTAAGGTTTAGGGTAAGGGTTAGAGTTAATGTAAGGGCCAGGGTAAGGTTTGGGGTAAGGTTTAGGGTAAGGTTTAGGTTAAGGATAAGTGTTAGGGTAAGGGTAAGGTTAATGGTAACCGTAAGTGTAAAGGTAAGGGTTAGGGTAAGGGTAAGAATAAGGGTATGGGTAATGGTAAGGGCGAGGGTTAGGCTAAGGGTAAGTGTAGCAGAAAGGGTAAGGTTTACTCTAAGGTTTAAGGTTTCGGCTTAGGTTAAGGGTAAGGGTAAGGGTAATTGTATGAATAATTGCTAGGGTAAGTGTAAGCGTAAGTGTACATGTAAGTGTTGTTGTATGGCTTATGGTAAGGGTAAGGTCAAGGGTAAGGTTTATGTTAAGGGTAAGCGTAAGGGTAACAGATAGAGTAAGGGTAAGGGTAAGGTTAAGGGTAACGGTAAGGTTAAGGGTACAAATATGTATTAGGGTATGGGTTATGGTATGGGTAAGAATTTACCCTTACGGTAAGGGTATGGGTAAGAATTTACCCTTACGGTAAGGGTAAGTGTTAGGATAAGGGTAAGGTTTAGGGTTAGGTTAAGGGTAAGGGATAGGGTAAGGGTAAGGGTAAGGGTAACGGTAACGGTAAGGGTAAGGGTTACGGTAAGGGTAAGGGTACGTGTAGAAGTATGTGTTAGAGTATGGGTTATGGTAAGGGTAAGGGTTAGAGTAAGGGTAAGTGCTGGGGTAATGGTTAGGGTTAATTTTAGGGTTAGGGTGAGGGAAAAGTAAGGGTATGTATTAGGTTAAGGTTAAGGGTAAGGTTAAGGTTAAGTGTTAGGGTAAGCGTAAGTTGTATGGATAAGGATAAGTGTAAGGGATAGGGTAAGGGTAAGTGTTCGGGTAAGGGTAAGGTTAATGGTAACCGTAAGTGTAAGGGTAAGGGTTAGGGTAAGGGTATGAGTAAGGGGAAGGGGAAGGGGAAGTCTAAGGGTCCGGGTCAGGGTTAAAAGTTAGAGTAAGGGTTAGGGTTAGGGTTAGGTAAGGATAAGTGTTAGGGTAATGGTTACAGTTAATTTTAGGGTTATGTTGAGGGAACACAGCAACAGTGCGCGCAGTCGCAGAATATACCAGGATGTGCTGCGTAATCCCAGAATTAGCAAGGTATAAAAAGGGACCCTGGCAGGGGTGAGGTGCGTGCCGTTGGCGGAGCTGAGACTCCCCGGCTGCCCAGTGCTGTTTTGCTTGATGTTTGCTTACTCAATAAATTCCTTTCTATGATTAATACAATGCTCTCTGAAAATTAATTAAGGGGGCAACTTATAACACTTTGGACGCTCAAAACCCAAACCCAAAAACTTTGGACGCTCAAAACCCTATCCCGAAAACACTAGGACGCTCCAAACCCTATCCCGAAAACAGGACGCTCAAAGCCCTAACCCAAAAACATTAGGATGCTCCAAGCCCTAACCCAAAAACATTCGGACGCTCAAAACCCAAACCCAAAACATTAAGATGCTCCAAACCCTATCCGGAAAACATTAGGAAGCTCAAAGACCTATCCCAAAAACTTAGGACGCTCAAAACCCTATCCTGGAAACACTGAGATGCTCAGAACCCTATCCTGAAAATTTAGGACGCTCCAAACCCTAACCCAAAAACATTAGGACGCTCAAAGCCCCAACCCAAAACATTAGGACGCTCCAAACCCTATCCTGGAAACATTAAGATGCTCAAAACCCTATCCTGAAAACTGAGGATGCTCATTACCCAGACCCAAAATATTAAGATGCTCAAAACCCTAACCCAACTACTTAGAATGCTTGAAAGCCTATCCCAAAAAATTAGGGCACACAAAAGCCTAACCCCCAAAATTAAGATGCTCAAAATCCAAACCCCCAAAATTAGGATACTCAAAACCCTGGCCCTGGAGAACCTAACCTGAAAAAAAAAAAAAAAAATCTTAAAACCCTAACCGTAAATAACTGACCAAAAATAAAACCTTAAGACTCTAACCCTAAAAAACATATCAACACTACAACCCAAAAAACTCTAATACCCTAACACGCTAACCCTGAAACCCTTAAAACCCTAACCCCCAAATCCTTAAAACCCTAACCGTTAAAACTCCAACCCTAAAAACCTTAAAATCCTAAACATAAACCCTGAAACCCCTTACCCTGAAACCCAACCCTAGTGCCCAATCCCTGAAACCTTAAAACCCTGAATCAATCTGTAGCAAATAGCATAGGCTGAGTCGAGGATCTCAGTACAGTAGCATTATTATTCGAGATTACAATGGCGGGTGTCCCACAAGCAGGAGGGTGCCTACTAATTCCATACACAGTTTATACACTTTTTTTTTCTGCCGAGGACCGGGACCCTCCCCTGTTTCCCCTTTAACTGTGCTATTCAAGGTTCATAATCTAGCTGGTGCTTCACAGAAAATACACAGCTGCTAGCCTGTTACAAGTCACATTTCTTTTGAGGTTTTTACTCTTTGAGGTGGTAATGTTTCTTACGCCGTGATTTCCACCTAATTGCTGTAAGGATTCTGGTTGTCTGCGTTTTACAAGGTTGTCTGTTATAATAAATAAAAGTCCCAAATAGGATTACAATCAAAGTTTACAATTCACTGAATGAATAGAGGTAAGCAAACAGTGCTGGGTACGCCGGGAGTCTCTGCTCCACCAAGACACGCACCAGTTATACACCAGTTACCTCCCTTAAGGGATATAGAGAAGCCCTCTCAGATACGTCCGTCCTACTTCTCCTGCATGCGGCCGGAGGTCGGTCTAATTCTGGTGCTGTTGGTGGTGGAGGCTGGGGCAACGGTGGTACTGGTGGCGATACCACAGCCACCGGAGGGGGAGCTGCCGAGGGTGGATTGTTAGGATATGGAGGTGGTAGCTTATCCAACGGCTCACGTTTATCTTCTTTTTCTTTTTCATGTTCTTCTTGTTCTTCAAATTTCTTACCTGCTTTTAGTGTAAATATTGAGGCTGGAAAAGGACCTGAAGTCCTCCTGATCCATAATCCTGCATAATCACTTTCTTCCTGGCTAAAAGGTTCCTTTGAATTAACATGGATATTTAAGGCCTGGCAAATCCAGTCTTTGAAGGATCCAAAAACAGGCCAAAAGACATGTAGTCTTAAAGGCTCCTTTGGCCATTCTGTCACACAATACTGGACCATTTTTAATTTACTTTTTCCATTTCTGGGGTCCCTATCATTCCAATTTCTAACCGTTATTCCTAATGGACTTTCTGGTGGTATGACTGGTAATTTGCTCCCTTTCTTCTGGTCTCTGGTCTTCGATTTTGTCTGACCCATCTAGGAATTTTACTATGGCAATTCCCACAGCCCTTGGTTACCTTAGTAAGAGTGTCTTGCAGGGGGTCGAGGACCTATCACACACCCACAAATCCTATAGGAATCCCTTCGGTCCTTCACCGGCCAAGTCCCTCGCGGGAGATTGGGACCGCGGTTAGAAGACCTCCACAATCGCTTCGGAACTAAGTTCCATCTCAGTCACACTCTTACACACACAGGCAACCGAACCCCACCCAACCGAACAGTATACGCTTTAAATGCTTACGACTCCGTCATCTTTGTTCGGATATTCACACACACAATTACGGGCAAAATATAGTGCTGCAGCTGGCGAGGAGCTGAAAAAAAGAATCAGAAACTTTGTTTACCTTTATTCAGGTTCAAGATGCCATTAGTTCCGACCTGACTCAAAGAGCAGCCACCAAATGGTGGGGGTGCCTCTCCTAGATCAAACCAGAAATCAGCAACCAAAGCCCTCCTGGATGAGCCCCCACTTGTAATAAATGACTGGGTCCCAAATAGGATTGCAATTGAAATTTACAATTTATTAAATGAATAGAGGTAAGCAAGCAGCGCTGGGTGCGCCAGGAGTCTCTGCTCCACCAAGACGCACACAAGTTACATCAGGCGGCTGGTTTTTATGCTGCTAGGCTAACACATATTCATTACTACTTCTACAAAAGGCAGGGTTATTCTAATTAGTTCCCAGAATCCAAACCCTCCCACTGGTGCAGGCGTTATCAGTCTCCGGTGGTCCCTCTGGGGGCCGCTCGTACTGAAGGCTCGTAGTCTTCCTCCCAGGCTTTTCTCTTGTCCATCTCCTTTGTCCATCTTGGCTGGATGGCAGACACTTGCATAGTGTCCCATGCAACAGTTGTAATAGTTAGCAGTTATTCTGAAACCCCTTTGTTCTCTTATCCCCTATTGACCCGAATTGCTGGACCATTCCTTTGCAAGATACAAGAACTATATATATTAACCACTCTGGTTTTCTCAGACTTTTCATCATATCATGCGGCCCTAGCATTGTTCCATATTGACACGAATCAGATGAACTCATTTCACACTGTTAAGCTGTCTTATCACTGCAAGCATATCTCAATACCACCTTCCTTCCCTCTACAGGATGTAACTGCGCAAAAACAACATTTTTATTCCCACAACCTTGATCCCCTTACCCTGAAATCCTTACTCCCCTTAAACCTAACAACTCTAACCACAACCCTAACCCTTATTATCAACCCCCTAACGCTAATGACACTGACCTTAATCCAAACCCCAAACTGCCCCTAACCCCAGACAACCAACAACGAAACACACACACACAAAGATGGAAACTACAAAAAAGGCAAAACCCTGGATACAGGCCCCAAATCACAAATACGCAACCAAAATGCTACAGAAAAGCCCCAGATGCAGGCCCCAAATGCTACTGCTAGGCCTCAAAAGCTCAAGATGCATCCCAAAGCAAAAATGCAGGCCCCAAACGTTACAGAAAAGCCCCCAAACCCAGGCTGCACAAGTCTACAAGCAGGCCCCAAACTGCCAACAGAAGCAGGCACCAACCACACCCAGATGCAGACCCCAACTGCCCACAAGCAGCTCCTACCCCACCACCCCCTCCCAAGAACTGGACTCCACCCAGACACTGGCCCAAGACCCGGACCCGACCCCCGCCAACCCCGCTACCCTCCCCCCGACACAGGTGTACAAGCAGCTCACAACCCGCCCCTTCAGAGACCGGTCCCACTCCCCCCACACCCCCCAAGACATGGGATGCGGAGGTGTACAACCAACTACCAACTCCCTCCCCCTCAAAGGGAGGCCCCAAAGACCCCCAAATGGAGGCACCTAGAGTGAACAAGCACCTCCCAACTCCCCCAGGCACAGGCCCACCCCGCCCCCAAACACAGGCCACAAAGGTGTATAAACAGCCCAGACCCCCCTCCAAGACCATGGCCCCTATAGTGTACAAGCAGCTCCCAACCACCCACAGATGCAGGCCCCAACCCTTCTCAAAAGGGAGGCACCTAGAATGCATGAGCAGCTCCCAACCCCCCTAAACATAGGTCCAAAAGTGCACAAGCAGCTCCCAACCCCCCTCAAATACAGACCCCAAAAGTGTACAAGTAGCTCCCCCCCAGAGACAGGACCCAAAGGTGTACAACCAGTTCCCAACACCCCTGAGACACAGGCCCCAACCCCCCCCCAGACACAGGGCCCCAAATTCTACAAGCAGCTCCCAACCCCTGCCAGGCAGGCCCCCTACCCTATACAAGCAGCTCCCAATCCTCCCCCCCCCCCCTCCCGAGGGAGGCACCCAAGCCCCCCACAAACACAGGCCCCTACAGTGTACAGGCAGCTCCCAGCCACCCCCAGATGCTGGCCCCAAAGTTGTACAAACAGCTCCCAGCCACCCTGCAGAAACAGATTCCTACATTGTACAAGCAGTTCCCAGCCCGCTAGACACAGGCCCTGACCCCCCACAGATGCAGGCCCCAAAGGTGTACAAGCAGCTCCCACCCCTCCCCCAGACGCAGGTCCCAAGCCCCCCCCCCAAACACAGGCCCCTACAACCAGCACCCAACCCCCTACCTCCGATGCCAGGCCCAAAGGTGTAGAAGCAGCTCCAAACCTCCTCCCTCAACCCAGGCTCCAACAGTGTACAAGCAGCTCCCAACCAACCCTCCCCTTCCCCCCCCCCCCTGCCCCGCCGACACAGGCTCCAAAGGAATACAAAGAGCTCCCACCCCTCCCCCAGATGCTGGTCTCAACCCCCCCCCGCCCCCAGAAGCAGGCCCCAAAGGCGTAGAGTCAGCTCCCAACCCCCTCAATGCTGGCCCCAAGGGTCTACAAGCAGCTCCCCCCTTACCCCAGATACCGGCCCCCAGACACAGACCCCAAAAGCCTAATCACAGGCCCTGAACTCTAGAGGCAGGCTCCAAAACCCAGGACAAAGCCCCAGTGGTTCGAGACAGGGCCCAAATCCCAGACACAGGCCCCAAACGCTAAACATATGCCAAAAAAAGTATTAGTACTGGTGCCAAATGTTACAGACTGGCCCAGAAGCCCGAGATGCTCAAGGCTGAGACGTAACTTGGCTTTCTGAATTACTGGAAAGCAGCTTTCATTCTCAGATAATTGTGTGCAGGCTGATTAAGGAGGTATTGGGGAGGCAAGGACAATCCCCAGACAAGGACTGTATATCTCGAAACAAGACACTGGAACTCATGATAAGGAAGCGGCAGGCGGACAGAGAAACGAATGTAAGGACTATAAATCTCGAAACTGGACGTTGGAATTCATTATAAAGATACAACAAACGGGAGAATTAGCAACAACCAGCTCTTGCAATTAAGAAACATGCCAATTCAGCAGATTCCTGACCAAAGGTGAAAAGTACACTGTGAGGAAGACTCGGGGTCTTCCTCCCAAAGACCCCTGCCCACGTTCCAAAGACCCCTGCCCACAATTCTTGGAAGGCTCTGCGCAGGCGCAAGGTGCCAAAAGGCTAATTAGCATGAGAAGCGAGGGAAGGCGGGGATAGGTAATGCATATGTATAGGTGCTTGTAGAATATTGATAGATTGATTGTATAAATTCAAGACTGCTTTCTGCTTTGGGTATGCACGATAGGTGGAGAGATCCCCCGTGCATCCAGCGCTGCAATAAAGAATATACCACTTAAAGGAATTTCGGCTTCGATCTTTGAATCAATTTGGCGACCCAGATGGGACAACCTCTCTGCCGGACTGCAGGACCTGCTGGGAACAGGACTCCCTAGGGTACCCCCGGGATTTCCCGGAGGGACTCCTCGACTCACCGGATCACTGCGGAGGCAGACAAGGACCCCATCATTGTAAGTGAGTATATTCTTTATTCTGGTTTGGTTTTCTGGTAGACTGGTCATCTGGAACTGTCTGTAAGTCAGAAGGTGATCTTCTGCGAGGCAGTGTTTGGTATATACTTTGTGGTTAGCACCATAAGTACATGTATGGGGACCTTAAGGAAGGAGCTCGCTTTAAGGTCCATCTGGAATTGTGTTGTCTATTTCGGTTTTCTGACTCATGGAGTATGGTATTTAACTCTGGTTATTGTTACTGCGATTTTGGCTATTTTCCTGGTGGTAATAGTAGGTTCGTGGCATTGTTATAAGAAAGATATCGTTACGGTGTTACACAGTTCGGTTTTCTGACTTATCGCATGTGGAATTTGACTCTGACTATTGTTACTGTGATTTTGGCAATATTGCTGTTAATAGTAGTTTTGTGACATCGCTACTGAAAGATATTGCGTGCCCATATTTTTGTGAGTGATACGTTTTGTGATACGCTTTTGTAAGTAACATGTGTATTCTGAAAGTGTAAACTGGAAACTGGGGGGGCAAACAAGCAGTGAAATTTTAAAGAAAAGTGTGTTAGGCTGTGTTTGAAGTCACTGGAAGGATATTGGAGGATCTGCCGGTGGAAGTGTGAACAGGAAAACATTGATAAAATATCGTAATCAGTGGTGGCCGCTTTATAAGCTGGAATGTGGAGAAAAGTGGCCCCTAAATGGAACTTTAAACTATAATATTTTGCTAGAGTTAATGTTGTTTTTTGAGAAGCAGAACGGGATGAAATGTTGTATACTGATGTTTCAGCATCTTGGTGGGAAAAGGTACGGAATTAAGTTGGCCCCTGGCTGAACCTTTGATGTTGGCATTAGAGAAGTACAGGCTGGAGAAAGATAAAGGAAGTGTTAAAAGGGTTGTTGAAAGTGTTAAAGGTGTTTGAAGTTGAATGAGCAGGGAAAGAGGATGTAGGAATGTTAATAGTTCTGCCTCTGCCCGAGGCAGAGATCTTAAAATCATGGGTGTTAGCCCTTTAGGGCAAAGGAACCATGATCGGTCCGAGAGAGTTGTCAGAGAAACAGAAAATAGGTCAACCCTTCAAACAACCTGAGTTCATGTGCGAGCTCAGATTGCTGATGGGACCGTTCAGGGAACTGTGGACAATTGCTTTCCCCTGACCAACCCCAACTAGGACCCGAATCATTCTGAAAATTATGAACGGTTAAGTAAATACTAAAACCTGGATGAACTGGGAATTGAGAATATGCTTCCAACAAGGTCTAAAAGAAAGCCCTATGGAATTTTTGGACCAACTCTGAAATGTAATGAAAATAAATAAATAAATAAATAAATAAAACAAAACGGTTTGGACCTGGCTTTGGAGGACAAATTGACTAGCCTTTTCCTAGGGTAATCAACCCCTGATTTCAACAGGAATAACGGGGACCTGGGGAATCTACCCTAGCGGATCCTCCACTGGTTATAATGAAGCTAGGGGAGGAATGGAAGTGAAATTTCTTATTGCTCTGGGGCAACGTATTCAGTTCTAAATCAAGCATTAATGCCTTCACAGAATTATTATGTTAGGGTAAAAGGTGTGTCGTGGTTTAACCCGGCCGGCAGCTAAACACCACGCAGCTGTTCGCTCACCCTCCCCCTCCCTCTCTGGGATGGGGGAGAGAAATGGAAAGTGAAGCCCGTGAGTTGAGATAAAGACAGTTTAATAAGACAAAATAATAATAATAATAATAATAATAATAATAATAATAATAATAATAATAATAATAATAATAATAATAATAATAATAATAATAATACAATGATGATAATAGTACCACTACTAATAATGTGTACAAACAAGTGATGCACAATGCAATTGCTCACCACCCGCTGACCGATGCCCAGCCTAACCCCGAGCAGTTCGGCCCCCTCCCCCTGGCTAGCCACCCCTATGTATTGTTTAGCCTGACGTCAGATGCTATGGAATACCCCTTTGGCTAGTTTGGGTCACCTGTCCTGGGTCTGTCCCCTCCCAGCTCTTACTGCACCCCCAGCCTGCCTGTTGGCAGGACAGAGCAAGAAGCTGAGATGTCCTTGGCTTGGTATAAGCATTGCTCTGCAACAATTAAAACATCAGGGTGTTATCAGCACTCTTCTCATCCTAAGCCAAAACATAGCATTCTACCAGCTACTAGGAAGAAAATTACCTCTGTTCTAACTGAAACCAGGACAAGGTGTAACCGAAAAGGCTTATTTTTGTGAACCTTTGAAGTACAAGTTAGGGAAACAATGGGGCATACACAGATTTTTATCTATGCCTAGCTCCTCATGGGCACTCTTAGGTAGAGATTTATTAGAGCAAGTAGGAGCAGAAATTGTCTTTGAAAAAGGGAAAATGGAATTAAGAAGAGGAGAAGAACAACTAAGAAATGTGTTAAGCTTGGCACTAATACAAAGTGACCCTAAAAGTGAAATACCTTTAGAGATCACAGATCAAGTATGTCCAGGAGTTTGGGCTACCGAAGTCCCTGGAAGAGCTAAAAATGTGACCTTAATAATTATTAAATTAAAGCCAGGAGAGAAACCCGTTAAGGTTAAGTAATATCCTTTGAGGATAGAAGATAGGAAAGGAATTAAAGAGATAATTGATAAATTTTTTCAGTATGGATTATTGCTTGAATGCGAATCAGAATACAATGCACCCATATTGCCAATTAAAAAGGCAGATGAAAAAGCTATAGGCTAGTTCAGGATTTGAGGGCCATAAATAAAATCACTGAGGATATACATCCAGTAGTGGCAAACCCTTATACTTTGCTGACTAAATTAAAGAATAGTCAAGTCTGGTTTACCGTACTGGATTTAAAAGATGCCTTCTTCTGCCTAGGCTTAGCCACAGAAAGCCAAAACCTATTCGCTTTTGAATGGGAAAATCCCGATTCAGGCAGAAAGACGCAGCTTACGTGGACATGACTACCTCAAGGATTCAAGAATAGCCCCACTATTTTTGGAAACCAATTAGCAAGGGAACTCGAAACATGGATACCTCCGGACACTGAAGGTGCTTTGTTACAATATGTAGATGATCTCTTAATAGCTACCGAGACTAAAGGGAGTTGTATTCAATGGACTATAAGTCGTCTTAATTTTCTGGGTTTAAATGGATCTCAAGTCTCTTGACAGAAAGTCCAGCTGGCTCAACAAAGTGTGACCTATCTGGGATTTGACATTTCGGAAGGACAACGAGAACTAGGAACTGAACATAAGGAAGTCATTTGCCGGACTCCAGAACCTCAAATGGTAAAGGAGCTACAAACCTTTTTAGGAATGACAGGTTGGTGTCGCCTTTGGATTTATAATTATGGACTATTGGTAAAGCCTCTATGTGAATTGATAAAGATTAACCAGTCAAAGTTAGTCTGGACTGGAGAAGCACAAAAAGTCTTTAAACAACTTAAACAAGAATTGATGATTTTGAAATATCAAGCAATATTGGTAGAACAGGACGACGTGGAAATTGTGATAATTAATATTGTGAATCTAGCCTCTTTTCTTAGTGATGCTGCGGCACAACCTGTGATTCACGATTGTTTAGAAACTATAGAGACTGTGTATTCCAGCCGAGCAGACCTTAAGGAGGAGCCCATGGAAGATGCGGAAGAAACTTGGTTCACGGATGGGAGCAGTTTTGTTACGCAAAGACAACGTAAAGCTGGATATGCTATAACAACTACTCAGCAGGTAATCGAGTCTAAGCCTTTACCCCCTGGAACATCAGCTCAAAAGGCGGAGATAGTTGCTCTCACGAGAGCATTGGAACTGGCAGCGGGAGAAAGGGTAACTATTTGGACGGATTCTAAATATACATTCGGCGTGGTACATGCTCATGGAGCAATTTGGAAAGAACATGGATTGCTGACCGCTCAGTGAAAACACAAAGTATGCTGAAGAAATTTTAAAATTGTTAGAGGCTGTAAAACAACCAGAAAAGGTAGCTATCATGCATTGTCAGGGACACCAAAAGGGGAACACCGATTTTGAAATTGGAAAATCGATTGGCAGAGGCTAAGCAGGCAGCTGAAATAACTGAGGTGAAGGCATTGTCTTTGATACCAGACGGTAAAATCCAAACTATATCCAAATTATACAAAAGAAGACTTAAAATTAATTGCAGATTTGAAAGGTAAAATGAAACCAGATGGATGAGTATATTTAAAAGATAATCACATAGTAATACCTTCTAGTTTGACATGGCCCATAGTTCTTACAGAACACAATAAAACGCACTGGGGAGCTGGCACACTGCATAAGAGCCTGAGTCAGACATTAGTGGGACGATACGATAAAACAAGTAACTCAACAATGTAGCATTTGCTTACACAATAACCCCAATACCAAGGATAGAATAAAATTTGGAATAATCGGTAAAGGAAATTATTCGGGGCAACAGTGGCAAATTGATTTTTCAGAACTCCCTAGAAAAGGGGGATATCATTATTTACTGGTTCTGACTGACACGTTTTCAGGAAGGCCTGAAGCCTTTCCCTGTCGAACAAACAAAGCAAGAGAAGTGGTTCAAGTCTTGTTAAATGAAATAATAGCATGCTTTGGGATTCTAGTAGCAATGTCTTCTGATAGAGTTTCACATTTTTGTGCACAAGTGGTAGAACAGATAAGTAAGATTCTAAAGATAGATTGGCAACTGCATACTCCTTATAGACCACAGGCAAGTGGACAGGTAGAAAAAATGAACCATTTAATTAAACAATAAATAGCTAAAATTGGATAAGAAGCTAATTTGTCCTGGCCTCAATCCCTCCCTTTAGCATTACTTGGAATTAGAGTTAAACCTAGAATAAAAGGAAATTTGAGTCCCTTCAAAATCTTATATGGAAGGCCATAACAATTTCTATTTAGTGGAGAGGACCTAACGCAGTTAGGATCAGAATATTTATATGCTTATATAACTGAACTTCAGAAACAATTAAATAAAGTACATAAATTTGTTTTAGGGACCAGGGCTAGAGGGTTGGATCAACCAATCCACCCCTTTAAGCTCGGGGATTATATATATATAAAGACTTTTTCAGGACAACCCGTGCAGGAAAAATGGAAGGAAAGTGGATGGGACCATACCAAGTATTACTGACAACACACACCGCCATTAAGATTAAGAAGCAAGCAGCTTGGATCCACAATTCAAGGGTGAAGAAGGCCCCGGCGAGGATATGGACCACCACTCCAATTGGACCAACAAAATTACGGTTTTCCAGATCCTAATGATTGCAGGGGTGCGGTTCTCGGATTTGGGGTGGGCAACTTGGGATGAGAACTTACACCTGACCTTAATACAAACAATTTCTCAAGTAACTAATAAGACGAACTGTTGGGTATGCACCCATCTGCCACAGCATGGGAATAAGGGTGTATGGTTAATTGGGATTCCCTTGCCTGCAAACTTATCTTGGACTAATTTGTGGGAAAACATGTCTTGGGGTCGAAAATATTAAGCAGTTTTGGAACTAGAAGTGAGTAGCTTCATGCCGTTAGAATCCTATTATGTATGTGTACAAAGGTGTAACCCGCCTAAGGGTATAGGAAAACAGCATTGTATAAATACGGATACTACTTCTGTGGGAAATCAGACATCTTGTAATTGAACAATTGATATTAGTACGACTAGCGGCTGGGCAAATTCAACCAGCTGGACGGTTCCAGAAGGAAAAGGGTGGTATTGGCTATGCAAAGATACAGCCCGTAAGGTCTTGCCTGAGAATTGGAAGGGAACTTGCACTCTTGGAGCAGTAGTCAAGGGTGGTATTGGCTATGCAATGATACAGCCCGTAAGGTCTTGCCTGAGAATTGGAAGGGAACTTGCACTCTTGGAGCGGTAGTCCCCAATATGACAGTACATGATGTAGTGCCTCGAGGTTACTTGAGAAATCATATGCGGAGAATCAGATGAAAAATTAACAATCCATTGGTAGAGAGACACACCCCTTTTCATAGTTTTGTGCGATGGTTTATCCCATGGTTAGGAGTGAGTGAATTGGAAAAGGCAATAGTTAATATTTCGGCAATTATAGAGAAGTTCGAAAACAAAATTCTGGATGCTATAAAGGCTCAACAAGAAGAGATATCTAGTTTATCACAGGTCATATTACAAAATCGGATGGCCCTAGACTTGTTACTGGCCACTCAAGGGGGAGTCTGTACAGTAATAAACACAAGTTGTTGTATGTATGTAGATCAGAGTGGAAGGATCTCTACCGACCTGGAAGAAATATGGAAGCAGACAAGGATCCTCCATGAGATCAGTAAAGATGATCTTTCATGGAGTTTTAGTGAACTATGGAATAAGTTAACCTCCTGGTTGCCCAATTTCCAATGGTTGAAACAAGTATTCATTGCTCTAATCGTATTAGTAGTGTTAGGAATATTTGTGTGCATGTTGTTTAGATGCCTGCTTTGTTGTGTTACTGTAAATAATGAAAGTATCTGATGCAAAAGAATTTGCCTGGGAAAAGAAAAGGGGGGATTGATTAAGGAGGTATTGGGGAGGCAAGGACAATCCCCAGACAAGGACTGTATATCTCGAAACAAGACACTGGAACTCATGATAAGGAAGCGGCAGGCGGACAGAGAAACGAATGTAAGGACTATAAATCTCGAAACTGGACATTGGAATTCATTATAAAGATACAACAAACGGGAGAATTAGCAACAACCAGCTCTTGCAATTAAGAAACATGCCAATTCAGCAGATTCCTGACCAAAGGTGAAAAGTACACTGTGAGGAAGACTCGGGGTCTTCCTCCCAAAGAGCCCTGCCCACGTCCCAAAGACCCCTGCCCACAATTCTTGGAAGGCTCTGCGCAGGCGCAAGGTGCCAAAAGGCTAATTAGCATGAGAAGCGAGGGAAGGCGGGGATAGGTAATGCATATGTATAGGTGCTTGTAGAATATTGATAGATTGATTGTATAAATTCAAGACTGCTTTCTG
Source organism: Netta rufina (assembly GCF_964035555.1). Classification (NCBI taxonomy): domain Eukaryota; kingdom Metazoa; phylum Chordata; class Aves; order Anseriformes; family Anatidae; genus Netta; species Netta rufina. The sequence goes on along the minus strand of NC_140131.1, from coordinate 32,915,978 downwards.
CTTTGGGTATGCACGATAGGTGGAGAGATCCCCCGTGCATCCAGCGCTGCAATAAAGAATATACCACTTAAAGGAATTTCGGCTTCGATCTTTGAATCAATTTGGCGACCCAGATGGGACAACCTCTCTGCCGGACCGCAGGACCTGCTGGGAACAGGACTCCCTAGGGTACCCCCGGGATTTCCCGGAGGGACTCCTCGACTCACCGGATCACTGCGGAGGCAGACAAGGACCCCATCATTGTAAGTGAGTATATTCTTTATTCTGGTTTGGTTTTCTGGTAGACCGGTCATCTGGAACTGTCTGTAAGTCAGAAGGTGATCTTCTGCGAGGCAGTGTTTGGTATATACTTTGTGGTTAGCACCATAAGTACATGTTTGGGGACCTTAAGGAAGGAGCTCGCTTTAAGGTCCATCTGGAATTGTGTTGTCTATTTCGGTTTTCTGACTCATGGAGTATGGTATTTAACTCTGGTTATTGTTACTGCGATTTTGGCTATTTTCCTGGTGGTAATAGTAGGTTCGTGGTATTGTTATAAGAAAGATATCGTTACGGTGTTACACAGTTCGGTTTTCTGACTTATCGCATGTGGAATTTGACTATTGTTACTGTGATTTTGGCAATATTGCTGGTAATAGTAGTTTTGTGACATCGCTACTGAAAGATATTGCGTGCCCATATTTTTGTGAGTGATACGTGTTGTGATACGCTTTTGTAAGTAACATGTGTATTCTGAAAGTGTAAACTGGAAACTGGGGGGGCAAACAAGCAGTGAAATTTTAAAGAAAAGTGTGTTAGGATGTGTTTGAAGTCACTGGAAGGATATTGGAGGATCTGCCGGTGGAAGTGTGAACAGGAAAACATTGATAAAATATCGTAATCAGTGGTGGCCGCTTTATAAGCTGGAATGTGGAGAAAAGTGGCCCCTAAATGGAACTTTAAACTCTAATATTTTGCTACAGTTAATGTTGTTTTTTGAGAAGCAGAACAGGATGAAATGTTGTATACTGATGTTTCAGCATCTTGGTGGGAAAAGGTACGGACTTAAGTTGGCCCCTGACTGAACCTTTGATGTTGGCATTAGAGAAGTACAGGCTGGAGAAAGATAAGGGAAGTGTTAAAAGGGTTGTTGAAAGTGTTAAAGGTGTTTGAAGTTGAATGAGCAGGGAAAGAGGATGTAGGAATGTTAATAGTTCTGCCTCTGCCCGAGGCAGAGATCTTAAAATCATGGGTGTTAGCCCTTGAGGGCAAAGGGACCATGATCGGTCCGGTCCGAGAGAGTTGTCACAGAAACAGAAAAGCAGTCAACTCTTAAAACAACCTGAGTTCATGTGCGAGCTCAGATTGCTGATGGGACCGTTCAGGGAACTGTGGACAATTGCATTCCCCTGACTGACCCCCACTAAGACCCGAATCATCCTGAAAATTATGAACGGTTAAGTAAATACTAAAACCTGGATGAATTGGGAATTGAGAATATGCTTCCAACAAGGTCTAAAAGAAAGCCCTATGGAATTTTTGGACCAACTCTGAAATGTAATGAAAATAAATAAATAAATAAATAAATAAAACAAAACGGTTTGGACCTGGCTTTGGAGGACAAATTGACTAGCCTTTTCCTAGGGTAATCAGCCCGTGATTTCAACAGGAATAACGGGGACCTGGGGAACCTACCCTAGCGGATCCTCCACTGATTATAATGAAGCTAGGGGAGGAATGGAAGTGAAATTTCTTATTGCTCTGGGGCAACGTATTCAGTTCTAAATCAAGCATTAATGCCTTCACAGAATTATTATGTTAGGGTAAAAGGTGTGTCGTGGTTTAACCCGGCCGGCAGCTAAACACCACGCAGCTGTTCGCTCCCCCTCCCGCTCCCTCTCTGGGACGGGGGAGAGAAATGGAAAGTGAAGCCCGTGAGTTGAGATAAAGACAGTTTAATAAGACAAAATAATAATAATAATAATAATAATAATAATAATAATAATAATAATAATAATAATAATAATAATAATAATAATACAATGATGATAATAGTACCACTACTAATGATGTGTACAAACAAGTGATGCACAATGCAATTGCTCACCACCCGCTGACCGATGCCCAGCCTAACCCCGAGCAGTCCGGCCCCCTCCCCCTGGCTAGCCACCCCTATGTATTGTTTAGCCTGACGTCAGATGCTATGGAATACCCCTTTGGCTAGTTTGGGTCACCTGTCCTGGGTCTGTCCCCTCCCAGCTCTTACTGCACCCCCAGCCTGCCTGTTGGCAGGACAGAGCAAGAAGCTGAGATGTCCTTGGCTTGGTATAAGCATTGCTCTGCAACAATTAAAACATCGGGGTGTTACCAGCACTCTTCTCATCCTAAGCCAAAACATAGCATTCTACCAGCTACTAGGAAGAAAATTACCTCTGTTCTAACTGAAACCAGGACAAGGTGTAACCGAAAAGGCTTATTTTTGTGAACCTTTGAAGTACAAGTTAGGGAAACAATGGGGCATACACAGATTTTGATCTATGCCTAGCTCCTCATGGGCACTCTTAGGTAGAGATTTATTAGAGCAAGTAGGAGCAGAAATTGTCTTTGAAAAAGGGAAAATGGAATTAAGAAGAGGAGAAGAACAACTAAGAAATGTGTTAAGCTTGGCACTAATACAAAGTGACCCTAAAAGTGAAATACCTTTAGAGATCACAGATCAAGTATGTCCAGGAGTTTGGGCTACCGAAGTCCCTGGAAGAGCTAAAAATGTGACCTTAATAAGTATTAAACTAAAACCAGGAGAGAAACCCGCTAAGGTTAAGTAATATCCTTTGAGGATAGAAGATAGGAAAGGAATTAAAGAGATAATTGATAAATTTTTACAGTATGGATTATTGCTTGAATGCGAATCAGAATACAATGCACCCATATTGCCAATTAAAAAGGCAGATGAAAAAGCTATAGGCTAGTTCAGGATTTGAGGGCCATAAATAAAATCACTGAGGATATACATCCAGTAGTGGCAAACCCTTATACTTTGCTGACTAAATTAAAGAATAGTCAAGTCTGGTTTACCGTACTGGATTTAAAAGATGCCTTCTTCTGCCTAGGCTTAGCCACAGAAAGCCAAAACCTATTCGCTTTTGAATGGGAAAATCCCGATTCAGGCAGAAAGACGCAGCTTACGTGGACATTACTACCTCAAGGATTCAAGAATAGCCCCACTATTTTTGGAAACCAATTAGCAAGGGAACTCGAAACATGGATACCTCCGGACACTGAAGGTGCTTTGTTACAATATGTAGATGATCTCTTAATAGCTACCGAGACTAAAGGCAGTTGTATTCAATGGACTATAAGTCGTCTTAATTTTCTGGGTTTAAATGGATCTCAAGTCTCTTGACAGAAAGTCCAGCTGGCTCAACAAAGTGTGACCTATCTGGGATTTGACATTTCGGAAGGACAACGAGAACTAGGAACTGAACATAAGGAAGTCATTTGCCGGACTCCAGAACCTCAAATGGTAAAGGAGCTACAAACCTTTTTAGGAATGACAGGTTGGTGTCGCCTTTGGATTTATAATGATGGACTATTGGTAAAGCCTCTGTGTGAATTGATAAAGATTAACCAGTCAAAATTAGTCTGGACTGGAGAAGCACAAAAAGTCTTTAAACAACTTAAACAAGAATTGATGATTTTGAAATATCAAGCAATATTGGTAGAACAGGACGACGTGGAAATTGTGATAATTAATATTGTGAATCTAGCCTCTTTTCTTAGTGATGCTCCGGCACAACCTGTGATTCACGATTGTTTAGAAACTATAGAGACTGTGTATTCCAGCCGAGCAGACCTTAAGGAGGAGCCCATGGAAGATGCGGAAGAAACTTGGTTCACGGATGGGAGCAGTTTTGTTACGCAAAGACAACGTAAAGCTGGATATGCTATAACAACTACTCAGCAGGTAATCGAGTCTAAGCCTTTACCCCTGGAACATCAGCTCAAAAGGCGGAGATAGTTGCTCTCACGAGAGCATTGGAACTGGCAGCGGGAGAAAGGGTAACTATTTGGACGGATTCTAAATATACATTCGGCGTGGTACATGCTCATGGAGCAATTTGGAAAGAACATGGATTGCTGACCGCTCAGTGAAAACACAAAGTATGCTGAAGAAATTTTAAAATTGTTAGAGGCTGTAAAACAACCAGAAAAGGTAGCTATCATGCATTGTCAGGGACACCAAAAGGGGAACACCGATTTTGAAATTGGAAAATCGATTGGCAGAGGCTAAGCAGGCAGCTGAAGTAACTGAGGTGAAGGCATTGTCTTTGATACCAGACGGTAAAATCCAAACTATATCCAAATTATACAAAAGAAGACTTAAAATTAATTGAAGATTTGAAAGGTAAAATGAAACCAGATGGATGAGTATATTTAAAAGATAATCACATAGTAATACCCTCTAGTTTGACACGGCCCATAGTTCTTACAGAACACAATAAAACGCACTGGGGAGCTGGCACACTGCATAAGAGCCTGAGTCAGACATTAGTGGGACGATACGATAAAACAAGTAACTCAACAATGTAGCATTTGCTTACACAATAACCCCAATACCAAGGATAGAATAAAATTTGGAATAATCGGTAAAGGAAATTATTCGGGGCAACAGTGGCAAATTGATTTTTCAGAACTCCCTAGAAAAGGGGGGTATCATTATTTACTGGTTCTGACTGACACGTTTTCAGGAAGGCCTGAAGCCTTTCCCTGTCGAACAAACAAAGCAAGAGAAGTGGTTCAAGTCTTGTTAAATGAAATAATAGCATGCTTTGGGATTCTAGTAGCAATGTCTTCTGATAGAGTTTCACATTTTTGTGCACAAGTGGTAGAACAGATAAGTAAGATTCTAAAGATAGATTGGCAACTGCATACTCCTTATAGACCACAGGCAAGTGGACAGGTAGAAAAAATGAACCATTTAATTAAACAATAAATAGCTAAAATTGGATAAGAAGCTAATTTGTCATGGCCTCAATCCCTCCCTTTAGCATTACTTGGAATTAGAGTTAAACCTAGAATAAAAGGAAATTTGAGTCCCTTCAAAATCTTATATGGAAGGCCATAGCAATTTCTATTGAGTGGAGAGGACCTAACGCAGTTAGGATCAGAATATTCTTATATATGCTTATATAACTGAACTTCAGAAACAATTAAATAAAGTACATAAATTTGTTTTAGGGACCAGGGCTAGAGGGTTGGATCAACCAATCCACCCCTTTAAGCTCGGGGATTATATATATATAAAGACTTTTTCAGGACAACCCGTGCAGGAAAAATGGAAGGAAAGTGGATGGGACCATACCAAGTATTACTGACAACACACACCGCCATTAAGATTAAGAAGCAAGCAGCTTGGATCCACAATTCAAGGGTGAAGAAGGCCCCGGCGAGGATATGGACCACCACTCCAATTGGACCAACAAAATTACGGTTTTCCAGATCCTAATGATTGCAGGGGTGTGGTTCTCGGATTTGGGGTGGGCAACTTGGGATGAGAACTTACACCTGACCTTAATACAAACAATTTCTCAAGTAACTGATAAGACGAACTGTTGGGTATGCACCCATCTGCCACAGCATGGGAATAAGGGTGTATGGTTAATTGGGATTCCCTTGCCTGCAAACTTATCTTGGACTAATTTGTGGGAAAACACGTCTTGGGGTCGAAAATATTAAGCAGTTTTGGAACTAGAAGTGAGTAGCTTCATGCCGTTAGAATCCTATTATGTATGTGTACAAAGGTGTAACCCGCCTAAGGGTATAGGAAAACAGCATTGTATAAATACAGATACTACTTCTGTGGGAAATCAGACATCTTGTAATTGAACAATTGATATTAGTACGACTAGCGGCTGGGCAAATTCAACCAGCTGGACAGTTCCAGAAGGAAAAGGGTGGTATTGGCTATGCAATGATACAGCCCGTAAGGTCTTGCCTGAGAATTGGAAGGGAACTTGCACTCTTGGAGCGGTAGTCCCCAATATGACAGTACATGATGTAGTGCCTCGAGGTTACTTGAGAAATCATATGCGGAGAATCAGATGAAAAATTAACAATCCATTGGTAGAGAGACACACCCCTTTTCATAGTTTTGTGCGATGGTTTATCCCATGGTTAGGAGTGAGTGAATTGGAAAAGGCAATAGTTAATATTTCGGCAATTATAGAGAAGTTCGAAAACAAAATTCTGGATGCTATAAAGGCTCAACAAGAAGAGATATCTAGTTTATCACAGGTCGTATTACAAAATCAGATGGCCCTAGACTTGTTACTGGCCACTCAAGGGGGAGTCTGTACAGTAATAAACACAAGTTGTTGTAGGTATGTAGATCAGAGTGGAAGGATCTCTACCGACCTGGAAGAAATATGGAAGCAGACAAGGATCCTCCATGAGATCAGTAAAGATGATCTTTCATGGAGTTTTAGTGAACTATGGAATAAGTTAACCTCCTGGTTGCCCAATTTCCAATGGTTGAAACAAGTATTCATTGCTCTAATCGTATTAGTAGTGTTCGGAATATTTGTGTGCATGTTGTTTAGATGCCTGCTTTGTTGTGTTACTGTAAATAATGAAAGTATCTGATGCAAAAGAATTTGCCTGGGAAAAGAAAAGGGGGGATTGATTAAGGAGGTATTGGGGAGGCAAGGACAATCCCCAGACAAGGACTGTATATCTCGAAACAAGACACTGGAACTCATGATAAGGAAGCGGCAGGCGGACAGAGAAACGAATGTAAGGACTATAACTCTCGAAACTGGACATTGGAATTCATTATAAAGATACAACAAACGGGAGAATTAGCAACAACCAGCTCTTGCAATTAAGAAACATGCCAATTCAGCAGATTCCTGACCAAAGGTGAAAAGTACACTGTGAGGAAGACTCGGGGTCTTCCTCCCAGAGAGCCCTGCCCACGTCCCAAAGACCCCTGCCCACAATTCTTGGAAGGCTCTGCGCAAGCGCAAGGTGCCAAAAGGCTAATTAGCATGAGAAGCGAGGGAAGGCGGGGATAGGTAATGCATATGTATAGGTGCTTGTAGAATATTGATAGATTGATTGTATAAATTCAAGACTGCTTTCTGCTTTGGGTATGCACGATAGGTGGAGAGATCCCCCGTGCATCCAGCGCTGCAATAAAGAATATACCACTTAAAGGAATTTCGGCTTCGATCTTTGAATCAATTTGGCGACCCGGATGGGACAACCTCTCTGCCGGACTGCAGGACCTGCTGGGAACAGGACTCCCTAGGGTACCCCCGGGATTTCCCGGAGGGACTCCTCGACTCACCGGATCACTGCGGAGGCAGACAAGGACCCCATCATTGTAAGTGAGTATATTCTTTATTCTGGTTTGGTTTTCTGGTAGACCGGTCATCTGGAACTGTCTGTAAGTCAGAAGGTGATCTTCTGCGAGGCAGTGTTTGGTATATACTTTGTGGTTAGCACCATAAGTACATGTTTGGGGACCTTAAGGAAGGAGCTCGCTTTAAGGTCCATCTGGAATTGTGTTGTCTATTTCGGTTTTCTGACTCATGGAGTATGGTATTTAACTCTGGTTATTGTTACTGCGATTTTGGCTATTTTCCTGGTGGTAATAGTAGGTTCGTGGTATTGTTATAAGAAAGATATCGTTACGGTGTTACACAGTTCGGTTTTCTGACTTATCGCATGTGGAATTTGACTATTGTTACTGTGATTTTGGCAATATTGCTGGTAATAGTAGTTTTGTGACATCGCTACTGAAAGATATTGCGTGCCCATATTTTTGTGAGTGATACGTGTTGTGATACGCTTTTGTAAGTAACATGTGTATTCTGAAAGTGTAAACTGGAAACTGGGGGGGCAAACAAGCAGTGAAATTTTAAAGAAAAGTGTGTTAGGATGTGTTTGAAGTCACTGGAAGGATATTGGAGGATCTGCCGGTGGAAGTGTGAACAGGAAAACATTGATAAAATATCGTAATCAGTGGTGGCCGCTTTATAAGCTGGAATGTGGAGAAAAGTGGCCCCTAAATGGAACTTTAAACTCTAATATTTTGCTACAGTTAATGTTGTTTTTTGAGAAGCAGAACAGGATGAAATGTTGTATACTGATGTTTCAGCATCTTGGTGGGAAAAGGTACGGACTTAAGTTGGCCCCTGACTGAACCTTTGATGTTGGCATTAGAGAAGTACAGGCTGGAGAAAGATAAGGGAAGTGTTAAAAGGGTTGTTGAAAGTGTTAAAGGTGTTTGAAGTTGAATGAGCAGGGAAAGAGGATGTAGGAATGTTAATAGTTCTGCCTCTGCCCGAGGCAGAGATCTTAAAATCATGGGTGTTAGCCCTTGAGGGCAAAGGGACCATGATCGGTCCGAGAGAGTCGTCACAGAAACAGAAAAGCAGTCAACTCTTCAAACAACCTGAGTTCATGTGCAAGCTCAGATTGCTGATGGGACCGTTCAGGGAACTGTGGACAATTGCTTTCCCCTGACCGACGCCCACTAAGACCCGAATCATCCTGAAAATTATGAACGGTTAAGTAAATACTAAAACCTGGATGAATTGGGAATTGAGAATATGCTTCCAACAAGGTCTAAAAGAAAGCCCTATGGAATTTTTGGACCAACTCTGAAATGTAATGAAAATAAATAAATAAATAAATAAATAAATAAAACAAAACGGTTTGGACCTGGCTTTGGAGGACAAATTGACTAGCCTTTTCCTAGGGTAATCAACCCCTGATTTCAACAGGAATAACGGGGACCTGGGGAATCTACCCTAGCGGATCCTCCACTGGTTATAATGAAGCTAGGGGAGGAATGGAAGTGAAATTTCTTATTGCTATGGGGCAGCGTATTCAGTTCTAAATCAAGCATTCATGCCTTCACAGAATTATTATGTTAGGGTAAAAGGTGTGTCGTGGTTTAACCCGGCCGGCAGCTAAACACACGCAGCTGTTCGCTCCCCCTCCCCCTCCCTCTCTGGGACGGGGGAGAGAAATGGAAAGTGAAGCCTGTGAGTTGAGATAAAGACAGTTTAATAAGACAAAATAATAATAATAATAATAATAATAATAATAATAATAATAATAATAATAATAATAATAATACAATGATGATAATAGTACCACTACTAATAATGTGTACAAACAAGTGATGCACAATGCAATTGCTCACCACCCGCTGACCGATGCCCAGCCTAACCCTGAGCAGTCCGGACCCCTCCCCCTTGCTAGCCACCCCTATGTATTGTTTAGCCTGACGTCAGATGCTATGGAATACCCCTTTGGCTAGTTTGGGTCACCTGTCCTGGGTCTGTCCCCTCCCAGCTCTTCCTGCACCCCCAACCTGCCTGTTGGCAGGACAGAGCAAGAAGCTGAGATGTCCTTGGCTTGGTATAAGCATTGCTCTGCAACAATTAAAACATCGGGGTGTTACCAGCACTCTTCTCATCCTAAGCCAAAACATAGCATTCTACCAGCTACTAGGAAGAAAATTACCTCTGTTCTAACTGAAACCAGGACAAGGTGTAACCGAAAAGGCTTATTTTTGTGAACCTTTGAAGTACAAGTTAGGGAAACAATGGGGCATACACAGATTTTTATCTATGCCTAGCTCCTCATGGGCACTCTTAGGTAGAGATTTATTAGAGCAAGTAGGAGCAGAAATTGTCTTTGAAAAAGGGAAAATGGAATTAAGAAGAGGAGAAGAACAACTAAGAAATGTGTTAAGCTTGGCACTAATACAAAGTGACCCTAAAAGTGAAATACCTTTAGAGATCACAGATCAAGTATGTCCAGGAGTTTGGGCTACCGAAGTCCCTGGAAGAGCTAAAAATGTGACCTTAATAATTATTAAATTAAAGCCAGGAGAGAAACCCGCTAAGGTTAAGTAATATCCTTTGAGGATAGAAGATAGGAAAGGAATTAAAGAGATAATTGATAAATTTTTACAGTATGGATTATTGCTTGAATGCGAATCAGAATACAATGCACCCATATTGCCAATTAAAAAGGCAGATGAAAAAGCTATAGGCTAGTTCAGGATTTGAGGGCCATAAATAAAATCACGGAGGATATACATCCAGTAGTGGCAAACCCTTATACTTTGCTGACTAAATTAAAGAATAGTCAAGTCTGGTTTACCGTACTGGATTTAAAAGATGCCTTCTTCTGCCTAGGCTTAGCCACAGAAAGCCAAAACCTATTTGCCTTTGAATGGGAAAATCCCGATTCAGGCAGAAAGACGCAGCTTACGTGGACATTACTACCTCAAGGATTCAAGAATAGCCCCACTATTTTTGGAAACCAATTAGCAAGGGAACTCGAAACATGGATACCTCCGGACACTGAAGGTGCTTTGTTTCAATATGTAGTATGTAGATGATCTCTTAATAGCTACCGAGACTAAAGGGAGTTGTATTCAATGGACTATAAGTCGTCTTAATTTTCTGGGTTTAAATGGATCTCAAGTCTCTTGACAGAAAGTCCAGCTGGCTCAACAAAGTGTGACCTATCTGGGATTTGACATTTCGGAAGGACAACGAGAACTAGGAACTGAACATAAGGAAGTCATTTGCCGGACTCCAGAACCTCAAATGGTAAAGGAGCTACAAACCTTTTTAGGAATGACAGGTTGGTGTCGCCTTTGGATTTATAATGATGGACTATTGGTAAAGCCTCTATGTGAATTGATAAAGATTAACCAGTCAAAGTTAGTCTGGACTGGAGAAGCACAAAAAGTCTTTAAACAACTTAAACAAGAATTGATGATTTTGAAATATCAAGCAATATTGGTAGAACAGGACGACGTGGAAATTGTGATAATTAATATTGTGAATCTAGCCTCTTTTCTTAGTGATGCTGCGGCACAACCTGTGATTCACGATTGTTTAGAAACTATAGAGACTGTGTATTCCAGCCGAGCAGACCTTAAGGAGGAGCCCATGGAAGATGCGGAAGAAACTTGGTTCACGGATGGGAGCAGTTTTGTTACGCAAAGACAACGTAAAGCTGGATATGCTATAACAACTACTCAGCAGGTAATCGAGTCTAAGCCTTTACCCCCTGGAACATCAGCTCAAAAGGCGGAGATAGTTGCTCTCACGAGAGCATTGGAACTGGCAGCGGGAAAAAGGGTAAATATTTGGACAGATTCTAAATATACATTCGGCGTGGTACATGCTCATGGAGCAATTTGGAAAGAACATGGATTGCTGACCGCTCAGTGAAAACACAAAGTATGCTGAAGAAATTTTAAAATTGTTAGAGGCTGTAAAACAACCAGAAAAGGTAGCTATCATGCATTGTCAGGGACACCAAAAGGGGAACACCGATTTTGAAATTGGAAAATCGATTGGCAGAGGCTAAGCAGGCAGCTGAAGTAACTGAGGTGAAGGCATTGTCTTTGACACCAGACGGTAAAATCCAAACTATATCCAAATTATACAAAAGAAGACTTAAAATTAATTGAAGATTTGAAAGGTAAAATGAAACCAGATGGATGAGTATATTTAAAAGATAATCACATAGTAATACCCTCTAGTTTGACACGGCCCATAGTTCTTACAGAACACAATAAAACGCACTGGGGAGCTGGCACACTGCATAAGAGCCTGAGTCAGACATTAGTGGGACGATACGATAAAACAAGTAACTCAACAATGTAGCATTTGCTTACACAATAACCCCAATACCAAGGATAGAATAAAATTTGGAATAATCGGTAAAGGAAATTATTCGGGGCAACAGTGGCAAATTGATTTTTCAGAACTCCCTAGAAAAGGGGGGTATCATTATTTACTGGTTCTGACTGACACGTTTTCAGGAAGGCCTGAAGCCTTTCCCTGTCGAACAAACAAAGCAAGAGAAGTGGTTCAAGTCTTGTTAAATGAAATAATAGCATGCTTTGGGATTCTAGTAGCAATGTCTTCTGATAGAGTTTCACATTTTTGTGCACAAGTGGTAGAACAGATAAGTAAGATTCTAAAGATAGATTGGCAACTGCATACTCCTTATAGACCACAGGCAAGTGGACAGGTAGAAAAAATGAACCATTTAATTAAACAATAAATAGCTAAAATTGGATAAGAAGCTAATTTGTCATGGCCTCAATCCCTCCCTTTAGCATTACTTGGAATTAGAGTTAAACCTAGAATAAAAGGAAATTTGAGTCCCTTCAAAATCTTATATGGAAGGCCATAGCAATTTCTATTGAGTGGAGAGGACCTAACGCAGTTAGGATCAGAATATTCTTATATATGCTTATATAACTGAACTTCAGAAACAATTAAATAAAGTACATAAATTTGTTTTAGGGACCAGGGCTAGAGGGTTGGATCAACCAATCCACCCCTTTAAGCTCGGGGATTATATATATATAAAGACTTTTTCAGGACAACCCCTGCAGGAAAAATGGAAGGAAAGTGGATGGGACCATACCAAGTATTACTGACAACACACACCGCCATTAAGATTAAGAAGCAAGCAGCTTGGATCCACAATTCAAGGGTGAAGAAGGCCCCGGCGAGGATATGGACCACCACTCCAATTGGACCAACAAAATTACGGTTTTCCAGATCCTAATGATTGCAGGGGTGTGGTTCTCGGATTTGGGGTGGGCAACTTGGGATGAGAACTTACACCTGACCTTAATACAAACAATTTCTCAAGTAACTGATAAGACGAACTGTTGGGTATGCACCCATCTGCCACAGCATGGGAATAAGGGTGTATGGTTAATTGGGATTCCCTTGCCTGCAAACTTATCTTGGACTAATTTGTGGGAAAACACGTCTTGGGGTCGAAAATATTAAGCAGTTTTGGAACTAGAAGTGAGTAGCTTCATGCCGTTAGAATCCTATTATGTATGTGTACAAAGGTGTAACCCGCCTAAGGGTATAGGAAAACAGCATTGTATAAATACAGATACTACTTCTGTGGGAAATCAGACATCTTGTAATTGAACAATTGATATTAGTACGACTAGCGGCTGGGCAAATTCAACCAGCTGGACAGTTCCAGAAGGAAAAGGGTGGTATTGGCTATGCAATGATACAGCCCGTAAGGTCTTGCCTGAGAATTGGAAGGGAACTTGCACTCTTGGAGCGGTAGTCCCCAATATGACAGTACATGATGTAGTGCCTCGAGGTTACTTGAGAAATCATATGCGGAGAATCAGATGAAAAATTAACAATCCATTGGTAGAGAGACACACCCCTTTTCATAGTTTTGTGCGATGGTTTATCCCATGGTTAGGAGTGAGTGAATTGGAAAAGGCAATAGTTAATATTTCGGCAATTATAGAGAAGTTCGAAAACAAAATTCTGGATGCTATAAAGGCTCAACAAGAAGAGATATCTAGTTTATCACAGGTCGTATTACAAAATCAGATGGCCCTAGACTTGTTACTGGCCACTCAAGGGGGAGTCTGTACAGTAATAAACACAAGTTGTTGTAGGTATGTAGATCAGAGTGGAAGGATCTCTACCGACCTGGAAGAAATATGGAAGCAGACAAGGATCCTCCATGAGATCAGTAAAGATGATCTTTCATGGAGTTTTAGTGAACTATGGAATAAGTTAACCTCCTGGTTGCCCAATTTCCAATGGTTGAAACAAGTATTCATTGCTCTAATCGTATTAGTAGTGTTCGGAATATTTGTGTGCATGTTGTTTAGATGCCTGCTTTGTTGTGTTACTGTAAATAATGAAAGTATCTGATGCAAAAGAATTTGCCTGGGAAAAGAAAAGGGGGGATTGATTAAGGAGGTATTGGGGAGGCAAGGACAATCCCCAGACAAGGACTGTATATCTCGAAACAAGACACTGGAACTCATGATAAGGAAGCGGCAGGCGGACAGAGAAACGAATGTAAGGACTATAACTCTCGAAACTGGACATTGGAATTCATTATAAAGATACAACAAACGGGAGAATTAGCAACAACCAGCTCTTGCAATTAAGAAACATGCCAATTCAGCAGATTCCTGACCAAAGGTGAAAAGTACACTGTGAGGAAGACTCGGGGTCTTCCTCCCAAAGAGCCCTGCCCACGTCCCAAAGACCCCTGCCCACAATTCTTGGAAGGCTCTGCGCAAGCGCAAGGTGCCAAAAGGCTAATTAGCATGAGAAGCGAGGGAAGGCGGGGATAGGTAATGCATATGTATAGGTGCTTGTAGAATATTGATAGATTGATTGTATAAATTCAAGACTGCTTTCTGCTTTGGGTATGCACGATAGGTGGAGAGATCCCCCGTGCATCCAGCGCTGCAATAAAGAATATACCACTTAAAGGAATTTCGGCTTCGATCTTTGAATCAATTTGGCGACCCAGATGGGACAACCTCTCTGCCGGACTGCAGGACCTGCTGGGAACAGGACTCCCTAGGGTACCCCCGGGATTTCCCGGAGGGACTCCTCGACTCACCGGATCACTGCGGAGGCAGACAAGGACCCCATCATTGTAAGTGAGTATATTCTTTATTCTGGTTTGGTTTTCTGGTAGACCGGTCATCTGGAACTGTCTGTAAGTCAGAAGGTGATCTTCTGCGAGGCAGTGTTTGGTATATACTTTGTGGTTAGCACCATAAGTACATGTTTGGGGACCTTAAGGAAGGAGCTCGCTTTAAGGTCCATCTGGAATTGTGTTGTCTATTTCGGTTTTCTGACTCATGGAGTATGGTATTTAACTCTGGTTATTGTTACTGCGATTTTGGCTATTTTCCTGGTGGTAATAGTAGGTTCGTGGCATTGTTATAAGAAAGATATCGTTACGGTGTTACACAGTTCGGTTTTCTGACTTATCGCATGTGGAATTTGACTATTGTTACTGTGATTTTGGCAATATTGCTGGTAATAGTAGTTTTGTGACATCGCTACTGAAAGATATTGCGTGCCCATATTTTTGTGAGTGATACGTGTTGTGATACGCTTTTGTAAGTAACATGTGTATTCTGAAAGTGTAAACTGGAAACTGGGGGGGCAAACAAGCAGTGAAATTTTAAAGAAAAGTGTGTTAGGATGTGTTTGAAGTCACTGGAAGGATATTGGAGGATCTGCCGGTGGAAGTGTGAACAGGAAAACATTGATAAAATATCGTAATCAGTGGTGGCCGCTTTATAAGCTGGAATGTGGAGAAAAGTGGCCCCTAAATGGAACTTTAAACTATAATATTTTGCTACAGTTAATGTTGTTTTTTGAGAAGCAGAACAGGATGAAATGTTGTATACTGATGTTTCAGCATCTTGGTGGGAAAAGGTACGGACTTAAGTTGGCCCCTGACTGAACCTTTGATGTTGGCATTAGAGAAGTACAGGCTGGAGAAAGATAAGGGAAGTGTTAAAAGGGTTGTTGAAAGTGTTAAAGGTGTTTGAAGTTGAATGAGCAGGGAAAGAGGATGTAGGAATGTTAATAGTTCTGCCTCTGCCCGAGGCAGAGATCTTAAAATCATGGGTGTTAGCCCTTGAGGGCAAAGGGACCATGATCGGTCCGAGAGAGTCGTCACAGAAACAGAAAAGCAGTCAACTCTTCAAACAACCTGAGTTCATGTGCAAGCTCAGATTGCTGATGGGACCGTTCAGGGAACTGTGGACAATTGCTTTCCCCTGACCGACCCCCACTAAGACCCGAATCATCCTGAAAATTATGAACGGTTAAGTAAATACTAAAACCTGGATGAATTGGGAATTGAGAATATGCTTCCAACAAGGTCTAAAAGAAAGCCCTATGGAATTTTTGGACCAACTCTGAAATGTAATGAAAATAAATAAATAAATAAATAAATAAATAAAACAAAACGGTTTGGACCTGGCTTTGGAGGACAAATTGACTAGCCTTTTCCTAGGGTAATCAACCCCTGATTTCAACAGGAATAACGGGGACCTGGGGAATCTACCCTAGCGGATCCTCCACTGGTTATAATGAAGCTAGGGGAGGAATGGAAGTGAAATTTCTTATTGCTATGGGGCAGCGTATTCAGTTCTAAATCAAGCATTCATGCCTTCACAGAATTATTATGTTAGGGTAAAAGGTGTGTCGTGGTTTAACCCGGCCGGCAGCTAAACACACGCAGCTGTTCGCTCCCCCTCCCCCTCCCTCTCTGGGACGGGGGAGAGAAATGGAAAGTGAAGCCTGTGAGTTGAGATAAAGACAGTTTAATAAGACAAAATAATAATAATAATAATAATAATAATAATAATAATAATAATAATAATAATAATAATAATAATAATAATAATAATAAAAATAATAATAATAATAATAATAATAATAATAATAATAATAATACAATGATGGTAATAGTACCACTACTAATAATGTGTACAAACAAGTGATGCACAATGCAATTGCTCACCACCCGCTGACCGATGCC
This sequence comes from Netta rufina, assembly GCF_964035555.1. NCBI lineage: Eukaryota > Metazoa > Chordata > Aves > Anseriformes > Anatidae > Netta > Netta rufina. Next base: position 32,899,592 of record NC_140131.1, on the reverse strand, counting down.
CAGCCTAACCCTGAGCAGTCCGGACCCCTCCCCCTTGCTAGCCACCCCTATGTATTGTTTAGCCTGACGTCAGATGCTATGGAATACCCCTTTGGCTAGTTTGGGTCACCTGTCCTGGGTCTGTCCCCTCCCAGCTCTTCCTGCACCCCCAACCTGCCTGTTGGCAGGACAGAGCAAGAAGCTGAGATGTCCTTGGCTTGGTATAAGCATTGCTCTGCAACAATTAAAACATCGGGGTGTTACCAGCACTCTTCTCATCCTAAGCCAAAACATAGCATTCTACCAGCTACTAGGAAGAAAATTACCTCTGTTCTAACTGAAACCAGGACAAGGTGTAACCGAAAAGGCTTATTTTTGTGAACCTTTGAAGTACAAGTTAGGGAAACAATGGGGCATACACAGATTTTTATCTATGCCTAGCTCCTCATGGGCACTCTTAGGTAGAGATTTATTAGAGCAAGTAGGAGCAGAAATTGTCTTTGAAAAAGGGAAAATGGAATTAAGAAGAGGAGAAGAACAACTAAGAAATGTGTTAAGCTTGGCACTAATACAAAGTGACCCTAAAAGTGAAATACCTTTAGAGATCACAGATCAAGTATGTCCAGGAGTTTGGGCTACCGAAGTCCCTGGAAGAGCTAAAAATGTGACCTTAATAATTATTAAATTAACGCCAGGAGAGAAACCCGCTAAGGTTAAGTAATATCCTTTGAGGATAGAAGATAGGAAAGGAATTAAAGAGATAATTGATAAATTTTTACAGTATGGATTATTGCTTGAATGCGAATCAGAATACAATGCACCCATATTGCCAATTAAAAAGGCAGATGAAAAAGCTATAGGCTAGTTCAGGATTTGAGGGCCATAAATAAAATCACTGAGGATATACATCCAGTAGTGGCAAACCCTTATACTTTGCTGACTAAATTAAAGAATAGTCAAGTCTGGTTTACCGTACTGGATTTAAAAGATGCCTTCTTCTGCCTAGGCTTAGCCACAGAAAGCCAAAACCTATTTGCCTTTGAATGGGAAAATCCCGATTCAGGCAGAAAGACGCAGCTTACGTGGACATTACTACCTCAAGGATTCAAGAATAGCCCCACTATTTTTGGAAACCAATTAGCAAGGGAACTCGAAACATGGATACCTCCGGACACTGAAGGTGCTTTGTTTCAATATGTAGTATGTAGATGATCTCTTAATAGCTACCGAGACTAAAGGGAGTTGTATTCAATGGACTATAAGTTGTCTTAATTTTCTGGGTTTAAATGGATCTCAAGTCTCTTGACAGAAAGTCCAGCTGGCTCAACAAAGTGTGACCTATCTGGGATTTGACATTTCGGAAGGACAACGAGAACTAGGAACTGAACATAAGGAAGTCATTTGCCGGACTCCAGAACCTCAAATGGTAAAGGAGCTACAAACCTTTTTAGGAATGACAGGTTGGTGTCGCCTTTGGATTTATAATTATGGACTATTGGTAAAGCCTCTATGTGAATTGATAAAGATTCACCAGTCAAAGTTAGTCTGCACTGGAGAAGCACAAAAAGTCTTTAAACAACTTAAACAAGAATTGATGATTTTGAAATATCAAGCAATATTGGTAGAACAGGACGACGTGGAAATTGTGATAATTAATATTGTGAATCTAGCCTCTTTTCTTAGTGATGCTGCGGCACAACCTGTGATTCACGATTGTTTAGAAACTATAGAGACTGTGTATTCCAGCCGAGCAGACCTTAAGGAGGAGCCCATGGAAGATGCGGAAGAAACTTGGTTCACGGATGGGAGCAGTTTTGTTACGCAAAGACAACGTAAAGCTGGATATGCTATAACAACTACTCAGCAGGTAATCGAGTCTAAGCCTTTACCCCCTGGAACATCAGCTCAAAAGGCGGAGATAGTTGCTCTCACGAGAGCATTGGAACTGGCAGCGGGAAAAAGGGTAAATATTTGGACAGATTCTAAATATACATTCGGCGTGGTACATGCTCATGGAGCAATTTGGAAAGAACATGGATTGCTGACCGCTCAGTGAAAACACAAAGTATGCTGAAGAAATTTTAAAATTGTTAGAGGCTGTAAAACAACCAGAAAAGGTAGCTATCATGCATTGTCAGGGACACCAAAAGGGGAACACCGATTTTGAAATTGGAAAATCGATTGGCAGAGGCTAAGCAGGCAGCTGAAGTAACTGAGGTGAAGGCATTGTCTTTGATACCAGACGGTAAAATCCAAACTATATCCAAATTATACAAAAGAAGACTTAAAATTAATTGAAGATTTGAAAGGTAAAATGAAACCAGATGGATGAGTATATTTAAAAGATAATCACATAGTAATACCCTCTAGTTTGACACGGCCCATAGTTCTTACAGAACACAATAAAACGCACTGGGGAGCTGGCACACTGCATAAGAGCCTGAGTCAGACATTAGTGGGACGATACGATAAAACAAGTAACTCAACAATGTAGCATTTGCTTACACAATAACCCCAATACCAAGGATAGAATAAAATTTGGAATAATCGGTAAAGGAAATTATTCGGGGCAACAGTGGCAAATTGATTTTTCAGAACTCCCTAGAAAAGGGGGGTATCATTATTTACTGGTTCTGACTGACACGTTTTCAGGAAGGCCTGAAGCCTTTCCCTGTCGAACAAACAAAGCAAGAGAAGTGGTTCAAGTCTTGTTAAATGAAATAATAGCATGCTTTGGGATTCTAGTAGCAATGTCTTCTGATAGAGTTTCACATTTTTGTGCACAAGTGGTAGAACAGATAAGTAAGATTCTAAAGATAGATTGGCAACTGCATACTCCTTATAGACCACAGGCAAGTGGACAGGTAGAAAAAATGAACCATTTAATTAAACAATAAATAGCTAAAATTGGATAAGAAGCTAATTTGTCATGGCCTCAATCCCTCCCTTTAGCATTACTTGGAATTAGAGTTAAACCTAGAATAAAAGGAAATTTGAGTCCCTTCAAAATCTTATATGGAAGGCCATAGCAATTTCTATTGAGTGGAGAGGACCTAACGCAGTTAGGATCAGAATATTCTTATATATGCTTATATAACTGAACTTCAGAAACAATTAAATAAAGTACATAAATTTGTTTTAGGGACCAGGGCTAGAGGGTTGGATCAACCAATCCACCCCTTTAAGCTCGGGGATTATATATATATAAAGACTTTTTCAGGACAACCCGTGCAGGAAAAATGGAAGGAAAGTGGATGGGACCATACCAAGTATTACTGACAACACACACCGCCATTAAGATTAAGAAGCAAGCAGCTTGGATCCACAATTCAAGGGTGAAGAAGGCCCCGGCGAGGATATGGACCACCACTCCAATTGGACCAACAAAATTACGGTTTTCCAGATCCTAATGATTGCAGGGGTGTGGTTCTCGGATTTGGGGTGGGCAACTTGGGATGAGAACTTACACCTGACCTTAATACAAACAATTTCTCAAGTAACTCATAAGACGAACTGTTGGGTATGCACCCATCTGCCACAGCATGGGAATAAGGGTGTATGGTCAATTGGGATTCCCTTGCCTGCAAACTTATCTTGGACTAATTTGTGGGAAAACACGTCTTGGGGTCGAAAATATTAAGCAGTTTTGGAACTAGAAGTGAGTAGCTTCATGCCGTTAGAATCCTATTATGTATGTGTACAAAGGTGTAACCCGCCTAAGGGTATAGGAAAACAGCATTGTATAAATACAGATACTACTTCTGTGGGAAATCAGACATCTTGTAATTGAACAATTGATATTAGTACGACTAGCGGCTGGGCAAATTCAACCAGCTGGACGGTTCCAGAAGGAAAAGGGTGGTATTGGCTATGCAATGATACAGCCCGTAAGGTCTTGCCTGAGAATTGGAAGGGAACTTGCACTCTTGGAGCGGTAGTCCCCAATATGACAGTACATGATGTAGTGCCTCGAGGTTACTTGAGAAATCATATGCGGAGAATCAGATGAAAAATTAACAATCCATTGGTAGAGAGACACACCCCTTTTCATAGTTTTGTGCGATGGTTTATCCCATGGTTAGGAGTGAGTGAATTGGAAAAGGCAATAGTTAATATTTCGGCAATTATAGAGAAGTTCAAAAACAAAATTCTGGATGCTATAAAGGCTCAACAAGAAGAGATATCTAGTTTATCACAGGTAGTATTACAAAATCGGATGGCCCTAGACTTGTTACTGGCCACTCAAGGGGGAGTCTGTACAGTAATAAACACAAGTTGTTGTATGTATGTAGATCAGAGTGGAAGGATCTCTACCGACCTGGAAGAAATATGGAAGCAGACAAGGATCCTCCATGAGATCAGTAAAGATGATCTTTCCTGGAGTTTTAGTGAACTATGGAATAAGTTAACCTCCTGGTTGCCCAATTTCCAATGGTTGAAACAAGTATTCATTGCTCTAATCGTATTAGTAGTGTTAGGAATATTTGTGTGCATGTTGTTTAGATGCCTGCTTTGTTGTGTTACTGTAAATAATGAAAGTATCTGATGCAAAAGAATTTGCCTGGGAAAAGAAAAGGGGGGATTGATTAAGGAGGTATTGGGGAGGCAAGGACAATCCCCAGACAAGGACTGTATATCTCGAAACAAGACACTGGAACTCATGATAAGGAAGCGGCAGGCGGACAGAGAAGCGAATGTAAGGACTATAAATCTCGAAACTGGACATTGGAATTCATTATAAAGATACAACAAACGGGAGAATTAGCAACAACCAGCTCTTGCAATTAAGAAACATGCCAATTCAGCAGATTCCTGACCAAAGGTGAAAAGTACACTGTGAGGAAGACTCGGGGTCTTCCTCCCAAAGACCCCTGCCCACGTCCCAAAGACCCCTGCCCACAATTCTTGGAAGGCTCTGCGCAGGCGCAAGGTGCCAAAAGGCTAATTAGCATGAGAAGCGAGGGAAGGCGGGGATAGGTAATGCATATGTATAGGTGCTTGTAGAATATTGATAGATTGATTGTATAAATTCAAGACTGCTTTCTGCTTTGGGTATGCACGATAGGTGGAGAGATCCCCCGTGCATCCAGCGCTGCAATAAAGAATATACCACTTAAAGGAATTTCAGCTTCGATCTTTGAATCAATTTGGCGACCCAGATGGGACAACCTCTCTGCCGGACTGCAGGACCTGCTGGGAACAGGACTCCCTAGGGTACCCCCGGGATTTCCCGGAGGGACTCCTCGACTCACCGGATCACTGCGGAGGCAGACAAGGACCCCATCATTGTAAGTGAGTATATTCTTTATTCTGGTTTGGTTTTCTGGTAGACCGGTCATCTGGAACTGTCTGTAAGTCAGAAGGTGATCTTCTGCGAGGCAGTGTTTGGTATATACTTTGTGGTTAGCACCATAAGTACATGTTTGGGGACCTTAAGGAAGGAGCTCGCTTTAAGGTCCATCTGGAATTGTGTTGTCTATTTCGGTTTTCTGACTCATGGAGTATGGTATTTAACTCTGGTTATTGTTACTGCGATTTTGGCTATTTTCCTGGTGGTAATAGTAGGTTCGTGGCATTGTTATAAGAAAGATATCGTTACGGTGTTAGACAGTTCGGTTTTCTGACTTATCGCATGTGGAATTTGACTCTGACTATTGTTACTGTGATTTTGGCAATATTGCTGGTAATAGTAGTTTTGTGGCATCGCTACTGAAAGATATTGCGTGCCCGTATTTTTGTGAGTGATACGTTTTGTGATACGCTTTTGTAAGAAACATGTGTATTCTGAAAGCGTAAACTGGAAACTGGGGGGGCAAACAAGCAGTGAAATTTTAAAGAAAAGTGTGTTAAGATGTGTTTTAATTCGCTGGAAGGATATTGGAGGATCTGCCGGTGGAAGTGTGAACAGGAAAACATTGATAAAATATCGTAATCAGTGGTGGCCGCTTTATAAGCTGGAATGTGGAGAAAAGTGGCCCCTAAATGGAACTTTAAACTCTAATATTTTGCTACAGTTAATGTTGTTTTTTGAGAAGCAGAACAGGATGAAATGTTGTATACTGATGTTTCAGCATCTTGGTGGGAAAAGGTACGGAATTAAGTTGGCCCCTGGCTGAACCTTTGATGTTGGCATTAGAGAAGTACAGGCTGGAGAAAGATAAAGGAAGTGTTAAAAGGGTTGTTGAAAGTGTTAAAGGTGTTTGAAGTTGAATGAGCAGGGAAAGAGGATGTAGGAATGTTAATAGTTCTGCCTCTGCCCGAGGCAGAGATCTTAAAATCATGGGTGTTAGCCCTTGAGGGCAAAGGGACCATGATCGGTCCGAGAGAGTCGTCACAGAAACAGAAAAGCAGTCAACTCTTCAAACAACCTGAGTTCATGTGCAAGCTCAGATTGCTGATGGGACCGTTCAGGGAACTGTGGACAATTGCTTTCCCCTGACCGACGCCCACTAAGACCCGAATCATCCTGAAAATTATGAACGGTTAAGTAAATACTAAAACCTGGATGAATTGGGAATTGAGAATATGCTTCCAACAAGGTCTAAAAGAAAGCCCTATGGAATTTTTGGACCAACTTTGAAATGTAATGAAAATAAATAAATAAATAAATAAATAAATAAAACAAAACGATTTGGACCTGGCTTTGGAGGACAAATTGACTAGCCTTTTCCTAGGGTAATCAACCCCTGATTTCAACAGGAATAACGGGGACCTGGGGAATCTACCCTAGCGGATCCTCCACTGGTTATAATGAAGCTAGGGGAGGAATGGAAGTGAAATTTCTTATTGCTATGGGGCAGCGTATTCAGTTCTAAATCAAGCATTCATGCCTTCACAGAATTATTATGTTAGGGTAAAAGGTGTGTCGTGGTTTAACCCGGCCGGCAGCTAAACACACGCAGCTGTTCGCTCCCCCTCCCCCTCCCTCTCTGGGACGGGGGAGAGAAATGGAAAGTGAAGCCTGTGAGTTGAGATAAAGACAGTTTAATAAGACAAAATAATAATAATAATAATAATAATAATAATAATAATAATAATAATAATAATAATAATAATAATAATAATACAATGATGATAATAGTACCACTACTAATAATGTGTACAAACAAGTGATGCACAATGCAATTGCTCACCACCCGCTGACCGATGCCCAGCCTAACCCTGAGCAGTCCGGACCCCTCCCCCTTGCTAGCCACCCCTATGTATTGTTTAGCCTGACGTCAGATGCTATGGAATACCCCTTTGGCTAGTTTGGGTCACCTGTCCTGGGTCTGTCCCCTCCCAGCTCTTCCTGCACCCCCAACCTGCCTGTTGGCAGGACAGAGCAAGAAGCTGAGATGTCCTTGGCTTGGTATAAGCATTGCTCTGCAACAATTAAAACATCGGGGTGTTACCAGCACTCTTCTCATCCTAAGCCAAAACATAGCATTCTACCAGCTACTAGGAAGAAAATTACCTCTGTTCTAACTGAAACCAGGACAAGGTGTAACCGAAAAGGCTTATTTTTGTGAACCTTTGAAGTACAAGTTAGGGAAACAATGGGGCATACACAGATTTTTATCTATGCCTAGCTCCTCGTGGGCACTCTTAGGTAGAGATTTATTAGAGCAAGTAGGAGCAGAAATTGTCTTTGAAAAAGGGAAAATGGAATTAAGAAGAGGAGAAGAACAACTAAGAAATGTGTTAAGCTTGGCACTAATACAAAGTGACCCTAAAAGTGAAATACCTTTAGAGATCACAGATCAAGTATGTCCAGGAGTTTGGGCTACCGAAGTCCCTGGAAGAGCTAAAAATGTGACCTTAATAATTATTAAATTAAAGCCAGGAGAGAAACCCGCTAAGGTTAAGTAATATCCTTTGAGGATAGAAGATAGGAAAGGAATTAAAGAGATAATTGATAAATTTTTACAGTATGGATTATTGCTTGAATGCGAATCAGAATACAATGCACCCATATTGCCAATTAAAAAGGCAGATGAAAAAGCTATAGGCTAGTTCAGGATTTGAGGGCCATAAATAAAATCACTGAGGATATACATCCAGTAGTGGCAAACCCTTATACTTTGCTGACTAAATTAAAGAATAGTCAAGGCTGGTTTACCGTACTGGATTTAAAAGATGCCTTCTTCTGCCTAGGCTTAGCCACAGAAAGCCAAAACCTATTTGCCTTTGAATGGGAAAATCCCGATTCAGGCAGAAAGACGCAGCTTACGTGGACATTACTACCTCAAGGATTCAAGAATAGCCCCACTATTTTTGGAAACCAATTAGCAAGGGAACTCGAAACATGGATACCTCCGGACACTGAAGGTGCTTTGTTTCAATATGTAGTATGTAGATGATCTCTTAATAGCTACCGAGACTAAAGGGAGTTGTATTCAATGGACTATAAGTCGTCTTAATTTTCTGGGTTTAAATGGATCTCAAGTCTCTTGACAGAAAGTCCAGCTGGCTCAACAAAGTGTGACCTATCTGGGATTTGACATTTCGGAAGGACAACGAGAACTAGGAACTGAACATAAGGAAGTCATTTGCCGGACTCCAGAACCTCAAATGGTAAAGGAGCTACAAACCTTTTTAGGAATGACAGGTTGGTGTCGCCTTTGGATTTATAATGATGGACTATTGGTAAAGCCTCTATGTGAATTGATAAAGATTAACCAGTCAAAGTTAGTCTGGACTGGAGAAGCACAAAAAGTCTTTAAACAACTTAAACAAGAATTGATGATTTTGAAATATCAAGCAATATTGGTAGAACAGGACGACGTGGAAATTGTGATAATTAATATTGTGAATCTAGCCTCTTTTCTTAGTGATGCTCCGGCACAACCTGTGATTCACGATTGTTTAGAAACTATAGAGACTGTGTATTCCAGCCGAGCAGACCTTAAGGAGGAGCCCATGGAAGATGCGGAAGAAACTTGGTTCACAGATGGGAGCAGTTTTGTTACGCAAAGACAACGTAAAGCTGGATATGCTATAACAACTACTCAGCAGGTAATCGAGTCTAAGCCTTTACCCCCTGGAACATCAGCTCAAAAGGCGGAGATAGTTGCTCTCACGAGAGCATTGGAACTGGCAGCGGGAAAAAGGGTAAATATTTGGACAGATTCTAAATATACATTCGGCGTGGTACATGCTCATGGAGCAATTTGGAAAGAACATGGATTGCTGACCGCTCAGTGAAAACACAAAGTATGCTGAAGAAATTTTAAAATTGTTAGAGGCTGTAAAACAACCAGAAAAGGTAGCTATCATGCATTGTCAGGGACACCAAAAGGGGAACACCGATTTTGAAATTGGAAAATCGATTGGCAGAGGCTAAGCAGGCAGCTGAAATAACTGAGGTGAAGGCATTGTCTTTGATACCAGACGGTAAAATCCAAACTATATCCAAATTATACAAAAGAAGACTTAAAATTAATTGAAGATTTGAAAGGTAAAATGAAACCAGATGGATGAGTATATTTAAAAGATAACCACATAGTAATACCCTCTAGTTTGACACGGCCCATAGTTCTTACAGAACACAATAAAACGCACTGGGGAGCTGGCACACTGCATAAGAGCCTGAGTCAGACATTAGTGGGACGATACGATAAAACAAGTAACTCAACAATGTAGCATTTGCTTACACAATAACCCCAATACCAAGGATAGAATAAAATTTGGAATAATCGGTAAAGGAAATTATTCGGGGCAACAGTGGCAAATTGATTTTTCAGAACTCCCTAGAAAAGGGGGGTATCATTATTTACTGGTTCTGACTGACACGTTTTCAGGAAGGCCTGAAGCCTTTCGCTGTCGAACAAACAAAGCAAGAGAAGTGGTTCAAGTCTTGTTAAATGAAATAATAGCATGCTTTGGGATTCTAGTAGCAATGTCTTCTGATAGAGTTTCACATTCTTGTGCACAAGTGGTAGAACAGATAAGTAAGATTCTAAAGATAGATTGGCAACTGCATACTCCTTATAGACCACAGGCAAGTGGACAGGTAGAAAAAATGAACCATTTAATTAAACAATAAATAGCTAAAATTGGATAAGAAGCTAATTTGTCATGGCCTCAATCCCTCCCTTTAGCATTACATGGAATTAGAGTTAAACCTAGAATAAAAGGAAATTTGAGTCCCTTCAAAATCTTATATGGAAGGCCATAGCAATTTCTATTGAGTGGAGAGGACCTAACGAGATGACCTAACGAGGAGATGACCTAACGCAGTTAGGATCAGAATATTCTTATATATGCTTATATAACTGAACTTCAGAAACAATTAAATAAAGTACATAAATTTGTTTTAGGGACCAGGGCTAGAGGGTTGGATCAACCAATCCACCCCTTTAAGCTCGGGGATTATATATATATAAAGACTTTTTCAGGACAACCCGTGCAGGAAAAATGGAAGGAAAGTGGATGGGACCATACCAAGTATTTCTGACAACACGCACCGCCATGAAGATTAAGAAGCAAGCAGCTTGGATCCACAATTCAAGGGTGAAGGAGGCCCCGGCGAGGATATGGACCACCACTCCAATTGGACCAACAAAATTACGGTTTTCCAGATCCTAATGATTGCAGGGGTGCGGTTCTCGAATTTGGGGTGGGCAACTTGGGATGAGAACTTACACCTGACCTTAATACAAACAATTTCTCAAGTAACTAATAAGACGAACTGTTGGGTATGCACCCATCTGCCACAGCATGGGAATAAGGGTGTATGGTTAATTGGGATTCCCTTGCCTGCAAACTTATCTTGGACTAATTTGTGGGAAAACACGTCTTGGGGTCGAAAATATTAAGCAGTTTTGGAACTAGAAGTGAGTAGCTTCATGCCGTTAGAATCCTATTATGTATGTGTACAAAGGTGTAACCCGCCTAAGGGTATAGGAAAACAGCATTGTATAAATACGGATACTACTTCTGTGGGAAATCAGACATCTTGTAATTGAACAATTGATATTAGTACGACTAGCGGCTGGGCAAATTCAACCAGCTGGACGGTTCCAGAAGGAAAAGGGTGGTATTGGCTATGCAATGATACAGCCCGTAAGGTCTTGCCTGAGAACTGGAAGGGAACTTGCACTCTTGGAGCGGTAGTCCCCAATATGACAGTACATGATGTAGTGCCTCGAGGTTACTTGAGAAATCATATGCGGAGAATCAGATGAAAAATTAACAATCCATTGGTAGAGAGACACACCCCTTTTCATAGTTTTGTGCGATGGTTTATCCCATGGTTAGGAGTGAGTGAATTGGAAAAGGCAATAGTTAATATTTCTGCAATTATAGAGAAGTTCGAAAACAAAATTCTGGATGCTATAAAGGCTCAACAAGAAGAGATATCTAGTTTATCACAGGTAGTATTACAAAATCGGATGGCCCTAGACTTGTTACTGGCCACTCAAGGGGGAGTCTGTACAGTAATAAACACAAGTTGTTGTATGTATGTAGATCAGAGTGGAAGGATCTCTACCGACCTGGAAGAAATATGGAAGCAGACAAGGAGTCTCCATGAGATCAGTAAAGATGATCTTTCATGGAGTTTTAGTGAACTATGGAATAAGTGAACCTCCTGGTTGCCCAATTTCCAATGGTTGAAACAAGTATTCATTGCTCTAATCGTATTAGTAGGGTTAGGAATATTTGTGTGCATGTTGTTTAGATGCCTGCTTTGTTGTGTTACTGTAAATAATGAAAGTATCTGATGCAAAAGAATTTGCCTGGGAAAAGAAAAGGGGGGATTGATTAAGGAGGTATTGGGGAGGCAAGGACAATCCCCAGACAAGGACTGTATATCTCGAAACAAGACACTGGAACTCATGATAAGGAAGCGGCAGGCGGACAGAGAAGCGAATGTAAGGACTATAAATCTCGAAACTGGACATTGGAATTCATTATAAAGATACAACAAACGGGAGAATTAGCAACAACCAGCTCTTGCAATTAAGAAACATGCCAATTCAGCAGATTCCTGACCAAAGGTGAAAAGTACACTGTGAGGAAGACTCGGGGTCTTCCTCCCAAAGACCCCTGCCCACGTCCCAAAGACCCCTGCCCACAATTCTTGGAAGGCTCTGCGCAGGCGCAAGGTGCCAAAAGGCTAATTAGCATGAGAAGCGAGGGAAGGCGGGGATAGGTAATGCATATGTATAGGTGCTTGTAGAATATTGATAGATTGATTGTATAAATTCAAGACTGCTTTCTGCTTTGGGTATGCACGATAGGTGGAGAGATCCCCCGTGCATCCAGCGCTGCAATAAAGAATATACCACTTAAAGGAATTTCGGCTTCGATCTTTGAATCAATTTGGCGACCCAGATGGGACAACCTCTCTGCCGGACTGCAGGACCTGCTGGGAACAGGACTCCCTAGGGTACCCCCGGGATTTCCCGGAGGGACTCCTCGACTCACCGGATCACTGCGGAGGCAGACAAGGACCCCCTCATTGTAAGTGAGTATATTCTTTATTCTGGTTTGGTTTTCTGGTAGACCGGTCATCTGGAACTGTCTGTAAGTCAGAAGGTGATCTTCTGCGAGGCAGTGTTTGGTATATACTTTGTGGTTAGCACCATAAGTACATGTTTGGGGACCTTAAGGAAGGAGCTCGCTTTAAGGTCCATCTGGAATTGTGTTGTCTATTTCGGTTTTCTGACGCATGGAGTATGGTATTTAACTCTGGTTATTGTTACTGCGATTTTGGCTATTTTCCTGGTGGTAATAGTAGGTTCGTGGCATTGTTATAAGAAAGATATCGTTACGGTGTTAGACAGTTCGGTTTTCTGACTTATCGCATGTGGAATTTGACTCTGACTATTGTTACTGTGATTTTGGCAATATTGCTGGTAATAGTAGTTTTGTGGCATCGCTACTGAAAGATATTGCGTGCCCGTATTTTTGTGAGTGATACGTGTTGTGATACGCTTTTGTAAGTAACACGTGTATTCTGAAAGTGTAAACTGGAAACTGGGGGGGCAAACAAGCAGTGAAATTTTAAAGAAAAGTGTGTTAGGATGTGTCTGAAGTCACTGGAAGGATATTGGAGGACCTGCCGGTGGAAGTGTGAACAGGAAAACATTGATAAAATATCGTAATCAGTGGTGGCCGCTTTATAAGCTGGAATGTGGAGAAAAGTGGCCCCTAAATGGAACTTTAAACTCTAATATTTTGCTACAGTTAATGTTGTTTTTTGAGAAGCAGAACAGGATGAAATGTTGTATACTGATGTTTCAGCATCTTGGTGGGAAAAGGTACGGAATTAAGTTGGCCCCTGACTGAACCTTTGATGTTGGCATTAGAGAAGTACAGGCTGGAGAAAGATAAAGGAAGTGTTAAAAGGGTTGTTGAAAGTGTTAAAGGTGTTTGAAGTTGAATGAGCAGGGAAAGAGGATGTAGGAATGTTAATAGTTCTGCCTCTGCCCGAGGCAGAGATCTTAAAATCATGGGTGTTAGCCCTTTAGGGCAAAGGGACCATGATCGGTCCGGTCCGAGAGAGTTGTCAGAGAAACAGAAAAGAGGTCAACTCTTCAAACAACCTGAGTTCATGTGCGAGCTCAGATTGCTGATGGGACCGTTCAGGGAACTGTGGACAATTGCTTTCCCCTGACCGACCCCCACTAAGACCCGAATCATTCTGAAAATTATGAACGGTTAAGTAAATACTAAAACCTGGATGAACTGGGAATTGAGAATATGCTTCCAACAAGGTCTAAAAGAAAGCCCTATGGAATTTTTGGACCAACTCTGAAATGTAATGAAAATAAATAAATAAATAAATAAAACAAAACGGTTTGGACCTGGCTTTGGAGGACAAATTGACTAGCCTTTTCCTAGGGTAATCAACCCCTGATTTCAACAGGAATAACGGGGACCTGGGGAATCTACCCTAGCGGATCCTCCACTGGTTATAATGAAGCTAGCGGAGGAATGGAAGTGAAATTTCTTATTGCTCTGGGGCAACGTATTCAGTTCTAAATCAAGCATTAATGCCTTCACAGAATTATTATGTTAGGGTAAAAGGTGTGTCGTGGTTTAACCTGGCCGGCAGCTAAACACCACGCAGCTGTTCGCTCCCCCTCCCCCTCCCTCTCTGGGACGGGGGAGAGAAATGGAAAGTGAAACCCGTGAGTTGAGATAAAGACAGTTTAATAAGACAAAATAATAATAATAATAATAATAATAATAATAATAATAATAATAATAATAATAATAATAATAATACAATGATGATAATAGTACCACTACTAATAATGTGTACAAACAAGTGATGCACAATGCAATTGCTCACCACCCGCTGACCGATGCCCAGCCTAACCCCGAGCAGTCCGGCCCCCTCCCCCTGGCTAGCCACCCCTATGTATTGTTTAGCCTGACGTCAGATGCTATGGAATACCCCTTTGGCTAGTTTGGGTCACCTGTCCTGGGTCTGTCCCCTCCCAGCTCTTCCTGCACCCCCAGCCTGCCTGTTGGCAGGACAGAGCAAGAAGCTGAGATGTCCTTGGCTTGGTATAAGCACTGCTCTGCAACAATTAAAACATCGGGGTGTTATCAGCACTCTTCTCATCCTAAGCCAAAACATAGCATTCTACCAGCTACTAGGAAGAAAATTACCTCTGTTCTAACTGAAACCAGGACAAGGTGTAACCAAAAAGGCTTATTTTTGTGAACCTTTGAAGTACAAGTTAGGGAAACAATGAGGCATACACAGATTTTGATCTATGCGTAGCTCCTCATGGGCACTCTTAGGTAGAGATTTATTAGAGCAAGTAGGAGCAGAAATTGTCTTTGAAAAAGGGAAAATGGAATTAAGAAGAGGAGAAGAACAACTAAGAAATGTGTTAAGCTTGGCACTAATACAAAGTGACCCTAAAAGTGAAATACCTTTAGAGATCACAGATCAAGTATGTCCAGGAGTTTGGGCTACCGAAGTCCCTGGAAGAGCTAAAAATGTGACCTTAATAATTATTAAATTAAAGCCAGGAGAGAAACCCGTTAAGGTTAAGTAATATCCTTTGAGGATAGAAGATAGGAAAGGAATTAAAGAGATAATTGATAAATTTTTACAGTATGGATTATTGCTTGAATGCGAATCAGAATACAATGCACCCATATTGCCAATTAAAAAGGCAGATGAAAAAGCTATAGGCTAGTTCAGGATTTGAGGGCCATAAATAAAATCACGGAGGATATACATCCAGTAGTGGCAAACCCTTATACTTTGCTGACTAAATTAAAGAATAGTCAAGGCTGGTTTACCGTACTGGATTTAAAAGATGCCTTCTTCTGCCTAGGCTTAGCCACAGAAAGCCAAAACCTATTTGCCTTTGAATGGGAAAATCCCGATTCAGGCAGAAGGACGCAGCTTACGTGGACATGACTACCTCAAGGATTCAAGAATAGCCCCACTATTTTTGGAAACCAATTAGCAAGGGAACTCGAAACATGGATACCTCCGGACACTGAAGGTGCTTTCTTACAATATGTAGATGATCTCTTAATAGCTACCGAGACTAAAGGGAGTTGTATTCAATGGACTATAAGTCGTCTTAATTTTCTGGGTTTAAATGGATATCAAGTCTCTTGACAGAAAGTCCAGCTGGCTCAACAAAGTGTGACCTATCTGGGATTTGACATTTCGGAAGGACAACGAGAACTAGGAACTGAACATAAGGAAGTCATTTGCCGGACTCCAGAACCTCAAATGGTAAAGGAGCTACAAACCTTTTTAGGAATGACAGGTTGGTGTCGCCTTTGGATTTATAATTATGGACTATTGGTAAAGCCTCTATGTGAATTGATAAAGATTAACCAGTCAAAGTTAGTCTGGACTGGAGAAGCACAAAAAGTCTTTAAACAACTTAAACAAGAATTGATGATTTTGAAATATCAAGCAATATTGGTAGAACAGGACGACGTGGAAATTGTGATAATTAATATTGTGAATCTAGCCTCTTTTCTTAGTGATGCTCCGGCACAACCTGTGATTCACGATTGTTTAGAAACTATAGAGACTGTGTATTCCAGCCGAGCAGACCTTAAGGAGGAGCCCATGGAAGATGCGGAAGAAACTTGGTTCACGGATGGGAGCAGTTTTGTTACGCAAAGACAACGTAAAGCTGGATATGCTATAACAACTACTCAGCAGGTAATCGAGTCTAAGCCTTTACCCCCTGGAACATCAGCTCAAAAGGCGGAGATAGTTGCTCTCACGAGAGCATTGGAACTGGCAGCGGGAAAAAGGGTAAATATTTGGACAGATTCTAAATATACATTCGGCGTGGTACGTGCTCATGGAGCAATTTGGAAAGAACATGGATTGCTGACCGCTCAGTGAAAACACAAAGTATGCTGAAGAAATTTTAAAATTGTTAGAGGCTGTAAAACAACCAGAAAAGGTAGCTATCATGCATTGTCAGGGACACCAAAAGGGGAACACCGATTTTGAAATTGGAAAATCGATTGGCAGAGGCTAAGCAGGCAGCTGAAATAACTGAGGTGAAGGCATTGTCTTTGATACCAGACGGTAAAATCCAAACTATATCCAAATTATACAAAAGAAGACTTAAAATTAATTGAAGATTTGAAAGGTAAAATGAAACCAGATGGATGAGTATATTTAAAAGATAACCACATAGTAATACCCTCTAGTTTGACATGGCCCATAGTTCTTACAGAACACAATAAAACGCACTGGGGAGCTGGCACACTGCATAAGAGCCTGAGTCAGACATTAGTGGGACGATACGATAAAACAAGTAACTCAACAATGTAGCATTTGCTTACACAATAACCCCAATACCAAGAATAGAATAAAATTTGGAATAATCGGTAAAGGAAATTATTCGGGGCAACAGTGGCAAATTGATTTTTCAGAACTCCCTAGAAAAGGGGGGTATCATTATTTACTGGTTCTGACTGAGACGTTGTCAGGAAGGCCTGAAGCCTTTCCCTGTCGAACAAACAAAGCAAGAGAAGTGGTTCAAGTCTTGTTAAATGAAATAATAGCATGCTTTGGGATTCTAGTAGCAATGTCTTCTGATAGAGTTTCACATTTTTGTGCACAAGTGGTAGAACAGATAAGTAAGATTCTAAAGATAGATTGGCAACTGCATACTCCTTATAGACCACAGGCAAGTGGACAGGTAGAAAAAATGAACCATTTAATTAAACAATAAATAGCTAAAATTGGATAAGAAGCTAATTTGTCCTGGCCTCAATCCCTCCCTTTAGCATTACTTGGAATTAGAGTTAAACCTAGAATAAAAGGAAATTTGAGTCCCTTCAAAATCTTATATGCAAGGCCATAGCAATTTCTATTTAGTGGAGAGGACCTAACGCAGTTAGGATCAGAATATTTATATGCTTATATAACTGAACTTCAGAAACAGTTAAATAAAGTACATAAATTTGTTTTAGGGACCAGGGCTAGAGGGTTGGATCAACCAATCCACCCCTTTAAGCTCGGGGATTATATATATATAAAGACTTTTTTAGGACAACCCGTGCAGGAAAAATGGAAGGAAAGTGGATGGGACCATACCAAGTATTTCTGACAACACGCACCGCCATGAAGATTAAGAAGCAAGCAGCTTGGATCCACAATTCAAGGGTGAAGGAGGCCCCGGCGAGGATATGGACCACCACTCCAATTGGACCAACAAAATTACGGTTTTCCAGATCCTAATGATTGCAGGGGTGCGGTTCTCGGATTTGGGGTGGGCAACTTGGGATGAGAACTTACACCTGACCTTAATACAAACAATTTCTCAAGTAACTCATAAGACGAACTGTTGGGTATGCACCCATCTGCCACAGCATGGGAATAAGGGTGTATCGTTAATTGGGATTCCCTTGCCTGCAAACTTATCTTGGACTAATTTGTGGGAAAACACGTCTTGGGGTCGAAAATATTAAGCAGTTTTGGAACTAGAAGTGAGTAGCTTCATGCCGTTAGAATCCTATTATGTATGTGTACAAAGGTGTAACCCGCCTAAGGGTATAGGAAAACAGCATTGTATAAATACGGATACTACTTCTGTGGGAAATCAGACAGCTTGTAATTGAACAATTGATATTAGTACGACTAGCGGCTGGGCAAATTCAACCAGCTGGACGGTTCCAGAAGGAAAAGGGTGGTATTGGCTATGCAATGATACAGCCCGTAAGGTCTTGCCTGAGAATTGGAAGGGAACTTGCACTCTTGGAGCGGTAGTCCCCAATATGACAGTACATGATGTAGTGCCTCGAGGTTACTTGAGAAATCATATCCGGAGAATCAGATGAAAAATTAACAATCCATTGGTAGAGAGACACACCCCTTTTCATAGTTTTGTGCGATGGTTTATCCCATGGTTAGGAGTGAGTGAATTGGAAAAGGCAATAGTTAATATTTCTGCAATTATAGAGAAGTTCGAAAACAAAATTCTGGATGCTATAAAGGCTCAACAAGAAGAGATATCTAGTTTATCACAGGTAGTATTACAAAATCGGATGGCCCTAGACTTGTTACTGGCCACTCAAGGGGGAGTCTGTACAGTAATAAACACAAGTTGTTGTAGGTATGTAGGTCAGAGTGGAAGGATCTCTACCGACCTGGAAGAAATATGGAAGCAGACAAGGATCCTCCATGAGATCAGTAAAGATGATCTTTCATGGAGTTTTAGTGAACTATGGAATAAGTTAACCTCCTGGTTGCCCAATTTCCAATGGTTGAAACAAGTATTCATTGCTCTAATCGTATTAGTAGTGTTCGGAATATTTGTGTGCATGTTGTTTAGATGCCTGCTTTGTTGTGTTACTGTAAATAATGAAAGTATCTGATGCAAAAGAATTTGCCTGGGAAAAGAAAAGGGGGGATTGATTAAGGAGGTATTGGGGAGGCAAGGACAATCCCCAGACAAGGACTGTATATCTCGAAACAAGACACTGGAACTCATGATAAGGAAGCGGCAGGCGGACAGAGAAACGAATGTAAGGACTATAACTCTCGAAACTGGACATTGGAATTCATTATAAAGATACAACAAACGGGAGAATTAGCAACAACCAGCTCTTGCAATTAAGAAACATGCCAATTCAGCAGATTCCTGACCAAAGGTGAAAAGTACACTGTGAGGAAGACTCGGGGTCTTCCTCCCAAAGAGCCCTGCCCACGTCCCAAAGACCCCTGCCCACAATTCTTGGAAGGCTCTGCGCAGGCGCAAGGTGCCAAAAGGCTAATTAGCATGAGAAGCGAGGGAAGGCGGGGATAGGTAATGCATATGTATAGGTGCTTGTAGAATATTGATAGATTGATTGTATAAATTCAAGACTGCTTTCTGCTTTGGGTATGCACGATAGGTGGAGAGATCCCCCGTGCATCCAGCGCTGCAATAAAGAATATACCACTTAAAGGAATTTCGGCTTCGATCTTTGAATCAATTTGGCGACCCAGATGGGACAACCTCTCTGCCGGACTGCAGGACCTGCTGGGAACAGGACTCCCTAGGGTACCCCTGGGATTTCCCGGAGGGACTCCTCGACTCACCGGATCACTGCGGAGGCAGACAAGGACCCCCTCATTGTAAGTGAGTATATTCTTTATTCTGGTTTGGTTTTCTGGTAGACCGGTCATCTGGAACTGTCTGTAAGTCAGAAGGTGATCTTCTGCGAGGCAGTGTTTGGTATATACTTTGTGGTTAGCACCATAAGTACATGTTTGGGGACCTTAAGGAAGGAGCTCGCTTTAAGGTCCATCTGGAATTGTGTTGTCTATTTCGGTTTTCTGACTCATGGAGTATGGTATTTAACTCTGGTTATTGTTACTGCGATTTTGGCTATTTTCCTGGTGGTAATAGTAGGTTCGTGGTATTGTTATAAGAAAGATATCGTTACGGTGTTACACAGTTCGGTTTTCTGACTTATCGCATGTGGAATTTGACTATTGTTACTGTGATTTTGGCAATATTGCTGGTAATAGTAGTTTTGTGGCATCGCTACTGAAAGATATTGCGTGCCCGTATTTTTGTGAGTGATACGTTTTGTGATACGCTTTTGTAAGTAACACGTGTATTCTGAAAGTGTAAACTGGAAACTGGGGGGGCAAACAAGCAGTGAAATTTTAAAGAAAAGTGTGTTAGGATGTGTTTGAAGTCACTGGAAGGATATTGGAGGATCTGCCGGTGGAAGTGTGAACAGGAAAACATTGATAAAATATCGTAATCAGTGGTGGCCGCTTTATAAGCTGGAATGTGGAGAAAAGTGGCCCCTAAATGGAACTTTAAACTCTAATATTTTGCTACAGTTAATGTTGTTTTTTGAGAAGCAGAACAGGATGAAATGTTGTATACTGATGTTTCAGCATCTTGGTGGGAAAAGGTAAGGACTTAAGTTGGCCCCTGACTGAACCTTTGATGTTGGCATTAGAGAAGTACAGGCTGGAGAAAGATAAAGGAAGTGTTAAAAGGGTTGTTGAAAGTGTTAAAGGTGTTTGAAGTTGAATGAGCAGGGAAAGAGGATGTAGGAATGTTAATAGTTCTGCCTCTGCCCGAGGCAGAGATCTTAAAATCATGGGTGTTAGCCCTTTAGGGCAAAGGGACCATGATCAGTCCGAGAGAGTTGTCACAGAAACAGAAAAGAGGTCAACTCTTCAAACAACCTGAGTTCATGTGCGAGCTCAGATTGCTGATGGGACCGTTCAGGGAACTGTGGACAATTGCATTCCCCTGACCGACCCCCACTAAGACCCGAATCATCCTGAAAATTATGAACGGTTAAGTAAATACTAAAACCTGGATGAATTGGGAATTGAGAATATGCTTCCAACAAGGTCTAAAAGAAAGCCCTATGGAATTTTTGGACCAACTCTGAAATGTAATGAAAATAAATAAATAAATAAATAAATAAAACAAAACGGTTTGGACCTGGCTTTGGAGGACAAATTGACTAGCCTTTTCCTAGGGTAATCAACCCCTGATTTCAACAGGAATAACGGGGACCTGGGGAATCTACCCTAGCGGATCCTCCACTGGTTATAATGAAGCTAGGGGAGGAATGGAAGTGAAATTTCTTATTGCTCTGGGGCAACGTATTCAGTTCTAAATCAAGCATTAATGCCTTCACAGAATTATTATGTTAGGGTAAAAGGTGTGTCGTGGTTTAACCCGGCCGGCAGCTAAACACCACGCAGCTGTTCGCTCACCCTCCCCCTCCCTCTCTGGGACGGGGGAGAGAAATGGAAAGTGAAGCCCGTGAGTTGAGATAAAGACAGTTTAATAAGACAAAATAATAATAATAATAATAATAATAATAATAATAATAATAATAATAATAATAATAATAATACAATGATGATAATAGTACCACTACTAATAATGTGTACAAACAAGTGATGCACAATGCAATTGCTCACCACCCGCTGACCGATGCCCAGCCTAACCCCGAGCAGTCCGGCCCCCTCCCCCTGGCTAGCCACCCCTATGTATTGTTTAGCCTGACGTCAGATGCTATGGAATACCCCTTTGGCTAGTTTGGGTCACCTGTCCTGGGTCTGTCCCCTCCCAGCTCTTCCTGCACCCCCAGCCTGCCTGTTGGCAGGACAGAGCAAGAAGCTGAGATGTCCTTGGCTTGGTATAAGCACTGCTCTGCAACAATTAAAACATCGGGGTGTTATCAGCACTCTTCTCATCCTAAGCCAAAACATAGCATTCTACCAGCTACTAGGAAGAAAATTACCTCTGTTCTAACTGAAACCAGGACAAGGTGTAACCGAAAAGGCTTATTTTTGTGAACCTTTGAAGTACAAGTTAGGGAAACAATGGGGCATACACAGATTTTTATCTATGCCTAGCTCCTCATGGGCACTCTTAGGTAGAGATTTATTAGAGCAAGTAGGAGCAGAAATTGTCTTTGAAAAAGGGAAAATGGAATTAAGAAGAGGAGAAGAACAACTAAGAAATGTGTTAAGCTTGGCACTAATACAAAGTGACCCTAAAAGTGAAATACCTTTAGAGATCACAGATCAAGTATGTCCAGGAGTTTGGGCTACCGAAGTCCCTGGAAGAGCTAAAAATGTGACCTTAATAATTATTAAATTAAAGCCAGGAGAGAAACCCGTTAAGGTTAAGTAATATCCTTTGAGGATAGAAGATAGGAAAGGAATTAAAGAGATAATTGATAAATTTTTACAGTATGGATTATTGCTTGAATGCGAATCAGAATACAATGCACCCATATTGCCAATTAAAAAGGCAGATGAAAAAGCTATAGGCTAGTTCAGGATTTGAGGGCCATAAATAAAATCACGGAGGATATACATCCAGTAGTGGCAAACCCTTATACTTTGCTGACTAAATTAAAGAATAGTCAAGGCTGGTTTACCGTACTGGATTTAAAAGATGCCTTCTTCTGCCTAGGCTTAGCCACAGAAAGCCAAAACCTATTTGCCTTTGAATGGGAAAATCCCGATTCAGGCAGAAAGACGCAGCTTACGTGGACATTACTACCTGAAGGATTCAAGAATAGCCCCACTATTTTTGGAAACCAATTAGCAAGGGAACTCGAAACATGGATACCTCCGGACACTGAAGGTGCTTTCTTACAATATGTAGATGATCTCTTAATAGCTACCGAGACTAAAGGGAGTTGTATTCAATGGACTATAAGTCGTCTTAATTTTCTGGGTTTAAATGGATCTCAAGTCTCTTGACAGAAAGTCCAGCTGGCTCAACAAAGTGTGACCTATCTGGGATTTGACATTTCGGAAGGACAACGAGAACTAGGAACTGAACACAAGGAAGTCATTTGCCGGACTCCAGAACCTCAAATGGTAAAGGAGCTACAAACCTTTTTAGGAATGACAGGTTGGTGTCGCCTTTGGATTTATAATGATGGACTATTGGTAAAGCCTCTATGTGAATTGATAAAGATTAACCAGTCAAAGTTAGTCTGGACTGGAGAAGCACAAAAAGTCTTTAAACAACTTAAACAAGAATTGATGATTTTGAAATATCAAGCAATATTGGTAGAACAGGACGACGTGGAAATTGTGATAATTAATATTGTGAATCTAGCCTCTTTTCTTAGTGATGCTCCGGCACAACCTGTGATTCACGATTGTTTAGAAACTATAGAGACTGTGTATTCCAGCCGAGCAGACCTTAAGGAGGAGCCCATGGAAGATACGGAAGAAACTTGGTTCACGGATGGGAGCAGTTTTGTTACGCAAAGACAACGTAAAGCTGGATATGCTATAACAACTACTCAGCAGGTAATCGAGTCTAAGCCTTTACCCCCTGGAACATCAGCTCAAAAGGCGGAGATAGTTGCTCTCACGAGAGCATTGGAACTGGCAGCGGGAAAAAGGGTAACTATTTGGACGGATTCTAAATATACATTCGGCGTGGTACATGCTCATGGAGCAATTTGGAAAGAACATGGATTGCTGACCGCTCAGTGAAAACACAAAGTATGCTGAAGAAATTTTAAAATTGTTAGAGGCTGTAAAACAACCAGAAAAGGTAGCTATCATGCATTGTCAGGGACACCAAAAGGGGAACACCGATTTTGAAATTGGAAAATCGATTGGCAGAGGCTAAGCAGGCAGCTGAAATAACTGAGGTGAAGGCATTGTCTTTGATACCAGACGGTAAAATCCAAACTATATCCAAATTATACAAAAGAAGACTTAAAATTAATTGAAGATTTGAAAGGTAAAATGAAACCAGATGGATGAGTATATTTAAAAGATAACCACATAGTAATACCCTCTAGTTTGACATGGCCCATAGTTCTTACAGAACACAATAAAACGCATTGGGGAGCTGGCACACTGCATAAGAGCCTGAGTCAGACATTAGTGGGACGATATGATAAAACAAGTAACTCAACAATGTAGCATTTGCTTACACAATAACCCCAATACCAAGGATAGAATAAAATTTGGAATAATCGGTAAAGGAAATTATTCGGGGCAACAGTGGCAAATTGATTTTTCAGAACTCCCTAGAAAAGAGGGGTATCATTTTTAACTGGTTCTGACTGACACGTTTTCAAGAAGGCCTGAAGCCTTTCCCTGTCGAACAAACAAAGCAAGAGAAGTGGTTCAAGTCTTGTTAAATGAAATAATACCATGCTTTGGGATTCTAGTAGCAATGTCTTCTGATAGAGTTTCACATTTTTGTGCACAAGTGGTAGAACAGATAAGTAAGATTCTAAAGATAGATTGGCAACTGCATCCTCCTTATAGACCACAGGCAAGTGGACAGGTAGAAAAAATGAACCATTTAATTAAACAATAAATAGCTAAAATTGGATAAGAAGCTAATTTGTCATGGCCTCAATCCCTCCCTTTAGCATTACTTGGAATTAGAGTTAAACCTAGAATAAAAGGAAATTTGAGTCCCTTCAAAATCTTATATGCAAGGCCATAGCAATTTCTATTTAGTGGAGAGGACCTAACGCAGTTAGGATCAGAATATTTATATGCTTATATAACTGAACTTCAGAAACAATTAAATAAAGTACATACATTTGTTTTAGGGACCAGGGCTAGAGGGTTGGATCAACCAATCCACCCCTTTAAGCTCGGGGATTATATATATATAAAGACTTTTTCAGGACAACCCGTGCAGGAAAAATGGAAGGAAAGTGGATGGGACCATACCAAGTATTACTGACAACACACACCGCCATTAAGATTAAGAAGCAAGCAGCTTGGATCCACAATTCAAGGGTGAAGAAGGCCCCGGCGAGGATATGGACCACCACTCCAATTGGACCAACAAAATTACGGTTTTCCAGATCCTAATGATTGCAGGGGTGCGGTTCTCGGATTTGGGGTGGGCAACTTGGGATGAGAACTTACACCTGACCTTAATACAAACAATTTCTCAAGTAACTAATAAGATGAACTGTTGGGTATGCACCCATCTGCCACAGCATGGGAATAAGGGTGTATGGTTAATTGGGATTCCCTTGCCTGCAAACTTATCTTGGACTAATTTGTGGGAAAACACGTCTTGGGGTCGAAAATATTAAGCAGTTTTGGAACTAGAAGTGAGTAGCTTCATGCCGTTAGAATCCTATTATGTATGTGTACAAAGGTGTAACCCGCCTAAGGGTATAGGAAAACAGCATTGTATAAATACGGATACTACTTCTGTGGGAAATCAGACATCTTGTAATTGAACAATTGATATTAGTATGACTAGCGGCTGGGCAAATTCAACCAGCTGGACGGTTCCAGAAGGAAAAGGGTGGTATTGGCTATGCAATGATACAGCCCGTAAGGTCTTGCCTGAGAATTGGAAGGGAACTTGCACTCTTGGAGCGGTAGTCAAGGGTGGTATTGGCTATGCAATGATACAGCCCGTAAGGTCTTGCCTGAGAATTGTAAGGGAACTTGCACTCTTGGAGCGGTAGTCAAGGGTGGTATTGGCTATGCAATGATACAGCCCGTAAGGTCTTGCCTGAGAATTGGAAGGGAACTTGCACTCTTGGAGCGGTAGTCCCCAATATGACAGTACATGATGTAGTGCCTCGAGGTTACTTGAGAAATCATATGCGGAGAATCAGATGAAAAATTAACAATCCATTGGTAGAGAGACACACCCCTTTTCATAGTTTTGTGCGATGGTTTATCCCATGGTTAGGAGTGAGTGAATTGGAAAAGGCAATAGTTAATATTTCTGCAATTATAGAGAAGTTCGAAAACAAAATTCTGGATGCTATAAAGGCTCAACAAGAAGAGATATCTAGTTTATCACAGGTCGTATTACAAAATCAGATGGCCCTAGACTTGTTACTGGCCACTCAAGGGGGAGTCTGTACAGTAATAAACACAAGTTGTTGTAGGTATGTAGATCAGAGTGGAAGGATCTCTACCGACCTGGAAGAAATATGGAAGCAGACAAGGATCCTCCATGAGATCAGTAAAGATGATCTTTCATGGAGTTTTAGTGAACTATGGAATAAGTGAACCTCCTGGTTGCCCAATTTCCAATGGTTGAAACAAGTATTCATTGCTCTAATCGTATTAGTAGTGTTAGGAATATTTGTGTGCATGTTGTTTAGATGCCTGCTTTGTTGTGTTACTGTAAATAATGAAAGTATCTGATGCAAAAGAATTTGCCTGGGAAAAGAAAAGGGGGGATTGATTAAGGAGGTATTGGGGAGGCAAGGACAATCCCCAGACAAGGACTGTATATCTCGAAACAAGACACTGGAACTCATGATAAGGAAGCGGCAGGCGGACAGAGAAACAAATGTAAGGACTATAAATCTCGAAACTGGACATTGGAATTCATTATAAAGATACAACAAACGGGAGAATTAGCAACAACCAGCTCTTGCAATTAAGAAACATGCCAATTCAGCAGATTCCTGACCAAAGGTGAAAAGTACACTGTGAGGAAGACTCGGGGTCTTCCTCCCAGAGAGCCCTGCCCACGTCCCAAAGACCCCTGCCCACAATTCTTGGAAGGCTCTGCGCAAGCGCAAGGTGCCAAAAGGCTAATTAGCATGAGAAGCGAGGGAAGGCGGGGATAGGTAATGCATATGTATAGGTGCTTGTAGAATATTGATAGATTGATTGTATAAATTCAAGACTGCTTTCTGCTTTGGGTATGCACGATAGGTGGAGAGATCCCCCGTGCATCCAGCGCTGCAATAAAGAATATACCACTTAAAGGAATTTTGGCTTCGATCTTTGAATCAATTTGGCGACCCAGATGGGACAACCTCTCTGCCGGACTGCAGGACCTGCTGGGAACAGGACTCCCTAGGGTACCCCCGGGATTTCCCGGAGGGACTCCTCGACTCACCGGATCACTGCGGAGGCAGACAAGGACCCCCTCATTGTAAGTGAGTATATTCTTTATTCTGGTTTGGTTTTCTGGTAGACCGGTCATCTGGAACTGTCTGTAAGTCAGAAGGTGATCTTCTGCGAGGCAGTGTTTGGTATATACTTTGTGGTTAGCACCATAAGTACATGTTTGGGGACCTTAAGGAAGGAGCTCGCTTTAAGGTCCATCTGGAATTGTGTTGTCTATTTCGGTTTTCTGACTCATGGAGTATGGTATTTAACTCTGGTTATTGTTACTGCGATTTTGGCTATTTTCCTGGTGGTAATAGTAGGTTCGTGGTATTGTTATAAGAAAGATATCGTTACGGTGTTACACAGTTCGGTTTTCTGACTTATCGCATGTGGAATTTGACTATTGTTACTGTGATTTTGGCAATATTGCTGGTAATAGTAGTTTTGTGACATCGCTACTGAAAGATATTGCGTGCCCATATTTTTGTGAGTGATACGTTTTGTGATACGCTTTTGTAAGTAACATGTGTATTCTGAAAGTGTAAACTGGAAACTGGGGGGGCAAACAAGCAGTGAAATTTTAAAGAAAAGTGTGTTAGGCTGTGTTTGAAGTCACTGGAAGGATATTGGAGGATCTGCCGGTGGAAGTGTGAACAGGAAAACATTGATAAAATGTCGTAATCAGTGGTGGCCGCTTTATAAGCTGGAATGTGGAGAAAAGTGGCCCCTAAATGGAACTTTAAACTATAATATTTTGCTAGAGTTAATGTTGTTTTTTGAGAAGCAGAACAGGATGAAATGTTGTATACTGATGTTTCAGCATCTTGGCGGGAAAAGGTACGGAATTAAGTTGGCCCCTGGCTGAACCTTTGATGTTGGCATTAGAGAAGTACAGGCTGGAGAAAGATAAAGGAAGTGTTAAAAGGGTTGTGGAAAGTGTTAAAGGTGTTTGAAGTTGAATGAGCAGGGAAAGAGGATGTAGGAATGTTAATAGTTCTGCCTCTGCCCGAGGCAGAGATCTTAAAATCATGGGTGTTAGCCCTTTAGGGCAAAGGGACCATGATCGGTCCGAGAGAGTTGTCAGAGAAACAGAAAAGAGGTCAACTCTTCAAACAACCTGAGTTCATGTGCGAGCTCAGATTGCTGATGGGACCGTTCAGGGAACTGTGGACAATTGCATTCCCCTGACCGACCCCCACTAAGACCCGAATCATCCTGAAAATTATGAACGGTTAAGTAAATACTAAAACCTGGATGAATTGGGAATTGAGAATATGCTTCCAACAAGGTCTAAAAGAAAGCCCTATGGAATTTTTGGACCAACTCTGAAATGTAATGAAAATAAATAAATAAATAAATAAATAAAACAAAACGGTTTGGACCTGGCTTTGGAGGACAAATTGACTAGCCTTTTCCTAGGGTAATCAACCCCTGATTTCAACAGGAATAACGGGGACCTGGGGAATCTACCCTAGCGGATCCTCCACTGGTTATAATGAAGCTAGGGGAGGAATGGAAGTGAAATTTCTTATTGCTCTGGGGCAACGTATTCAGTTCTAAATCAAGCATTAATGCCTTCACAGAATTATTATGTTAGGGTAAAAGGTGTGTCGTGGTTTAACCCGGCCGGCAGCTAAACACCACGCAGCTGTTCGCTCCCCCTCCCCCTCCCTCTCTGGGACGGGGGAGAGAAATGGAAAGTGAAGCCCGTGAGTTGAGATAAAGACAGTTTAATAAGACAAAATAATAATAATAATAATAATAATAATAATAATAATAATAATAATAATAATAATAATAATACAATGATGATAATAGTACCACTACTAATAATGTGTACAAACAAGTGATGCACAATGCAATTGCTCACCACCCGCTGACCGATGCCCAGCCTAACCCCGAGCAGTCCGGCCCCCTCCCCCTGGCTAGCCACCCCTATGTATTGTTTAGCCTGACGTCAGATGCTATGGAATACCCCTTTGGCTAGTTTGGGTCACCTGTCCTGGGTCTGTCCCCTCCCAGCTCTTCCTGCACCCCCAGCCTGCCTGTTGGCAGGACAGAGCAAGAAGCTGAGATGTCCTTGGCTTGGTATAAGCACTGCTCTGCAACAATTAAAACATCGGGGTGTTATCAGCACTCTTCTCATCCTAAGCCAAAACATAGCATTCTACCAGCTACTAGGAAGAAAATTACCTCTGTTCTAACTGAAACCAGGACAAGGTGTAACCGAAAAGGCTTATTTTTGTGAACCTTTGAAGTACAAGTTAGGGAAACAATGGGGCATACACAGATTTTGATCTATGCCTAGCTCCTCATGGGCACTCTTAGGTAGAGATTTATTAGAGCAAGTAGGAGCAGAAATTGTCTTTGAAAAAGGGAAAATGGAATTAAGAAGAGGAGAAGAACAACTAAGAAATGTGTTAAGCTTGGCACTAATACAAAGTGACCCTAAAAGTGAAATACCTTTAGAGATCACAGATCAAGTATGTCCAGGAGTTTGGGCTACCGAAGTCCCTGGAAGAGCTAAAAATGTGACCTTAATAATTATTAAATTAAAGCCAGGAGAGAAACCCGTTAAGGTTAAGTAATATCCTTTGAGGATAGAAGATAGGAAAGGAATTAAAGAGATAATTGATAAATTTTTACAGTATGGATTATTGCTTGAATGCGAATCAGAATACAATGCACCCATATTGCCAATTAAAAAGGCAGATGAAAAAGCTATAGGCTAGTTCAGGATTTGAGGGCCATAAATAAAATCACTGAGGATATACATCCAGTAGTGGCAAACCCTTATACTTTTCTGACTAAATTAAAGAATAGTCAAGGCTGGTTTACCGTACTGGATTTAAAAGATGCCTTCTTCTGCCTAGGCTTAGCCACAGAAAGCCAAAACCTATTCGCTTTTGAATGGGAAAATCCCGATTCAGGCAGAAAGACGCAGCTTACGTGGACATTACTACCTCAAGGATTCAAGAATAGCCCCACTATTTTTGGAAACCAATTAGCAAGGGAACTCGAAACATGGATACCTCCGGACACTGAAGGTGCTTTGTTACAATATGTAGATGATCTCTTAATAGCTACCGAGACTAAAGGCAGTTGTATTCAATGGACTATAAGTCGTCTTAATTTTCTGGGTTTAAATGGATATCAAGTCTCTTGACAGAAAGTCCAGCTGGCTCAACAAAGTGTGACCTATCTGGGATTTGACATTTTGGAAGGACAACGAGAACTAGGAACTGAACATAAGGAAGTCATTTGCCGGACTCCAGAACCTCAAATGGTAAAGGAGCTACAAACCTTTTTAGGAATGACAGGTTGGTGTCGCCTTTGGATTTATAATGATGGACTATTGGTAAAGCCTCTATGTGAATTGATAAAGATTAACCAGTCAAAGTTAGTCTGGACTGGAGAAGCACAAAAAGTCTTTAAACAACTTAAACAAGAATTGATGATTTTGAAATATCAAGCAATATTGGTAGAACAGGACGACGTGGAAATTGTGATAATTAATATTGTGAATCTAGCCTCTTTTCTTAGTGATGCTCCGGCACAACCTGTGATTCACGATTGTTTAGAAACTATAGAGACTGTGTATTCCAGCCGAGCAGACCTTAAGGAGGAGCCCATGGAAGATGCGGAAGAAACTTGGTTCACGGATGGGAGCAGTTTTGTTACGCAAAGACAACGTAAAGCTGGATATGCTATAACAACTACTCAGCAGGTAATCGAGTCTAAGCCTTTACCCCCTGGAACATCAGCTCAAAAGGCGGAGATAGTTGCTCTCACGAGAGCATTGGAACTGGCAGCGGGAAAAAGGGTAACTATTTGGACGGATTCTAAATATACATTCGGCGTGGTACATGCTCATGGAGCAATTTGGAAAGAACATGGATTGCTGACCGCTCAGTGAAAACACAAAGTATGCTGAAGAAATTTTAAAATTGTTAGAGGCTGTAAAACAACCAGAAAAGGTAGCTATCATGCATTGTCAGGGACACCAAAAGGGGAACACCGATTTTGAAATTGGAAAATCGATTGGCAGAGGCTAAGCAGGCAGCTGAAATAACTGAGGTGAAGGCATTGTCTTTGATACCAGACGGTAAAATCCAAACTATATCCAAATTATACAAAAGAAGACTTAAAATTAATTGAAGATTTGAAAGGTAAAATGAAACCAGATGGATGAGTATATTTAAAAGATAACCACATAGTAATACCCTCTAGTTTGACATGGCCCATAGTTCTTACAGAACACAATAAAACGCATTGGGGAGCTGGCACACTGCATAAGAGCCTGAGTCAGACATTAGTGGGACGATATGATAAAACAAGTAACTCAACAATGTAGCATTTGCTTACACAATAACCCCAATACCAAGGATAGAATAAAATTTGGAATAATCGGTAAAGGAAATTATTCGGGGCAACAGTGGCAAATTGATTTTTCAGAACTCCCTAGAAAAGGGGGATATCATTATTTACTGGTTCTGACTGACACGTTTTCAGGAAGGCCTGAAGCCTTTCCCTGTCGAACAAACAAAGCAAGAGAAGTGGTTCAAGTCTTGTTAAATGAAATAATAGCATGCTTTGGGATTCTAGTAGCAATGTCTTCTGATAGAGTTTCACATTCTTGTGCACAAGTGGTAGAACAGATAAGTAAGATTCTAAAGATAGATTGGCAACTGCATACTCCTTATAGACCACAGGCAAGTGGACAGGTAGAAAAAATGAACCATTTAATTAAACAATAAATAGCTAAAATTGGATAAGAAGCTAATTTGTCATGGCCTCAATCCCTCCCTTTAGCATTACATGGAATTAGAGTTAAACCTAGAATAAAAGGAAATTTGAGTCCCTTCAAAATCTTATATGCAAGGCCATAGCAATTTCTATTTAGTGGAGAGGACCTAACGCAGTTAGGATCAGAATATTTATATGCTTATATAACTGAACTTCAGAAACAATTAAATAAAGTACATAAATTTGTTTTAGGGACCAGGGCTAGAGGGTTGGATCAACCAATCCACCCCTTTAAGCTCGGGGATTATATATATATAAAGACTTTTTCAGGACAACCCGTGCAGGAAAAATGGAAGGAAAGTGGATGGGACCATACCAAGTATTACTGACAACACACACCACCATTAAGATTAAGAAGCAAGCAGCTTGGATCCACAATTCAAGGGTGAAGAAGGCCCCGGCGAGGATATGGACCACCACTCCAATTGGACCAACAAAATTACGGTTTTCCAGATCCTAATGATTGCAGGGGTGCGGTTCTCGGATTTGGGGTGGGCAACTTGGGATGAGAACTTACACCTGACCTTAATACAAACAATTTCTCAAGTAACTAATAAGATGAACTGTTGGGTATGCACCCATCTGCCACAGCATGGGAATAAGGGTGTATGGTTAATTGGGATTCCCTTGCCTGCAAACTTATCTTGGACTAATTTGTGGGAAAACACATCTCGGGGTCGAAAATATTAAGCAGTTTTGGAACTAGAAGTGAGTAGCTTCATGCCGTTAGAATCCTATTATGTATGTGTACAAAGGTGTAACCCGCCTAAGGGTATAGGAAAACAGCATTGTATAAATACGGATACTACTTCTGTGGGAAATCAGACATCTTGTAATTGAACAATTGATATTAGTACGACTAGCGGCTGGGCAAATTCAACCAGCTGGACGGTTCCAGAAGGAAAAGGGTGGTATTGGCTATGCAATGATACAGCCCGTAAGGTCTTGCCTGAGAATTGGAAGGGAACTTGCACTCTTGGAGTGGTAGTCCCCAATATGACAGTACATGATGTAGTGCCTCGAGGTTACTTGAGAAATCATATGCGGAGAATCAGATGAAAAATTAACAATCCATTCGTAGAGAGACACACCCCTTTTCATAGTTTTGTGCGATGGTTTATCCCATGGTTAGGAGTGAGTGAATTGGAAAAGGCAATAGTTAATATTTCTGCAATTATAGAGAAGTTCGAAAACAAAATTCTGGATGCTATAAAGGCTCAACAAGAAGAGATATCTAGTTTATCACAGGTCGTATTACAAAATCGGATGGCCCTAGACTTGTTACTGGCCACTCAAGGGGGAGTCTGTACAGTAATAAACACAAGTTGTTGTAGGAATGTAGATCAGAGTGGAAGGATCTCTACCGACCTGGAAGAAATATGGAAGCAGACAAGGATCCTCCATGAGATCAGTAAAGATGATCTTTCCTGGAGTTTTAGTGAACTATGGAATAAGTGAACCTCCTGGTTGCCCAATTTCCAATGGTTGAAACAAGTATTCATTGCTCTAATCGTATTAGTAGTGTTAGGAATATTTGTGTGCATGTTGTTTAGATGCCTGCTTTGTTGTGTTACTGTGAATAATGAAAGTATCTGATGCAAAAGAATTTGCCTGGGAAAAGAAAAGGGGGGATTGATTAAGGAGGTATTGGGGAGGCAAGGACAATCCCCAGACAAGGACTGTATATCTCGAAACAAGACACTGGAACTCATGATAAGGAAGCGGCAGGCGGACAGAGAAACAAATGTAAGGACTATAAATCTCGAAACTGGACATTGGAATTCATTATAAAGATACAACAAACGGGAGAATTAGCAACAACCAGCTCTTGCAATTAAGAAACATGCCAATTCAGCAGATTCCTGACCAAAGGTGAAAAGTACACTGTGAGGAAGACTCGGGGTCTTCCTCCCAAAGACCCCTGCCCACGTCCCAAAGACCCCTGCCCACAATTCTTGGAAGGCTCTGCGCAGGCGCAAGGTGCCAAAAGGCTAATTAGCATGAGAAGCGAGGGAAGGCGGGGATAGGTAATGCATATGTATAGGTGCTTGTAGAATATTGATAGATTGATTGTATAAATTCAAGACTGCTTTCTGCTTTGGGTATGCACGATAGGTGGAGAGATCCCCCGTGCATCCAGCGCTGCAATAAAGAATATACCACTTAAAGGAATTTCGGCTTCGATCTTTGAATCAATTTGGCGACCCAGATGGGACAACCTCTCTGCCGGACTGCAGGACCTGCTGGGAACAGGACTCCCTAGGGTACCCCCGGGATTTCCCGGAGGGACTCCTCGACTCACCGGATCACTGCGGAGGCAGACAAGGACCCCCTCATTGTAAGTGAGTATATTCTTTATTCTGGTTTGGTTTTCTGGTAGACCGGTCATCTGGAACTGTCTGTAAGTCAGAAGGTGATCTTCTGCGAGGCAGTGTTTGGTATATACTTTGTGGTTAGCACCATAAGTACATGTTTGGGGACCTTAAGGAAGGAGCTCGCTTTAAGGTCCATCTGGAATTGTGTTGTCTATTTCGGTTTTCTGACTCATGGAGTATGGTATTTAACTCTGGTTATTGTTACTGCGATTTTGGCTATTTTCCTAATGGTAATAGTAGGTTCGTGGTATTGTTATAAGAAAGATATCGTTACGGTGTTACACAGTTCGGTTTTCTGACTTTCGCATGTGGAATTTGACTATTGTTACTGTGATTTTGGCAATATTGCTGGTAATAGTAGTTTTGTGGCATCGCTACTGAAAGATATTGCGTGCCCCTATTTTTGTGAGTTATACGTTTTGTGATACGCTTTTGTAAGTAACACGTGTATTCTGAAAGTGTAAACTGGAAACTGGGGGGGCAAACAAGCAGTGAAATTTTAAAGAAAAGTGTGTTAGGCTGTGTTTTAAGTCACTGGAAGGATATTGGAGGATCTGCCGGTGGAAGTGTGAACAGGAAAACATTGATAAAATATCGTAATCAGTGGTGGCCGCTTTATAAGCTGGAATGTGGAGAAAAGTGGCCCCTAAATGGAACTTTAAACTATAATATTTTGCTAGAGTTAATGTTGTTTTTTGAGAAGCAGAACAGGATGAAATGTTGTATACTGATGTTTCAGCATCTTGGTGGGAAAAGGTACGGAATTAAGTTGGCCCCTGACTGAACCTTTGATGTTGGCATTAGAGAAGTACAGGCTGGAGAAAGATAAAGGAAGTGTTAAAAGGGTTGTTGAAAGTGTTAAAGGTGTTTGAAGTTGAATGAGCAGGGAAAGAGGATGTAGGAATGTTAATAGTTCTGCCTCTGCCCGAGGCAGAGATCTTAAAATCATGGGTGTTAGCCCTTTAGGGCAAAGGGACCATGATCGGTCCGAGAGAGTTGTCAGAGAAACAGAAAAGAGGTCAACTCTTAAAGCAACCTGAGTTCATTTGCGAGCTCAGATTGCTGATGGGACCGTTCAGGGAACTGTGGACAATTGCATTCCCCTGACCGACCCCCACTAAGACCCGAATCATCCTGAAAATTATGAACGGTTAAGTAAATACTAAAACCTGGATGAATTGGGAATTGAGAATATGCTTCCAACAAGGTCTAAAAGAAAGCCCTATGGAATTTTTGGACCAACTCTGAAATGTAATGAAAATAAATAAATAAATAAATAAATAAAACAAAACGGTTTGGACCTGGCTTTGGAGGACAAATTGACTAGCCTTTTCCTAGGGTAATCAACCCCTGATTTCAACAGGAATAACGGGGACCTGGGGAATCTACCCTAGCGGATCCTCCACTGGTTATAATGAAGCTAGGGGAGGAATGGAAGTGAAATTTCTTATTGCTCTGGGGCAACGTATTCAGTTCTAAATCAAGCATTAATGCCTTCACAGAATTATTATGTTAGGGTAAAAGGTGTGTCGTGGTTTAACCCGGCCGGCAGCTAAACACCACGCAGCTGTTCGCTCCCCCTCCCTCTCTGGGACGGGGGAGAGAAATGGAAAGTGAAGCCCGTGAGTTGAGATAAAGACAGTTTAATAAGACAAAATAATAATAATAATAATAATAATAATAATAATAATAATAATAATAATAATAATAATAATAATAATAATAATAATAATAATAATACAATGATGATAATAGTACCACTACTAATAATGTGTACAAACAAGTGATGCACAATGCAATTGCTCACCACCCGCTGACCGATGCCCAGCCTAACCCCGAGCAGTCCGGCCCCCTCCCCCTGGCTAGCCACCCCTATGTATTGTTTAGCCTGACGTCAGATGCTATGGAATACCCCTTTGGCTAGTTTGGGTCACCTGTCCTGGGTCTGTCCCCTCCCAGCTCTTCCTGCACCCCCAGCCTGCCTGTTGGCAGGACAGAGCAAGAAGCTGAGATGTCCTTGGCTTGGTATAAGCACTGCTCTGCAACAATTAAAACATCGGGGTGTTATCAGCACTCTTCTCATCCTAAGCCAAAACATAGCATTCTACCAGCTACTAGGAAGAAAATTACCTCTGTTCTAACTGAAACCAGGACAAGGTGTAACCGAAAAGGCTTATTTTTGTGAACCTTTGAAGTACAAGTTAGGGAAACAATGGGGCATACACAGATTTTGATCTATGCCTAGCTCCTCATGGGCACTCTTAGGTAGAGATTTATTAGAGCAAGTAGGAGCAGCAATTGTCTTTGAAAAAGGGAAAATGGAATTAAGAAGAGGAGAAGAACAACTAAGAAATGTGTTAAGCTTGGCACTAATACAAAGTGACCCTAAAAGTGAAATACCTTTAGAGATCACAGATCAAGTATGTCCAGGAGTTTGGGCTACCGAAGTCCCTGGAAGAGCTAAAAATGTGACCTTAATAATTATTAAATTAAAGCCAGGAGAGAAACCCGTTAAGGTTAAGTAATATCCTTTGAGGATAGAAGATAGGAAAGGAATTAAAGAGATAATTGATAAATTTTTACAGTATGGATTATTGCTTGAATGCGAATCAGAATACAATGCACCCATATTGCCAATTAAAAAGGCAGATGAAAAAGCTATAGGCTAGTTCAGGATTTGAGGGCCATAAATAAAATCACTGAGGATATACATCCAGTAGTGGCAAACCCTTATACTTTGCTGACTTTGCTATTATTTATACTTATATTATTTATACTTTGCTATTTAAAGAATAGTCAAGTCTGGTTTACCGTACTGGATTTAAAAGATGCCTTCTTCTGCCTAGGCTTAGCCACAGAAAGCCAAAACCTATTCGCTTTTGAATGGGAAAATCCCGATTCAGGCAGAAAGACGCAGCTTACGTGGACATTACTACCTCAAGGATTCAAGAATAGCCCCACTATTTTTGGAAACCAATTAGCAAGGGAACTCGAAACATGGATACCTCCGGACACTGAAGGTGCTTTGTTACAATATGTAGATGATCTCTTAATAGCTACCGAGACTAAAGGGAGTTGTATTCAATGGACTATAAGTTGTCTTAATTTTCTGGGTTTTAATGGATCTCAAGTCTCTTGACAGAAAGTCCAGCTGGCTCAACAAAGTGTGACCTATCTGGGATTTGACATTTCGGAAGGACAACGAGAACTAGGAACTGAACATAAGGAAGTCATTTGCCGGACTCCAGAACCTCAAATGGTAAAGGAGCTACAAACCTTTTTAGGAATGACAGGTTGGTGTCGCCTTTGGATTTATAATGATGGACTATTGGTAAAGCCTCTATGTGAATTGATAAAGATTAACCAGTCAAAGTTAGTCTGGACTGGAGAAGCACAAAAAGTCTTTAAACAACTTAAACAAGAATTGATGATTTTGAAATATCAAGCAATATTGGTAGAACAGGACGACGTGGAAATTGTGATAATTAATATTGTGAATCTAGCCTCTTTTCTTAGTGATGCTGCGGCACAACCTGTGATTCACGATTGTTTAGAAACTATAGAGACTGTGTATTCCAGCCGAGCAGACCTTAAGGAGGAGCCCATGGAAGATGCGGAAGAAACTTGGTTCACGGATGGGAGCAGTTTTGTTACGCAAAGACAACGTAAAGCTGGATATGCTATAACAACTACTCAGCAGGTAATCGAGTCTAAGCCTTTACCCCCTGGAACATCAGCTCAAAAGGCGGAGATAGTTGCTCTCACGAGAGCATTGGAACTGGCAGCGGGAAAAAGGGTAACTATTTGGACAGATTCTAAATATACATTCGGCGTGGTACATGCTCATGGAGCAATTTGGAAAGAACATGGATTGCTGACCGCTCAGTGAAAACACAAAGTATGCTGAAGAAATTTTAAAATTGTTAGAGGCTGTAAAACAACCAGAAAAGGTAGCTATCATGCATTGTCAGGGACACCAAAAGGGGAACACCGATTTTGAAATTGGAAAATCGATTGGCAGAGGCTAAGCAGGCAGCTGAAATAACTGAGGTGAAGGCATTGTCTTTGATACCAGACGGTAAAATCCAAACTATATCCAAATTATACAAAAGAAGACTTAAAATTAATTGCAGATTTGAAAGGTAAAATGAAACCAGATGGATGAGTATATTTAAAAGATAACCACATAGTAATACCCTCTAGTTTGACATGGCCCATAGTTCTTACAGAACACAATAAAACGCATTGGGGAGCTGGCACACTGCATAAGAGCCTGAGTCAGACATTAGTGGGACGATATGATAAAACAAGTAACTCAACAATGTAGCATTTGCTTACACAATAACCCCAATACCAAGGATAGAATAAAATTTGGAATAATCGGTAAAGGAAATTATTCGGGGCAACAGTGGCAAATTGATTTTTCAGAACTCCCTAGAAAAGGGGGGTATCATTTTTAACTGGTTCTGACTGACACGTTGTCAGGAAGGCCTGAAGCCTTTCCCTGTCGAACAAACAAAGCAAGAGAAGTGGTTCAAGTCTTGTTAAATGAAATAATACCATGCTTTGGGATTCTAGTAGCAATGTCTTCTGATAGAGTTTCACATTTTTGTGCACAAGTGGTAGAACAGATAAGTAAGATTCTAAAGATAGATTGGCAACTGCATCCTCCTTATAGACCACAGGCAAGTGGACAGGTAGAAAAAATGAACCATTTAATTAAACAATAAATAGCTAAAATTGGATAAGAAGCTAATTTGTCATGGCCTCAATCCCTCCCTTTAGCATTACTTGGAATTAGAGTTAAACCTAGAATAAAAGGAAATTTGAGTCCCTTCAAAATCTTATATGGAAGGCCATAGCAATTTCTATTTAGTGGAGAGGACCTAACGCAGTTAGGATCAGAATATTTATATGCTTATATAACTGAACTTCAGAAACAATTAAATAAAGTACATAAATTTGTTTTAGGGACCAGGGCTAGAGGGTTGGATCAACCAATCCACCCCTTTAAGCTCGGGGATTATATATATATAAAGACTTTTTCAGGACAACCCGTGCAGGAAAAATGGAAGGAAAGTGGATGGGACCATACCAAGTATTACTGACAACACACACCGCCATTAAGATTAAGAAGCAAGCAGCTTGGATCCACAATTCAAGGGTGAAGAAGGCCCCGGCGAGGATATGGACCACCACTCCAATTGGACCAACAAAATTACGGTTTTCCAGATCCTAATGATTGCAGGGGTGCGGTTCTCGGATTTGGGGTGGGCAACTTGGGATGAGAACTTACACCTGACCTTAATACAAACAATTTCTCAAGTAACTAATAAGATGAACTGTTGGGTATGCACCCATCTGCCACAGCATGGGAATAAGGGTGTATGGTTAATTGGGATTCCCTTGCCTGCAAACTTATCTTGGACTAATTTGTGGGAAAACACGTCTTGGGGTCGAAAATATTAAGCAGTTTTGGAACTAGAAGTGAGTAGCTTCATGCCGTTAGAATCCTATTATGTATGTGTACAAAGGTGTAACCCGCCTAAGGGTATAGGAAAACAGCATTGTATAAATACGGATACTACTTCTGTGGGAAATCAGACATCTTGTAATTGAACAATTGATATTAGTACGACTAGCGGCTGGGCAAATTCAACCAGCTGGACGGTTCCAGAAGGAAAAGGGTGGTATTGGCTATGCAATGATACAGCCCGTAAGGTCTTGCCTGAGAATTGGAAGGGAACTTGCACTCTTGGAGCGGTAGTCCCCAATATGACAGTACATGATGTAGTGCCTCGAGGTTACTTGAGAAATCATATCCGGAGAATCAGATGAAAAATTAACAATCCATTCGTAGAGAGACACACCCCTTTTCATAGTTTTGTGCGATGGTTTATCCCATGGTTAGGAGTGAGTGAATTGGAAAAGGCAATAGTTAATATTTCTGCAATTATAGAGAAGTTAGAAAACAAAATTCTGGATGCTATAAAGGCTCAACAAGAAGAGATATCTAGTTTATCACAGGTAGTATTACAAAATCGGATGGCCCTAGACTTGTTACTGGCCACTCAAGGGGGAGTCTGTACAGTAATAAACACAAGTTGTTGTATGTATGTAGATCAGAGTGGAAGGATCTCTACCGACCTGGAAGAAATATGGAAGCAGACAAGGATCCTCCATGAGATCAGTAAAGATGATCTTTCATGGAGTTTTAGTGAACTATGGAATAAGTGAACCTCCTGGTTGCCCAATTTCCAATGGCTGAAACAAGTATTCATTGCTCTAATCGTATTAGTAGTGTTCGGAATATTTGTGTGCATGTTGTTTAGATGCCTGCTTTGTTGTGTTACTGTAAATAATGAAAGTATCTGATGCAAAAGAATTTGCCTGGGAAAAGAAAAGGGGGGATTGATTAAGGAGGTATTGGGGAGGCAAGGACAATCCCCAGACAAGGACTGTATATCTCGAAACAAGACACTGGAACTCATGATAAGGAAGCGGCAGGCGGACAGAGAAACGAACGTAAGGACTATAACTCTCGAAACTGGACATTGGAATTCATTATAAAGATACAACAAACGGGAGAATTAGCAACAACCAGCTCTTGCTATTAAGAAACATGCCAATTCAGCAGATTCCTGACCGAAGGTGAAAAGTACACTGTGAGGAAGACTCGGGGTCTTCCTCCCAAAGACCCCTGCCCACGTCCCAAAGACCCCTGCCCACAATTCTTGGAAGGCTCTGCGCAGGCGCAAGGTGCCAAAAGGCTAATTAGCATGAGAAGCGAGGGAAGGCGGGGATAGGTAATGCATATGTATAGGTGCTTGTAGAATATTGATAGATTGATTGTATATATTCAAGACTGCTTTCTGCTTTGGGTATGCACGATAGGTGGAGAGATCCCCCGTGCATCCA
The DNA here is from genome assembly GCF_964035555.1 of Netta rufina. NCBI lineage: Eukaryota > Metazoa > Chordata > Aves > Anseriformes > Anatidae > Netta > Netta rufina. The sequence goes on along the minus strand of NC_140131.1, from coordinate 32,858,726 downwards.
GCGCTGCAATAAAGAATATACCACTTAAAGGAATTTCGGCTTCGATCTTTGAATCAATTTGGCTACCCGGATGGGACAACCTCTCTGCCGGGCTGCAGGACCTGCTGGGAACAGGACTCCCTAGGGTACCCCCGCGATTTCCCAGAGGGACTCCTCGACTCACCGGATCACTGCGGAGGCAGACAAGGACCCCATCATTGTAAGTGAGTATATTCTTTATTCTGGTTTGGTTTTCTGGTAGACCGGTCATCTGGAACTGTCTGTAAGTCAGAAGGTGATCTTCTGCGAGGCAGTGTTTGGTATATACTTTGTGGTTAGCACCATAAGTACATGTTTGGGGACCTTAAGGAAGGAGCTCGCTTTAAGGTCCATCTGGAATTGTGTTGTCTATTTCGGTTTTCTGACTCATGGAGTATGGTATTTAACTCTGGTTATTGTTACTGCGATTTTGGCTATTTTCCTGGTGGTAATAGTAGGTTTGAGGCATTGTTATAAGAAAGATATCGTTACGGTGTTACACAGTTCGGTTTTCTGACTTATCGCATGTGGAATTTGACTCTGACTATTGTTACTGTGATTTTGGCAATATTGCTGGTAATAGTAGTTTTGTGACATCGCTACTGAAAGATATTGCTTGCCCGTATTTTTGTGAGTGATACGTTTTGTGATACGCTTTTGTAAGTAACATGTGTATTCTGAAAGTGTAAACTGGAAACTGGGGGGGCAAACAAGCAGTGAAATTTTAAAGAAAAGTGTGTTAGGATGTGTTTTAAGTCACTGGAAGGATATTGGAGGATCTGCCGGTGGAAGTGTGAACAGGAAAACATTGATAAAATATCGTAATCAGTGGTGGCCGCTTTATAAGCTGGAATGTGGAGAAAAGTGGCCCCTAAATGGAACTTTAAACTATAATATTTTGCTAGAGTTAATGTTGTTTTTTGAGAAGCAGAACAGGATGAAATGTTGTATACTGATGTTTCAGCATCTTGGTGGGAAAAGGTACGGAATTAAGTTGGCCCCTGACTGAACCTTTGATGTTGGCATTAGAGAAGTAGAGGCTGGAGAAAGACAAAGGAAGTGTTAAAAGGGTTGTTGAAAGTGTTAAAGGTGTTTGAAGTTGAATGAGCAGGGAAAGAGGATGTAGGAATGTTAATAGTTCTGCCTCTGCCTGAGGCAGAGATCTTAAAATCATGGGTGTTAGCCCTTTAGGGCAAAGGGACCATGATCGGTCCGAGAGAGTTGTCAGAGAAACAGAAAAGCAGTCAACTCTTAAAACAACCTGAGTTCATGTGCGAGCTCAGATTGCTGATGGGACCGTTCAGGGAACTGTGGACAATTGCATTCCCCTGACCGACCCCCACTAAGACCCGAATCATCCTGAAAATTATGAACGGTTAAGTAAATACTAAAACCTGGATGAATTGGGAATTGAGAATATGCTTCCAACAAGGTCTAAAAGAAAGCCCTATGGAATTTTTGGACCAACTCTGAAATGTAATGAAAATAAATAAATAAATAAATAAATAAAACAAAACGGTTTGGACCTGGCTTTGGAGGACAAATTGACTAGCCTTTTCCTAGGGTAATCAACCCCTGATTTCAACAGGAATAACGGGGACCTGGGGAATCTACCCTAGCGGATCCTCCACTGGTTATAATGAAGCTAGGGGAGGAATGGAAGTGAAATTTCTTATTGCTCTGGGGCAACGTATTCAGTTCTAAATCAAGCATTAATGCCTTCACAGAATTATTATGTTAGGGTAAAAGGTGTGTCGTGGTTTAACCCGGCCGGCAGCTAAACACCACGCAGCTGTTCGCTCCCCCTCCCCCTCCCTCTCTGGGACGGGGGAGAGAAATGGAAAGTGAAGCCCGTGAGTTGAAATAAAGACAGTTTAATAAGACAAAATAGTAATAATAATAAAAATAATAATAATAATAATAATAATAATAATACAATGATGATAATAGTACCACTACTAATGATGTGTACAAACAAGTGATGCACAATGCAATTGCTCACCACCCGCTGACCAATGCCCAGCCTAACCCCGAGCAGTCTAGGCTAGATAGGATGGGGCTTCAGGCACCTCTTCACCTGAGGAAACACACTGCCATCAGGCACCGCTGTGCCAGACAAGCTTGTTCTGCTAGAACACCCTACTCAGATGCACTGTGGCATTCAAGTGAACTGCTTTCATGCAAATATAACGACTGATGTTACAACCCACCTTGCCTGTGGCACCTGATGAACAGAAGAGTAAGCCACCGCAGCGCTTCAAAACCATCCCTGCACGTGCCGCTCCTTGTCGCTCTCTGGCCTTATCTCATATCCTTATCCACTTCTGTGGAGAGCCTGCCATGGCACCTGCAAAGCAAGACGGACACCTTTCATAGTCACCTTGTGCTACTTGGTCGTTCTGCTCCAACCCAGCTCATGACCAGCCCCTCTTCTTACACAGCTCTTCAGAGTGCAGTTTGCTCCTTTGAGCCTGTGCGAGACACCTGTGAAAGAAAAAGAAACGCATAGGCCGATGCAGCATCCAAAGACACAGCACAACTAGGTAAGTTACTCTCATCTGCTCCCTTACCTCTGCCGCTTACCAGCCCCCGAGGCAGATGCTTCAATCTACCCTCTTCAAACAGCTACAACACCTCTAAAAGACAAAGAGGGGATGCTTAGAGGAACAGTGAGACCTACAACACAACAACTGCTACATCTGTTCCTCACTCACCTTGCCAGAGGCAGCTCTGCGTGTGACGTCCCAGGTTGTACACTGCGTTACCTAACCCTTACCGTAACCCTTACCCTAACCCTTCTCACCCTTACCATTACCCAAATCCTTACCTTTACTTTTTCCTTACCCTTACTCTTTCCTTTAACCATAACCTTACCCTTACCCTATACCTTACTCCAACCTTTCCCCTTACCTTCCCCTTCCCCTTACACTTAACCTAACCCTTACCCTTCTGCTTCCCCTAAAACATATCCTAACACTTTCCCTTACCCTTAAACTTACCCTAACCCTTACTATTACCCTTACACTTACTCTTGCCCTAATCCTTGCTTGCACCCTTACACTTATCCTAACCCTTACCCTTACCCTTACTCAAACCCTTACTCTAACCCTTACCCTGACCCGTACCCTTACCCTTACCATTACCCTTATTCATACCATTACCCTTACCCTTAACCTTACCCTTATCCTAACACTTACCCTAACCCTTAACCTTTCTGCTACACTTACCCTTTTCCTAAATCTAAACCTTACCCTTACTCTTACCCTTAACCTAAGCCTAAACCTCAAACCTTACCGTAAAGCTTACCCTTTCTGCTACACTTACCCTTAGCCTAAATCTAAACCTTACACTTACCCTTAGCCTAACCCTCACCCTTACCATTACCCATACCCTTATTCTTACCCTAACCCTTATCTTTACACTTACGGTTACCATTAACCTTACACTTACCCTAACACTTATCCTGAACCTAACCCTTACCCTGACCCTTACATTAACCCTAACCCTTACCCTAAACCTTACACTTACTCTTAACATTAACCTTACCCTTAACCTTTAGCTAATACTTAACCTTACGTTTTTCTCACCCTATCCCTATAATTTACCATAACCATTACCCTAACACTTAACCTTACCCTTACAATAAGCCATACAACAACACTTAAATGTACACTTACGCTTACAGTTACCCTAGGAATTACTCTTTCAATTACTCCTACCCTTACCGTTACACTTACCCTTACCCTTCTCCATACCATTACCCTTACCCTAAACCTTACACTTACCCTTATCCTTACCCTAACCCTAACCCTCACCCTTACCATTAACCATACCCTTACTCTTCTCCTTACCCTAAACCTTACCCCAACCCTTACCCTAACCCTTACATTAACCCTAACCCTTAACCTAAACCTTACACTTACTCTTAACCTTAACCTTACCCTTAAACTAATACATACCCGTACATTTCCCTCACCATAACCCTAATTTTAACAGTACCCATTACCCTAACACTTATCCTTACCTAACCCTAACCCTTACCCTGACCTGTACCCTTACACTTACCCTTACCCTTACCCTTACCCTTACCCTTATCCTTACCATTACCCTTATCCTTAACCTAACCCTTATCCTAACACACTTACCCTAATCCTACACCTTTCTGCTACACTTACCCTTAGCCTAAATCTAAACCTTACACTTACCCTTACCCTCACCCTTACCATTACCCATATCCTTACTCTTACCCTTACCGTAAACCTTACCCTTCCTTTTACCGTTATCATTAACATTAACCTTACCCTATCCCTTACAATTATCCTGGTCCATACAACTTACCCTTACCCTAACACTTACCCTTAACCTAACTCTAAACCTAAACCTTACCTGAAACCTTACCCTGACCCTTACATTAACCCTAACCCTTATCCTAAACCTTACACATACTCTTAACCTTAACCTTACCCTTTAACCTTAACCTAATCCTTACCCTTACGTTTCCCTCACCATAAGCCTAGAACTTACCCTAACCATTACTCTAACACCCTTACCCTAACCCTTACTCTAACCCTTACAATGACCCAGACCCTTACACATACACTTACACTTACTCTTACCCTAAACCTTACCCTTACCCTAACACTTACCCTTATCGTAAATCTTACGCTTTCTGCTACACTTACCATTAGCCTAAATGTAAATCTTACACTTACCCTTACCTGAACCGAATACTTACCCTTACGTTTCCCTCACCCTAACCCTAAAATTAACCCTAACAATTATTCTAACCCTTACCCTGACCCATACCCTTACACTCACCCTTACCCTTACATTACCCTAACTCTTACCCATACCATAACCCATACCCTAACACATATTTGTACCCTTAACCTTACCGTTACCCTTACCCTTACTCTATCCGTTACCCTTACGCTTACCCTTAACATAAACATTACCATTAATCTTACCCTTACGCTAACCCTTACCCTTACCCTATCCCTTACACTTATCCTTATCCATACCCTTAACCTTACCCCAACCCTTACCCTTAAGCTGAACCTAACCCTAAACCTTACCCCAAACCTTTCCCTGAACCTTACATTAACACTAACCCTTAACCTAAACCTTACACTTACTCTTAACCTTAACCTTACCCTTAACCTTAAGCTAGTACTTAACCTTACATTTTTCTCACCCTAATCCTAAAATTAACCCTAACCATTACCCTAACACTTAACCGTTACACTTACCCTTATTCTATCCGTTACCCTTACGCTTTCTTTTAACATAAACCTTACCCTTGACCTTACCCTTACCATAAGCCATACAACAACACTTACATGTACACTTACGCTTACACTTACCCTAGCAATTACTCGTACAATTACCCTTACCCTTAACCTAAGCCGAAACCTTAAACCTTACAGTAAACCTTACCCTTTCTGCTACACTTCCCCTTAGCCTAAATCTAAACCTTACACTTATCCTTACTGTAACCCTCACCCTTATCATTACCAATACCCTTACTCTTACCCTTACCCTAACCCTTACTCTAACCCTTACAATTACCCGTACTTTTACACATACCCTTACACTTACCCTTACTCTTAAACTTACACTAACCCTTACCCTTAACTAAATCTAACCCTTACACTAAACATCATCCTTACCCTTACCATTATCCCTTCTCTTACCCTTATCCTAAACATTTCCCAAACCCTTACCCTTACATTAAACCTAACCCTTACCATAACTCTTAACCTTATCCTTAAACTTAACCTAATACTTACCCTTACGTTTCCCTCACCCTAAACCTAAAATTAGCCTAACCACTACCCTAACACTTACCCTTACTCTAACCCTTACCCTGAACTGTACCCTTACACTTCCACTTACCCACTTAAGTGTAAGAGTTAGGATAACGTTAACCTTAAGGGTGACCCTTTAGCTTATCCTTAATGTTTATGGTTAGGTTAAGGGTAAGGGTAATGGTTTGGTAAGGGTAAGGTTAAGGGTAATTGTACGAGTAATTGCTAGGGTAAGTGTAAGCGTAAGTGTACATGTAAGTGTTGTTGTAGGGCTTATGGTAAGGGTAAGGTCAAGGGTAAGGTTTATGTTAAGGGTAAGCGTAAGGGTAATGGATAGAGTAAAAGTAAGGGTAAGGTTAAGGGTAACGGTAAGGTTAGGGGTACAAATATGTGTTAGGGTATGGGTTATGGTATGGGTAAGAATTAGGGTAAGTATAAGGGTAAGGGTAAGTGTAAGGGTACAGGTCAGGGTAAGGGTTAGAGTAAGGGTTAGGGTTAGGGTTAGGGTAAGGTTAAGTGTTAGGGTAATCATTAGGGTTAGTTTTAGGGTTAAAGTCAGGAAAACGTATGCGTAAGTATTAGGTTAATGTTAAGGGTAAGGTTAAGAGTAAGTGTAAGGTTTAGGGTAAGGGTTAGGGTTAATGTAAGGGTCAGGGTAAGGGCTGGGGTAAGGTTTAGGGTTAGGGTTAGGTTAAGGGTAAGGATTAGGGTAAGGGTAAGGGTATGGATAAGGATAAGTGTTAGGGTAAGGGTAATGTTAAAGGTAACAGTAAGTGTAAGGAGAAGGGTTAGGGTAAGGGCAAGAGTAAGGGTATTGGTAATGATAAGGGTGAGGGTTACAGTAAGGGAAAGTGTAAGGTATAGATTTAGGCTAACGGTAAGTGTAGCAGAAAGGGTAAGGTTTACTGTAAGGTTTAAGGTTTCGGCCTAGGTTAAGGTTAAGGGTAAGGGTAAGGGTAATTGTACGAGTAATTGCTAGGGTAAGTGTAAGTGTACATGTAAGTGTTGTTGTATGGCTTATGGTAAGGGTAAGGTCAAGGGTAAGGTTTATGTTAAGTGTAAGCGTAAGGGTAACGGATAGAGTAAGGGTAAGGGTAAGGTTAAGAGTAACGGTAAGGTTAAGGGTACAAATATGTGTTAGGATATGGGTAAGAATTAGGGTAAGTGTAAGAAAAAGGGTCAGGGTAAGGGTTAGAGTTACGGTTAGGGTTAGGGTAAGGGTAAGTGTTAGGGTAATGGTTAGGGTTAGTTTTAGGGTTAAAGTCAGGAAAACATATGCGTAAGTATTAGGTGAATGTTAAGGGTAAGGTTAAGGTTAAGAGTAAGTGTAAGGTTTAGGGTAAGGGTTAGGGTTAATGTAAGGGTCAGGGTAAGGGTTGGGGTAAGGTTTAGGGTAAGGGTTAGGTTAAGGATAAGTGTTAGGGTAAGGGTAAGGTTAATGGTAACCATAAGTGTAAAGGTAAGGGTTACGGTAAGGGTAAGAATAAGGGTATGGGTAATGGTAAGGGTGAGGGTTAGGCTAAGGGTAAGTGTAAGGTTTAGATTTAGGCTAAGGGTAAGTGTAGCAGAAAGGGTAAGGTTTCTGGTAAGGGTAAGTGTTAGGATAAGGGTAAGGTTTCGGGTTAGGTTAAGGGTATGGGATAGGGTAAGGGTAAGGGTAAGGGTAAGGGTAAGGGTAAGGGTAAGGGTAAGGGTAAGGGTAAGGGTAAGGGTAAGGGTAAGGGTAAGGGTAAGGGTAAGGGTAAGGGTAAGGGTAAGGGTAAGGGTAAGGGTAAGGGTTACGGTAAGGGTAAGAGTTATGGTATGGGTACGGGTACAGGTAGAAGTATGTGTTAGAGTATGGGTTATGGTAAGTGTAAGGGTTAGGGTAAGGGTAAGTGTTGAGGTAATGGTTAGGGTTAATTTTAGGGTTAGGGTGAGGGAAAAGTAAGGGTAAGTATTAGGTTAAGGTTAAGGGTAAGGTTAAGGTTAAGTGTAAGTTTTAGGGTAAGGGTTAATGTAAGGGTCAGGGTAAGGGTTCAGGTAAGGTTTAGGCTTAGGGTTAGGTTAAGGTTAAGTGTTAGGGTAAGCGGAAGTTGTATGGATAAGGATAAGTGTAAGGGATAGGGTAAGGGTAAGTGTTAGGGTAAGGGTAAGGTTAATGGTAACCGTAAGTGTAAGGGTAAGGGTTAGGGTAAGGGGAAGAGTAAGGGGAAGGGGAAGGGGAAGTCTAAGGGTCCGGGTCAGGGTAAAAGTTAGAGTAAGGGTTAGGGTTAGGGTTCGGTAAGGATAAGTGTTAGGGTAATGGTTACGGTTCATTTTAGGGTTATGGTGAGGGAAACGTAAGGGTATGTATTAGTTTAAGGGTAAGGTTAAAGTTAAGATTAAGTGTAAGGTTTAGGTTAAGGGTTAGGGTTAGAGTAAGGGTTAGGGTTAGGGTTAGGATTAGGGTAAGGGTTAGGGATAATGTAAGGGTCAGGGTAAGGGTTGGGGTAAGGTTTAGGTTAAGGGTAAAAGTAAGTATAATGGTAAGGGTAAGAGTGAAGGTTAGGGTAATGGTTAGATTTAGGTAAGGGTGAGGGTTAGGGAAAGGTTTAGAATTAGGCAAAGGGTAAGTGTAGCAGAAAGGGTAAGGTTTAGGATAATGGTAAGTGTTAGGATAAGGGTAAGGTTTAGGGTTAGCTTAATAGTAAGGTTAAGGGTAATTGTACGAGTAATTGCTAGGGTAAGTGCAAGCGTAAGTGTACATGTAAGTGTTGTTGTATGGCTTATGATAAGGGTTAGGTTAAGGTTAAGGTTTATGTTAAGTGTAAGTGTAAGGGTAACAGAGACAGTAAAGGTACGGTAAGGGGAACCTTAAGGTTAAGGCTACAAGTACGTGTTAGGGTATGGGTTATGGTAAGGGTAAGGGTTAGGGTAAGGGTAAGTGTAAGGGTACGGGTCAGGGTAAGGCTTAGAGTAAGGGTTAGAGTTACGGTTAGGGTTAGGTTAAGGGTAAGTGTTAGGGTAATGGTTAGGGTTAGTTTTAGGGTTAAAGTCAGGAAAACGTAAGGGTAAGTATTAGGTTAAGGTTAAGAGCAAGTGTAAGGTTTAGGTTAAGGGTAAGGGTTAATGTAAGGGTCCTGGAAAGGGTTCAGGTAAGGTTTAGGGTTAGAGTTAGGTTAGGGTTACGTGTTAGGAAAAGGGTAAGTTGTATGTATAAGAATAAGTGTAAGAGTAAGTGTATTGGTAATGATAAGGGTGAGGGTTAAGGATAAGGTATAAGGATAAGGGTATTTTAATTTTTTAATTCAATTAATTTTAAATTAAATTTCTTTAATTTAATTAATTAATATTTTTATTGTACGAGTAATTGCTAGGGTAAGTTTAAGCGTAAGTGTACATTTAAGTGTTGTTGTATGGCTTATTTTAAGGGTAAGGTTAAGTGTTAGCATAATGGTTATGGTTAATTATAGGGTTAGGGTGAGAAAAACGTAAGATTAAGTATTAGCTAAAGGTTAAGGGTAAGGTTAATGTTAAGAGTAAGTGTAAGGTTTAGGGTAAGGGTTAGGGTTAATGTAAGGGTCAGGGTAAGGGTTGGGGTAAGGTTTAGGGTAAGGGTTAGGTTAAGGATAAGTGTTAGGGTAAGGGTAAGGTTAATGGTAACCATAAGTCTAAAGGTAAGGGTTACGGTAAGGGTAAGAATAAGGGTATGGGTAATGGTAAGGGTGAGGGTTAGGCTAAGGGTAAGTGTAAGGTTTAGATTTAGGCTAAGGGTAAGTGTAGCAGAAAGGGTAAGGTTTACGGTAAGGTTTAAGGTTTAGGGTAAGGGTAAGGGTAAGGGTAAGGGTAAGGGTAAGGGTAAGGGTAAGGGTAAGGGTAAGGGTAAGGGTAAGGGTAAGGGTAAGGGTAAGGGTAAGGGTAAGGGTAAGGGTAAGGGTAAGGGTACGGGTCAGGGTAAGGGTTAGAGTAAGGGTTTGAGTAAGGGTAAGGGTAAGGGTTAGGATAAGTGTAAGGGTGCAAGCAAGGATTAGGGCAAGAGTAATTGTAAGGGTAATAGAAAGGGTTAGGGTAAGTATAAGGGTAAGGGAAAGTGTTAGGATATGTTTTAGGGGAAGCAGAAGGGTAAGGGTTAGGTTAAGTGTAAGGGGAAGGGGAAGGTAAGGGGAAAGGTTGGAGTAAGGTATAGGGTAAGGGTAAGGTTATGGTTAAAGGAAAGAGTAAGGGTAAGGAAAAAGTAAAGGTAAGGATTTGGGTAATGGTAAGGGTGAGAAGGGTTAGGGTAAGGGTTACGGTAAGGGTTAGGTAACGCAGTGTACAACCTGGGACGTCACACGCAGAGCTGCCTCTGGCAAGGTGAGTGAGGAACAGATGTAGCAGTTGTTGTGTTGTAGGTCTCACTGTTCCTCTAAGCATCCCCTCTTTGTCTTTTAGAGGTGTTGTAGCTGTTTGAAGAGGGTAGATTGAAGCATCTGCCTCGGGGGCTGGTAAGCGGCAGAGGTAAGGGAGCAGATGAGAGTAACTTACCTAGTTGTGCTGTGTCTTTGGATGCTGCATCGGCCTATGCGTTTCTTTTTCTTTCACAGGTGTCTCGCACAGGCTCAAAGGAGCAAACTGCACTCTGAAGAGCTGTGTAAGAAGAGGGGCTGGTCGTGAGCTGGGTTGGAGCAGAACGACCAAGTAGCACGTGCTACTTGGTGACTATGAAAGGTGTCCGTCTTGCTTTGCAGGTGCCGTGGCAGGCTCTCCACAGAAGTGGATAAGGATATGAGATAAGGCCAGAGAGCGACAAGGAGCGGCACGTGCAGGGATGGTTTTGAAGCGCTGCGGTGGCTTACTCTTCTGTTCATCAGGTGCCACAGGCAAGGTGGGTTGTAACATCAGTCGTTACATTTGCATGAAAGCAGTTCACTTGAATGCCACAGTGCATCTGAGTAGGGTGTTCTAGCAGAACAAGCTTGTCTGGCACAGCGGTGCCTGATGGCAGTGTGTTTCCTCAGGTGAAGAGGTGCCTGAAGCCCCATCCTATCTAGCCTGCACACAATTATCTGAGAATGAAAGCTGCTTTCCAGTAATTCAGAAAGCCAAGTTACGTCTCAGCCTTGAGCATCTCGGGCTTTTGGGCCTGTCAGTAACATTTGGCACCAGCACTAATACTTTTTTTGGCATATGTTTAGCGTTTGGGGCCTGTGTCTGGGATTTGGGCCCTGTCTCGAACCACTGGGGCTTTGTCCTGGGTTTTGGAGCCTGCCTCTAGAGTTCAGGGCCTGTGATTAGTCTTTTGGGGTCTGTGTCTGGGGGCCGGTATCTGGGGGCAAGGGGGGAGCTGCTTGTAGACCCTTGGGGCCAGCATTGAGGGGGTTGGGAGCTGACTCTACACCTTTGGGGCCTGCTTCTGGGGGCGGGGGGGGTTGAGACCAGCATCTGGGGGAGGGGTGGGAGCTCTTTGTATTCCTTTGGAGCCTGTGTCGGGGGGGGGCGGGGGGGGAAGGGGAGGGTTGGTTGGGAGCTGCTTGTACACTGTTGGAGCCTGGGTTGAGGGAGGAGGTTTGGAGCTGCTTCTACACCTTTGGGCCTGGCATCGGGGGTAGGGGGTTGGGTGCTGGTTGTAGGGGCCTGTGTTTGGGGGGGGGCTTGGGACCTGCGTCTGGGGGAGGGGTGGGAGCTGCTTGTACACCTTTGGGGCCTGCATCTGTGGGGGGGTCAGGGCCTGTGTCTAGCGGGCTGGGAACTGCTTGTACAATGTAGGAATCTGTTTCTGCAGGGTGGCTGGGAGCTGTTTGTACAACTTTGGGGCTAGCATCTGGGGGTGGCTGGGAGCTGCCTGTACACTGTAGGGGCCTGTGTTTGTGGGGGGCTTGGGGGCCTCCCTCGGGGGGGGGGGGGGAGGGTTGGGAGCTGCTTGTATAGGGTAGGGGGCCTGCGTGGCAGGGGTTGGGAGCTGCTTGTAGAATTTGGGGCCCTGTGTCTGGGGGGGCGGTTGGGGCCTGTGTCTCAGGGGTGTTGGGAACTGGTTGTACACCTTTGGGTCCTGTCTCTGGGGGGGAGCTACTTGTACACTTTTGGGGTTTTTATTTGAGGGGGGTTGGGAGCTGCTTGTGCACTTTTGGACCTAGGTTTAGGGGGGTTGGGAGTTGCTCATGCATTCTAGGTGCCTCCCTTTTGAGAAGGGTTGGGGCCTGCATCTGTGGGTGGTTGGGAGCTGCTTGTACACTATAGGGGCCATGGTCTTGGAGGGGGGTCTGGGCTGTTTATACACCTTTGTGGCCTGTGTTTGGGGGGGGGGGGGGGGTGGGCCTGTGCCTGGGGAAGTTGGGAGGTGCTTGTTCACTCTAGGAGCCTCCATTTGGGGGTCTTTGGGGCCTCCCTTTGAGGGGGAGGGAGTTGGGAGTTGGTTGTACACCTCCGCATCCCATGTCTTGGGGGGGGTGGGGGGAGTGGAACCGGTCTCTGAAGGGGCGGGTTGTGAGCTGCTTGTACACCTGTGTCGGGGGGAAGGTAGCGGGGTTGGCGGGGGTCGGGTCCGGGTCTTGGGCCAGTGTCTGGGTGGAGTCCAGTTCTTGGGAGGGGGTGGTGGGGTAGGAGCTGCTTGTGGGCAGTTGGGGTCTGCATCTGGGTGTGGTTGGTGCCTGCTTCTGTTGGCAGTTTGGGGCCTGCTTGTAGACTTGTGCAGCCTGGGTTTGGGGGCTTTTCTGTAACGTTTGGGGCCTGCATTTTTGCTTTGGGATGCATCTTGAGCTTTTGAGGCCTAGCAGTAGCATTTGGGGCCTGCATCTGGGGCTTTTCTGTAGCATTTTGGTTGCGTATTTGTGATTTGGGGCCTGTATCCAGGGTTTTGCCTTTTTTGTAGTTTCCATCTTTGTGTGTGTGTGTTTCGTTGTTGGTTGTCTGGGGTTAGGGGCAGTTTGGGGTTTGGATTAAGGTCAGTGTCATTAGCGTTAGGGGGTTGATAATAAGGGTTAGGGTTGTGGTTAGAGTTGTTAGGTTTAAGGGGAATAAGGACTTCAGGGTAAGGGGATCAAGGTTGTGGGAATAAAAATGTTGTTTTTGCGCAGTTACATCCTGTAGAGGGAAGGAAGGTGGTATTGAGATATGCTTGCAGTGATAAGACAGCTTAACAGTGTGAAATGAGTTCATCTGATTCGTGTCAATATGGACCAATGCTAGGGCCGCATGATATGATGAAAAGTCTGAGAAAACCAGAGTGGTTAATGTATATAGTTCTTGTATCTTGCAAAGGAATGGTCCAGCAATTCGGGTCAATAGGGGATAAGAGAACAAAGGGGTTTCAGAATAACTGCTAACTATTACAACTGTTGCATGGGACACTATGCAAGTGTCTGCCATCCAGCCAAGATGGACAAAGGAGAAGGACAAGAGAAAAGCCTGGGAGGAAGACTACGAGCCTTCAGTACGAGCGGCCCCCAGAGGGACCACCAGAGACTGATAACGCCTGCACCAGTGGGAGGGTTTGGATTCTGGGAACTAATTAGAATAACCCTGCCTTTTGTAGAAGTAGTAATGAATATGTATTAGCCTAGCAGCATAAAAACCAGCCGCCTGATGTAACTTGTGTGCGTCTTGGTGGAGCAGAGACTCCTGGCGCACCCAGCGCTGCTTGCTTACCTCTATTCCTTTAATAAATCATAAACATTAATTGTAAGCCTATTTGGGACCCGGTCATTTATTACAAGTGGGCGCTCGTCCGGGAGGGCTTTGGTTCCTGATTTCTGGTTTGATCTAGGAGAGGCACCCCCACCATTTGGTGGCTGCTGTTTGAGTCAGGTCGGAACTAATGGCATCTTGAACCTGAATAAAGGTAAGCAAAGTTTCTGATTCTTTTTTTCAGCTCCCTTGCCAGCTGCAGCACTATATTTTGCCCGTAATTGTGTGTGTGAAGATCCGAACGAAGATGACAGAGTCGTAAGCATTTAAAGCGTATACCGTTCGGTTGGGTGGGGTTCGGTTGCCTGTGTGTGTAAGAGTGTGACTGAGATGGAACTTAGTTCCGAAGCGATTGTGAAGGTCTTCTAACCGCGTTTTCAATCTCCCACAAGGGACGTGGCCGGTGAAGGACCGAAGGGATTCCTATAGGATTTGTGGGTGTGTGATAGGTCCTTGACCCCCTGCAAGACACTCTTACTAAGGTAACCAAGGGCTGTGGGAATTGCCATAGTAAAATTCCTAGATGGGTCAGGCAAAATCGAAGACCAGACCAGAAGAAAGGGAGCAAATGACCAGTCATACCACCAGAAAGTCCATTAGGAATAACGATTAGAAATTGGAATGATAGGGACCCCAGAAATGGAAAAAGTAAATTAAAAATGGTCCAGTATTGTGTGACAAAATGGCCAAAGGAGCCTTTAAGACTACATGTCTTTTGGCCTGTTTTTGGATCCTTCGAAGACTGGATTTGCCAGGCCTTAAATATCCATGTTAATTCAAAGGAACCTTTTAGCCAGGAAGAAAGTGATTATGCAGGATTATGGATCAGGAGGACTTCAGGTCCTTTTCCAGCCTCAATATTTACACTAAAAGCAGGTAAGAAATTTGAAGAACAAGAAGAACATGAAAAAGAAAAAGAAGATAAACGTGAGCCGTTGGATAAGCTACCACCTCCATATCCTAACAATCCACCCTCGGCAGCTCCCCCTCCGGTGGCTGTGGTATCGCCACCAGTACCACCGTTGCCCCAGCTTCCACCACCAACAGCACCAGAATTAGACCAACCTCCGGCCGCATGCAGGAGAAGTAGGACGGACGTATCTGAGAGGGCTTCTCTATATCCCTTAAGGGAGGTAACTGGTGTATAACTGGTGCGCGTCTTGGTGGAGCAGAGACTCCCGGCGTACCCAGCACTGTTTGCTTACCTCTATTCATTCAGTGAATTGTAAACTTTGATTGTAATCCTATTTGGGACTTTTATTTATTATAACAGACAGCCTTGTAAAACGCAGACAACCAGAATCCTTACAGCAATTAGGTGGAAATCACTGCGTAAGAAACATTACCACCTCAAAGAGTAAAAACCTCTAAAGAAATGTGACTTGTAACAGGCCAGCAGCTGTGTATTTTCTGTGAAGCACCAGCTAGATTATGAACCTTGAATAGCACAGTTAAAGGGGAAACAGGGGAGGGTCCCGGTCCTCGGCAGAAAAAAAAAAGTGTATAAACTGTGTATGGAATTAGTAGGCACCCTCCTGCTTGTGGGACACCCGCCATTGTAATCTCGAATAATAATGCTACTGTACTGAGATCCTCGACTCAGCCTATGCTATTTGCTACAGATTGATTCAGGGTTTTAAGGTTTCAGGGATTGGGCACTAGGGTTGTGTTTCAGGGTAAGGGGTTTCAGGGTTTATGTTTAGGATTTTAAGGTTTTTAGGGTTGGAGTTTTAACGGTTAGGGTTTTAAGGATTTGGGGGTTAGGGTTTTAAGGGTTTCAGGGTTAGCGTGTTAGGGTATTAGAGTTTTTTGGGTTGTAGTGTTGATATGTTTTTTAGGGTTAGAGTCTTAAGGTTTTATTTTTGGTCAGTTATTTCCGGTTAGGGTTTTAAGATTTTTTTTTTTTTCTTTTTTTTCAGGTTAGGTTCTCCAGGGCCAGGGTTTTGAGTATCCTAATTTTGGGGGTTTGGATTTTGAGCATCTTAATTTTGGGGGTTAGGCTTTTGTGTGCCCTAATTTTTTGGGATCGGCTTTCAAGCATCCTAAGTAGTTGGGTTAGGGTTTTGAGCATCTTAATATTTTGGGTCTGGGTAATGAGCATCCTCAGTTTTCAGGATAGGGTTTTGAGCATCTTAATGTTTCCAGGATAGGGTTTGGAGCGTCCTAATGTTTTGGGTTGGGGCTTTGAGCGTCCTAATGTTTTTGGGTTAGGGTTTGGAGCGTCCTAAATTTTCAGGATAGGGTTCGGAGCATCTCAGTGTTTTCAGGATAGGGTTTTGAGCGTCCTAAGTTTTTGGGATAGGTCTTTGAGCTTCCTAATGTTTTCCGGATAGGGTTTGGAGCATCTTAATGTTTTGGGTTTGGGTTTTGAGCGTCCGAATGTTTTTGGGTTAGGGCTTGGAGCATCCTAATGTTTTTGGGTAAGGGCTTTGAGCGTCCTGTTTTCGGGATAGGGTTTGGAGCGTCCTAGTGTTTTCGGGATAGGGTTTTGAGCGTCCAAAGTTTTTGGGTTTGGGTTTTGAGCGTCCAAAGTGTTATAAGTTGCCCCCTTAATTAATTTTCAGAGAGCATTGTATTAATCATAGAAAGGAATTTATTGAGTAAGCAAACATCAAGCAAAACAGCACTGGGCAGCCGGGGAGTCTCAGCTCCGCCAACGGCACGCACCTCACCCCTGCCAGGGTCCCTTTTTATACCTTGCTAATTCCGGGATTACGCAGCACATCCTGGTATATTCTGCGACTGCGCGCACTGTTGCGCGCAAAAGAATTTTTAAGAATTTAAATCTCTTTATAAAGAAAATTAAGCAAAAGAATTTTCATAGTGTCTAGGCAAGCATTATGCAGCTCCTTACTTCAGCAGGGAGCTTTCACAACTCCCGCTCCTCAAACAGAACTCCTTGTTTTTATAATACAAAAGACAATGAACAAACATTTATGGTGTATTACCCTAAGTTTTTGGGTTAGGGTTTTTTGCGTCTTAATGTTTTGGGGTTAGGGTTTGGAGCGCCCTAAATTTTTGGGCTAGGGCTTTGAGCATTCCTAACGTTTTGGGTTGGGTTTGGGTTTTGAGCATCCCAAGATTTTGGGTTAGGGGTTTTAGGCATAGGTCTTCAGGGGTTTAGTGTGGTAAATAGTTTGGGTTAGGTCTGTAGGGGTTCCGAGGTTTTTTGGATGTTAGGGCTTGAGGCTTTTTTTGTAAGGGCGGTGAGGGTTCCAGTGAGTGCTGGTAAATGCAGTTCTCGAGCACTCGGCCTGTGATTGGCCATGCTGACTGTGCGGGGAATGCTGGTAGGTGTAGTTTTCCGGCACTGGGAGGCCATGTTGTGTGCCCAGAGCATGCCGGGAGATGTAGTTCTCGGGACTCCGGACTTCCGGGAGGCCATGTTGCGTACCCATGGTATGCCGGGAAATGTAGTTGTCGGATTCGGGACTTCCGGGAGGCCATGTTGAATGCCCAGAGCATACCGGGAGATGTAGTTCTCGGGAACCAGGGTTAGGGTTAGGGCCTAGGGCTGGGGCTAGAGTTAGGGTTTCAGGTGAGGGTTGGGGTTGGGGGTTATTGTTAGGGTTAGTGGTTTAGGGTTAGGCTTAGAGGGTTATGGTTAGGGATAGGTTAGGGGTAGGTTTAGAGGGTTAGGGTAAGGGTTAGGGGTTGGGACTGTGGTTAGGCTTAGGGTAAGGGTTAGGGTGAGAGTATTAGGGTTAGGGTTCGGGTTCAGATTAGCGTAAGGGCAAAGGTAAGTGTTAGGGTAAGGCTAAGGGTAAGGCTTAGGGTGAGGATAAGGTTTAGGGAAAGGGTTAGGTTTAGGGTAAGGGTTGGGGTAAGGGTTAGGGTAAGGGTAAGGATTAGGGTTAGGTTTAGGGTAAGAATAAGGGTAAACTAATGTTTAGGATAAGGGTAAGGGTTAGGGTAAGGGTTTTCATTTGTTAAAGCTGAAACTCAGTATGCAATCTGGGACGTCACAGCCAGAGCTGCCTATGGCAAGGTGAGAGAGGAAAAGATGGAGCAGATGTTCTACTCCTAGTTTTTTCTTTATACGTAAATAAAAGTTTGAGCTAATTCCAGTTGCAAGAGTTCCAATTACTTGCTTGGTCATAATGTCTTTTAATATTGAAAGCTGCAGCAAAAGCATGGGGATTTTTGCTTCTAGAAACACCCTAGTTCTCTTGTCTGCACTATGCATGCTTTTGAGCTAAAACTGATTAAAAAATAAAAAGAAAAATCACACACACACACACAAAAAAAAAAAAAAACACACCACAGCTGCTGCTGCTCTCTTCCTACTTCCTTGTGCTTTGCCCCTACCCTTCCCAGGTGATTGGGTTTGGGTGCTAGGCGAGGCCAAATGGTGTATGAGTCCCAGGCATCCCCTCAGAGAGCTCATTCTGCTTGGGCTGCTCTTTGGGGTGTTTGTTTTTCCTTCGGTCAGTTGCAGGCTTCTTCAGGTGGATCAGAGTTTATGGACTGATGCGTTTCCAAGTAGCCAGGGGTACGCACATCTTTTTGAGGTAACAGCTAGTAGGATCTGTTAGAATAAACTGATGTAGTACTTGGTGCCTTTATTGCATGCAGTTCTTTATCAGGTGAGTAACTGTTGCGAGTAACTGAAGTCAATGTTACTTGGTGTGTTTGCTATGCAGTGCCTGTGCGGACTATTGCACGAGACACAGCTTTCTGACATCTGGCCCAGCAACTACTAAATAAGGGGAGGGGAGAAGCTGAAGAATGACCAAAGGACAAAGCGTGGGAGGAAGACTACGAGCCTTCAGTACGAGCGGCCCCCAGAGGGACCACCGGAGACTGATAACGCCTGCACCAGTGGGAGGGTTTGGATTCTGGGAACTAATTAGAATAACCCTGCCTTTTGTAGAAGTAGTAATGAATATGTATTAGCCTAGCAGCATAAAAACCAGCCGCCTGATGTAACTTGTGTGCGTCTTGGTGGAGCAGAGACTCCTGGCGCACCCAGCGCTGCTTGCTTACCTCTATTCCTTTAATAAATCATAAACATTAATTGTAAGCCTATTTGGGACTCGGTCATTTATTACAACTGGGACCTCCCGATGGGTGGCAGCTGTCGGGATAGCTCGGGATGCTGAGGCGTGGTGCTGCAAGGAGGATAGTGGTCGGTGGCGCCCTGGGGCAGGCCGAATTGGGAGGGGGCGAGGCGGCGGGTGGTCGGTGGCTTCTGTGGAAAAGGCGCTTGTATGGGGGGCTGCGCGTTCAGAGGAACTTTGACAGGCTGCAGATAGGGGCAGGCAGGAACCTTTTGAAGTTCAGGAGAGGGAAATGCCAAGCCCTACCCCTAGGGAGAAACACCTCTGTTTACCAGCACTGGCTAGCTCGATACTGAATAAGCATTTCTTCATGGAAGGGGTGCTTTGCTATTAGAACAGGCTGCCCGGGGAAGTGGTAAGAGCCCCGATCCTTAAAAGTATTGAAGAGACATGTGCACATAGCCCGGGAATCCGTCCTCCGGCAGGGCGGGAGCTGGCTCTTCCGAGCCCCTGTGCTCCGGTCTTGTGCGATGCGTTTGCAAGCAGCACCGGGTGCCGGGTCCGACATCGGACGGTTCGGGGACGGCGATTCCCGGGCCGTCGGCTAGCGGGGGCCGGCTATCTCGTGTCCCGGGGATCCGACTTCAGGGGGCGTGGGGGCCGGCCGTGCAGTGAAGCGGGGGGCTGGCGTCCGCCGGCTTCCCAGAGAGCGGGCTTTCGGTGCCGTGCGGTTCGGTGGCCGGCCGTCCCGAAACCCTGGGCACCGGTCTTGTGCTAGACTCAGCGTGGTCCGGGGCCGAACTCGGCTTCTCGGGGCCGGCGGTCCCGCTGTCCAGGTGTCCCGCCTCGGGCGGCGCGGGGCCGGCTGTCCCTAGCAGCTGGGCTCCCAAGAGCTTCTGGGCTCCCAAGCGTCGCCCAAGACCGGATCCCAGAGAATCGGGACGGCCGGCCACACCGCTGCGACTAGCACAAGCGTCTCCCGACAACGGAGCCCAGGGGCTTGCGAGGGTCAGATTCCGCGCCCCGGGATAGAGAAACGGGGAGCGCGGGTCGGCCGGCCGCAGCTTCGCACGGGACCGAACCCCCTGTCTCCGGCACGGCCAGACCCCGAGCCGGCAGACAGCAGCCTCCCGCTTCACGGCACAGTCGGCCCCCAACCCGCCCGAGTTCTGATCGCCGGGACACGGGACAGCCGGTCGCGCCGCCCGAGGCCGGACACCTGGAGCCCGGGACCGCCGTCCCTGACAAAGCCAAAGTCGGACCCGGACCCCGGTGCGGCTAGCACACGCGTCGCCCAGGACCGCAGCCTAGGACCTCGGGACGGTCGCATCCCGCGCCTCCGGCAGGAGCTACCCGGGAGGGCAGGACGGCCTGCCGCAGCTCCGCAAGAGACCGAACCTGCTGGATTCCGGGACGGCCAGAGCCCGAGCCGGTGGGCAGCAGCCTCCCGCTTTACGGCTCGGCAGTGAAGCTCACCGTTCATCGCCCGGCTCACGGTTCGTCGCCCGACTTCGGACCCACGGGACAGCCGGCACCCGCGCCGCCGGAGGCCGAACACACGGTCCTTGGGATCGCCGTCCCCGAACCGCCCGAAGTCACACACCGTCTTCGGTGCGTCCAGCACACGCATCGCAAAGACCGGAGCCCAGATTATAGGATCAGCCAGCCCCGCGCCGCCCGAGGTCGGACGGTGAACCCGGTGCGCTTGGCACATGCGTCGCCCAAGAACGGCGCCCAGGGCCGCGGGATGGTCGTGCCTCACGCAGCCCGAGTTTGGACCCCCGGAACACTGGACAACCGGTACCCGCGCCACCGGAGGACAGAATCCCGTGCCCCGGGGGGATCACCGTCCTCAAAGCGCCCGAAGTCGGCTCCGGACCTCTCTGCGTCTGGCACACGCCTCGCCCAAGACCGGAGCACAGGTTCTAGGCACAGACAGCTCCAGAGCCGTCCGAGGTCGTACCGGGAACCCGGTGCGGTTGACACAGGCGTCGCCAAAGACCGGAGCCCTGGGAAGCGTGATGGCCGGACCCCACGCAGCCCGAGTTCGGACCCACGGGACACGGGACAGCCGGCACCCCTGCCTGGCTCTTGGGGACTTGGAAGGAGTCCTGATGCTGTGCCAGCACTATGCAGCAACAGACACAACACTGGAGTGATTTCAGTGTTGTTCCAGCTACGAGTGCAGAGTACAGCACTGTGCGGGCTGCTGCAGGGAAAAGGTGACACCAGCTCAGACAGACCCAACACAACTTCCACCCCTTATTCCATAACATTTGTGTCACAATCAGGTACAGTTTAGTATATAGATGGTCTCATCACCATAGTTTTCTGTCCATTGAAGCATTTTTATGTCTGTACTTCTCTTTATTTTATAGGTCTTTTCCCAAAATGCTCATAAAAACTGTTGATCTGTCAAAGTGGTCACTCAGGGCAGGCGAAATTTGTTTTCTTGACACCAGCACCAGCTTAGCTCACATCACTGTTGCACTTGCCTGGTTCCTTGCAAAGTTGTCCTTTCATTGGTTCTGCAGTGTCCTCCTACAACACATAACTTGGATGACAGATTAATTTTCTCCCAGTGTTAAATCTCCTTGAGGCACACACTTGATATCCCCATCTTTCTGCATCACCCACCAGGTATACCCTGGACAAAGACAATCCCACGAGTCGGTTTGCCTTTTCCCATGGCAGGGGCAACCCACACCGCCTTGCCCATCCACTTCCCCACATGCACTACAGGGACTTTAGCTTCTCCCACATGTGTAGGGGTTTTGTTTCAGCAGGACCAGCACGGCTTTCAGACCCCCTGTTGTTAACTAGCCAAGTGGCCTCTGGTAGATTTATATCCCAATGTTTCCATGTCGCAGCACCAATGCTCGCAGCATAGTTTTTAACAGTCCATTGTACCTCTCCACCTTCCCAGAGGCTTGTGGGTGATAAGGGATGTGATACACCCATTCAATGCCATATCTCTTGGCCCAGAAAGTGATCAAATTGTTTCGGAAGTGACTCCCATTGTCGGACTCAATTCTTTCTGGTGGACCATGTCGCCACAGCACTTGTCTTTCCAGGCCCAAGATAGTGTTTCGGGCCGTGGCATGGTTTACAGGGTATGTTTCCAGCCACCCAGTAGTTGCTTCTTCCATGGTGAGTATGTACCGTTTGCCTTGGCGGATTTGTGGAAGTGGTCCGATGTAGTCAATCTGCCAGACCTCACCATATCGAAATCCAAGCCATCTCCCCCTATTTCAGGGAGACTTTACCCTCATGGCTCGTTTGATTGCAGCACAGCTCTCACACTGATGGGTAACCTGTGTGACGGCCTCAATGGTCAGTTCCTCTTTCGAGTCACTCAATATAGAGGACTCACAAGCTGACTATAGCCTGACACATGCATTCTCCAAAATCCCACAAGACCTAGGCACGCTTCTGTTTCTTTTTTGCTGGTTGGCGGAGCCAGAACTGTTATTTTGTTAATCACATCCGTCGGAATGTGGCGACGTCCATCCTGCCATTTTACCCCCAAGAACTGGATTTCCTGTGCAGGTCCCTTGACCTTATTCTGTTTAATGGCAAATCCAGCTTTCAGGAGAATTGGAATTATTTTCTTCCCTTTCCCAAAAGCTTCTTCTGCTGTGTTACCTCATACGATGATATCATCGATATACTGCAGGTGTTCAGGAGCGTTCCCCTGTTCCAGTGTCGTCTGGATCAGTCCATGGCAGATGGCAGGGCTGTGTTTCCACCCCTGGGGCAGTCGATTCCAAGTATACTGAATGCCCCTGCAAGTGAAAGCAAATTGTGGCCTGCATGCTGCTGCTAGACGGATAGAGAAAAATGCATTAGCAGTATGGATAGTAGCATTACACTTGGCTGCCTTTGACTCTAGTTCGTACTGGAATTCTAGCATGTCTGGCACTGCTGCACCAACACACGGGGTCCGGGTCCGACCTCGGGAGGCTCGGGGACGGTGGTCCCGAGGCCCGTGTGTCCGGCCTCCGGCGGCGCGGGTGCCGGCTGTCCCGTGGGTCCGAAGTCGGGCGACGTGGGTGCCTGCCGAGCCGTGAAGCGGGAGGCTGCTGCCCACCGGCTCGGGCTCTGGCCGTCCCGGAATCCAGCAGGTTCGGTCTCTTGCGGAGCTGCGGCAGGCCGTCCTGCCCTCCCGGGTAGCTCCTGCCGGAGGCGCGGGATGCGACCGTCCCGAGGTCCTAGGCTGCGGTCCTGGGCGACGCGTGTGCTAGCCGCACCGGGGTCCGGGTCCGACTTTGGCTTTGTCAGGGACGGCGGTCCCGGGCTCCAGGTGTCCGGCCTCGGGCGGCGCGACCGGCTGTCCCGTGTCCCGGCGATCAGAACTCGGGCGGGTTGGGGGCCGACTGTGCCGTGAAGCGGGAGGCTGCTGTCTGCCGGCTCGGGGTCTGGCCGTGCCGGAGACAGGGGGTTCGGTCCCGTGCGAAGCTGCGGCCGGCCGACCCGCGCTCCCCGTTTCTCTATCCCGGGGCGCGGAATCTGACCCTCGCAAGCCCCTGGGCTCCGTTGTCGGGAGACGCTTGTGCTAGTCGCAGCGGTGTGGCCGGCCGTCCCGATTCTCTGGGATCCGGTCTTGGGCGACGCTTGGGAGCCCAGAAGCTCTTGGGAGCCCAGCTGCTAGGGACAGCCGGCCCCGCGCCGCCCGAGGCGGGACACCTGGACAGCGGGACCGCCGGCCCCGAGAAGCCGAGTTCGGCCCCGGACCACGCTGAGTCTAGCACAAGACCGGTGCCCAGGGTTTCGGGACGGCCGGCCACCGAACCGCACGGCACCGAAAGCCCGCTCTCTGGGAAGCCGGCGGACGCCAGCCCCCCGCTTCACTGCACGGCCGGCCCCCACGCCCCCTGAAGTCGGATCCCCGGGACACGAGATAGCCGGCCCCCGCTAGCCGACGGCCCGGGAATCGCCGTCCCCGAACCGTCCGATGTCGGACCCGGCACCCGGTGCTGCTTGCAAACGCATCGCACAAGACCGGAGCACAGGGGCTCGGAAGAGCCAGCTCCCGCCCTGCCGGAGGACGGATTCCCGGGCTATGTGCACATGTCTCTTCAATACTTTTAAGGATCGGGGCTCTTACCACTTCCCCGGGCAGCCTGTTCTAATAGCAAAGCACCCCTTCCATGAAGAAATGCTTATTCAGTATCGAGCTAGCCAGTGCTGGTAAACAGAGGTGTTTCTCCCTAGGGGTAGGGCTTGGCATTTCCCTCTCCTGAACTTCAAAAGGTTCCTGCCTGCCCCTATCTGCAGCCTGTCAAAGTTCCTCTGAACGCGCAGCCCCCCATACAAGCGCCTTTTCCACAGAAGCCACCGACCACCCGCCGCCTCGCCCCCTCCCAATTCGGCCTGCCCCAGGGCGCCACCGACCACTATCCTCCTTGCAGCACCACGCCTCAGCATCCCGAGCTATCCCGACAGCTGCCACCCATCGGGAGGTCCCAGTTGTAATAAATGACCGAGTCCCAAATAGGCTTACAATTAATGTTTATGATTTATTAAAGGAATAGAGGTAAGCAAGCAGCGCTGGGTGCGCCAGGAGTCTCTGCTCCACCAAGACGCACACAAGTTACATCAGGCGGCTGGTTTTTATGCTGCTAGGCTAATACATATTCATTACTACTTCTACAAAAGGCAGGGTTATTCTAATTAGTTCCCAGAATCCAAACCCTCCCACTGGTGCAGGCGTTATCAGTCTCTGGTGGTCCCTCTGGGGGCCGCTCGTACTGAAGGCTCGTAGTCTTCCTCCCACGCTTTGTCCTTTGGTCATTCTTCAGCTTCTCCCCTCCCCTTATTTAGTAGTTGCTGGGCCAGATGTCAGAAAGCTGTGTCTCGTGCAATAGTCCGCACAGGCACTGCATAGCAAACACACCAAGTAACATTGACTTCAGTTACTCGCAACAGTTACTCACCTGATAAAGAACTGCATGCAATAAAGGCACCAAGTACTACATCAGTTTATTCTAACAGATCCTACTAGCTGTTACCTCAAAAAGATGTGCGTACCCCTGGCTACTTGGAAACGCATCAGTCCATAAACTCTGATCCACCTGAAGAAGCCTGCAACTGACCGAAGGAAAAACAAACACCCCAAAGAGCAGCCCAAGCAGAATGAGCTCTCTGAGGGGATGCCTGGGACTCATACACCATTTGGCCTCGCCTAGCACCCAAACCCAATCACCTGGGAAGGGTAGGGGCAAAGCACAAGGAAGTAGGAAGAGAGCAGCAGCAGCTGTGGTGTGTTTTTTTTTTTTTTGTGTGTGTGTGTGTGATTTTTCTTTTTATTTTTTAATCAGTTTTAGCTCAAAAGCATGCATAGTGCAGACAAGAGAACTAGGGTGTTTCTAGAAGCAAAAATCCCCATGCTTTTGCTGCAGCTTTCAATATTAAAAGACATTATGACCAAGCAAGTAATTGGAACTCTTGCAACTGGAATTAGCTCAAACTTTTATTTACGTATAAAGAAAAAACTAGGAGTAGAACATCTGCTCCATCTTTTCCTCTCTCACCTTGCCATAGGCAGCTCTGGCTGTGACGTCCCAGATTGCATACTGAGTTTCAGCTTTAACAAATGAAAACCCTTACCCTAACCCTTACCCTTATCCTAAACATTAGTTTACCCTTATTCTTACCCTAAACCTAACCCTAATCCTTACCCTTACCCTAACCCTTACCCCAACCCTTACCCTAAACCTAACCCTTTCCCTAAACCTTATCCTCACCCTAAGCCTTACCCTTAGCCTTACCCTAACACTTACCTTTGCCCTAACCCTTACCCTAATCTGAACCCGAACCCTAACCCTAATACTCTCACCCTAACCCTTACCCTAAGCCTAACCACAGTCCCAACCCCTAACCCTTACCCTAACCCTCTAAACCTACCCCTAACCTATCCCTAACCATAACCCTCTAAGCCTAACCCTAAACCACTAACCCTAACAATAACCCCCAACCCCAACCCTCACCTGAAACCCTAACTCTAGCCCCAGCCCTAGGCCCTAACCCTAACCCTAGTTCCCGAGAACTACATCTCCCGGTATGCTCTGGGCATTCAACATGGCCTCCCGGAAGTCCCGAATCCGACAACTACATTTCCCGGCATACCATGGGTACGCAACATGGCCTCCCGGAAGTCCGGAGTCCCGAGAACTACATCTCCCGGCATGCTCTGGGCACACAACATGGCCTCCCAGTGCCGGAAAACTACACCTACCAGCATTCCCCGCACAGTCAGCATGGCCAATCACAGGCCGAGTGCTCGAGAACTGCATTTACCAGCACTCACTGGAACCCTCACCGCCCTTACAAAAAAAGCCTCAAGCCCTAACATCCAAAAAACCTCGGAACCCCTACAGACCTAACCCAAACTATTTACCACACTAAACCCCTGAAGACCTATGCCTAAAACCCCTAACCCAAAATCTTGGGATGCTCAAAACCCAAACCCAACCCAAAACGTTAGGAATGCTCAAAGCCCTAGCCCAAAAATTTAGGGCGCTCCAAACCCTAACCCCAAAACATTAAGACGCAAAAAACCCTAACCCAAAAACTTAGGGTAATACACCATAAATGTTTGTTCATTGTCTTTTGTATTATAAAAACAAGGAGTTCTGTTTGAGGAGCGGGAGTTGTGAAAGCTCCCTGCTGAAGTAAGGAGCTGCATAATGCTTGCCTAGACACTATGAAAATTCTTTTGCTTAATTTTCTTTATAAAGAGATTTAAATTCTTAAAAATTCTTTTGCGCGCAACAGTGCGCGCAGTCGCAGAATATACCAGGATGTGCTGCGTAATCCCGGAATTAGCAAGGTATAAAAAGGGACCCTGGCAGGGGTGAGGTGCATGCCGTTGGCGGAGCTGAGACTCCCCGGCTGCCCAGTGCTGTTTTGCTTGATGTTTGCTTACTCAATAAATTCCTTTCTATGATTAATACAATGCTCTCTGAAAATTAATTAAGGGGGCAACTTATAACACTTTGGACGCTCAAAACCCAAACCCAAAAACTTTGGACGCTCAAAACCCTATCCCGAAAACACTAGGACGCTCCAAACCCTATCCCGAAAACAGGACGCTCAAAGCCCTTACCCAAAAACATTAGGATGCTCCAAGCCCTAACCCAAAAACATTCGGACGCTCAAAACCCAAACCCAAAACATTAAGATGCTCCAAACCCTATCCGGAAAACATTAGGAAGCTCAAAGACCTATCCCAAAAACTTAGGACGCTCAAAACCCTATCCTGGAAACACTGAGATGCTCAGAACCCTATCCTGAAAGTTTAGGACGCTCCAAACCCTAACCCAAAAACATTAGGACGCTCAAAGCCCCAACCCAAAACATTAGGACGCTCCAAACCCTATCCTGGAAACATTAAGATGCTCAAAACCCTATCCTGAAAACTGAGGATGCTCATTACCCAGACCCAAAATATTAAGATGCTCAAAACCCTAACCCAACTACTTAGGATGCTTGAAAGCCGATCCCAAAAAATTAGGGCACACAAAAGCCTAACCCCCAAAATTAAGATGCTCAAAATCCAAACCCCCAAAATTAGGATACTCAAAACCCTGGCCCTGGAGAACCTAACCTGAAAAAAAAGAAAAAAAAAAAAAATCTTAAAACCCTAACCGTAAATAACTGACCAAAAATAAAACCTTAAGACTCTAACCCTAAAAAACATATCAACACTACAACCCAAAAAACTCTAATACCCTAACACGCTAACCCTGAAACCCTTAAAACCCTAACCCCCAAATCCTTAAAACCCTAACCGTTAAAACTCCAACCCTAAAAACCTTAAAATCCTAAACATAAACCCTGAAACCCCTTACCCTGAAACCCAACCCTAGTGCCCAATCCCTGAAACCTTAAAACCCTGAATCAATCTGTAGCAAATAGCATAGGCTGAGTCGAGGATCTCAGTACAGTAGCATTATTATTCGAGATTACAATGGCGGGTGTCCCACAAGCAGGAGGGTGCCTACTAATTCCATACACAGTTTATACACTTTTTTTTTCTGCCGAGGACCGGGACCCTCCCCTGTTTCCCCTTTAACTGTGCTATTCAAGGTTCATAATCTAGCTGGTGCTTCACAGAAAATACACAGCTGCTGGCCTGTTACAAGTCACATTTCTTTAGAGGTTTTTACTCTTTGAGGTGGTAATGTTTCTTACGCCGTGATTTCCACCTAATTGCTGTAAGGATTCTGGTTGTCTGCGTTTTACAAGGTTGTCTGTTATAATAAATAAAAGTCCCAAATAGGCTTACAATCAAAGTTTACAATTCACTGAATGAATAGAGGTAAGCAAACAGTGCTGGGTACGCCGGGAGTCTCTGCTCCACCAAGACGCGCACCAGTTATACACCAGTTACCTCCCTTAAGGGATATAGAGAAGCCCTCTCAGATACGTCCGTCCTACTTCTCCTGCATGCGGCCGGAGGTCGGTCTAATTCTGGTGCTGTTGGTGGTGGAAGCTGGGGCAACGGTGGTACTGGTGGCGATACCACAGCCACCGGAGGGGGAGCCGCCGGGGGTGGATTGTTAGGATATGGAGGTGGTAGCTTATCCAACGGCTCACGTTTATCTTCTTTTTCTTTTTCATGTTCTTCTTGTTCTTCAAATTTCTTACCTGCTTTTAGTGTAAATATTGAGGCTGGAAAAGGACGTGAAGTCCTCCTGATCCATAATCCTGCATAATCACTTTCTTCCTGGCTAAAAGGTTCCTTTGAATTAACATGGATATTTAAGGCCTGGCAAATCCAGTCTTCGAAGGATCCAAAAACAGGCCAAAAGACATGTAGTCTTAAAGGCTCCTTTGGCCATTCTGTCACACAATACTGGACCATTTTTAATTTACTTTTTCCATTTCTGGGGTCCCTATCATTCCAATTTCTAATCGTTATTCCTAATGGACTTTCTCGTGGTATGACTGGTAATTTGCTCCCTTTCTTCTGGTCTCTGGTCTTCGATTTTGTCTGACCCATCTAGGAATTTTACTATGGCAATTCCCACAGCCCTTGGTTACCTTAGTAAGAGTGTCTTGCAGGGGGTCGAGGACCTATCACACACCCACAAATCCTATAGGAATCCCTTCGGTCCTTCACCGACCACGTCCCTCGTGGGAGATTGGAACCGCGGTTAGAAGACCTTCACAATCGCTTCAGAACTAAGTTCCATCTCAGTCACACTTACACACACAGGCAACCGAACCCCACCCAACCGAACGGTATACGCTTTAAATGCTTACGACTCCGTCATCTTCGTTCGGATCTTCACACACACAATTACGGGCAAAATATAGTGCTGCAGCTGGCAAGGGAGCTGAAAAAAAGAATCAGAAACTTTGCTTACCTTTATTCAGGTTCAAGATGCCATTAGTTCCGACCTGACTCAAACAGCAGCCACCAAATGGTGGGGGTGCCTCTCCTAGATCAAACCAGAAATCAGGAACCAAAGCCCTCCCGGACGAGCCCCCACTTGTAATAAATGACTGGGTCCCAAATAGGATTGCAATTGAAATTTACAATTTATTAAATGAATAGAGGTAAGCAAGCAGCGCTGGGTGCGCCAGGAGTCTCTGCTCCACCAAGACGCACACAAGTTACATCAGGCGGCTGGTTTTTATGCTGCTAGGCTAATACATATTCATTACTACTTCTACAAAAGGCAGGGTTATTCTAATTAGTTCCCAGAATCCAAACCCTCCCACTGGTGCAGGCGTTATCAGTCTCTGGTGGTCCCTCTGGGGGCCGCTCGTACTGAAGGCTCGTAGTCTTCCTCCCAGGCTTTTCTCTTGTCCTTCTCCTTTGTCCATCTTGGCTGGATGGCAGACACTTGCATAGTGTCCCATGCAACAGTTGTAATAGTTAGCAGTTATTCTGAAACCCCTTTGTTCTCTTATCCCCTATTGACCCGAATTGCTGGACCATTCCTTTGCAAGATACAAGAACTATATACATTAACCACTCTGGTTTTCTCAGACTTTTCATCATATCATGCGGCCCTAGCATTGGTCCATATTGACACGAATCAGATGAACTCATTTCACACTGTTAAGCTGTCTTATCACTGCAAGCATATCTCAATACCACCTTCCTTCCCTCTACAGGATGTAACTGCGCAAAAACAACATTTTTATTCCCACAACCTTGATCCCCTTACCCTGAAGTCCTTATTCCCCTTAAACCTAACAACTCTAACCACAACCCTAACCCTTATTATCAACCCCCTAACGCTAATGACACTGACCTTAATCCAAACCCCAAACTGCCCCTAACCCCAGACAACCAACAACGAAACACACACACACAAAGATGGAAACTACAAAAAAGGCAAAACCCTGGATACAGGCCCCAAACCTCAAATACGCAACCAAAATGCTACAGAAAAGCCCCAGATGCAGGCCCCAAATGCTACTGCTAGGCCTCAAAAGCTCAAGATGCATCCCAAAGCAAAAATGCAGGCCCCAAACGTTACAGAAAAGCCCCCAAACCCAGGCTGCACAAGTCTACAAGCAGGCCCCAAACTGCCAACAGAAGCAGGCACCAACCACACCCAGATGCAGACCCCAACTGCCCACAAGCAGCTCCTACCCCACCACCCCCTCCCAAGAACTGGACTCCACCCAGACACAGGCCCAAGACCCGGACCCGACCCCCGCCAACCCCCCTACCCTCCCCCAGACACAGGTGTACAAGCAGCTCACAACCCGCCCCTTCAGAGACCGGTTCCACTCCCCCCACCCCCCCCAAGACACGGGATGCGGAGGTGTACAACCAACTCCCAACTCCCTCTCCCTCAAAGGGAGGCCCCAAAGACCCCCAAATGGAGGCTCCTAGAGTGAACAAACACCTCCCAACTTCCCCAGGCACAGGCCCACCCCCCCCCCCCCCCCAAACACAGGCCACAAAGGTGTATAAACAGCCCAGACCCCCCTCCAAGACCATGGCCCCTATAGTGTACAAGCAGCTCCCAACGCCCCTCAAATACAGACCCCAAAAGCGTACAAGTAGCTCCCCCCCAGAGACAGGACCCAAAGGTGTACAACCAGTTCCCAACACCCCTGAGACACAGGCCCCAACCGCCCCCCCAGACACAGCGACCCAAATTCTACAAGCAGCTCCCAACCCCTGCCAGGCAGGCCCCCTACCCTATACAAGCAGCTCCCAACCCTCCCCCCCCCGCCCCGAGGGAGGCCCCCAAGCCCCCCACAAACACAGGCCCCTACAGTGTACAGGCAGCTCCCAGCCACCCCCAGATGCTGGCCCCAAAGTTGTACAAACAGCTCC
This sequence comes from Netta rufina, assembly GCF_964035555.1. Classification (NCBI taxonomy): domain Eukaryota; kingdom Metazoa; phylum Chordata; class Aves; order Anseriformes; family Anatidae; genus Netta; species Netta rufina. Next base: position 32,827,968 of record NC_140131.1, on the reverse strand, counting down.
CAGCCACCCTGCAGAAAGATTCCTACATTGTACAAGCAGTTCCCAGCCCGCTAGACACAGGCCCTGACCCCCCACAGATGCAGGCCCCAAAGGTGTACAAGCAGCTCCCACCCCTCCCCCAGACGCAGGTCCCAAGCCCCCCCCCCCAAACACAGGCCCCTACAACCAGCACCCAACCCCCTACCCCCGATGCCAGGCCCAAAGGTGTAGAAGCAGCTCCAAACCTCCTCCCTCAACCCAGGCTCCAACAGTGTACAAGCAGCTCCCAACCAACCCTCCCCTTCCCCCCCGCCCCCCGACACAGGCTCCAAAGGAATACAAAGAGCTCCCACCCCTCCCCCAGACGCTGGTCTCAACCCCCCCCCGCCCCCAGAAGCAGGCCCCAAAGGTGTAGAGTCAGCTCCCAACCCCCTCAATGCTGGCCCCAAGGGTCTACAAGCAGCTCCCCCCTTGCCCCCAGATACCGGCCCCCAAACACAGACCCCAAAAGCCTAATCACAGGCCCTGAACTCTAGAGGCAGGCTCCAAAACCCAGGACAAAGCCCCAGTGGTTCGAGACAGGGCCCAAATCCCAGACACAGGCCCCAAACGCTAAACATATGCCAAAAAAAGTATTAGTGCTGGTGCCAAATGTTACTGACAGGCCCAAAAGCCCGAGATGCTCAAGGCTGAGACGTAACTTGGCTTTCTGAATTACTGGAAAGCAGCTTTCATTCTCAGATAATTGTGTGCAGGCTAGATAGGATGGGGCTTCAGGCACCTCTTCACCTGAGGAAACACCCTGCCATCAGGCACCGCTGTGCCAGACAAGCTTGTTCTGCTAGAACACCCTACTCAGATGCACTGTGGCATTCAAGTGAACTGCTTTCATGCAAATGTAACGACTGATGTTACAACCCACCTTGCCTGTGGCACCTGATGAACAGAAGAGTAAGCCACCGCAGCGCTTCAAAACCATCCCTGCACGTGCCGCTCCTTGTCGCTCTCTGGCCTTATCTCATATCCTTATCCACTTCTGTGGAGAGCCTGCCACGGCACCTGCAAAGCAAGACGGACACCTTTCATAGTCACTTTGTGCTACTTGGTCGTTCTGCTCCAACCCAGCTCATGACCAGCCCCTCTTCTTACACAGCTCTTCAGAGTGCAGTTTGCTCCTTTGAGCCTGTGCGAGACACCTGGGAAAGAAAAAGAAACGCATAGGCCGATGCAGCATCCAAAGACACAGCACAACTAGGTAAGTTACTCTCATCTGCTCCCTTACCTCTGCCGCTTACCAGCCCCCGAGGCAGATGCTTCAATCTACCCTCTTCAAACAGCTACAACACCTCTAAAAGACAAAGAGGGGATGCTTAGAGGAACAGTGAGACCTACAAAACAACAACTGCTACATCTGTTCCTCACTCACCTTGCCAGAGGCAGCTCTGCGTGTGACGTCCCAGGTTGTACACTGCGTTACCTAACCCTTACCGTAACCCTTACCCTAACCCTTCTCACCCTTACCATTACCCAAATCCTTACCTTTACTTTTTCCTTACCCTTACTCTTTCCTTTAACCATAACCTTACCCTTACCCTAAACCTTACCCCAACCCTTACCCTGACCCTTACATTAACCCTAACCCTTACCCTAAACCTTACACTTACTCTTAACATTAACCTTACCCTTAACCTTTAGCTAATACTTAATCTTACGTTTTTCTCACCCTAACCCTATAATTAACCATAACCATTACGCTAACACTTAACCTTACCCTTACAATAAGCCATACAACAACACTTAAATGTACCCTTACGCTTAAACTTACCCTAGCAATTACTCGTACAATAAAAATATTAATTAATTAAATTAAAAAAATTTAATTTAAAATTAATTGAATTAAAAAATTAAAATACCCTTATCCTTATACCTTATCCTTAGCCTTCACCCTTATCATTACCAATACACTTACTCTTACACTTATTCTTATACATACAACTTACCCTTTTCCTAACATGTAACCCTAACCTAACTCTAACCCTAAACCTTACCTGAACCCTTTCCAGGACCCTTACATTAACCCTTACCCTTAACCTAAACCTTACTCTTGCTCTTAACCTTAACCTAATACTTACCCTTACGTTTTCCTGACTTTAACCCTAAAACTAACCCTAACCATTACCCTAACACTTACCCTTAACCTAACCCTAACCGTAACTCTAACCCTTACTCTAAGCCTTACCCTGACCCGTACCCTTACACTTACCCTTACCCTAACCCTTACCCTTACCATAACCCATACCCTAACACGTACTTGTAGCCTTAACCTTACCGTTCCCCTTACCCTTACCTTCACTGTCTCTGTTAGCCTTACACTTACACTTAACATAAACCTTAACCTTAACCTAACCCTTATCATAAGCCATACAACAACACTTACATGTACACTTACGCTTGCACTTACCCTAGCAATTACTCATACAATTACCCTTAACCTTACTATTAAGCTAACCCTAAACCTTACCCTTATCCTAACACTTACCATTATCCTAAACCTTACCCTTTCTGCTACACTTACCCTTTGCCTAATTCTAAACCTTACCCTAACCCTCACCCTTACCTAAATCTAACCATTACCCTAACCTTCACTCTTACCCTTACACTTACTTTTACCCTTAACCTAAACCTTACCCCAACCCTTACCCTGACCCTTACTCTAACCCTAACCCTTAACCTAAACCTTACACTTAATCTTAACTTTAACCTTACCCTTAAACTAATACATACCCTTACGATTCCCTCACCATAACCCTAAAATTAACCGTAACCATTACCCTAACACTTATCCTTACCGAACCCTAACCCTAACCCTTACTCTAACTTTTACCCTGACCCGGACCCTTAGACTTCCCCTTCCCCTTCCCCTTACTCTTCCCCTTACCCTAACCCTTACCCTTACACTTACGGTTACCATTAACCTTACCCTTACCCTTACCCTAACACTTACCCTTACCCTATCCCTTACACTTATCCTTATCCATACAACTTACGCTTACCCTAACACTTAACCTTAACCTAACCCTAAGCCTAAACCTTACCTGAACCCTTACCCTGACCCTTACATTAACCCTTACCCTAAACCTTACACTTAACCTTAACCTTACCCTTAACCTTAACCTAATACTTACCCTTACTTTTCCCTCACCCTAACCCTAAAATTAACCCTAACCATTACCCCAACACTTACCCTTACCCTAACCCTTACCCTTACCCTTACCCTTACCCGATCCCATACCCTTAACCTAACCCTAAACCTTACCCTTATCCTAACACTTACCCTTACCGTAAACCTTACCCTTTCTGCTACACTTACCCTTAGCCTAAATCTAAACCTTACACTTACCCTTAGCCTAACCCTCACCCTTACCATTACCCATACCCTTATTCTTACCCTTACCGTAACCCTTACCTTTAGACTTACGGTTACCATTAACCTTACCCTTATCTTAACACTTATCCTTAATCTAACCCTTACCCTAAACCTTTCCCCAACCCTTACCCTGACCCTTACATTAACCCTAACCCTTACCCTAAACCTTACACTTACTCTTAACCTTAACCTTACCCTTAACATTAACCTAATACTTACGCATATGTTTTCCTGACTTTAACCCTAAAACTAACCCTAACCATTACCCTAACACTTAACCTTACCCTAACCCTAACCCTTACTCTAACCCTTACCCTGACCTGTACCCTTACACTTACCCTTACCCTTATACTTACCCTAATTCTTACCCATACCATAACCCATACCCTAACACATATTTGTACCCTTAACCTTACTGTTACCCTTAACCTTACCCTTACTTTTACTCTATCCATTACCCTTACGCTTACCCTTAACATAAACCTTACCCTTGACCTTACCCTTACCATAAGCCCTACAACAACACTTACATGTACACTTACGCTTACACTTACCCTAGCAATTACTCGTACAATTACCCTTAACCTTACCCTTACCAAACCATTACCCTTACCCTTAACCTAACCACAAACATTAAGGATAAGCTAAAGGGTCACCCTTAAGGTTAACGTTATCCTAACTCTTACACTTAAGTGGGTAAGTGGAAGTGTAAGGGTACAGTTCAGGGTAAGGGTTAGAGTAAGGGTAAGTGTTAGGGTAGTGGTTAGGCTAATTTTAGGTTTAGGGTGAGGGAAACGTAAGGGTAAGTATTAGGTTAAGTTTAAGGATAAGGTTAAGAGTTATGGTAAGGGTTCGGTTTAATGTAAGGGTAAGGGTTTGGGAAACGTTTAGGATAAGGGAAAGAGAAGGGATAATGGTAAGGGTAAGGATGATGTTTAGTGTAAGGGTTAGATTTAGTTAAGGGTAAGGGTTAGTGTAAGTTTAAGGGTAAGTGTAAGGGTATGTGTAAAAGTAAGGGTAATTGTAAGGGTTAGGGTAAGGGTGTTAGGGTAATGGTTAGGGTAAATTTTAGGCTTATGATGAGGGAAACGTAAGGGTAAGGATTAGGTTAAGGTTAAGGGTAAGGTTAAGGTTAAGAGTAAGTGTAAGGTTTAGGATAAGGGTTAGGGTTAATGTAAGGGTCAGGGTAAGGTTTCAGGTAAGGTTTAGGTTTAGAGTTAGGTTAAGGGTAAGTGTTAGGGTAAGGGTAAGTTGTATGGACAAGGATAATTGTAAGGGATAGGGTAAGGTTAAGGTTAATGATAATGGTAAAAGGAAGGGTAAGGTTTAGGGTAAGGGTAAGAGTAAGGACATGGGTAATGGTAAGGGTGAGGGTAAGGGTAAGTGTAAGGTTTAGATTTAGGCTAAGGGTAAGTGTAGCAGAAAGGTGTAGGATTAGGGTAAGGGTGTTAGGATAAGGGTTAGGTTAAGGGTAAGGGTTAATGTAAGGGTCCTGGAAAGGGTTCAGGTAAGGTTTAGGGTTAGAGTTAGGTTAGGGTTACATGTTAGGAAAAGGGTAAGTTGTATGTATAAGAATAAGTGTAAGAGTAAGTGTATTGGTAATGATAAGGGTGAGGGTTAAGGATAAGGTATAAGGATAAGGGTATTTTAATTTTTTAATTCAATTAATTTTAAATTAAATTTTTTTAATTTAATTAATTAATATTTTAATTGAACGAGTAATTGCTAGGGTAAGTTTAAGCGTAAGTGTACATTTAAGTGTTGTTGTATGGCTTATTGTAAGGGTAAGGTTAAGTGTTAGGGTAATGGTTATGATTAATTATAGGGTTAGGGTGAGAAAAACGTAAGGTTAAGTATTAGCTAAAGGTTAAGGGTAAGGTTAATGTTAAGAGTAAGTGTAAGGTTTAGGGTAAGGGTTAGGGTTAATGTAAGGGTCAGGGTAAGGGTTGGGGTAAGGTTTAGGGTAAGGGTAAGGTTATGGTTAAAGGAAAGAGTAAGGGTAAGGAAAAAGTAAAGGTAAGGATTTGGGTAATGGTAAGGGTGAGAAGGGTTAGGGTAAGGGTTACGGTAAGGGTTAGGTAACGCAGTGTACAACCTGGGACGTCACATGCAGAGCTGCCTCTGGCAAGGTGAGTGAGGAACAGATGTAGCAGTTGTTGTGTTGTGGGTCTCACTGTTCCTCTAAGCATCCCCTCTTTGTCTTTTAGAGGTGTTGTAGCTGTTTGAAGAGGGTAGATTGAAGCATCTGCCTCGGGGGCTGGTAAGCGGCAGAGGTAAGGGAGCAGATGAGAGTAACTTACCTAGTTGTGCTGTGTCTTTGGATGCTGCATCGGCCTATGCGTTTCTTTTTCTTTCCCAGGTGTCTCGCACAGGCTCAAAGGAGCAAACTGCACTCTGAAGAGCTGTGTAAGAAGAGGGGCTGGTCGTGAGCTGGGTTGGAGCAGAACGACCAAGTAGCACAAAGTGACTATGAAAGGTGTCCGTCTTGCTTTGCAGGTGCCGTGGCAGGCTCTCCACAGAAGTGGATAAGGATATGAGATAAGGCCAGAGAGCGACAAGGAGCGGCACGTGCAGGGATGGTTTTGAAGCGCTGCGGTGGCTTACTCTTCTGTTCATCAGGTGCCACAGGCAAGGTGGGTTGTAACATCAGTCGTTACATTTGCATGAAAGCAGTTCACTTGAATGCCACAGTGCATCTGAGTAGGGTGCTCTAGCAGAACAAGCTTGTCTGGCACAGCGGTGCCTGATGGCAGGGTGTTTCCTCAGGTGAAGAGGTGCCTGAAGCCCCATCATATCTAGCCTTGATTCAAAGATCGAAGCCGAAATTCCTTTAAGTGGTATATTCTTTATTGCAGCGCTGGATGCACGGGGGATCTCTCCACCTATCGTGCATACCCAAAGCAGAAAGCAGTCTTGAATTTATACAATCAATCTATCAATATTCTACAAGCACCTATACATATGCATTACCTATCCCCGCCTTCCCTCGCTTCTCATGCTAATTAGCCTTTTGGCACCTTGCGCCTGCGCGGAGCCTTCCAAGAATTGTGGGCAGGGGTCTTTGGGACGTGGGCAGGGGTCTTTGGGAGGAAGACCCCGAGTCTTCCTCACAGTGTACTTTTCACCTTTGGTCAGGAATCTGCTGAATTGGCATGTTTCTTAATTGCAAGAGCTGGTTGTTGCTAATTCTCCCGTTTGTTGTATCTTTATAATGAATTCCAATGTCCAGTTTCGAGAGTTATAGTCCTTACATTCGTTTCTCTGTCCGCCTGCCGCTTCCTTATCATGAGTTCCAGTGTCTTGTTTCGAGATATACAGTCCTTGTCTGGGGATTGTCCTTGCCTCCCCAATACCTCCTTAATCAATCCCCCCTTTTCTTTTCCCAGGCAAATTCTTTTGCATCAGATACTTTCATTATTTACAGTAACACAACAAAGCAGGCATCTAAACAACATGCACACAAATATTCCGAACACTACTAATACGATTAGAGCAATGAATACTTGTTTCAACCATTGGAAATTGGGCAACCAGGAGGTTCCCTTATTCCATAGTTCACTAAAACTCCATGAAAGATCATCTTTACTGATCTCATGGAGGATCCTTGTCTGCTTCCATATTTCTTCCAGGTCGGTAGAGATCCTTCCACTCTGATCTACATACATACAACAACTTGTGCTTATTACTGTACAGACTCCCCCTTGAGTGGCCAGTAACAAGTCTAGGGCCATCCGATTTGGTAATACTACCTGTGATAAACTAGATATCTCTTCTTGTTGAGCCTTTATAGCATCCAGAATTTTGTTTTCTAACTTCTCTATAATTGCAGAAATATTAACTATTGCCTTTTCCAATTCACTCACTCCTAACCATGGGATAAACCATCGCACAAAACTATGAAAAGGGGTGTGTCTCTCTACCAATGGATTGTTAATTTTTCATCTGATTCTCCAGATATGATTTCTCAAGTAACCTCGAGGCACTACATCATGTACTGTCATATTGGGGACTACCGCTCCAAGAGTGCAAGTTCCCTTCCAATTCTCAGGCAAGACCTTACGGGCTGTATCATTGCATAGCCAATACCACCCTTTTCCTTCTGGAACCGTCCAGCTGGTTGAATTTGCCCAGCCGCTAGTCGTACTAATATCAATTGTTCAATTACAAGCTGTCTGATTTCCCACAGAAGTAGTATCCGTATTTATACAATGCTGTTTTCCTATACCCTTAGGCGGGTTACACCTTTGTACACATACATAATAGGATTCTAACGGCATGAAGCTACTCACTTCTAGTTCCAAAACTGCTTAATATTTTCGACCCCAAGACGTGTTTTCCCACAAATTAGTCCAAGATAAGTTTGCAGGCAAGGGAATCCCAATTAACGATACACCCTTATTCCCATGCTGTGGCAGATGGGTGCATACCCAACAGTTCGTCTTATGAGTTACTTGAGAAATTGTTTGTATTAAGGTCAGGTGTAAGTTCTCATCCCAAGTTGCCCACCCCAAATCCGAGAACCGCACCCCTGCAATCATTAGGATCTGGAAAACCGTAATTTTGTTGGTCCAATTGGAGTGGTGGTCCATATCCTCGCCGGGGCCTTCTTCACCCTTGAATTGTGGATCCAAGCTGCTTGCTTCTTAATCTTAATGGCGGTGTGTGTTGTCAGTAATACTTGGTATGGTCCCATCCACTTTCCTTCCATTTTTCCTGCACGGGTTGTCCTGAAAAAGTCTTTATATATATATAATCCCCGAGCTTAAAGGGGTGGATTGGTTGATCCAACCCTCTAGCCCTGGTCCCTAAAACAAATTTATGTACTTTATTTAATTGTTTCTGAAGTTCAGTTATATAAGCATATAAATATTCTGATCCTAACTGCGTTAGGTCCTCTCCACTAAATAGAAATTGCTATGGCCTTGCATATAAGATTTTGAAGGGACTCAAATTTCCTTTTATTCTAGGTTTAACTCTAATTCCAAGTAATGCTAAAGGGAGGGATTGAGGCCAGGACAAATTAGCTTCTTATCCAATTTTAGCTATTTATTGTTTAATTAAATGGTTCATTTTTTCTACCTGTCCACTTGCCTGTGGTCTATAAGGAGTATGCAGTTGCCAATCTATCTTTAGAATCTTACTTATCTGTTCTACCACTTGTGCACAAGAATGTGAAACTCTATCAGAAGACATTGCTACTAGAATCCCAAAGCATGGTATTATTTCTTTTAACAAGACTTGAACCACTTCTCTTGCTTTGTTTGTTCGACAGGGAAAGGCTTCAGGCCTTCCTGAAAACGTGTCAGTCAGAACCAGTAAATAATGATACCCCCTTTTCTAGGGAGTTCTGAAAAATCAATTTGCCACTGTTGCCCCGAATAATTTCCTTTACCGATTATTCCAAATTTTATTCTATTCTTGGTATTGGGGTTATTGTGTAAGCAAATGCTACATTGTTGAGTTACTTGTTTTATCATATCGTCCCACTAATGTCTGACTCAGGCTCTTATGCAGTGTGCCAGCTCCCCAGTGCGTTTTATTGTGTTCTGTAAGAACTATGGGCCATGTCAAACTAGAGGGTATTACTATGTGGTTATCTTTTAAATATACTCATCCATCTGGTTTCATTTTACCTTTCAAATCTTCAATTAATTTTAAGTCTTCTTTTGTATAATTTGGATATAGTTTGGATTTTACCGTCTGGTATCAAAGACAATGCCTTCACCTCAGTTATTTCAGCTGCCTGCTTAGCCTCTGCCAATCGATTTTCCAATTTCAAAATCGGTGTTCCCCTTTTGGTGTCCCTGACAATGCATGATAGCTACCTTTTCTGGTTGTTTTACAGCCTCTAACAATTCTAAAATTTCTTCAGCATACTTTGTGTTTTCACTGAGCGGTCAGCAATCCATGTTCTTTCCAAATTGCTCCATGAGCATGTACCACGCCGAATGTATATTTAGAATCTGTCCAAATAGTTACCCTTTTTCCTGCTGCCAGTTCCAATGCTCTCGTGAGAGCAACTATCTCCGCCTTTTGAGCTGATGTTCCAGGGGGTAAAGGCTTAGACTCGATTACCTGCTGAGTAGTTGTTATAGCATATCCAGCTTTACGTTGTCTTTGCGTAACAAAACTGCTCCCATCCGTGAACCAAGTTTCTTCCGCATCTTCCATGGGCTCCTCCTTAAGGTCTGCTCGGCTGGAATACACAGTCTCTATAGTTTCTAAACAATCGTGAATCACAGGTTGTGCCGGAGCATCACTAAGAAAAGAGGCTAGATTCACAATATTAATTATCACAATTTCCACGTCATCCTGTTCTACCAATATTGCTTGATATTTCAAAATCATCAATTCTTGTTTAAGTTGTTTAAAGACTTTTTGTGCTTCTCCAGTCCAGACTAACTTTGACTGGTTAATCTTTATCAATTCACATAGAGGCTTTACCAATAGTCCATCATTATAAATCCAAAGGCGACACCAACCTGTCATTCCTAAAAAGGTTTGTAGCTCCTTTACCATTTGAGGTTCTGGAGTCCGGCAAATGACTTCCTTATGTTCAGTTCCTAGTTCTCGTTGTCCTTCCGAAATGTTAAATCCCAGATAGGTCACACTTTGTTGAGCCAGCTGGACTTTCTGTCAAGAGACTTGATATCCATTTAAACCCAGAAAATTAAGACGACTTATAGTCCATTGAATACAACTCCCTTTAGTCTCGGTAGCTATTAAGAGATCATCTACATATTGTAACAAAGCACCTTCAGTGTCCGGAGGTATCCATGTTTCGAGTTCCCTTGCTAATTGGTTTCCAAAAATAGTGGGGCTATTCTTGAATCCTTGAGGTAGTCATGTCCACGTAAGCTGCGTCTTTCTGCCTGAATCGGGATTTTCCCATTCAAAGGCGAATAGGTTTTGGCTTTCTGTGGCTAAGCCTAGGCAGAAGAAGGCATCTTTTAAATCCAGTACGGTAAACCAGACTTGACTATTCTTTAATTTAGTCAGCAAAGTATAAGGGTTTGCCACTACTGGATGTATATCCTCAGTGATTTTATTTATGGCCCTCAAATCCTGAACTAGCTTATAGCTTTTTCATCTGCCTTTTTAATTGGCAATATGGGTGCATTGTATTCTGATTCGCATTCAAGCAATAATCCATACTGTAAACATTTATCAATTATCTCTTTAATTCCTTTCCTATCTTCTATCCTCAAAGGATATTACTTAACCTTAACGGGTTTCTCTCCTGGCTTTAATTTAATAATTATTAAGGTCACATTTTTAGCTCTTCCAGGGACTTCGGTAGCCCAAACTCCTGGACATACTTGATCTGTGATCTCTAAAGGTATTTCACTTTTAGGGTCACTTTGTATTAGTGCCAAGCTTAACACATTTATTAGTTGTTCTTCTCCTCTTCTTAATTCCATTTTCCCTTTTTCAAAGACAATTTCTGCTCCTACTTGCTCTAATAAATCTCTACCTAAGAGTGCCCACGAGGAGCTAGGCATAGATAAAAATCTGTGTATGCCCCATTGTTTCCCTAACTTGTACTTCAAAGGTTCACAAAAATAAGCCTTTTCGGTTACACCTTGTCCTGGTTTCAGTTAGAACAGAGTTAATTTTCTTCCTAGTAGCTGGTAGAATGCTATGTTATGGCTTAGGATGAGAAGAGTGCTGGTAACACCCCGATGTTTTAATTGTTGCAGAGCAATGCTTATACCAAGCCAAGGACATCTCAGCTTCTTGCTCTGTCCTGCCAACAGGCAGGCTGGGGGTGCAGGAAGAGCTGGGAGGGGACAGACCCAGGACAGGTGACCCAAACTAGCCAAAGGGGTATTCCATAGCATCTGACGTCAGGCTAAACAATACATAGGGGTGGCTAGCCAGGGGGAGGGGGCCGGACTGCTCGGGGTTAGGCTGGGCATCGGTCAGCGGGTGGTGAGCAATTGCATTGTGCATCACTTGTTTGTACACATTATTAGTAGTGGTACTATTATCATCATTGTATTATTATTATTATTATTATTATTATTATTATTATTATTATTATTATTATTATTATTATTATTATTATTATTTTGTCTTATAAACTGTCTTTATCTCAACTCACGGGCTTCACTTTCCATTTCTCTCCCCCGTCCCAGAGAGGGAGGGGGAGGGGGAGCGAACAGCTGCGTGGTGTTTAGCTGCCGGCCGGGTTAAACCACGACACACCTTTTACCCTAACATAATAATTCTGTGAAGGCATTCATGCTTGATTTAGAACTGAATACGTTGCCCCATAGCAATAAGAAATTTCACTTCCATTCCTCCCCTAGCTTCATTATAACCAGTGGAGGATCCGCTAGGGTAGATTCCCCAGGTCCCCGTTATTCCTGTTGAAATCAGGGGCTGATTACCCTAGGAAAAGGCTAGTCAATTTGTCCTCCAAAGCCAGGTCCAAACCGTTTTGTTTTATTTATTTATTTATTTATTTATTTTCATTACATTTCAGAGTTGGTCCAAAAATTCCATAGGGCTTTCGTTTAGACCTTGTTGGAAGCATATTCTCAATTCCCAATTCATCCAGGTTTTAGTATTTACTTAACCGTTCATAATTTTCAGGATGATTCGGGTCTTAGTGGGGGTCGGTCAGGGGAATGCCATTGTCCACAGTTCCCTGAACGGTCCCATCAGCAATCCGAGCTCGCACATGAACTCAGGGTGTTTTAAGAGTTGACCTCTTTTCTGTTTCTGTGACAACTCTCTCGGACCGGACCGATCATGGTCCCTTTGCCCTAAAGGGCTAACACCCATGATTTTAAGATCTCTGCCTCGGGCAGAGGCAGAACTATTAACATTCCTACATCCTCTTTCCCTGCTCATTCAACTTCAAACACCTTTAACACTTTCAACAACCCTTTTAACACTTCCTTTATCTTTCTCCAGCCTCTACTTCTCTAATGCCAACATCAAAGGTTCAGTCAGGGGCCAACTTAAGTCCGTACCTTTTCCCACCAAGATGCTGAAACATCAGTATACAACATTTCATCCTGTTCTGCTTCTCAAAAAACAACATTAACTCTAGCAAAATATTAGAGTTTAAAGTTCCATTTAGGGGCCACTTTTCTCCACATTCCAGCTTATAAAGCGGCCACCACTGATTACGATATTTTATCAATGTTTTCCTGTTCACACTTCCACCGGCAGATCCTCCAATATCCTTCCAGTGACTTAAAACACATCCTAACACACTTGTCTTTAAAATTTCACTGCTTGTTTGCCCCCCCAGTTTCCAGTTTACGCTTTCAGAATACACATGTTACTTACAAAAGCGTATCACAAAACGTATCACTCACAAAAATACGGGCACGCAATATCTTTCAGTAGCGATGCCACAAAACTACTATTACCAGCAATATTGCCAAAATCGCAGTAACAATAGTCAGAGTCAAATTCCACATGCGATAAGTCAGAAAACCGAACTGTCTAACACCGTAACGATATCTTTCTTATAACAATGCCACGAACCTACTATTACCACCAGGAAAATAGCCAAAATCGCAGTAACAATAACCAGAGTTAAATACCATACTCCATGAGTCAGAAAACCGAAATAGACAACACAATTCCAGATGGACCTTAAAGCGAGCTCCTTCCTTAAGGTCCCCAAACATGTACTTATGGTGCTAACCACAAAGTATATACCAAACACTGCCTCGCAGAACATCACCTTCTGACTTACAGACAGTTCCAGATGACCGGTCTACCAGAAAACCAAACCAGAATAAAGAATATACTCACTTACAATGATGGGGTCCTTGTCTGCCTCCGCAGTGATCCGGTGAGTCGAGGAGTCCCTCCGGGAAATCCCCGGGGTACCCTAGGGAGTCCTGTTCCCAGCGGGTCCTGCGGTCCGGCAGAGGGGTTGTCCCATCTGGGTCGCCAAATTGATTCAAAGATCGAAGCCGAAATTCCTTTAAGTGGCATATTCTTTATTGCAGCGCTGGATGCACGGGGGATCTCTCCACCTATCGTGCATACCCAAAGCAGAAAGCAGTCTTGAATTTATACAATCAATCTATCAATATTCTACAAGCACCTATACATATGCATTACCTATCCCCGCCTTCCCTCGCTTCTCATGCTAATTAGCCTTTTGGCACCTTGCGCCTGCGCAGAGCCTTCCAAGAATTGTGGGCAGGGGTCTTTGGGACGTGGGCAGGGGTCTTTGGGAGGAAGACCCCGAGCCTTCCTCACAGTGTACTTTTCACCTTTGGTCAGGAATCTGCTGAATTGGCATGTTTCTTAATTGCAAGAGCTGGTTGTTGCTAATTCTCCCGTTTGTTGTATCTTTATAATGAATTCCAATGTCCAGTTTCGAGAGTTATAGTCCTTACATTCGTTTCTCTGTCCGCCTGCCGCTTCCTTATCATGAGTTCCAGTGTCTTGTTTCGAGATATACAGTCCTTGTCTGGGGATTGTCCTTGCCTCCCCAATACCTCCTTAATCAATCCCCCCTTTTCTTTTCCCAGGCAAATTCTTTTGCATCAGATACTTTCATTATTTACAGTAACACAACAAAGCAGGCATCTAAACAACATGCACACAAATATTCCGAACACTACTAATACGATTAGAGCAATGAATACTTGTTTCAACCATTGGAAATTGGGCAACCAGGAGGTTCACTTATTCCATAGTTCACTAAAACTCCATGAAAGATCATCTTTACTGATCTCATGGAGGATCCTTGTCTGCTTCCATATTTCTTCCAGGTCGGTAGAGATCCTTCCACTCTGATCTACATACATTCAACAACTTGTGCTTATTACTGTACAGACTCCCCCTTGAGTGGCCAGTAACAAGTCTAGGGCCATCCGATTTGGTAATACTACCTGTGATAAACTAGATATCTCTTCTTGTTGAGCCTTTATAGCATCCAGAATTTTGTTTTCGAACTTCTCTATAATTGCAGAAATATTAACTATTGCCTTTTCCAATTCACTCACTCCTAACCATGGGATAAACCATCGCACAAAACTATGAAAAGGGGTGTGTCTCTCTACCAATGGATTGTTAATTTTTCATCTGATTCTCCGGATATGATTTCTCAAGTAACCTCGAGGCACTACATCATGTACTGTCATATTGGGGACTACCGCTCCAAGAGTGCAAGTTCCCTTCCAATTCTCAGGCAAGACCTTACGGGCTGTATCATTGCATAGCCAATACCACCCTTTTCCTTCTGGAACCGTCCAGCTGGTTGAATTTGCCCAGCCGCTAGTCGTACTAATATCAATTGTTCAATTACAAGATGTCTGATTTCCCACAGAAGTAGTATCCGTATTTATACAATGCTGTTTTCCTATACCCTTAGGCGGGTTACACCTTTGTACACATACATAATAGGATTCTAACGGCATGAAGCTACTCACTTCTAGTTCCAAAACTGCTTAATATTTTCGACCCCAAGACGTGTTTTCCCACAAATTAGTCCAAGATAAGTTTGCAGGCAAGGGAATCCCAATTAACCATACACCCTTATTCCCATGCTGTGGCAGATGGGTGCATACCCAACAGTTCGTCTTATGAGTTACTTGAGAAATTGTTTGTATTAAGGTCAGGTGTAAGTTCTCATCCCAAGTTGCCCACCCCAAATCCGAGAACCGCACCCCTGCAATCATTAGGATCTGGAAAACCGTAATTTTGTTGGTCCAATTGGAGTGGTGGTCCATATCCTCGCCGGGGCCTTCTTCACCCTTGAATTGTGGATCCAAGCTGCTTGCTTCTTAATCTTAATGGCGGTGTGTGTTGTCAGTAATACTTGGTATGGTCCCATCCACTTTCCTTCCATTTTTCCTGCACGGGTTGTCCTGAAAAAGTCTTTATATATATATAATCCCCGAGCTTAAAGGGGTGGATTGGTTGATCCAACCCTCTAGCCCTGGTCCCTAAAACAAATGTATGTACTTTATTTAATTGTTTCTGAAGTTCAGTTATATAAGCATATAAATATTCTGATCCTAACTGCGTTAGGTCCTCTCCACTAAATAGAAATTGCTATGGCCTTGCATATAAGATTTTGAAGGGACTCAAATTTCCTTTTATTCTAGGTTTAACTCTAATTCCAAGTAATGCTAAAGGGAGGGATTGAGGCCAGGACAAATTAGCTTCTTATCCAATTTTAGCTATTTATTGTTTAATTAAATGGTTCATTTTTTCTACCTGTCCACTTGCCTGTGGTCTATAAGGAGGATGCAGTTGCCAATCTATCTTTAGAATCTTACTTATCTGTTCTACCACTTGTGCACAAAAATGTGAAACTCTATCAGAAGACATTGCTACTAGAATCCCAAAGCATGGTATTATTTCATTTAACAAGACTTGAACCACTTCACTTGCTTTGTTTGTTCGACAGGGAAAGGCTTCAGGCCTTCCTGAAAACGTGTCAGTCAGAACCAGTAAATAACGATACCCCCCTTTTCTAGGGAGTTCTGAAAAATCAATTTGCCACTGTTGCCCCGAATAATTTCCTTTACCGATTATTCCAAATTTTATCCTATTCTTGGTATTGGGGTTCTTGTGTAAGCAAATGCTACATTGTTGAGTTACTTGTTTTATCATATCGTCCCACTAATGTCTGACTCAGGCTCTTATGCAGTGTGCCAGCTCCCCAGTGCGTTTTATTGTGTTCTGTAAGAACTATGGGCCATGTCAAACTAGAGGGTATTACTATGTGGTTATCTTTTAAATATACTCATCCATCTGGTTTCATTTTACCTTTCAAATCTTCAATTAATTTTAAGTCTTCTTTTGTATAATTTGGATATAGTTTGGATTTTACCGTCTGGTATCAAAGACAATGCCTTCACCTCAGTTATTTCAGCTGCCTGCTTAGCCTCTGCCAATCGATTTTCCAATTTCAAAATCGGTGTTCCCCTTTTGGTGTCCCTGACAATGCATGATAGCTACCTTTTCTGGTTGTTTTACAGCCTCTAACAATTTTAAAATTTCTTCAGCATACTTTGTGTTTTCACTGAGCGGTCAGCAATCCATGTTCTTTCCAAATTGCTCCATGAGCATGTACCACGCCGAATGTATATTTAGAATCCGTCCAAATATTTACCCTTTTTCCCGCTGCCAGTTCCAATGCTCTCGTGAGAGCAACTATCTCCGCCTTTTGAGCTGATGTTCCAGGGGGTAAAGGCTTAGACTCGATTACCTGTTGAGTAGTTGTTATAGCATATCCAGCTTTACGTTGTCTTTGCGTAACAAAACTGCTCCCATCCGTGAACCAAGTTTCTTCCGCATCTTCCATGGGCTCCTCCTTAAGGTCTGCTCGGCTGGAATACACAGTCTCTATAGTTTCTAAACAATCGTGAATCACAGGTTGTGCCGCAGCATCACTAAGAAAAGAGGCTAGATTCACAATATTAATTATCACAATTTCCACGTCGTCCTGTTCTACCAATATTGCTTGATATTTCAAAATCATCAATTCTTGTTTAAGTTGTTTAAAGACTTTTTGTGCTTCTCCAGTCCAGACTAACTTTGACTGGTTAATCTTTATCAATTCACATAGAGGCTTTACCAATAGTCCATCATTATAAATCCAAAGGCGACACCAACCTGTCATTCCTAAAAAGGTTTGTAGCTCCTTTACCATTTGAGGTTCTGGAGTCCGGCAAATGACTTCCTTATGTTCAGTTCCTAGTTCTCGTTGTCCTTCCGAAATGTCAAATCCCAGATAGGTCACACTTTGTTGAGCCAGCTGGACTTTCTGTCAAGAGACTTGATATCCATTTAAACCCAGAAAATTAAGACGACTTATAGTCCATTGAATACAACTGCCTTTAGTCTCGGTAGCTATTAAGAGATCATCTACATATTGTAACAAAGCACCTTCAGTGTCCGGAGGTATCCATGTTTCGAGTTCCCTTGCTAATTGGTTTCCAAAAATAGTGGGGCTATTCTTGAATCCTTGAGGTAGTCATGTCCACGTAAGCTGCGTCCTTCTGCCTGAATCGGGATTTTCCCATTCAAAGGCGAATAGGTTTTGGCTTTCTGTGGCTAAGCCTAGGCAGAAGAAGGCATCTTTTAAATCCAGTACGGTAAACCAGACTTGACTATTCTTTAATTTAGTCAGCAAAGTATAAGGGTTTGCCACTACTGGATGTATATCCTCAGTGATTTTATTTATGGCCCTCAAATCCTGAACTAGCCTATAGCTTTTTCATCTGCCTTTTTAATTGGCAATATGGGTGCATTGTATTCTGATTCGCATTCAAGCAATAATCCATACTGTAAACATTTATCAATTATCTCTTTAATTCCTTTCCTATCTTCTATCCTCAAAGGATATTACTTAACCTTAACGGGTTTCTCTCCTGGCTTTAATTTAATAATTATTAAGGTCACATTTTTAGCTCTTCCAGGGACTTCGGTAGCCCAAACTCCTGGACATACTTGATCTGTGATCTCTAAAGGTATTTCACTTTTAGGGTCACTTTGTATTAGTGCCAAGCTTAACACATTTATTAGTTGTTCTTCTCCTCTTCTTAATTCCATTTTCCCTTTTTCAAAGACAATTGCTGCTCCTACTTGCTCTAATAAATCTCTACCTAAGAGTGCCCACGAGGAGCTAGGCATAGATAAAAATCTGTGTATGCCCCATTGTTTCCCTAACTTGTACTTCAAAGGTTCACAAAAATAAGCCTTTTCGGTTACACCTTGTCCTGGTTTCAGTTAGAACAGAGGTAATTTTCTTCCTAGTAGCTGGTAGAATGCTATGTTTTGGCTTAGGATGAGAAGAGTGCTGATAACACCCCGATGTTTTAATTGTTGCAGAGCAATGCTTATACCAAGTCAAGGACATCTCAGCTTCTTGATCTGTCGTGCCAACAGGCAGGCTGGGGGTGCAGGAAGAGCTGGGAGGGGACAGACCCAGGACAGGTGACCCAAACTAGCCAAAGGGGTATTCCATAGCATCTGACGTCAGGCTAAACAATACATAGGGGTGGCTAGCCAGGGGGAGGGGGCCGGACTGCTTGGGGTTAGGCTGGGCATCGGTCAGCGGGTGGTGAGCAATTGCATTGTGCATCACTTGTTTGTACACATTATTAGTAGTGGTACTATTATCATCATTGTATTATTATTTTTATTATTATTATTATTGTTATTATTATTATTATTATTTTGTCTTATTAAACTGTCTTTATCTCAAC
Source organism: Netta rufina (assembly GCF_964035555.1). Taxonomy (NCBI): domain Eukaryota; kingdom Metazoa; phylum Chordata; class Aves; order Anseriformes; family Anatidae; genus Netta; species Netta rufina. The sequence continues at coordinate 32,809,362 of NC_140131.1, read as the reverse complement.
TCACGTGCTTCACTTTCCATTTCTCTCCCCCGTCCCAGAGAGGGAGGGGGAGGGTGAGCGAACAGCTGCGTGGTGTTTAGCTGCCGGCCGGGTTAAACCATGACACACCTTTTACCCTAACATAATAATTCTGTGAAGGCATTCATGCTTGATTTAGAACTGAATACGTTGCCCCATAGCAATAAGAAATTTCACTTCCATTCCTCCCCTAGCTTCATTATAACCAGTGGAGGATCCGCTAGGGTAGATTCCCCAGGTCCCCGTTATTCCTGTTGAAATCAGGGGTTGATTACCCTAGGAAAAGGCTAGTCAATTTGTCCTCCAAAGCCAGGTCCAAAACGTTTTGTTTTATTTATTTATTTATTTATTTATTTTCCTTACATTTCAGAGTTGGTCCAAAAATTCCATAGGGCTTTCTTTTAGACCTTGTTGGAAGCATATTCTCAATTCCCAATTCATCCAGGTTTTAGTATTTACTTAACCGTTCATAATTTTCAGGATGATTCGGGTCTTAGTGGGGGTCGGTCAGGGGAATGCAATTGTCCACAGTTCCCTGAACGGTCCCATCAGCAATCTGAGCTCGCACATGAACTCAGGTTGTTTTAAGAGTTGACTGCTTTTCTGTTTCTGTGACAACTCTCTCGGACCGATCATGGTCCCTTTGCCCTAAAGGGCTAACACCCATGATTTTAAGATCTCTGCCTCGGGCAGAGGCAGAACTATTAACATTCCTACATCCTCTTTCCCTGCTCATTCAACTTCAAACACCTTTAACACTTTCAACAACCCTTTTAACACTTCCTTTATCTTTCTCCAGCCTCTACTTCTCTAATGCCAACATCAAAGGTTCAGTCAGGGGCCAACTTAATTCCGTACCTTTTCCCACCAAGATGCTGAAACATCAGTATACAACATTTCATCCTGTTCTGCTTCTCAAAAAACAACATTAACTGTAGCAAAACATTATAGTTTAAAGTTCCATTTAGGGGCCACTTTTCTCCACATTCCAGCTTATAAAGCGGCCACCACTGATTACGATATTTTATCAATGTTTTCCTGTTCACACTTCCACCGGCAGATCCTCCAATATCCTTCCAGTGACTTCAAACACATCCTAACACACTTTTCTTTAAAATTTCACTGCTTGTTTGCCCCCCCAGTTTCCAGTTTACGCTTTCAGAATACACGTGTTACTTACAAAAGCGTATCACAAAACGTATCACTCACAAAAATACGGGCACGCAATATCTTTCAGTAGCGATGTCACAAAACTACTATTACCAGCAATATTGCCAAAATCACAGTAACAATAGTCAGAGTCAAATTCCACATGCGATAAGTCAGAAAACCGAACTGTGTAACACCGTAACGATATCTTTCTTATAACAATGCCTCAAACCTACTATTACCACCAGGAAAATAGCCAAAATCGCAGTAACAATAACCAGAGTTAAATACCATACTCCATGAGTCAGAAAACCGAAATAGACAACACAATTCCAGATGGACCTTAAAGCGAGCTCCTTCCTTAAGGTCCCCAAACATGTACTTATGGTGCTAACCACAAAGTATATACCAAACACTGCCTCGCAGAAGATCACCTTCTGACTTACAGACAGTTCCAGATGACCGGTCTACCAGAAAACCAAATCAGAATAAAGAATATACTCACTTACAATGATGGGGTCCTTGTCTGCCTGCGCAGTGATCCGGTGAGTCGAGGAGTCCCTCCGGGAAATCCCGGGGGTACCCTAGGGAGTCCTGTTCCCAGCAGGTCCTGCAGTCCGGCAGAGAGGTTGTCCCATCTGGGTCACCAAATTGATTCAAAGATCGAAGCCGAAATTCCTTTAAGTGGTACATTCTTTATTGCAGCGCTGGATGCACGGGGGATCTCTCCACCTATCGTGCATACCCAAAGCAGAAAGCAGTCTTGAATTTATACAATCAATCTATCAATATTCTACAAGCACCTATACATATGCATTACCTATTTGTTGAGCCAGCTGGACTTTCTGTCAAGAGACTTGATATCCATTTAAACCCAGAAAATTAAGACGACTTATAGTCCATTGAATACAACTGCCTTTAGTCTCGGTAGCTATTAAGAGATCATCTACATATTGTAACAAAGCACCTTCAGTGTCCGGAGGTATCCATGTTTCGAGTTCCCTTGCTAATTGGTTTCCAAAAATAGTGGGGCTATTCTTGAATCCTTGAGGTAGTAATGTCCACGTAAGCTGCGTCCTTCTGCCTGAATCGGGATTTTCCCATTCAAAGGCGAATAGGTTTTGGCTTTCTGTGGCTAAGCCTAGGCAGAAGAAGGCATCTTTTAAATCCCGTACGGTAAACCAGACTTGACTATTCTTTAATTTAGTCAGCAAAGTATAAGGGTTTGCCACTACTGGATGTATATCCTCAGTGATTTTATTTATGGCCCTCAAATCCTGAACTAGCCTATAGCTTTTTCATCTGTCTTTTTAATTGGCAATATGGGTGCATTGTATTCTGATTCGCATTCAAGCAATAATCCATACTGTAAACATTTATCAATTATCTCTTTAATTCCTTTCCTATCTTCTATCCTCAAAGGATATTACTTAACCTTAACGGGTTTCTCTCCTGGCTTTAATTTAATAATTATTAAGGTCACATTTTTAGCTCTTCCAGGGACTTCGGTAGCCCAAACTCCTGGACATACTTGATCTGTGATCTCTAAAGGTATTTCACTTTTAGGGTCACTTTGTATTAGTGCCAAGCTTAACACATTTATTAGTTGTTCTTCTCCTCTTCTTAATTCCATTTTCCCTTTTTCAAAGACAATTGCTGCTCCTACTTGCTCTAATAAATCTCTACCTAAGAGTGCCCACGAGGAGCTAGGCATAGATAAAAATCTGTGTATGCCCCATTGTTTCCCTAACTTGTACTTCAAAGGTTCACAAAAATAAGCCTTTTCGGTTACACCTTGTCCTGGTTTCAGTTAGAACAGAGGTAATTTTCTTCCTAGTAGCTGGTAGAATGCTATGTTTTGGCTTAGGATGAGAAGAGTGCTGATAACACCCCGATGTTTTAATTGTTGCAGAGCAGTGCTTATACCAAGCCAAGGACATCTCAGCTTCTTGCTCTGTCCTGCCAACAGGCAGGCTGGGGGTGCAGGAAGAGCTGGGAGGGGACAGACCCAGGACAGGTGACCCAAACTAGCCAAAGGGGTATTCCATAGCATCTGACGTCAGGCTAAACAATACATAGGGGTGGCTAGCCAGGGGGAGGGGGCCGGACTACTCGGGGTTAGGCTGGGCATCGGTCAGCGGGTGGTGAGCAATTGCATCGTGCATCACTTGTTTGTACACATTATTAGTAGTGGTACTATTATCATCATTGTATTATTATTTTTATTATTATTATTATTGTTATTATTATTATTATTATTTTGTCTTATTAAACTGTCTTTATCTCAACTCACGGGCTTCACTTTCCATTTCTCTCCCCCGTCCCAGAGAGGGAGGGGGAGGGTGAGCGAACAGCTGCGTGGTGTTTAGCTGCCGGCCGGGTTAAACCATGACACACCTTTTACCCTAACATAATAATTCTGTGAAGGCATTCATGCTTGATTTAGAACTGAATACGTTGCCCCATAGCAATAAGAAATTTCACTTCCATTCCTCCCCTAGCTTCATTATAACCAGTGGAGGATCCGCTAGGGTAGATTCCCCAGGTCCCCGTTATTCCTGTTGAAATCAGGGGTTGATTACCCTAGGAAAAGGCTAGTCAATTTGTCCTCCAAAGCCAGGTCCAAAACGTTTTGTTTTATTTATTTATTTATTTATTTTCCTTACATTTCAGAGTTGGTCCAAAAATTCCATAGGGCTTTCTTTTAGACCTTGTTGGAAGCATATTCTCAATTCCCAATTCATCCAGGTTTTAGTATTTACTTAACCGTTCATAATTTTCAGGATGATTCGGGTCTTAGTGGGGGTCGGTCAGGGGAATGCAATTGTCCACAGTTCCCTGAACGGTCCCATCAGCAATCTGAGCTCGCACATGAACTCAGGTTGTTTTAAGAGTTGACTGCTTTTCTGTTTCTGTGACAACTCTCTCGGACCGATCATGGTCCCTTTGCCCTAAAGGGCTAACACCCATGATTTTAAGATCTCTGCCTCAGGCAGAGGCAGAACTATTAACATTCCTACATCCTCTTTCCCTGCTCATTCAACTTCAAACACCTTTAACACTTTCAACAACCCTTTTAACACTTCCTTTATCTTTCTCCAGCCTCTACTTCTCTAATGCCAACATCAAAGGTTCAGTCAGGGGCCAACTTAATTCCGTACCTTTTCCCACCAAGATGCTGAAACATCAGTATACAACATTTCATCCTGTTCTGCTTCTCAAAAAACAACATTAACTGTAGCAAAACATTATAGTTTAAAGTTCCATTTAGGGGCCACTTTTCTCCACATTCCAGCTTATAAAGCGGCCACCACTGATTACGATATTTTATCAATGTTTTCCTGTTCACACTTCCACCGGCAGATCCTCCAATATCCTTCCAGTGACTTCAAACACATCCTAACACACTTGTCTTTAAAATTTCACTGCTTGTTTGCCCCCCCAGTTTCCAGTTTACACTTTCAGAATACACATGTTACTTACAAAAGCGTATCACAAAACGTATCACTCACAAAAATACGGGCACGCAATATCTTTCAGTAGCGATGTCACAAAACTACTATTCCCAGCAATATTGCCAAAATCACAGTAACAATAGTCAGAGTCAAATTCCACATGCGATAAGTCAGAAAACCGAACTGTGTAACACCGTAACGATATCTTTCTTATAACAATGCCTCAAACCTACTATTACCACCAGGAAAATAGCCAAAATCGCAGTAACAATAACCAGAGTTAAATACCATACTCCATGAGTCAGAAAACCGAAATAGACAACACAATTCCAGATGGACCTTAAAGCGAGCTCCTTCCTTAAGGTCCCCAAACATGTACTTATGGTGCTAACCACAAAGTATATAACAAACACTGCCTCGCAGAAGATCACCTTCTGACTTACAGACAGTTCCAGATGACCGGTCTACCAGAAAACCAAATCAGAATAAAGAATATACTCACTTACAATGATGGGGTCCTTGTCTGCCTGCGCAGTGATCCGGTGAGTCGAGGAGTCCCTCCGGGAAATCCCGGGGGTACCCTAGGGAGTCCTGTTCCCAGCAGGTCCTGCAGTCCGGCAGAGAGGTTGTCCCATCTGGGTCACCAAATTGATTCAAAGATCGAAGCCGAAATTCCTTTAAGTGGTACATTCTTTATTGCAGCGCTGGATGCACGGGGGATCTCTCCACCTATCGTGCATACCCAAAGCAGAAAGCAGTCTTGAATTTATACAATCAATCTATCAATATTCTACAAGCACCTATACATATGCATTACCTATTTGTTGAGCCAGCTGGACTTTCTGTCAAGAGACTTGATATCCATTTAAACCCAGAAAATTAAGACGACTTATAGTCCATTGAATACAACTGCCTTTAGTCTCGGTAGCTATTAAGAGATCATCTACATATTGTAACAAAGCACCTTCAGTGTCCGGAGGTATCCATGTTTCGAGTTCCCTTGCTAATTGGTTTCCAAAAATAGTGGGGCTATTCTTGAATCCTTGAGGTAGTAATGTCCACGTAAGCTGCGTCCTTCTGCCTGAATCAGGATTTTCCCATTCAAAGGCGAATAGGTTTTGGCTTTCTGTGGCTAAGCCTAGGCAGAAGAAGGCATCTTTTAAATCCCGTACGGTAAACCAGACTTGACTATTCTTTAATTTAGTCAGCAAAGTATAAGGGTTTGCCACTACTGGATGTATATCCTCAGTGATTTTATTTATGGCCCTCAAATCCTGAACTAGCCTATAGCTTTTTCATCTGCCTTTTTAATTGGCAATATGGGTGCATTGTATTCTGATTCGCATTCAAGCAATAATCCATACTGTAAACATTTATCAATTATCTCTTTAATTCCTTTCCTATCTTCTATCCTCAAAGGATATTACTTAACCTTAACGGGTTTCTCTCCTGGCTTTAATTTAATAATTATTAAGGTCACATTTTTAGCTCTTCCAGGGACTTCGGTAGCCCAAACTCCTGGACATACTTGATCTGTGATCTCTAAAGGTATTTCACTTTTAGGGTCACTTTGTATTAGTGCCAAGCTTAACACATTTATTAGTTGTTCTTCTCCTCTTCTTAATTCCATTTTCCCTTTTTCAAAGACAATTGCTGCTCCTACTTGCTCTAATAAATCTCTACCTAAGAGTGCCCATGAGGAGCTAGGCATAGATAAAAATCTGTGTATGCCCCATTGTTTCCCTAACTTGTACTTCAAAGGTTCACAAAAATAAGCCTTTTCGGTTACACCTTGTCCTGGTTTCAGTTAGAACAGAGGTAATTTTCTTCCTAGTAGCTGGTAGAATGCTATGTTTTGGCTTAGGATGAGAAGAGTGCTGATAACACCCTGATGTTTTAATTGTTGCAGAGCAGTGCTTATACCAAGCCAAGGACATCTCAGCTTCTTGCTCTGTCCTGCCAACAGGCAGGCTGGGGGTGCAGGAAGAGCTGGGAGGGGACAGACCCAGGACAGGTGACCCAAACTAGCCAAAGGGGTATTCCATAGCATCTGACGTCAGGCTAAACAATACATAGGGGTGGCTAGCCAGGGGGAGGGGGCCGGACTACTCGGGGTTAGGCTGGGCATCGGTCAGCGGGTGGTGAGCAATTGCATCGTGCATCACTTGTTTGTACACATTAGTAGTAGTGGTACTATTATCATCATTGTATTATTATTTTTATTATTATTATTATTGTTATTATTATTATTATTATTTTGTCTTATTAAACTGTCTTTATCTCAACTCACGGGCTTCACTTTCCATTTCTCTCCCCCGTCTCAGAGAGGGAGGGGGAGGGTGAGCGAACAGCTGCGTGGTGTTTAGCTGCCGGCCGGGTTAAACCATGACACACCTTTTACCCTAACATAATAATTCTGTGAAGGCATTCATGCTTGATTTAGAACTGAATACGTTGCCCCATAGCAATAAGAAATTTCACTTCCATTCCTCCCCTAGCTTCATTATAACCAGTGGAGGATCCGCTAGGGTAGATTCCCCAGGTCCCCGTTATTCCTGTTGAAATCAGGGGTTGATTACCCTAGGAAAAGGCTAGTCAATTTGTCCTCCAAAGCCAGGTCCAAAACGTTTTGTTTTATTTATTTATTTATTTATTTATTTTCCTTACATTTCAGAGTTGGTCCAAAAATTCCATAGGGCTTTCTTTTAGACCTTGTTGGAAGCATATTCTCAATTCCCAATTCATCCAGGTTTTAGTATTTACTTAACCGTTCATAATTTTCAGGATGATTCGGGTCTTAGTGGGGGTCGGTCAGGGGAATGCAATTGTCCACAGTTCCCTGAACGGTCCCATCAGCAATCTGAGCTCGCACATGAACTCAGGTTGTTTTAAGAGTTGACTGCTTTTCTGTTTCTGTGACAACTCTCTCGGACCGATCATGGTCCCTTTGCCCTAAAGGGCTAACACCCATGATTTTAAGATCTCTGCCTCAGGCAGAGGCAGAACTATTAACATTCCTACATCCTCTTTCCCTGCTCATTCAACTTCAAACACCTTTAACACTTTCAACAACCCTTTTAACACTTCCTTTATCTTTCTCCAGCCTCTACTTCTCTAATGCCAACATCAAAGGTTCAGTCAGGGGCCAACTTAATTCCGTACCTTTTCCCACCAAGATGCTGAAACATCAGTATACAACATTTCATCCTGTTCTGCTTCTCAAAAAACAACATTAACTGTAGCAAAACATTATAGTTTAAAGTTCCATTTAGGGGCCACTTTTCTCCACATTCCAGCTTATAAAGCGGCCACCACTGATTACGATATTTTATCAATGTTTTCCTGTTCACACTTCCACCGGCAGATCCTCCAATATCCTTCCAGTGACTTCAAACACATCCTAACACACTTGTCTTTAAAATTTCACTGCTTGTTTGCCCCCCCAGTTTCCAGTTTACACTTTCAGAATACACATGTTACTTACAAAAGCGTATCACAAAACGTATCACTCACAAAAATACGGGCACGCAATATCTTTCAGTAGCGATGTCACAAAACTACTATTCCCAGCAATATTGCCAAAATCACAGTAACAATAGTCAGAGTCAAATTCCACATGCGATAAGTCAGAAAACCGAACTGTGTAACACCGTAACGATATCTTTCTTATAACAATGCCTCAAACCTACTATTACCACCAGGAAAATAGCCAAAATCGCAGTAACAATAACCAGAGTTAAATACCATACTCCATGAGTCAGAAAACCGAAATAGACAACACAATTCCAGATGGACCTTAAAGCGAGCTCCTTCCTTAAGGTCCCCAAACATGTACTTATGGTGCTAACCACAAAGTATATAACAAACACTGCCTCGCAGAAGATCACCTTCTGACTTACAGACAGTTCCAGATGACCGGTCTACCAGAAAACCAAATCAGAATAAAGAATATACTCACTTACAATGATGGGGTCCTTGTCTGCCTGCGCAGTGATCCGGTGAGTCGAGGAGTCCCTCCGGGAAATCCCGGGGGTACCCTAGGGAGTCCTGTTCCCAGCAGGTCCTGCAGTCCGGCAGAGAGGTTGTCCCATCTGGGTCACCAAATTGATTCAAAGATCGAAGCCGAAATTCCTTTAAGTGGTACATTCTTTATTGCAGCGCTGGATGCACGGGGGATCTCTCCACCTATCGTGCATACCCAAAGCAGAAAGCAGTCTTGAATTTATACAATCAATCTATCAATATTCTACAAGCACCTATACATATGCATTACCTATTTGTTGAGCCAGCTGGACTTTCTGTCAAGAGACTTGATATCCATTTAAACCCAGAAAATTAAGACGACTTATAGTCCATTGAATACAACTGCCTTTAGTCTCGGTAGCTATTAAGAGATCATCTACATATTGTAACAAAGCACCTTCAGTGTCCGGAGGTATCCATGTTTCGAGTTCCCTTGCTAATTGGTTTCCAAAAATAGTGGGGCTATTCTTGAATCCTTGAGGTAGTAATGTCCACGTAAGCTGCGTCCTTCTGCCTGAATCAGGATTTTCCCATTCAAAGGCGAATAGGTTTTGGCTTTCTGTGGCTAAGCCTAGGCAGAAGAAGGCATCTTTTAAATCCCGTACGGTAAACCAGACTTGACTATTCTTTAATTTAGTCAGCAAAGTATAAGGGTTTGCCACTACTGGATGTATATCCTCAGTGATTTTATTTATGGCCCTCAAATCCTGAACTAGCCTATAGCTTTTTCATCTGCCTTTTTAATTGGCAATATGGGTGCATTGTATTCTGATTCGCATTCAAGCAATAATCCATACTGTAAACATTTATCAATTATCTCTTTAATTCCTTTCCTATCTTCTATCCTCAAAGGATATTACTTAACCTTAACGGGTTTCTCTCCTGGCTTTAATTTAATAATTATTAAGGTCACATTTTTAGCTCTTCCAGGGACTTCGGTAGCCCAAACTCCTGGACATACTTGATCTGTGATCTCTAAAGGTATTTCACTTTTAGGGTCACTTTGTATTAGTGCCAAGCTTAACACATTTATTAGTTGTTCTTCTCCTCTTCTTAATTCCATTTTCCCTTTTTCAAAGACAATTGCTGCTCCTACTTGCTCTAATAAATCTCTACCTAAGAGTGCCCATGAGGAGCTAGGCATAGATAAAAATCTGTGTATGCCCCATTGTTTCCCTAACTTGTACTTCAAAGGTTCACAAAAATAAGCCTTTTCGGTTACACCTTGTCCTGGTTTCAGTTAGAACAGAGGTAATTTTCTTCCTAGTAGCTGGTAGAATGCTATGTTTTGGCTTAGGATGAGAAGAGTGCTGATAACACCCTGATGTTTTAATTGTTGCAGAGCAGTGCTTATACCAAGCCAAGGACATCTCAGCTTCTTGCTCTGTCCTGCCAACAGGCAGGCTGGGGGTGCAGGAAGAGCTGGGAGGGGACAGACCCAGGACAGGTGACCCAAACTAGCCAAAGGGGTATTCCATAGCATCTGACGTCAGGCTAAACAATACATAGGGGTGGCTAGCCAGGGGGAGGGGGCCGGACTACTCGGGGTTAGGCTGGGCATCGGTCAGCGGGTGGTGAGCAATTGCATCGTGCATCACTTGTTTGTACACATTATTAGTAGTGGTACTATTATCATCATTGTATTATTATTTTTATTATTATTATTATTGTTATTATTATTATTATTATTTTGTCTTATTAAACTGTCTTTATCTCAACTCACGGGCTTCACTTTCCATTTCTCTCCCCCGTCTCAGAGAGGGAGGGGGAGGGTGAGCGAACAGCTGCGTGGTGTTTAGCTGCCGGCCGGGTTAAACCATGACACACCTTTTACCCTAACATAATAATTCTGTGAAGGCATTCATGCTTGATTTAGAACTGAATACGTTGCCCCATAGCAATAAGAAATTTCACTTCCATTCCTCCCCTAGCTTCATTATAACCAGTGGAGGATCCGCTAGGGTAGATTCCCCAGGTCCCCGTTATTCCTGTTGAAATCAGGGGTTGATTACCCTAGGAAAAGGCTAGTCAATTTGTCCTCCAAAGCCAGGTCCAAAACGTTTTGTTTTATTTATTTATTTATTTATTTATTTTCCTTACATTTCAGAGTTGGTCCAAAAATTCCATAGGGCTTTCTTTTAGACCTTGTTGGAAGCATATTCTCAATTCCCAATTCATCCAGGTTTTAGTATTTACTTAACCGTTCATAATTTTCAGGATGATTCGGGTCTTAGTGGGGGTCGGTCAGGGGAATGCAATTGTCCACAGTTCCCTGAACGGTCCCATCAGCAATCTGAGCTCGCACATGAACTCAGGTTGTTTTAAGAGTTGACTGCTTTTCTGTTTCTGTGACAACTCTCTCGGACCGATCATGGTCCCTTTGCCCTAAAGGGCTAACACCCATGATTTTAAGATCTCTGCCTCAGGCAGAGGCAGAACTATTAACATTCCTACATCCTCTTTCCCTGCTCATTCAACTTCAAACACCTTTAACACTTTCAACAACCCTTTTAACACTTCCTTTATCTTTCTCCAGCCTCTACTTCTCTAATGCCAACATCAAAGGTTCAGTCAGGGGCCAACTTAAGTCCGTACCTTTTCCCACCAAGATGCTGAAACATCAGTATACAACATTTCATCCTGTTCTGCTTCTCAAAAAACAACATTAACTGTAGCAAAACATTATAGTTTAAAGTTCCATTTAGGGGCCACTTTTCTCCACATTCCAGCTTATAAAGCGGCCACCACTGATTACGATATTTTATCAATGTTTTCCTGTTCACACTTCCACCGGCAGATCCTCCAATATCCTTCCAGTGACTTAAAACACATCCTAACACACTTGTCTTTAAAATTTCACTGCTTGTTTGCCCCCCCAGTTTCCAGTTTACACTTTCAGAATACACATGTTACTTACAAAAGCGTATCACAAAACGTATCACTCACAAAAATACGGGCACGCAATATCTTTCAGTAGCGATGTCACAAAACTACTATTCCCAGCAATATTGCCAAAATCACAGTAACAATAGTCAGAGTCAAATTCCACATGCGATAAGTCAGAAAACCGAACTGTGTAACACCGTAACGATATCTTTCTTATAACAATGCCTCAAACCTACTATTACCACCAGGAAAATAGCCAAAATCGCAGTAACAATAACCAGAGTTAAATACCATACTCCATGAGTCAGAAAACCGAAATAGACAACACAATTCCAGATGGACCTTAAAGCGAGCTCCTTCCTTAAGGTCCCCAAACATGTACTTATGGTGCTAACCACAAAGTATATACCAAACACTGCCTCGCAGAAGATCACCTTCTGACTTACAGACAGTTCCAGATGACCGGTCTACCAGAAAACCAAATCAGAATAAAGAATATACTCACTTACAATGATGGGGTCCTTGTCTGCCTCCGCAGTGATCCGGTGAGTCGAGGAGTCCCTCCGGGAAATCCCGGGGGTACCCTAGGGAGTCCTGTTCCCAGCAGGTCCTGCAGTCCGGCAGAGAGGTTGTCCCATCTGGGTCACCAAATTGATTCAAAGATCGAAGCCGAAATTCCTTTAAGTGGTACATTCTTTATTGCAGCGCTGGATGCACGGGGGATCTCTCCACCTATCGTGCATACCCAAAGCAGAAAGCAGTCTTGAATTTATACAATCAATCTATCAATATTCTACAAGCACCTATACATATGCATTACCTATTTGTTGAGCCAGCTGGACTTTCTGTCAAGAGACTTGATATCCATTTAAACCCAGAAAATTAAGACGACTTATAGTCCATTGAATACAACTGCCTTTAGTCTCGGTAGCTATTAAGAGATCATCTACATATTGTAACAAAGCACCTTCAGTGTCCGGAGGTATCCATGTTTCGAGTTCCCTTGCTAATTGGTTTCCAAAAATAGTGGGGCTATTCTTGAATCCTTGAGGTAGTAATGTCCACGTAAGCTGCGTCCTTCTGCCTGAATCGGGATTTTCCCATTCAAAGGCGAATAGGTTTTGGCTTTCTGTGGCTAAGCCTAGGCAGAAGAAGGCATCTTTTAAATCCCGTACGGTAAACCAGACTTGACTATTCTTTAATTTAGTCAGCAAAGTATAAGGGTTTGCCACTACTGGATGTATATCCTCAGTGATTTTATTTATGGCCCTCAAATCCTGAACTAGCCTATAGCTTTTTCATCTGCCTTTTTAATTGGCAATATGGGTGCATTGTATTCTGATTCGCATTCAAGCAATAATCCATACTGTAAACATTTATCAATTATCTCTTTAATTCCTTTCCTATCTTCTATCCTCAAAGGATATTACTTAACCTTAACGGGTTTCTCTCCTGGCTTTAATTTAATAATTATTAAGGTCACATTTTTAGCTCTTCCAGGGACTTCGGTAGCCCAAACTCCTGGACATACTTGATCTGTGATCTCTAAAGGTATTTCACTTTTAGGGTCACTTTGTATTAGTGCCAAGCTTAACACATTTATTAGTTGTTCTTCTCCTCTTCTTAATTCCATTTTCCCTTTTTCAAAGACAATTGCTGCTCCTACTTGCTCTAATAAATCTCTACCTAAGAGTGCCCATGAGGAGCTAGGCATAGATAAAAATCTGTGTATGCCCCATTGTTTCCCTAACTTGTACTTCAAAGGTTCACAAAAATAAGCCTTTTCGGTTACACCTTGTCCTGGTTTCAGTTAGAACAGAGTTAATTTTCTTCCTAGTAGCTGGTAGAATGCTATGTTTTGGCTTAGGATGAGAAGAGTGCTGATAACACCCTGATGTTTTAATTGTTGCAGAGCAATGCTTATACCAAGCCAAGGACATCTCAGCTTCTTGCTCTGTCCTGCCAACAGGCAGGCTGGGGGTGCAGGAAGAGCTGGGAGGGGACAGACCCAGGACAGGTGACCCAAACTAGCCAAAGGGGTATTCCATAGCATCTGACGTCAGGCTAAACAATACATAGGGGTGGCTAGCCAGGGGGAGGGGGCCGGACTACTCGGGGTTAGGCTGGGCATCGGTCAGCGGGTGGTGAGCAATTGCATCGTGCATCACTTGTTTGTACACATTAGTAGTAGTGGTACTATTATCATCATTGTATTATTATTTTTATTATTATTATTATTGTTATTATTATTATTATTATTTTGTCTTATTAAACTGTCTTTATCTCAACTCACGTGCTTCACTTTCCATTTCTCTCCCCCGTCCCAGAGAGGGAGGGGGAGGGTGAGCGAACAGCTGCGTGGTGTTTAGCTGCCGACCGGGTTAAACCACGACACACCTTTTACCCTAACATAATAATTCTGTGAAGGCATTCATGCTTGATTTAGAACTGAATACGTTGCCCCATAGCAATAAGAAATTTCACTTCCATTCCTCCCCTAGCTTCATTATAACCAGTGGAGGATCCGCTAGGGTAGATTCCCCAGGTCCCCGTTATTCCTGTTGAAATCAGGGGTTGATTACCCTAGGAAAAGGCTAGTCAATTTGTCCTCCAAAGCCAGGTCCAAAACGTTTTGTTTTATTTATTTATTTATTTATTTATTTTCCTTACATTTCAGAGTTGGTCCAAAAATTCCATAGGGCTTTCTTTTAGACCTTGTTGGAAGCATATTCTCAATTCCCAATTCATCCAGGTTTTAGTATTTACTTAACCGTTCATAATTTTCAGGATGATTCGGGTCTTAGTGGGGGTCGGTCAGGGGAATGCAATTGTCCACAGTTCCCTGAACGGTCCCATCAGCAATCTGAGCTCGCACATGAACTCAGGTTGTTTTAAGAGTTGACTGCTTTTCTGTTTCTGTGACAACTCTCTCGGACCGATCATGGTCCCTTTGCCCTAAAGGGCTAACACCCATGATTTTAAGATCTCTGCCTCAGGCAGAGGCAGAACTATTAACATTCCTACATCCTCTTTCCCTGCTCATTCAACTTCAAACACCTTTAACACTTTCAACAACCCTTTTAACACTTCCTTTATCTTTCTCCAGCCTCTACTTCTCTAATGCCAACATCAAAGGTTCAGTCAGGGGCCAACTTAAGTCCGTACCTTTTCCCACCAAGATGCTGAAACATCAGTATACAACATTTCATCCTGTTCTGCTTCTCAAAAAACAACATTAACTGTAGCAAAACATTATAGTTTAAAGTTCCATTTAGGGGCCACTTTTCTCCACATTCCAGCTTATAAAGCGGCCACCACTGATTACGATATTTTATCAATGTTTTCCTGTTCACACTTCCACCGGCAGATCCTCCAATATCCTTCCAGTGACTTAAAACACATCCTAACACACTTGTCTTTAAAATTTCACTGCTTGTTTGCCCCCCCAGTTTCCAGTTTACACTTTCAGAATACACATGTTACTTACAAAAGCGTATCACAAAACGTATCACTCACAAAAATACGGGCACGCAATATCTTTCAGTAGCGATGTCACAAAACTACTATTCCCAGCAATATTGCCAAAATCACAGTAACAATAGTCAGAGTCAAATTCCACATGCGATAAGTCAGAAAACCGAACTGTGTAACACCGTAACGATATCTTTCTTATAACAATGCCTCAAACCTACTATTACCACCAGGAAAATAGCCAAAATCGCAGTAACAATAACCAGAGTTAAATACCATACTCCATGAGTCAGAAAACCGAAATAGACAACACAATTCCAGATGGACCTTAAAGCGAGCTCCTTCCTTAAGGTCCCCAAACATGTACTTATGGTGCTAACCACAAAGTATATACCAAACACTGCCTCGCAGAAGATCACCTTCTGACTTACAGACAGTTCCAGATGACCGGTCTACCAGAAAACCAAATCAGAATAAAGAATATACTCACTTACAATGATGGGGTCCTTGTCTGCCTCCGCAGTGATCCGGTGAGTCGAGGAGTCCCTCCGGGAAATCCCGGGGGTACCCTAGGGAGTCCTGTTCCCAGCAGGTCCTGCAGTCCGGCAGAGAGGTTGTCCCATCTGGGTCACCAAATTGATTCAAAGATCGAAGCCGAAATTCCTTTAAGTGGTACATTCTTTATTGCAGCGCTGGATGCACGGGGGATCTCTCCACCTATCGTGCATACCCAAAGCAGAAAGCAGTCTTGAATTTATACAATCAATCTATCAATATTCTACAAGCACCTATACATATGCATTACCTATTTGTTGAGCCAGCTGGACTTTCTGTCAAGAGACTTGATATCCATTTAAACCCAGAAAATTAAGACGACTTATAGTCCATTGAATACAACTGCCTTTAGTCTCGGTAGCTATTAAGAGATCATCTACATATTGTAACAAAGCACCTTCAGTGTCCGGAGGTATCCATGTTTCGAGTTCCCTTGCTAATTGGTTTCCAAAAATAGTGGGGCTATTCTTGAATCCTTGAGGTAGTAATGTCCACGTAAGCTGCGTCCTTCTGCCTGAATCGGGATTTTCCCATTCAAAGGCGAATAGGTTTTGGCTTTCTGTGGCTAAGCCTAGGCAGAAGAAGGCATCTTTTAAATCCCGTACGGTAAACCAGACTTGACTATTCTTTAATTTAGTCAGCAAAGTATAAGGGTTTGCCACTACTGGATGTATATCCTCAGTGATTTTATTTATGGCCCTCAAATCCTGAACTAGCCTATAGCTTTTTCATCTGCCTTTTTAATTGGCAATATGGGTGCATTGTATTCTGATTCGCATTCAAGCAATAATCCATACTGTAAACATTTATCAATTATCTCTTTAATTCCTTTCCTATCTTCTATCCTCAAAGGATATTACTTAACCTTAACGGGTTTCTCTCCTGGCTTTAATTTAATAATTATTAAGGTCACATTTTTAGCTCTTCCAGGGACTTCGGTAGCCCAAACTCCTGGACATACTTGATCTGTGATCTCTAAAGGTATTTCACTTTTAGGGTCACTTTGTATTAGTGCCAAGCTTAACACATTTATTAGTTGTTCTTCTCCTCTTCTTAATTCCATTTTCCCTTTTTCAAAGACAATTGCTGCTCCTACTTGCTCTAATAAATCTCTACCTAAGAGTGCCCATGAGGAGCTAGGCATAGATAAAAATCTGTGTATGCCCCATTGTTTCCCTAACTTGTACTTCAAAGGTTCACAAAAATAAGCCTTTTCGGTTACACCTTGTCCTGGTTTCAGTTAGAACAGAGTTAATTTTCTTCCTAGTAGCTGGTAGAATGCTATGTTTTGGCTTAGGATGAGAAGAGTGCTGATAACACCCTGATGTTTTAATTGTTGCAGAGCAATGCTTATACCAAGCCAAGGACATCTCAGCTTCTTGCTCTGTCCTGCCAACAGGCAGGCTGGGGGTGCAGGAAGAGCTGGGAGGGGACAGACCCAGGACAGGTGACCCAAACTAGCCAAAGGGGTATTCCATAGCATCTGACGTCAGGCTAAACAATACATAGGGGTGGCTAGCCAGGGGGAGGGGGCCGGACTACTCGGGGTTAGGCTGGGCATCGGTCAGCGGGTGGTGAGCAATTGCATCGTGCATCACTTGTTTGTACACATTAGTAGTAGTGGTACTATTATCATCATTGTATTATTATTTTTATTATTATTATTATTGTTATTATTATTATTATTATTTTGTCTTATTAAACTGTCTTTATCTCAACTCACGTGCTTCACTTTCCATTTCTCTCCCCCGTCCCAGAGAGGGAGGGGGAGGGTGAGCGAACAGCTGCGTGGTGTTTAGCTGCCGACCGGGTTAAACCACGACACACCTTTTACCCTAACATAATAATTCTGTGAAGGCATTCATGCTTGATTTAGAACTGAATACGTTGCCCCATAGCAATAAGAAATTT
The DNA here is from genome assembly GCF_964035555.1 of Netta rufina. NCBI lineage: Eukaryota > Metazoa > Chordata > Aves > Anseriformes > Anatidae > Netta > Netta rufina. Next base: position 32,791,894 of record NC_140131.1, on the reverse strand, counting down.
CACTTCCATTCCTCCCCTAGCTTCATTATAACCAGTGGAGGATCCGCTAGGGTAGATTCCCCAGGTCCCCGTTATTCCTGTTGAAATCAGGGGTTGATTACCCTAGGAAAAGGCTAGTCAATTTGTCCTCCAAAGCCAGGTCCAAAACGTTTTGTTTTATTTATTTATTTATTTATTTATTTTCCTTACATTTCAGAGTTGGTCCAAAAATTCCATAGGGCTTTCTTTTAGACCTTGTTGGAAGCATATTCTCAATTCCCAATTCATCCAGGTTTTAGTATTTACTTAACCGTTCATAATTTTCAGGATGATTCGGGTCTTAGTGGGGGTCGGTCAGGGGAATGCAATTGTCCACAGTTCCCTGAACGGTCCCATCAGCAATCTGAGCTCGCACATGAACTCAGGTTGTTTTAAGAGTTGACTGCTTTTCTGTTTCTGTGACAACTCTCTCGGACCGATCATGGTCCCTTTGCCCTAAAGGGCTAACACCCATGATTTTAAGATCTCTGCCTCAGGCAGAGGCAGAACTATTAACATTCCTACATCCTCTTTCCCTGCTCATTCAACTTCAAACACCTTTAACACTTTCAACAACCCTTTTAACACTTCCTTTATCTTTCTCCAGCCTCTACTTCTCTAATGCCAACATCAAAGGTTCAGTCAGGGGCCAACTTAATTCCGTACCTTTTCCCACCAAGATGCTGAAACATCAGTATACAACATTTCATCCTGTTCTGCTTCTCAAAAAACAACATTAACTGTAGCAAAACATTATAGTTTAAAGTTCCATTTAGGGGCCACTTTTCTCCACATTCCAGCTTATAAAGCGGCCACCACTGATTACGATATTTTATCAATGTTTTCCTGTTCACACTTCCACCGGCAGATCCTCCAATATCCTTCCAGTGACTTAAAACACATCCTAACACACTTGTCTTTAAAATTTCACTGCTTGTTTGCCCCCCCAGTTTCCAGTTTACACTTTCAGAATACACATGTTACTTACAAAAGCGTATCACAAAACGTATCACTCACAAAAATACGGGCACGCAATATCTTTCAGTAGCGATGTCACAAAACTACTATTCCCAGCAATATTGCCAAAATCACAGTAACAATAGTCAGAGTCAAATTCCACATGCGATAAGTCAGAAAACCGAACTGTCTAACACCGTAACGATATCTTTCTTATAACAATGCCTCAAACCTACTATTACCACCAGGAAAATAGCCAAAATCGCAGTAACAATAACCAGAGTTAAATACCATACTCCATGAGTCAGAAAACCGAAATAGACAACACAATTCCAGATGGACCTTAAAGCGAGCTCCTTCCTTAAGGTCCCCAAACATGTACTTATGGTGCTAACCACAAAGTATATACCAAACACTGCCTCGCAGAAGATCACCTTCTGACTTACAGACAGTTCCAGATGACCGGTCTACCAGAAAACCAAATCAGAATAAAGAATATACTCACTTACAATGATGGGGTCCTTGTCTGCCTCCGCAGTGATCCGGTGAGTCGAGGAGTCCCTCCGGGAAATCCCGGGGGTACCCTAGGGAGTCCTGTTCCCAGCAGGTCCTGCAGTCCGGCAGAGAGGTTGTCCCATCTGGGTCACCAAATTGATTCAAAGATCGAAGCCGAAATTCCTTTAAGTGGTACATTCTTTATTGCAGCGCTGGATGCACGGGGGATCTCTCCACCTATCGTGCATACCCAAAGCAGAAAGCAGTCTTGAATTTATACAATCAATCTATCAATATTCTACAAGCACCTATACATATGCATTACCTATTTGTTGAGCCAGCTGGACTTTCTGTCAAGAGACTTGATATCCATTTAAACCCAGAAAATTAAGATGACTTATAGTCCATTGAATACAACTGCCTTTAGTCTCGGTAGCTATTAAGAGATCATCTACATATTGTAACAAAGCACCTTCAGTGTCCGGAGGTATCCATGTTTCGAGTTCCCTTGCTAATTGGTTTCCAAAAATAGTGGGGCTATTCTTGAATCCTTGAGGTAGTAATGTCCACGTAAGCTGCGTCCTTCTGCCTGAATCGGGATTTTCCCATTCAAAGGCGAATAGGTTTTGGCTTTCTGTGGCTAAGCCTAGGCAGAAGAAGGCATCTTTTAAATCCCGTACGGTAAACCAGACTTGACTATTCTTTAATTTAGTCAGCAAAGTATAAGGGTTTGCCACTACTGGATGTATATCCTCAGTGATTTTATTTATGGCCCTCAAATCCTGAACTAGCCTATAGCTTTTTCATCTGCCTTTTTAATTGGCAATATGGGTGCATTGTATTCTGATTCGCATTCAAGCAATAATCCATACTGTAAACATTTATCAATTATCTCTTTAATTCCTTTCCTATCTTCTATCCTCAAAGGATATTACTTAACCTTAACGGGTTTCTCTCCTGGCTTTAATTTAATAATTATTAAGGTCACATTTTTAGCTCTTCCAGGGACTTCGGTAGCCCAAACTCCTGGACATACTTGATCTGTGATCTCTAAAGGTATTTCACTTTTAGGGTCACTTTGTATTAGTGCCAAGCTTAACACATTTATTAGTTGTTCTTCTCCTCTTCTTAATTCCATTTTCCCTTTTTCAAAGACAATTGCTGCTCCTACTTGCTCTAATAAATCTCTACCTAAGAGTGCCCATGAGGAGCTAGGCATAGATAAAAATCTGTGTATGCCCCATTGTTTCCCTAACTTGTACTTCAAAGGTTCACAAAAATAAGCCTTTTCGGTTACACCTTGTCCTGGTTTCAGTTAGAACAGAGTTAATTTTCTTCCTAGTAGCTGGTAGAATGCTATGTTTTGGCTTAGGATGAGAAGAGTGCTGATAACACCCTGATGTTTTAATTGTTGCAGAGCAATGCTTATACCAAGCCAAGGACATCTCAGCTTCTTGCTCTGTCCTGCCAACAGGCAGGCTGGGGGTGCAGGAAGAGCTGGGAGGGGACAGACCCAGGACAGGTGACCCAAACTAGCCAAAGGGGTATTCCATAGCATCTGACGTCAGGCTAAACAATACATAGGGGTGGCTAGCCAGGGGGAGGGGGCCGGACTACTCGGGGTTAGGCTGGGCATCGGTCAGCGGGTGGTGAGCAATTGCATCGTGCATCACTTGTTTGTACACATTAGTAGTAGTGGTACTATTATCATCATTGTATTATTATTTTTATTATTATTATTATTGTTATTATTATTATTATTATTTTGTCTTACTAAACTGTCTTTATCTCAACTCACGTGCTTCACTTTCCATTTCTCTCCCCCGTCCCAGAGAGGGAGGGGGAGGGTGAGCGAACAGCTGCGTGGTGTTTAGCTGCCGACCGGGTTAAACCACGACACACCTTTTACCCTAACATAATAATTCTGTGAAGGCATTCATGCTTGATTTAGAACTGAATACGTTGCCCCATAGCAATAAGAAATTTCACTTCCATTCCTCCCCTAGCTTCATTATAACCAGTGGAGGATCCGCTAGGGTAGATTCCCCAGGTCCCCGTTATTCCTGTTGAAATCAGGGGTTGATTACCCTAGGAAAAGGCTAGTCAATTTGTCCTCCAAAGCCAGGTCCAAAACGTTTTGTTTTATTTATTTATTTATTTATTTATTTTCCTTACATTTCAGAGTTGGTCCAAAAATTCCATAGGGCTTTCTTTTAGACCTTGTTGGAAGCATATTCTCAATTCCCAATTCATCCAGGTTTTAGTATTTACTTAACCGTTCATAATTTTCAGGATGATTCGGGTCTTAGTGGGGGTCGGTCAGGGGAATGCAATTGTCCACAGTTCCCTGAACGGTCCCATCAGCAATCTGAGCTCGCACATGAACTCAGGTTGTTTTAAGAGTTGACTGCTTTTCTGTTTCTGTGACAACTCTCTCGGACCGATCATGGTCCCTTTGCCCTAAAGGGCTAACACCCATGATTTTAAGATCTCTGCCTCAGGCAGAGGCAGAACTATTAACATTCCTACATCCTCTTTCCCTGCTCATTCAACTTCAAACACCTTTAACACTTTCAACAACCCTTTTAACACTTCCTTTATCTTTCTCCAGCCTCTACTTCTCTAATGCCAACATCAAAGGTTCAGTCAGGGGCCAACTTAAGTCCGTACCTTTTCCCACCAAGATGCTGAAACATCAGTATACAACATTTCATCCTGTTCTGCTTCTCAAAAAACAACATTAACTGTAGCAAAACATTATAGTTTAAAGTTCCATTTAGGGGCCACTTTTCTCCACATTCCAGCTTATAAAGCGGCCACCACTGATTACGATATTTTATCAATGTTTTCCTGTTCACACTTCCACCGGCAGATCCTCCAATATCCTTCCAGTGACTTAAAACACATCCTAACACACTTGTCTTTAAAATTTCACTGCTTGTTTGCCCCCCCAGTTTCCAGTTTACACTTTCAGAATACACATGTTACTTACAAAAGCGTATCACAAAACGTATCACTCACAAAAATACGGGCACGCAATATCTTTCAGTAGCGATGTCACAAAACTACTATTCCCAGCAATATTGCCAAAATCACAGTAACAATAGTCAGAGTCAAATTCCACATGCGATAAGTCAGAAAACCGAACTGTGTAACACCGTAACGATATCTTTCTTATAACAATGCCTCAAACCTACTATTACCACCAGGAAAATAGCCAAAATCGCAGTAACAATAACCAGAGTTAAATACCATACTCCATGAGTCAGAAAACCGAAATAGACAACACAATTCCAGATGGACCTTAAAGCGAGCTCCTTCCTTAAGGTCCCCAAACATGTACTTATGGTGCTAACCACAAAGTATATACCAAACACTGCCTCGCAGAAGATCACCTTCTGACTTACAGACAGTTCCAGATGACCGGTCTACCAGAAAACCAAATCAGAATAAAGAATATACTCACTTACAATGATGGGGTCCTTGTCTGCCTCCGCAGTGATCCGGTGAGTCGAGGAGTCCCTCCGGGAAATCCCGGGGGTACCCTAGGGAGTCCTGTTCCCAGCAGGTCCTGCAGTCCGGCAGAGAGGTTGTCCCATCTGGGTCACCAAATTGATTCAAAGATCGAAGCCGAAATTCCTTTAAGTGGTACATTCTTTATTGCAGCGCTGGATGCACGGGGGATCTCTCCACCTATCGTGCATACCCAAAGCAGAAAGCAGTCTTGAATTTATACAATCAATCTATCAATATTCTACAAGCACCTATACATATGCATTACCTATTTGTTGAGCCAGCTGGACTTTCTGTCAAGAGACTTGATATCCATTTAAACCCAGAAAATTAAGACGACTTATAGTCCATTGAATACAACTGCCTTTAGTCTTGGTAGCTATTAAGAGATCATCTACATATTGTAACAAAGCACCTTCAGTGTCCGGAGGTATCCATGTTTCGAGTTCCCTTGCTAATTGGTTTCCAAAAATAGTGGGGCTATTCTTGAATCCTTGAGGTAGTAATGTCCACGTAAGCTGCGTCCTTCTGCCTGAATCGGGATTTTCCCATTCAAAGGCGAATAGGTTTTGGCTTTCTGTGGCTAAGCCTAGGCAGAAGAAGGCATCTTTTAAATCCCGTACGGTAAACCAGACTTGACTATTCTTTAATTTAGTCAGCAAAGTATAAGGGTTTGCCACTACTGGATGTATATCCTCAGTGATTTTATTTATGGCCCTCAAATCCTGAACTAGCCTATAGCTTTTTCATCTGCCTTTTTAATTGGCAATATGGGTGCATTGTATTCTGATTCGCATTCAAGCAATAATCCATACTGTAAACATTTATCAATTATCTCTTTAATTCCTTTCCTATCTTCTATCCTCAAAGGATATTACTTAACCTTAACGGGTTTCTCTCCTGGCTTTAATTTAATAATTATTAAGGTCACATTTTTAGCTCTTCCAGGGACTTCGGTAGCCCAAACTCCTGGACATACTTGATCTGTGATCTCTAAAGGTATTTCACTTTTAGGGTCACTTTGTATTAGTGCCAAGCTTAACACATTTATTAGTTGTTCTTCTCCTCTTCTTAATTCCATTTTCCCTTTTTCAAAGACAATTGCTGCTCCTACTTGCTCTAATAAATCTCTACCTAAGAGTGCCCATGAGGAGCTAGGCATAGATCAAAATCTGTGTATGCCCCATTGTTTCCCTAACTTGTACTTCAAAGGTTCACAAAAATAAGCCTTTTCGGTTACACCTTGTCCTGGTTTCAGTTAGAACAGAGTTAATTTTCTTCCTAGTAGCTGGTAGAATGCTATGTTTTGGCTTAGGATGAGAAGAGTGCTGATAACACCCTGATGTTTTAATTGTTGCAGAGCAATGCTTATACCAAGCCAAGGACATCTCAGCTTCTTGCTCTGTCCTGCCAACAGGCAGGCTGGGGGTGCAGGAAGAGCTGGGAGGGGACAGACCCAGGACAGGTGACCCAAACTAGCCAAAGGGGTATTCCATAGCATCTGACGTCAGGCTAAACAATACATAGGGGTGGCTAGCCAGGGGGAGGGGGCCGGACTACTCGGGGTTAGGCTGGGCATCGGTCAGCGGGTGGTGAGCAATTGCATCGTGCATCACTTGTTTGTACACATTAGTAGTAGTGGTACTATTATCATCATTGTATTATTATTTTTATTATTATTATTATTGTTATTATTATTATTATTATTTTGTCTTATTAAACTGTCTTTATCTCAACTCACGTGCTTCACTTTCCATTTCTCTCCCCCGTCCCAGAGAGGGAGGGGGAGGGTGAGCGAACAGCTGCGTGGTGTTTAGCTGCCGACCGGGTTAAACCACGACACACCTTTTACCCTAACATAATAATTCTGTGAAGGCATTCATGCTTGATTTAGAACTGAATACGTTGCCCCATAGCAATAAGAAATTTCACTTCCATTCCTCCCCTAGCTTCATTATAACCAGTGGAGGATCCGCTAGGGTAGATTCCCCAGGTCCCCGTTATTCCTGTTGAAATCAGGGGTTGATTACCCTAGGAAAAGGCTAGTCAATTTGTCCTCCAAAGCCAGGTCCAAAACGTTTTGTTTTATTTATTTATTTATTTATTTATTTTCCTTACATTTCAGAGTTGGTCCAAAAATTCCATAGGGCTTTCTTTTAGACCTTGTTGGAAGCATATTCTCAATTCCCAATTCATCCAGGTTTTAGTATTTACTTAACCGTTCATAATTTTCAGGATGATTCGGGTCTTAGTGGGGGTCGGTCAGGGGAATGCAATTGTCCACAGTTCCCTGAACGGTCCCATCAGCAATCCGAGCTCGCACATGAACTCAGGTTGTTTTAAGAGTTGACTGCTTTTCTGTTTCTGTGACAACTCTCTCGGACCGATCATGGTCCCTTTGCCCTAAAGGGCTAACACCCATGATTTTAAGATCTCTGCCTCAGGCAGAGGCAGAACTATTAACATTCCTACATCCTCTTTCCCTGCTCATTCAACTTCAAACACCTTTAACACTTTCAACAACCCTTTTAACACTTCCTTTATCTTTCTCCAGCCTCTACTTCTCTAATGCCAACATCAAAGGTTCAGTCAGGGGCCAACTTAATTCCGTACCTTTTCCCACCAAGATGCTGAAACATCAGTATACAACATTTCATCCTGTTCTGCTTCTCAAAAAACAACATTAACTGTAGCAAAACATTATAGTTTAAAGTTCCATTTAGGGGCCACTTTTCTCCACATTCCAGCTTATAAAGCGGCCACCACTGATTACGATATTTTATCAATGTTTTCCTGTTCACACTTCCACCGGCAGATCCTCCAATATCCTTCCAGTGACTTAAAACACATCCTAACACACTTGTCTTTAAAATTTCACTGCTTGTTTGCCCCCCCAGTTTCCAGTTTACACTTTCAGAATACACATGTTACTTACAAAAGCGTATCACAAAACGTATCACTCACAAAAATATGGGCACGCAATATCTTTCAGTAGCGATGTCACAAAACTACTATTCCCAGCAATATTGCCAAAATCACAGTAACAATAGTCAGAGTCAAATTCCACATGCGATAAGTCAGAAAACCGAACTGTGTAACACCGTAACGATATCTTTCTTATAACAATGCCTCAAACCTACTATTACCACCAGGAAAATAGCCAAAATCGCAGTAACAATAACCAGAGTTAAATACCATACTCCATGAGTCAGAAAACCGAAATAGACAACACAATTCCAGATGGACCTTAAAGCGAGCTCCTTCCTTAAGGTCCCCAAACATGTACTTATGGTGCTAACCACAAAGTATATACCAAACACTGCCTCGCAGAAGATCACCTTCTGACTTACAGACAGTTCCAGATGACCGGTCTACCAGAAAACCAAATCAGAATAAAGAATATACTCACTTACAATGATGGGGTCCTTGTCTGCCTCCGCAGTGATCCGGTGAGTCGAGGAGTCCCTCCGGGAAATCCCGGGGGTACCCTAGGGAGTCCTGTTCCCAGCAGGTCCTGCAGTCCGGCAGAGAGGTTGTCCCATCTGGGTCACCAAATTGATTCAAAGATCGAAGCCGAAATTCCTTTAAGTGGTACATTCTTTATTGCAGCGCTGGATGCACGGGGGATCTCTCCACCTATCGTGCATACCCAAAGCAGAAAGCAGTCTTGAATTTATACAATCAATCTATCAATATTCTACAAGCACCTATACATATGCATTACCTATTTGTTGAGCCAGCTGGACTTTCTGTCAAGAGACTTGATATCCATTTAAACCCAGAAAATTAAGACGACTTATAGTCCATTGAATACAACTGCCTTTAGTCTCGGTAGCTATTAAGAGATCATCTACATATTGTAACAAAGCACCTTCAGTGTCCGGAGGTATCCATGTTTCGAGTTCCCTTGCTAATTGGTTTCCAAAAATAGTGGGGCTATTCTTGAATCCTTGAGGTAGTAATGTCCACGTAAGCTGCGTCCTTCTGCCTGAATCGGGATTTTCCCATTCAAAGGCGAATAGGTTTTGGCTTTCTGTGGCTAAGCCTAGGCAGAAGAAGGCATCTTTTAAATCCCGTACGGTAAACCAGACTTGACTATTCTTTAATTTAGTCAGCAAAGTATAAGGGTTTGCCACTACTGGATGTATATCCTCAGTGATTTTATTTATGGCCCTCAAATCCTGAACTAGCCTATAGCTTTTTCATCTGCCTTTTTAATTGGCAATATGGGTGCATTGTATTCTGATTCGCATTCAAGCAATAATCCATACTGTAAACATTTATCAATTATCTCTTTAATTCCTTTCCTATCTTCTATCCTCAAAGGATATTACTTAACCTTAACGGGTTTCTCTCCTGGCTTTAATTTAATAATTATTAAGGTCACATTTTTAGCTCTTCCAGGGACTTCGGTAGCCCAAACTCCTGGACATACTTGATCTGTGATCTCTAAAGGTATTTCACTTTTAGGGTCACTTTGTATTAGTGCCAAGCTTAACACATTTATTAGTTGTTCTTCTCCTCTTCTTAATTCCATTTTCCCTTTTTCAAAGACAATTGCTGCTCCTACTTGCTCTAATAAATCTCTACCTAAGAGTGCCCATGAGGAGCTAGGCATAGATAAAAATCTGTGTATGCCCCATTGTTTCCCTAACTTGTACTTCAAAGGTTCACAAAAATAAGCCTTTTCGGTTACACCTTGTCCTGGTTTCAGTTAGAACAGAGTTAATTTTCTTCCTAGTAGCTGGTAGAATGCTATGTTTTGGCTTAGGATGAGAAGAGTGCTGATAACACCCTGATGTTTTAATTGTTGCAGAGCAATGCTTATACCAAGCCAAGGACATCTCAGCTTCTTGCTCTGTCCTGCCAACAGGCAGGCTGGGGGTGCAGGAAGAGCTGGGAGGGGACAGACCCAGGACAGGTGACCCAAACTAGCCAAAGGGGTATTCCATAGCATCTGACGTCAGGCTAAACAATACATAGGGGTGGCTAGCCAGGGGGAGGGGGCCGGACTACTCGGGGTTAGGCTGGGCATCGGTCAGCGGGTGGTGAGCAATTGCATCGTGCATCACTTGTTTGTACACATTAGTAGTAGTGGTACTATTATCATCATTGTATTATTATTTTTATTATTATTATTATTGTTATTATTATTATTATTATTATTATTTTGTCTTATTAAACTGTCTTTATCTCAACTCACGTGCTTCACTTTCCATTTCTCTCCCCCGTCCCAGAGAGGGAGGGGGAGGGTGAGCGAACAGCTGCGTGGTGTTTAGCTGCCGACCGGGTTAAACCACGACACACCTTTTACCCTAACATAATAATTCTGTGAAGGCATTCATGCTTGATTTAGAACTGAATACGTTGCCCCATAGCAATAAGAAATTTCACTTCCATTCCTCCCCTAGCTTCATTATAACCAGTGGAGGATCCGCTAGGGTAGATTCCCCAGGTCCCCGTTATTCCTGTTGAAATCAGGGGTTGATTACCCTAGGAAAAGGCTAGTCAATTTGTCCTCCAAAGCCAGGTCCAAAACGTTTTGTTTTATTTATTTATTTATTTATTTATTTTCCTTACATTTCAGAGTTGGTCCAAAAATTCCATAGGGCTTTCTTTTAGACCTTGTTGGAAGCATATTCTCAATTCCCAATTCATCCAGGTTTTAGTATTTACTTAACCGTTCATAATTTTCAGGATGATTCGGGTCTTAGTGGGGGTCGGTCAGGGGAATGCAATTGTCCACAGTTCCCTGAACAGTCCCATCAGCAATCTGAGCTCGCACATGAACTCAGGTTGTTTTAAGAGTTGACTGCTTTTCTGTTTCTGTGACAACTCTCTCGGACCGATCATGGTCCCTTTGCCCTAAAGGGCTAACACCCATGATTTTAAGATCTCTGCCTCAGGCAGAGGCAGAACTATTAACATTCCTACATCCTCTTTCCCTGCTCATTCAACTTCAAACACCTTTAACACTTTCAACAACCCTTTTAACACTTCCTTTATCTTTCTCCAGCCTCTACTTCTCTAATGCCAACATCAAAGGTTCAGTCAGGGGCCAACTTAATTCCGTACCTTTTCCCACCAAGATGCTGAAACATCAGTATACAACATTTCATCCTGTTCTGCTTCTCAAAAAACAACATTAACTGTAGCAAAACATTATAGTTTAAAGTTCCATTTAGGGGCCACTTTTCTCCACATTCCAGCTTATAAAGCGGCCACCACTGATTACGATATTTTATCAATGTTTTCCTGTTCACACTTCCACCGGCAGATCCTCCAATATCCTTCCAGTGACTTAAAACACATCCTAACACACTTGTCTTTAAAATTTCACTGCTTGTTTGCCCCCCCAGTTTCCAGTTTACACTTTCAGAATACACATGTTACTTACAAAAGCGTATCACAAAACGTATCACTCACAAAAATACGGGCACGCAATATCTTTCAGTAGCGATGTCACAAAACTACTATTCCCAGCAATATTGCCAAAATCACAGTAACAATAGTCAGAGTCAAATTCCACATGCGATAAGTCAGAAAACCGAACTGTGTAACACCGTAACGATATCTTTCTTATAACAATGCCTCAAACCTACTATTACCACCAGGAAAATAGCCAAAATCGCAGTAACAATAACCAGAGTTAAATACCATACTCCATGAGTCAGAAAACCGAAATAGACAACACAATTCCAGATGGACCTTAAAGCGAGCTCCTTCCTTAAGGTCCCCAAACATGTACTTATGGTGCTAACCACAAAGTATATACCAAACACTGCCTCGCAGAAGATCACCTTCTGACTTACAGACAGTTCCAGATGACCGGTCTACCAGAAAACCAAATCAGAATAAAGAATATACTCACTTACAATGATGGGGTCCTTGTCTGCCTCCGCAGTGATCCGGTGAGTCGAGGAGTCCCTCCGGGAAATCCCGGGGGTACCCTAGGGAGTCCTGTTCCCAGCAGGTCCTGCAGTCCGGCAGAGAGGTTGTCCCATCTGGGTCACCAAATTGATTCAAAGATCGAAGCCGAAATTCCTTTAAGTGGTACATTCTTTATTGCAGCGCTGGATGCACGGGGGATCTCTCCACCTATCGTGCATACCCAAAGCAGAAAGCAGTCTTGAATTTATACAATCAATCTATCAATATTCTACAAGCACCTATACATATGCATTACCTATTTGTTGAGCCAGCTGGACTTTCTGTCAAGAGACTTGATATCCATTTAAACCCAGAAAATTAAGACGACTTATAGTCCATTGAATACAACTGCCTTTAGTCTCGGTAGCTATTAAGAGATCATCTACATATTGTAACAAAGCACCTTCAGTGTCCGGAGGTATCCATGTTTCGAGTTCCCTTGCTAATTGGTTTCCAAAAATAGTGGGGCTATTCTTGAATCCTTGAGGTAGTAATGTCCACGTAAGCTGCGTCCTTCTGCCTGAATCGGGATTTTCCCATTCAAAGGCGAATAGGTTTTGGCTTTCTGTGGCTAAGCCTAGGCAGAAGAAGGCATCTTTTAAATCCCGTACGGTAAACCAGACTTGACTATTCTTTAATTTAGTCAGCAAAGTATAAGGGTTTGCCACTACTGGATGTATATCCTCAGTGATTTTATTTATGGCCCTCAAATCCTGAACTAGCCTATAGCTTTTTCATCTGCCTTTTTAATTGGCAATATGGGTGCATTGTATTCTGATTCGCATTCAAGCAATAATCCATACTGTAAACATTTATCAATTATCTCTTTAATTCCTTTCCTATCTTCTATCCTCAAAGGATATTACTTAACCTTAACGGGTTTCTCTCCTGGCTTTAATTTAATAATTATTAAGGTCACATTTTTAGCTCTTCCAGGGACTTCGGTAGCCCAAACTCCTGGACATACTTGATCTGTGATCTCTAAAGGTATTTCACTTTTAGGGTCACTTTGTATTAGTGCCAAGCTTAACACATTTATTAGTTGTTCTTCTCCTCTTCTTAATTCCATTTTCCCTTTTTCAAAGACAATTGCTGCTCCTACTTGCTCTAATAAATCTCTACCTAAGAGTGCCCATGAGGAGCTAGGCATAGATCAAAATCTGTGTATGCCCCATTGTTTCCCTAACTTGTACTTCAAAGGTTCACAAAAATAAGCCTTTTCGGTTACACCTTGTCCTGGTTTCAGTTAGAACAGAGTTAATTTTCTTCCTAGTAGCTGGTAGAATGCTATGTTTTGGCTTAGGATGAGAAGAGTGCTGATAACACCCTGATGTTTTAATTGTTGCAGAGCAATGCTTATACCAAGCCAAGGACATCTCAGCTTCTTGCTCTGTCCTGCCAACAGGCAGGCTGGGGGTGCAGGAAGAGCTGGGAGGGGACAGACCCAGGACAGGTGACCCAAACTAGCCAAAGGGGTATTCCATAGCATCTGACGTCAGGCTAAACAATACATAGGGGTGGCTAGCCAGGGGGAGGGGGCCGGACTACTCGGGGTTAGGCTGGGCATCGGTCAGCGGGTGGTGAGCAATTGCATCGTGCATCACTTGTTTGTACACATTAGTAGTAGTGGTACTATTATCATCATTGTATTATTATTTTTATTATTATTATTATTGTTATTATTATTATTATTATTTTGTCTTATTAAACTGTCTTTATCTCAACTCACGTGCTTCACTTTCCATTTCTCTCCCCCGTCCCAGAGAGGGAGGGGGAGGGTGAGCGAACAGCTGCGTGGTGTTTAGCTGCCGACCGGGTTAAACCACGACACACCTTTTACCCTAACATAATAATTCTGTGAAGGCATTCATGCTTGATTTAGAACTGAATACGTTGCCCCATAGCAATAAGAAATTTCACTTCCATTCCTCCCCTAGCTTCATTATAACCAGTGGAGGATCCGCTAGGGTAGATTCCCCAGGTCCCCGTTATTCCTGTTGAAATCAGGGGTTGATTACCCTAGGAAAAGGCTAGTCAATTTGTCCTCCAAAGCCAGGTCCAAAACGTTTTGTTTTATTTATTTATTTATTTATTTATTTTCCTTACATTTCAGAGTTGGTCCAAAAATTCCATAGGGCTTTCTTTTAGACCTTGTTGGAAGCATATTCTCAATTCCCAATTCATCCAGGTTTTAGTATTTACTTAACCGTTCATAATTTTCAGGATGATTCGGGTCTTAGTGGGGGTCGGTCAGGGGAATGCAATTGTCCACAGTTCCCTGAACGGTCCCATCAGCAATCTGAGCTCGCACATGAACTCAGGTTGTTTTAAGAGTTGACTGCTTTTCTGTTTCTGTGACAACTCTCTCGGACCGATCATGGTCCCTTTGCCCTAAAGGGCTAACACCCATGATTTTAAGATCTCTGCCTCAGGCAGAGGCAGAACTATTAACATTCCTACATCCTCTTTCCCTGCTCATTCAACTTCAAACACCTTTAACACTTTCAACAACCCTTTTAACACTTCCTTTATCTTTCTCCAGCCTCTACTTCTCTAATGCCAACATCAAAGGTTCAGTCAGGGGCCAACTTAATTCCGTACCTTTTCCCACCAAGATGCTGAAACATCAGTATACAACATTTCATCCTGTTCTGCTTCTCAAAAAACAACATTAACTGTAGCAAAACATTATAGTTTAAAGTTCCATTTAGGGGCCACTTTTCTCCACATTCCAGCTTATAAAGCGGCCACCACTGATTACGATATTTTATCAATGTTTTCCTGTTCACACTTCCACCGGCAGATCCTCCAATATCCTTCCAGTGACTTAAAACACATCCTAACACACTTGTCTTTAAAATTTCACTGCTTGTTTGCCCCCCCAGTTTCCAGTTTACACTTTCAGAATACACATGTTACTTACAAAAGCGTATCACAAAACGTATCACTCACAAAAATACGGGCACGCAATATCTTTCAGTAGCGATGTCACAAAACTACTATTCCCAGCAATATTGCCAAAATCACAGTAACAATAGTCAGAGTCAAATTCCACATGCGATAAGTCAGAAAACCGAACTGTCTAACACCGTAACGATATCTTTCTTATAACAATGCCTCAAACCTACTATTACCACCAGGAAAATAGCCAAAATCGCAGTAACAATAACCAGAGTTAAATACCATACTCCATGAGTCAGAAAACCGAAATAGACAACACAATTCCAGATGGACCTTAAAGCGAGCTCCTTCCTTAAGGTCCCCAAACATGTACTTATGGTGCTAACCACAAAGTATATACCAAACACTGCCTCGCAGAAGATCACCTTCTGACTTACAGACAGTTCCAGATGACCGGTCTACCAGAAAACCAAATCAGAATAAAGAATATACTCACTTACAATGATGGGGTCCTTGTCTGCCTCCGCAGTGATCCGGTGAGTCGAGGAGTCCCTCCGGGAAATCCCGGGGGTACCCTAGGGAGTCCTGTTCCCAGCAGGTCCTGCAGTCCGGCAGAGAGGTTGTCCCATCTGGGTCACCAAATTGATTCAAAGATCGAAGCCGAAATTCCTTTAAGTGGTACATTCTTTATTGCAGCGCTGGATGCACGGGGGATCTCTCCACCTATCGTGCATACCCAAAGCAGAAAGCAGTCTTGAATTTATACAATCAATCTATCAATATTCTACAAGCACCTATACATATGCATTACCTATTTGTTGAGCCAGCTGGACTTTCTGTCAAGAGACTTGATATCCATTTAAACCCAGAAAATTAAGACGACTTATAGTCCATTGAATACAACTGCCTTTAGTCTCGGTAGCTATTAAGAGATCATCTACATATTGTAACAAAGCACCTTCAGTGTCCGGAGGTATCCATGTTTCGAGTTCCCTTGCTAATTGGTTTCCAAAAACAGTGGGGCTATTCTTGAATCCTTGAGGTAGTAATGTCCACGTAAGCTGCGTCCTTCTGCCTGAATCGGGATTTTCCCATTCAAAGGCGAATAGGTTTTGGCTTTCTGTGGCTAAGCCTAGGCAGAAGAAGGCATCTTTTAAATCCCGTACGGTAAACCAGACTTGACTATTCTTTAATTTAGTCAGCAAAGTATAAGGGTTTGCCACTACTGGATGTATATCCTCAGTGATTTTATTTATGGCCCTCAAATCCTGAACTAGCCTATAGCTTTTTCATCTGCCTTTTTAATTGGCAATATGGGTGCATTGTATTCTGATTCGCATTCAAGCAATAATCCATACTGTAAACATTTATCAATTATCTCTTTAATTCCTTTCCTATCTTCTATCCTCAAAGGATATTACTTAACCTTAACGGGTTTCTCTCCTGGCTTTAATTTAATAATTATTAAGGTCACATTTTTAGCTCTTCCAGGGACTTCGGTAGCCCAAACTCCTGGACATACTTGATCTGTGATCTCTAAAGGTATTTCACTTTTAGGGTCACTTTGTATTAGTGCCAAGCTTAACACATTTATTAGTTGTTCTTCTCCTCTTCTTAATTCCATTTTCCCTTTTTCAAAGACAATTGCTGCTCCTACTTGCTCTAATAAATCTCTACCTAAGAGTGCCCATGAGGAGCTAGGCATAGATCAAAATCTGTGTATGCCCCATTGTTTCCCTAACTTGTACTTCAAAGGTTCACAAAAATAAGCCTTTTCGGTTACACCTTGTCCTGGTTTCAGTTAGAACAGAGTTAATTTTCTTCCTAGTAGCTGGTAGAATGCTATGTTTTGGCTTAGGATGAGAAGAGTGCTGATAACACCCTGATGTTTTAATTGTTGCAGAGCAATGCTTATACCAAGCCAAGGACATCTCAGCTTCTTGCTCTGTCCTGCCAACAGGCAGGCTGGGGGTGCAGGAAGAGCTGGGAGGGGACAGACCCAGGACAGGTGACCCAAACTAGCCAAAGGGGTATTCCATAGCATCTGACGTCAGGCTAAACAATACATAGGGGTGGCTAGCCAGGGGGAGGGGGCCGGACTACTCGGGGTTAGGCTGGGCATCGGTCAGCGGGTGGTGAGCAATTGCATCGTGCATCACTTGTTTGTACACATTAGTAGTAGTGGTACTATTATCATCATTGTATTATTATTTTTATTATTATTATTATTGTTATTATTATTATTATTATTTTGTCTTATTAAACTGTCTTTATCTCAACTCACGTGCTTCACTTTCCATTTCTCTCCCCCGTCCCAGAGAGGGAGGGGGAGGGTGAGCGAACAGCTGCGTGGTGTTTAGCTGCCGACCGGGTTAAACCACGACACACCTTTTACCCTAACATAATAATTCTGTGAAGGCATTCATGCTTGATTTAGAACTGAATACGTTGCCCCATAGCAATAAGAAATTTCACTTCCATTCCTCCCCTAGCTTCATTATAACCAGTGGAGGATCCGCTAGGGTAGATTCCCCAGGTCCCCGTTATTCCTGTTGAAATCAGGGGTTGATTACCCTAGGAAAAGGCTAGTCAATTTGTCCTCCAAAGCCAGGTCCAAAACGTTTTGTTTTATTTATTTATTTATTTATTTATTTTCCTTACATTTCAGAGTTGGTCCAAAAATTCCATAGGGCTTTCTTTTAGACCTTGTTGGAAGCATATTCTCAATTCCCAATTCATCCAGGTTTTAGTATTTACTTAACCGTTCATAATTTTCAGGATGATTCGGGTCTTAGTGGGGGTCGGTCAGGGGAATGCAATTGTCCACAGTTCCCTGAACGGTCCCATCAGCAATCTGAGCTCGCACATGAACTCAGGTTGTTTTAAGAGTTGACTGCTTTTCTGTTTCTGTGACAACTCTCTCGGACCGATCATGGTCCCTTTGCCCTAAAGGGCTAACACCCATGATTTTAAGATCTCTGCCTCAGGCAGAGGCAGAACTATTAACATTCCTACATCCTCTTTCCCTGCTCATTCAACTTCAAACACCTTTAACACTTTCAACAACCCTTTTAACACTTCCTTTATCTTTCTCCAGCCTCTACTTCTCTAATGCCAACATCAAAGGTTCAGTCAGGGGCCAACTTAATTCCGTACCTTTTCCCACCAAGATGCTGAAACATCAGTATACAACATTTCATCCTGTTCTGCTTCTCAAAAAACAACATTAACTGTAGCAAAACATTATAGTTTAAAGTTCCATTTAGGGGCCACTTTTCTCCACATTCCAGCTTATAAAGCGGCCACCACTGATTACGATATTTTATCAATGTTTTCCTGTTCACACTTCCACCGGCAGATCCTCCAATATCCTTCCAGTGACTTAAAACACATCCTAACACACTTGTCTTTAAAATTTCACTGCTTGTTTGCCCCCCCAGTTTCCAGTTTACACTTTCAGAATACACATGTTACTTACAAAAGCGTATCACAAAACGTATCACTCACAAAAATACGGGCACGCAATATCTTTCAGTAGCGATGTCACAAAACTACTATTCCCAGCAATATTGCCAAAATCACAGTAACAATAGTCAGAGTCAAATTCCACATGCGATAAGTCAGAAAACCGAACTGTCTAACACCGTAACGATATCTTTCTTATAACAATGCCTCAAACCTACTATTACCACCAGGAAAATAGCCAAAATCGCAGTAACAATAACCAGAGTTAAATACCATACTCCATGAGTCAGAAAACCGAAATAGACAACACAATTCCAGATGGACCTTAAAGCGAGCTCCTTCCTTAAGGTCCCCAAACATGTACTTATGGTGCTAACCACAAAGTATATACCAAACACTGCCTCGCAGAAGATCACCTTCTGACTTACAGACAGTTCCAGATGACCGGTCTACCAGAAAACCAAATCAGAATAAAGAATATACTCACTTACAATGATGGGGTCCTTGTCTGCCTCCGCAGTGATCCGGTGAGTCGAGGAGTCCCTCCGGGAAATCCCGGGGGTACCCTAGGGAGTCCTGTTCCCAGCAGGTCCTGCAGTCCGGCAGAGAGGTTGTCCCATCTGGGTCACCAAATTGATTCAAAGATCGAAGCCGAAATTCCTTTAAGTGGTACATTCTTTATTGCAGCGCTGGATGCACGGGGGATCTCTCCACCTATCGTGCATACCCAAAGCAGAAAGCAGTCTTGAATTTATACAATCAATCTATCAATATTCTACAAGCACCTATACATATGCATTACCTATTTGTTGAGCCAGCTGGACTTTCTGTCAAGAGACTTGATATCCATTTAAACCCAGAAAATTAAGACGACTTATAGTCCATTGAATACAACTGCCTTTAGTCTCGGTAGCTATTAAGAGATCATCTACATATTGTAACAAAGCACCTTCAGTGTCCGGAGGTATCCATGTTTCGAGTTCCCTTGCTAATTGGTTTCCAAAAATAGTGGGGCTATTCTTGAATCCTTGAGGTAGTAATGTCCACGTAAGCTGCGTCCTTCTGCCTGAATCGGGATTTTCCCATTCAAAGGCGAATAGGTTTTGGCTTTCTGTGGCTAAGCCTAGGCAGAAGAAGGCATCTTTTAAATCCCGTACGGTAAACCAGACTTGACTATTCTTTAATTTAGTCAGCAAAGTATAAGGGTTTGCCACTACTGGATGTATATCCTCAGTGATTTTATTTATGGCCCTCAAATCCTGAACTAGCCTATAGCTTTTTCATCTGCCTTTTTAATTGGCAATATGGGTGCATTGTATTCTGATTCGCATTCAAGCAATAATCCATACTGTAAACATTTATCAATTATCTCTTTAATTCCTTTCCTATCTTCTATCCTCAAAGGATATTACTTAACCTTAACGGGTTTCTCTCCTGGCTTTAATTTAATAATTATTAAGGTCACATTTTTAGCTCTTCCAGGGACTTCGGTAGCCCAAACTCCTGGACATACTTGATCTGTGATCTCTAAAGGTATTTCACTTTTAGGGTCACTTTGTATTAGTGCCAAGCTTAACACATTTATTAGTTGTTCTTCTCCTCTTCTTAATTCCATTTTCCCTTTTTCAAAGACAATTGCTGCTCCTACTTGCTCTAATAAATCTCTACCTAAGAGTGCCCATGAGGAGCTAGGCATAGATCAAAATCTGTGTATGCCCCATTGTTTCCCTAACTTGTACTTCAAAGGTTCACAAAAATAAGCCTTTTCGGTTACACCTTGTCCTGGTTTCAGTTAGAACAGAGTTAATTTTCTTCCTAGTAGCTGGTAGAATGCTATGTTTTGGCTTAGGATGAGAAGAGTGCTGATAACACCCTGATGTTTTAATTGTTGCAGAGCAATGCTTATACCAAGCCAAGGACATCTCAGCTTCTTGCTCTGTCCTGCCAACAGGCAGGCTGGGGGTGCAGGAAGAGCTGGGAGGGGACAGACCCAGGACAGGTGACCCAAACTAGCCAAAGGGGTATTCCATAGCATCTGACGTCAGGCTAAACAATACATAGGGGTGGCTAGCCAGGGGGAGGGGGCCGGACTACTCGGGGTTAGGCTGGGCATCGGTCAGCGGGTGGTGAGCAATTGCATCGTGCATCACTTGTTTGTACACATTAGTAGTAGTGGTACTATTATCATCATTGTATTATTATTTTTATTATTATTATTATTGTTATTATTATTATTATTATTTTGTCTTATTAAACTGTCTTTATCTCAACTCACGTGCTTCACTTTCCATTTCTCTCCCCCGTCCCAGAGAGGGAGGGGGAGGGTGAGTGAACAGCTGCGTGGTGTTTAGCTGCCGACCGGGTTAAACCACGACACACCTTTTACGCTAACATAATAATTCTGTGAAGGCATTCATGCTTGATTTAGAACTGAATACGTTGCCCCATAGCAATAAGAAATTTCACTTCCATTCCTCCCCTAGCTTCATTATAACCAGTGGAGGATCCGCTAGGGTAGATTCCCCAGGTCCCCGTTATTCCTGTTGAAATCAGGGGTTGATTACCCTAGGAAAAGGCTAGTCAATTTGTCCTCCAAAGCCAGGTCCAAAACGTTTTGTTTTATTTATTTATTTATTTATTTATTTTCCTTACATTTCAGAGTTGGTCCAAAAATTCCATAGGGCTTTCTTTTAGACCTTGTTGGAAGCATATTCTCAATTCCCAATTCATCCAGGTTTTAGTATTTACTTAACCGTTCATAATTTTCAGGATGATTCGGGTCTTAGTGGGGGTCGGTCAGGGGAATGCAATTGTCCACAGTTCCCTGAACGGTCCCATCAGCAATCTGAGCTCGCACATGAACTCAGGTTGTTTTAAGGGTTGACTGCTTTTCTGTTTCTGTGACAACTCTCTCGGACCGATCATGGTCCCTTTGCCCTAAAGGGCTAACACCCATGATTTTAAGATCTCTGCCTCAGGCAGAGGCAGAACTATTAACATTCCTACATCCTCTTTCCCTGCTCATTCAACTTCAAACACCTTTAACACTTTCAACAACCCTTTTAACACTTCCTTTATCTTTCTCCAGCCTCTACTTCTCTAATGCCAACATCAAAGGTTCAGTCAGGGGCCAACTTAAGTCCGTACCTTTTCCCACCAAGATGCTGAAACATCAGTATACAACATTTCATCCTGTTCTGCTTCTCAAAAAACAACATTAACTGTAGCAAAACATTATAGTTTAAAGTTCCATTTAGGGGCCACTTTTCTCCACATTCCAGCTTATAAAGCGGCCACCACTGATTACGATATTTTATCAATGTTTTCCTGTTCACACTTCCACCGGCAGATCCTCCAATATCCTTCCAGTGACTTAAAACACATCCTAACACACTTGTCTTTAAAATTTCACTGCTTGTTTGCCCCCCCAGTTTCCAGTTTACACTTTCAGAATACACATGTTACTTACAAAAGCGTATCACAAAACGTATCACTCACAAAAATACGGGCACGCAATATCTTTCAGTAGCGATGTCACAAAACTACTATTCCCAGCAATATTGCCAAAATCACAGTAACAATAGTCAGAGTCAAATTCCACATGCGATAAGTCAGAAAACCGAACTGTCTAACACCGTAACGATATCTTTCTTATAACAATGCCTCAAACCTACTATTACCACCAGGAAAATAGCCAAAATCGCAGTAACAATAACCAGAGTTAAATACCATACTCCATGAGTCAGAAAACCGAAATAGACAACACAATTCCAGATGGACCTTAAAGCGAGCTCCTTCCTTAAGGTCCCCAAACATGTACTTATGGTGCTAACCACAAAGTATATACCAAACACTGCCTCGCAGAAGATCACCTTCTGACTTACAGACAGTTCCAGATGACCGGTCTACCAGAAAACCAAATCAGAATAAAGAATATACTCACTTACAATGATGGGGTCCTTGTCTGCCTCCGCAGTGATCCGGTGAGTCGAGGAGTCCCTCCGGGAAATCCCGGGGGTACCCTAGGGAGTCCTGTTCCCAGCAGGTCCTGCAGTCCGGCAGAGAGGTTGTCCCATCTGGGTCACCAAATTGATTCAAAGATCGAAGCCGAAATTCCTTTAAGTGGTACATTCTTTATTGCAGCGCTGGATGCACGGGGGATCTCTCCACCTATCGTGCATACCCAAAGCAGAAAGCAGTCTTGAATTTATACAATCAATCTATCAATATTCTACAAGCACCTATACATATGCATTACCTATTTGTTGAGCCAGCTGGACTTTCTGTCAAGAGACTTGATATCCATTTAAACCCAGAAAATTAAGACGACTTATAGTCCATTGAATACAACTGCCTTTAGTCTCGGTAGCTATTAAGAGATCATCTACATATTGTAACAAAGCACCTTCAGTGTCCGGAGGTATCCATGTTTCGAGTTCCCTTGCTAATTGGTTTCCAAAAATAGTGGGGCTATTCTTGAATCCTTGAGGTAGTAATGTCCACGTAAGCTGCGTCCTTCTGCCTGAATCGGGATTTTCCCATTCAAAGGCGAATAGGTTTTGGCTTTCTGTGGCTAAGCCTAGGCAGAAGAAGGCATCTTTTAAATCCCGTACGGTAAACCAGACTTGACTATTCTTTAATTTAGTCAGCAAAGTATAAGGGTTTGCCACTACTGGATGTATATCCTCAGTGATTTTATTTATGGCCCTCAAATCCTGAACTAGCCTATAGCTTTTTCATCTGCCTTTTTAATTGGCAATATGGGTGCATTCTATTCTGATTCGCATTCAAGCAATAATCCATACTGTAAACATTTATCAATTATCTCTTTAATTCCTTTCCTATCTTCTATCCTCAAAGGATATTACTTAACCTTAACGGGTTTCTCTCCTGGCTTTAATTTAATAATTATTAAGGTCACATTTTTAGCTCTTCCAGGGACTTCGGTAGCCCAAACTCCTGGACATACTTGATCTGTGATCTCTAAAGGTATTTCACTTTTAGGGTCACTTTGTATTAGTGCCAAGCTTAACACATTTATTAGTTGTTCTTCTCCTCTTCTTAATTCCATTTTCCCTTTTTCAAAGACAATTGCTGCTCCTACTTGCTCTAATAAATCTCTACCTAAGAGTGCCCATGAGGAGCTAGGCATAGATAAAAATCTGTGTATGCCCCATTGTTTCCCTAACTTGTACTTCAAAGGTTCACAAAAATAAGCCTTTTCGGTTACACCTTGTCCTGGTTTCAGTTAGAACAGAGGTAATTTTCTTCCTAGTAGCTGGTAGAATGCTATGGTTTGGCTTAGGATGAGAAGAGTGCTGATAACACCCCGATGTTTTAATTGTTGCAGAGCAGTGCTTATACCAAGCCAAGGACATCTCAGCTTCTTGCTCTGTCCTGCCAACAGGCAGGCTGGGGGTGCAGGAAGAGCTGGGAGGGGACAGACCCAGGACAGGTGACCCAAACTAGCCAAAGGGGTATTCCATAGCATCTGACGTCAGGCTAAACAATACATAGGGGTGGCTAGCCAGGGGGAGGGGGCCGGACTACTCGGGGTTAGGCTGGGCATCGGTCAGCGGGTGGTGAGCAATTGCATCGTGCATCACTTGTTTGTACACATTAGTAGTAGTGGTACTATTATCATCATTGTATTATTATTTTTATTATTATTATTATTGTTATTATTATTATTATTATTATTATTATTATTATTATTTTGTCTTATTAAACTGTCTTTATCTCAACTCACGGGCTTCACTTTCCATTTCTCTCCCCCGTCCCAGAGAGGGAGGGGGAGGGTGAGCGAACAGCTGCGTGGTGTTTAGCTGCCGGCCGGGTTAAACCATGACACACCTTTTACCCTAACATAATAATTCTGTGAAGGCATTCATGCTTGATTTAGAACTGAATACGTTGCCCCATAGCAATAAGAAATTTCACTTCCATTCCTCCCCTAGCTTCATTATAACCAGTGGAGGATCCGCTAGGGTAGATTCCCCAGGTCCCCGTTATTCCTGTTGAAATCAGGGGTTGATTACCCTAGGAAAAGGCTAGTCAATTTGTCCTCCAAAGCCAGGTCCAAAACGTTTTGTTTTATTTATTTATTTATTTATTTATTTTCCTTACATTTCAGAGTTGGTCCAAAAATTCCATAGGGCTTTCTTTTAGACCTTGTTGGAAGCATATTCTCAATTCCCAATTCATCCAGGTTTTAGTATTTACTTAACCGTTCATAATTTTCAGGATGATTCGGGTCTTAGTGGGGGTCGGTCAGGGGAATGCAATTGTCCACAGTTCCCTGAACGGTCCCATCAGCAATCTGAGCTCGCACATGAACTCAGGTTGTTTTAAGAGTTGACTGCTTTTCTGTTTCTGTGACAACTCTCTCGGACCGATCATGGTCCCTTTGCCCTAAAGGGCTAACACCCATGATTTTAAGATCTCTGCCTCGGGCAGAGGCAGAACTATTAACATTCCTACATCCTCTTTCCCTGCTCATTCAACTTCAAACACCTTTAACACTTTCAACAACCCTTTTAACACTTCCTTTATCTTTCTCCAGCCTCTACTTCTCTAATGCCAACATCAAAGGTTCAGTCAGGGGCCAACTTAATTCCGTACCTTTTCCCACCAAGATGCTGAAACATCAGTATACAACATTTCATCCTGTTCTGCTTCTCAAAAAACAACATTAACTGTAGCAAAACATTATAGTTTAAAGTTCCATTTAGGGGCCACTTTTCTCCACATTCCAGCTTATAAAGCGGCCACCACTGATTACGATATTTTATCAATGTTTTCCTGTTCACACTTCCACCGGCAGATCCTCCAATATCCTTCCAGTGACTTAAAACACATCCTAACACACTTGTCTTTAAAATTTCACTGCTTGTTTGCCCCCCCAGTTTCCAGTTTACACTTTCAGAATACACATGTTACTTACAAAAGCGTATCACAAAACGTATCACTCACAAAAATACGGGCACGCAATATCTTTCAGTAGCGATGTCACAAAACTACTATTCCCAGCAATATTGCCAAAATCACAGTAACAATAGTCAGAGTCAAATTCCACATGCGATAAGTCAGAAAACCGAACTGTGTAACACCGTAACGATATCTTTCTTATAACAATGCCTCAAACCTACTATTACCACCAGGAAAATAGCCAAAATCGCAGTAACAATAACCAGAGTTAAATACCATACTCCATGAGTCAGAAAACCGAAATAGACAACACAATTCCAGATGGACCTTAAAGCGAGCTCCTTCCTTAAGGTCCCCAAACATGTACTTATGGTGCTAACCACAAAGTATATACCAAACACTGCCTCGCAGAAGATCACCTTCTGACTTACAGACAGTTCCAGATGACCGGTCTACCAGAAAACCAAATCAGAATAAAGAATATACTCACTTACAATGATGGGGTCCTTGTCTGCCTCCGCAGTGATCCGGTGAGTCGAGGAGTCCCTCCGGGAAATCCCGGGGGTACCCTAGGGAGTCCTGTTCCCAGCAGGTCCTGCAGTCCGGCAGAGAGGTTGTCCCATCTGGGTCACCAAATTGATTCAAAGATCGAAGCCGAAATTCCTTTAAGTGGTACATTCTTTATTGCAGCGCTGGATGCACGGGGGATCTCTCCACCTATCGTGCATACCCAAAGCAGAAAGCAGTCTTGAATTTATACAATCAATCTATCAATATTCTACAAGCACCTATACATATGCATTACCTATTTGTTGAGCCAGCTGGACTTTCTGTCAAGAGACTTGATATCCATTTAAACCCAGAAAATTAAGACGACTTATAGTCCATTGAATACAACTGCCTTTAGTCTCGGTAGCTATTAAGAGATCATCTACATATTGTAACAAAGCACCTTCAGTGTCCGGAGGTATCCATGTTTCGAGTTCCCTTGCTAATTGGTTTCCAAAAATAGTGGGGCTATTCTTGAATCCTTGAGGTAGTAATGTCCACGTAAGCTGCGTCCTTCTGCCTGAATCGGGATTTTCCCATTCAAAGGCGAATAGGTTTTGGCTTTCTGTGGCTAAGCCTAGGCAGAAGAAGGCATCTTTTAAATCCCGTACGGTAAACCAGACTTGACTATTCTTTAATTTAGTCAGCAAAGTATAAGGGTTTGCCACTACTGGATGTATATCCTCAGTGATTTTATTTATGGCCCTCAAATCCTGAACTAGCCTATAGCTTTTTCATCTGCCTTTTTAATTGGCAATATGGGTGCATTGTATTCTGATTCGCATTCAAGCAATAATCCATACTGTAAACATTTATCAATTATCTCTTTAATTCCTTTCCTATCTTCTATCCTCAAAGGATATTACTTAACCTTAACGGGTTTCTCTCCTGGCTTTAATTTAATAATTATTAAGGTCACATTTTTAGCTCTTCCAGGGACTTCGGTAGCCCAAACTCCTGGACATACTTGATCTGTGATCTCTAAAGGTATTTCACTTTTAGGGTCACTTTGTATTAGTGCCAAGCTTAACACATTTATTAGTTGTTCTTCTCCTCTTCTTAATTCCATTTTCCCTTTTTCAAAGACAATTGCTGCTCCTACTTGCTCTAATAAATCTCTACCTAAGAGTGCCCATGAGGAGCTAGGCATAGATAAAAATCTGTGTATGCCCCATTGTTTCCCTAACTTGTACTTCAAAGGTTCACAAAAATAAGCCTTTTCGGTTACACCTTGTCCTGGTTTCAGTTAGAACAGAGTTAATTTTCTTCCTAGTAGCTGGTAGAATGCTATGTTTTGGCTTAGGATGAGAAGAGTGCTGATAACACCCTGATGTTTTAATTGTTGCAGAGCAATGCTTATACCAAGCCAAGGACATCTCAGCTTCTTGCTCTGTCCTGCCAACAGGCAGGCTGGGGGTGCAGGAAGAGCTGGGAGGGGACAGACCCAGGACAGGTGACCCAAACTAGCCAAAGGGGTATTCCATAGCATCTGACGTCAGGCTAAACAATACATAGGGGTGGCTAGCCAGGGGGAGGGGGCCGGACTACTCGGGGTTAGGCTGGGCATCGGTCAGCGGGTGGTGAGCAATTGCATCGTGCATCACTTGTTTGTACACATTAGTAGTAGTGGTACTATTATCATCATTGTATTATTATTTTTATTATTATTATTATTGTTATTATTATTATTATTATTTTGTCTTATTAAACTGTCTTTATCTCAACTCACGGGCTTCACTTTCCATTTCTCTCCCCCGTCCCAGAGAGGGAGGGGGAGGGTGAGCGAACAGCTGCGTGGTGTTTAGCTGCCGACCGGGTTAAACCACGACACACCTTTTACCCTAACATAATAATTCTGTGAAGGCATTCATGCTTGATTTAGAACTGAATACGTTGCCCCATAGCAATAAGAAATTTCACTTCCATTCCTCCCCTAGCTTCATTATAACCAGTGGAGGATCCGCTAGGGTAGATTCCCCAGGTCCCCGTTATTCCTGTTGAAATCAGGGGTTGATTACCCTAGGAAAAGGCTAGTCAATTTGTCCTCCAAAGCCAGGTCCAAAACGTTTTGTTTTATTTATTTATTTATTTATTTATTTTCCTTACATTTCAGAGTTGGTCCAAAAATTCCATAGGGCTTTCTTTTAGACCTTGTTGGAAGCATATTCTCAATTCCCAATTCATCCAGGTTTTAGTATTTACTTAACCGTTCATAATTTTCAGGATGATTCGGGTCTTAGTGGGGGTCGGTCAGGGGAATGCAATTGTCCACAGTTCCCTGAACGGTCCCATCAGCAATCTGAGCTCGCACATGAACTCAGGTTGTTTTAAGAGTTGACTGCTTTTCTGTTTCTGTGACAACTCTCTCGGACCGATCATGGTCCCTTTGCCCTAAAGGGCTAACACCCATGATTTTAAGATCTCTGCCTCAGGCAGAGGCAGAACTATTAACATTCCTACATCCTCTTTCCCTGCTCATTCAACTTCAAACACCTTTAACACTTTCAACAACCCTTTTAACACTTCCTTTATCTTTCTCCAGCCTCTACTTCTCTAATGCCAACATCAAAGGTTCAGTCAGGGGCCAACTTAATTCCGTACCTTTTCCCACCAAGATGCTGAAACATCAGTATACAACATTTCATCCTGTTCTGCTTCTCAAAAAACAACATTAACTGTAGCAAAACATTATAGTTTAAAGTTCCATTTAGGGGCCACTTTTCTCCACATTCCAGCTTATAAAGCGGCCACCACTGATTACGATATTTTATCAATGTTTTCCTGTTCACACTTCCACCGGCAGATCCTCCAATATCCTTCCAGTGACTTAAAACACATCCTAACACACTTGTCTTTAAAATTTCACTGCTTGTTTGCCCCCCCAGTTTCCAGTTTACACTTTCAGAATACACATGTTACTTACAAAAGCGTATCACAAAACGTATCACTCACAAAAATACGGGCACGCAATATCTTTCAGTAGCGATGTCACAAAACTACTATTCCCAGCAATATTGCCAAAATCACAGTAACAATAGTCAGAGTCAAATTCCACATGCGATAAGTCAGAAAACCGAACTGTGTAACACCGTAACGATATCTTTCTTATAACAATGCCTCAAACCTACTATTACCACCAGGAAAATAGCCAAAATCGCAGTAACAATAACCAGAGTTAAATACCATACTCCATGAGTCAGAAAACCGAAATAGACAACACAATTCCAGATGGACCTTAAAGCGAGCTCCTTCCTTAAGGTCCCCAAACATGTACTTATGGTGCTAACCACAAAGTATATACCAAACACTGCCTCGCAGAAGATCACCTTCTGACTTACAGACAGTTCCAGATGACCGGTCTACCAGAAAACCAAATCAGAATAAAGAATATACTCACTTACAATGATGGGGTCCTTGTCTGCCTCCGCAGTGATCCGGTGAGTCGAGGAGTCCCTCCGGGAAATCCCGGGGGTACCCTAGGGAGTCCTGTTCCCAGCAGGTCCTGCAGTCCGGCAGAGAGGTTGTCCCATCTGGGTCACCAAATTGATTCAAAGATCGAAGCCGAAATTCCTTTAAGTGGTACATTCTTTATTGCAGCGCTGGATGCACGG
The DNA here is from genome assembly GCF_964035555.1 of Netta rufina. NCBI lineage: Eukaryota > Metazoa > Chordata > Aves > Anseriformes > Anatidae > Netta > Netta rufina. Next base: position 32,762,528 of record NC_140131.1, on the reverse strand, counting down.
GGGATCTCTCCACCTATCGTGCATACCCAAAGCAGAAAGCAGTCTTGAATTTATACAATCAATCTATCAATATTCTACAAGCACCTATACATATGCATTACCTATTTGTTGAGCCAGCTGGACTTTCTGTCAAGAGACTTGATATCCATTTAAACCCAGAAAATTAAGACGACTTATAGTCCATTGAATACAACTGCCTTTAGTCTCGGTAGCTATTAAGAGATCATCTACATATTGTAACAAAGCACCTTCAGTGTCCGGAGGTATCCATGTTTCGAGTTCCCTTGCTAATTGGTTTCCAAAAATAGTGGGGCTATTCTTGAATCCTTGAGGTAGTAATGTCCACGTAAGCTGCGTCCTTCTGCCTGAATCGGGATTTTCCCATTCAAAGGCGAATAGGTTTTGGCTTTCTGTGGCTAAGCCTAGGCAGAAGAAGGCATCTTTTAAATCCCGTACGGTAAACCAGACTTGACTATTCTTTAATTTAGTCAGCAAAGTATAAGGGTTTGCCACTACTGGATGTATATCCTCAGTGATTTTATTTATGGCCCTCAAATCCTGAACTAGCCTATAGCTTTTTCATCTGCCTTTTTAATTGGCAATATGGGTGCATTGTATTCTGATTCGCATTCAAGCAATAATCCATACTGTAAACATTTATCAATTATCTCTTTAATTCCTTTCCTATCTTCTATCCTCAAAGGATATTACTTAACCTTAACGGGTTTCTCTCCTGGCTTTAATTTAATAATTATTAAGGTCACATTTTTAGCTCTTCCAGGGACTTCGGTAGCCCAAACTCCTGGACATACTTGATCTGTGATCTCTAAAGGTATTTCACTTTTAGGGTCACTTTGTATTAGTGCCAAGCTTAACACATTTATTAGTTGTTCTTCTCCTCTTCTTAATTCCATTTTCCCTTTTTCAAAGACAATTTCTGCTCCTACTTGCTCTAATAAATCTCTACCTAAGAGTGCCCATGAGGAGCTAGGCATAGATCAAAATCTGTGTATGCCCCATTGTTTCCCTAACTTGTACTTCAAAGGTTCACAAAAATAAGCCTTTTCGGTTACACCTTGTCCTGGTTTCAGTTAGAACAGAGTTAATTTTCTTCCTAGTAGCTGGTAGAATGCTATGTTTTGGCTTAGGATGAGAAGAGTGCTGATAACACCCTGATGTTTTAATTGTTGCAGAGCAATGCTTATACCAAGCCAAGGACATCTCAGCTTCTTGCTCTGTCCTGCCAACAGGCAGGCTGGGGGTGCAGGAAGAGCTGGGAGGGGACAGACCCAGGACAGGTGACCCAAACTAGCCAAAGGGGTATTCCATAGCATCTGACGTCAGGCTAAACAATACATAGGGGTGGCTAGCCAGGGGGAGGGGGCCGGACTACTCGGGGTTAGGCTGGGCATCGGTCAGCGGGTGGTGAGCAATTGCATCGTGCATCACTTGTTTGTACACATTAGTAGTAGTGGTACTATTATCATCATTGTATTATTATTTTTATTATTATTATTATTGTTATTATTATTATTATTATTTTGTCTTATTAAACTGTCTTTATCTCAACTCACGGGCTTCACTTTCCATTTCTCTCCCCCGTCCCAGAGAGGGAGGGGGAGGGTGAGCGAACAGCTGCGTGGTGTTTAGCTGCCGACCGGGTTAAACCACGACACACCTTTTACGCTAACATAATAATTCTGTGAAGGCATTCATGCTTGATTTAGAACTGAATACGTTGCCCCATAGCAATAAGAAATTTCACTTCCATTCCTCCCCTAGCTTCATTATAACCAGTGGAGGATCCGCTAGGGTAGATTCCCCAGGTCCCCGTTATTCCTGTTGAAATCAGGGGTTGATTACCCTAGGAAAAGGCTAGTCAATTTGTCCTCCAAAGCCAGGTCCAAAATGTTTTGTTTTATTTATTTATTTATTTATTTATTTTCCTTACATTTCAGAGTTGGTCCAAAAATTCCATAGGGCTTTCTTTTAGACCTTGTTGGAAGCATATTCTCAATTCCCAATTCATCCAGGTTTTAGTATTTACTTAACCGTTCATAATTTTCAGGATGATTCGGGTCTTAGTGGGGGTCGGTCAGGGGAATGCAATTGTCCACAGTTCCCTGAACGGTCCCATCAGCAATCTGAGCTCGCACATGAACTCAGGTTGTTTTAAGGGTTGACTGCTTTTCTGTTTCTGTGACAACTCTCTCGGACCGATCATGGTCCCTTTGCCCTAAAGGGCTAACACCCATGATTTTAAGATCTCTGCCTCGGGCAGAGGCAGAACTATTAACATTCCTACATCCTCTTTCCCTGCTCATTCAACTTCAAACACCTTTAACACTTTCAACAACCCTTTTAACACTTCCTTTATCTTTCTCCAGCCTCTACTTCTCTAATGCCAACATCAAAGGTTCAGTCAGGGGCCAACTTAAGTCCGTACCTTTTCCCACCAAGATGCTGAAACATCAGTATACAACATTTCATCCTGTTCTGCTTCTCAAAAAACAACATTAACTGTAGCAAAACATTATAGTTTAAAGTTCCATTTAGGGGCCACTTTTCTCCACATTCCAGCTTATAAAGCGGCCACCACTGATTACGATATTTTATCAATGTTTTCCTGTTCACACTTCCACCGGCAGATCCTCCAATATCCTTCCAGTGACTTAAAACACATCCTAACACACTTGTCTTTAAAATTTCACTGCTTGTTTGCCCCCCCAGTTTCCAGTTTACACTTTCAGAATACACGTTACTTACAAAAGCGTATCACAAAACGTATCACTCACAAAAATACGGGCACGCAATATCTTTCAGTAGCGATGTCACAAAACTACTATTCCCAGCAATATTGCCAAAATCACAGTAACAATAGTCAGAGTCAAATTCCACATGCGATAAGTCAGAAAACCGAACTGTCTAACACCGTAACGATATCTTTCTTATAACAATGCCTCAAACCTACTATTACCACCAGGAAAATAGCCAAAATCGCAGTAACAATAACCAGAGTTAAATACCATACTCCATGAGTCAGAAAACCGAAATAGACAACACAATTCCAGATGGACCTTAAAGCGAGCTCCTTCCTTAAGGTCCCCAAACATGTACTTATGGTGCTAACCACAAAGTATATACCAAACACTGCCTCGCAGAAGATCACCTTCTGACTTACAGACAGTTCCAGATGACCGGTCTACCAGAAAACCAAATCAGAATAAAGAATATACTCACTTACAATGATGGGGTCCTTGTCTGCCTGCGCAGTGATCCGGTGAGTCGAGGAGTCCCTCCGGGAAATCCCGGGGGTACCCTAGGGAGTCCTGTTCCCAGCAGGTCCTGCAGTCCGGCAGAGAGGTTGTCCCATCTGGGTCACCAAATTGATTCAAAGATCGAAGCCGAAATTCCTTTAAGTGGTACATTCTTTATTGCAGCGCTGGATGCACGGGGGATCTCTCCACCTATCGTGCATACCCAAAGCAGAAAGCAGTCTTGAATTTATACAATCAATCTATCAATATTCTACAAGCACCTATACATATGCATTACCTATTTGTTGAGCCAGCTGGACTTTCTGTCAAGAGACTTGATATCCATTTAAACCCAGAAAATTAAGACGACTTATAGTCCATTGAATACAACTGCCTTTAGTCTCGGTAGCTATTAAGAGATCATCTACATATTGTAACAAAGCACCTTCAGTGTCCGGAGGTATCCATGTTTCGAGTTCCCTTGCTAATTGGTTTCCAAAAATAGTGGGGCTATTCTTGAATCCTTGAGGTAGTAATGTCCACGTAAGCTGCGTCCTTCTGCCTGAATCGGGATTTTCCCATTCAAAGGCGAATAGGTTTTGGCTTTCTGTGGCTAAGCCTAGGCAGAAGAAGGCATCTTTTAAATCCCGTACGGTAAACCAGACTTGACTATTCTTTAATTTAGTCAGCAAAGTATAAGGGTTTGCCACTACTGGATGTATATCCTCAGTGATTTTATTTATGGCCCTCAAATCCTGAACTAGCCTATAGCTTTTTCATCTGCCTTTTTAATTGGCAATATGGGTGCATTGTATTCTGATTCGCATTCAAGCAATAATCCATACTGTAAACATTTATCAATTATCTCTTTAATTCCTTTCCTATCTTCTATCCTCAAAGGATATTACTTAACCTTAACGGGTTTCTCTCCTGGCTTTAATTTAATAATTATTAAGGTCACATTTTTAGCTCTTCCAGGGACTTCGGTAGCCCAAACTCCTGGACATACTTGATCTGTGATCTCTAAAGGTATTTCACTTTTAGGGTCACTTTGTATTAGTGCCAAGCTTAACACATTTATTAGTTGTTCTTCTCCTCTTCTTAATTCCATTTTCCCTTTTTCAAAGACAATTGCTGCTCCTACTTGCTCTAATAAATCTCTACCTAAGAGTGCCCATGAGGAGCTAGGCATAGATCAAAATCTGTGTATGCCCCATTGTTTCCCTAACTTGTACTTCAAAGGTTCACAAAAATAAGCCTTTTCGGTTACACCTTGTCCTGGTTTCAGTTAGAACAGAGGTAATTTTCTTCCTAGTAGCTGGTAGAATGCTATGGTTTGGCTTAGGATGAGAAGAGTGCTGATAACACCCCGATGTTTTAATTGTTGCAGAGCAGTGCTTATACCAAGCCAAGGACATCTCAGCTTCTTGCTCTGTCCTGCCAACAGGCAGGCTGGGGGTGCAGGAAGAGCTGGGAGGGGACAGACCCAGGACAGGTGACCCAAACTAGCCAAAGGGGTATTCCATAGCATCTGACGTCAGGCTAAACAATACATAGGGGTGGCTAGCCAGGGGGAGGGGGCCGGACTACTCGGGGTTAGGCTGGGCATCGGTCAGCGGGTGGTGAGCAATTGCATCGTGCATCACTTGTTTGTACACATTATTAGTAGTGGTACTATTATCATCATTGTATTATTATTTTTATTATTATTATTATTGTTATTATTATTATTATTATTATTATTATTATTTTGTCTTATTAAACTGTCTTTATCTCAACTCACGGGCTTCACTTTCCATTTCTCTCCCCCGTCCCAGAGAGGGAGGGGGAGGGTGAGCGAACAGCTGCGTGGTGTTTAGCTGCCGGCCGGGTTAAACCATGACACACCTTTTACCCTAACATAATAATTCTGTGAAGGCATTCATGCTTGATTTAGAACTGAATACGTTGCCCCATAGCAATAAGAAATTTCACTTCCATTCCTCCCCTAGCTTCATTATAACCAGTGGAGGATCCGCTAGGGTAGATTCCCCAGGTCCCCGTTATTCCTGTTGAAATCAGGGGTTGATTACCCTAGGAAAAGGCTAGTCAATTTGTCCTCCAAAGCCAGGTCCAAAACGTTTTGTTTTATTTATTTATTTATTTATTTATTTTCCTTACATTTCAGAGTTGGTCCAAAAATTCCATAGGGCTTTCTTTTAGACCTTGTTGGAAGCATATTCTCAATTCCCAATTCATCCAGGTTTTAGTATTTACTTAACCGTTCATAATTTTCAGGATGATTCGGGTCTTAGTGGGGGTCGGTCAGGGGAATGCAATTGTCCACAGTTCCCTGAACGGTCCCATCAGCAATCTGAGCTCGCACATGAACTCAGGTTGTTTTAAGAGTTGACTGCTTTTCTGTTTCTGTGACAACTCTCTCGGACCGATCATGGTCCCTTTGCCCTAAAGGGCTAACACCCATGATTTTAAGATCTCTGCCTCGGGCAGAGGCAGAACTATTAACATTCCTACATCCTCTTTCCCTGCTCATTCAACTTCAAACACCTTTAACACTTTCAACAACCCTTTTAACACTTCCTTTATCTTTCTCCAGCCTCTACTTCTCTAATGCCAACATCAAAGGTTCAGTCAGGGGCCAACTTAATTCCGTACCTTTTCCCACCAAGATGCTGAAACATCAGTATACAACATTTCATCCTGTTCTGCTTCTCAAAAAACAACATTAACTGTAGCAAAACATTATAGTTTAAAGTTCCATTTAGGGGCCACTTTTCTCCACATTCCAGCTTATAAAGCGGCCACCACTGATTACGATATTTTATCAATGTTTTCCTGTTCACACTTCCACCGGCAGATCCTCCAATATCCTTCCAGTGACTTAAAACACATCCTAACACACTTGTCTTTAAAATTTCACTGCTTGTTTGCCCCCCCAGTTTCCAGTTTACACTTTCAGAATACACATGTTACTTACAAAAGCGTATCACAAAACGTATCACTCACAAAAATACGGGCACGCAATATCTTTCAGTAGCGATGTCACAAAACTACTATTCCCAGCAATATTGCCAAAATCACAGTAACAATAGTCAGAGTCAAATTCCACATGCGATAAGTCAGAAAACCGAACTGTGTAACACCGTAACGATATCTTTCTTATAACAATGCCTCAAACCTACTATTACCACCAGGAAAATAGCCAAAATCGCAGTAACAATAACCAGAGTTAAATACCATACTCCATGAGTCAGAAAACCGAAATAGACAACACAATTCCAGATGGACCTTAAAGCGAGCTCCTTCCTTAAGGTCCCCAAACATGTACTTATGGTGCTAACCACAAAGTATATACCAAACACTGCCTCGCAGAAGATCACCTTCTGACTTACAGACAGTTCCAGATGACCGGTCTACCAGAAAACCAAATCAGAATAAAGAATATACTCACTTACAATGATGGGGTCCTTGTCTGCCTCCGCAGTGATCCGGTGAGTCGAGGAGTCCCTCCGGGAAATCCCGGGGGTACCCTAGGGAGTCCTGTTCCCAGCAGGTCCTGCAGTCCGGCAGAGAGGTTGTCCCATCTGGGTCACCAAATTGATTCAAAGATCGAAGCCGAAATTCCTTTAAGTGGTACATTCTTTATTGCAGCGCTGGATGCACGGGGGATCTCTCCACCTATCGTGCATACCCAAAGCAGAAAGCAGTCTTGAATTTATACAATCAATCTATCAATATTCTACAAGCACCTATACATATGCATTACCTATTTGTTGAGCCAGCTGGACTTTCTGTCAAGAGACTTGATATCCATTTAAACCCAGAAAATTAAGACGACTTATAGTCCATTGAATACAACTGCCTTTAGTCTCGGTAGCTATTAAGAGATCATCTACATATTGTAACAAAGCACCTTCAGTGTCCGGAGGTATCCATGTTTCGAGTTCCCTTGCTAATTGGTTTCCAAAAATAGTGGGGCTATTCTTGAATCCTTGAGGTAGTAATGTCCACGTAAGCTGCGTCCTTCTGCCTGAATCGGGATTTTCCCATTCAAAGGCGAATAGGTTTTGGCTTTCTGTGGCTAAGCCTAGGCAGAAGAAGGCATCTTTTAAATCCCGTACGGTAAACCAGACTTGACTATTCTTTAATTTAGTCAGCAAAGTATAAGGGTTTGCCACTACTGGTTGTATATCCTCAGTGATTTTATTTATGGCCCTCAAATCCTGAACTAGCCTATAGCTTTTTCATCTGCCTTTTTAATTGGCAATATGGGTGCATTGTATTCTGATTCGCATTCAAGCAATAATCCATACTGTAAACATTTATCAATTATCTCTTTAATTCCTTTCCTATCTTCTATCCTCAAAGGATATTACTTAACCTTAACGGGTTTCTCTCCTGGCTTTAATTTAATAATTATTAAGGTCACATTTTTAGCTCTTCCAGGGACTTCGGTAGCCCAAACTCCTGGACATACTTGATCTGTGATCTCTAAAGGTATTTCACTTTTAGGGTCACTTTGTATTAGTGCCAAGCTTAACACATTTATTAGTTGTTCTTCTCCTCTTCTTAATTCCATTTTCCCTTTTTCAAAGACAATTGCTGCTCCTACTTGCTCTAATAAATCTCTACCTAAGAGTGCCCATGAGGAGCTAGGCATAGATCAAAATCTGTGTATGCCCCATTGTTTCCCTAACTTGTACTTCAAAGGTTCACAAAAATAAGCCTTTTCGGTTACACCTTGTCCTGGTTTCAGTTAGAACAGAGTTAATTTTCTTCCTAGTAGCTGGTAGAATGCTATGTTTTGGCTTAGGATGAGAAGAGTGCTGATAACACCCTGATGTTTTAATTGTTGCAGAGCAATGCTTATACCAAGCCAAGGACATCTCAGCTTCTTGCTCTGTCCTGCCAACAGGCAGGCTGGGGGTGCAGGAAGAGCTGGGAGGGGACAGACCCAGGACAGGTGACCCAAACTAGCCAAAGGGGTATTCCATAGCATCTGACGTCAGGCTAAACAATACATAGGGGTGGCTAGCCAGGGGGAGGGGGCCGGACTACTCGGGGTTAGGCTGGGCATCGGTCAGCGGGTGGTGAGCAATTGCATCGTGCATCACTTGTTTGTACACATTATTAGTAGTGGTACTATTATCATCATTGTATTATTATTTTTATTATTATTATTATTGTTATTATTATTATTATTATTATTATTATTATTTTGTCTTATTAAACTGTCTTTATCTCAACTCACGGGCTTCACTTTCCATTTCTCTCCCCCGTCCCAGAGAGGGAGGGGGAGGGTGAGCGAACAGCTGCGTGGTGTTTAGCTGCCGGCCGGGTTAAACCATGACACACCTTTTACCCTAACATAATAATTCTGTGAAGGCATTCATGCTTGATTTAGAACTGAATACGTTGCCCCATAGCAATAAGAAATTTCACTTCCATTCCTCCCCTAGCTTCATTATAACCAGTGGAGGATCCGCTAGGGTAGATTCCCCAGGTCCCCGTTATTCCTGTTGAAATCAGGGGTTGATTACCCTAGGAAAAGGCTAGTCAATTTGTCCTCCAAAGCCAGGTCCAAAACGTTTTGTTTTATTTATTTATTTATTTATTTATTTTCCTTACATTTCAGAGTTGGTCCAAAAATTCCATAGGGCTTTCTTTTAGACCTTGTTGGAAGCATATTCTCAATTCCCAATTCATCCAGGTTTTAGTATTTACTTAACCGTTCATAATTTTCAGGATGATTCGGGTCTTAGTGGGGGTCGGTCAGGGGAATGCAATTGTCCACAGTTCCCTGAACGGTCCCATCAGCAATCTGAGCTCGCACATGAACTCAGGTTGTTTTAAGAGTTGACTGCTTTTCTGTTTCTGTGACAACTCTCTCGGACCGATCATGGTCCCTTTGCCCTAAAGGGCTAACACCCATGATTTTAAGATCTCTGCCTCGGGCAGAGGCAGAACTATTAACATTCCTACATCCTCTTTCCCTGCTCATTCAACTTCAAACACCTTTAACACTTTCAACAACCCTTTTAACACTTCCTTTATCTTTCTCCAGCCTCTACTTCTCTAATGCCAACATCAAAGGTTCAGTCAGGGGCCAACTTAATTCCGTACCTTTTCCCACCAAGATGCTTAAACATCAGTATACAACATTTCATCCTGTTCTGCTTCTCAAAAAACAACATTAACTGTAGCAAAACATTATAGTTTAAAGTTCCATTTAGGGGCCACTTTTCTCCACATTCCAGCTTATAAAGCGGCCACCACTGATTACGATATTTTATCAATGTTTTCCTGTTCACACTTCCACCGGCAGATCCTCCAATATCCTTCCAGTGACTTAAAACACATCCTAACACACTTGTCTTTAAAATTTCACTGCTTGTTTGCCCCCCCAGTTTCCAGTTTACACTTTCAGAATACACGTTACTTACAAAAGCGTATCACAAAACGTATCACTCACAAAAATACGGGCACGCAATATCTTTCAGTAGCGATGTCACAAAACTACTATTCCCAGCAATATTGCCAAAATCACAGTAACAATAGTCAGAGTCAAATTCCACATGCGATAAGTCAGAAAACCGAACTGTGTAACACCGTAACGATATCTTTCTTATAACAATGCCTCAAACCTACTATTACCACCAGGAAAATAGCCAAAATCGCAGTAACAATAACCAGAGTTAAATACCATACTCCATGAGTCAGAAAACCGAAATAGACAACACAATTCCAGATGGACCTTAAAGCGAGCTCCTTCCTTAAGGTCCCCAAACATGTACTTATGGTGCTAACCACAAAGTATATACCAAACACTGCCTCGCAGAAGATCACCTTCTGACTTACAGACAGTTCCAGATGACCGGTCTACCAGAAAACCAAATCAGAATAAAGAATATACTCACTTACAATGATGGGGTCCTTGTCTGCCTCCGCAGTGATCCGGTGAGTCGAGGAGTCCCTCCGGGAAATCCCGGGGGTACCCTAGGGAGTCCTGTTCCCAGCAGGTCCTGCAGTCCGGCAGAGAGGTTGTCCCATCTGGGTCACCAAATTGATTCAAAGATCGAAGCCGAAATTCCTTTAAGTGGTACATTCTTTATTGCAGCGCTGGATGCACGGGGGATCTCTCCACCTATCGTGCATACCCAAAGCAGAAAGCAGTCTTGAATTTATACAATCAATCTATCAATATTCTACAAGCACCTATACATATGCATTACCTATTTGTTGAGCCAGCTGGACTTTCTGTCAAGAGACTTGATATCCATTTAAACCCAGAAAATTAAGACGACTTATAGTCCATTGAATACAACTGCCTTTAGTCTCGGTAGCTATTAAGAGATCATCTACATATTGTAACAAAGCACCTTCAGTGTCCGGAGGTATCCATGTTTCGAGTTCCCTTGCTAATTGGTTTCCAAAAATAGTGGGGCTATTCTTGAATCCTTGAGGTAGTAATGTCCACGTAAGCTGCGTCCTTCTGCCTGAATCGGGATTTTCCCATTCAAAGGCGAATAGGTTTTGGCTTTCTGTGGCTAAGCCTAGGCAGAAGAAGGCATCTTTTAAATCCCGTACGGTAAACCAGACTTGACTATTCTTTAATTTAGTCAGCAAAGTATAAGGGTTTGCCACTACTGGTTGTATATCCTCAGTGATTTTATTTATGGCCCTCAAATCCTGAACTAGCCTATAGCTTTTTCATCTGCCTTTTTAATTGGCAATATGGGTGCATTGTATTCTGATTCGCATTCAAGCAATAATCCATACTGTAAACATTTATCAATTATCTCTTTAATTCCTTTCCTATCTTCTATCCTCAAAGGATATTACTTAACCTTAACGGGTTTCTCTCCTGGCTTTAATTTAATAATTATTAAGGTCACATTTTTAGCTCTTCCAGGGACTTCGGTAGCCCAAACTCCTGGACATACTTGATCTGTGATCTCTAAAGGTATTTCACTTTTAGGGTCACTTTGTATTAGTGCCAAGCTTAACACATTTATTAGTTGTTCTTCTCCTCTTCTTAATTCCATTTTCCCTTTTTCAAAGACAATTGCTGCTCCTACTTGCTCTAATAAATCTCTACCTAAGAGTGCCCATGAGGAGCTAGGCATAGATAAAAATCTGTGTATGCCCCATTGTTTCCCTAACTTGTACTTCAAAGGTTCACAAAAATAAGCCTTTTCGGTTACACCTTGTCCTGGTTTCAGTTAGAACAGAGTTAATTTTCTTCCTAGTAGCTGGTAGAATGCTATGTTTTGGCTTAGGATGAGAAGAGTGCTGATAACACCCTGATGTTTTAATTGTTGCAGAGCAATGCTTATACCAAGCCAAGGACATCTCAGCTTCTTGCTCTGTCCTGCCAACAGGCAGGCTGGGGGTGCAGGAAGAGCTGGGAGGGGACAGACCCAGGACAGGTGACCCAAACTAGCCAAAGGGGTATTCCATAGCATCTGACGTCAGGCTAAACAATACATAGGGGTGGCTAGCCAGGGGGAGGGGGCCGGACTACTCGGGGTTAGGCTGGGCATCGGTCAGCGGGTGGTGAGCAATTGCATCGTGCATCACTTGTTTGTACACATTAGTAGTAGTGGTACTATTATCATCATTGTATTATTATTTTTATTATTATTATTATTGTTATTATTATTATTATTATTATTATTATTATTTTGTCTTATTAAACTGTCTTTATCTCAACTCACGGGCTTCACTTTCCATTTCTCTCCCCCGTCCCAGAGAGGGAGGGGGAGGGTGAGCGAACAGCTGCGTGGTGTTTAGCTGCCGGCCGGGTTAAACCATGACACACCTTTTACCCTAACATAATAATTCTGTGAAGGCATTCATGCTTGATTTAGAACTGAATACGTTGCCCCATAGCAATAAGAAATTTCACTTCCATTCCTCCCCTAGCTTCATTATAACCAGTGGAGGATCCGCTAGGGTAGATTCCCCAGGTCCCCGTTATTCCTGTTGAAATCAGGGGTTGATTACCCTAGGAAAAGGCTAGTCAATTTGTCCTCCAAAGCCAGGTCCAAAACGTTTTGTTTTATTTATTTATTTATTTATTTATTTTCCTTACATTTCAGAGTTGGTCCAAAAATTCCATAGGGCTTTCTTTTAGACCTTGTTGGAAGCATATTCTCAATTCCCAATTCATCCAGGTTTTAGTATTTACTTAACCGTTCATAATTTTCAGGATGATTCGGGTCTTAGTGGGGGTCGGTCAGGGGAATGCAATTGTCCACAGTTCCCTGAACAGTCCCATCAGCAATCTGAGCTCGCACATGAACTCAGGTTGTTTTAAGAGTTGACTGCTTTTCTGTTTCTGTGACAACTCTCTCGGACCGATCATGGTCCCTTTGCCCTAAAGGGCTAACACCCATGATTTTAAGATCTCTGCCTCGGGCAGAGGCAGAACTATTAACATTCCTACATCCTCTTTCCCTGCTCATTCAACTTCAAACACCTTTAACACTTTCAACAACCCTTTTAACACTTCCTTTATCTTTCTCCAGCCTCTACTTCTCTAATGCCAACATCAAAGGTTCAGTCAGGGGCCAACTTAATTCCGTACCTTTTCCCACCAAGATGCTTAAACATCAGTATACAACATTTCATCCTGTTCTGCTTCTCAAAAAACAACATTAACTGTAGCAAAACATTATAGTTTAAAGTTCCATTTAGGGGCCACTTTTCTCCACATTCCAGCTTATAAAGCGGCCACCACTGATTACGATATTTTATCAATGTTTTCCTGTTCACACTTCCACCGGCAGATCCTCCAATATCCTTCCAGTGACTTAAAACACATCCTAACACACTTGTCTTTAAAATTTCACTGCTTGTTTGCCCCCCCAGTTTCCAGTTTACACTTTCAGAATACACGTTACTTACAAAAGCGTATCACAAAACGTATCACTCACAAAAATACGGGCACGCAATATCTTTCAGTAGCGATGTCACAAAACTACTATTCCCAGCAATATTGCCAAAATCACAGTAACAATAGTCAGAGTCAAATTCCACATGCGATAAGTCAGAAAACCGAACTGTCTAACACCGTAACGATATCTTTCTTATAACAATGCCTCAAACCTACTATTACCACCAGGAAAATAGCCAAAATCGCAGTAACAATAACCAGAGTTAAATACCATACTCCATGAGTCAGAAAACCGAAATAGACAACACAATTCCAGATGGACCTTAAAGCGAGCTCCTTCCTTAAGGTCCCCAAACATGTACTTATGGTGCTAACCACAAAGTATATACCAAACACTGCCTCGCAGAAGATCACCTTCTGACTTACAGACAGTTCCAGATGACCGGTCTACCAGAAAACCAAATCAGAATAAAGAATATACTCACTTACAATGATGGGGTCCTTGTCTGCCTGCGCAGTGATCCGGTGAGTCGAGGAGTCCCTCCGGGAAATCCCGGGGGTACCCTAGGGAGTCCTGTTCCCAGCAGGTCCTGCAGTCCGGCAGAGAGGTTGTCCCATCTGGGTCACCAAATTGATTCAAAGATCGAAGCCGAAATTCCTTTAAGTGGTACATTCTTTATTGCAGCGCTGGATGCACGGGGGATCTCTCCACCTATCGTGCATACCCAAAGCAGAAAGCAGTCTTGAATTTATACAATCAATCTATCAATATTCTACAAGCACCTATACATATGCATTACCTATTTGTTGAGCCAGCTGGACTTTCTGTCAAGAGACTTGATATCCATTTAAACCCAGAAAATTAAGACGACTTATAGTCCATTGAATACAACTGCCTTTAGTCTCGGTAGCTATTAAGAGATCATCTACATATTGTAACAAAGCACCTTCAGTGTCCGGAGGTATCCATGTTTCGAGTTCCCTTGCTAATTGGTTTCCAAAAATAGTGGGGCTATTCTTGAATCCTTGAGGTAGTAATGTCCACGTAAGCTGCGTCCTTCTGCCTGAATCGGGATTTTCCCATTCAAAGGCGAATAGGTTTTGGCTTTCTGTGGCTAAGCCTAGGCAGAAGAAGGCATCTTTTAAATCCCGTACGGTAAACCAGACTTGACTATTCTTTAATTTAGTCAGCAAAGTATAAGGGTTTGCCACTACTGGTTGTATATCCTCAGTGATTTTATTTATGGCCCTCAAATCCTGAACTAGCCTATAGCTTTTTCATCTGCCTTTTTAATTGGCAATATGGGTGCATTGTATTCTGATTCGCATTCAAGCAATAATCCATACTGTAAACATTTATCAATTATCTCTTTAATTCCTTTCCTATCTTCTATCCTCAAAGGATATTACTTAACCTTAACGGGTTTCTCTCCTGGCTTTAATTTAATAATTATTAAGGTCACATTTTTAGCTCTTCCAGGGACTTCGGTAGCCCAAACTCCTGGACATACTTGATCTGTGATCTCTAAAGGTATTTCACTTTTAGGGTCACTTTGTATTAGTGCCAAGCTTAACACATTTATTAGTTGTTCTTCTCCTCTTCTTAATTCCATTTTCCCTTTTTCAAAGACAATTGCTGCTCCTACTTGCTCTAATAAATCTCTACCTAAGAGTGCCCATGAGGAGCTAGGCATAGATAAAAATCTGTGTATGCCCCATTGTTTCCCTAACTTGTACTTCAAAGGTTCACAAAAATAAGCCTTTTCGGTTACACCTTGTCCTGGTTTCAGTTAGAACAGAGTTAATTTTCTTCCTAGTAGCTGGTAGAATGCTATGTTTTGGCTTAGGATGAGAAGAGTGCTGATAACACCCTGATGTTTTAATTGTTGCAGAGCAATGCTTATACCAAGCCAAGGACATCTCAGCTTCTTGCTCTGTCCTGCCAACAGGCAGGCTGGGGGTGCAGGAAGAGCTGGGAGGGGACAGACCCAGGACAGGTGACCCAAACTAGCCAAAGGGGTATTCCATAGCATCTGACGTCAGGCTAAACAATACATAGGGGTGGCTAGCCAGGGGGAGGGGGCCGGACTACTCGGGGTTAGGCTGGGCATCGGTCAGCGGGTGGTGAGCAATTGCATCGTGCATCACTTGTTTGTACACATTAGTAGTAGTGGTACTATTATCATCATTGTATTATTATTTTTATTATTATTATTATTGTTATTATTATTATTATTATTATTATTATTATTATTTTGTCTTATTAAACTGTCTTTATCTCAACTCACGGGCTTCACTTTCCATTTCTCTCCCCCGTCCCAGAGAGGGAGGGGGAGGGTGAGCGAACAGCTGCGTGGTGTTTAGCTGCCGGCCGGGTTAAACCACGACACACCTTTTACCCTAACATAATAATTCTGTGAAGGCATTCATGCTTGATTTAGAACTGAATACGTTGCCCCATAGCAATAAGAAATTTCACTTCCATTCCTCCCCTAGCTTCATTATAACCAGTGGAGGATCCGCTAGGGTAGATTCCCCAGGTCCCCGTTATTCCTGTTGAAATCAGGGGTTGATTACCCTAGGAAAAGGCTAGTCAATTTGTCCTCCAAAGCCAGGTCCAAAACGTTTTGTTTTATTTATTTATTTATTTATTTATTTTCCTTACATTTCAGAGTTGGTCCAAAAATTCCATAGGGCTTTCTTTTAGACCTTGTTGGAAGCATATTCTCAATTCCCAATTCATCCAGGTTTTAGTATTTACTTAACCGTTCATAATTTTCAGGATGATTCGGGTCTTAGTGGGGGTCGGTCAGGGGAATGCAATTGTCCACAGTTCCCTGAACGGTCCCATCAGCAATCTGAGCTCGCACATGAACTCAGGTTGTTTTAAGAGTTGACTGCTTTTCTGTTTCTGTGACAACTCTCTCGGACCGATCATGGTCCCTTTGCCCTAAAGGGCTAACACCCATGATTTTAAGATCTCTGCCTCGGGCAGAGGCAGAACTATTAACATTCCTACATCCTCTTTCCCTGCTCATTCAACTTCAAACACCTTTAACACTTTCAACAACCCTTTTAACACTTCCTTTATCTTTCTCCAGCCTCTACTTCTCTAATGCCAACATCAAAGGTTCAGTCAGGGGCCAACTTAAGTCCGTACCTTTTCCCACCAAGATGCTGAAACATCAGTATACAACATTTCATCCTGTTCTGCTTCTCAAAAAACAACATTAACTGTAGCAAAACATTATAGTTTAAAGTTCCATTTAGGGGCCACTTTTCTCCACATTCCAGCTTATAAAGCGGCCACCACTGATTACGATATTTTATCAATGTTTTCCTGTTCACACTTCCACCGGCAGATCCTCCAATATCCTTCCAGTGACTTAAAACACATCCTAACACACTTGTCTTTAAAATTTCACTGCTTGTTTGCCCCCCCAGTTTCCAGTTTACACTTTCAGAATACACATGTTACTTACAAAAGCGTATCACAAAACGTATCACTCACAAAAATACGGGCACGCAATATCTTTCAGTAGCGATGTCACAAAACTACTATTCCCAGCAATATTGCCAAAATCACAGTAACAATAGTCAGAGTCAAATTCCACATGCGATAAGTCAGAAAACCGAACTGTCTAACACCGTAACGATATCTTTCTTATAACAATGCCTCAAACCTACTATTACCACCAGGAAAATAGCCAAAATCGCAGTAACAATAACCAGAGTTAAATACCATACTCCATGAGTCAGAAAACCGAAATAGACAACACAATTCCAGATGGACCTTAAAGCGAGCTCCTTCCTTAAGGTCCCCAAACATGTACTTATGGTGCTAACCACAAAGTATATACCAAACACTGCCTCGCAGAAGATCACCTTCTGACTTACAGACAGTTCCAGATGACCGGTCTACCAGAAAACCAAATCAGAATAAAGAATATACTCACTTACAATGATGGGGTCCTTGTCTGCCTCCGCAGTGATCCGGTGAGTCGAGGAGTCCCTCCGGGAAATCCCGGGGGTACCCTAGGGAGTCCTGTTCCCAGCAGGTCCTGCAGTCCGGCAGAGAGGTTGTCCCATCTGGGTCACCAAATTGATTCAAAGATCGAAGCCGAAATTCCTTTAAGTGGTACATTCTTTATTGCAGCGCTGGATGCACGGGGGATCTCTCCACCTATCGTGCATACCCAAAGCAGAAAGCAGTCTTGAATTTATACAATCAATCTATCAATATTCTACAAGCACCTATACATATGCATTACCTATTTGTTGAGCCAGCTGGACTTTCTGTCAAGAGACTTGATATCCATTTAAACCCAGAAAATTAAGACGACTTATAGTCCATTGAATACAACTGCCTTTAGTCTCGGTAGCTATTAAGAGATCATCTACATATTGTAACAAAGCACCTTCAGTGTCCGGAGGTATCCATGTTTCGAGTTCCCTTGCTAATTGGTTTCCAAAAATAGTGGGGCTATTCTTGAATCCTTGAGGTAGTAATGTCCACGTAAGCTGCGTCCTTCTGCCTGAATCGGGATTTTCCCATTCAAAGGCGAATAGGTTTTGGCTTTCTGTGGCTAAGCCTAGGCAGAAGAAGGCATCTTTTAAATCCCGTACGGTAAACCAGACTTGACTATTCTTTAATTTAGTCAGCAAAGTATAAGGGTTTGCCACTACTGGATGTATATCCTCAGTGATTTTATTTATGGCCCTCAAATCCTGAACTAGCCTATAGCTTTTTCATCTGCCTTTTTAATTGGCAATATGGGTGCATTGTATTCTGATTCGCATTCAAGCAATAATCCATACTGTAAACATTTATCAATTATCTCTTTAATTCCTTTCCTATCTTCTATCCTCAAAGGATATTACTTAACCTTAACGGGTTTCTCTCCTGGCTTTAATTTAATAATTATTAAGGTCACATTTTTAGCTCTTCCAGGGACTTCGGTAGCCCAAACTCCTGGACATACTTGATCTGTGATCTCTAAAGGTATTTCACTTTTAGGGTCACTTTGTATTAGTGCCAAGCTTAACACATTTATTAGTTGTTCTTCTCCTCTTCTTAATTCCATTTTCCCTTTTTCAAAGACAATTGCTGCTCCTACTTGCTCTAATAAATCTCTACCTAAGAGTGCCCATGAGGAGCTAGGCATAGATCAAAATCTGTGTATGCCCCATTGTTTCCCTAACTTGTACTTCAAAGGTTCACAAAAATAAGCCTTTTCGGTTACACCTTGTCCTGGTTTCAGTTAGAACAGAGGTAATTTTCTTCCTAGTAGCTGGTAGAATGCTATGGTTTGGCTTAGGATGAGAAGAGTGCTGATAACACCCCGATGTTTTAATTGTTGCAGAGCAGTGCTTATACCAAGCCAAGGACATCTCAGCTTCTTGCTCTGTCCTGCCAACAGGCAGGCTGGGGGTGCAGGAAGAGCTGGGAGGGGACAGACCCAGGACAGGTGACCCAAACTAGCCAAAGGGGTATTCCATAGCATCTGACGTCAGGCTAAACAATACATAGGGGTGGCTAGCCAGGGGGAGGGGGCCGGACTACTCGGGGTTAGGCTGGGCATCGGTCAGCGGGTGGTGAGCAATTGCATCGTGCATCACTTGTTTGTACACATTATTAGTAGTGGTACTATTATCATCATTGTATTATTATTTTTATTATTATTATTATTGTTATTATTATTATTATTATTATTATTATTATTTTGTCTTATTAAACTGTCTTTATCTCAACTCACGGGCTTCACTTTCCATTTCTCTCCCCCGTCCCAGAGAGGGAGGGGGAGGGTGAGCGAACAGCTGCGTGGTGTTTAGCTGCCGGCCGGGTTAAACCATGACACACCTTTTACCCTAACATAATAATTCTGTGAAGGCATTCATGCTTGATTTAGAACTGAATACGTTGCCCCATAGCAATAAGAAATTTCACTTCCATTCCTCCCCTAGCTTCATTATAACCAGTGGAGGATCCGCTAGGGTAGATTCCCCAGGTCCCCGTTATTCCTGTTGAAATCAGGGGTTGATTACCCTAGAAAAAGGCTAGTCAATTTGTCCTCCAAAGCCAGGTCCAAAACGTTTTGTTTTATTTATTTATTTATTTATTTATTTTCCTTACATTTCAGAGTTGGTCCAAAAATTCCATAGGGCTTTCTTTTAGACCTTGTTGGAAGCATATTCTCAATTCCCAATTCATCCAGGTTTTAGTATTTACTTAACCGTTCATAATTTTCAGGATGATTCGGGTCTTAGTGGGGGTCGGTCAGGGGAATGCAATTGTCCACAGTTCCCTGAACGGTCCCATCAGCAATCTGAGCTCGCACATGAACTCAGGTTGTTTTAAGAGTTGACTGCTTTTCTGTTTCTGTGACAACTCTCTCGGACCGATCATGGTCCCTTCGCCCTAAAGGGCTAACACCCATGATTTTAAGATCTCTGCCTCAGGCAGAGGCAGAACTATTAACATTCCTACATCCTCTTTCCCTGCTCATTCAACTTCAAACACCTTTAACACTTTCAACAACCCTTTTAACACTTCCTTTATCTTTCTCCAGCCTCTACTTCTCTAATGCCAACATCAAAGGTTCAGTCAGGGGCCAACTTAAGTCCGTACCTTTTCCCACCAAGATGCTGAAACATCAGTATACAACATTTCATCCTGTTCTGCTTCTCAAAAAACAACATTAACTGTAGCAAAACATTATAGTTTAAAGTTCCATTTAGGGGCCACTTTTCTCCACATTCCAGCTTATAAAGCGGCCACCACTGATTACGATATTTTATCAATGTTTTCCTGTTCACACTTCCACCGGCAGATCCTCCAATATCCTTCCAGTGACTTAAAACACATCCTAACACACTTGTCTTTAAAATTTCACTGCTTGTTTGCCCCCCCAGTTTCCAGTTTACACTTTCAGAATACACGTTACTTACAAAAGCGTATCACAAAACGTATCACTCACAAAAATACGGGCACGCAATATCTTTCAGTAGCGATGTCACAAAACTACTATTCCCAGCAATATTGCCAAAATCACAGTAACAATAGTCAGAGTCAAATTCCACATGCGATAAGTCAGAAAACCGAACTGTGTAACACCGTAACGATATCTTTCTTATAACAATGCCTCAAACCTACTATTACCACCAGGAAAATAGCCAAAATCGCAGTAACAATAACCAGAGTTAAATACCATACTCCATGAGTCAGAAAACCGAAATAGACAACACAATTCCAGATGGACCTTAAAGCGAGCTCCTTCCTTAAGGTCCCCAAACATGTACTTATGGTGCTAACCACAAAGTATATACCAAACACTGCCTCGCAGAAGATCACCTTCTGACTTACAGACAGTTCCAGATGACCGGTCTACCAGAAAACCAAACCAGAATAAAGAATATACTCACTTACAATGATGGGGTCCTTGTCTGCCTCCGCAGTGATCCGGTGAGTCGAGGAGTCCCTCCGGGAAATCCCGGGGGTACCCTAGGGAGTCCTGTTCCCAGCAGGTCCTGCAGTCCGGCAGAGAGGTTGTCCCATCTGGGTCGCCAAATTGATTCAAAGATCGAAGCCGAAATTCCTTTAAGTGGTATATTCTTTATTGCAGCGCTGGATGCACGGGGGATCTCTCCACCTATCGTGCATACCCAAAGCAGAAAGCAGTCTTGAATTTATACAATCAATCTATCAATATTCTACAAGCACCTATACATATGCATTACCTATCCCCGCCTTCCCTCGCTTCTCATGCTAATTAGCCTTTTGGCACCTTGTGCCTGCACAGAGCCTTCCAAGAATTGTGGGCAGGGGTCTTTGGGACGTGGGCAGGGGTCTTTGGGAGCAAGACCCCGAGTCTTCCTCACAGTGTACTTTTCACCTTTGGTCAGGAATCTGCTGAATTGGCATGTTTCTTAATTGCAAGAGCTGGTTGTTGCTAATTCTCCCGTTTGTTGTATCTTTATAATGAATTCCAATGTCCAGTTTCGAGAGTTATAGTCCTTACATTCGTTTCTCTGTCCGCCTGCCGCTTCCTTATCATGAGTTCCAGTGTCTTGTTTCGAGATATACAGTCCTTGTCTGGGGATTGTCCTTGCCTCCCCAATACCTCCTTAATCAATCCCCCCTTTTCTTTTCCCAGGCAAATTCTTTTGCATCAGATACTTTCATTATTTACAGTAACACAACAAAGCAGGCATCTAAACAACATGCACACAAATATTCCTAACACTACTAATACGATTAGAGCAATGAATACTTGTTTCAACCATTGGAAATTGGGCAACCAGGAGGTTCACTTATTCCATAGTTCACTAAAACTCCAGGAAAGATCATCTTTACTGATCTCATGGAGGATCCTTGTCTGCTTCCATATTTCTTCCAGGTCGGTAGAGATCCTTCCACTCTGATCTACATACATTCAACAACTTGTGTTTATTACTGCACAGACTCCCCCTTGAGTGGCCAGTAACAAGTCTAGGGCCATCCGATTTTGTAATACGACCTGTGATAAACTAGATATCTCTTCTTGTTGAGCCTTTATAGCATCCAGAATTTTGTTTTCGAACTTCTCTATAATTGCAGAAATATTAACTATTGCCTTTTCCAATTCACTCACTCCTAACCATGGGATAAACCATCGCACAAAACTATGAAAAGGGGTGTGTCTCTCTACCAATGGATTGTTAATTTTTCATCTGATTCTCCGGATATGATTTCTCAAGTAACCTCGAGGCACTACATCATGTACTGTCATATTGGGGACTACCGCTCCAAGAGTGCAAGTTCCCTTCCAATTCTCAGGCAAGACCTTACGGGCTGTATCATTGCATAGCAAATACCACCCTTTTCCTTCTGGAACCATCCAGATGGTTGAATTTGCCCAGCCGCTAGTCGTACTAATATCAATTGTTCAATTACAAGATGTCTGATTTCCCACAGAAGTAGTATCCGTATTTATACAATGCTGTTTTCCTATACCCTTAGGCGGGTTACACCTTTGTACACATACATAATAGGATTCTAACGGCATGAAGCTACTCACTTCTAGTTCCAAAACTGCTTAATATTTTCGACCCCAAGATGTGTTTTCCCACAAATTAGTCCAAGATAAGTTTGCAGGCAAGGGAATCCCAATTAACGATACACCCTTATTCCCATGCTGTGGCAGATGGGTGCATACCCAACAGTTCGTCTTATGAGTTACTTGAGAAATTGTTTGTATTAAGGTCAGGTGTAAGTTCTCATCCCAAGTTGCCCACCCCAAATCCGAGAACCGCACCCCTGCAATCATTAGGATCTGGAAAACCGTAATTTTGTTGGTCCAATTGGAGTGGTGGTCCATATCCTCGCCGGGGCCTTCTTCACCCTTGAATTGTGGATCCAAGCTGCTTGCTTCTTAATCTTCATGGCGGTGTGTGTTGTCAGTAATACTTGGTATGGTCCCATCCACTTTCCTTCCATTTTTCCTGCACGGGTTGTCCTGAAAAAGTCTTTATATATATATAATCCCCGAGCTTAAAGGGGTGGATTGGTTGATCCAACCCTCTAGCCCTGGTCCCTAAAGCAAATGTATGTACTTTATTTAATTGTTTCTGAAGTTCAGTTATATAAGCATATAAATATTCTGATCCTAACTGCGTTAGGTCCTCTCCACTAAATAGAAATTGCTATGGCCTTCCATATAAGATTTTGAAGGGACTCAAATTTCCTTTTATTCTAGGTTTAACTCTAATTCCAAGTAATGCTAAAGGGAGGGATTGAGGCCATGACGAATTAGCTTCTTATCCAATTTTAGCTATTTATTGTTTAATTAAATGGTTCATTTTTTCTACCTGTCCACTTGCCTGTGGTCTATAAGGAGTATGCAGTTGCCAATCTATCTTTAGAATCTTACTTATCTGTTCTACCACTTGTGCACAAAAATGTGAAACTCTATCAGAAGACATTGCTACTAGAATCCCAAAGCATGCTATTATTTCATTTAACAAGACTTGAACCACTTCTCTTGCTTTGTTTGTTCGACAGGGAAAGGCTTCAGGCCTTCCTGAAAACGTGTCAGTCAGAACCAGTAAATAATGATACCCCCCTTTTCTAGGGAGTTCTGAAAAATCAATTTGCCACTGTTGCCCTGACTAATTTCCTTTACCGATTATTCCAAATTTTATCCTATTCTTGGTATTGGGGTTCTTGTGTAAGCAAATGCTACATTGTTGAGTTACTTGTTTTATCATATCGTCCCACTAATGTCTGACTCAGGCTCTTATGCAGTGTGCCAGCTCCCCAGTGCGTTTTATTGTGTTCTGTAAGAACTATGGGCCATGTCAAACTAGAGGGTATTACTATGTGGTTATCTTTTAAATATACTCATCCATTTGGTTTCATTTTACCTTTCAAATCTTCAATTAATTTTAAGTCTTCTTTTGTATAATTTGGATATAGTTTGGATTTTACCGTCTGGTATCAAAGACAATGCCTTCACCTCAGTTATTTCAGCTGCCTGCTTAGCCTCTGCCAATCGATTTTCCAATTTCAAAATCGGTGTTCCCCTTTTGGTGTCCCTGACAATGCATGATAGCTACCTTTTCTGGTTGTTTTACAGCCTCTAACAATTTTAAAATTTCTTCAGCATACTTTGTGTTTTCACTGAGCGGTCAGCAATCCATGTTCTTTCCAAATTGCTCCATGAGCATGTACCACGCCGAATGTATATTTAGAATCTGTCCAAATATTTACCCTTTTTCCCGCTGCCAGTTCCAATGCTCTCGTGAGAGCAACTATCTCCGCCTTTTGAGCTGATGTTCCAGGGGGTAAAGGCTTAGACTCGATTACCTGCTGAGTAGTTGTTATAGCATATCCAGCTTTACGTTGTCTTTGCGTAACAAAACTGCTCCCATCCGTGAACCAAGTTTCTTCCGCATCTTCCATGGGCTCCTCCTTAAGGTCTGCTCGGCTGGAATACACAGTCTCTATAGTTTCTAAACAATCGTGAATCACAGGTTGTGCCGGAGCATCACTAAGAAAAGAGGCTAGATTCACAATATTAATTATCACAATTTCCACGTCGTCCTGTTCTACCAATATTGCTTGATATTTCAAAATCATCAATTCTTGTTTAAGTTGTTTAAAGACTTTTTGTGCTTCTCCAGTCCAGACTAACTTTGACTGGTTAATCTTTATCAATTCACATAGAGGCTTTACCAATAGTCCATCATTATAAATCCAAAGGCGACACCAACCTGTCATTCCTAAAAAGGTTTGTAGCTCCTTTACCATTTGAGGTTCTGGAGTCCGGCAAATGACATCCTTATGTTCAGTTCCTAGTTCTCATTGTCCTTCCGAAATGTCAAATCCCAGATAGGTCACACTTTGTTGAGCCAGCTGGACTTTCTGTCAAGAGACTTGATATCCATTTAAATCCAGAAAATTAAGACGACTTATAGTCCATTGAATACAACTGCCTTTAGTCTCGGTAGCTATTAAGAGATCATCTACATATTGTAACAAAGCACCTTCAGTGTCCGGAGGTATCCATGTTTCGAGTTCCCTTGCTAATTGGTTTCCAAAAATTGTGGGGCTATTCTTGAATCCTTGAGGTAGTAATGTCCACGTAAGCTGCGTCTTTCTGCCTGAATCGGGATTTTCCCATTCAAAGGCGAATAGGTTTTGGCTTTCTGTGGCTAAGCCTAGGCAGAAGAAAGCATCTTTTAAATCCAGTACGGTAAACCAGACTTGACTATTCTTTAATTTAGTCAGCAAAGTATAAGGGTTTGCCACTGCTGGATGTATATCCTCAGTGATTTTATTTATGGCCCTCAAATCCTGAACTAGCCTATAGCTTTTTCATCTGCCTTTTTAATTGGCAATATGGGTGCATTGTATTCTGATTCGCATTCAAGCAATAATCCATACTGTAAACATTTATCAATTATCTCTTTAATTCCTTTCCTATCTTCTATCCTCAAAGGATATTACTTAACCTTAACGGGTTTCTCTCCTGGCTTTAATTTAATAATTATTAAGGTCACATTTTTAGCTCTTCCAGGGACTTCGGTAGCCCAAACTCCTGGACATACTTGATCTGTGATCTCTAAAGGTATTTCACTTTTAGGGTCACTTTGTATTAGTGCCAAGCTTAACACATTTATTAGTTGTTCTTCTCCTCTTCTTAATTCCATTTTCCCTTTTTCAAAGACAATTGCTGCTCCTACTTGCTCTAATAAATCTCTACCTAAGAGTGCCCATGAGGAGCTAGGCATAGATAAAAATCTGTGTATGCCCCATTGTTTCCCTAACTTGTACTTCAAAGGTTCACAAAAATAAGCCTTTTCGGTTACACCTTGTCCTGGTTTCAGTTAGAACAGAGGTAATTTTCTTCCTAGTAGCTGGTAGAATGCTATGTTTTGGCTTAGGATGAGAAGAGTGCTGATAACACCCCGATGTTTTAATTGTTGCAGAGCAATGCTTATACCAAGCCAAGGACATCTCAGCTTCTTGCTCTGTCGTGCCAACAGGCAGGCTAGGGGTGCAGTAAGAGCTGGGAGGGGACAGACCCAGGACAGGTGACCCAAACTAGCCAAAGGGGTATTCCATAGCATCTGACGTCAGGCTAAACAATACATAGGGGTGGCTAGCCAGGGGGAGGGGGCCGGACTGCTTGGGGTTAGGCTGGGCATCGGTCAGCGGGTGGTGAGCAATTGCATTGTGCATCACTTGTTTGTACACATTATTAGTAGTGGTACTATTATAATCATTGTATTATTATTATTATTATTATTATTATTATTATTATTATTATTATTATTATTATTATTATTATTATTATTATTATTATTATTATTATTATTTTGTCTTATTAAACTGTCTTTATCTCAACTCACAGGCTTCACTTTCCATTTCTCTCCCCCGTCCCAGAGAGGGAGGGGGAGGGTGAGCGAACAGCTGCGTGGTGTTTAGCTGCCGGCCGGGTTAAACCATGACACACCTTTTACCCTAACATAATAATTCTGTGAAGGCATTCATGCTTGATTTAGAACTGAATACGTTGCCCCATAGCAATAAGAAATTTCACTTCCATTCCTCCCCTAGCTTCATTATAACCAGTGGAGGATCCGCTAGGGTAGATTCCCCAGGTCCCCGTTATTCCTGTTGAAATCAGGGGTTGATTACCCTAGGAAAAGGCTAGTCAATTTGTCCTCCAAAGCCAGGTCCAAAACGTTTTGTTTTATTTATTTATTTATTTATTTATTTTCATTACATTTCAGAGTTGGTCCAAAAATTCCATAGGGCTTTCTTTTAGACCTTGTTGGAAGCATATTCTCAATTCCCAATTCATCCAGGTTTTAGTATTTACTTAACCGTTCATAATTTTCAGGATGATTCGGGTCTTAGTGGGGGTCGGTCAGGGGAATGCAATTGTCCACAGTTCCCTGAACGGTCCCATCAGCAATCTGAGCTCGCACATGAACTCAGGTTGTTTTAAGAGTTGACTGCTTTTCTGTTTCTGTGACAACTCTCTCGGACCGATCATGGTCCCTTTGCCCTAAAGGGCTAACACCCATGATTTTAAGATCTCTGCCTCGGGCAGAGGCAGAACTATTAACATTCCTACATCCTCTTTCCCTGCTCATTCAACTTCAAACACCTTTAACATTTTCAACAACCCTTTTAACACTTCCTTTATCTTTCTCCAGCCTGTACTTCTCTAATGCCAACATCAAAGGTTCAGTCAGGGGCCAACTTAATTCCGTACCTTTTCCCACCAAGATGCTGAAACATCAGTATACAACATTTCATCCTGTTCTGCTTCTCAAAAAACAACATTAACTCTAGCAAAACATTATAGTTTAAAGTTCCATTTAGGGGCCACTTTTCTCCACATTCCAGCTTATAAAGCGGCCACCACTGATTACGATATTTTATCAATGTTTTCCTGTTCACACTTCCACCGGCAGATCCTCCAATATCCTTCCAGTGACTTAAAACACATCCTAACACACTTGTCTTTAAAATTTCACTGCTTGTTTGCCCCCCCAGTTTCCAGTTTACACTTTCAGAATACACATGTTACTTACAAAAGTGTATCACAAAACGTATCACTCACAAAAATACGGGCACGCAATATCTTTCAGTAGCGATGTCACAAAACTACTATTCCCAGCAATATTGCCAAAATCACAGTAACAATAGTCAGAGTCAAATTCCACATGCGATAAGTCAGAAAACCGAACTGTGTAACACCGTAACGATATCTTTCTTATAACAATGCCTCAAACCTACTATTACCACCAGGAAAATAGCCAAAATCGCAGTAACAATAACCAGAGTTAAATACCATACTCCATGAGTCAGAAAACCGAAATAGACAACACAATTCCAGATGGACCTTAAAGCGAGCTCCTTCCTTAAGGTCCCCAAACATGTACTTATGGTGCTAACCACAAAGTATATACCAAACACTGCCTCGCAGAAGATCACCATCTGACTTACAGACAGTTCCAGATGACCGGTCTACCAGAAAACCAAACCAGAATAAAGAATATACTCACTTACAATGATGGGGTCCTTGTCTGCCTCCGCAGTGATCCGGTGAGTCGAGGAGTCCCTCCGGGAAATCCCGGGGGTACCCTAGGGAGTCCTGTTCCCAGCAGGTCCTGCAGTCCGGCAGAGAGGTTGTCCCATCTGGGTCACCAAATTGATTCAAAGATCGAAGCCGAAATTCCTTTAAGTGGTACATTCTTTATTGCAGCGCTGGATGCACGGGGGATCTCTCCACCTATCGTGCATACCCAAAGCAGAAAGCAGTCTTGAATTTATACAATCAATCTATCAATATTCTACAAGCACCTATACATATGCATTACCTATTTGTTGAGCCAGCTGGACTTTCTGTCAAGAGACTTGATATCCATTTAAACCCAGAAAATTAAGACGACTTATAGTCCATTGAATACAACTGCCTTTAGTCTCGGTAGCTATTAAGAGATCATCTACATATTGTAACAAAGCACCTTCAGTGTCCGGAGGTATCCATGTTTCGAGTTCCCTTGCTAATTGGTTTCCAAAAATAGTGGGGCTATTCTTGAATCCTTGAGGTAGTAATGTCCACGTAAGCTGCGTCTTTCTGCCTGAATCGGGATTTTCCCATTCAAAGGCGAATAGGTTTTGGCTTTCTGTGGCTAAGCCTAGGCAGAAGAAGGCATCTTTTAAATCCCGTACGGTAAACCAGACTTGACTATTCTTTAATTTAGTCAGCAAAGTATAAGGGTTTGCCACTACTGGATGTATATCCTCAGTGATTTTATTTATGGCCCTCAAATCCTGAACTAGCCTATAGCTTTTTCATCTGCCTTTTTAATTGGCAATATGGGTGCATTGTATTCTGATTCGCATTCAAGCAATAATCCATACTGTAAACATTTATCAATTATCTCTTTAATTCCTTTCCTATCTTCTATCCTCAAAGGATATTACTTAACCTTAACGGGTTTCTCTCCTGGCTTTAATTTAATAATTATTAAGGTCACATTTTTAGCTCTTCCAGGGACTTCGGTAGCCCAAACTCCTGGACATACTTGATCTGTGATCTCTAAAGGTATTTCACTTTTAGGGTCACTTTGTATTAGTGCCAAGCTTAACACATTTATTAGTTGTTCTTCTCCTCTTCTTAATTCCATTTTCCCTTTTTCAAAGACAATTGCTGCTCCTACTTGCTCTAATAAATCTCTACCTAAGAGTGCCCATGAGGAGCTAGGCATAGATAAAACTCTGTGTATGCCCCATTGTTTCCCTAACTTGTACTTCAAAGGTTCACAAAAATAAGCCTTTTCGGTTACACCTTGTCCTGGTTTCAGTTAGAACAGAGGTAATTTTCTTCCTAGTAGCTGGTAGAATGCTATGTTTTGGCTTAGGATGAGAAGAGTGCTGAAAACACCCCGATGTTTTAATTGTTGCAGAGCAGTTCTTATACCAAGCCAAGGACATCTCAGCTTCTTGCTCTGTCCTGCCAACAGGCAGGCTGGGGGTGCAGGAAGAGCTGGGAGGGGACAGACCCAGGACAGGTGACCCAAACTAGCCAAAGGGGTATTCCATAGCATCTGACGTCAGGCTAAACAATACATAGGGGTGGCTAGCCAGGGGGAGGGGGCCGGACTACTCGGGGTTAGGCTGGGCATCGGTCAGCGGGTGGTGAGCAATTGCATCGTGCATCACTTGTTTGTACACATTAGTAGTAGTGGTACTATTATCATCATTGTATTATTATTTTTATTATTATTATTATTGTTATTATTATTATTATTATTTTGTCTTATTAAACTGTCTTTATCTCAACTCACGGGCTTCACTTTCCATTTCTCTCCCCCGTCCCAGAGAGGGAGGGGGAGGGTGAGCGAACAGCTGCGTGGTGTTTAGCTGCCGGCCGGGTTAAACCATGACACACCTTTTACCCTAACATAATAATTCTGTGAAGGCATTCATGCTTGATTTAGAACTGAATACGTTGCCCCATAGCAATAAGAAATTTCACTTCCATTCCTCCCCTAGCTTCATTATAACCAGTGGAGGATCCGCTAGGGTAGATTCCCCAGGTCCCCGTTATTCCTGTTGAAATCAGGGGTTGATTACCCTAGGAAAAGGCTAGTCAATTTGTCCTCCAAAGCCAGGTCCAAAATGTTTTGTTTTATTTATTTATTTATTTATTTATTTTCCTTACATTTCAGAGTTGGTCCAAAAATTCCATAGGGCTTTCTTTTAGACCTTGTTGGAAGCATATTCTCAATTCCCAATTCATCCAGGTTTTAGTATTTACTTAACCGTCCATAATTTTCAGGATGATTCGGGTCTTAGTGGGGGTCGGTCAGGGGAATGCAATTGTCCACAGTTCCCTGAACGGTCCCATCAGCAATCTGAGCTCGCACATGAACTCAGGTTGTTTTAAGAGTTGACTGCTTTTCTGTTTCTGTGACAACTCTCTCGGACCGATCATGGTCCCTTTGCCCTAAAGGGCTAACACCCATGATTTTAAGATCTCTGCCTCAGGCAGAGGCAGAACTATTAACATTCCTACATCCTCTTTCCCTGCTCATTCAACTTCAAACACCTTTAACACTTTCAACAACCCTTTTAACACTTCCTTTATCTTTCTCCAGCCTCTACTTCTCTAATGCCAACATCAAAGGTTCAGTCAGGGGCCAACTTAAGTCCGTACCTTTTCCCACCAAGATGCTGAAACATCAGTATACAACATTTCATCCTGTTCTGCTTCTCAAAAAACAACATTAACTGTAGCAAAACATTATAGTTTAAAGTTCCATTTAGGGGCCACTTTTCTCCACATTCCAGCTTATAAAGCGGCCACCACTGATTACGATATTTTATCAATGTTTTCCTGTTCACACTTCCACCGGCAGATCCTCCAATATCCTTCCAGTGACTTAAAACACATCCTAACACACTTGTCTTTAAAATTTCACTGCTTGTTTGCCCCCCCAGTTTCCAGTTTACACTTTCAGAATACACGTTACTTACAAAAGCGTATCACAAAACGTATCACTCACAAAAATACGGGCACGCAATATCTTTCAGTAGCGATGTCACAAAACTACTATTCCCAGCAATATTGCCAAAATCACAGTAACAATAGTCAGAGTCAAATTCCACATGCGATAAGTCAGAAAACCGAACCGTGTAACACCGTAACGATATCTTTCTTATAACAATGCCTCAAACCTACTATTACCACCAGGAAAATAGCCAAAATCGCAGTAACAATAACCAGAGTTAAATACCATACTCCATGAGTCAGAAAACCGAAATAGACAACACAATTCCAGATGGACCTTAAAGCGAGCTCCTTCCTTAAGGTCCCCAAACATGTACTTATGGTGCTAACCACAAAGTATATACCAAACACTGCCTCGCAGAAGATCACCTTCTGACTTACAGACAGTTCCAGATGACCGGTCTACCAGAAAACCAAACCAGAATAAAGAATATACTCACTTACAATGATGGGGTCCTTGTCTGCCTCCGCAGTGATCTGGTGAGTTGAGGAGTCCCTCTGGGAAATCCCGGGGGTACCCTAGGGAGTCCTGTTCCCAGCAGGTCCTGCAGTCCGGCAGAGAGGTTGTCCCATCTGGGTCACCAAATTGATTCAAAGATCGACGCCGAAATTCCTTTAAGTGGTACATTCTTTATTGCAGCGCTGGATGCACGGGGGATCTCTCCACCTATCGTGCATACCCAAAGCAGAAAGCAGTCTTGAATTTATACAATCAATCTATCAATATTCTACAAGCACCTATACATATGCATTACCTATTTGTTGAGCCAGCTGGACTTTCTGTCAAGCGACTTGATATCCATTTAAACCCAGAAAATTAAGACGACTTATAGTCCATTGAATACAACTGCCTTTAGTCTCGGTAGCTATTAAGAGATCATCTACATATTGTAACAAAGCACCTTCAGTGTCCGGAGGTATCCATGTTTCGAGTTCCCTTGCTAATTGGTTTCCAAAAATAGTGGGGCTATTCTTGAATCCTTGAGGTAGTAATGTCCACGTAAGCTGCGTCTTTCTGCCTGAATCGGGATTTTCCCATTCAAAGGCGAATAGGTTTTGGCTTTCTGTGGCTAAGCCTAGGCAGAAGAAGGCATCTTTTAAATCCAGTACGGTAAACCAGACTTGACTATTCTTTAATTTAGTCAGCAAAGTATAAGGGTTTGCCACTACTGGATGTATACCCTCAGTGATTTTATTTATGGCCCTCAAATCCTGAACTAGCCTATAGCTTTTTCATCTGCCTTTTTAATTGGCAATATGGGTGCATTGTATTCTGATTCGCATTCAAGCAATAATCCATACTGTAAACATTTATCAATTATCTCTTTAATTCCTTTCCTATCTTCTATCCTCAAAGGATATTACTTAACCTTAACGGGTTTCTCTCCTGGCTTCAATTTAATAATTATTAAGGTCACATTTTTAGCTCTTCCAGGGACTTCGGTAGCCCAAACTCCTGGACATACTTGATCTGTGATCTCTAAAGGTATTTCACTTTTAGGGTCACTTTGTATTAGTGCCAAGCTTAACACATTTATTAGTTGTTCTTCTCCTCTTCTTAATTCCATTTTCCCTTTTTCAAAGACAATTGCTGCTCCTACTTGCTCTAATAAATCTCTACCTGAGAGTGCCCATGAGGAGCTAGGCATAGATAAAAATCTGTGTATGCCCCATTGTTTCCCTAACTTGTACTTCAAAGGTTCACAAAAATAAGCCTTTTCGGTTACACCTTGTCCTGGTTTCAGTTAGAACAGAGGTAATTTTCTTCCTAGTAGCTGGTAGAATGCTATGTTTTGGCTTAGGATGAGAAGAGTGCTGGTAACACCCCGATGTTTTAATTGTTGCAGAGCAATGCTTATACCAAGCCAAGGACATCTCAGCTTCTTGCTCTGTCCTGCCAACAGGCAGGCTGGGGGTGCAGGAAGAGCTGGGAGGGGACAGACCCAGGACAGGTGACCCAAACTAGCCAAAGGGGTATTCCATAGCATCTGACGTCAGGCTAAACAATACATAGGGGTGGCTAGCCAGGGGGAGGGGGCCGGACTACTCGGGGTTAGGCTGGGCATCGGTCAGCGGATGGTGAGCAATTGCATCGTGCATCACTTGTTTGTACACATTAGTAGTAGTGGTACTATTATCATCATTGTATTATTATTTTTATTATTATTATTATTGTTATTATTATTATTATTATTTTGTCTTATTAAACTGTCTTTATCTCAACTCACGGGCTTCACTTTCCATTTCTCTCCCCCGTCCCAGAGAGGGAGGGAGAGGGTGAGCGAACAGCTGCATGGTGTTTAGCTGCCGGCCGGGTTAAACCACGACACACCTTTTACCCTTACATAATAATTCTGTGAAGGCATTAATGCTTGATTTAGAACTGAATATGTTGCCCCATAGCAATAAGAAATTTCACTTCCATTCCTCCCCTAGCTTCATTATAACCAGTGGAGGATCCGCTAGGGTAGATTCCCCAGGTCCCCGTTATTCCTGTTGAAATCAGGGGTTGATTACCCTAGGAAAAGGCTAGTCAATTTGTCCTCCAAAGCCAGGTCCAAACCGTTTTGTTTTATTTATTTATTTATTTATTTATTTATTTATTTATTTATTTATTTTCCTTACATTTCAGAGTTGGTCCAAAAATTCCATAGGGCTTTCTTTTAGACCTTGTTGGAAGCATATTCTCAATTCCCAATTCATCCAGGTTTTAGTATTTACTTAACCGTTCATAATTTTCAGGATGATTCGGGTCTTAGTGGGGGTCGGTCAGGGGAATGCAATTGTCCACAGTTCCCTGAACGGTCCCATCAGCAATCTGAGCTCGCACATGAACTCAGGTTGTTTTAAGAGTTGACTGCTTTTCTGTTTCTGTGACAACTCTCTCGGACCGATCATGGTCCCTTTGCCCTAAAGGGCTAACACCCATGATTTTAAGATCTCTGCCTCGGGCAGAGGCAGAACTATTAACATTCCTACATCCTCTTTCCCTGCTCATTCAACTTCAAACACCTTTAACACTTTCAACAACCCTTTTAACACTTCCTTTATCTTTCTCCAGCCTCTACTTCTCTAATGCCAACATCAAAGGTTCAGTCAGGGGCCAACTTAAGTCCGTACCTTTTCCCACCAAGATGCTGAAACATCAGTATACAACATTTCATCCTGTTCTGCTTCTCAAAAAACAACATTAACTCTAGCAAAATATTAGAGTTTAAAGTTCCATTTAGGGGCCACTTTTCTCCACATTCCAGCTTATAAAGCGGCCACCACTGATTACGATATTTTATCAATGTTTTCCTGTTCACACTTCCACCGGCAGATCCTCCAATATCCTTCCAGTGACTTAAAACACATCCTAACACACTTGTCTTTAAAATTTCACTGCTTGTTTGCCCCCCCAGTTTCCAGTTTACACTTTCAGAATACACATGTTACTTACAAAAGCGTATCACAAAACGTATCACTCACAAAAATACGGGCACGCAATATCTTTCAGTAGCGATGCCACAAAACTACTATTCCCAGCAATATTGCCAAAATCACAGTAACAATAGTCAGAGTCAAATTCCACATGCGATAAGTCAGAAAACCAAACTGTGTAACACCGTAACAATATCTTTCTTATAACAATGCCTCAAACCTACTATTACCACCAGGAAAATAGCCAAAATCGCAATAACAATAACCAGAGTTAAATACCATACTCCATGAGTCAGAAAACCGAAATAGACAACACAATTCCAGATGGACCTTAAAGCGAGCTCCTTCCTTAAGGTCCCCAAACATGTACTTATGGTGCTAACCGCAAAGTATATACCAAACACTGCCTCGCAGAAGATCACCTTCTGACTTACAGACAGTTCTAGATGACCGGTCTACCAGAAAACCAAACCAGAATAAAGAATATACTCACTTACAATGATGGGGTCCTTGTCTGCCTCCGCAGTGATCCGGTGAGTCGAGGAGTCCCTCCGGGAAATCCCGGGGGTACCCTAGGGAGTCCTGTTCCCAGCAGGTCCTGCGGTCCGGCAGAGAGGTTGTCCCATCTGGGTCGCCAAATTGATTCAAAGATCGAAGCCGAAATTCCTTTAAGTGGTATATTCTTTATTGCAGCGCTGGATGCACGGGGGATCTCTCCACCTATCGTGCATACCCAAAGCAGAAAGCAGTCTTGAATTTATACAATCAATCTATCAATATTCTACAAGCACCTATACATATGCATTACCTATCCCCGCCTTCCCTCGCTTCTCATGCTAATTAGCCTTTTGGCACCTTGCGCCTGTGCAGAGCCTTCCAAGAACTGTGGGCAGGGATCTTTGGGACGTGGGCAGGGGTCTTTGGGAGGAAGACCCCGAGTCTTCCTCACAGTGTACTTTTCACCTTTGGTCAGGAATCTGCTGAATTGGCATGTTTCTTAATTGCAAGAGCTGGTTGTTGCTAATTCTCCCGTTTGTTGTATCTTTATAATGAATTCCAATGTCCAGTTTCGAGATTTATAGTCCTTACATTCGTTTCTCTGTCTGCCTGCCGCTTCCTTATCATGAGTTCCAGTGTCTTGTTTCGAGATATACAGTCCTTGTCTGGGGATTGTCCTTGCCTCTCCAATACCTCCTTAATCAGCCTACACACAATTATCTGAGAATGAAAGCTGCTTTCCAGTAATTCAGAAAGCCAAGTTACGTCTCAGCCTTGAGGATCTCGGGCTTTTGGGCCTGTCTGTAACATTTGGCACCAGCACTAATACTTTTTTTGGCATATGTTTAGCGTTTGGGGCTTGTGTCTGGGATTTGGGCCCTGTCTCGAACCACTGGGGCTTTGTCCTGGGTTTTGGAGCCTGCCTCTAGAGTTCAGGGCCTGTTTATTAGTCTTTTGGGGTCTGTGTCTGGGGGCCGGTATCTGGGGGCAAGGGGGGAGCTGCTTGTAGACCCTAGGGCCAGCATTGAGGGGGTTGGGAGCTGACTCTACACCTTTGGGGCCTGCTTCTGGGGGGGGGGCGGGGGGTTTAGACCAGCATCTGGGGGAGGGTTGGGAGCTCTTTGTATTCCTTTGGAGCCATTGTCGGGGGTGGAGGGGGAGGGGAAGGGGAGGGTTGGTTGGGAGCTGCTTGTACACTGTTGGAGCCTGGGTTGAGGGAGGAGGTTTGGAGCTGCTTCTACACCTTTGGGCCTGGCATCGGGGGTAGGGGGTTGGGTGCTGGTTGTAGGGGCCTGTGTTTGGGGGGGGGGCTTGGGACCTGCGTCTGGGGGAGGGGTGGGAGCTGCTTGTACACCTTTGGGGCCTGCATCTGTGGGGGGTCAGGGCCTGTGTCTAGCGGGCTGGGAACTGCTTGTACAATGTAGGAATCTGTTTCTGCAGGGTGGCTGGGAGCTGTTTGTACAACTTTGGGGCCAGCATCTGGGGGTGGCTGGGAGCTGCCTGTACACTGTAGGGGCCTGTGTTTGTGGGGGCGCTTGGGGGCCTCCCTCGGGGGGGAGGGGGAGGGTTGGGAGCTGCTTGTATAGGGTAGGGGGCCTGCCTGGCAGGGGTTGGGAGCTGCTTGTAGAATTTGGGGCCCTGTGTCTGGGGGGGGGTTGGGGCCTGTGTCTCAGGGGTGTTGGGAACTGGTTGTACACCTTTGGGTCCTGTCTCTGGGGAGGGAGCTACTTGTACCCTTACCATAAGCCGTACTCTAACACATACTTCTACCAGTACCCTTACCGTAACCCTTACCTTTACCCTTACTCTTACCCTTACCAAAGCATTACCCTTACCCTTAACGTATGCCTAAACCTTAACCTTATCCTTACACTTACACTTACCGTAACCCTTACCCTTTCTGCTACACTTACCCTTAGCCTAAATCTAAACCTTACACTTACCCTAACCCTAACCCTAACACTTACCCTTACCATTACCGATATACTTACTCTTACCCTAACCCGAAATCTTACCCAAACACTTACCCTGACCCTTACATTAACCCTAAACCGTACCCTAAAACTTACACTTACTCTTAACCTTAACCTTACGCTTAACCTTAACCTACTACTTACCCTTTCTTATCCGTCACCCTACACCTAAAATTAACCCTAACCATTACCCTAACACTTACCCTTACCCTAACCCAAACCCTAATCCTAACTCTAAACCTTACCCTGACTTGTACACTTATCCTTATCCTTACACTTACCCTAACACTTATCCTTACACTTATCCTTATACATATAACTTACCCTTACCCTAAAAATTAACCTTAACCTAACTCTAACCCTAAACCTTACCTTAACCCTTACCCTGACCCTTAAATTAACAATTACCCTTACCCTAAAACTTACACTCTTAACCTTAACCTTACCCTTAACCTTAACCTAAACCTAATACTTACCCTTCCGTTTCCCTCACACTAACCCTAAAATTAACCCTAACCATTACCCTAACACCTACCCTTACCCTAACCCTTACTCTAACCCTTACAATGACCCGTACCCTTACACATACACTTACACTTACTCTTACCCTAAACCTTACCCTTACCATAAGCCATATTCTAACAAATTCTACCTGTACCCTTACCCTTACCGTAATCTTTACCCTTTATGTTACCCTAAACCTTACCCTTACCCTAACACTTACCCTTATCGTAAACCTTACCCTTTCTGCTACATTTACCATTAGCCTAAATCTAAACCTTACACTTACCCTTACCTTAACCCTTACGTTTCCCTCACCCTAACCCTAAAATTAACCCTAACCATTATTCTAACACTTACCCTTACCCTAACCCTAACCCTTACTCTAACCCTTACCCTGACCCATACCCTTACACTCACCCTTACCCTTACATTACCCTAACTCTTACCCATACCGTAACCCATACCCTAACACATATATGTACCCTTAACCTTACCGTTACCCTTACCCTTACTCTATCCGTTACCCTTACGCTTACCCTTAACATAAACCTTACCATTAATCTTACCCTTACGCTAACCCTTACCCTTACCCTATCCCTTACACTTATCCTTATCCATACCCTTAACCTTACCCCAACCCTTACCCTTAAGCTGAACCTAACCCTAAACCTTACCCCAAACCTTTCCCTGAACCTTACATTAACCCTAACCCTTAACCTAAACCTTACACTTACTCTTAACCTTAACCTTACCCTTAACCTTAAGCTAGTACTTAACCTTACATTTTTCTCACCCTAATCCTAATATTAACCCTAACCATTACCCTAACACTTAACCGTTACACTTACCCTTATTCTATCCGTTACTCTTACACTTTCCCTTAACATAAACCTTACCCTTTACCTTACCCTTACCATAAGCCATACAACAACACTTACATGTACACTTACGCTTACACTTATCCTAGTAATTACTCGTACAATTACCCTTAACCTAACCATAAGCATTAAGGATAAGCTTAAGGGTCACCCTTAAGGTTAACGTTATCCTAACACTTACACTTAAGTTCAGGGTAAGGGTTAGAGTAAGGGTAAGTGTTAGGGTAATGGTTAGGCTAATTTTAGGTTTAGGGTGAGGGAAACGGAAGGGTAAGTATTAGGTTAAGTTTAAGGATAAGGTTAAGAGTTATGGTAAGGGTTAGGTTTAATGTAAGGGTAAGGGTTTGGGAAATGTTTAGGATAAGGGTAAGAGAAGGGATAATGGTAAGGGTAAGGATGATGTTTAGTGTAAGGGTTAGATTTAGTTAAGGGTAAGGGTTAGTGTAAGTTTAAGAGTAAGGGTAAGTGTAAGGGTATGTGTAAAAGTACGGGTAATTGTACGGGTTTGAGTAAGGGTTAGGGTAAGGGTAAGTGTTAGGGTAATGGTTAGGGTTAATTTTAGGGTTAGGGTGAGGGAAACGTAAGAGTAAGTATTAGGTTACAGCTAAGGTTAAGGTTAAGAGTAAGTGTAAGGTTTAGTGTAAGGATTAGGGTTAATGTAAGGGTCAAGGTAAGGGTTGGGGTAAAGGTTTAGGTAAAGGGTAAAAATACATATATTGTAAGGGTGAGGGGTTAGGGTAATGGTTAGATTTTAGTTAGATTTAGGTAAGGGTGAGGGTTCGGGTAAGGTTTAGAATTAGGCAAAGGGTAAGTGTAGCAGAAAGGGTAAGGTTTAGGATAAGGGTAAGTGTTAGGATAAGGGTAAGGTTTAGGGTTAGCTTAATAGTAAGGTTAAGGGTAATTGTACGAGTAATTGCTAGGGTAAGTGCAAGCGTAAGTGTACATGTAAGTGTTGTTGTATGGCTTATGGTAAGGGTAAGGTCAAGGGTAAGGTTTATGTTAAGGGTAAGCGTAAGGGTAACGGATAGAGTAAGGGTAAGGGTAAGGGTAACGGTAAGGTTAAGGGTACAAATATGTGTTAGGGTATGGGTTATGGTATGGGTAAGAATTAGGGTAAGTATAAGGGTAAGGGTAAGTGTAAGGGTACAGGTCAGGGTAAGGGTTAGAGTAAGGGTTAGGGTTAGGGTTAGGGTAAGGTTAAGTGTTAGGGTAATGGTTAGGGTTAGTTTTAGGGTTAAAGTCAGGAAAACGTATGCGTAAGTATTAGGTGAATGTTAAGGGTAAGGTTAAGGTTAAAAGTAAGTGTAAGGTTTAGGGTAAGGGTTAGGGTTAATGTAAGGGTCAGGGTAAGGGTTGGGGTAAGGTTTAGGGTAAGGGTTAGGTTAAGGATAAGTGTTAGGGTAAGGGTAAGGTTAATGGTAACCGTAAGTGTAAAGGTAAGGGTTACGGTAAGGGTAAGAATAAGGGTATGGGTAATGGTAAGGGCGAGGGTTAGGCTAAGGGTAAGTGTAAGGTTTAGATTTAGGCTAAGGGTAAGTGTAGCAGAAAGGGTAAGCTTTACAGTAAGGTTTAAGGTTTAGGCTTAGGTTAAGGGTAAGGGTAAGGGTACGGGTCAGGGTAAGGGTTAGAGTAAGGGTTTGAGCATGGGTAAGGGTAAGGGTTAGGATAAGTGTAAGGGTGCAAGCAAGGATTAGGGCAATAGTAAGTGTAAGGGTAATAGAAAGGGTTAGGGTAAGTGTAAGGGTAAGGGAAAGTTTTAGGATATGTTTTAGGGGAAGCAGAAGGGTAAGGGTTAGGTTAAGTGTAAGGGGAAGGGGAAGGTAAGGGGAAGGGTTGGAGTAAGGTATAGGGTAAGGGTAAGGTTATGGTTAAAGGAAAGAGTAAGGGTAAGGAAAAAGTAAAGGTAAGGATTTGGGTAATGGTAAGGGTGAGAAGGGTTAGGGTAAGGGTTACGGTAAGGGTTAGGTAACGCAGTGTACAACCTGGGACGTCACATGCAGAGCTGCCTCTGGCAAGGTGAGTGAGGAACAGATGTAGCAGTTGTTGTGTTGTGGGTCTCACTGTTCCTCTAAGCATCCCCTCTTTGTCTTTTAGAGGTGTTGTAGCTGTTTGAAGAGGGTAGATTGAAGCATCTGCCTCGGGGGCTGGTAAGCGGCAGAGGTAAGGGAGCAGATGAGAGTAACTTACCTAGTTGTGCTGTGTCTTTGGATGCTGCATCGGCCTATGCTTTTCTTTTTCTTTCACAGGTGTCTCGCACAGGCTCAAAGGAGCAAACTGCACTCTGAAGAGCTGTGTAAGAAGAGGGGCTGGTCATGAGCTGGGTTGGAGCAGAACGACCAAGGAGCACAAGGTGACTATGAAAGGTGTCCGTCTTGCTTTGCAGGTGCCGTGGCAGGCTCTCCACAGAAGTGGATAAGGATATGAGATAAGGCCAGAGAGCGACAAGGAGCGGCACGTGCAGGGATGGTTTTGAAGCGCTGCGGTGGCTTACTCTTCTGTTCATCAGGTGCCACAGGCAAGGTGGGTTGTAACATCAGTCGTTATATTTGCATGAAAGCAGTTCACTTGAATGCCACAGTGCATCTGAGTAGGGTGTTCTAGCAGAACAAGCTTGTCTGGCACAGCGGTGCCTGATGGCAGTGTGTTTCCTCAGGTGAAGAGGTGCCTGAAGCCCCATCATATCTAGCCTGCACACAATTATCTGAGAATGAAAGCTGCTTTCCAGTAATTCAGAAAGCCAAGCTACGTCTCAGCCTTGAGCACCTTGGGCTTTTGGGCTTTTTTTTTATACAGACACTGTAACATTTGGCACCAGCACTAATACTTTTTTTGGCATATGTTTAGCTACCGAGACTAAAGGGAGTTGTATTCAATGGACTATAAGTCGTCTTAATTTTCTGGGTTTAAATGGATATCAAGTCTCTTGACAGAAAGTCCAGCTGGCTCAACAAAGTGTGACCTATCTGGGATTTGACATTTCGGAAGGACAACGAGAACTAGGAACTGAACATAAGGAAGTCATTTGCCGGACTCCAGAACCTCAAATGGTAAAGGAGCTACAAACCTTTTTAGGAATGACAGGTTGGTGTCGCCTTTGGATTTATAATGATGGACTATTGGTAAAGCCTCTATGTGAATTGATAAAGATTAACCAGTCAAAGTTAGTCTGGACTGGAGAAGCACAAAAAGTCTTTAAACAACTTAAACAAGAATTGATGATTTTGAAATATCAAGCAATATTGGTAGAACAGGACGACGTGGAAATTGTGATAATTAATATTGTGAATCTAGCCTCTTTTCTTAGTGATGCTCCGGCACAACCTGTGATTCACGATTGTTTAGAAACTATAGAGACTGTGTATTCCAGCCGAGCAGACCTTAAGGAGGAGCCCATGGAAGATGCGGAAGAAACTTGGTTCACGGATGGGAGCAGTTTTGTTACGCAAAGACAACGTAAAGCTGGATATGCTATAACAACTACTCAGCAGGTAATCGAGTCTAAGCCTTTACCCCCTGGAACATGAGCTCAAAAGGCGGAGATAGTTGCTCTCACGAGAGCATTGGAACTGGCAGCGGGAAAAAGGGTAAATATTTGGACAGATTCTAAATATACATTCGGCGTGGTACATGCTCATGGAGCAATTTGGAAAGAACATGGATTGCTGACCGCTCAGTGAAAACACAAAGTATGCTGAAGAAATTTTAAAATTGTTAGAGGCTGTAAAACAACCAGAAAAGGTAGCTATCATGCATTGTCAGGGACACCAAAAGGGGAACACCGATTTTGAAATTGGAAAATCGATTGGCAGAGGCTAAGCAGGCAGCTGAAATAACTGAGGTGAAGGCATTGTCTTTGATACCAGACGGTAAAATCCAAACTATATCCAAATTATACAAAAGAAGACTTAAAATTAATTGAAGATTTGAAAGGTAAAATGAAACCAGATGGATGAGTATATTTAAAAGATAACCACATAGTAATACCCTCTAGTTTGACATGGCCCATAGTTCTTACAGAACACAATAAAACGCACTGGGGAGCTGGCACACTGCATAAGAGCCTGAGTCAGACATTAGTGGGACGATATGATAAAACAAGTAACTCAACAATGTAGCATTTGCTTACACAAGAACCCCAATACCAAGAATAGAATAAAATTTGGAATAATCGGTAAAGGAAATTATTCGGGGCAACAGTGGCAAATTGATTTTTCAGAACTCCCTAGAAAAGGAGGGTATCATTATTTACTGGTTCTGACTGACACGTTTTTCAGGAAGGCCTGAAGCCTTTCCCTGTCGAACAAACAAAGCAAGAGAAGTGGTTCAAGTCTTGTTAAATGAAATAATACCATGCTTTGGGATTCTAGTAGCAATGTCTTCTGATAGAGTTTCACATTCTTGTGCACAAGTGGTAGAACAGATAAGTAAGATTCTAAAGATAGATTGGCAACTGCATACTCCTTATAGACCACAGGCAAGTGGACAGGTAGAAAAAATGAACCATTTAATTAAACAATAAATAGCTAAAATTGGATAAGAAGCTAATTTGTCCTGGCCTCAATCCCTCCCTTTAGCATTACTTGGAATTAGAGTTAAACCTAGAATAAAAGGAAATTTGAGTCCCTTCAAAATCTTATATGGAAGGCCATAGCAATTTCTATTTAGTGGAGAGGACCTAACGCAGTTAGGATCAGAATATTTATATGCTTATATAACTGAACTTCAGAAACAATTAAATAAAGTACATACATTTGTTTTAGGGACCAGGGCTAGAGGGTTGGATCAACCAATCCACCCCTTTAAGCTCGGGGATTATATATATATAAAGACTTTTTCAGGACAACCCGTACAGGAAAAATGGAAGGAAAGTGGATGGGACCATAACAAGTATTACTGACAACACACACCGCCATTAAGATTAAGAAGCAAGCAGCTTGGATCCACAATTCACGGGTGAAGAAGGCCCCGGCGAGGATATGGACCACCACTCCAATTGGACCAACAAAATTACGGTTTTCCAGATCCTAATGATTGCAGGGGTGCGGTTCTCGGATTTGGGGTGGGCAACTTGGGATGAGAACTTACACCTGACCTTAATACAAACAATTTCTCAAGTAACTCATAAGACGAACTGTTGGGTATGCACCCATCTGCCACAGCATGGGAATAAGGGTGTATCGTTAATTGGGATTCCCTTGCCTGCAAACTTATCTTGGACTAATTTGTGGGAAAACACATCTTAGGGTCGAAAATATTAAGCAGTTTTGGAACTAGAAGTGAGTAGCTTCATGCCGTTAGAATCCTATTATGTATGTGTACAAAGGTGTAACCCGCCTAATGTATAGGAAAACAGCATTGTATAAATACGGATACTACTTCTGTGGGAAATCAGACATCTTGTAATTGAACAATTGATATTAGTACGACTAGCGGCTGGGCATATTCAACCAGCTGGACGGTTCCAGAAGGAAAAGGGTGCTATTGGCTATGCAATGATACAGCCCGTAAGGTCTTGCCTGAGAATTGGAAGGGAACTTGCACTCTTGGAGCGGTAGTCCCCAATATGACAGTACATGATGTAGTGCCTCGAGGTTACTTGAGAAATCATATGCGGAGAATCAGATGAAAAATTAACAATCCATTGGTAGAGAGACACACCCCTTTTCATAGTTTTGTGCGATGGTTTATCCCATGGTTAGGAGTGAGTGAATTGGAAAAGGCAATAGTTAATATTTCTGCAATTATAGAGAAGTTCGAAAACAAAATTGTGGATGCTATAAAGGCTCAACAAGAAGAGAGATCTAGTTTATCACAGGTCGTATTACAAAATCGGATGGCCCTAGACTTGTTACTGGCCACTCAAGGGGGAGTCTGTACAGTAATAAACACAAGTTGTTGTATGTATGTAGATTAGAGTGGAAGGATCTCTACCGACCTGGAAGAAATATGGAAGCAGACAAGGATCCTCCATGAGATCAGTAAAGATGATCTTTCCTGGAGTTTTAGTGAACTATGGAATAAGTGAACCTCCTGGTTGCCCAATTTCCAATGGTTGAAACAAGTATTCATTGCTCTAATCGTATTAGTAGTGTTAGGAATATTTGTGTGCATGTTGTTTAGATGCCTGCTTTGTTGTGTTACTGTAAATAATGAAAGTATCTGATGCAAAAGAATTTGCATGGGAAAAGAAAAGGGGGGATTGTGGTTGAAACAAGTATTCATTGCTCTAATCGTATTAGTAGTGTTAGGAATATTTGTGTGCATGTTGTTTAGATGCCTGCTTTGTTGTGTTACTGTAAATAATGAAAGTATCTGATGCAAAAGAATTTGCCTGGGAAAAGAAAAGGGGGGATTGATTAAGGAGGTATTGGGGAGGCAAGGACAATCCCCAGACAAGGACTGTATATCTCGAAACAAGACACTGGAACTCATGATAAGGAAGCGGCAGGCGGACAGAGAAACGAATGTAAGGACTATAACTCTCGAAACTGGACATTGGAATTCATTATAAAGATACAACAAACGGGAGAATTAGCAACAACCAGCTCTTGCAATTAAGAAACATGCCAATTCAGCAGATTCCTGACCAAAGGTGAAAAGTACACTGTGAGGAAGACTCGGGGTCTTCCTCCCAAAGACCCCTGCCCACGTCCCAAAGACCCCTGCCCACAATTCTTGGAAGGCTCTGCGCAGGCGCAAGGTGCCAAAAGGCTAATTAGCATGAGAAGCGAGGGAAGGCGGGGATAGGTAATGCATATGTATAGGTGCTTGTAGAATATTGATAGATTGATTGTATAAATTCAAGACTGCTTTCTGCTTTGGGTATGCACGATAGGTGGAGAGATCCCCCGTGCATCCAGCGCTGCAATAA
Organism: Netta rufina; assembly: GCF_964035555.1. NCBI lineage: Eukaryota > Metazoa > Chordata > Aves > Anseriformes > Anatidae > Netta > Netta rufina. The sequence goes on along the minus strand of NC_140131.1, from coordinate 32,717,653 downwards.
AGAATATACCACTTAAAGGAATTTCGGCTTCGATCTTTGAATCAATTTGGCGACCCAGATGGGACAACCTCTCTGCCGGACCGCAGGACCCGCTGGGAACAGGACTCCCTAGGGTAGCCCCGGGGATTTCCCGGAGGGACTCCTCGACTCACCGGATCACTGTGGAGGCAGACAAGGACCCCATCATTGTAAGTGAGTATATTCTTTATTCTGGTTTGGTTTTCTGGTAGACCGGTCATCTGGAACTGTCTGTAAGTCAGATGGTGATCTTCTGCGAGGCAGTGTTTGGTATATACTTTGTGGTTAGCACCATAAGTACATGTCTGGGGACCTTAAGGAAGGAGCTCGCTTTAAGGTCCATCTGGAATTGTGTTGTCTATTTCGGTTTTCTGACTCATGGAGTGTGGTATTTAACTCTGGTTATTGTTATTGCGATTTTGGCTATTTTCCTGGTGGTAATAGTAGGTTCGTGGCATTGTTATAAGAAAGATATTGTTACGGTGTTACACGGTTCGGTTTTCTGACTTATCGCATGTGGAATTTGACTCTGACTATTGTTACTGTGATTTTGGCAATATTGCTGGGAATAGTAGTTTTGTGACATCGCTACTGAAAGATATTGCGTGCCCGTATTTTTGTGAGTGATACGTTTTGTGATACGCTTTTGTAAGTAACATGTGTATTCTGAAAGTGTAAACTGGAAACTGGGGGGGCAAACAAGCAGTGAAATTTTAAAGACAAGTGTGTTAGGATGTGTTTTAAGTCACTGGAAGGATATTGGAGGATCTGCCGGTGGAAGTGTGAACAGGAAAACATTGATAAAATATCGTAATCAGTGGTGGCCACTTTATAAGCTGGAATGTGGAGAAAAGTGGCCCCTAAATGGAACTTTAAACTATAATATTTTGCTAGAGTTAATGTTGTTTTTTGAGAAGCAGAACAGGATGAAATGTTGTATACTGATGTTTCAGCATCTTGGTGGGAAAAAGTACGGAATTAAGTTGGCCCCTGACTGAACCTTTGATGTTGGCATTAGAGAAGTAGAGGCTGGAGAAAGATAAAGGAAGTGTTAAAAGGGTTGTTGAAAGTGGTAAAGGTATTTGAAGTTGAATGAGCAGGGAAAGAGGATGTAGGAATGTTAATAGTTCTGCCTCTGCCCGAGGCAGAGATCTTAAAATCATGGGTGTTAGCCCTTTAGGGCAAAGGGACCATGATCGGTCCGGTCCGAGAGAGTTGTCACAGAAACAGAAAAGCAGTCAACTCTTAAAACAACCTCAGTTCATGTGCGAGCTCGGATTGCTGATGGGACCGTTCAGGGAACTGTGGACAATTGCATTCCCCTGACCGACCCCCACTAAGACCCGAATCATCCTGAAAATTATGAACGGTTAAGTAAATACTAAAAGCTGGATGAATTGGGAATTGAGAATATGCTTCCAACAAGGTCTAAAAGAAAGCCCTATGGAATTTTTGGACCAACTCTGAGATGTAATGAAAATAAATAAATAAATAAATAAATAAAACAAAACGTTTTGGACCTGGCTTTGGAGGACAAATTGACTAGCCTTTTCCTAGGGTAATCAACCCCTGATTTCAACAGGAATAACGGGGACCTGGGGAATCTACCCTAGCGGATCCTCCACTGGTTATAATGAAGCTAGGGGAGGAATGGAAGTGAAATTTCTTATTGCTATGGGGCAACGTATTCAGTTCTAAATCAAGCATGAATGCCTTCACAGAATTATTATGTTAGGGTAAAAGGTGTGTCGTGGTTTAACCCGGCCGGCAGCTAAACACACGCAGCTGTTCGCTCACCCTCCCCCTCCCTCTCTGGGACGGGGGAGAGAAATGGAAAGTGAAGCCTGTGAGTTGAGATAAAGACAGTTTAATAAGACAAAATAATAATAATAATAATAATAATAATAATAATAATAATAATAATAATAATAATAATAATAATAATAATAATAATAATAATAATAATAATAATAATAATACAATTATAATAATAGTACCACTACTAATAATGTGTACAAACAAGTGATGCACAATGCAATTGCTCACCACCCGCTGACCGATGCCCAGCCTAACCCCGAGCAGTCCGGCCCCCTCCCCCTGGCTAGCCACCCCTATGTATTGTTTAGCCTGACGTCAGATGCTATGGAATACCCCTTTGGCTAGTTTGGGTCACCTGTCCTGGGTCTGTCCCCTCCCAGCTCTTACTGCACCCCCAGCCTGCCTGTTGGCAGGACAGAGCAAGAAGCTGTGATGTCCTTGGCTTGGTATAAGCATTGCTCTGCAACAATTAAAACATCGGGGTGTTATCAGCACTCTTCTCATCCTAAGCCAAAACATAGCATTCTACCAGCTACTAGGAAGAAAATTAACTCTGTTCTAACTGAAACCAGGACAAGGTGTAACCGAAAAGGCTTATTTTTGTGAACCTTTGAAGTACAAGTTAGGGAAACAATGGGGCATACACAGATTTTTATCTATGCCTAGCTCCTCATGGGCACTCTTAGGTAGAGATTTATTAGAGCAAGTAGGAGCAGAAATTGTCTTTGAAAAAGGGAAAATGGAATTAAGAAGAGGAGAAGAACAACTAATAAATGTGTTAAGCTTGGCACTAATACAAAGTGACCCTAAAAGTGAAATACCTTTAGAGATCACAGATCAAGTATGTCCAGGAGTTTGGGCTACCGAAGTCCCTGGAAGAGCTAAAAATGTGACCTTAATAATTATTAAATTAAAGCCAGGAGAGAAACCCGTTAAGGTTAAGTAATATCCTTTGAGGATAGAAGATAGGAAAGGAATTAAAGAGATAATTGATAAATGTTTACAGTATGGATTATTGCTTGAATGCGAATCAGAATACAATGCACCCATATTGCCAATTAAAAAGGCAGATGAAAAAGCTATAGGCTAGTTCAGGATTTGAGGGCCATAAATAAAATCACGGAGGATATACATCCAGCAGTGGCAAACCCTTATACTTTGCTGACTAAATTAAAGAATAGTCAAGTCTGGTTTACCGTACTGGATTTAAAAGATGCTTTCTTCTGCCTAGGCTTAGCCACAGAAAGCCAAAACCTATTCGCCTTTGAATGGGAAAATCCCGATTCAGGCAGAAAGACGCAGCTTACGTGGACATTACTACCTCAGGGATTCAAGAATAGCCCCACTATTTTTGGAAACCAATTAGCAAGGGAACTCGAAACATGGATACCTCCGGACACTGAAGGTGCTTTGTTACAATATGTAGATGATCTCTTAATAGCTACCGAGACTAAAGGGAGTTGTATTCAATGGACTATAAGTCGTCTTAATTTTCTGGGTTTAAATGGATATCAAGTCTCTTGACAGAAAGTCCAGCTGGCTCAACAAAGTGTGACCTATCTGGGATTTGACATTTCGGAAGGACAACGAGAACTAGGAACTGAACATAAGGAAGTCATTTGCCGGACTCCAGAACCTCAAATGGTAAAGGAGCTACAAACCTTTTTAGGAATGACAGGTTGGTGTCGCCTTTGGATTTATAATGATGGACTATTGGTAAAGCCTCTATGTGAATTGATAAAGATTAACCAGTCAAAGTTAGTCTGGACTGGAGAAGCACAAAAAGTCTTTAAACAACTTAAACAAGAATTGATGATTTTGAAATATCAAGCAATATTGGTAGAACAGGACGACGTGGAAATTGTGATAATTAATATTGTGAATCTAGCCTCTTTTCTTAGTGATGCTCCGGCACAACCTGTGATTCACGATTGTTTAGAAACTATAGAGACTGTGTATTCCAGCCGAGCAGACCTTAAGGAGGAGCCCATGGAAGATGCGGAAGAAACTTGGTTCACGGATGGGAGCAGTTTTGTTACGCAAAGACAACGTAAAGCTGGATATGCTATAACAACTACTCAGCAGGTAATCGAGTCTAAGCCTTTACCCCCTGGAACATCAGCTCAAAAGGCGGAGATAGTTGCTCTCACGAGAGCATTGGAACTGGCAGCGGGAAAAAGGGTAAATATTTGGACAGATTCTAAATATACATTCGGCGTGGTACATGCTCATGGAGCAATTTGGAAAGAACATGGATTGCTGACCGCTCAGTGAAAACACAAAGTATGCTGAAGAAATTTTAAAATTGTTAGAGGCTGTAAAACAACCAGAAAAGGTAGCTATCATGCATTGTCAGGGACACCAAAAGGGGAACACCGATTTTGAAATTGGAAAATCGATTGGCAGAGGCTAAGCAGGCAGCTGAAATAACTGAGGTGAAGGCATTGTCTTTGATACCAGACGGTAAAATCCAAACTATATCCAAATTATACAAAAGAAGACTTAAAATTAATTGAAGATTTGAAAGGTAAAATGAAACCAGATGGATGAGTATATTTAAAAGATAACCACATAGTAATACCCTCTAGTTTGACATGGCCCATAGTTCTTACAGAACACAATAAAACGCACTGGGGAGCTGGCACACTGCATAAGAGCCTGAGTCAGACATTAGTGGGACGATATGATAAAACAAGTAACTCAACAATGTAGCATTTGCTTACACAAGAACCCCAATACCAAGAATAGGATAAAATTTGGAATAATCGGTAAAGGAAATTATTCGGGGCAACAGTGGCAAATTGATTTTTCAGAACTCCCTAGAAAAGGGGGGTATCATTATTTACTGGTTCTGACTGACACGTTTTCAGGAAGGCCTGAAGCCTTTCCCTGTCGAACAAACAAAGCAAGAGAAGTGGTTCAAGTCTTGTTAAATGAAATAATACCATGCTTTGGGATTCTAGTAGCAATGTCTTCTGATAGAGTTTCACATTCTTGTGCACAAGTGGTAGAACAGATAAGTAAGATTCTAAAGATAGATTGGCAACTGCATACTCCTTATAGACCACAGGCAAGTGGACAGGTAGAAAAAATGAACCATTTAATTAAACAATAAATAGCTAAAATTGGATAAGAAGCTAATTTGTCATGGCCTCAATCCCTCCCTTTAGCATTACTTGGAATTAGAGTTAAACCTAGAATAAAAGGAAATTTGAGTCCCTTCAAAATCTTATATGGAAGGCCATAGCAATTTCTATTTAGTGGAGAGGACCTAACGCAGTTAGGATCAGAATATTTATATGCTTATATAACTGAACTTCAGAAACAATTAAATAAAGTACATACATTTGTTTTAGGGACCAGGGCTAGAGGGTTGGATCAACCAATCCACCCCTTTAAGCTCGGGGATTATATATATATAAAGACTTTTTCAGGACAACCCGTGCAGGAAAAATGGAAGGAAAGTGGATGGGACCATAACAAGTATTACTGACAACACACACCGCCATTAAGATTAAGAAGCAAGCAGCTTGGATCCACAATTCACGGGTGAAGAAGGCCCCGGCGAGGATATGGACCACCACTCCAATTGGACCAACAAAATTACGGTTTTCCAGATCCTAATGATTGCAGGGGTGCGGTTCTCGGATTTGGGGTGGGCAACTTGGGATGAGAACTTACACCTGACCTTAATACAAACAATTTCTCAAGTAACTAATAAGACGAACTGTTGGGTATGCACCCATCTGCCACAGCATGGGAATAAGGGTGTATCGTTAATTGGGATTCCCTTGCCTGCAAACTTATCTTGGACTAATTTGTGGGAAAACACGTCTTAGGGTCGAAAATATTAAGCAGTTTTGGAACTAGAAGTGAGTAGCTTCATGCCGTTAGAATCCTATTATGTATGTGTACAAAGGTGTAACCCGCCTAAGGGTATAGGAAAACAGCATTGTATAAATACGGATACTACTTCTGTGGGAAATCAGACATCTTGTAATTGAACAATTGATATTAGTAGGACTAGCGGCTGGGCAAATTCAACCAGCTGGACGGTTCCAGAAGGAAAAGGGTGCTATTGGCTATGCAATGATACAGCCCGTAAGGTCTTGCCTGAGAATTGGAAGGGAACTTGCACTCTTGGAGCGGTAGTCCCCAATATGACAGTACATGATGTAGTGCCTCGAGGTTACTTGAGAAATCATATCCGGAGAATCAGATGAAAAATTAACAATCCATTGGTAGAGAGACACACTCCTTTTCATAGTTTTGTGCGATGGTTTATCCCATGGTTAGGAGTGAGTGAATTGGAAAAGGCAATAGTTAATATTTCTGCAATTATAGAGAAGTTCGAAAACAAAATTCTGGATGCTATAAAGGCTCAACAAGAAGAGAGATCTAGTTTATCACAGGTAGTATTACAAAATCGGATGGCCCTAGACTTGTTACTGGCCACTCAAGGGGGAGTCTGTACAGTAATAAACACAAGTTGTTGTATGTATGTAGATTAGAGTGGAAGGATCTCTACCGACCTGGAAGAAATATGGAAGCAGACAAGGATCCTCCATGAGATCAGTAAAGATGATCTTTCCTGGAGTTTTAGTGAACTATGGAATAAGTGAACCTCCTGGTTGCCCAATTTCCAATGGTTGAAACAAGTATTCATTGCTCTAATCGTATTAGTAGTGTTAGGAATATTTGTGTTCATGTTGTTTAGATGCCTGCTTTGTTGTGTTACTGTAAATAATGACAGTATCTGATGCAAAAGAATTTGCATGGGAAAAGAAAAGGGGGGATTGTGGTTGAAACAAGTATTCATTGCTCTAATCGTATTAGTAGTGTTAGGAATATTTGTGTGCATGTTGTTTAGATGCCTGCTTTGTTGTGTTACTGTAAATAATGAAAGTATCTGATGCAAAAGAATTTGCATGGGAAAAGAAAAGGGGGGATTGATTAAGGAGGTATTGGGGAGGCAAGGACAATCCCCAGACAAGGACTGTATATCTCGAAACAAGACACTGGAACTCATGATAAGGAAGCGGCAGGCGGACAGAGAAACGAATGTAAGGACTATAACTCTCGAAACTGGACATTGGAATTCATTATAAAGATACAACAAACGGGAGAATTAGCAACAACCAGCTCTTGCAATTAAGAAACATGCCAATTCAGCAGATTCCTGACCAAAGGTGAAAAGTACACTGTGAGGAAGACTCGGGGTCTTCCTCCCAAAGACCCCTGCCCACGTCCCAAAGACCCCTGCCCACAATTCTTGGAAGGCTCTGCGCAGGCGCAAGGTGCCAAAAGGCTAATTAGCATGAGAAGCGAGGGAAGGCGGGGATAGGTAATGCATATGTATAGGTGCTTGTAGAATATTGATAGATTGATTGTATAAATTCAAGACTGCTTTCTGCTTTGGGTATGCACGATAGGTGGAGAGATCCCCCGTGCATCCAGCGCTGCAATAAAGAATATACCACTTAAAGGAATTTCGGCTTCGATCTTTGAATCAATTTGGCGACCCAGATGGGACAACCTCTCTGCCGGACCGCAGGACCCGCTGGGAACAGGACTCCCTAGGGTAGCCCCGGGGATTTCCCGGAGGGACTCCTCGACTCACCGGATCACTGCGGAGGCAGACAAGGACCCCATCATTGTAAGTGAGTATATTCTTTATTCTGGTTTGGTTTTCTGGTAGACCGGTCATCTGGAACTGTCTGTAAGTCAGATGGTGATCTTCTGCGAGGCAGTGTTTGGTATATACTTTGTGGTTAGCACCATAAGTACATGTCTGGGGACCTTAAGGAAGGAGCTCGCTTTAAGGTCCATCTGGAATTGTGTTGTCTATTTCGGTTTTCTGACTCATGGAGTGTGGTATTTAACTCTGGTTATTGTTACTGCGATTTTGGCTATTTTCCTGGTGGTAATAGTAGGTTCGTGGCATTGTTATAAGAAAGATATTGTTACGGTGTTACACAGTTCGGTTTTCTGACTTATCGCATGTGGAATTTGACTCTGACTATTGTTACTGTGATTTTGGCAATATTGCTGGGAATAGTAGTTTTGTGACATCGCTACTGAAAGATATTGCGTGCCCGTATTTTTGTGAGTGATACGTTTTGTGATACGCTTTTGTAAGTAACATGTGTATTCTGAAAGTGTAAACTGGAAACTGGGGGGGCAAACAAGCAGTGAAATTTTAAAGAAAAGTCTGTCAGGATGTGTTTTAAGTCACTGGAAGGATATTGGAGGATCTGCCGGTGGAAGTGTGAACAGGAAAACATTGATAAAATATCGTAATCAGTGGTGGCCGCTTTATAGGCTGGAATGTGGAGAAAAGTGGCCCCTAAATGGAACTTTAAACTATAATATTTTGCTAGAGTTAATGTTGTTTTTTGAGAAGCAGAACAGGATGAAATGTTGTATACTGATGTTTCAGCATCTTGGTGGGAAAAGGTACGGAATTAAGTTGGCCCCTGACTGAACCTTTGATGTTGGCATTAGAGAAGTAGAGGCTGGAGAAAGATAAAGGAAGTGTTAAAAGGGTTGTTGAAAGTGGTAAAGGTATTTGAAGTTGAATGAGCAGGGAAAGAGGATGTAGGAATGTTAATAGTTCTGCCTCTGCCCGAGGCAGAGATCTTAAAATCATGGGTGTTAGCCCTTTAGGGCAAAGGGACCATGATCGGTCCGGTCCGAGAGAGTTGTCACAGAAACAGAAAAGCAGTCAACTCTTAAAACAACCTCAGTTCATGTGCGAGCTCGGATTGCTGATGGGACCGTTCAGGGAACTGTGGACAATTGCATTCCCCTGACCGACCCCCACTAAGACCCGAATCATCCTGAAAATTATGAACGGTTAAGTAAATACTAAAAGCTGGATGAATTGGGAATTGAGAATATGCTTCCAACAAGGTCTAAAAGAAAGCCCTATGGAATTTTTGGACCAACTCTGAGATGTAATGAAAATAAATAAATAAATAAATAAATAAAACAAAACGTTTTGGACCTGGCTTTGGAGGACAAATTGACTAGCCTTTTCCTAGGGTAATCAACCCCTGATTTCAACAGGAATAACGGGGACCTGGGGAATCTACCCTAGCGGATCCTCCACTGGTTATAATGAAGCTAGGGGAGGAATGGAAGTGAAATTTCTTATTGCTATGGGGCAACGTATTCAGTTCTAAATCAAGCATTAATGCCTTCACAGAATTATTATGTTAGGGTAAAAGGTGTGTCGTGGTTTAACCCGGCCGGCAGCTAAACACACGCAGCTGTTCGCTCACCCTCCCCCTCCCTCTCTGGGACGGGGGAGAGAAATGGAAAGTGAAGCCTGTGAGTTGAGATAAAGACAGTTTAATAAGACAAAATAATAATAATAATAATAATAATAATAATAATAATAATAATAATAATAATAATAATAATAATACAATGATGATAATAGTACCACTACTAATAATGTGTACAAACAAGTGATGCACAATGCAATTGCTCACCACCCGCTGACCGATGCCCAGCCTAACCCCGAGCAGTCCGGCCCCCTCCCCCTGGCTAGCCACCCCTATGTATTGTTTAGCCTGACGTCAGATGCTATGGAATACCCCTTTGGCTAGTTTGGGTCACCTGTCCTGGGTCTGTCCCCTCCCAGCTCTTCCTGCACCCCCAGCCTGCCTGTTGGCAGGACAGAGCAAGAAGCTGAGATGTCCTTGGCTTGGTATAAGCATTGCTCTGCAACAAAACATCAGGGTGTTATCAGCACTCTTCTCATCCTAAGCCAAAACATAGCATTCTACCAGCTACTAGGAAGAAAATTACCTCTGTTCTAACTGAAACCAGGACAAGGTGTAACCGAAAAGGCTTATTTTTGTGAACCTTCGAAGTACAAGTTAGGGAAACAATGGGGCATACACAGATTTTTATCTATGCCTAGCTCCTCATGGGCACTCTTAGGTAGAGATTTATTAGAGCAAGTAGGAGCAGAAATTGTCTTTGAAAAAGGGAAAATGGAATTAAGAAGAGGAGAAGAACAACTAATAAATGTGTTAAGCTTGGCACTAATACAAAGTGACCCTAAAAGTGAAATACCTTTAGAGATCACAGATCAAGTATGTCCAGGAGTTTGGGCTACCGAAGTCCCTGGAAGAGCTAAAAATGTGACCTTAATAATTATTAAATTAAAGCCAGGAGAGAAACCCGTTAAGGTTAAGTAATATCCTTTGAGGATAGAAGATAGGAAAGGAATTAAAGAGATAATTGATAAATGTTTACAGTATGGATTATTGCTTGAATGCGAATCAGAATACAATGCACCCATATTGCCAATTAAAAAGGCAGATGAAAAAGCTATAGGCTAGTTCAGGATTTGAGGGCCATAAATAAAATCACGGAGGATATACATCCAGCAGTGGCAAACCCTTATACTTTGCTGACTAAATTAAAGAATAGTCAAGTCTGGTTTACCGTATTGGATTTAAAAGATGCCTTCTTCTGCCTAGGCTTAGCCACAGAAAGCCAAAACCTATTCGCCTTTGAATGGGAAAATCCCGATTCAGGCAGAAAGACGCAGCTTACGTGGACATTACTACCTCAAGGATTCAAGAATAGCCCCACAATTTTTGGAAACCAATTAGCAAGGGAACTCGAAACATGGATACCTCCGGACACTGAAGGTGCTTTGTTACAATATGTAGATGATCTCTTAATAGCTACCGAGACTAAAGGCAGTTGTATTCAATGGACTATAAGTCGTCTTAATTTTCTGGGTTTAAATGGATATCAAGTCTCTTGACAGAAAGTCCAGCTGGCTCAACAAAGTGTGACCTATCTGGGATTTGACATTTCGGAAGGACAACGAGAACTAGGAACTGAACATAAGGAAGTCATTTGCCGGACTCCAGAACCTCAAATGGTAAAGGAGCTACAAACCTTTTTAGGAATGACAGGTTGGTGTCGCCTTTGGATTTATAATGATGGACTATTGGTAAAACCTCTATGTGAATTGATAAAGATTAACCAGTCAAAGTTAGTCTGGACTGGAGAAGCACAAAAAGTCTTTAAACAACTTAAACAAGAATTGATGATTTTGAAATATCAAGCAATATTGGTAGAACAGGACGACGTGGAAATTGTGATAATTAATATTGTGAATCTAGCCTCTTTTCTTAGTGATGCTCCGGCACAACCTGTGATTCACGATTGTTTAGAAACTATAGAGACTGTGTATTCCAGCCGAGCAGACCTTAAGGAGGAGCCCATGGAAGATGCGGAAGAAACTTGGTTCACGGATGGGAGCAGTTTTGTTACGCAAAGACAACGTAAAGCTGGATATGCTATAACAAGTACTCAGCAGGTAATGGAGTCTAAGCCTTTACCCCCTGGAACATGAGCTCAAAAGGCGGAGATAGTTGCTCTCACGAGAGCATTGGAACTGGCAGCGGGAAAAAGGGTAAATATTTGGACAGATTCTAAATATACATTCGGCGTGGTACATGCTCATGGAGCAATTTGGAAAGAACATGGATTGCTGACCGCTCAGTGAAAACACAAAGTATGCTGAAGAAATTTTAAAATTGTTAGAGGCTGTAAAACAACCAGAAAAGGTAGCTATCATGCATTGTCAGGGACACCAAAAGGGGAACACCGATTTTGAAATTGGAAAATCGATTGGCAGAGGCTAAGCAGGCAGCTGAAATAACTGAGGTGAAGGCATTGTCTTTGATACCAGACGGTAAAATCCAAACTATATCCAAATTATACAAAAGAAGACTTAAAATTAATTGAAGATTTGAAAGGTAAAATGAAACCAGATGGATGAGTATATTTAAAAGATAACCACATAGTAATACCCTCTAGTTTGACATGGCCCATAGTTCTTACAGAACACAATAAAACGCACTGGGGAGCTGGCACACTGCATAAGAGCCTGAGTCAGACATTAGTGGGACGATATGATAAAACAAGTAACTCAACAATGTAGCATTTGCTTACACAAGAACCCCAATACCAAGAATAGGATAAAATTTGGAATAATCGGTAAAGGAAATTATTCGGGGCAACAGTGGCAAATTGATTTTTCAGAACTCCCTAGAAAAGGGGGGTATCATTATTTACTGGTTCTGACTGACACGTTTTTCAGGAAGGCCTGAAGCCTTTCCCTGTCGAACAAACAAAGCAAGAGAAGTGGTTCAAGTCTTGTTAAATGAAATAATACCATGCTTTGGGATTCTAGTAGCAATGTCTTCTGATAGAGTTTCACATTCTTGTGCACAAGTGGTAGAACAGATAAGTAAGATTCTAAAGATAGATTGGCAACTGCATACTCCTTATAGACCACAGGCAAGTGGACAGGTAGAAAAAATGAACCATTTAATTAAACAATAAATAGCTAAAATTGGATAAGAAGCTAATTTGTCATGGCCTCAATCCCTCCCTTTAGCATTACTTGGAATTAGAGTTAAACCTAGAATAAAAGGAAATTTGAGTCCCTTCAAAATCTTATATGGAAGGCCATAGCAATTTCTGTTTAGTGGAGAGGACCTAACGCAGTTAGGATCAGAATATTTATATGCTTATATAACTGAACTTCAGAAACAATTAAATAAAGTACATACATTTGTTTTAGGGACCAGGGCTAGAGGGTTGGATCAACCAATCCACCCCTTTAAGCTCGGGGATTATATATATATAAAGACTTTTTCAGGACAACCCGTACAGGAAAAATGGAAGGAAAGTGGATGGGACCATACCAAGTATTACTGACAACACACACCGCCATTAAGATTAAGAAGCAAGCAGCTTGGATCCACAATTCAAGGGTGAAGAAGGCCCCGGCGAGGATATGGACCACCACTCCAATTGGACCAACAAAATTACGGTTTTCCAGATCCTAATGATTGCAGGGGTGCGGTTCTCGGATTTGGGGTGGGCAACTTGGGATGAGAACTTACACCTGACCTTAATACAAACAATTTCTCAAGTAACTCATAAGACGAACTGTTGGGTATGCACCCATCTGCCACAGCATGGGAATAAGGGTGTATCGTTAATTGGGATTCCCTTGCCTGCAAACTTATCTTGGACTAATTTGTGGGAAAACACGTCTTAGGGTCGAAAATATTAAGCAGTTTTGGAACTAGAAGTGAGTAGCTTCATGCCGTTAGAATCCTATTATGTATGTGTACAAAGGTGTAACCCGCCTAAGGGTATAGGAAAACAGCATTGTATAAATACGGATACTACTTCTGTGGGAAATCAGACATCTTGTAATTGAACAATTGATATTAGTACGACTAGCGGCTGGGCAAATTCAACCAGCTGGACGGTTCCAGAAGGAAAAGGGTGGTATTGGCTATGCAATGATACAGCCCGTAAGGTCTTGCCTGAGAATTGGAAGGGAACTTGCACTCTTGGAGCGGTAGTCCCCAATATGACAGTACATGATGTAGTGCCTCGAGGTTACTTGAGAAATCATATCCGGAGAATCAGATGAAAAATTAACAATCCATTGGTAGAGAGACACACTCCTTTTCATAGTTTTGTGCGATGGTTTATCCCATGGTTAGGAGTGAGTGAATTGGAAAAGGCAATAGTTAATATTTCTGCAATTATAGAGAAGTTCGAAAACAAAATTCTGGATGCTATAAAGGCTCAACAAGAAGAGAGATCTAGTTTATCACAGGTAGTATTACAAAATCGGATGGCCCTAGACTTGTTACTGGCCACTCAAGGGGGAGTCTGTACAGTATTAAACACAAGTTGTTGTATGTATGTAGATTAGAGTGGAAGGATCTCTACCGACCTGGAAGAAATATGGAAGCAGACAAGGATCCTCCATGAGATCAGTAAAGATGATCTTTCCTGGAGTTTTAGTGAACTATGGAATAAGTTAACCTCCTGGTTGCCCAATTTCCAATGGTTGAAACAAGTATTCATTGCTCTAATCGTATTAGTAGTGTTAGGAATATTTGTGTTCATGTTGTTTAGATGCCTGCTTTGTTGTGTTACTGTAAATAATGAAAGTATCTGATGCAAAAGAATTTGCATGGGAAAAGAAAAGGGGGGATTGTGGTTGAAACAAGTATTCATTGCTCTAATCGTATTAGTAGTGTTCGGAATATTTGTGTGCATGTTGTTTAGATGCCTGCTTTGTTGTGTTACTGTAAATAATGAAAGTATCTGATGCAAAAGAATTTGCCTGGGAAAAGAAAAGGGGGGATTGATTAAGGAGGTATTGGGGAGGCAAGGACAATCCCCAGACAAGGACTGTATATCTCGAAACAAGACACTGGAACTCATGATAAGGAAGCGGCAGGCGGACAGAGAAACGAATGTAAGGACTATAACTCTCGAAACTGGACATTGGAATTCATTATAAAGATACAACAAACGGGAGAATTAGCAACAACCAGCTCTTGCAATTAAGAAACATGCCAATTCAGCAGATTCCTGACCAAAGGTGAAAAGTACACTGTGAGGAAGACTCGGGGTCTTCCTCCCAAAGACCCCTGCCCACGTCCCAAAGACCCCTGCCCACAATTCTTGGAAGGCTCTGCGCAGGCGCAAGGTGCCAAAAGGCTAATTAGCATGAGAAGCGAGGGAAGGCGGGGATAGGTAATGCATATGTATAGGTGCTTGTAGAATATTGATAGATTGATTGTATAAATTCAAGACTGCTTTCTGCTTTGGGTATGCACGATAGGTGGAGAGATCCCCCGTGCATCCAGCGCTGCAATAAAGAATATACCACTTAAAGGAATTTCGGCTTCGATCTTTGAATCAATTTGGCGACCCAGATGGGACAACCTCTCTGCCGGACCGCAGGACCCGCTGGGAACAGGACTCCCTAGGGTAGCCCCGGGGATTTCCCGGAGGGACTCCTCGACTCACCGGATCACTACGGAGGCAGACAAGGACCCCATCATTGTAAGTGAGTATATTCTTTATTCTGGTTTGGTTTTCTGGTAGACCGGTCATCTGGAACTGTCTGTAAGTCAGATGGTGATCTTCTGCGAGGTAGTGTTTGGTATATACTTTGTGGTTAGCACCATAAGTACATGTCTGGGGACCTTAAGGAAGGAGCTCGCTTTAAGGTCCATCTGGAATTGTGTTGTCTATTTCGGTTTTCTGACTCATGGAGTGTGGTATTTAACTCTGGTTATTGTTATTGCGATTTTGGCTATTTTCCTGGTGGTAATAGTAGGTTCGTGGCATTGTTATAAGAAAGATATTGTTACGGTGTTACACGGTTCGGTTTTCTGACTTATCGCATGTGGAATTTGACTCTGACTATTGTTACTGTGATTTTGGCAATATTGCTGGGAATAGTAGTTTTGTGACATCGCTACTGAAAGATATTGCGTGCCCGTATTTTTGTGAGTGATACGTTTTGTGATACGCTTTTGTAAGTAACGTGTATTCTGAAAGTGTAAACTGGAAACTGGGGGGGCAAACAAGCAGTGAAATTTTAAAGAAAAGTGTGTTAGGATGTGTTTTAAGTCACTGGAAGGATATTGGAGGATCTGCCGGTGGAAGTGTGAACAGGAAAACATTGATAAAATATCGTAATCAGTGGTGGCCGCTTTATAGGCTGGAATGTGGAGAAAAGTGGCCCCTAAATGGAACTTTAAACTATAATATTTTGCTAGAGTTAATGTTGTTTTTTGAGAAGCAGAACAGGATGAAATGTTGTATACTGATGTTTCAGCATCTTGGTGGGAAAAGGTACGGAATTAAGTTGGCCCCTGACTGAACCTTTGATGTTGGCATTAGAGAAGTAGAGGCTGGAGAAAGATAAAGGAAGTGTTAAAAGGGTTGTTGAAAGTGGTAAAGGTATTTGAAGTTGAATGAGCAGGGAAAGAGGATGTAGGAATGTTAATAGTTCTGCCTCTGCCCGAGGCAGAGATCTTAAAATCATGGGTGTTAGCCCTTTAGGGCAAAGGGACCATGATCGGTCCGGTCCGAGAGAGTTGTCACAGAAACAGAAAAGCAGTCAACTCTTAAAACAACCTCAGTTCATGTGCGAGCTCGGATTGCTGATGGGACCGTTCAGGGAACTGTGGACAATTGCATTCCCCTGACCGACCCCCACTAAGACCCGAATCATCCTGAAAATTATGAACGGTTAAGTAAATACTAAAACCTGGATGAATTGGGAATTGAGAATATGCTTCCAACAAGGTCTAAAAGAAAGCCCTATGGAATTTTTGGACCAACTCTGAGATGTAATGAAAATAAATAAATAAATAAATAAATAAAACAAAACGTTTTGGACCTGGCTTTGGAGGACAAATTGACTAGCCTTTTCCTAGGGTAATCAACCCCTGATTTCAACAGGAATAACGGGGACCTGGGGAATCTACCCTAGCGGATCCTCCACTGGTTATAATGAAGCTAGGGGAGGAATGGAAGTGAAATTTCTTATTGCTATGGGGCAACGTATTCAGTTCTAAATCAAGCATGAATGCCTTCACAGAATTATTATGTTAGGGTAAAAGGTGTGTCGTGGTTTAACCCGGCCGGCAGCTAAACACACGCAGCTGTTCGCTCACCCTCCCCCTCCCTCTCTGGGACGGGGGAGAGAAATGGAAAGTGAAGCCTGTGAGTTGAGATAAAGACAGTTTAATAAGACAAAATAATAATAATAATAATAATAATAATAATAATAATAATAATAATAATAATAATAATACAATGATGATAATAGTACCACTACTAATAATGTGTACAAACAAGTGATGCACAATGCAATTGCTCACCACCCGCTGACCGATGCCCAGCCTAACCCCGAGCAGTCCGGCCCCCTCCCCCTGGCTAGCCACCCCTATGTATTGTTTAGCCTGACGTCAGATGCTATGGAATACCCCTTTGGCTAGTTTGGGTCACCTGTCCTGGGTCTGTCCCCTCCCAGCTCTTACTGCACCCCCAGCCTGCCTGTTGGCAGGACAGAGCAAGAAGCTGAGATGTCCTTGGCTTGGTATAAGCATTGCTCTGCAACAATTAAAACATTGGGGTGTTATCAGCACTCTTCTCATCCTAAGCCAAAACATAGCATTCTACCAGCTACTAGGAAGAAAATTACCTCTGTTCTAACTGAAACCAGGACAAGGTGTAACCGAAAAGGCTTATTTTTGTGAACCTTCGAAGTACAAGTTAGGGAAACAATGGGGCATACACAGATTTTTATCTATGCCTAGCTCCTCATGGGCACTCTTAGGTAGAGATTTATTAGAGCAAGTAGGAGCAGCAATTGTCTTTGAAAAAGGGAAAATGGAATTAAGAAGAGGAGAAGAACAACTAATAAATGTGTTAAGCTTGGCACTAATACAAAGTGACCCTAAAAGTGAAATACCTTTAGAGATCACAGATCAAGTATGTCCAGGAGTTTGGGCTACCGAAGTCCCTGGAAGAGCTAAAAATGTGACCTTAATAATTATTAAATTAAAGCCAGGAGAGAAACCCGTTAAGGTTAAGTAATATCCTTTGAGGATAGAAGATAGGAAAGGAATTAAAGAGATAATTGATAAATGTTTACAGTATGGATTATTGCTTGAATGCGAATCAGAATACAATGCACCCGTATTGCCAATTAAAAAGGCAGATGAAAAAGCTATAGGCTAGTTCAGGATTTGAGGGCCATAAATAAAATCACGGAGGATATACATCCAGTAGTGGCAAACCCTTATACTTTGCTGACTAAATTAAAGAATAGTCAAGTCTGGTTTACCGTATTGGATTTAAAAGATGCCTTCTTCTGCCTAGGCTTAGCCACAGAAAGCCAAAACCTATTCGCCTTTGAATGGGAAAATCCCGATTCAGGCAGAAAGACGCAGCTTACGTGGACATTACTACCTCAAGGATTCAAGAATAGCCCCACAATTTTTGGAAACCAATTAGCAAGGGAACTCGAAACATGGATACCTCCGGACACTGAAGGTGCTTTGTTACAATATGTAGATGATCTCTTAATAGCTACCGAGACTAAAGGGAGTTGTATTCAATGGACTATAAGTCGTCTTAATTTTCTGGGTTTAAATGGATATCAAGTCTCTTGACAGAAAGTCCAGCTGGCTCAACAAATAGGTAATGCATATGTATAGGTGCTTGTAGAATATCGATAGATTGATTGTATAAATTCAAGACTGCTTTCTGCTTTGGGTATGCACGATAGGTGGAGAGATCCCCCGTGCATCCAGCGCTGCAATAAAGAATATACCACTTAAAGGAATTTCGGCTTCGATCTTTGAATCAATTTGGCGACCCAGATGGGACAATCTCTCTGCCGGACCGCAGGACCCGCTGGGAACAGGACTCCCTAGGGTAGCCCCGGGGATTTCCCGGAGGGACTCCTCGACTCACCGGATCACTACGGAGGCAGACAAGGACCCCATCATTGTAAGTGAGTATATTCTTTATTCTGGTTTGGTTTTCTGGTAGACCGGTCATCTGGAACTGTCTGTAAGTCAGAAGGTGATCTTCTGCGAGGCAGTGTTTGGTATATACTTTGTGGTTAGCACCATAAGTACATGTTCGGGGACCTTAAGGAAGGAGCTCGCTTTAAGGTCCATCTGGAATTGTGTTGTCTATTTCGGTTTTCTGACTCATGGAGTATGGTATTTAACTCTGGTTATTGTTACTGCGATTTTGGCTATTTTCCTGGTGGTAATAGTAGGTTCGTGGCATTGTTATAAGAAAGATATCGTTACGGTGTTACACAGTTCAGTTTTCTGACTTATCGCATGTGGAATTTGACTCTGACTATTGTTACTGTGATTTTGGCAATATTGCTGGGAATAGTAGTTTTGTGACATCGCTACTGAAAGATATTGCGTGCCCGTATTTTTGTGAGTGATACGTTTTGTGATACGCTTTTGTAAGTAACATGTGTATTCTGAAAGTGTAAACTGGAAACTGGGGGGGCAAACAAGCAGTGAAATTTTAAAGAAAAGTGTGTCAGGATGTGTTTTAAGTCACTGGAAGGATATTGGAGGATCTGCCGGTGGAAGTGTGAACAGGAAAACATTGATAAAATATCGTAATCAGTGGTGGCCGCTTTATAAGCTGGAATGTGGAGAAAAGTGGCCCCTAAATGGAACTTTAAACTATAATATTTTGCTAGAGTTAATGTTGTTTTTTGAGAAGCAGAACAGGATGAAATGTTGTATACTGATGTTTCAGCATCTTGGTGGGAAAAGGTACGGAATTAAGTTGGCCCCTGACTGAACCTTTGATGTTGGCATTAGAGAAGTAGAGGCTGGAGAAAGATAAAGGAAGTGTTAAAAGGGTTGTTGAAAGTGGTAAAGGTATTTGAAGTTGAATGAGCAGGGAAAGAGGATGTAGGAATGTTAATAGTTCTGCCTCTGCCCGAGGCAGAGATCTTAAAATCATGGGTGTTAGCCCTTTAGGGCAAAGGGACCATGATCGGTCCGGTCCGAGAGAGTTGTCACAGAAACAGAAAAGCAGTCAACTCTTAAAACAACCTCAGTTCATGTGCGAGCTCGGATTGCTGATGGGACCGTTCAGGGAACTGTGGACAATTGCATTCCCCTGACCGACCCCCACTAAGACCCGAATCATCCTGAAAATTATGAACGGTTAAGTAAATACTAAAACCTGGATGAATTGGGAATTGAGAATATGCTTCCAACAAGGTCTAAAAGAAAGCCCTATGGAATTTTTGGACCAACTCTGAAATGTAATGAAAATAAATAAATAAATAAATAAATAAATAAATAAAACAAAACGTTTTGGACCTGGCTTTGGAGGACAAATTGACTAGCCTTTTCCTAGGGTAATCAACCCCTGATTTCAACAGGAATAACGGGGACCTGGGGAATCTACCCTAGCGGATCCTCCACTGGTTATAATGAAGCTAGGGGAGGAATGGAAGTGAAATTTCTTATTGCTATGGGGCAACGTATTCAGTTCTAAATCAAGCATGAATGCCTTCACAGAATTATTATGTTAGGGTAAAAGGTGTGTCGTGGTTTAACCCGGCTGGCAGCTAAACACCACGCAGCTGTTCGCTCACCCTCCCCCTCCCTCTCTGAGACGGGGGCGAGAAATGGAAAGTGAAGCCCGTGAGTTGAGATAAAGACAGTTTAATAAGACAAAATAATAATAATAATAATAATAATAATAATAATAATAATAATAATAATAATAATACAATGATAATAATAGTACCACTACTAATAATGTGTACAAACAAGTGATGCACAATGCAATTGCTCACCACCCGCTGACCGATGCCCAGCCTAACCCCGAGCAGTCCGGCCCCCTCCCCCTGGCTAGCCACCCCTATGTATTGTTTAGCCTGACGTCAGATGCTATGGAATACCCCTTTGGCTAGTTTGGGTCACCTGTCCTGGGTCTGTCCCCTCCCAGCTCTTACTGCACCCCCAGCCTGCCTGTTGGCAGGACAGAGCAAGAAGCTGTGATGTCCTTGGCTTGGTATAAGCACTGCTCTGCAACAATTAAAACATCGGGGTGTTATCAGCACTCTTCTCATCCTAAGCCAAAACATAGCATTCTACCAGCTACTAGGAAGAAAATTAACTCTGTTCTAACTGAAACCAGGACAAGGTGTAACCGAAAAGGCTTATTTTTGTGAACCTTTGAAGTACAAGTTAGGGAAACAATGGGGCATACACAGATTTTTATCTATGCCTAGCTCCTCATGGGCACTCTTAGGTAGAGATTTATTAGAGCAAGTAGGAGCAGAAATTGTCTTTGAAAAAGGGAAAATGGAATTAAGAAGAGGAGAAGAACAACTAATAAATGTGTTAAGCTTGGCACTAATACAAAGTGACCCTAAAAGTGAAATACCTTTAGAGATCACAGATCAAGTATGTCCAGGAGTTTGGGCTACCGAAGTCCCTGGAAGAGCTAAAAATGTGACCTTAATAATTATTAAATTAAAGCCAGGAGAGAAACCCGTTAAGGTTAAGTAATATCCTTTGAGGATAGAAGATAGGAAAGGAATTAAAGAGATAATTGATAAATGTTTACAGTATGGATTATTGCTTGAATGCGAATCAGAATACAATGCACCCATATTGCCAATTAAAAAGGCAGATGAAAAAGCTATAGGCTAGTTCAGGATTTGAGGGCCATAAATAAAATCACGGAGGATATACATCCAGCAGTGGCAAACCCTTATACTTTGCTGACTAAATTAAAGAATAGTCAAGTCTGGTTTACCGTACTGGATTTAAAAGATGCTTTCTTCTGCCTAGGCTTAGCCACAGAAAGCCAAAACCTATTCGCCTTTGAATGGGAAAATCCCGATTCAGGCAGAAAGACGCAGCTTACGTGGACATTACTACCTCAAGGATTCAAGAATAGCCCCACAATTTTTGGAAACCAATTAGCAAGGGAACTCGAAACATGGATACCTCCGGACACTGAAGGTGCTTTGTTACAATATGTAGATGATCTCTTAATAGCTACCGAGACTAAAGGGAGTTGTATTCAATGGACTATAAGTCGTCTTAATTTTCTGGGTTTAAATGGATATCAAGTCTCTTGACAGAAAGTCCAGCTGGCTTAACAAAGTGTGACCTATCTGGGATTTGACATTTCGGAAGGACAACGAGAACTAGGAACTGAACATAAGGAAGTCATTTGCCGGACTCCAGAACCTCAAATGGTAAAGGAGCTACAAACCTTTTTAGGAATGACAGGTTGGTGTCGCCTTTGGATTTATAATGATGGACTATTGGTAAAGCCTCTATGTGAATTGATAAAGATTAACCAGTCAAAGTTAGTCTGGACTGGAGAAGCACAAAAAGTCTTTAAACAACTTAAACAAGAATTGATGATTTTGAAATATCAAGCAATATTGGTAGAACAGGACGACGTGGAAATTGTGATAATTAATATTGTGAATCTAGCCTCTTTTCTTAGTGATGCTCCGGCACAACCTGTGATTCACGATTGTTTAGAAACTATAGAGACTGTGTATTCCAGCCGAGCAGACCTTAAGGAGGAGCCCATGGAAGATGCGGAAGAAACTTGGTTCACGGATGGGAGCAGTTTTGTTACGCAAAGACAACGTAAAGCTGGATATGCTATAACAACTACTCAGCAGGTAATCGAGTCTAAGCCTTTACCCCCTGGAACATCAGCTCAAAAGGCGGAGATAGTTGCTCTCACGAGAGCATTGGAACTGGCAGCGGGAAAAAGGGTAAATATTTGGACAGATTCTAAATATACATTCGGCGTGGTACATGCTCATGGAGCAATTTGGAAAGAACATGGATTGCTGACCGCTCAGTGAAAACACAAAGTATGCTGAAGAAATTTTAAAATTGTTAGAGGCTGTAAAACAACCAGAAAAGGTAGCTATCATGCATTGTCAGGGACACCAAAAGGGGAACACCGATTTTGAAATTGGAAAATCGATTGGCAGAGGCTAAGCAGGCAGCTGAAATAACTGAGGTGAAGGCATTGTCTTTGATACCAGACGGTAAAATCCAAACTATATCCAAATTATACAAAAGAAGACTTAAAATTAATTGAAGATTTGAAAGGTAAAATGAAACCAGATGGATGAGTATATTTAAAAGATAACCACATAGTAATACCCTCTAGTTTGACATGGCCCATAGTTCTTACAGAACACAATAAAACGCACTGGGGAGCTGGCACACTGCATAAGAGCCTGAGTCAGACATTAGTGGGACGATATGATAAAACAAGTAACTCAACAATGTAGCATTTGCTTACACAAGAACCCCAATACCAAGAATAGGATAAAATTTGGAATAATCGGTAAAGGAAATTATTCGGGGCAACAGTGGCAAATTGATTTTTCAGAACTCCCTAGAAAAGGGGGGTATCATTATTTACTGGTTCTGACTGACACGTTTTTCAGGAAGGCCTGAAGCCTTTCCCTGTCGAACAAACAAAGCAAGAGAAGTGGTTCAAGTCTTGTTAAATGAAATAATACCATGCTTTGGGATTCTAGTAGCAATGTCTTCTGATAGAGTTTCACATTCTTGTGCACAAGTGGTAGAACAGATAAGTAAGATTCTAAAGATAGATTGGCAACTGCATACTCCTTATAGACCACAGGCAAGTGGACAGGTAGAAAAAATGAACCATTTAATTAAACAATAAATAGCTAAAATTGGATAAGAAGCTAATTTGTCATGGCCTCAATCCCTCCCTTTAGCATTACTTGGAATTAGAGTTAAACCTAGAATAAAAGGAAATTTGAGTCCCTTCAAAATCTTATATGGAAGGCCATAGCAATTTCTATTTAGTGGAGAGGACCTAACGCAGTTAGGATCAGAATATTTATATGCTTATATAACTGAACTTCAGAAACAATTAAATAAAGTACATACATTTGTTTTAGGGACCAGGGCTAGAGGGTTGGATCAACCAATCCACCCCTTTAAGCTCGGGGATTATATATATATAAAGACTTTTTCAGGACAACCCGTGCAGGAAAAATGGAAGGAAAGTGGATGGGACCATACCAAGTATTACTGACAACACACACCGCCATTAAGATTAAGAAGCAAGCAGCTTGGATCCACAATTCAAGGGTGAAGAAGGCCCCGGCGAGGATATGGACCACCACTCCAATTGGACCAACAAAATTACGGTTTTCCAGATCCTAATGATTGCAGGGGTGCGGTTCTCGGATTTGGGGTGGGCAACTTGGGATGAGAACTTACACCTGACCTTAATACAAACAATTTCTCAAGTAACTCATAAGACGAACTGTTGGGTATGCACCCATCTGCCACAGCATGGGAATAAGGGTGTATCGTTAATTGGGATTCCCTTGCCTGCAAACTTATCTTGGACTAATTTGTGGGAAAACACGTCTTAGGGTCGAAAATATTAAGCAGTTTTGGAACTAGAAGTGAGTAGCTTCGTGCCGTTAGAATCCTATTATGTATGTGTACAAAGGTGTAACCCGCCTAAGGGTATAGGAAAACAGCATTGTATAAATACGGATACTACTTCTGTGGGAAATCAGACATCTTGTAATTGAACAATTGATATTAGTACGACTAGCGGCTGGGCAAATTCAACCAGCTGGACGGTTCCAGAAGGAAAAGGGTGCTATTGGCTATGCAATGATACAGCCCGTAAGGTCTTGCCTGAGAATTGGAAGGGAACTTGCACTCTTGGAGCGGTAGTCCCCAATATGACAGTACATGATGTAGTGCCTCGAGGTTACTTGAGAAATCATATCCGGAGAATCAGATGAAAAATTAACAATCCATTGGTAGAGAGACACACCCCTTTTCATAGTTTTGTGCGATGGTTTATCCCATGGTTAGGAGTGAGTGAATTGGAAAAGGCAATAGTTAATATTTCTGCAATTATAGAGAAGTTAGAAAACAAAATTCTGGATGCTATAAAGGCTCAACAAGAAGAGAGATCTAGTTTATCACAGGTAGTATTACAAAATCGGATGGCCCTAGACTTGTTACTGGCCACTCAAGGGGGAGTCTGTACAGTAATAAACACAAGTTGTTGTATGTATGTAGATCAGAGTGAAAGGATCTCTACCGACCTGGAAGAAATATGGAAGCAGACAAGGATCCTACATGAGATCAGTAAAGATGATCTTTCATGGAGTTTTAGTGAACTATGGAATAAGTTAACCTCCTGGTTGCCCAATTTCCAATGGTTGAAACAAGTATTCATTGCTCTAATCGTATTAGTAGTGTTAGGAATATTTGTGTTCATGTTGTTTAGATGCCTGCTTTGTTGTGTTACTGTAAATAATGAAAGTATCTGATGCAAAAGAATTTGCATGGGAAAAGAAAAGGGGGGATTGTGGTTGAAACAAGTATTCATTGCTCTAATCGTATTAGTAGTGTTAGGAATATTTGTGTGCATGTTGTTTAGATGCCTGCTTTGTTGTGTTACTGTAAATAATGAAAGTATCTGATGCAAAAGAATTTGCCTGGGAAAAGAAAAGGGGGGATTGATTAAGGAGGTATTGGGGAGGCAAGGACAATCCCCAGACAAGGACTGTATATCTCGAAACAAGACACTGGAACTCATGATAAGGAAGCGGCAGGCGGACAGAGAAACGAATGTAAGGACTATAACTCTCGAAACTGGACATTGGAATTCATTATAAAGATACAACAAACGGGAGAATTAGCAACAACCAGCTCTTGCAATTAAGAAACATGCCAATTCAGCAGATTCCTGACCAAAGGTGAAAAGTACACTGTGAGGAAGACTCGGGGTCTTCCTCCCAAAGACCCCTGCCCACAATTCTTGGAAGGCTCTGCGCAGGCGCAAGGTGCCAAAAGGCTAATTAGCATGAGAAGCGAGGGAAGGCGGGGATAGGTAATGCATATGTATAGGTGCTTGTAGAATATTGATAGATTGATTGTATAAATTCAAGACTGCTTTCTGCTTTGGGTATGCACGATAGGTGGATGCAAATCCCCCGTGCATCCAGCGCTGCA
Organism: Netta rufina; assembly: GCF_964035555.1. Classification (NCBI taxonomy): domain Eukaryota; kingdom Metazoa; phylum Chordata; class Aves; order Anseriformes; family Anatidae; genus Netta; species Netta rufina. Next base: position 32,692,370 of record NC_140131.1, on the reverse strand, counting down.
ATAAAGAATATACCACTTAAAGGAATTTCGGCTTCGATCTTTGAATCAATTTGGCGACCCAGATGGGACAACCTCTCTGCCGGACCGCAGGACCCGCTGGGAACAGGACTCCCTAGGGTACCCCCGGGATTTCCCGGAGGGACTCCTCGACTCACCGGATCACTGCGGAGGCAGACAAGGACCCCATCATTGTAAGTGAGTATATTCTTTATTCTGGTTTGGTTTTCTGGTAGACCGGTCATCTGGAACTGTCTGTAAGTCAGAAGGTGATCTTCTGCGAGGCAGTGTTTGGTATATACTTTGTGGTTAGCACCATAAGTACATGTTTGGGGACCTTAAGGAAGGAGCTCGCTTTAAGGTCCATCTGGAATTGTGTTGTCTATTTCGGTTTTCTGACTCATGGAGTATGGTATTTAACTCTGGTTATTGTTACTGCGATTTTGGCTATTTTCCTGGTGGTAATAGTAGGTTCGTGGCATTGTTATAAGAAAGATATCGTTACGGTGTTGCACAGTTTGGTTTTCTGACTTATCGCATGTGGAATTTGACTCTGACTATTGTTACAGTGATTTTGGCAATATTGCTGGTAATAGTAGTTTTGTGACATCGCTACTGAAAGATATTGCGTGCCCGTATTGATGTGAGTGATACGTTTTGTGATACGCTTTTGTAAGTAACATGTGTATTCTGAAAGTGTAAACTGGAAACTGGGGGGGCAAACAAGCAGTGAAATTTTAAAGACAAGTGTGTTAGGATGTGTTTTAAGTCACTGGAAGGATATTGGAGGATCTGCCGGTGGAAGTGTGAACAGGAAAACATTGATAAAATATCGTAATCAGTGGTGGCCACTTTATAAGCTGGAATGTGGAGAAAAGTGGCCCCTAAATGGAACTTTAAACTCTAATATTTTGCTAGAGTTAATGTTGTTTTTTGAGAAGCAGAACAGGATGAAATGTTGTATACTGATGTTTCAGCATCTTGGTGGGAAAAGGTGCGGAATTAAGTTGGCCCCTGACTGAACCTTTGATGTTGGCATTAGAGAAGTAGAGGCTGGAGAAAGATAAAGGAAGTGTTAAAAGGGTTGTTGAAAGTGTTAAAGGTGTTTGAAGTTGAATGAGCAGGGAAAGAGGATGTAGGAATGTTAATAGTTCTGCCTCTGCCCGAGGCAGAGATCTTAAAATCATGGGTGTTAGCCCTTTAGGGCAAAGGGACCATGATCGGTCCGAGAGAGTTGTCACAGAAACAGAAAAGCAGTCAACTCTTAAAACAACCTGAGTTCATGTGCGAGCTCGGATTGCTGATGGGACCATTCAGGGAACTGTGGACAATTGCATTCCCCTGACCGACCCCCACTAAGACCCGAATCATCCTGAAAATTATGAACGGTTAAGTAAATACTAAAACCTGGATGAATCGGGAATTGAGAATATGCTTCCAACAAGGTCTAAAAGAAAGCCCTATGGAATTTTTGGACCAACTCTGAAATGTAATGAAAATAAATAAATAAATAAATAAATAAAACAAAACGTTTTCGACCTGGCTTTGGAGGACAAATTGACTAGCCTTTTCCTAGGGTAATCAACCCCTGATTTCAACAGGAATAACGGGGACCTGGGAAAAAAACAATTTTAAAATTTCTTCCGCATACTTTGTGTTTTCACCGAGCGGTCAGCAATCCATGTTCTTTCCAAATTGCTCCATGAGCATGTACCACGCCGAATGTATATTTAGAATCTGTCCAAATATTTACCCTTTTTCCCGCTGCCAGTTCCAATGCTCTCGTGAGAGCAACTATCTCCGCCTTTTGAGCTGATGTTCCAGGGGGTAAAGGCTTAGACTCGATTACCTGCTGAGTAGTTGTTATAGCATATCCAGCTTTACGTTGTCTTTGCGTAACAAAACTGCTCCCATCCGTGAACCAAGTTTCTTCCGCATCTTCCATGGGCTCCTCCTTAAGGTCTGGTCGGCTGGAATACACAGTCTCCATAGTTTCTAAACAATCGTGAATCAGAGGTTGTGCCGGAGCATCACTAAGAAAAGAGGCTAGATTCACAATATTAATTATCACAATTTCCACGTCGTCCTGTTCTACCAATATTGCTTGATATTTCAAAAACATCAATTCTTGTTTAAGTTGTTTAAAGACTTTTTGTGCTTCTCCAGTCCAGACTAACTTTGACTGGTTAATATTTATCAATTCACATAGAGGCTTTACCAATCGTCCATCATTATAAATCCAAAGGCGACACCAACCTGTCATTCCTAAAAAGGTTTGTAGCTCCTTTACCATTTGAGGTTCTGGAGTCCGGCAAATGACTTCCTTATGTTCAGTTCCTAGTTCTCGTTGTCCTTCCGAAATTTCAAATCTCAGATAGGTCACACTTTGTTGAGCCAGCTGGACTTTCTGTCAAGAGACTTGATATCCATTTAAACCCAGAAAATTAAGACGACTTATAGTCCATTGAATACAACTGCCTTTAGTCTCGGTAGCTATTAAGAGATCATCTACATATTGTAACAAAGCACCTTCAGTGTCCGGAGGTATCCATGTTTCGAGTTCCCTTGCTAATTGGTTTCCAAAAATAGTGGGGCTATTCTTGAATCCTTGAGGTAGTAATGTCCACGTAAGCTGCGTCCTTCTGCCTGAATCGGGATTTTCCCATTCAAAGGCGAATAGGTTTTGGCTTTCTGTGGCTAAGCCTAGGCAGAAGAAGGCATCTTTTAAATCCCGTACGGTAAACCAGACTTGACTATTCTTTAATTTAGTCAGCAAAGTATAAGGGTTTGCCACTACTGGATGTATATCCTCAGTGATTTTATTTATGGCCCTCAAATCCTGAACTAGCCTATAGCTTTTTCATCTGCCTTTTTAATTGGCAATATGGGTGCATTGTATTCTGATTCGCATTCAAGCAATAATCCATACTGTAAACATTTATCAATTATCTCTTTAATTCCTTTCCTATCTTCTATCCTCAAAGGATATTACTTAACCTTAACGGGTTTCTCTCCTGGCTTTAATTTAATAATTATTAAGGTCACATTTTTAGCTCTTCCAGGGACTTCGGTAGCCCAAACTCCTGGACATACTTGATCTGTGATCTCTAAAGGTATTTCACTTTTAGGGTCACTTTGTATTAGTGCCAAGCTTAACACATTTATTAGTTGTTCTTCTCCTCTTCTTAATTCCATTTTCCCTTTTTCAAAGACAATTGCTGCTCCTACTTGCTCTAATAAATCTCTACCTTAGAGTGCCCATGAGGAGCTAGGCATAGATAAAAATCTGTGTATGCCCCATTGTTTCCCTAACTTGTACTTCAAAGGTTCACAAAAATAAGCCTTTTCGGTTACACCTTGTCCTGGTTTCAGTTAGAACAGAGGTAATTTTCTTCCTAGTAGCTGGTAGAATGCTATGTTTTGGCTTAGGATGAGAAGAGTGCTGGTAACACCCCGATGTTTTAATTGTTGCAGAGCAATGCTTATACCAAGCCAAGGACATCTCAGCTTCTTGCTCTGTCCTGCCAACAGGCAGGCTGGGGGTGCAGTAAGAGCTGGGAGGGGACAGACCCAGGACAGGTGACCCAAACTAGCCAAAGGGGTATTCCATAGCATCTGACGTCAGGCTAAACAATACATAGGGGTGGCTAGCCAGGGGGAGGGGGCCGGACTGCTCGGGGTTAGGCTGGGCATCGGTCAGCAATTGCATTGTGCATCACTTGTTTGTACACATTATTAGTAGTGGTACTATTATCATCATTGTATTATTATTATTATTATTATTATTATTATTATTATTATTATTATTATTATTATTATTATTATTTTGTCTTATTAAACTGTCTTTATCTCAACTCACGGGCTTCACTTTCCATTTCTCTCCCCCGTCCCAGGGAGGGAGGGGGAGGGGGAGCGAACAGCTGCGTGGTGTTTAGCTGCCGGCCGGGTTAAACCACGACACACCTTTTACCCTAACATAATAATTCTGTGAAGGCATTCATGCTTGATTTAGAACTGAATACGTTGCCCCATAGCAATAAGAAATTTCACTTCCATTCCTCCCCTAGCTTCATTATAACCAGTGGAGGATCCGCTAGGGTAGATTCCCCAGGTCCCCGTTATTCCTGTTGAAATCAGGGGTTGATTACCCTAGGAAAAGGCTAGTCAATTTGTCCTCCAAAGCCAGGTCCAAACCATTTTGTTTTATTTATTTATTTATTTATTTATTTATTTTCCTTACATTTCAGAGTTGGTCCAAAAATTCCATAGGGCTTTCTTTTAGACCTTGTTGGAAGCATATTCTCAATTCCCAATTCATCCAGGTTTTAGTATTTACTTAACCGTTCATAATTTTCAGGATGATTCGGGTCTTAGTGGGGGTCGGTCAGGGGAATGCAATTGTCCACAGTTCCCTGAACGGTCCCATCAGCAATCTGAGCTCGCACATGAACTCAGGTTGTTTTAAGGGTTGACCGCTTTTCTGTTTCTGTGACAACTCTCTACGACCGGACCGATCATGGTCCCTTTGCCCTAAAGGGCTAACACCCATGATTTTAAGATCTCTGCCTCGGGCAGAGGCAGAACTATTAACATTCCTACATCCTCTTTCCCTGCTCATTCAACTTCAAACACCTTTAACACTTTCAACAACCCTTTTAACACTTCCTTTATCTTTCTCCAGTCTGTACTTCTCTAATGCCAACATCAAAGGTTCAGTCAGGGGCCAACTTAATTCCGTACCTTTTCCCACCAAGATGCTGAAACATCAGTATACAACATTTCATCCTGTTCTGCTTCTCAAAAAACAACATTAACTCTAGCAAAATATTAGAGTTTAAAGTTCCATTTAGGGGCCACTTTTCTCCACATTCCAGCTTATAAAGCCGCCACCACTGATTACGATATTTTATCAATGTTTTCCTGTTCACACTTCCACCGGCAGATCCTCCAATATCCTTCCAGTGACTTAAAACACATCCTAACACACTTTTCTTTAAAATTTCACTGCTTGTTTGCCCCCCCAGTTTCCAGTTTACACTTTCAGAATACACATGTTACTTACAAAAGCGTATCACAAAACGTATCACTCACAAAAATACGGGCACGCAATATCTTTCAGTAGCGATGTCACAAAACTACTATTCCCAGCAATATTGCCAAAATCACAGTAACAATAGTCAGAGTCAAATTCCACATGCGATAAGTCAGAAAACCGAACTGTGTAACACCGTAACGATATCTTTCTTATAACAATGCCACGAACCTACTATTACCACCAGGAAAATAGCCAAAATCGCAGTAACAATAACCAGAGTTAAATACCATACTCCATGAGTCAGAAAACCGAAATAGACAACACAATTCCAGATGGACCTTAAAGCGAGCTCCTTCCTTAAGGTCCCCAAACATGTACTTATGGTGCTAACCACAAAGTATATACCAAACACTGCCTCGCAGAAGATCACCTTCTGACTTACAGACAGTTCCAGATGACCGGTCTACCAGAAAACCAAACCAGAATAAAGAATATACTCACTTACAATGATGGGGTCCTTGTCTGCCTCCGCAGTGATCCGGTGAGTCGAGGAGTCCCTCCGGGAAATCCCCGGGGCTACCCTAGGGAGTCCTGTTCCCAGCGGGTCCTGCGGTCCGGCAGAGAGGTTGTCCCATCTGGGTCGCCAAATTGATTCAAAGATCGAAGCCGAAATTCCTTTAAGTGGTATATTCTTTATTGCAGCGCTGGATGCACGGGGGATCTCTCCACCTATCGTGCATACCCAAAGCAGAAAGCAGTCTTGAATTTATACAATCAATCTATCAATATTCTACAAGCACCTATACATATGCATTACCTATCCCCGCCTTCCCTCGCTTCTCATGCTAATTAGCCTTTTGGCACCTTGCGCCTGCGCAGAGCCTTCCAAGAATTGTGGGCAGGGGTCTTTGGGACGTGGGCAGGGGTCTTTGGGAGGAAGACCCCGAGTCTTCCTCACAGTGTACTTTTCACCTTTGGTCAGGAATCTGCTGAATTGGCATGTTTCTTAATTGCAAGAGCTGGTTGTTGCTAATTCTCCCGTTTGTTGTATCTTTATAATGAATTCCAATGTCCAGTTTCGAGAGTTATAGTCCTTACATTCGTTTCTCTGTCCGCCTGCCGCTTCCTTATCATGAGTTCCAGTGTCTTGTTTCGAGATATACAGTCCTTGTCTGGGGATTGTCCTTGCCTCCCCAATACCTCCTTAATCAATCCCCCCTTTTCTTTTCCCAGGCAAATTCTTTTGCATCAGATACTTTCATTATTTACAGTAACACAACAAAGCAGGCATCTAAACAACATGCACACAAATATTCCTAACACTACTAATACGATTAGAGCAATGAATACTTGTTTCAACCACAATCCCCCCTTTTCTTTTCCCATGCAAATTCTTTTGCATCAGATACTTTCATTATTTACAGTAACACAACAAAGCAGGCATCTAAACAACATGCACACAAATATTCCGAACACTACTAATACGATTAGAGCAATGAATACTTGTTTCAACCATTGGAAATTGGGCAACCAGGAGGTTCACTTATTCCATAGTTCACTAAAACTCCAGGAAAGATCATCTTTACTGATCTCATGGAGGATCCTTGTCTGCTTCCATATTTCTTCCAGGTCGGTAGAGATCCTTCCACTCTAATCTACATACATACAACAACTTGTGTTTAATACTGTACAGACTCCCCCTTGAGTGGCCAGTAACAAGTCTAGGGCCATCCGATTTTGTAATACTACCTGTGATAAACTAGATCTCTCTTCTTGTTGAGCCTTTATAGCATCCAGAATTTTGTTTTCGAACTTCTCTATAATTGCAGAAATATTAACTATTGCCTTTTCCAATTCACTCACTCCTAACCATGGGATAAACCATCGCACAAAACTATGAAAAGGAGTGTGTCTCTCTACCAATGGATTGTTAATTTTTCATCTGATTCTCCGGATATGATTTCTCAAGTAACCTCGAGGCACTACATCATGTACTGTCATATTGGGGACTACCGCTCCAAGAGTGCAAGTTCCCTTCCAATTCTCAGGCAAGGCCTTACGGGCTGTATCATTGCATAGCCAATAGCACCCTTTTCCTTCTGGAACCGTCCAGCTGGTTGAATTTGCCCAGCCGCTAGTCGTACTAATATCAATTGTTCAATTACAAGATGTCTGATTTCCCACAGAAGTAGTATCCGTATTTATACAATGCTGTTTTCCTATACCCTTAGGCGGGTTACACCTTTGTACACATACATAATAGGATTCTAACGGCATGAAGCTACTCACTTCTAGTTCCAAAACTGCTTAATATTTTCGACCCTAAGACGTGTTTTCCCACAAATTAGTCCAAGATAAGTTTGCAGGCAAGGGAATCCCAATTAACGATACACCCTTATTCCCATGCTGTGGCAGATGGGTGCATACCCAACAGTTCGTCTTATGAGTTACTTGAGAAATTGTTTGTATTAAGGTCAGGTGTAAGTTCTCATCCCAAGTTGCCCACCCCAAATCCGAGAACCGCACCCCTGCAATCATTAGGATCTGGAAAACCGTAATTTTGTTGGTCCAATTGGAGTGGTGGTCCATATCCTCGCCGGGGCCTTCTTCACCCTTGAATTGTGGATCCAAGCTGCTTGCTTCTTAATCTTAATGGCGGTGTGTGTTGTCAGTAATACTTGGTATGGTCCCATCCACTTTCCTTCCATTTTTCCTGCACGGGTTGTCCTGAAAAAGTCTTTATATATATATAATCCCCGAGCTTAAAGGGGTGGATTGGTTGATCCAACCCTCTAGCCCTGGTCCTAAAACAAATGTATGTACTTTATTTAATTGTTTCTGAAGTTCAGTTATATAAGCGTATAAATATTCTGATCCTAACTGCGTTAGGTCCTCTCCACTAAATAGAAATTGCTATGGCCTTGCATATAAGATTTTGAAGGGACTCAAATTTCCTTTTATTCTAGGTTTAACTCTAATTCCAAGTAATGCTAAAGGGAGGGATTGAGGCCATGACAAATTAGCTTCTTATCCAATTTTAGCTATTTATTGTTTAATTAAATGGTTCATTTTTTCTACCTGTCCACTTGCCTGTGGTCTATAAGGAGGATGCAGTTGCCAATCTATCTTTAGAATCTTACTTATCTGTTCTACCACTTGTGCACAAAAATGTGAAACTCTATCAGAAGACATTGCTACTAGAATCCCAAAGCATGGTATTATTTCATTTAACAAGACTTGAACCACTTCTCTTGCTTTGTTTGTTCGACAGGGAAAGGCTTCAGGCCTTCCTGAAAACGTGTCAGTCAGAACCAGTAAATAATGATACCCCCCTTTTCTAGGGAGTTCTGAAAAATCAATTTGCCACTGTTGCCCCGAATAATTTCCTTTACCGATTATTCCAAATTTTATTCTATCCTTGGTATTGGGGTTCTTGTGTAAGCAAATGCTACATTGTTGAGTTACTTGTTTTATCATATCGTGCCACTAATGTCTGACTCAGGCTCTTATGCAGTGTGCCAGCTCCCCAGTGCGTTTTATTGTGTTCTGTAAGAACTATGGGCCATGTCAAACTAGAGGGTATTACTATGTGGTTATCTTTTAAATATACTCATCCATCTGGTTTCATTTTACCTTTCAAATCTTCAATTAATTTTAAGTCTTCTTTTGTATAATTTGGATATAGTTTGGATTTTACCGTCTGGTATCAAAGACAATGCCTTCACCTCAGTTATTTCAGCTGCCTGCTTAGCCTCTGCCAATCGATTTTCCAATTTCAAAATCGGTGTTCCCCTTTTGGTGTCCCTGACAATGCATGATAGCTACCTTTTCTGGTTGTTTTACAGCCTCTAACAATTTTAAAATTTCTTCAGCATACTTTGTGTTTTCACTGAGCGGTCAGCAATCCATGTTCTTTCCAAATTGCTCCATGAGCATGTACCACGCCGAATGTATATTTAGAATCTGTCCAAATATTTACCCTTTTTCCCGCTGCCAGTTCCAATGCTCTCGTGAGAGCAACTATCTCCGCCTTTTGAGCTGATGTTCCAGGGGGTAAAGGCTTAGACTCGATTACCTGCTGAGTAGTTGTTATAGCATATCCAGCTTTACGTTGTCTTTGCGTAACAAAACTGCTCCCATCCGTGAACCAAGTTTCTTCTGCATCTTCCATGGGCTCCTCCTTAAGGTCTGCTCGGCTGGAATACACAGTCTCTATAGTTTCTAAACAATCGTGAATCAGAGGTTGTGCCGGAGCATCGCTAAGAAAAGAGGCTAGATTCACAATATTAATGATCACAATTTCCACGTCGTCCTGTTCTACCAATATTGCTTGATATTTCAAAATCATCAATTCTTGTTTAAGTTGTTTAAAGACTTTTTGTGCTTCTCCAGTCCAGACTAACTTTGACTGGTTAATCTTTATCAATTCACATAGAGGCTTTACCAATAGTCCATCATTATAAATCCAAAGGCGACACCAACCTGTCATTCCTAAAAAGGTTTGTAGCTCCTTTACCATTTGAGGTTCTGGAGTCCGGCAAATGACTTCCTTATGTTCAGTTCCTAGTTCTCGTTGTCCTTCCGAAATGTCAAATCCCAGATAGGTCACACTTTGTTGAGCCAGCTGGACTTTCTGTCAAGAGACTTGATATCCGTTTAAACCCAGAAAATTAAGACGACTTATAGTCCATTGAATACAACTCCCTTTAGTCTCGGTAGCTATTAAGAGATCATCTACATACTACATATTGTAACAAAGCACCTTCAGTGTCCGGAGGTATCCATGTTTCGAGTTCCCTTGCTAATTGGTTTCCAAAAATAGTGGGGCTATTCTTGAATCCTTGAGGTAGTCATGTCCACGTAAGCTGCGTCTTTCTGCCTGAATCGGGATTTTCCCATTCAAAGGCGAATAGGTTTTGGCTTTCTGTGGCTAAGCCTAGGCAGAAGAAGGCATCTTTTAAATCCCGTACGGTAAACCAGACTTGACTATTCTTTAATTTAGTCAGCAAAGTATAAGAGTTTGCCACTACTGGATGTATATCCTCAGTGATTTTATTTATGGCCCTCAAATCCTGAACTAGCCTATAGCTTTTTCATCTGCCTTTTTAATTGGCAATATGGGTGCATTGTATTCTGATTCGCATTCAAGCAATAATCCATACTGTAAACATTTATCAATTATCTCTTTAATTCCTTTCCTATCTTCTATCCTCAAAGGATATTACTTAACCTTAACGGGTTTCTCTCCTGGCTTTAATTTAATAATTATTAAGGTCACATTTTTAGCTCTTCCAGGGACTTCGGTAGCCCAAACTCCTGGACATACTTGATCTGTGATCTCTAAAGGTATTTCACTTTTAGGGTCACTTTGTATTAGTGCCAAGCTTAACACATTTATTAGTTGTTCTTCTCCTCTTCTTAATTCCATTTTCCCTTTTTCAAAGACAATTTCTGCTCCTACTTGCTCTAATAAATCTCTACCTAAGAGTGCCCACGAGGAGCTAGGCATAGATAAAAATCTGTGTATGCCCCATTGTTTCCCTAACTTGTACTTCAAAGGTTCACAAAAATAAGCCTTTTCGGTTACACCTTGTCCTGGTTTCAGTTAGAACAGAGGTAATTTTCTTCCTAGTAGCTGGTAGAATGCTATGTTTTGGCTTAGGATGAGAAGAGTGCTGATAACACCCCAATGTTTTAATTGTTGCAGAGCAATGCTTATACCAAGCCAAGGACATCTCAGCTTCTTGCTCTGTCCTGCCAACAGGCAGGCTGGGGGTGCAGTAAGAGCTGGGAGGGGACAGACCCAGGACAGGTGACCCAAACTAGGCAAAGGGGTATTCCATAGCATCTGACGTCAGGCTAAACAATACATAGGGGTGGCTAGCCAGGGGGAGGGGGCCGGACTGCTCGGGGTTAGGCTGGGCATCGGTCAGCAATTGCATTGTGCATCACTTGTTTGTACACATTATTAGTAGTGGTACTATTATCATCATTGTATTATTATTATTATTATTATTATTATTATTATTATTATTATTATTATTATTATTATTATTATTATTATTATTATTATTTTGTCTTATTAAACTGTCTTTATCTCAACTCACGGGCTTCACTTTCCATTTCTCTCCCCCGTCCCAGAGAGGGAGGGGGAGGGGGAGCGAACAGCTGCATGGTGTTTAGCTGCCGGCCGGGTTAAACCACGACACACCTTTTACCCTTACATAATAATTCTGTGAAGGCATTAATGCTTGATTTAGAACTGAATATGTTGCCCCATAGCAATAAGAAATTTCACTTCCATTCCTCCCCTAGCTTCATTATAACCAGTGGAGGATCCGCTAGGGTAGATTCCCCAGGTCCCCGTTATTCCTGTTGAAATCAGGGGTTGATTACCCTAGGAAAAGGCTAGTCAATTTGTCCTCCAAAGCCAGGTCCAAAACGTTTTGTTTTATTTATTTATTTATTTATTTATTTTCCTTACATTTCAGAGTTGGTCCAAAAATTCCATAGGGCTTTCTTTTAGACCTTGTTGGAAGCATATTCTCAATTCCCAATTCATCCAGGTTTTAGTATTTACTTAACCGTTCATAATTTTCAGGATGATTCGGGTCTTAGTGGGGGTCGGTCAGGGGAATGCAATTGTCCACAGTTCCCTGAACGGTCCCATCAGCAATCTGAGCTCGCACATGAACTCAGGTTGTTTTAAGAGTTGACTGCTTTTCTGTTTCTGTGACAACTCTCTACGACCGGACCGATCATGGTCCCTTTGCCCTAAAGGGCTAACACCCATGATTTTAAGATCTCTGCCTCGGGCAGAGGCACAACTATTAACATTCCTACATCCTCTTTCCCTGCTCATTCAACTTCAAACACCTTTAACACTTTCAACAACCCTTTTAACACTTCCTTTATCTTTCTCCAGTCTGTACTTCTCTAATGCCAACATCAAAGGTTCAGTCAGGGGCCAACTTAATTCCGTACCTTTTCCCACCAAGATGCTGAAACATCAGTATACAACATTTCATCCTGTTCTGCTTCTCAAAAAACAACATTAACTCTAGCAAAATATTAGAGTTTAAAGTTCCATTTAGGGGCCACTTTTCTCCACATTCCAGCTTATAAAGCCGCCACCACTGATTACGATATTTTATCAATGTTTTCCTGTTCACACTTCCACCGGCAGATCCTCCAATATCCTTCCAGTGACTTAAAACACAGCCTAACACACTTTTCTTTAAAATTTCACTGCTTGTTTGCCCCCCCAGTTTCCAGTTTACACTTTCAGAATACACATGTTACTTACAAAAGCGTATCACAAAACGTATCACTCACAAAAATACGGGCACGCAATATCTTTCAGTAGCGATGTCACAAAACTACTATTCCCAGCAATATTGCCAAAATCACTGTAACAATAGTCAGAGTCAAATTCCACATGCGATAAGTCAGAAAACCGAACTGTGTAACACCGTAACGATATCTTTCTTATAACAATGCCACGAACCTACTATTACCACCAGGAAAATAGCCAAAATCGCAGTAACAATAACCAGAGTTAAATACCATACTCCATGAGTCAGAAAACCGAAATAGACAACACAATTCCAGATGGACCTTAAAGCGAGCTCCTTCCTTAAGGTCCCCAAACATGTACTTATGGTGCTAACCACAAAGTATATACCAAACACTGCCTCGCAGAAGATCACCTTCTGACTTACAGACAGTTCCAGATGACCAGTCTACCAGAAAACCAAACCAGAATAAAGAATATACTCACTTACAATGATGGGGTCCTTGTCTGCCTCCGCAGTGATCCGGTGAGTCGAGGAGTCCCTCCGGGAAATCCCGGGGGTACCCTAGGGAGTCCTGTTCCCAGCAGGTCCTGCAGTCCGGCAGAGAGGTTGTCCCATCTGGGTCGCCAAATTGATTCAAAGATCGAAGCCGAAATTCCTTTAAGTGGTATATTCTTTATTGCAGCGCTGGATGCACGGGGGATCTCTCCACCTATCGTGCATACCCAAAGCAGAAAGCAGTCTTGAATTTATACAATCAATCTATCAATATTCTACAAGCACCTATACATATGCATTACCTATCCCCGCCTTCCCTCGCTTCTCATGCTAATTAGCCTTTTGGCACCTTGCGCCTGCGCAGAGCCTTCCAAGAATTGTGGGCAGGGGTCTTTGGGACGTGGGCAGGGGTCTTTGGGAGGAAGACCCCGAGTCTTCCTCACAGTGTACTTTTCACCTTTGGTCAGGAATCTGCTGAATTGGCATGTTTCTTAATTGCAAGAGCTGGTTGTTGCTAATTCTCCCGTTTGTTGTATCTTTATAATGAATTCCAATGTCCAGTTTCGAGAGTTATAGTCCTTACATTCGTTTCTCTGTCCGCCTGCCGCTTCCTTATCATGAGTTCCAGTGTCTTGTTTCGAGATATACTGTCCTTGTCTGGGGATTGTCCTTGCCTCCCCAATACCTCCTTAATCAGCCTACACACAATTATCTGAGAATGAAAGCTGCTTTCCAGTAATTCAGAAAGCCAAGTTACGTCTCAGCCTTGAGGATCTCGGGCTTTTGGGCCTGTCTGTAACATTTGGCACCAGCACTAATACTTTTTTTGGCATATGTTTAGCGTTTGGGGCTTGTGTCTGGGATTTGGGCCCTGTCTCGAACCACTGGGGCTTTGTCCTGGGTTTTGGAGCCTGCCTCTAGAGTTCAGGGCCTGTGATTAGTCTTTTGGGGTCTGTGTCTGGGGGCCGGTATCTGGGGGCAAGGGGGGAGCTGCTTGTAGACCCTAGGGGCCAGCATTGAGGGGGTTGGGAGCTGACTCTACACCTTTGGGGCCTGCTTCTGGGGGCGGGGGGGGGTTGAGACCAGCATCTGGGGGAGGGGTGGGAGCTCTCTGTATTCCTTTGGAGCCTGTGTCGGGGGGGGGGGGGGGGGGGGGGCAGGGGAAGGGGAGGGTTGGTTGGGAGCTGCTTGTACACTGTTGGAGCCTGGGTTGAGGGAGGAGGTTTGGAGCTGCTTCTACACCTTTGGGCCTGGCATCAGGGGTAGGGGGTTGGGTGCTGGTTGTAGGGGCCTGTGTTTGGGGGGGGGGCTTGGGACCTGCGTCTGGGGGAGGGGTGGGAGCTGCTTGTACACCTTTGGGGCCTGCATCTGTGGGGGGTCAGGGCCTGTGTCTAGCGGGCTGGGAACTGCTTGTACAATGTAGGAATCTGTTTCTGCAGGGTGGCTGGGAGCTGTTTGTACAACTTTGGGGCCAGCATCTGGGGGTGGCTGGGAGCTGCCTGTACACTGTAGGGGCCTGTGTTTGTGGGGGGGCTTGGGGGCCTCCCTCGGGGGGGGGGGGGAGGGTTGGGAGCTGCTTCACAGAATCACAGAATCACAGAATTTCTAGGTTGGAAGAGACCTCAAGGTCATCGAGTCCAACCTCCAACCTAACGCTAACAGCCCTCCACTAAACCATATCCCTAAGCTCTACATCTAAACGTCTTTTGAAGACTTCCAGGGATGGTGACTCCACCACTTCCCTGGGCAGCCTGTTCCAATGTCTAACAACCCTTTCAGTGAAGAAGTTCTTCCTAACATCTAACCTAAAACTCCCCTGGCTCAACTTAAGCCCATTCCCCCTCGTCCTGTCACCAGGCACGTGGGAGAACAGGCCAACCCCCACCTCGCTACAGCCTCCCTTGAGGTACCTAAAAAGAGCGATAAGGTCACCCCTGAGCCTCCTCTTCTCCAGGCTGAACAAGCCCAGCTCCCTCAGCCGCTCCTCGTAGGACTTGTTCTCCAGGCCCCTCACCAGCTTCGTCGCCCTTCTCTGCACCCGCTCAAGCACCTCGATGTCCTTCTTGTAGCGAGGGGCCCAAAACTGAACACAGTACTCGAGGTGCGGCCTCACCAGAGCTGAGTACAGGGGGACGATCACCTCCCTAGCCCTGCTGGTCACGCTGTTCCTGATACAAGCCAGGATGCCGTTGGCCTTCTTGGCCACCTGAGCACACTGCTGGCTCATATTCAGCCGACTATCCACCATCACTCCCAGGTCCTTCTCTGCCTGGCAGCTCTCCAACCATTCCTCTCCCAGCCTGTAGCTCTGCTTGGGGTTATTGCGCCCCAGGTGCAGGACCCGGCACTTGGCCTTGTTGAACTTCATGCAGTTGACCTCAGCCCATCGGTGCAGCCTATCCAGATCCTCCTGCAGAGCTTTCCTACCCTCAAGCAGATCGACACACGCACCTAACTTGGTGTCATCTGCGAACTTACTGAGGGTGCACTCGATGCCCTCGTCCAGATCATCGATGAAGATATTAAAGAGGACCGGCCCCAGCACCGAGCCCTGGGGGACGCCACTAGTGACGGGCCTCCAACTGGACTTGGCTCCATTCACCATGACTCTTTGGGCCCGGCTATCCAGCCAGTTTCTAACCCAGCGAAGCGTGCGCCAGTCCAAGCCAAGAGCAGCCAGTTTCTTGAGGAGAATGCTGTGGGAGACGGTGTCAAAAGCCTTGCTGAAGTCAAGGTAGACCACATCCACAGCCTTTCCCTCATCCACCCAGCGCGTCACTCTGTCATAGAAGGAGATCAGGTTCGTCAGGCATGACCTGCCTTTCATAAAGCCATGCTGACTGGGCCTGATCGCCTGCTTCCCCTGCAAGTGCTGCATGATGACTCTCAGGAGGATCTGCTCCATGAGCTTTCCTGGCACTGAGGTCAAACTGACAGGCCTGTAGTTTCCCGGGTCTGCCCTCCGGCCCTTCTTGTAGATGGGCGTCACGTTTGCTAGCCGCCAGTCGATTGGAACCTCCCCTGATAGCCAGGACTGTTGATAAATGATGGATAGTGGCTTGGCCAGCTCCTCTGCCAGTTCCCTCAGTACCCTTGGGTGGATCCCATCCGGCCCCATCGACTTGTGCACATCTAAGTGCCGTAGCAGGTCACCAACCAGTTCTTCATGGATAATGAGGGCCACATCCTGCTCCCCATCCCCTTCCACCAGCTCAGGGTACTGAGTATCCAGAGAACAACCGGTATTGCCGCTAAAGACTGAGGCAAAGAAGGCATTGAGCACCTCCGCCTTTTCCTCATCTCTTGTAACTAAGTTTCCCCCCGCATCCAGTAAAGGATGGAGATTCTCCTTAGTCCTCCTTTTTGTGTTGATGTATTTATAGAAACGTTTTTTGTTATCTTTAACGGCAGTAGCCAGATTGAGCTCCAGATGAGCTTTGGCCTTCCTAATTTTGTCCCTGCACAGCCTCGCTACTTCTTTAAAGTCCTCCTTAGTGGCCTGCCCACTTTTCCAAAGCTTATAAACCCTCTTTTTCCTCCTAAGATCAAGCCACAATTCTCTGTTGAGCCAGGCCGGTCTTCTTCCCCGCCAGCTCGTCTTTGGGCACGTGGGGACAGACCGTTCCTGCGCCATTAAGACTTCCCTCTTGAAGAGCGCCCAGCCTTCCTGGACTCCTCTGCCCTTCAGAACCACCTCCCAAGGGACTCCACCAACTAGTGTCCTGAGCAGCTCAAAGTCAGCCCTTCGAAAGTCCAATACAGCGGTTTTACTGGTCCCCTTCCTGGCCTCGCCAAGAATAGTGAACTCCACCATTGCGTGGTCACTCTGCCCAAGACAGCTCCCGACGATCACGTCCTCCACCAGTCCCTCTCTGTTTGTGAAGAGAAGGTCTAGCGGGGCACCACCCCTGGTAGGTTCACTAACCAGCTGCGTCAGGAAGCTATCTTCCACGCTCTCCAGAAACCTCCTAGACTGCTTTCTCAGGGCTGTGTTGTGCTTCCAGGATATGTCAGGGAAGTTGAAGTCCCCCACGAGTACAAGAGCTGATGATTTTGCAACCTCTGTCAGCTGCCTGTAGAATTCCTCATCCGTCTCCTCATCCTGGTTCGGCGGTCTATAGCAGACCCCGACCAGGACACTAGCCTTGTTGTCCCTGCCGATCCTAACCCAAAGGGACTCGACCTTGTCATTCCCAACCTCGAGTTCTACAACCTCGAAAGACTCTCTAATATAGAGAGCCACACCACCACCCCTTCTATGCTGCCTGTCCCTTCTATAGAGCTTATAGCCAGGCATTGTAGCACTCCAGTCATGAGACTGGTCCCACCACGTCTCCGTGATGGCAACCAAGTCGTAGCCTGCCTGCCGCACGATGGCTTCCAGCTCCTCCTGTTTGTTACCCATGCTGCGTGCATTGGTGTAGATGCACTTCAGCTGGGCCATAGCCTTATCCTCCGGCCTTGCCATTGTTCCCCCTGGCACAGCCCCAACAATCCTAGCCTCAGCCCCATCCCCCTTCCTACCTAGTTTAAAGCCCTCTCAATGAGCCCTGCCAGTTCCTGGCCCAGGATCCTTTTTCCCCTAAAAGATAGGGACCCTTGGTTGTATAGGGTAGGGGGCCTGCCTGGCAGGGGTTGGGAGCTGCTTGTAGAATTTGGGTCCCTGTGTCTGCATTGGGTATGCACGATAGGTGGAGAGATCCCCCGTGCATCCAGCGCTGCAATAAAGAATATACCACTTAAAGGAATTTCGGCTTCGATCTTTGAATCAATTTGGCGACCCAGATGGGACAACCTCTCTGCCGGACTGCAGGACCTGCTGGGAACAGGACTCCCTAGGGTACCCCTAGGATAGAGTGAGTACCTCTAGGATAGAGGGAGTACCCGTAGGGTACTCCCTAGGGTACCCCTGGGATAGATGATCTCTTAATAGCTACCGAGACTAAAGGGAGTTGTATTCAATGGACTATAAGTCGTCTTAAATTTTCTGGGTTTAAATGGATATCAAGTCTCTTGACAGAAAGTCCAACTGGCTCAACAAAGTGTGACCTATCTGGGATTTGAAATTTCGGAAGGACAACGAGAACTAGGAACTGAACATAAGGAAGTCATTTGCCGGACTCCAGAACCTCAAATGGTAAAAGAGCTACAAACCTTTTTAGGAATGACAGGTTGGTGTCGCCTTTGGATTTATAATGATGGACTATTGGTAAAGCCTCTATGTGAATTGATAAAGATTAACCAGTCAAAGTTAGTCTGGACTGGAGAAGCACAAAAAGTCTTTAAACAACTTAAACAAGAATTGATGATTTTGAAATATCAAGCAATATTGGTAGAATAGGACGACGTGGAAATTGTGATAATTAATATTGTGAATCTAGCCTCTTTTCTTAGTGATGCTCCGGCACAACCTCTGATTCACGATTGTTTAGAAACTATAGAGACTGTGTATTCCAGCCGAGCAGACCTTAAGGAGGAGCCCATGGAAGATGCAGAAGAAACTTGGTTCACGGATGGGAGCAGTTTTGTTACGCAAAGACAACGTAAAGCTGGATATGCTATAACAACTACTCAGCAGGTAATCGAGTCTAAGCCTTTACCCCCTGGAACATCAGCTCAAAAGGCGGAGATAGTTGCTCTCACGAGAGCATTGGAACTGGCAGCGGGAAAAAGGGTAAATATTTGGACAGATTCTAAATATACATTCGGCGTGGTACATGCTCATGGAGCAATTTGGAAAGAACATGGATTGCTGACCGCTCAGTGAAAACACAAAGTATGCTGAAGAAATTTTAGAATTGTTAGAGGCTGTAAAACAACCAGAAAAGGTAGCTATCATGCATTGTCAGGGACACCAAAAGGGGAACACCGATTTTGAAATTGGAAAATCGATTGGCAGAGGCTAAGCAGGCAGCTGAAATAACTGAGGTGAAGGCATTGTCTTTGATACGAGACGGTAAAATCCAAACTGTATCCAAATTATACAAAAGAAGACTTAAAATTAATTGAAGATTTGAAAGGTAAAATGAAACCAGATGGATGAGTATATTTAAAAGATAACCACATAGTAATACCCTCTAGTTTGACATGGCCCATAGTTCTTACAGAACACAATAAAACGCACTGGGGAGCTGGCACACTGCATAAGAGCCTGAGTCAGACATTAGTGGCACGATATGATAAAACAAGTAACTCAACAATGTAGCATTTGCTTACACAAGAACCCCAATACCAAGGATAGAATAAAATTTGGAATAATCGGTAAAGGAAATTATTCGGGGCAACAGTGGCAAATTGATTTTTCAGAACTCCCTAGAAAAGGGGGGTATCATTATTTACTGGTTCTGACTGACACGTTGTCAGGAAGGCCTGAAGCCTTTCCCTGTCGAACAAACAAAGCAAGAGAAGTGGTTCAAGTCTTGTTAAATGAAATAATACCATGCTTTGGGATTCTAGTAGCAATGTCTTCTGGTAGAGTTTCACATTCTTGTGCACAAGTGGTAGAACAGATAAGTAAGATTCTAAAGATAGATTGGCAACTGCATACTCCTTATAGACCACAGGCAAGTGGACAGGTAGAAAAAAATGAACCAGAAGAAGCTAATTTGTCATGGCCTCAATCCCTCCCTTTAGCATTACTTGGAATTAGAGTTAAACCTAGAATAAAAGGAAATTTGAGTCCCTTCAAAATCTTATATGCAAGGCCATAGCAATTTCTATTTAGTGGAGAGGACCTAACGCAGTTAGGATCAGAATATTTATATGCTTATATAACTGAACTTCAGAAACAATTAAATAAAGTACATACATTTGTTTTAGGGACCAGGGCTAGAGGGTTGGATCAACCAATCCACCCCTTTAAGCTCGGGGATTATATATATATAAAGACTTTTTCAGGACAACCCGTGCAGGAAAAATGGAAGGAAAGTGGATGGGACCATAACAAGTATTACTGACAACACACACCGCCATTAAGATTAAGAAGCAAGCAGCTTGGATCCACAATTCACGGGTGAAGATGGCCCCGGCGAGGATATGGACCACCACTCCAATTGGACCAACAAAATTACGGTTTTCCAGATCCTAATGATTGCAGGGGTGCGGTTCTCGGATTTGGGGTGGGCAACTTGGGATGAGAACTTACACCTGACCTTAATACAAACAATTTCTCAAGTAACTCATAAGACGAACTGTTGGGTATGCACCCATCTGCCACAGCATGGGAATAAGGGTGTATCGTTAATTGGGATTCCCTTGCCTGCAAACTTATCTTGGACTAATTTGTGGGAAAACACGTCTTAGGGTCGAAAATATTAAGCAGTTTTGGAACTAGAAGTGAGTAGCTTCGTGCCGTTAGAATCCTATTATGTATGTGTACAAAGGTGTAACCCGCCTAAGGGTATAGGAAAACAGCATTGTATAAATACGGATACTACTTCTGTGGGAAATCAGACAGCTTGTAATTGAACAATTGATATTAGTACGACTAGCGGCTGGGCAAATTCAACCAGCTGGATGGTTCCAGAAGGAAAAGGGTGCTATTGGCTATGCAATGATACAGCCCGTAAGGTCTTGCCTGAGAATTGGAAGGGAACTTGCACTCTTGGAGCGGTAGTCCCCAATATGACAGTACATGATGTAGTGCCTCGAGGTTACTTGAGAAATCATATCCGGAGAATCAGATGAAAAATTAACAATCCATTGGTAGAGAGACACACCCCTTTTCATAATTTTGTGCGATGGTTTATCCCATGGTTAGGAGTGAGTGAATTGGAAAAGGCAATAGTTAATATTTCTGCAATTATAGAGAAGTTAGAAAACAAAATTCTGGATGCTATAAAGGCTCAACAAGAAGAGAGATCTACTTTATCACAGGTAGTATTACAAAATCGGATGGCCCTAGACTTGTTACTGGCCACTCAAGGGGGAGTCTGTACAGTAATAAACACAAGTTGTTGTATGTATGTAGATCAGAGTGGAAGGATCTCTACCGACCTGGAAGAAATATGGAAGCAGACAAGGATCCTCCATGAGATCAGTAAAGATGATCTTTCCTGGAGTTTTAGTGAACTATGGAATAAGTTAACCTCCTGGTTGCCCAATTTCCAATGGTTGAAACAAGTATTCATTGCTCTAATCGTATTAGTAGTGTTCGGAATATTTGTGTGCATGTTGTTTAGATGCCTGCTTTGTTGTGTTACTGTAAATAATGAAAGTATCTGATGCAAAAGAATTTGCCTGGGAAAAGAAAAGGGGGGATTGATTAAGGAGGTATTGGGGAGGCAAGGACAATCCCCAGACAAGGACTGTATATCTCGAAACAAGACACTGGAACTCATGATAAGGAAGTGGCAGGCGGACAGAGAAACGAATGTAAGGACTATAACTCTCGAAACTGGACATTGGAATTCATTATAAAGATACAACAAACGGGAGAATTAGCAACAACCAGCTCTTGCAATTAAGAAACATGCCAATTCAGCAGATTCCTGACCAAAGGTGAAAAGTACACTGTGAGGAAGACTCGGGGTCTTCCTCCCAAAGACCCCTGCCCACAATTCTTGGAAGGCTCTGTGCAGGCGCAAGGTGCCAAAAGGCTAATTAGCATGAGAAGCGAGGGAAGGCGGGGATAGGTAATGCATATGTATAGGTGCTTGTAGAATATTGATAGATTGATTGTATAAATTCAAGACTGCTTTCTGCTTTGGGTATGCACGATAGGTGGAGAGATCCCCCGTGCATCCAGCGCTGCAATAAAGAATATACCACTTAAAGGAATTTTGGCTTCGATCTTTGAATCAATTTGGCGACCCAGATGGGACAACCTCTCTGCCGGACCGCAGGACCCGCTGGGAACAGGACTCCCTAGGGTACCCCCGGGGATTTCCCGGAGGGACTCCTCGACTCACCGGATCACTGCGGAGGCAGACAAGGACCCCATCATTGTAAGTGAGTATATTCTTTATTCTGGTTTGGTTTTCTGGTAGACCGGTCATCTGGAACTGTCTGTAAGTCAGAAGGTGATCTTCTGCGAGGCAGTGTTTGGTATATACTTTGTGGTTAGCACCATAAGTACATGTCTGGGGACCTTAAGGAAGGAGCTCGCTTTAAGGTCCATCTGGAATTGTGTTGTCTATTTCGGTTTTCTGACTCATGGAGTATGGTATTTAACTCTGGTTATTGTTACTGCGATTTTGGCTATTTTCCTGGTGGTAATAGTAGGTTCGTGGCATTGTTATAAGAAAGATATCGTTACGGTGTTACACAGTTCGGTTTTCTGACTTATCGCATGTGGAATTTGACTCTGACTATTGTTACTGTGATTTTGGCAATATTGCTGGTAATAGTAGTTTTGTGACATCGCTACTGAAAGATATTGCGTGCCCGTATTTTTGTGAGTGATACGTTTTGTGATATGCTTTTGTAAGTAACATGTGTATTCTGAAAGTGTAAACTGGAAACTGGGGGGGGCAAACAAGCAGTGAAATTTTAAAGAAAAGTGTGTTAGGATGTGTTTTAAGTCACTGGAAGGATATTGGAGGATCTGCCGGTGGAAGTGTGAACAGGAAAACATTGATAAAATATCGTAATCAGTGGTGGCCGCTTTATAAGCTGGAATGTGGAGAAAAGTGGCCCCTAAATGGAACTTTAAACTCTAATATTTTGCTAGAGTTAATGTTGTTTTTTGAGAAGCAGAACAGGATGAAATGTTGTATACTGATGTTTCAGCATCTTGGTGGGAAAAGGTACGGACTTAAGTTGGCCCCTGACTGAACCTTTGATGTTGGCATTAGAGAAGTAGAGGCTGGAGAAAGATAAAGGAAGTGTTAAAAGGGTTGTTGAAAGTGTTAAAGGTGTTTGAAGTTGAATGAGCAGGGAAAGAGGATGTAGGAATGTTAATAGTTCTGCCTCTGCCCGAGGCAGAGATCTTAAAATCATGGGTGTTAGCCCTTTAGGGCAAAGGGACCATGATCGGTCCGGTCGTAGAGAGTTGTCACAGAAACAGAAAAGCAGTCAACTCTTAAAACAACCTGAGTTCATGTGCGAGCTCAGATTGCTGATGGGACCGTTCAGGGAACTGTGGACAATTGCATTCCCCTGACCGACCCCCACTAAGACCCGAATCATCCTGAAAATTATGAACGGTTAAGTAAATACTAAAACCTGGATGAATTGGGAATTGAGAATATGCTTCCAACAAGGTCTAAAAGAAAGCCCTATGGAATTTTTGGACCAACTCTGAAATGTAAGGAAAATAAATAAATAAATAAATAAATAAATAAATAAAACAAAACGGTTTGGACCTGGCTTTGGAGGACAAATTGACTAGCCTTTTCCTAGGGTAATCAACCTCTGATTTCAACAGGAATAACGGGGACCTGGGGAATCTACCCTAGCGGATCCTCCACTGGTTATAATGAAGCTAGGGGAGGAATGGAAGTGAAATTTCTTATTGCTATGAGGCAACGTATTCAGTTCTAAATCAAGCATGAATGCCTTCACAGAATTCTTATGTTAGGGTAAAAGGTGTGTCGTGGTTTAACCCGGCCGGCAGCTAAACACCACGCAGCTGTTCGCTCCCCCTCCCCCTCCCTCTCTGGGACGGGGGAGAGAAATGGAAAGTGAAGCCTGTGAGTTGAGATAAAGACAGTTTAATAAGACAAAATAATAATAATAATAATAATAATAATAATAATAATAATAATAATAATAATAATAATAATAATAATACAATGATGATAATAGTACCACTACTAATAATGTGTACAAACAAGTGATGCACAATGCAATTGCTCACCACCCGCTGACCGATGCCCAGCCTAACCCCGAGCAGTCCGGCCCCCTCCCCCTGGCTAGCCACCCCTATGTATTGTTTAGCCTGACGTCAGATGCTATGGAATACCCCTTTGGCTAGTTTGGGTCACCTGTCCTGGGTCTGTCCCCTCCCAGCTCTTACTGCACCCCCAGCCTGCCTGTTGGCAGGACAGAGCAAGAAGCTGAGATGTCCTTGGCTTGGTATAAGCATTGTTCTGCAACAATTAAAACATCGGGGTGTTACCAGCACTCTTCTCATCCTAAGCCAAAACATAGCATTCTACCAGCTACTAGGAAGAAAATTAACTCTAACTGAAACCAGGACAAGGTGTAACCGAAAAGGCTTATTTTTGTGAACCTTTGAAGTACAAGTTAGGGAAACAATGGGGCATACACAGATTTTTATCTATGCCTAGCTCCTCGTGGGCACTCTTAGGTAGAGATTTATTAGAGCAAGTAGGAGCAGAAATTGTCTTTGAAAAAGGGAAAATGGAATTAAGAAGAGGAGAAGAACAACTAAGAAATGTGTTAAGCTTGGCACTAATACAAACTGACCCTAAAAGTGAAATACCTTTAGAGATCACAGATCAAGTATGTCCAGGTGTTTGGGCTACCAAAGTCCCTGGAAGAGCTAAAAATGTGACCTTAATAATTATTAAATTAAAGCCAGGAGAGAAACCCGTTAAGGTTAAGTAATATCCTTTGAGGATAGAAGATAGGAAAGGAATTAAAGAGATAATTGATAAATGTTTACAGTATGGATTATTGCTTGAATGCGAATCAGAATACAATGCACCCATATTGCCAATTAAAAAGGCAGATGAAAAAGCTATAGGCTAGTTCAGGATTTGAGGGCCATAAATAAAATCACGGAGGATATACATCCAGCAGTGGCAAACCCTTATACTTTGCTGACTAAATTAAAGAATAGTCAAGTCTGGTTTACCGTACGGGATTTAAAAGATGCCTTCTTCTGCCTAGGCTTAGCCACAGAAAGCCAAAACCTATTCGCCTTTGAATGGGAAAATCCCGATTCAGGCAGAAAGACGCAGCTTACGTGGACATGACTACCTCAAGGATTCAAGAATAGCCCCACTATTTTTGGAAACCAATTAGCAAGGGAACTCGAAACATGGATACCTCCGGACACTGAAGGTGCTTTGTTACAATATGTAGATGATCTCTTAATAGCTACCGAGACTAAAGGGAGTTGTATTCAATGGACTATAAGTCGTCTTAATTTTCTGGGTTTAAATGGATATCAAGTCTCTTGACAGAAAGTCCAGCTGGCTCAACAAAGTGTGACCTATCTGGGATTTGACATTTCGGAAGGACAACGAGAACTAGGAACTGAACATAAGGAAGTCATTTGCCGGACTCCAGAACCTCAAATGGTAAAGGAGCTACAAACCTTTTTAGGAATGACAGGTTGGTGTCGCCTTTGGATTTATAATGATGGACTATTGGTAAAGCCTCTATGTGAATTGATAAAGATTAACCAGTCAAAGTTAGTCTGGACTGGAGAAGCACAAAAAGTCTTTAAACAACTTAAACAAGAATTGATGATTTTGAAATATCAAGCAATATTGGTAGAACAGGACGACGTGGAAATTGTGATCATTAATATTGTGAATCTAGCCTCTTTTCTTAGTGATGCTCCGGCACAACCTGTGATTCACGATTGTTTAGAAACTATAGAGACTGTGTATTCCAGCCGACCAGACCTTAAGGAGGAGCCCATGGAAGATGCGGAAGAAACTTGGTTCACGGATGGGAGCAGTTTTGTTACGCAAAGACAACGTAAAGCTGGATATGCTATAACAACTACTCAGCAGGTAATCGAGTCTAAGCCTTTACCCCCTGGAACATCAGCTCAAAAGGCGGAGATAGTTGCTCTCACGAGAGCATTGGAACTGGCAGCGGGAAAAAGGGTAAATATTTGGACAGATTCTAAATATACATTCGGCGTGGTACATGCTCATGGAGCAATTTGGAAAGAACATGGATTGCTGACCGCTCAGTGAAAACACAAAGTATGCTGAAGAAATTTTAAAATTGTTAGAGGCTGTAAAACAACCAGAAAAGGTAGCTATCATGCATTGTCAGGGACACCAAAAGGGGAACACCGATTTTGAAATTGGAAAATCGATTGGCAGAGGCTAAGCAGGCAGCTGAAATAACTGAGGTGAAGGCATTGTCTTTGATACCAGACGGTAAAATCCAAACTATATCCAAATTATACAAAAGAAGACTTAAAATTAATTGAAGATTTGAAAGGTAAAATGAAACCAGATGGATGAGTATATTTAAAAGATAACCACATAGTAATACCCTCTAGTTTGACATGGCCCATAGTTCTTACAGAACACAATAAAACGCACTGGGGAGCTGGCACACTGCATAAGAGCCTGAGTCAGACATTAGTGGGACGATATGATAAAACAAGTAACTCAACAATGTAGCATTTGCTTACACAAGAACCCCAATACCAAGAATAGGATAAAATTTGGAATAATCGGTAAAGGAAATTATTCGGGGCAACAGTGGCAAATTGATTTTTCAGAACTCCCTAGAAAAGGGGGGTATCATTATTTACTGGTTCTGACTGACACGTTTTTCAGGAAGGCCTGAAGCCTTTCCCTGTCGAACAAACAAAGCAAGAGAAGTGTTTCAAGTCTTGTTAAATGAAATAATACCATGCTTTGGGATTCTAGTAGCAATGTCTTCTGATAGAGTTTCACATTTTTGTGCACAAGTGGTAGAACAGATAAGTAAGATTCTAAAGATAGATTGGCAACTGCATCCTCCTTATAGACCACAGGCAAGTGGACAGGTAGAAAAAATGAACCATTTAATTAAACAATAAATAGCTAAAATTGGATAAGAAGCTAATTTGTCATGGCCTCAATCCCTCCCTTTAGCATTACTTGGAATTAGAGTTAAACCTAGAATAAAAGGAAATTTGAGTCCCTTCAAAATCTTATATGCAAGGCCATAGCAATTTCTATTTAGTGGAGAGGACCTAACGCAGTTAGGATCAGAATATTTATATGCTTATATAACTGAACTTCAGAAACAATTAAATAAAGTACATACATTTGTTTTAGGGACCAGGGCTAGAGGGTTGGATCAACCAATCCACCCCTTTAAGCTCGGGGATTATATATATATAAAGACTTTTTCAGGACAACCCGTGCAGGAAAAATGGAAGGAAAGTGGATGGGACCATACCAAGTATTACTGACAACACACACCGCCATTAAGATTAAGAAGCAAGCAGCTTGGATCCACAATTCAAGGGTGAAGAAGGCCCCGGCGAGGATATGGACCACCACTCCAATTGGACCAACAAAATTACGGTTTTCCAGATCCTAATGATTGCAGGGGTGCGGTTCTCGGATTTGGGGTGGGCAACTTGGGATGAGAACTTACACCTGACCTTAATACAAACAATTTCTCAAGTAACTCATAAGACGAACTGTTGGGTATGCACCCATCTGCCACAGCATGGGAATAAGGGTGTATCGTTAATTGGGATTCCCTTGCCTGCAAACTTATCTTGGACTAATTTGTGGGAAAACACGTCTTGGGGTCGAAAATATTAAGCAGTTTTGGAACTAGAAGTGAGTAGCTTCGTGCCGTTAGAATCCTATTATGTATGTGTACAAAGGTGTAACCCGCCTAAGGGTATAGGAAAACAGCATTGTATAAATACGGATACTACTTCTGTGGGAAATCAGACAGCTTGTAATTGAACAATTGATATTAGTACGACTAGCGGCTGGGCAAATTCAACCAGCTGGACGGTTCTAGAAGGAAAAGGGTGCTATTGGCTATGCAGTGATACAGCCCGTAAGGTCTTGCCTGAGAATTGGAAGGGAACTTGCACTCTTGGAGCGGTAGTCCCCAATATGACAGTACATGATGTAGTGCCTCGAGGTTACTTGAGAAATCATATCCGGAGAATCAGATGAAAAATTAACAAACCATTGATAGAGAGACACACCCCTTTTCATAGTTTTGTGCGATGGTTTATCCCATGATTAGGAGTGAGTGAATTGGAAAAGGCAATAGTTAATATTTCTGCAATTATAGAGAAGTTCGAAAACAAAATTCTGGATGCTATAAAGGCTCAACAAGAAGAGAGATCTAGTTTATCACAGGTAGTATTACAAAATCGGATGGCCCTAGACTTGTTACTGGCCACTCAAGGGGGAGTCTGTACAGTAATAAACACAAGTTGTTGTATGTATGTAGATCAGAGTGGAAGGATCTCTACCGACCTGGAAGAAATATGGAAGCAGACAAGGATCCTCCATGAGATCAGTAAAGATGATCTTTCCTGGAGTTTTAGTGAACTATGGAATAAGTTAACCTCCTGGTTGCCCAATTTCCAATGGTTGAAACAAGTATTCATTGCTCTAATCGTATTAGTAGTGTTAGGAATATTTGTGTGCATGTTGTTTAGATGCCTGCTTTGTTGTGTTACTGTAAATAATGAAAGTATCTGATGCAAAAGAATTTGCATGGGAAAAGAAAAGGGGGGATTGTGGTTGAAACAAGTATTCATTGCTCTAATCGTATTAGTAGTGTTGGGAATATTTGTGTGCATGTTGTTTAGATGCCTGCTTTGTTGTGTTACTGTAAAGAATGAAAGTATCTGATGCAAAAGAATTTGCCTGGGAAAAGAAAAGGGGGGATTGATTAAGGAGGTATTGGGGAGGCAAGGACAATCCCCAGACAAGGACTGTATATCTCGAAACAAGACACTGGAACTCATGATAAGGAAGCGGCAGGCGGACAGAGAAACGAATGTAAGGACTGTAACTCTCGAAACTGGACATTGGAATTCATTATAAAGATACAACAAACGGGAGAATTAGCAACAACCAGCTCTTGCAATTAAGAAACATGCCAATTCAGCAGATTCCTGACCAAAGGTGAAAAGTACACTGTGAGGAAGACTCGGGGTCTTCCTCCCAAAGACCCCTGCCCACGTCCCAAAGACCCCTGCCCACAATTCTTGGAAGGCTCTGCGCAGGCGCAAGGTGCCAAAAGGCTAATTAGCATGAGAAGCGAGGGAAGGCGGGGATAGGTAATGCATATGTATAGGTGCTTGTAGAATATTGATAGATTGATTGTATAAATTCAAGACTGCTTTCTGCTTTGGGTATGCACGATAGGTGGAGAGATCCCCCGTGCATCCAGCGCTGCAATAAAGAATATACCACTTAAAGGAATTTCGGCTTCGATCTTTGAATCAATTTGGCGACCCAGATGGGACAACCTCTCTGCCGGACCGCAGGACCCGCTGGGAACAGGACTCCCTAGGGTAGCCCCGGGATTTCCCGGAGGGACTCCTCGACTCACCGGATCACTGCGGAGGCAGACAAGGACCCCATCATTGTAAGTGAGTATATTCTTTATTCTGGTTTGGTTTTCTGGTAGACCGGTCATCTGGAACTGTCTGTAAGTCAGAAGGTGATCTTCTGCGAGGCAGTGTTTGGTATATACTTTGTGGTTAGCACCATAAGTACATGTCTGGGGACCTTAAGGAAGGAGCTCGCTTTAAGGTCCATCTGGAATTGTGTTGTCTATTTCGGTTTTCTGACTCATGGAGTATGGTATTTAACTCTGGTTATTGTTATTGCGATTTTGGCTATTTTCCTGGTGGTAATAGTAGGTTCGTGGCATTGTTATCAGAAAGATATCGTTACGGTGTTACACAGTTCGGTTTTCTGACTTATCGCATGAGGAATTTGACTCTGACTATTGTTACTGTGATTTTGGCAATATTGCTGGTAATAGTAGTTTTGTGACATCGCTACTGAAAGATATTGCGTGCCCGTATTTTTGTGAGTGATACGTTTTGTGATACGCTTTTGTAAGTAACATGTGTATTCTGAAAGTGTAAACTGAAAACTGGGGGGGCAAACAAGCAGTGAAATTTTAAAGAAAAGTGTGTCAGGATGTGTTTTAAGTCACTGGAAGGATATTGGAAGATCTGCCGGTGGAAGTGTGAACAGGAAAACATTGATAAAATATCGTAATCAGTGGTGGCCGCTTTATAAGCTGGAATGTGGAGAAAAGTGGCCCCTAAATGGAACTTTAAACTCTAATATTTTGCTAGAGTTAATGTTGTTTTTTGAGAAGCAGAACAGGATGAAATGTTGTATACTGATGTTTCAGCATCTTGGTGGGCAAAGGTACGGACTTAAGTTGGCCCCTGACTGAACCTTTGATGTTGGCATTAGAGAAGTAGAGGCTGGAGAAAGATAAAGGAAGTGTTAAAAGGGTTGTTGAAAGTGTTAAAGGTGTTTGAAGTTGAATGAGCAGGGAAAGAGGATGTAGGAATGTTAATAGTTCTGCCTCTGCCCGAGGCAGAGATCTTAAAATCATGAGTGTTAGCCCTTTAGGGCAAAGGGACCATGATCGGTCCGGTCGTAGAGAGTTATCACAGAAACAGAAAAGCAGTCAACTCTTAAAACAACCTGAGTTCATGTGCGAGCTCAGATTGCTGATGGGACCGTTCAGGGAACTGTGGACAATTGCATTCCCCTGACCGACCCCCACTAAGACCCGAATCATCCTGAAAATTATGAACGGTTAAGTAAATACTAAAACCTGGATGAATTGGGAATTGAGAATATGCTTCCAACAAGGTCTAAAAGAAAGCCCTATGGAATTTTTGGACCAACTCTGAAATGTAAGGAAAATATATAAATAAATAAATAAATAAATAAATAAAACAAAACAGTTTGGACCTGGCTTTGGAGGACAAATTGACTAGCTTTTTCCTAGGGTAATCAACCCCTGATTTCAACAGGAATAACGGGGACCTGGGGAATCTACCCTAGCGGATCCTCCACTGGTTATAATGAAGCTAGGGGAGGAATGGAAGTGAAATTTCTTATTGCTATGGGGCAACGTATTCAGTTCTAAATCAAGCATGAATGCCTTCACAGAATTATTATGTTAGGGTAAAAGGTGTGTCGTGGTTTAACCCGGCCGGCAGCTAAACACCACGCAGCTGTTCGCTCCCCCTCCCCCTCCCTCTCTGGGACGGGGGAGAGAAATGGAAAGTGAAGCCCGTGAGTTGAGATAAAGACAGTTAAATAGGACAAAATAATAATAATAATAATAATAATAATAATAATAATAATAATAATAATAATAATAATAATAATAATAATAATAATAATAATACAATGATAATAATAGTACCACTACTAATAATGTGTACAAACAAGTGATGCACAATGCAATTGCTCACCACCCGCTGACCGATGCCCAGCCTAACCCCGAGCAGTCCGGCCCCCTCCCCCTGGCTAGCCACCCCTATGTATTGTTTAGCCTGACGTCAGATGCTATGGAATACCCCTTTGGCTAGTTTGGGTCACCTGTCCTGGGTCTGTCCCCTCCCAGCTCTTACTGCACCCCCAACCTGCCTGTTGGCAGGACAGAGCAAGAAGCTGAGATGTCCTTGGCTTGGTATAAGCATTGCTCTGCAACAATTAAAACATCGGGGTGTTATCAGCACTCTTCTCATCCTAAGCCAAAACATAGCATTCTACCAGCTACTAGGAAGAAAATTAACTCTAACTGAAACCAGGACAAGGTGTAACCAAAAAGGCTTATTTTTGTGAACCTTTGAAGTACAAGTTAGGGAAACAATGGGGCATACACAGATTTTTATCTATGCCTAGCTCCTCGTGGGCACTCTTAGGTAGAGATTTATTAGAGCAAGTAGGAGCAGAAATTGTCTTTGAAAAAGGGAAAATGGAATTAAGAAGAGGAGAAGAACAACTAAGAAATGTGTTAAGCTTGGCACTAATACAAAGTGACCCTAAAAGTGAAATACCTTTAGAGATCACAGATCAAGTATGTCCAGGAGTTTGGGCTACCGAAGTCCCTGGAAGAGCTAAAAATGTGACCTTAATAATTATTAAATTAAAGCCAGGAGAGAAACCCGTTAAGGTTAAGTAATATCCTTTGAGGATAGAAGATAGGAAAGGAATTAAAGAGATAATTGATAAATGTTTACAGTATGGATTATTGCTTGAATGCGAATCAGAATACAATGCACCCATATTGCCAATTAAAAAGGCAGATGAAAAAGCTATAGGCTAGTTCAGGATTTGAGGGCCATAAATAAAATCACTGAGGATATACATCCAGTAGTGGCAAACCCTTATACTTTGCTGACTAAATTAAAGAATAGTCAAGTCTGGTTTACCGTACTGGATTTAAAAGATGCTTTCTTCTGCCTAGGCTTAGCCACAGAAAGCCAAAACCTATTCGCCTTTGAATGGGAAAATCCCGATTCAGGCAGAAGGACGCAGCTTATGTGGACATTACTACCTCAAGGATTCAAGAATAGCCCCACTATTTTTGGAAACCAATTAGCAAGGGAACTCGAAACATGGATACCTCCGGACACTGAAGGTGCTTTGTTACAATATGTAGATGATCTCTTAATAGCTACCGAGACTAAAGGGAGTTGTATTCAATGGACTATAAGTCGTCTTAATTTTCTGGGTTTAAATGGATCTCAAGTCTCTTGACAGAAAGTCCAGCTGGCTCAACAAAGTGTGACCGATCTGGGATTTGAAATTTCGGAGGGACAACGAGAACGAGGAACTGAACATAAGGAAGTCATTTGCCGGACTCCAGAACCTCAAATGGTAAAGGAGCTACAAACCTTTTTAGGAATGACAGGTTGGTGTCGCCTTTGGATTTATAATTGTGGACTATTGGTAAAGCCTCTATGTGAATTGATAAAGATTAACCAGTCAAAGTTAGTCTGGACTGGAGAAGCACAAAAAGTCTTTAAACAACTTAAACAAGAATTGATGATTTTGAAATATCAAGCAATATTGGTAGAACAGGACGACGTGGAAATTGTGATAATTAATATTGTGAATCTAGCCTCTTTTCTTAGTGATGCTCCGGCACAACCTGTGATTCACGATTGTTTAGAAACTATGGAGACTGTGTATTCCAGCCGACCAGACCTTAAGGAGGAGCCCATGGAAGATGCAGAAGAAACTTGGTTCACGGATGGGAGCAGTTTTGTTACGCAAAGACAACGTAAAGCTGGATATGCTATAACAACTACTCAGCAGGTAATCGAGTCTAAGCCTTTACCCCCTGGAACATCAGCTCAAAAGGCGGAGATAGTTGCTCTCACGAGAGCATTGGAACTGGCAGCGGGAAAAAGGGTAAATATTTGGACAGATTCTAAATATACATTCGGCGTGGTACATGCTCATGGAGCAATTTGGAAAGAACATGGATTGCTGACCGCTCGGGGAAAACACAAAGTATGCTGAAGAAATTTTAAAATTGTTTTTTTCCCAGGTCCCCGTTATTCCTGTTGAAATCAGGGGTTGATTATCCTAGGAAAAGGCTAGTCAATTTGTCCTCCAAAGCCAGGTCCAAAACGTTTTGTTTTATTTATTTATTTATTTATTTATTTATTTATTTATTTTCCTTACATTTCAGAGTTGGTCCAAAAATTCCATAGGGCTTTCTTTTAGACCTTGTTGGAAGCATATTCTCAATTCCCAATTCATCCAGGTTTTAGTATTTACTTAACCGTTCATAATTTTCAGGATGATTCGGGTCTTAGTGGGGGTCGGTCAGGGGAATGCAATTGTCCACAGTTCCCTGAACGGTCCCATCAGCAATCTGAGCTCGCACATGAACTCAGGTTGTTTTAAGAGTTGACTGCTTTTCTGTTTCTGTGATAACTCTCTACGACCGGACCGATCATGGTCCCTTTGCCCTAAAGGGCTAACACTCATGATTTTAAGATCTCTGCCTCGGGCAGAGGCAGAACTATTAACATTCCTACATCCTCTTTCCCTGCTCATTCAACTTCAAACACCTTTAACACTTTCAACAACCCTTTTAACACTTCCTTTATCTTTCTCCAGCCTCTACTTCTCTAATGCCAACATCAAAGGTTCAGTCAGGGGCCAACTTAATTCCGTACCTTTGCCCACCAAGATGCTGAAACATCAGTATACAACATTTCATCCTGTTCTGCTTCTCAAAAAACAACATTAACTCTAGCAAAATATTAGAGTTTAAAGTTCCATTTAGGGGCCACTTTTCTCCACATTCCAGCTTATAAAGCGGCCACCACTGATTACGATATTTTATCAATGTTTTCCTGTTCACACTTCCACCGGCAGATCCTCCAATATCCTTCCAGTGACTTAAAACACATCCTAACACACTTTTCTTTAAAATTTCACTGCTTGTTTGCCCCCCCAGTTTCCAGTTTACACTTTCAGAATACACGTTACTTACAAAAGCGTATCACAAAACGTATCACTCACAAAAATACGGGCACGCAATATCTTTCAGTACCGATGCCACAAAACTACTATTACCAGCAATATTGCCAAAATCACAGTAACAATAGTCAGAGTCAAATTCCACATGCGATAAGTCAGAAAACCGAACTGTGTAACACCGTAACGATATCTTTCTTATAACAATGCCACGAACCTACTATTACCACCAGGAAAATAGCCAAAATCGCAGTAACAATAACCAGAGTTAAATACCATACTCCATGAGTCAGAAAACCGAAATAGACAACACAATTCCAGATGGACCTTAAAGCGAGCTCCTTCCTTAAGGTCCCCAAACATATACTTATGGTGCTAACCACAAAGTATATACCAAACACTGCCTCGCAGAAGATCACCTTCTGACTTACAGACAGTTCCAGATGACCGGTCTACCAGAAAACCAAACCAGAATAAAGAATATACTCACTTACAATGATGGGGTCCTTGTCTGCCTCCGCAGTGATCCGGTGAGTCGAGAGGTCCCTCCGGGAAATCCCCGGGGTACCCTAGGGAGTCCTGTTCCCAGCAGGTCCTGCAGTCCGGCAGAGAGGTTGTCCCATCTGGGTCGCCAAATTGATTCAAAGATCGAAGCCGAAATTCCTTTAAGTGGTACATTCTTTATTGCAGCGCTGGATGCACGGGGGATCTCTCCACCTATCGTGCATACCCAAAGCAGAAAGCAGTCTTGAATTTATACAATCAATCTATCAATATTCTACAAGCACCTATACACATGCATTACGTATTTGTTGAGCCAGCTGGACTTTCTGTCAAGAGACTTGATATCCATTTAAACCCAGAAAATTAAGACGACTTATAGTCCATTGAATACAACTCCCTTTAGTCTCGGTAACTATTAAGAGATCATCTACATATTGTAACAAAGCACCTTCAGTGTCCGGAGGTATCCATGTTTCGAGTTCCCTTGCTAATTGGTTTCCAAAAATAGTGGGGCTATTCTTGAATCCTCGAGGTAGTAATGTCCACGTAAGCTGCGTCCTTCTGCCTGAATCGGGATTTTCCCATTCAAAGGCGAATAGGTTTTGGCTTTCTGTGGCTAAGCCTAGGCAGAAGAAGGCATCTTTTAAATCCCGTACGGTAAACCAGACTTGACTATTCTTTAATTTAGTCAGCAAAGTATAAGGGTTTGCCACTACTGGATGTATATCCTCAGTGATTTTATTTATGGCCCTCAAATCCTGAACTAGCCTATAGCTTTTTCATCTGCCTTTTTAATTGGCAATATGGGTGCATTGTATTCTGATTCGCATTCAAGCAATAATCCATACTGTAAACATTTATCAATTATCTCTTTAATTCCTTTCCTATCTTCTATCCTCAAAGGATATTACTTAACCTTAACGGGTTTCTCTCCTGGCTTTAATTTAATAATTATTAAGGTCACATTTTTAGCTCTTCCAGGGACTTCGGTAGCCCAAACTCCTGGACATACTTGATCTGTGATCTCTAAAGGTATTTCACTTTTAGGGTCACTTTGTATTAGTGCCAAGCTTAACACATTTCTTAGTTGTTCTTCTCCTCTTCTTAATTCCATTTTCCCTTTTTCAAAGACAATTTCTGCTCCTACTTGCTCTAATAAATCTCTACCTAAGAGTGCCCATCAGCAGCTAGGCATAGATAAAAATCTGTGTATGCCCCATTGTTTCCCTAACTTGTACTTCAAAGGTTCACAAAAATAAGCCTTTTCGGTTACACCTTGTCCTGGTTTCAGTTAGAACAGAGGTAATTTTCTTCCTAGTAGCTGGTAGAATGCTATGTTTTGGCTTAGGATGAGAAGAGTGCTGATAACACCCCGATGTTTTAATTGTTGCAGAGCAATGCTTATACCAAGTCAAGGACATCTCAGCTTCTTGCTCTGTCCTGCCAACAGGCAGGCTAGGGGTGCAGTAAGAGCTGGGAGGGGACAGACCCAGGACAGGTGACCCAAACTAGCCAAAGGGGTATTCCATAGCATCTGACGTCAGGCTAAACAATACATAGGGGTGGCTAGCCAGGGGGAGGGGGCCGGACTGCTCGGGGTTAGGCTGGGCATCGGTCAGCGGGTGGTGAGCAATTGCATTGTGCATCACTTGTTTGTACACATTATTAGTAGTGGTACTATTATCATCATTGTATTATTATTATTATTATTATTATTATTATTATTATTCTTTTGTCTTATTAAACTGTCTTTATCTCAACTCACAGGCTTCACTTTCCATTTCTTTCCCCCGTCCCAGAGAGGGAGGGGGAGGGGGAGCGAACAGCTGCGTGGTGTTTAGCTGCCGGCCGGGTTAAACCACGACACACCTTTTACCCTAACATAAGAATTCTGTGAAGGCATTCATGCTTGATTTAGAACTGAATACATTGCCCCATAGCAATAAGAAATTTCACTTCCATTCCTCCCCTAGCTTCATTATAACCAGTGGAGGATCCGCTAGGGTAGATTCCCCAGGTCCCCGTTATTCCTGTTGAAATCAGGGGTTGATTACCCTAGGAAAAGGCTAGTCAATTTGTCCTCCAAAGCCAGGTCCAAAACGTTTTGTTTTATTTATTTATTTATTTATTTATTTTCATTACATCTCAGAGTTGGTCCAAAAATTCCATAGGGCTTTCTTTTAGACCTTGTTGGAAGCATATTCTCAATTCCCAATTCATCCAGGTTTTAGTATTTACTTAACCGTTCATAATTTTCAGGATGATTCGGGTCTTAGTGGGGGTCGGTCAGGGGAATGCAATTGTCCACAGTTCCCTGAACGGTCCCATCAGCAATCTGAGCTCGCACATGAACTCAGGTTGTTTTAAGAGTTGACTGCTTTTCTGTTTCTGTGATAACTCTCTACGACCGGACTGATCATGGTCCCTTTGCCCTAAAGGGCTAACACCCATGATTTTAAGATCTCTGCC
Organism: Netta rufina; assembly: GCF_964035555.1. NCBI lineage: Eukaryota > Metazoa > Chordata > Aves > Anseriformes > Anatidae > Netta > Netta rufina. The sequence continues at coordinate 32,655,456 of NC_140131.1, read as the reverse complement.
TCGGGCAGAGGCAGAACTATTAACATTCCTACATCCTCTTTCCCTGCTCATTCAACTTCAAACACCTTTAACACTTTCAACAACCCTTTTAACACTTCCTTTATCTTTCTCCAGCCTCTACTTCTCTAATGCCAACATCAAAGGTTCAGTCAGGGGCCAACTTAAGTCCGTACCTTTTCCCACCAAGATGCTGAAACATCAGTATACAACATTTCATCCTGTTCTGCTTCTCAAAAAACAACATTAACTCTAGCAAAATATTAGAGTTTAAAGTTCCATTTAGGGGCCACTTTTCTCCACATTCCAGCTTATAAAGCGGCCACCACTGATTACGATATTTTATCAATGTTTTCCTGTTCACACTTCCACCGGCAGATCCTCCAATATCCTTCCAGTGACTTAAAACACATCCTAACACACTTTTCTTTAAAATTTCACTGCTTGTTTGCCCCCCCAGTTTCCAGTTTACACTTTCAGTATACACATGTTACTTACAAAAGCGTATCACAAAACGTATCACTCACAAAAATACGGGCACGCAATATCTTTCAGTAGCGATGTCACAAAACTACTATTACCAGCAATATTGCCAAAATCACAGTAACAATAGTCAGAGTCAAATTCCACATGCGATAAGTCAGAAAACCGAACTGTGTAACACCGTAACGATATCTTTCTTATAACAATGCCACGAACCTACTATTACCACCAGGAAAATAGCCAAAATCGCAGTAACAATAACCAGAGTTAAATACCATACTCCATGAGTCAGAAAACCGAAATAGACAACACAATTCCAGATGGACCTTAAAGCGAGCTCCTTCCTTAAGGTCCCCAAACATATACTTATGGTGCTAACCACAAAGTATATACCAAACACTGCCTCGCAGAAGATCACCTTCTGACTTACAGACAGTTCCAGATGACCGGTCTACCAGAAAACCAAACCAGAATAAAGAATATACTCACTTACAATGATGGGGTCCTTGTCTGCCTCCGCAGTGATCCGGTGAGTCGAGGAGTCCCTCCGGGAAATCCCCGGGGTACCCTAGGGAGTCCTGTTCCCAGCAGGTCCTGCAGTCCGGCAGAGAGGTTGTCCCATCTGGGTCGCCAAATTGATTCAAAGATCGAAGCCGAAATTCCTTTAAGTGGTACATTCTTTATTGCAGCGCTGGATGCACGGGGGATCTCTCCACCTATCGTGCATACCCAAAGCAGAAAGCAGTCTTGAATTTATACAATCAATCTATCAATATTCTACAAGCACCTATACATATGCATTACCTATTTGTTGAGCCAGCTGGACTTTCTGTCAAGAGACTTGATATCCATTTAAACCCAGAAAATTAAGACGACTTATAGTCCATTGAATACAACTCCCTTTAGTCTCGGTAGCTATTAAGAGATCATCTACATATTGTAACAAAGCACCTTCAGTGTCCGGAGGTATCCATGTTTCGAGTTCCCTTGCTAATTGGTTTCCAAAAATAGTGGGGCTATTCTTGAATCCTTGAGGTAGTAATGTCCACGTAAGCTGCGTCCTTCTGCCTGAATCGGGATTTTCCCATTCAAAGGCGAATAGGTTTTGGCTTTCTGTGGCTAAGCCTAGGCAGAAGAAGGCATCTTTTAAATCCCGTACGGTAAACCAGACTTGACTATTCTTTAATTTAGTCAGCAAAGTATAAGGGTTTGCCACTACTGGATGTATATCCTCAGTGATTTTATTTATGGCCCTCAAATCCTGAACTAGCCTATAGCTTTTTCATCTGCCTTTTTAATTGGCAATATGGGTGCATTGTATTCTGATTCGCATTCAAGCAATAATCCATACTGTAAACATTTATCAATTATCTCTTTAATTCCTTTCCTATCTTCTATCCTCAAAGGATATTACTTAACCTTAACGGGTTTCTCTCCTGGCTTTAATTTAATAATTATTAAGGTCACATTTTTAGCTCTTCCAGGGACTTCGGTAGCCCAAACTCCTGGACATACTTGATCTGTGATCTCTAAAGGTATTTCACTTTTAGGGTCACTTTGTATTAGTGCCAAGCTTAACACATTTCTTAGTTGTTCTTCTCCTCTTCTTAATTCCATTTTCCCTTTTTCAAAGACAATTTCTGCTCCTACTTGCTCTAATAAATCTCTACCTAAGAGTGCCCATGAGGAGCTAGGCATAGATAAAAATCTGTGTATGCCCCATTGTTTCCCTAACTTGTACTTCAAAGGTTCACAAAAATAAGCCTTTTCGGTTACACCTTGTCCTGGTTTCAGTTAGAACAGAGGTAATTTTCTTCCTAGTAGCTGGTAGAATGCTATGTTTTGGCTTAGGATGAGAAGAGTGCTGATAACACCCCGATGTTTTAATTGTTGCAGAGCAATGCTTATACCAAGCCAAGGACATCTCAGCTTCTTGCTCTGTCCTGCCAACAGGCAGGCTGGGGGTGCAGTAAGAGCTGGGAGGGGACAGACCCAGGACAGGTGACCCAAACTAGCCAAAGGGGTATTCCATAACATCTGACGTCAGGCTAAACAATACATAGGGGTGGCTAGCCAGGGGGAGGGGGCCGGACTGCTCGGGGTTAGGCTGGGCATCGGTCAGTGGGTGGTGAGCAATTGCATTGTGCATCACTTGTTTGTACACATTATTAGTAGTGGTACTATTATCATCATTGTATTATTATTATTATTATTATTATTATTATTATTATTATTATTATTATTATTATTCTTTTGTCTTATTAAACTGTCTTTATCTCAACTCACAGGCTTCACTTTCCATTTCTCTCCCCCGTCCCAGAGAGGGAGGGGGAGGGGGAGCGAACAGCTGCGTGGTGTTTAGCTGCCGGCCGGGTTAAACCACGACACACCTTTTACCCTAACATAATAATTCTGTGAAGGCATTCATGCTTGATTTAGAACTGAATACGTTGCCCCATAGCAATAAGAAATTTCACTTCCATTCCTCCCCTAGCTTCATTATAACCAGTGGAGGATCCGCTAGGGTAGATTCCCCAGGTCCCCGTTATTCCTGTTGAAATCAGGGGTTGATTACCCTAGGAAAAGGCTAGTCAATTTGTCCTCCAAAGCCGGGTCCAAAACGTTTTGTTTTATTTATTTATTTATTTATTTATTTTCATTACATCTCAGAGTTGGTCCAAAAATTCCATAGGGCTTTCTTTTAGACCTTGTTGGAAGCATATTCTCAATTCCCAGTTCATCCAGGTTTTAGTATTTACTTAACCGTTCATAATTTTCAGGATGATTCGGGTCTTAGTGGGGGTCGGTCAGGGGAATGCAATTGTCCACAGTTCCCTGAACGGTCCCATCAGCAATCTGAGCTCGCACATGAACTCAGGTTGTTTTAAGAGTTGACTGCTTTTCTGTTTCTGTGACAACTCTCTCGGACCGGACCGATCATGGTCCCTTTGCCCTAAAGGGCTAACACCCATGATTTTAAGATCTCTGCCTCGGGCAGAGGCAGAACTATTAACATTCCTACATCCTCTTTCCCTGCTCATTCAACTTCAAACACCTTTAACACTTTCAACAACCCTTTTAACACTTCCTTTATCTTTCTCCAGCCTCTACTTCTCTAATGCCAACATCAAAGGTTCAGTCAGGGGCCAACTTAAGTCCGTACCTTTTCCCACCAAGATGCTGAAACATCAGTATACAACATTTCATCCTGTTCTGCTTCTCAAAAAACAACATTAACTCTAGCAAAATATTAGAGTTTAAAGTTCCATTTAGGGGCCACTTTTCTCCACATTCCAGCTTATAAAGCGGCCACCACTGATTACGATATTTTATCAATGTTTTCCTGTTCACACTTCCACCGGCAGATCCTCCAATATCCTTCCAGTGACTTAAAACACATCCTAACACACTTTTCTTTAAAATTTCACTGCTTGTTTGCCCCCCCAGTTTCCAGTTTACACTTTCAGTATACACATGTTACTTACAAAAGCGTATCACAAAACGTATCACTCACAAAAATACGGGCACGCAATATCTTTCAGTAGCGATGTCACAAAACTACTATTACCAGCAATATTGCCAAAATCACAGTAACAATAGTCAGAGTCAAATTCGACATGCGATAAGTCAGAAAACCGAACTGTGTAACACCGTAACGATATCTTTCTTATAACAATGCCACGAACCTACTATTACCACCAGGAAAATAGCCAAAATCGCAGTAACAATAACCAGAGTTAAATACCATACTCCATGAGTCAGAAAACCGAAATAGACAACACAATTCCAGATGGACCTTAAAGCGAGCTCCTTCCTTAAGGTCCCCAAACATATACTTATGGTGCTAACCACAAAGTATATACCAAACACTGCCTCGCAGAAGATCACCTTCTGACTTACAGACAGTTCCAGATGACCGGTCTACCAGAAAACCAAACCAGAATAAAGAATATACTCACTTACAATGATGGGGTCCTTGTCTGCCTCCGCAGTGATCCGGTGAGTCGAGGAGTCCCTCCGGGAAATCCCCGGGGTACCCTAGGGAGTCCTGTTCCCAGCAGGTCCTGCAGTCCGGCAGAGAGGTTGTCCCATCTGGGTCGCCAAATTGATTCAAAGATCGAAGCCGAAATTCCTTTAAGTGGTACATTCTTTATTGCAGCGCTGGATGCACGGGGGATCTCTCCACCTATCGTGCATACCCAAAGCAGAAAGCAGTCTTGAATTTATACAATCAATCTATCAATATTCTACAAGCACCTATACATATGCATTACCTATTTGTTGAGCCAGCTGGACTTTCTGTCAAGAGACTTGATATCCATTTAAACCCAGAAAATTAAGACGACTTATAGTCCATTGAATACAACTCCCTTTAGTCTCGGTAGCTATTAAGAGATCATCTACATATTATAACAAAGCACCTTCAGTGTCCGGAGGTATCCATGTTTCGAGTTCCCTTGCTAATTGGTTTCCAAAAATAGTGGGGCTATTCTTGAATCCTTGAGGTAGTAATGTCCACGTAAGCTGCGTCCTTCTGCCTGAATCGGGATTTTCCCATTCAAAGGCGAATAGGTTTTGGCTTTCTGTGGCTAAGCCTAGGCAGAAGAAGGCATCTTTTAAATCCCGTACGGTAAACCAGACTTGACTATTCTTTAATTTAGTCAGCAAAGTATAAGGGTTTGCCACTACTGGATGTATATCCTCAGTGATTTTATTTATGGCCCTCAAATCCTGAACTAGCCTATAGCTTTTTCATCTGCCTTTTTAATTGGCAATATGGGTGCATTGTATTCTGATTCGCATTCAAGCAATAATCCATACTGTAAACATTTATCAATTATCTCTTTAATTCCTTTCCTATCTTCTATCCTCAAAGGATATTACTTAACCTTAACGGGTTTCTCTCCTGGCTTTAATTTAATAATTATTAAGGTCACATTTTTAGCTCTTCCAGGGACTTCGGTAGCCCAAACTCCTGGACATACTTGATCTGTGATCTCTAAAGGTATTTCACTTTTAGGGTCACTTTGTATTAGTGCCAAGCTTAACACATTTCTTAGTTGTTCTTCTCCTCTTCTTAATTCCATTTTCCCTTTTTCAAAGACAATTTCTGCTCCTACTTGCTCTAATAAATCTCTACCTAAGAGTGCCCATGAGGAGCTAGGCATAGATAAAAATCTGTGTATGCCCCATTGTTTCCCTAACTTGTACTTCAAAGGTTCACAAAAATAAGCCTTTTCGGTTACACCTTGTCCTGGTTTCAGTTAGAACAGAGGTAATTTTCTTCCTAGTAGCTGGTAGAATGCTATGTTTTGGCTTAGGATGAGAAGAGTGCTGATAACACCCCGATGTTTTAATTGTTGCAGAGCAATGCTTATACCAAGCCAAGGACATCTCAGCTTCTTGCTCTGTCCTGCCAACAGGCAGGCTGGGGGTGCAGTAAGAGCTGGGAGGGGACAGACCCAGGACAGGTGACCCAAACTAGCCAAAGGGGTATTCCATAGCATCTGACGTCAGGCTAAACAATACATAGGGGTGGCTAGCCAGGGGGAGGGGGCCGGACTGCTCGGGGTTAGGCTGGGCATCGGTCAGTGGGTGGTGAGCAATTGCATTGTGCATCACTTGTTTGTACACATTATTAGTAGTGGTACTATTATCATCATTGTATTATTATTATTATTATTATTATTATTATTATTATTATTATTATTATTTTGTCTTATTAAACTGTCTTTATCTCAACTCACAGGCTTCACTTTCCATTTCTCTCCCCCGTCCCAGAGAGGGAGGGGGAGGGGGAGCGAACAGCTGCGTGGTGTTTAGCTGCCGGCCGGGTTAAACCACGACACACCTTTTACCCTAACATAATAATTCTGTGAAGGCATTCATGCTTGATTTAGAACTGAATACGTTGCCCCATAGCAATAAGAAATTTCACTTCCATTCCTCCCCTAGCTTCATTATAACCAGTGGAGGATCCGCTAGGGTAGATTCCCCAGGTCCCCGTTATTCCTGTTGAAATCAGGGGTTGATTACCCTAGGAAAAGGCTAGTCAATTTGTCCTCCAAAGCCAGGTCCAAAACGTTTTGTTTTATTTATTTATTTATTTATTTATTTTCATTACATCTCAGAGTTGGTCCAAAAATTCCATAGGGCTTTCTTTTAGACCTTGTTGGAAGCATATTCTCAATTCCCAGTTCATCCAGGTTTTAGTATTTACTTAACCGTTCATAATTTTCAGGATGATTCGGGTCTTAGTGGGGGTCGGTCAGGGGAATGCAATTGTCCACAGTTCCCTGAACGGTCCCATCAGCAATCTGAGCTCGCACATGAACTCAGGGTGTTTTAAGAGTTGACCTCTTTTCTGTTTCTGTGACAACTCTCTACGACCGGACCGATCATGGTCCCTTTGCCCTAAAGGGCTAACACCCATGATTTTAAGATCTCTGCCTCGGGCAGAGGCAGAACTATTAACATTCCTACATCCTCTTTCCCTGCTCATTCAACTTCAAACACCTTTAACACTTTCAACAACCCTTTTAACACTTCCTTTATCTTTCTCCAGCCTCTACTTCTCTAATGCCAACATCAAAGGTTCAGTCAGGGGCCAACTTAAGTCCGTACCTTTTCCCACCAAGATGCTGAAACATCAGTATACAACATTTCATCCTGTTCTGCTTCTCAAAAAACAACATTAACTCTAGCAAAATATTAGAGTTTAAAGTTCCATTTAGGGGCCACTTTTCTCCACATTCCAGCTTATAAAGCGGCCACCACTGATTACGATATTTTATCAATGTTTTCCTGTTCACACTTCCACCGGCAGATCCTCCAATATCCTTCCAGTGACTTAAAACACATCCTAACACACTTGTCTTTAAAATTTCACTGCTTGTTTGCCCCCCCAGTTTCCAGTTTACACTTTCAGTATACACATGTTACTTACAAAAGCGTATCACAAAACGTATCACTCACAAAAATACGGGCACGCAATATCTTTCAGTAGCGATGTCACAAAACTACTATTACCAGCAATATTGCCAAAATCACAGTAACAATAGTCAGAGTCAAATTCGACATGCGATAAGTCAGAAAACCGAACTGTGTAACACCGTAACGATATCTTTCTTATAACAATGCCACGAACCTACTATTACCACCAGGAAAATAGCCAAAATCGCAGTAACAATAACCAGAGTTAAATACCATACTCCATGAGTCAGAAAACCGAAATAGACAACACAATTCCAGATGGACCTTAAAGCGAGCTCCTTCCTTAAGGTCCCCAAACATGTACTTATGGTGCTAACCACAAAGTATATACCAAACACTGCCTCGCAGAAGATCACCTTCTGACTTACAGACAGTTCCAGATGACCGGTCTACCAGAAAACCAAACCAGAATAAAGAATATACTCACTTACAATGATGGGGTCCTTGTCTGCCTCCGCAGTGATCCGGTGAGTCGAGGAGTCCCTCCGGGAAATCCCCGGGGTACCCTAGGGAGTCCTGTTCCCAGCAGGTCCTGCAGTCCGGCAGAGAGGTTGTCCCATCTGGGTCGCCAAATTGATTCAAAGATCGAAGCCGAAATTCCTTTAAGTGGTACATTCTTTATTGCAGCGCTGGATGCACGGGGGATCTCTCCACCTATCGTGCATACCCAAAGCAGAAAGCAGTCTTGAATTTATACAATCAATCTATCAATATTCTACAAGCACCTATACATATGCATTACCTATTTGTTGAGCCAGCTGGACTTTCTGTCAAGAGACTTGATATCCATTTAAACCCAGAAAATTAAGACGACTTATAGTCCATTGAATACAACTCCCTTTAGTCTCGGTAGCTATTAAGAGATCATCTACATATTGTAACAAAGCACCTTCAGTGTCCGGAGGTATCCATGTTTCGAGTTCCCTTGCTAATTGGTTTCCAAAAATAGTGGGGCTATTCTTGAATCCTTGAGGTAGTAATGTCCACGTAAGCTGCGTCCTTCTGCCTGAATCGGGATTTTCCCATTCAAAGGCGAATAGGTTTTGGCTTTCTGTGGCTAAGCCTAGGCAGAAGAAGGCATCTTTTAAATCCCGTACGGTAAACCAGACTTGACTATTCTTTAATTTAGTCAGCAAAGTATAAGGGTTTGCCACTACTGGATGTATATCCTCAGTGATTTTATTTATGGCCCTCAAATCCTGAACTAGCCTATAGCTTTTTCATCTGCCTTTTTAATTGGCAATATGGGTGCATTGTATTCTGATTCGCATTCAAGCAATAATCCATACTGTAAACATTTATCAATTATCTCTTTAATTCCTTTCCTATCTTCTATCCTCAAAGGATATTACTTAACCTTAACGGGTTTCTCTCCTGGCTTTAATTTAATAATTATTAAGGTCACATTTTTAGCTCTTCCAGGGACTCTGGTAGCCCAAACTCCTGGACATACTTGATCTGTGATCTCTAAAGGTATTTCACTTTTAGGGTCACTTTGTATTAGTGCCAAGCTTAACACATTTCTTAGTTGTTCTTCTCCTCTTCTTAATTCCATTTTCCCTTTTTCAAAGACAATTTCTGCTCCTACTTGCTCTAATAAATCTCTACCTAAGAGTGCCCATGAGGAGCTAGGCATAGATAAAAATCTGTGTATGCCCCATTGTTTCCCTAACTTGTACTTCAAAGGTTCACAAAAATAAGCCTTTTCGGTTACACCTTGTCCTGGTTTCAGTTAGAACAGAGGTAATTTTCTTCCTAGTAGCTGGTAGAATGCTATGTTTTGGCTTAGGATGAGAAGAGTGCTGGTAACACCCCGATGTTTTAATTGTTGCAGAGCAATGCTTATACCAAGCCAAGGACATCTCAGCTTCTTGCTCTGTCCTGCCAACAGGCAGGCTGGGGGTGCAGTAAGAGCTGGGAGGGGACAGACCCAGGACAGGTGACCCAAACTAGCCAAAGGGGTATTCCATAGCATCTGACGTCAGGCTAAACAATACATAGGGGTGGCTAGCCAGGGGGAGGGGGCCGGACTGCTCGGGGTTAGGCTGGGCATCGGTCAGCGGGTGGTGAGCAATTGCATTGTGCATCACTTGTTTGTACACATTATTAGTAGTGGTACTATTATCATCATTGTATTATTATTATTATTATTATTATTATTATTATTATTATTATTATTTTGTCTTATTAAACTGTCTTTATCTCAACTCACGGGCTTCACTTTCCATTTCTCTCCCCCGTCCCAGAGAGGGAGGGGGAGGGGGAGCGAACAGCTGCGTGGTGTTTAGCTGCCGGCCGGGTTAAACCACGACACACCTTTTACCCTAACATAATAATTCTGTGAAGGCATTCATGCTTGATTTAGAACTGAATACGTTGCCCCATAGCAATAAGAAATTTCACTTCCATTCCTCCCCTAGCTTCATTATAACCAGTGGAGGATCCGCTAGGGTAGATTCCCCAGGTCCCCGTTATTCCTGTTGAAATCAGGGGTTGATTACCCTAGGAAAAGGCTAGTCAATTTGTCCTCCAAAGCCAGGTCCAAAACGTTTTGTTTTATTTATTTATTTATTTATTTATTTTCATTACATTTCAGAGTTGGTCCAAAAATTCCATAGGCGTTTCTTTTAGACCTTGTTGGAAGCATATTCTCAATTCCCAATTCATCCAGGTTTTAGTATTTACTTAACCGTTCATAATTTTCAGGATGATTCGGGTCTTAGTGGGGGTCGGTCAGGGGAATGCAATTGTCCACAGTTCCCTGAACGGTCCCATCAGCAGTCTGAGCTCGCACATGAACTCAGGTTGTTTTAAGAGTTGACTGCTTTTCTGTTTCTGTGACAACTCTCTACGACCGGACCGATCATGGTCCCTTTGCCCTAAAGGGCTAACACCCATGATTTTAAGATCTCTGCCTCGGGCAGAGGCAGAACTATTAACATTCCTACATCCTCTTTCCCTGCTCATTCAACTTCAAACACCTTTAACACTTTCAACAACCCTTTTAACACTTCCTTTATCTTTCTCCAGCCTGGACTTCTCTAATGCCAACATCAAAGGTTCAGTCAGGGGCCAACTTAATTCCGTACATTTTCCCACCAAGATGCTGAAACATCAGTATACAACATTTCATCCTGTTCTGCTTCTCAAAAAACAACATTAACTCTAGCAAAATATTAGAGTTTAAAGTTCCATTTAGGGGCCACTTTTCTCCACATTCCAGCTTATAAAGCGGCCACCACTGATTACGATATTTTATCAATGTTTTCCTGTTCACACTTCCACCGGCAGATCCTCCAATATCCTTCCAGTGACTTAAAACACATCCTAACACACTTTTCTTTAAAATTTCACTGCTTGTTTGCCCCCCCAGTTTCCAGTTTACACTTTCAGAATACACATGTTACTTACAAAAGCGTATCACAAAACGTATCACTCACAAAAATACGGGCACGCAATATCTTTCAGTAGCGATGTCACAAAACTACTATTACCAGCAATATTGCCAAAATCACAGTAACAATAGTCAGAGTCAAATTCCACATGCGATAAGTCAGAAAACCGAACTGTGTAACACCGTAACGATATCTTTCTTATAACAATGCCACGAACCTACTATTACCACCAGGAAAATAGCCAAAATCGCAGTAACAATAACCAGAGTTAAATACCATACTCCATGAGTCAGAAAACCGAAATAGACAACACAATTCCAGATGGACCTTAAAGCGAGCTCCTTCCTTAAGGTCCCCAAACATGTACTTATGGTGCTAACCACAAAGTATATACCAAACACTGCCTCGCAGAAGATCACCTTCTGACTTACAGACAGTTCCAGATGACCGGTCTACCAGAAAACCAAACCAGAATAAAGAATATACTCACTTACAATGATGGGGTCCTTGTCTGCCTCCGCAGTGATCCGGTGAGTCGAGGAGTCCCTCCGGGAAATCCCGGGGGTACCCTAGGGAGTCCTGTTCCCAGCAGGTCCTGCAGTCCGGCAGAGAGGTTGTCCCATCTGGGTCGCCAAATTGATTCAAAGATCGAAGCCGAAATTCCTTTAAGTGGTACATTCTTTATTGCAGCGCTGGATGCACGGGGGATCTCTCCACCTATCGTGCATACCCAAAGCAGAAAGCAGTCTTGAATTTATACAATCAATCTATCAATATTCTACAAGCACCTATACATATGCATTACCTATCCCCGCCTTCCCTCGCTTCTCATGCTAATTAGCCTTTTGGCACCTTGCGCCTGCGCAGAGCCTTCCAAGAATTGTGGGCAGGGGTCTTTGGGACGTGGGCAGGGGTCTTTGGGAGGAAGACCCCGAGTCTTCCTCACAGTGTACTTTTCACCTTTGGTCAGGAATCTGCTGAATTGGCATGTTTCTTAATTGCAAGAGCTGGTTGTTGCTAATTCTCCCGTTTGTTGTATCTTTATAATGAATTCCAATGTCCAGTTTCGAGAGTTATAGTCCTTACATTCGTTTCTCTGTCCGCCTGCCGCTTCCTTATCATGAGTTACAGTGTCTTGTTTCGAGATATACAGTCCTTGTCTGGGGATTGTCCTTGCCTCCCCAATACCTCCTTAATCAGCCTACACACAATTATCTGAGAATGAAAGCTGCTTTCCAGTAATTCAGAAAGCCAAGTTACGTCTCAGCCTTGAGGATCTCGGGCTTTTGGGCCTGTCTGTAACATTTGGCACCAGCACTAATACTTTTTTTGGCATATGTTTAGCGTTTGGGGCTTGTGTCTGGGATTTGGGCCCTGTCTCGAACCACTGGGGCTTTGTCCTGGGTTTTGGAGCCTGCCTCTAGAGTTCAGGGCCTGTGATTAGTCTTTTGGGGTCTGTGTCTGGGGGCCGGTATCTGGGGGCAAGGGGGGAGCTGCTTGTAGACCCTAGGGGCCAGCATTGAGGGGGTTGGGAGCTGACTCTACACCTTTGGGGCCTGCTTCTGGGGGCGGGGGGGGGTTGAGACCAGCATCTGGGGGAGGGGTGGGAGCTCTTTGTATTCCTTTGGAGCCTGTGTCGGAGGGGGGGGGGGGCGGGGGGCAGGGGAAGGGGAGGGTTGGTTGGGAGCTGCTTGTACACTGTTGGAGCCTGGGTTGAGGGAGGAGGTTTGGAGCTGCTTCTACACCTTTGGGCCTGGCATCAGGGGTAGGGGGTTGGGTGCTGGTTGTAGGGGCCTGTGTTTGGGGGGGGGGCTTGGGACCTGCGTCTGGGGGAGGGGTGGGAGCTGCTTGTACACCTTTGGGGCCTGCATCTGTGGGGGGTCAGGGCCTGTGTCTAGCGGGCTGGGAACTGCTTGTACAATGTAGGAATCTGTTTCTGCAGGGTGGCTGGGAGCTGTTTGTACAACTTTGGGGCCAGCATCTGGGGGTGGCTGGGAGCTGCCTGTACACTGTAGGGGCCTGTGTTTGTGGGGGGGCTTGGGGGCCTCCCTCGGGGGGGGGGGGGGGAGGGTTGGGAGCTGCTTCACAGAATCACAGAATCACAGAATTTCTAGGTTGGAAGAGACCTCAAGGTCATCGAGTCCAACCTCCAACCTAACGCTAACAGCCCTCCACTAAACCATATCCCTAAGCTCTACATCTAAACGTCTTTTGAAGACTTCCAGGGATGGTGACTCCACCACTTCCCTGGGCAGCCTGTTCCAATGTCTAACAACCCTTTCAGTGAAGAAGTTCTTCCTAACATCTAACCTAAAACTCCCCTGGCTCAACTTAAGCCCATTCCCCCTCGTCCTGTCACCAGGCACGTGGGAGAACAGGCCAACCCCCACCTCGCTACAGCCTCCCTTGAGGTACCTAAAAAGAGCGATAAGGTCACCCCTGAGCCTCCTCTTCTCCAGGCTGAACAAGCCCAGCTCCCTCAGCCGCTCCTCGTAGGACTTGTTCTCCAGGCCCCTCACCAGCTTCGTCGCCCTTCTCTGCACCCGCTCAAGCACCTCGATGTCCTTCTTGTAGCGAGGGGCCCAAAACTGAACACAGTACTCGAGGTGCGGCCTCACCAGAGCTGAGTACAGGGGGACGATCACCTCCCTCGCCCTGCTGGTCACGCTGTTCCTGATACAAGCCAGGATGCCGTTGGCCTTCTTGGCCACCTGAGCACACTGCTGGCTCATATTCAGCCGACTATCCACCATCACTCCCAGGTCCTTCTCTGCCTGGCAGCTCTCCAACCATTCCTCTCCCAGCCTGTAGCTCTGCTTGGGGTTATTGCGCCCCAGGTGCAGGACCCGGCACTTGGCCTTGTTGAACTTCATGCAGTTGACCTCAGCCCATCGGTGCAGCCTATCCAGATCCTCCTGCAGAGCTTTCCTACCCTCAAGCAGATCGACACACGCACCTAACTTGGTGTCATCTGCGAACTTACTGAGGGTGCACTCGATGCCCTCGTCCAGATCATCGATGAAGATATTAAAGAGGACCGGCCCCAGCACCGAGCCCTGGGGGACGCCACTAGTGACTGGCCTCCAACTGGACTTGGCTCCATTCACCATGACTCTTTGGGCCCGGCTATCCAGCCAGTTTCTAACCCAGCGAAGCGTGCGCCAGTCCAAGCCAAGAGCAGCCAGTTTCTTGAGGAGAATGCTGTGGGAGACGGTGTCAAAAGCCTTGCTGAAGTCAAGGTAGACCACATCCACAGCCTTTCCCTCATCCACCCAGCGCGTCACTCTGTCATAGAAGGAGATCAGGTTCGTCAGGCATGACCTGCCTTTCATAAAGCCATGCTGACTGGGCCTGATCGCCTGCTTCCCCTGCAAGTGCTGCATGATGACTCTCAGGAGGATCTGCTCCATGAGCTTTCCTGGCACTGAGGTCAAACTGACAGGCCTGTAGTTTCCCGGGTCTGCCCTCCGGCCCTTCTTGTAGATGGGCGTCACGTTTGCTAGCCGCCAGTCGATTGGAACCTCCCCTGATAGCCAGGACTGTTGATAAATGATGGATAGTGGCTTGGCCAGCTCCTCTGCCAGTTCCCTCAGTACCCTTGGGTGGATCCCATCCGGCCCCATCGACTTGTGCACATCTAAGTGCCGTAGCAGGTCACCAACCAGTTCTTCATGGATAATGAGGGCCACATCCTGCTCCCCATCCCCTTCCACCAGCTCAGGGTACTGAGTATCCAGAGAACAACCGGTATTGCCGCTAAAGACTGAGGCAAAGAAGGCATTGAGCACCTCCGCCTTTTCCTCATCTCTTGTAACTAAGTTTCCCCCCGCATCCAGTAAAGGATGGAGATTCTCCTTAGTCCTCCTTTTTGTGTTGATGTATTTATAGAAACGTTTTTTGTTATCTTTAACGGCAGTAGCCAGATTGAGCTCCAGATGAGCTTTGGCCTTCCTAATTTTGTCCCTGCACAGCCTCGCTACTTCTTTAAAGTCCTCCTTAGTGGCCTGCCCACTTTTCCAAAGCTTATAAACCCTCTTTTTCCTCCTAAGATCAAGCCACAATTCTCTGTTGAGCCAGGCCGGTCTTCTTCCCCGCCAGCTCGTCTTTGGGCACGTGGGGACAGACCGTTCCTGCGCCATTAAGACTTCCCTCTTGAAGAGCGCCCAGCCTTCCTGGACTCCTCTGCCCTTCAGAACCACCTCCCAAGGGACTCCACCAACTAGTGTCCTGAGCAGCTCAAAGTCAGCCCTTCGAAAGTCCAATACAGCGGTTTTACTGGTCCCCTTCCTGGCCTCGCCAAGAATAGTGAACTCCACCATTGCGTGGTCACTCTGCCCAAGACAGCTCCCGACGATCACGTCCTCCACCAGTCCCTCTCTGTTTGTGAAGAGAAGGTCTAGCGGGGCACCACCCCTGGTAGGTTCACTAACCAGCTGCGTCAGGAAGCTATCTTCCACGCTCTCCAGAAACCTCCTAGACTGCTTTCTCAGGGCTGTGTTGTGCTTCCAGGATATGTCAGGGAAGTTGAAGTCCCCCACGAGTACAAGAGCTGATGATTTTGCAACCTCTGTCAGCTGCCTGTAGAATTCCTCATCCGTCTCCTCATCCTGGTTCGGCGGTCTATAGCAGACCCCGACCAGGACACTAGCCTTGTTGTCCCTGCCGATCCTAACCCAAAGGGACTCGACCTTGTCATTCCCAACCTCGAGTTCTACAACCTCGAAAGACTCTCTAATATAGAGAGCCACACCACCACCCCTTCTATGCTGCCTGTCCCTTCTATAGAGCTTATAGCCAGGCATTGTAGCACTCCAGTCATGAGACTGGTCCCACCACGTCTCCGTGATGGCAACCAAGTCGTAGCCTGCCTGCCGCACGATGGCTTCCAGCTCCTCCTGTTTGTTACCCATGCTGCGTGCATTGGTGTAGATGCACTTCAGCTGAGCCATAGCCTTATCCTCCGGCCTTGCCATTGTTCCCCCTGGCACAGCCCCAACAATCCTAGCCTCAGCCCCATCCCCCTTCCTACCTAGTTTAAAGCCCTCTCAATGAGCCCTGCCAGTTCCTGGCCCAGGATCCTTTTTCCCCTAAAAGATAGGGACCCTTGCTTGTATAGGGTAGGGGGCCTGCCTGGCAGGGGTTGGGAGCTGCTTGTAGAATTTGGGTCCCTGTGTCTGCTTTGGGTATGCACGATAGGTGGAGAGATCCCCCGTGCATCCAGCGCTGCAATAAAGAATATACCACTTAAAGGAATTTCGGCTTCGATCTTTGAATCAATTTGGCGACCCAGATGGGACAACCTCTCTGCCGGACTGCAGGACCTGCTGGGAACAGGACTCCCTAGGGTACCCCTAGGATAGAGTGAGTACCTCTAGGATAGAGGGAGTACCCCTAGGGTACTCCCTAGGGTACCCCTGGGATAGATGATCTCTTAATAGCTACCGAGACTAAAGGGAGTTGTATTCAATGGACTATAAGTCGTCTTAAATTTTCTGGGTTTAAATGGATATCAAGTCTCTTGACAGAAAGTCCAACTGGCTCAACAAAGTGTGACCTATCTGGGATTTGAAATTTCGGAAGGACAACGAGAACTAGGAACTGAACATAAGGAAGTCATTTGCCGAACTCCAGAACCTCAAATGGTAAAGGAGCTACAAACCTTTTTAGGAATGACAGGTTGGTGTCGCCTTTGGATTTATAATGATGGACTATTGGTAAAGCCTCTATGTGAATTGATAAAGATTAACCAGTCAAAGTTAGTCTGGACTGGAGAAGCACAAAAAGTCTTTAAACAACTTAAACAAGAATTGATGATTTTGAAATATCAAGCAATATTGGTAGAACAGGACGACGTGGAAATTGTGATCATTAATATTGTGAATCTAGCCTCTTTTCTTAGTGATGCTCCGGCACAACCTGTGATTCACGATTGTTTAGAAACTATAGAGACTGTGTATTCCAGCCGACCAGACCTTAAGGAGGAGCCCATGGAAGATGCGGAAGAAACTTGGTTCACGGATGGGAGCAGTTTTGTTACGCAAAGACAACGTAAAGCTGGATATGCTATAACAACTACTCAGCAGGTAATCGAGTCTAAGCCTTTACCCCCTGGAACATTAGCTCAAAAGGCGGAGATAGTTGCTCTCACGAGAGCATTGGAACTGGCAGTGGGAAAAAGGGTAAATATTTGGACAGATTCTAAATATACATTCGGCGTGGTACATGCTCATGGAGCAATTTGGAAAGAACATGGATTGCTGACCGCTCAGTGAAAACACAAAGTATGCTGAAGAAATTTTAAAATTGTTAGAGGCTGTAAAACAACCAGAAAAGGTAGCTATCATACATTGTCAGGGACACCAAAAGGGGAACACCGATTTTGAAATTGGAAAATCGATTGGCAGAGGCTAAGCAGGCAGCTGAAATAACTGAGGTGAAGGCATTGTCTTTGATACGAGACGGTAAAATCCAAACTATATCCAAATTATACAAAAGAAGACTTAAAATTAATTGAAGATTTGAAAGGTAAAATGAAACCAGATGGATGAGTATATTTAAAAGATAACCACATAGTAATACCCTCTAGTTTGACATGGCCCATAGTTCTTACAGAACACAATAAAACTTATTGGGGAGCTGGCACACTGCATAAGAGCCTGAGTCAGACATTAGTGGGACGATATGATAAAACAAGTAACTCAACAATGTAGCATTTGCTTACACAATAACCCCAATACCAAGGATAGAATAAAATTTGGAATAATCGGTAAAGGAAATTATTCGGGGCAACAGTGGCAAATTGATTTTTCAGAACTCCCTAGAAAAGGGGGGTATCATTATTTACTGGTTCTGACTGACACGTTTTCAGGAAGGCCTGAAGCCTTTCCCTGTCGAACAAACAAAGCAAGAGAAGTGGTTCAAGTCTTGTTAAATGAAATAATACCATGCTTTGGGATTCTAGTAGCAATGTCTTCTGGTAGAGTTTCACATTCTTGTGCACAAGTGGTAGAACAGATAAGTAAGATTCTAAAGATAGATTGGCAACTGCATACTCCTTATAGACCACAGGCAAGTGGACAGGTAGAAAAAATGAACCATTTAATTAAACAATAAATAGCTAAAATTGGATAAGAAGCTAATTTGTCATGGCCTCAATCCCTCCCTTTAGCATTACTTGGAATTAGAGTTAAACCTAGAATAAAAGGAAATTTGAGTCCCTTCAAAATCTTATATGCAAGGCCATAGCAATTTCTATTTAGTGGAGAGGACCTAACGCAGTTAGGATCAGAATATTTATATGCTTATATAACTGAACTTCAGAAACAATTAAATAAAGTACATACATTTGTTTTAGGGACCAGGGCTAGAGGGTTGGATCAACCAATCCACCCCTTTAAGCTCGGGGATTATATATATATAAAGACTTTTTCAGGACAACCCGTGCAGGAAAAATGGAAGGAAAGTGGATGGGACCATACCAAGTATTACTGACAACACACACCGCCATTAAGATTAAGAAGCAAGCAGCTTGGATCCACAATTCAAGGGTGAAGAAGGCCCCGGCGAGGATATGGACCACCACTCCAATTGGACCAACAAAATTACGGTTTTCCAGATCCTAATGATTGCAGGGGTGCGGTTCTCGGATTTGGGGTGGGCAACTTGGGATGAGAACTTACACCTGACCTTAATACAAACAATTTCTCAAGTAACTCATAAGACGAACTGTTGGGTATGCACCCATCTGCCACAGCATGGGAATAAGGGTGTATCGTTAATTGGGATTCCCTTGCCTGCAAACTTATCTTGGACTAATTTGTGGGAAAACACATCTCGGGGTCGAAAATATTAAGCAGTTTTGGAACTAGAAGTGAGTAGCTTCGTGCCGTTAGAATCCTATTATGTATGTGTACAAAGGTGTAACCCGCCTAAGGGTATAGGAAAACAGCATTGTATAAATACGGATACTACTTCTGTGGGAAATCAGACATCTTGTAATTGAACAATTGATATTAGTAGGACTAGCGGCTGGGCAAATTCAACCAGCTGGACGGTTCCAGAAGGAAAAGGGTGCTATTGGCTATGCAATGATACAGCCCGTAAGGTCTTGCCTGAGAATTGGAAGGGAACTTGCACTCTTGGAGCGGTAGTCCCCAATATGACAGTACATGATGTAGTGCCTCGAGGTTACTTGAGAAATCATATGCGGAGAATCAGATGAAAAATTAACAATCCATTGGTAGAGAGACACACCCCTTTTCATAGTTTTGTGCGATGGTTTATCCCATGGTTAGGAGTGAGTGAATTGGAAAAGGCAATAGTTAATATTTCTGCAATTATAGAGAAGTTCGAAAACAAAATTCTGGATGCTATAAAGGCTCAACAAGAAGAGATATCTAGTTTATCACAGGTCGTATTACAAAATCGGGTGGCCCTAGACTTGTTACTGGCCACTCAAGGGGGAGTCTGTACAGTAATAAGCACAAGTTGTTGAATGTATGTAGATCAGAGTGGAAGGATCTCTACCGACCTGGAAGAAATATGGAAGCAGACAAGGATCCTCCATGAGATCAGTAAAGATGATCTTTCATGGAGTTTTAGTGAACTATGGAATAAGTGAACCTCCTGGTTGCCCAATTTCCAATGGTTGAAACAAGTATTCATTGCTCTAATCGTATTAGTAGTGTTCGGAATATTTGTGTGCATGTTGTTTAGATGCCTGCTTTGTTGTGTTACTGTAAATAATGAAAGTATCTGATGCAAAAGAATTTGCCTGGGAAAAGAAAAGGGGGGATTGATTAAGGAGGTATTGGGGAGGCAAGGACAATCCCCAGACAAGGACTGTATATCTCGAAACAAGACACTGGAACTCATGATAAGGAAGCGGCAGGCGGACAGAGAAACGAATGTAAGGACTATAACTCTCGAAACTGGACATTGGAATTCATTATAAAGATACAACAAACGGGAGAATTAGCAACAACCAGCTCTTGCAATTAAGAAACATGCCAATTCAGCAGATTCCTGACCAAAGGTGAAAAGTACACTGTGAGGAAGACTCGGGGTCTTCCTCCCAAAGACCCCTGCCCACGTCCCAAAGACCCCTGCCCACAATTCTTGGAAGGCTCTGCGCAGGCGCAAGGTGCCAAAAGGCTAATTAGCATGAGAAGCGAGGGAAGGCGGGGATAGGTAATGCATATGTATAGGTGCTTGTAGAATATTGATAGATTGATTGTATAAATTCAAGACTGCTTTCTGCTTTGGGTATGCACGATAGGTGGAGAGATCCCCCGTGCATCCAGCGCTGCAATAAAGAATATACCACTTAAAGGAATTTCGGCTTCGATCTTTGAATCAATTTGGCGACCCAGATGGGACAACCTCTCTGCCGGACTGCAGGACCTGCTGGGAACAGGACTCCCTAGGGTAGCCCCGGGATTTCCCGGAGGGACTCCTCGACTCACCGGATCACTGCGGAGGCAGACAAGGACCCCATCATTGTAAGTGAGTATATTCTTTATTCTGGTTTGGTTTTCTGGTAGACCGGTCATCTGGAACTGTCTGTAAGTCAGGTGATCTTCTGCGAGGCAGTGTTTGGTATATACTTTGTGGTTAGCACCATAAGTACATGTTTGGGGACCTTAAGGAAGGTGCTCGCTTTAAGGTCCGTCTGGAATTGTGTTGTCTATTTCGGTTTTCTGACTCATGGAGTATGGTATTTAACTCTGGTTATTGTTACTGCGATTTTGGCTATTTTCCTGGTGGTAATAGTAGGTTCGTGGCATTGTTATAAGAAAGATATCGTTACGGTGTTACACAGTTCGGTTTTCTGACTTATCGCATGTGGAATTTGACTCTGACTATTGTTACTGTGATTTTGGCAATGTTGCTGGGAATAGTAGTTTTGTGGCATCACTACTGAAAGATATTGCGTGCCCGAATTTTTGTGAGTGATACGTTTTGTGATACGCTTTTGTAAGTAACATGTGTATTCTGAAAGTGTAAACTGGAAACTGGGGGGGCAAACAAGCAGTGAAATTTTAAAGAAAAGTGTGTTAGGATGTGTTTTAAGTCACTGGAAGGATATTGGAGGATCTGCCGGTGGAAGTGTGAACAGGAAAACATTGATAAAATATCGTAATCAGTGGTGGCCGCTTTATAAGCTGGAATGTGGAGAAAAGTGGCCCCTAAATGGAACTTTAAACTCTAATATTTTGCTAGAGTTAATGTTGTTTTTTGAGAAGCAGAACAGGATGAAATGTTGTATACTGATGTTTCAGCATCTTGGTGGGAAAAGGTACGGACTTAAGTTGGCCCCTGACTGAACCTTTGATGTTGGCATTAGAGAAGTAGAGGCTGGAGAAAGATAAAGGAAGTGTTAAAAGGGTTGTTGAAAGTGTTAAAGGTGTTTGAAGTTGAATGAGCAGGGAAAGAGGATGTAGGAATGTTAATAGTTCTGCCTCTGCCCGAGGCAGAGATCTTAAAATCATGGGTGTTAGCTCTTTAGGGCAAAGGGACTATGATCGGTCCAAGAGAGTTGTCACAGAAACAGAAAAGCAGTAAACTCTTAAAACACCCTGAGTTCATGTGCGAGCTCGGATTGCTGATGGGACCGTTCAGGGAACTGTGGACAATTGCATTCCCCTGACCGACCCCCACTAAGACCCGAATCATCCTGAAAATTATGAACGGTTAAGCAAATACTAAAACCTGGATGAACTGGGAATTGAGAATATGCTTCCAACAAGGTCTAAAAGAAACGCCTATGGAATTTTTGGACCAACTCTGAAATGTAAGGAAAATAAATAAATAAATAAATAAATAAAACAAAACGGTTTGGACCTGGCTTTGGAGGACAAATTGACTAGCCTTTTCCTAGGGTAATCAACCCCTGATTTCAACAGGAATAACGGGGACCTGGGGAATCTACCCTAGCGGATCCTCCACTGGTTATAATGAAGCTAGGGGAGGAATGGAAGTGAAATTTCTTATTGCTATGGGGCAACGTATTCAGTTCTAAATCAAGCATGAATGCCTTCACAGAATTATTATGTTAGGGTAAAAGGTGTGTCGTGGTTTAACCCGGCCGGCAGCTAAACACCACGCAGCTGTTCGCTCCCCCTCCCCCTCCCTCTCTGGGACGGGGGAGAGAAATGGAAAGTGAAGCCCGTGAGTTGAGATAAAGACAGTTCAATAAGACAAAATAATAATAATAATAATAATAATAATAATAATAATAATAATAATAATAATAATAATAATAATAATAATAATACAATGATGATAATAGTACCACTACTAATAATGTGTACAAACAAGTGATGCACAATGCAATTGCTGACCGATGCCCAGCCTAACCCCGAGCAGTCCGGCCCCCTCCCCCTGGCTAGCCACCCCTATGTATTGTTTAGCCTGACGTCAGATGCTATGGAATACCCCTTTGGCTAGTTTGGGTCACCTGTCCTGGGTCTGTCCCCTCCCAGCTCTTACTGCACCCCCAGCCTGCCTGTTGGCAGGACAGAGCAAGAAGCTGAGATGTCCTTGGCTTGGTATAAGCATTGCTCTGCAACAATTAAAACATCGGGGTGTTACCAGCACTCTTCTCATCCTAAGCCAAAACATAGCATTCTACCAGCTACTAGGAAGAAAATTAACTCTAACTGAAACCAGGACAAGGTGTAACCGAAAAGGCTTATTTTTGTGAACCTTTGAAGTACAAGTTAGGGAAACAATGGGGCATACACAGATTTTTATCTATGCCTAGCTCCTCGTGGGCACTCTTAGGTAGAGATTTATTAGAGCAAGTAGGAGCAGAAATTGTCTTTGAAAAAGGGAAAATGGAATTAAGAAGAGGAGAAGAACAACTAAGAAATGTGTTAAGCTTGGCACTAATACAAAGTGACCCTAAAAGTGAAATACCTTTAGAGATCACAGATCAAGTATGTCCAGGAGTTTGGGCTACCGAAGTCCCTGGAAGAGCTAAAAATGTGACCTTAATAATTATTAAATTAAAGCCAGGAGAGAAACCCGTTAAGGTTAAGTAATATCCTTTGAGGATAGAAGATAGGAAAGGAATTAAAGAGATAATTGATAAATGTTTACAGTATGGATTATTGCTTGAATGCGAATCAGAATACAATGCACCCATATTGCCAATTAAAAAGGCAGATGAAAAAGCTATAGGCTAGTTCAGGATTTGAGGGCCATAAATAAAATCACTGAGGATATACATCCAGCAGTGGCAAACCCTTATACTTTGCTGACTAAATTAAAGAATAGTCAAGTCTGGTTTACCGTACTGGATTTAAAAGACGCCTTCTTCTGCCTAGGCTTAGCCACAGAAAGCCAAAACCTATTCGCCTTTGAATGGGAAAATCCCGATTCAGGCAGAAAGACGCAGCTTACGTGGACATGACTACCTCAAGGATTCAAGAATAGCCCCACTATTTTTGGAAACCAATTAGCAAGGGAACTCGAAACATGGATACCTCCGGACACTGAAGGTGCTTTGTTACAATATGTAGATGATCTCTTAATAGCTACCGAGACTAAAGGGAGTTGTATTCAATGGACTATAAGTCGTCTTAATTTTCTGGGTTTAAATGGATCTCAAGTCTCTTGACAGAAAGTCCAGCTGGCTCAACAAAGTGTGACCTATCTGGGATTTGACATTTTGGAAGGACAACGAGAACGAGGAACTGAACATAAGGAAGTCATTTGCCGGACTCCAGAACCTCAAATGGTAAAGGAGCTACAAACCTTTTTAGGAATGACAGGTTGGTGTCGCCTTTGGATTTATAATTATGGACTATTGGTAAAGCCTCTATGTGAATTGATAAAGATTCACCAGTCAAAGTTAGTCTGGACTGGAGAAGCACAAAAAGTCTTTAAACAACTTAAACAAGAATTGATGATTTTGAAATATCAAGCAATATTGGTAGAACAGGACGACGTGGAAATTGTGATAATTAATATTGTGAATCTAGCCTCTTTTCTTAGTGATGCTCCAGCACAACTTGTGATTCAAGATTGTTTAGAAACTATAGAGACTGTGTATTCCAGCCGACCAGACCTTAAGGAGGAGCCCATGGAAGATGCGGAAGAAACTTGGTTCACGGATGGGAGCAGTTTTGTTACGCAAAGACAACGTAAAGCTGGATATGCTATAACAACTACTCAGCAGGTAATCGAGTCTAAGCCTTTACCCCCTGGAACATGAGCTCAAAAGGCGGAGATAGTTGCTCTCACGAGAGCATTGGAACTGGCAGCGGGAAAAAGGGTAAATATTTGGACAGATTCTAAATATACATTCGGCGTGGTACATGCTCATGGAGCAATTTGGAAAGAACATGGATTGCTGACCGCTCAGTGAAAACACAAAGTATGCTGAAGAAATTTTAGAATTGTTAGAGGCTGTAAAACAACCAGAAAAGGTAGCTATCATGCATTGTCAGGGACACCAAAAGGGGAACACCGATTTTGAAATTGGAAAATCAATTGGCAGAGGCTAAGCAGGCAGCTGAAATAACTGAGGTGAAGGCATTGTCTTTGATACCAGACGGTAAAATCCAAACTATATCCAAATTATACAAAAGAAGACTTAAAATTAATTGAAGATTTGAAAGGTAAAATGAAACCAGATGGATGAGTATATTTAAAAGATAACCACATAGTAATACCCTCTAGTTTGACATGGCCCATAGTTCTTACAGAACACAATAAAACGCACTGGGGAGCTGGCACACTGCATAAGAGCCTGAGTCAGACATTAGTGGGACGATATGATAAAACAAGTAACTCAACAATGTAGCATTTGCTTACACAAGAACCCCAATACCAAGAATAGAATAAAATTTGGAATAATCGGTAAAGGAAATTATTCGGGGCAACAGTGGCAAATTGATTTTTCAGAACTCCCTAGAAAAGGGGGGTATCATTATTTACTGGTTCTGACTGACACGTTTTCAGGAAGGCCTGAAGCCTTTCCCTGTCGAACAAACAAAGCAAGAGAAGTGGTTCAAGTCTTGTTAAATGAAATAATACCATGCTTTGGGATTCTAGTAGCAATGTCTTCTGGTAGAGTTTCACATTCTTGTGCACAAGTGGTAGAACAGATAAGTAAGATTCTAAAGATAGATTGGCAACTGCATCCTCCTTATAGACCACAGGCAAGTGGACAGGTAGAAAAAATGAACCATTTAATTAAACAATAAATAGCTAAAATTGGATAAGAAGCTAATTTGTCATGGCCTCAATCCCTCCCTTTAGCATTACTTGGAATTAGAGTTAAACCTAGAATAAAAGGAAATTTGAGTCCCTTCAAAATCTTATATGCAAGGCCATAGCAATTTCTATTTAGTGGAGAGGACCTAACGCAGTTAGGATCAGAATATTTATATGCTTATATAACTGAACTTCAGAAACAATTAAATAAAGTACATACATTTGTTTTAGGGACCAGGGCTAGAGGGTTGGATCAACCAATCCACCCCTTTAAGCTCGGGGATTATATATATATAAAGACTTTTTCAGGACAACCCGTACAGGAAAAATGGAAGGAAAGTGGATGGGACCATACCAAGTATTACTGACAACACACACCGCCATTAAGATTAAGAAGCAAGCAGCTTGGATCCACAATTCAAGGGTGAAGAAGGCCCCGGCGAGGATATGGACCACCACTCCAACTGGACCAACAAAATTACGGTTTTCCAGATCCTAATGATTGCAGGGGTGCGGTTCTCGGATTTGGGGTGGGCAACTTGGGATGAGAACTTACACCTGACCTTAATACAAACAATTTCTCAAGTAACTAATAAGACGAACTGTTGGGTATGCACCCATCTGCCACAGCATGGGAATAAGGGTGTATCGTTAATTGGGATTCCCTTGCCTGCAAACATATCTTGGACTAATTTGTGGGAAAACACGTCTTGGGGTCGAAAATATTAAGCAGTTTTGGAACTAGAAGTGAGTAGCTTCATGCCGTTAGAATCCTATTATGTATGTGTACAAAGGTGTAACCCGCCTAAGGGTATAGGAAAACAGCATTGTATAAATACGGATACTACTTCTGTGGGAAATCAGACATCTTGTAATTGAACAATTGATATTAGTACGACTAGCGGCTGGGCAAATTCAACCAGCTGGACGGTTCCAGAAGGAAAAGGGTGCTATTGGCTATGCAATGATACAGCCCGTAAGGTCTTGCCTGAGAATTGGAAGGGAACTTGCACTCTTGGAGCGGTAGTCCCCAATATGACAATACATGATGTAGTGCCTCGAGGTTACTTGAGAAATCATATCCGGAGAATCAGATGAAAAATTAACAATCCATTGGTAGAGAGACACACCCCTTTTCATAGTTTTGTGCGATGGTTTATCCCATGGTTAGGAGTGAGTGAATTGGAAAAGGCAATAGTTAATATTTCTGCAATTATAGAGAAGTTCGAAAACAAAATTCTGGATGCTATAAAGGCTCAACAAGAAGAGAGATCTAGTTTATCACAGGTAGTATTACAAAATCGGATGGCCCTAGACTTGTTACTGGCCACTCAAGGGGGAGTCTGTACAGTAATAAACACAAGTTGTTGTATGTATGTAGATCAGAGTGGAAGGATCTCTACCGACCTGGAAGAAATATGGAAGCAGACAAGGATCCTCCATGAGATCAGTAAAGATGATCTTTCATGGAGTTTTAGTGAACTATGGAATAAGTTAACCTCCTGGTTGCCCAATTTCCAATGGTTGAAACAAGTATTCATTGCTCTAATCGTATTAGTAGTGTTCGGAATATTTGTGTGCATGTTGTTTAGATGCCTGCTTTGTTGTGTTACTGTAAATAATGAAAGTATCTGATGCAAAAGAATTTGCCTGGGAAAAGAAAAGGGGGGATTGATTAAGGAGGTATTGGAGAGGCAAGGACAATCCCCAGACAAGGACTGTATATCTCGAAACAAGACACTGGAACTCATGATAAGGAAGCGGCAGGCGGACAGAGAAACGAATGTAAGGACTATAACTCTCGAAACTGGACATTGGAATTCATTATAAAGATACAACAAACGGGAGAATTAGCAACAACCAGCTCTTGCAATTAAGAAACATGCCAATTCAGCAGATTCCTGACCAAAGGTGAAAAGTACACTGTGAGGAAGACTCGGGGTCTTCCTCCCAAAGACCCCTGCCCACGTCCCAAAGACCCCTGCCCACAATTCTTGGAAGGCTCTGCGCAGGCGCAAGGTGCCAAAAGGCTAATTAGCATGAGAAGCGAGGGAAGGCGGGGATAGGTAATGCATATGTATAGGTGCTTGTAGAATATTGATAGATTGATTGTATAAATTCAAGACTGCTTTCTGCTTTGGGTATGCACGATAGGTGGAGAGATCCCCCGTGCATCCAGCGCTGCAATAAAGAATATACCACTTAAAGGAATTTCGGCTTCGATCTTTGAATCAATTTGGCGACCCAGATGGGACAACCTCTCTGCCGGACTGCAGGACCTGCTGGGAACAGGACTCCCTAGGGTAGCCCCGGGATTTCCCGGAGGGACTCCTCGACTCACCGGATCACTGCGGAGGCAGACAAGGACCCCATCATTGTAAGTGAGTATATTCTTTATTCTGGTTTGGTTTTCTGGTAGACCGGTCATCTGGAACTGTCTGTAAGTCAGAAGGTGATCTTCTGCGAGGCAGTGTTTGGTATATACTTTGTGGTTAGCACCATAAGTACATGTTTGGGGACCTTAAGGAAGGAGCTCGCTTTAAGGTCCATCTGGAATTGTGTTGTCTATTTCGGTTTTCTGACTCATGGAGTATGGTATTTAACTCTGGTTATTGTTACTGCGATTTTGGCTATTTTCCTGGTGGTAATAGTAGGTTCGTGGCATTGTTATAAGAAAGATATCGTTACGGTGTTACACAGTTCGGTTTTCTGATTTATCGCATGTGGAATTTGACTCTGACTATTGTTACTGTGATTTTGGCAATATTGCTGGGAATAGTAGTTTTGTGGCATCGCTACTGAAAGATATTGCGTGCCCGTATTTTTGTGAGTGATACGTTTTGTGATACGCTTTTGTAAGTAACATGTGTATTCTGAAAGTGTAAACTGGAAACTGGGGGGGCAAACAAGCAGTGAAATTTTAAAGAAAAGTGTGTTAGGATGTGTTTTAAGTCACTGGAAGGATATTGGAGGATCTGCCGGTGGAAGTGTGAACAGGAAAACATTGATAAAATATCGTAATCAGTGGTGGCCGCTTTATAAGCTGGAATGTGGAGAAAAGTGGCCCCTAAATGGAACTTTAAACTCTAATATTTTGCTAGAGTTAATGTTGTTTTTTGAGAAGCAGAACAGGATGAAATGTTGTATACTGATGTTTCAGCATCTTGGTGGGAAAAGGTACGGACTTAAGTTGGCCCCTGACTGAACCTTTGATGTTGGCATTAGAGAAGTACAGGCTGGAGAAAGATAAAGGAAGTGTTAAAAGGGTTGTTGAAAGTGTTAAAGGTGTTTGAAGTTGAATGAGCAGGGAAAGAGGATGTAGGAGTGTTAATAGTTCTGCCTCTGCCCGAGGCAGAGATCTTAAAATCATGGGTGTTAGCCCTTTAGGGCAAAGGGACCATGATCGGTCCAAGAGAGTTGTCACAGAAACAGAAAAGCAGTAAACTCTTAAAACACCCTGAGTTCATGTGCGAGCTCGGATTGCTGATGGGACCGTTCAGGGAACTGTGGACAATTGCATTCCCCTGACCGACCCCCACTAAGACCCGAATCATCCTGAAAATTATGAACGGTTAAGTAAATACTAAAACCTGGATGAATTGGGAATTGAGAATATGCTTCCAACAAGGTCTAAAAGAAAGCCCTATGGAATTTTTGGACCAACTCTGAAATGTAAGGAAAATAAATAAATAAATAAATAAATAAATAAAACAAAACGGTTTGGACCTGGCTTTGGAGGACAAATTGACTAGCCTTTTCCTAGGGTAATCAACCCCTGATTTCAACAAGAATAACGGGGACCTGGGGAATCTACCCTAGCGGATCCTCCACTGGTTATAATGAAGCTAGGGGAGGAATGGAAGTGAAATTTCTTATTGCTATGGGGCAACGTATTCAGTTCTAAATCAAGCATTAATGCCTTCACAGAATTATTATGTTAGGGTAAAAGGTGTGTCGTGGTTTAACCCGGCCGGCAGCTAAACACCACGCAGCTGTTCGCTCCCCCTCCCCCTCCCTCTCTGGGACGGGGGAGAGAAATGGAAAGTGAAGCCCGTGAGTTGAGATAAAGACAGTTCAATAAGACAAAATAATAATAATAATAATAATAATAATAATAATAATAATAATAATAATAATAATAATAATAATAATAATAATACAATGATGATAATAGTACCACTACTAATAATGTGTACAAACAAGTGATGCACAATGCAATTGCTGACCGATGCCCAGCCTAACCCCGAGCAGTCCGGCCCCCTCCCCCTGGCTAGCCACCCCTATGTATTGTTTAGCCTGACGTCAGATGCTATGGAATACCCCTTTGGCTAGTTTGGGTCACCTGTCCTGGGTCTGTCCCCTCCCAGCTCTTACTGCACCCCCAGCCTGCCTGTTGGCAGGACAGAGCAAGAAGCTGAGATGTCCTTGGCTTGGTATAAGCATTGTTCTGCAACAATTAAAACATCGGGGTGTTACCAGCACTCTTCTCATCCTAAGCCAAAACATAGCATTCTACCAGCTACTAGGAAGAAAATTAACTCTGTTCTAACTGAAACCAGGACAAGGTGTAACCGAAAAGGCTTATTTTTGTGAACCTTTGAAGTACAAGTTAGGGAAACAATGGGGCATACACAGATTTTGATCTATGCCTAGCTCCTCGTGGGCACTCTTAGGTAGAGATTTATTAGAGCAAGTAGGAGCAGAAATTGTCTTTGAAAAAGGGAAAATGGAATTAAGAAGAGGAGAAGAACAACTAATAAATGTGTTAAGCTTGGCACTAATACAAAGTGACCCTAAAAGTGAAATACCTTTAGAGATCACAGATCAAGTATGTCCAGGAGTTTGGGCTACCGAAGTCCCTGGAAGAGCTAAAAATGTGACCTTAATAATTATTAAATTAAAGCCAGGAGAGAAACCCGTTAAGGTTAAGTAATATCCTTTGAGGATAGAAGATAGGAAAGGAATTAAAGAGATAATTGATAAATGTTTACAGTATGGATTATTGCTTGAATGCGAATCAGAATACAATGCACCCATATTGCCAATTAAAAAGGCAGATGAAAAAGCTATAGGCTAGTTCAGGATTTGAGGGCCATAAATAAAATCACTGAGGATATACATCCAGTAGTGGCAAACCCTTATACTTTGCTGACTAAATTAAAGAATAGTCAAGTCTGGTTTACCGTACTGGATTTAAAAGACGCCTTCTTCTGCCTAGGCTTAGCCACAGAAAGCCAAAACCTATTCGCCTTTGAATGGGAAAATCCCGATTCAGGCAGAAAGACGCAGCTTATGTGGACATGACTACCTCAAGGATTCAAGAATAGCCCCACTATTTTTGGAAACCAATTAGCAAGGGAACTCGAAACATGGATACCTCCGGACACTGAAGGTGCTTTGTTACAATATGTAGATGATCTCTTAATAGCTACCGAGACTAAAGGGAGTTGTATTCAATGGACTATAAGTTGTCTTAACTTTCTGGGTTTAAATGGATATCAAGTCTCTTGACAGAAAGTCCAGCTGGCTCAACAAAGTGTGACCTATCTGGGATTTGAAATTTTGGAAGGACAACGAGAACTAGGAACTGAACATAAGGAAGTCATTTGCCGGACTCCAGAACCTCAAATGGTAAAGGAGCTACAAACCTTTTTAGGAATGACAGGTTGGTGTCGCCTTTGGATTTATAATGATGGACTATTGGTAAAGCCTCTATGTGAATTGATAAAGATTCACCAGTCAAAGTTAGTCTGGACTGGAGAAGCACAAAAAGTCTTTAAACAACTTAAACAAGAATTGATGATTTTGAAATATCAAGCAATATTGGTAGAACAGGACGACGTGGAAATTGTGATAATTAATATTGTGAATCTAGCCTCTTTTCTTAGTGATGCTCCGGCACAACCTGTGATTCACGATTGTTTAGAAACTATAGAGACTGTGTATTCCAGCCGACCAGACCTTAAGGAGGAGCCCATGGAAGATGCGGAAGAAACTTGGTTCACGGATGGGAGCAGTTTTGTTACGCAAAGACAACGTAAAGCTGGATATGCTATAACAACTACTCAGCAGGTAATCGAGTCTAAGCCTTTACCCCCTGGAACATGAGCTCAAAAGGCGGAGATAGTTGCTCTCACGAGAGCATTGGAACTGGCAGCGGGAAAAAGGGTAAATATTTGGACAGATTCTAAATATACATTCGGCGTGGTACATGCTCATGGAGCAATTTGGAAAGAACATGGATTGCTGACCGCTCAGTGAAAACACAAAGTATGCTGAAGAAATTTTAGAATTGTTAGAGGCTGTAAAACAACCAGAAAAGGTAGCTATCATGCATTGTCAGGGACACCAAAAGGGGAACACCGATTTTGAAATTGGAAAATCAATTGGCAGAGGCTAAGCAGGCAGCTGAAATAACTGAGGTGAAGGCATTGTCTTTGATACCAGACGGTAAAATCCAAACTATATCCAAATTATACAAAAGAAGACTTAAAATTAATTGAAGATTTGAAAGGTAAAATGAAACCAGATGGATGAGTATATTTAAAAGATAACCACATAGTAATACCCTCTAGTTTGACATGGCCCATAGTTCTTACAGAACACAATAAAACGCACTGGGGAGCTGGCACACTGCATAAGAGCCTGAGTCAGACATTAGTGGGACGATATGATAAAACAAGTAACTCAACAATGTAGCATCTGCTTACACAAGAACCCCAATACCAAGAATAGAATCAAATTTGGAATAATCGGTAAAGGAAATTATTCGGGGCAACAGTGGCAAATTGATTTTTCAGAACTCCCTAGAAAAGGGGGGTATCATTATTTACTGGTTCTGACTGACACGTTTTCAGGAAGGCCTGAAGCCTTTCCCTGTCGAACAAACAAAGCAAGAGAAGTGGTTCAAGTCTTGTTAATGAAATAATACCATGCTTTGGGATTCTAGTAGCAATGTCTTCTGGTAGAGTTTCACATTCTTGTGCACAAGTGGTAGAACAGATAAGTAAGATTCTAAAGATAGATTGGCAACTGCATCCTCCTTATAGACCACAGGCAAGTGGACAGGTAGAAAAAATGAACCATTTAATTAAACAATAAATAGCTAAAATTGGATAAGAAGCTAATTTGTCATGGCCTCAATCCCTCCCTTTAGCATTACTTGGAATTAGAGTTAAACCTAGAATAAAAGGAAATTTGAGTCCCTTCAAAATCTTATATGCAAGGCCATAGCAATTTCTATTTAGTGGAGAGGACCTAACGCAGTTAGGATCAGAATATTTATATGCTTATATAACTGAACTTCAGAAACAATTAAATAAAGTACATAAATTTGTTTTAGGGACCAGGGCTAGAGGGTTGGATCAACCAATCCACCCCTTTAAGCTCGGGGATTATATATATATAAAGACTTTTTCAGGACAACCCGTACAGGAAAAATGGAAGGAAAGTGGATGGGACCATACCAAGTATTACTGACAACACACACCGCCATTAAGATTAAGAAGCAAGCAGCTTGGATCCACAATTCAAGGGTGAAGAAGGCCCCGGCGAGGATATGGACCACCACTCCAACTGGACCAACAAAATTACGGTTTTCCAGATCCTAATGATTGCAGGGGTGCGGTTCTCGGATTTGGGGTGGGCAACTTGGGATGAGAACTTACACCTGACCTTAATACAAACAATTTCTCAAGTAACTAATAAGACGAACTGTTGGGTATGCACCCATCTGCCACAGCATGGGAATAAGGGTGTATCGTTAATTGGGATTCCCTTGCCTGCAAACATATCTTGGACTAATTTGTGGGAAAACACGTCTTGGGGTCGAAAATATTAAGCAGTTTTGGAACTAGAAGTGAGTAGCTTCATGCCGTTAGAATCCTATTATGTATGTGTACAAAGGTGTAACCCGCCTAAGGGTATAGGAAAACAGCATTGTATAAATACGGATACTACTTCTGTGGGAAATCAGACATCTTGTAATTGAACAATTGATATTAGTACGACTAGCGGCTGGGCAAATTCAACCAGCTGGACGGTTCCAGAAGGAAAAGGGTGCTATTGGCTATGCAATGATACAGCCCGTAAGGCCTTGCCTGAGAATTGGAAGGGAACTTGCACTCTTGGAGCGGTAGTCCCCAATATGACAGTACATGATGTAGTGCCTCGAGGTTACTTGAGAAATCATATCCGGAGAATCAGATGAAAAATTAACAATCCATTGGTAGAGAGACACACCCCTTTTCATAGTTTTGTGCGATGGTTTATCCCATGGTTAGGAGTGAGTGAATTGGAAAAGGCAATAGTTAATATTTCTGCAATTATAGAGAAGTTCGAAAACAAAATTCTGGATGCTATAAAGGCTCAACAAGAAGAGAGATCTAGTTTATCACAGGTAGTATTACAAAATCGAATGGCCCTAGACTTGTTACTGGCCACTCAAGGGGGAGTCTGTACAGTAATAAACACAAGTTGTTGTATGTATGTAGATCAGAGTGGAAGGATCTCTACCGACCTGGAAGAAATATGGAAGCAGACAAGGATCCTCCATGAGATCAGTAAAGATGATCTTTCATGGAGTTTTAGTGAACTATGGAATAAGTTAACCTCCTGGTTGCCCAATTTCCAATGGTTGAAACAAGTATTCATTGCTCTAATCGTATTAGTAGTGTTCGGAATATTTGTGTGCATGTTGTTTAGATGCCTGCTTTGTTGTGTTACTGTAAATAATGAAAGTATCTGATGCAAAAGAATTTGCCTGGGAAAAGAAAAGGGGGGATTGATTAAGGAGGTATTGGGGAGGCAAGGACAATCCCCAGACAAGGACTGTATATCTCGAAACAAGACACTGGAACTCATGATAAGGAAGCGGCAGGCGGACAGAGAAACGAATGTAAGGACTATAACTCTCGAAACTGGACATTGGAATTCATTATAAAGATACAACAAACGGGAGAATTAGCAACAACCAGCTCTTGCAATTAAGAAACATGCCAATTCAGCAGATTCCTGACCAAAGGTGAAAAGTACACTGTGAGGAAGACTCGGGGTCTTCCTCCCAAAGACCCCTGCCCACGTCCCAAAGACCCCTGCCCACAATTCTTGGAAGGCTCTGCGCAGGCGCAAGGTGCCAAAAGGCTAATTAGCATGAGAAGCGAGGGAAGGCGGGGATAGGTAATGCATATGTATAGGTGCTTGTAGAATATTGATAGATTGATTGTATAAATTCAAGACTGCTTTCTGCTTTGGGTATGCACGATAGGTGGAGAGATCCCCCGTGCATCCAGCGCTGCAATAAAGAATATACCACTTAAAGGAATTTCGGCTTCGATCTTTGAATCAATTTGGCGACCCAGATGGGACAACCTCTCTGCCGGACCGCAGGACCCGCTGGGAACAGGACTCCCTAGGGTAGCCCCGGGATTTCCCGGACGGACTCCTCGACTCACCGGATCACTGCGGAGGCAGACAAGGACCCCATCATTGTAAGTGAGTATATTCTTTATTCTGGTTTGGTTTTCTGGTAGACCGGTCATCTGGAACTGTCTGTAAGTCAGAAGGTGATCTTCTGCGAGGCAGTGTTTGGTATATACTTTGTGGTTAGCACCATAAGTACATGTTTGGGGACCTTAAGGAAGGAGCTCGCTTTAAGGTCCGTCTGGAATTGTGTTGTCTATTTCGGTTTTCTGACTCATGGAGTATGGTATTTAACTCTGGTTATTGTTACTGCGATTTTGGCTATTTTCCTGGTGGTAATAGTAGGCTCGTGGCATTGTTATAAGAAAGATATCGTTACGGTGTTACACAGTTCGGTTTTCTGACTTACCGCATGTGGAATTTGACTCTGACTATTGTTACTGTGATTTTGGCAATATTGCTGGTAATAGTAGTTTTGTGGCATCACTACTGAAAGATATTGCGTGCCCGTATTTTTGTGAGTGATACGTTTTGTGATACGCTTTTGTAAGTAACATGTGTATTCTGAAAGTGTAAACTGGAAACTGGGGGGGCAAACAAGCAGTGAAATTTTAAAGACAAGTGTGTTAGGATGTGTTTTAAGTCACTGGAAGGATATTGGAGGATCTGCCGGTGGAAGTGTGAACAGGAAAACATTGATAAAATATCGTAATCAGTGGTGGCCGCTTTATAAGCTGGAATGTGGAGAAAAGTGGCCCCTAAATGGAACTTTAAACTCTAATATTTTGCTAGAGTTAATGTTGTTTTTTGAGAAGCAGAACAGGATGAAATGTTGTATACTGATGTTTCAGCATCTTGGTGGGAAAAGGTACGGAATTAAGTTGGCCCCTGACTGAACCTTTGATGTTGGCATTAGAGAAGTACAGGCTGGAGAAAGATAAAGGAAGTGTTAAAAGGGTTGTTGAAAGTGTTAAAGGTGTTTGAAGTTGAATGAGCAGGGAAAGAGGATGTAGGAATGTTAATAGTTCTGCCTCTGCCCGAGGCAGAGATCTTAAAATCATGGGTGTTAGCCCTTTAGGGCAAAGGGACCATGATCGGTCCGGTCCAAGAGAGTTATCACAGAAACAGAAAAGCAGTCAACTCTTAAAACACCCTGAGTTCATGTGCGAGCTCGGATTGCTGATGGGACCGTTCAGGGAACTGTGGACAATTGCATTCCCCTGACCGACCCCCACTAAGACCCGAATCATCCTGAAAATTATGAACAGTTAAGTAAATACTAAAACCTGGATGAATTGGGAATTGAGAATATGCTTCCAACAAGGTCTAAAAGAAACCCCTATGGAATTTTTGGACCAACTCTGAAATGTAAGGAAAATAAATAAATAAATAAATAAATAAATAAAACAAAACGGTTTGGACCTGGCTTTGGAGGACAAATTGACTAGCCTTTTCCTAGGGTAATCAACCCCTGATTTCAACAAGAATAACGGGGACCTGGGGAATCTACCCTAGCGGATCCTCCACTGGTTATAATGAAGCTAGGGGAGGAATGGAAGTGAAATTTCTTATTGCTATGGGGCAACGTATTCAGTTCTAAATCAAGCATGAATGCCTTCACAGAATTATTATGTTAGGGTAAAAGGTGTGTCGTGGTTTAACCCGGCCGGCAGCTAAACACCACGCAGCTGTTCGCTCCCCCTGCCCCTCCCTCTCTGGGACAGGGGAGAGAAATGGAAAGTGAAGCCCGTGAGTTGAGATAAAGACAGTTTAATAAGACAAAATAATAATAATAATAATAATAATAATAATAATAATAATAATAATAATAATAATAATAATAATACAATGATGATAATAGTACCACTACTAATAATGTGTACAAACAAGTGATGCACAATGCAATTGCTGACCGATGCCCAGCCTAACCCCGAGCAGTCCGGCCCCCTCCCCCTGGCTAGCCACCCCTATGTATTGTTTAGCCTGACGTCAGATGCTATGGAATACCCCTTTGGCTAGTTTGGGTCACCTGTCCTGGGTCTGTCCCCTCCCAGCTCTTACTGCACCCCCAGCCTGCCTGTTGGCAGGACAGAGCAAGAAGCTGAGATGTCCTTGGCTTGGTATAAGCATTGTTCTGCAACAATTAAAACATCGGGGTGTTACCAGCACTCTTCTCATCCTAAGCCAAAACATAGCATTCTACCAGCTACTAGGAAGAAAATTAACTCTAACTGAAACCAGGACAAGGTGTAACCGAAAAGGCTTATTTTTGTGAACCTTTGAAGTACAAGTTAGGGAAACAATGGGGCATACACAGATTTTTATCTATGCCTAGCTCCTCGTGGGCACTCTTAGGTAGAGATTTATTAGAGCAAGTAGGAGCAGAAATTGTCTTTGAAAAAGGGAAAATGGAATTAAGAAGAGGAGAAGAACAACTAAGAAATGTGTTAAGCTTGGCACTAATACAAAGTGACCCTAAAAGTGAAATACCTTTAGAGATCACAGATCAAGTATGTCCAGGAGTTTGGGCTACCGAAGTCCCTGGAAGAGCTAAAAATGTGACCTTAATAATTATTAAATTAAAGCCAGGAGAGAAACCCGTTAAGGTTAAGTAATATCCTTTGAGGATAGAAGATAGGAAAGGAATTAAAGAGATAATTGATAAATGTTTACAGTATGGATTATTGCTTGAATGCGAATCAGAATACAATGCACCCATATTGCCAATTAAAAAGGCAGATGAAAAAGCTATAGGCTAGTTCAGGATTTGAGGGCCATAAATAAAATCACTGAGGATATACATCCAGTAGTGGCAAACCCTTATACTTTGCTGACTAAATTAAAGAATAGTCAAGTCTGGTTTACCGTACTGGATTTAAAAGACGCCTTCTTCTGCCTAGGCTTAGCCACAGAAAGCCAAAACCTATTCGCCTTGGAATGGGAAAATCCCGATTCAGGCAGAAAGACGCAGCTTACGTGGACATGACTACCTCAAGGATTCAAGAATAGCCCCACTATTTTTGGAAACCAATTAGCAAGGGAACTCGAAACATGGATACCTCCGGACACTGAAGGTGCTTTGTTACAATACGTAGATGATCTCTTAATAGCTACCGAGACTAAAGGGAGTTGTATTCAATGGACTATAAGTCGTCTTAATTTTCTGGGTTTAAATGGATCTCAAGTCTCTTGACAGAAAGTCCAGCTGGCTCAACAAAGTGTGACCTATCTGGGATTTGACATTTTGGAAGGACAACGAGAACGAGGAACTGAACATAAGGAAGTCATTTGCCGGACTCCAGAACCTCAAATGGTAAAGGAGCTACAAACCTTTTTAGGAATGACAGGTTGGTGTCGCCTTTGGATTTATAATGATGGACTATTGGTAAAGCCTCTATGTGAATTGATAAAGATTAACCAGTCAAAGTTAGTCTGGACTGGAGAAGCACAAAAAGTCTTTAAACAACTTAAACAAGAATTGATGATTTTGAAATATCAAGCAATATTGGTAGAACAGGACGACGTGGAAATTGTGATCATTAATATTGTGAATCTAGCCTCTTTTCTTAGTGATGCTCCGGCACAACCTGTGATTCACGATTGTTTAGAAACTATAGAGACTGTGTATTCCAGCCGACCAGACCTTAAGGAGGAGCCCATGGAAGATGCGGAAGAAACTTGGTTCACGGATGGGAGCAGTTTTGTTACGCAAAGACAACGTAAAGCTGGATATGCTATAACAACTACTCAGCAGGTAATCGAGTCTAAGCCTTTACCCCCTGGAACATCAGCTCAAAAGGCGGAGATAGTTGCTCTCACGAGAGCATTGGAACTGGCAGCGGGAAAAAGGGTAAATATTTGGACAGATTCTAAATATACATTCGGCGTGGTACATGCTCATGGAGCAATTTGGAAAGAACATGGATTGCTGACCGCTCAGTGAAAACACAAAGTATGCTGAAGAAATTTTAGAATTGTTAGAGGCTGTAAAACAACCAGAAAAGGTAGCTATCATGCATTGTCAGGGACACCAAAAGGGGAACACCGATTTTGAAATTGGAAAATCGATTGGCAGAGGCTAAGCAGGCAGCTGAAATAACTGAGGTGAAGGCATTGTCTTTGATACCAGACGGTAAAATCCAAACTATATCCAAATTATACAAAAGAAGACTTAAAATTAATTGAAGATTTGAAAGGTAAAATGAAACCAGATGGATGAGTATATTTAAAAGATAACCACATAGTAATACCCTCTAGTTTGACATGGCCCATAGTTCTTACAGAACACAATAAAACGCACTGGGGAGCTGGCACACTGCATAAGAGCCTGAGTCAGACATTAGTGGAACGATATGATAAAACAAGTAACTCAACAATGTAGCATTTGCTTACACAAGAACCCCAATACCAAGAATAGAATAAAATTTGGAATAATCGGTAAAGGAAATTATTCGGGGCAACAGTGGCAAATTGATTTTTCAGAACTCCCTAGAAAAGGGGGGTATCATTATTTACTGGTTCTGACTGACACGTTTTCAGGAAGGCCTGAAGCCTTTCCCTGTCGAACAAACAAAGCAAGAGAAGTGGTTCAAGTCTTGTTAAATGAAATAATACCATGCTTTGGGATTCTAGTAGCAATGTCTTCTGGTAGAGTTTCACATTCTTGTGCACAAGTGGTAGAACAGATAAGTAAGATTCTAAAGATAGATTGGCAACTGCATACTCCTTATAGACCACAGGCAAGTGGACAGGTAGAAAAAATGAACCATTTAATTAAACAATAAATAGCTAAAATTGGATAAGAAGCTAATTTGTCATGGCCTCAATCCCTCCCTTTAGCATTACTTGGAATTAGAGTTAAACCTAGAATAAAAGGAAATTTGAGTCCCTTCAAAATCTTATATGCAAGGCCATAGCAATTTCTATTTAGTGGAGAGGACCTAACGCAGTTAGGATCAGAATATTTATATGCTTATATAACTGAACTTCAGAAACAATTAAATAAAGTACATAAATTTGTTTTAGGGACCAGGGCTAGAGGGTTGGATCAACCAATCCACCCCTTTAAGCTCGGGGATTATATATATATAAAGACTTTTTCAGGACAACCCGTGCAGGAAAAATGGAAGGAAAGTGGATGGGACCATACCAAGTATTACTGACAACACACACCGCCATTAAGATTGAGAAGCAAGCAGCTTGGATCCACAATTCAAGGGTGAAGAAGGCCCCGGCGAGGATATGGACCACCACTCCAACTGGACCAACAAAATTACGGTTTTCCAGATCCTAATGATTGCAGGGGTGCGGTTCTCGGATTTGGGGTGGGCAACTTGGGATGAGAACTTACACCTGACCTTAATACAAACAATTTCTCAAGTAACTAATAAGACGAACTGTTGGGTATGCACCCATCTGCCACAGCATGGGAATAAGGGTGTATCGTTAATTGGGATTCCCTTGCCTGCAAACATATCTTGGACTAATTTGTGGGAAAACACGTCTTGGGGTCGAAAATATTAAGCAGTTTTGGAACTAGAAGTGAGTAGCTTCATGCCGTTAGAATCCTATTATGTATGTGTACAAAGGTGTAACCCGCCTAAGGGTATAGGAAAACAGCATTGTATAAATACGGATACTACTTCTGTGGGAAATCAGACATCTTGTAATTGAACAATTGATATTAGTACGACTAGCGGCTGGGCAAATTCAACCAGCTGGACGGTTCCAGAAGGAAAAGGGTGCTATTGGCTATGCAATGATACAGCCCGTAAGGCCTTGCCTGAGAATTGGAAGGGAACTTGCACTCTTGGAGCGGTAGTCCCCAATATGACAGTACATGATGTAGTGCCTCGAGGTTACTTGAGAAATCATATCCGGAGAATCAGATGAAAAATTAACAATCCATTGGTAGAGAGACACACCCCTTTTCATAGTTTTGTGCGATGGTTTATCCCATGGTTAGGAGTGAGTGAATTGGAAAAGGCAATAGTTAATATTTCTGCAATTATAGAGAAGTTCGAAAACAAAATTCTGGATGCTATAAAGGCTCAACAAGAAGAGAGATCTAGTTTATCACAGGTAGTATTACAAAATCGGATGGCCCTAGACTTGTTACTGGCCACTCAAGGGGGAGTCTGTACAGTAATAAACACAAGTTGTTGTATGTATGTAGATCAGAGTGGAAGGATCTCTACCGACCTGGAAGAAATATGGAAGCAGACAAGGATCCTCCATGAGATCAGTAAAGATGATCTTTCATGGAGTTTTAGTGAACTATGGAATAAGTTAACCTCCTGGTTGCCCAATTTCCAATGGTTGAAACAAGTATTCATTGCTCTAATCGTATTAGTAGTGTTCGGAATATTTGTGTGCATGTTGTTTAGATGCCTGCTTTGTTGTGTTACTGTAAATAATGAAAGTATCTGATGCAAAAGAATTTGCCTGGGAAAAGAAAAGGGGGGATTGATTAAGGAGGTATTGGGGAGGCAAGGACAATCCCCAGACAAGGACTGTATATCTCGAAACAAGACACTGGAACTCATGATAAGGAAGCGGCAGGCGGACAGAGAAACGAATGTAAGGACTATAACTCTCGAAACTGGACATTGGAATTCATTATATAGATACAACAAACGGGAGAATTAGCAACAACCAGCTCTTGCAATTAAGAAACATGCCAATTCAGCAGATTCCTGACCAAAGGTGAAAAGTACACTGTGAGGAAGACTCGGGGTCTTCCTCCCAAAGACCCCTGCCCACGTCCCAAAGACCCCTGCCCACAATTCTTGGAAGGCTCTGCGCAGGCGCAAGGTGCCAAAAGGCTAATTAGCATGAGAAGCGAGGGAAGGCGGGGATAGGTAATGCATATGTATAGGTGCTTGTAGAATATTGATAGATTGATTGTATAAATTCAAGACTGCTTTCTGCTTTGGGTATGCACGATAGGTGGAGAGATCCCCCGTGCATCCAGCGCTGCAATAAAGAATATACCACTTAAAGGAATTTTGGCTTCGATCTTTGAATCAAGGCTAGATAGGATGGGGCTTCAGGCAACTCTTCACCTGAGGAAACACACTGCCATCAGGCACCGCTGTGCCAGACAAGCTTGTTCTGCTAGAACACCCTACTCAGATGCACTGTGGCATTCAAGTGAACTGCTTTCATGCAAATATAACGACTGATGTTACAACCCACCTTGCCTGTGGCACCTGATGAACAGAAGAGTAAGCCACCCCAGCGCTTCAAAACCATCCCTGCACGTGCCGCTCCTTGTCGCTCTCTGGCCTTATCTCATATCCTTATCCACTTCTGTGGAGAGCCTGCCACGGCACCTGCAAAGCAAGACGGACACCTTTCATAGTCACCTTGTGCTACTTGGTCGTTCTGCTCCAACCCAGCTCATGACCAGCCCCTCTTCTTACACAGCTCTTCAGAGTGCAGTTTGCTCCTTTGAGCCTGTGCGAGACACCTGGGAAAGAAAAAGAAACGCATAGGCCGATGCAGCATCCAAAGACACAGCACAACTAGGTAAGTTACTCTCATCTGCTCCCTTACCTCTGCCGCTTACCAGCCCCCGAGGCAGATGCTTCAATCTACCCTCTTCAAACAGCTACAACACCTCTAAAAGACAAAGAGGGGATGCTTAGAGGAACAGTGAGACCTACAACACAACAACTGCTACATCTGTTCCTCACTCACCTTGCCAGAGGCAGCTCTGCGTGTGACGTCCCAGATTGTACACTGCGTTACCTAACCCTTACTGTAACCCTTACCCTAACCCTTCTCACCCTTACCATTACCCAAATCCTTACCTTTACTTTTTCCTTACCCTTACTCTTTCCTTTAACCATAACCTTACCCTTACCCTATACCTTACTCCAACCCTTCCCCTTACCTTCTCCTTCCCCTTACACTTATCCTAACCCTTACCCTTACCCTTACTCAAACCCTTACTCTAACCCTTACCCTGACCCGTACCCTTACCCTTACCCTTACCCTTATTTATACCATTACCCTTACCCTTAACCTTACCCTTATCCTAACACTTACCCTAACCCTTAAACTTTCTGCTACACTTACCCTTTTCCTAAATCTAAACCTTACCCTTACCCTTAACCTAAGCCTAAACCTCAAACCTTACCGTAAAGCTTACCCTTTCTGCTACACTTACCCTTAGCCTAAATCTAAACCTTACACTTACCCTTAGCCTAACCCTCACCCTTACCATTACCCATACCCTTATTCTTACCCTAACCCTTATCTTTACACTTACGGTTACCATTAACCTTACCCTTACCCTAACACTTATCCTGAACCTAACCCTTACCCTAACCCTTATCCTGACCCTTACATTAACCCTAACCCTTACCCTAAACCTTACACTTACTCTTAACCTTAACCTTACCCTTAAACTAATACATACCCGTACATTTCCCTCACCATAACCCTAATTTTAACAGTACCCACTACCCTAACACTTATCCTTACCTAACCCTAACCCTTACTCTAACCCTTTCCCTGACCTGTACCCTTACACTTACCCTTACCCTTACCCTTACCCTTACCCTTATCCTTACCATTACACTTACCCTTAACCTAACCCTTATCCTAACACCCTTACCCTAATCCTACACCTTTCTGCTACACTTACCCTTAGCCTAAATCTAAACCTTACACTTACCCTTACCCTTACCCTCACCCTTACCATTACCCATATCCTTACTCTTACCCTTACCCTAAACCTTACCCTTCCTTTTACCGTTATCATTAACCTTAACCTTACCCTATCCCTTACAATTATCCTTGTCCATACAACTTACCCTTACCCTAACACTTATCCTTAACCTAACGCTAAACCTAAACCTTACCTGAAACCTTACCCTGACCCTTACATTAACCCTAACCCTTATCCTAAACCTTACACTTACTCTTAACCTTAACCTTACCCTTAACCTTAACCTAATCCTTACCCTTACGTTTCCCTCACCATAAGCCTAAAATTTACCCTAACCATTACCCTAACACCCTTACCCTAACCCTTACTCTAACCCTTACAATGACCCGGACCCTTACACATACACTTACACTTACTCTTACCCTAAACCTTACCCTTACCCTATCACTTACCCTTATCGTAAACCTTACGCTTTCTGCTACACTTACCATTAGCCTAAATCTAAATCTTACACTTACCCTTACCTGAACCGAATACTTA
Source organism: Netta rufina (assembly GCF_964035555.1). Classification (NCBI taxonomy): domain Eukaryota; kingdom Metazoa; phylum Chordata; class Aves; order Anseriformes; family Anatidae; genus Netta; species Netta rufina. The sequence goes on along the minus strand of NC_140131.1, from coordinate 32,611,728 downwards.
CCCTTACGTTTCCCTCACCCTAACCCTAAAATTAACCCTAACCATTATTCTAACCCTTACCCTGACCCATACCCTTACACTCACCCTTACCCTTACATTACCCTAACTCTTACCCATACCATAACCCATACCCTAACACATATTTGTACCCTTAACCTTACCGTTACCCTTACCCTTACTCTATCCGTTACCCTTACGCTTACCCTTAACATAAACATTACCATTAATCTTACCCTTACGCTAACCCTTACCCTTACCCTATCCCTTACACTTTTCCTTATCCATACCCTTAACCTTACCCCAACCCTTACCCTTAAGCTGAACCTAGCCCTAAACCTTACCCCAAACCTTTCCCTGAACCTTACATTAACACTAACCCTTAACCTAAACCTTACACTTACTCTTAACCTTAACCTTACCCTTAACCTTAAGCTAGTACTTAACCTTGCATTTTTCTCACCCTAATCCTAAAATTAACCCTAACCATTACCCTAACACTTGACCGTTACACTTACCCTTATTCTATCCGTTACCCTTACGCTTACCCTTAACATAAACCTTACCCTTGACCTTACCCTTACCATAAGCCATACAACAACACTTACATGTACACTTACGCTTACACTTACCCTAGCAATTATTCGTACAATTACCCTTACCCTTAACCTAAGCCGAAACCTTAAACCTTACAGTAAACCTTACCCTTTCTGCTACACTTACCCTTAGCCTAAATCTAAACCTTACACTTACCCTTACTGTAACCCTCACCCTTATCATTACCAATACCCTTACTCTTACCCTTACCCTAACCCTTACTCTAACCCTTACAATTACCCGTACTTTTACACATACCCTTACACTTACCCTTAAACTTACACTAACCCTTACCCTTAACTAAATCTAACCCTTACACTAAACATCATCCTTACCCTTACCATTATCCCTTCTCTTACCCTTATCCTAAACGTTTCCCAAACCCTTACCCTTACATTAAACCGAACCCTTACCATAACTCTTAACCTTATCCTTAAACTTAACCTAATACTTACCCTTACGTTTCCCTCACCCTAAACCTAAAATTAGCCTAACCATTACCCTAACACTTACCCTTACTCTAACCCTTACCCTGAACTGTACCCTTACACTTCCACTTACCCACTTAAGTGTAAGAGTTAGGATAACGTTAACCTTAAGGGGGACCCTTTAGCTTATCCTTAATGTTTATGGTTAGGTTAAGGGTAAGGGTAATGGTTTGGTAAGGGTAAGGTTAAGGGTAATTGTACGAGTCATTGCTAGGGTAAGTGTAAGCGTAAGTGTACATGTAAGTGTTGTTGTAGGGCTTATGGTAAGGGTAAGGTCAAGGGTAAGGTTTATGTTAAGGGTAAGCGTAAGGGTAACGGATAGAGTAAGGGTGAGGGTAAGGTTAAGGGTAACGGTAAGGTTAAGGGTACAAATATGTGTTAGGGTATGGGTTATGGTATGGGTAAGAATTAGGGTATGTGTAAGAAAAAGGGTCAGGGTAAGGGTAAGAGTAAGGGTTAGGGTTAGGGTAAGGTTAAGTGTTAAGGTTATGGTTAGGGTTAGTTTTAGGGTTAAAGTCAGGAAAACGTATGCGTAAGTATTAGGTGAATGTTAAGGGTAAGGTTAAGGTTAAGAGTAAGTGTAAGGTTTAGGGTAAGGGTTAGGGTTAATGTAAGGGTCAGGGTAAGGGTTGGGGTAAGGTTTAGGTTAAGGGTAAAAGTAAGTATAATGGTAAGGGTAAGAGTGAAGGTTAGGGTAATGGTTAGATTTAGGTAAGGGTGAGGGTTAGAGTAAGGTTTAGAATTAGGCAAAGGGTAAGTGTAGCAGAAAGGGTAAGGTTTAGGATAAGGGTAAGTGTTAGGATAAGGGTAAGGTTTAGGGTTAGCTTAATAGTAAGGTTAAGGGTAATTGTACGAGTAATTGCTAGGGTAAGTGCAAGCGTAAGTGTACATGTAAGAGTTGTTGTATGGCTTATGATAAGGGTTAGGTTAAGGTTAAGGTTTATGTTAGGTGTAAGTGTAAGGGTAACAGAGACAGTAAAGGTAAGGGTAAGGGGAACGGTAAGGTTAAGGCTACAAGTACGTGTTAGGGTATGGGTTATGGTAAGGGTAAGTGTAAGGGTACGGGTCAGGGTAAGGCTTAGAGTAAGGGTTAGAGTTACGGTTAGGGTTAGGGTAAGGATAAGGGTTATGGTTAGGGTTAGGGTTAGTTTTAGGGTTAAAGTCAGGAAAACGTATGCGTAAGTATTAGGTGAATGTTAAGGGTAAGGTTAAGGTTAAGAGTAAGTGTAAGGTTTAGGGTAAGGGTTAGGGTTAATGTAAGGGTCATGGTAAGGGTTGGGGTAAGGTTTAGGGTTAGGGTTAGGTTAAGGGTAAGGATTAGGGTAAGGGTAAGGGTATGGATAAGGATAAGTGTAAGTGTTAGGGTAAGGGTAATGTTAAAGGTAACAGTAAGTGTAAGGAGAAGGGTTAGGGTAAGGGTAAGAGTAAGGGTATTGGTAATGATAAGGGTGAGGGTTACAGTAAGGGTAAGTGTAAGGTTTAGATTTAGGCTAAGGGGAAGTGTAGCAGAAAGGGTAAGGTTTACTGTAAGGTTTCGTCTTAGGTTATGGGTAAGGGTAAGGGTAATTGTACGAATAATTTTAGGGTTAGGGTAAGGTTAAGTGTTAGGGTAATGGTTAGGGTTAATTTTAGGGTTAGGGTGAGGGAAACGTAAGGGTAAGTATTAGGTTACAGCTAAGGTTAAGGTTAAGAGTAAGTGTAAGGTTTAGGGTAAGGGTTAGGGTTAATTTAAGGGTCAGGGTAAGGGTTGGGGTAAGGTTTAGGGTAAGGGTTAGGTTAAGGTTAAGTGTTAGGGTAAGAGTAAGGTTAATGGTAACCGTAAGTGTAAAGGTAAGGGTTAGGGTAAGGGTAAGAATAAGGGTATGGGTAATGGTAAGGGTGAGGGTTAGGCTAAGGGTAAGTGTAAGGTTTAGATTTAGGCTAAGGGTAAGTGTAGCAGAAAGGGTAAGGTTTACGGTAAGGGTAAGTGTTAGGGTAAGGGTAAGGTTTAGGGTTAGGTTAAGGGTAAGGGATAGGGTAAGGGAAAGGGATAGGGTAAGGTTAGGGTAATGGCAAGGGTAAGGGTACGGGTAGATTTGTTAGAGTATGGGTTATGGTAAGGGTAAGGGTTAGGGTAAGAGTAAGTGTAAGGATATGTGTAAGTGTACGGGTCACTGTAAGTGTTAGAGTAAGGGTTATGTTAGGGGTAACTGTTAGGGTAATGGTTAGGGTTAATTTTAGGGTTAGTGTGAGGAAAACGTAAAGGTACGTATTAGGTTAAGGTTAAGAGCAAGTGTAAGGTTTAGCTTAAGGGTAAGGGTTAATGTAAGGGTCCTGGAAAGGGTTCAGGTAAGGTTTAGGGTTAGAGTTAGGTTAGGGTTAAGTGTTAGGAAAGGGGTAAGTTGTATGTATAAGAATAAGTGTAAGAGTAAGGGTATTGGTAATGATAAGGGTGAGGGTTAAGGATAAGGTATAAGGATAAGGGTATTTTAATTTTTTAATTCAATTAATTTTAAATTAAATTTTTTTAATTTAATTAATTAATATTTTAATTGTACGAGTAATTGCTAGGGTAAGTTTAAGCGTAAGTGTACATTTAAGTGTTGTTGTATGGCTTATTTTAAGGGTAAGGTTAAGTGTTAGCGTAATGGTTATGGTTAATTACAGGGTTAGGGTGAGAAAAACGTAAGATTAAGTATTAGCTAAAGGTTAAGGGTAAGGTTAATGTTAAGAGTAAGTGTAAGGTTTAGGGTAAGGGTTAGGGTTAATGTAAGGGTCAGGGTAAGGGTTGGGGTAAGGTTTAGGGTAAGGGTTAGGTTAAGGATAAGTGTTAGGGTAAGGGTAAGGTTAATGGTAACCGTAAGTGTAAAGGTAAGGGTTACGGTAAGGGTAAAATAAGGGTATGGGTAATGGTAAGGGTGAGGGTTAGGCTAAGGGTAAGTGTAAGGTTTAGATTTAGGCTAAGGGTAAGTGTAGCAGAAAGGGTAAGGTTTACTGTAAGGTTTAAGGTTTAGGGTTAGGTTAAGGGTAAGGGGAAGGGGAAGGGTATGGGTCAGGGTAAGGGTTAGAGTAAGGGTTTGAGCATGAGTAAGGGTAAGGGTTAGGATAAGTGTAAGGGTGCAAGCAAGGATTAGGGCAAGAGTAAGTGTAAGGGTAATAGTAAGGGTTAGGGTAAGTGTAAGGGTAAGGGAAAGTGTTAGGATATGTTTTAGGGGAAGCAGAAGGGTAAGGGTTAGGTTAAGTGTAAGGGGAAGGGGAAGGTAAGGGGAAGGGTTGGAGTAAGGTATAGGGTAAGGGTAAGGTTATGGTTAAAGGAAGGAGTAAGGGTAAGGAAAAAGTAAAGGTAAGGATTTGGGTAATGGTAAGGGTGAGAAGGGTTAGGGTAAGGGTTACGGTAAGGGTTAGGTAACGCAGTGTACAACCTGGGACGTCACACGCAGAGCTGCCTCTGGCAAGGTGAGTGAGGAACAGATGTAGCAGTTGTTGTGTTGTAGGTCTCACTGTTCCTCTAAGCATCCCCTCTTTGTCTTTTAGAGGTGTTGTAGCTGTTTGAAGAGGGTAGATTGAAGCATCTGCCTCGGGGGCTGGTAAGCGGCAGAGGTAAGGGAGCAGATGAGAGTAACTTACCTAGTTGTGCTGTGTCTTTGGATGCTGCATCAGCCTATGCTTTTCTTTTTCTTTCACAGGTGTCTCGCACAGGCTCAAAGGAGCAAACTGCACTCTGAAGAGCTGTGTAAGAAGAGGGGCTGGTCGTGAGCTGGGTTGGAGCAGAACGACCAAGTAGCACAAGGTGACTATGAAAGGTGTCCGTCTTGCTTTGCAGGTGCCGTGGCAGGCTCTCCACAGAAGTGGATAAGGATATGAGATAAGGCCAGAGAGCGACAAGGAGCGGCACGTGCAGGGATGGTTTTGAAGCGCTGCGGTGGCTTACTCTTCTGTTCATCAGGTGCCACAGGCAAGGTGGGTTGTAACATCAGTCGTTACATTTGCATGAAAGCAGTTCACTTGAATGCCACAGTGCATCTGAGTAGGGTGTTCTAGCAGAACAAGCTTGTCTGGCACAGCGGTGCCTGATGGCAGAGTGTTTCCTCAGGTGAAGAGGTGCCTGAAGCCCCATCCTATCTAGCCTGCACACAATTATCTGAGAATGAAAGCTGCTTTCCAGTAATTCAGAAAGCCAAGTTATGTCTCAGCCTTGAGCATCTCAGGCTTTTGGGCCTGTCTGTAACATTTGGCACCAGCACTAATACTTTTTTTGGCATATGTTTAGCGTTTGGGGCCTGTGTCTGGGATTTGGGCCCTGTCTCGAACCACTGGGGCTTTGTCCTGGGTTTTGGAGCCTGCCTCTAGAGTTCAGGGCCTGTGATTAGGCTTTTGGGGTCTGTGTCTGGGGGCCGGTATCTGGGGGCAAGGGGGGAGCTGCTTGTAGACCCTTGGGGCCAGCATTGAGGGGGTTGGGAGCTGACTCTACACCTTTGGGGCCTGCTTTTGGGGGCGGGGGGGGTTGAGACCAGCATCTGGGGGAGGGGTGGGAGCTCTTTGTATTCCTTTGGAGCCTGTGTCGGGGGGGGGAGGGAGGGGAAGGGGAGGGTTGGTTGGGAGCTGCTTGTACACTGTTGTAGCCTGGGTTGAGGGAGGAGGTTTGGAGCTGCTTCTACACCTTTGGGCCTGGCATCGGGGGTAGGGGGTTGGGTGCTGGTTGTAGCGGCCTGTGTTTGGGGGGGGGGGGGGCTTGGGACCTGCGTCTGGGGGAGGGGTGGGAGCTGCTTGTACACCTTTGGGGCCTGCATCTGTGGGGGGTCAGGGCCTGTGTCTAGCGGGCTGGGAACTGCTTGTACAATGTAGGAATCTGTTTCTGCAGGGTGGCTGGGAGGCTGTTTGTACAACTTTGGGGCCAGCATCTGGGGGTGGCTGGGAGCTGCCTGTACACTGTAGGGGCCTGTGTTTGTGGGGGGCTTGGGGGCCTCCCTCGGGGCGGGGGGGGGAGGGTTGGGAGCTGCTTGTATAGGGTAGGGGGCCTGCCTGGCAGGGGTTGGGAGCTGCTTGTAGAATTTGGGTCGCTGTGTCTGGGGGGGCGGTTGGGGCCTGTGTCTCAGGGGTGTTGGGAACTGGTTGTACACCTTTGGGTCCTGTCTCTGGGGGGGAGCTACTTGTACACTTTTGGGGTCTGTATTTGAGGGAGGTTGGGAGCTGCTTGTGCACTTTTGGACCTAGGTTTAGGGGGGTTGGGAGCTGCTCATGCATTCTAGGTGCCTCCCTTTTGAGAAGGGTTGGGGCCTGCATCTGTGGGTGGTTGGGAGCTGCTTGTACACTATAGGGGCCATGGTCTTGGAGGGGGGTCTGGGCTGTTTATACACCTTTGTGGCCTGTGTTTGGGGGGGGGGGGGGTGGGCCTGTGCCTGGGGAAGTTGGGAGGTGCTTGTTCACTCTAGGAGCCTCCATTTGGGGGTATTTGGGGCCTCCCTTTGAGGGGGAGGGAGTTGGGAGTTGGTTGTACACCTCCGCATCCCATGTCTTGGGGGGGGTGGGGGGAGTGGGACCGGTCTCTGAAGGGGCGGGTTGTGAGCTGCTTGTACACCTGTGTCGGGGGGAGGGTAGCGGGGTTGGCGGGGGTCGGGCCCGGGTCTTGGGCCAGTGTCTGGGTGGAGTCCAGTTCTTGGGAGGGGGTGGTGGGGTAGGAGCTGCTTGTGGGCAGTTGGGGTCTGCATCTGGGTGTGGTTGGTGGCTGCTTCTGTTGGCAGTTTGGGGCCTGCTTGTAGACTTGTGCAGCCTGGGTTTGGGGGCTTTTCTGTAACGTTTGGGGCCTGCATTTTTGCTTTGGGATGCATCTTGAGCTTTTGAGGCCTAGCAGTAGCATTTGGGGCCTGCATCTGGGGCTTTTCTGTAGCATTTTGGTTGCGTATTTGTGATTTGGGGCCTGTATCCAGGGTTTTGCCTTTTTTGTAGTTTCCATCTTTGTGTGTGTGTGTTTCGTTGTTGGTTGTCTGGGGTTAGGGGCAGTTTGGGGTTTGGATTAAGGTCAGTGTCATTAGCGTTAGGGGGTTGATAATAAGGGTTAGGGTTGTGGTTAGAGTTGTTAGGTTTAAGGGGAATAAGGACTTCAGGGTAAGGGGATCAAGGTTGTGGGAATAAAAATGTTGTTTTTGCGCAGTTACATCCTGTAGAGGGAAGGAAGGTGGTATTGAGATATGCTTGCAGTGATAAAACAGCTTAACAGTGTGAAATGAGTTCATCTGATTCGTGTCAATATGGAACAATGCTAGGGCCGCATGATATGATGAAAAGTCTGAGAAAACCAGAGTGGTTAATGTATATAGTTCTTGTATCTTGCAAAGGAATGGTCCAGCAATTCGGGTCAATAGGGGATAAGAGAACAAAGGGGTTTCAGAATAACTGCTAACTATTACAACTGTTGCATGGGACACTATGCAAGTGTCTGCCATCCAGCCAAGATGGACAAAGGAGAAGGACAAGAGAAAAGCCTGGGAGGAAGACTACGAGCCTTCAGTACGAGCGGCCCCCAGAGGGACCACCAGAGACTGATAACGCCTGCACCAGTGGGAGGGTTTGGATTCTGGGAACTAATTAGAATAACCCTGCCTTTTGTAGAAGTAGTAATGAATATGTATTAGCCTAGCAGCATAAAAACCAGCCGCCTGATGTAACTTGTGTGCGTCTTGGTGGAGCAGAGACTCCTGGCGCACCCAGCGCTGCTTGTTTACCTCTATTCATTTAATAAATTGCAAATTTCAATTGCAATCCTATTTGGGACCCAGTCATTTATTACAAGTGGGGGCTCGTCCGGGAGGGCTTTGGTTCCTGATTTCTGGTTTGATCTAGGAGAGGCACCCCCACCATTTGGTGGCTGCTGTTTGAGTCAGGTCGGAACTAATGGCATCTTGAACCTGAATAAAGGTAAGCAAAGTTTCTGATTCTTTTTTTCAGCTCCCTTGCCAGCTGCAGCACTATATTTTGCCCGTAATTGTGTGTGTGAAGATCCGAATGAAGATGACGGAGTCGTAAGCATTTAAAGCGTATACCGTTCGGTTGGGTGGGGTTCGGTTGCCTGTGTGTGTAAGAGTGTGACTGAGATGGAACTTAGTTCCGAAGCGATTGTGAAGGTCTTCTAACCGCGTTTTCAATCTCCCACGAGGGACGTGGCCGGTGAAGGACCGAAGGGATTCCTATAGGATTTGTGGGTGTGTGATAGGTCCTCGACCCCCTGCAAGACACTCTTACTAAGGTAACCAAGGGCTGTGGGAATTGCCATAGTAAAATTCCTAGATGGGTCAGACAAAATCGAAGACCAGAGACCAGAAGAAAGGGAGCAAATTACCAGTCATACCACCAGAAAGTCCATTAGGAATAACGATTAGAAATTGGAATGATAGGGACCCCAGAAATGGAAAAAGTAAATTAAAAATGGTCCAGTATTGTGTGACAGAATGGCCAAAGGAGCCTTTAAGACTACATGTCTTTTGGCCTGTTTTTGGATCCTTCGAAGACTGGATTTGCCAGGCCTTAAATATCCATGTTAATTCAAAGGAACCTTTTAGCCAGGAAGAAAGTGATTATGCAGGATTATGGATCAGGAGGACTTCACGTCCTTTTCCAGCCTCAATATTTACACTAAAAGCAGGTAAGAAATTTGAAGAACAAGAAGAACATGAAAAAGAAAAAGAAGATAAACGTGAGCCGGTGGATAAGCTACCACCTCCATATCCTAACAATCCACCCCCGGCGGCTCCCCCTCCGGTGGCTGTGGTATCGCCACCAGTACCACCGTTGCCCCAGCTTCCACCACCAACAGCACCAGAATTAGACCGACCTCCGGCCGCATGCAGGAGAAGTAGGACGGACGTATCTGAGAGGGCTTCTCTATATCCCTTAAGGGAGGTAACCGGTGTATAACTGGTGCGCGTCTTGGTGGAGCAGAGACTCCCGGCGTACCCAGCACTGTTTGCTTACCTCTATTCATTCAGTGAATTGTAAACTTTGATTGTAATCCTATTTGGGACTTTTATTTATTATAACAGACAACCTTGTAAAACGCAGACAACCAGAATCCTTACAGCAATTAGGTGGAAATCACGGCGTAAGAAACATTACCACCTCAAAGAGTAAAAACCTCAAAAGAAATGTGACTTGTAACAGGCCAGCAGCTGTGTATTTTCTGTGAAGCACCAGCTAGATTATGAACCTTGAATAGCACGGTTAAAAGGGAAACAGGGGAGGGTCCCAGTCCTCGGCAGAAAAAAAAAGTGTATAAACTGTGTATGGAATTAGTAGGCACCCTCCTGCTTGTGGGACACCCGCCATTGTAATCTCGAATAATAATGCTACTGTACTGAGATCCTCGACTCAGCCTATGCTATTTGCTACAGATTGATTCAGGGTTTTAAGGTTTCAGGGATTGGGCACTAGGGTTGGGTTTCAGGGTAAGGGGTTTCAGGGTTTATGTTTAGGATTTTAAGGTTTTTAGGGTTGGAGTTTTAACGGTTAGGGTTTTAAGGGTTTGGGGGTTAGGGTTTTAAGGGTTTCAGGATTAGCGTGTTAGGGTATTAGAGTTTTTTGGGTTGTAGTGTTGATATGTTTTTTAGGGTTAGAGTCTTAAGGTTTTATTTTTGGTCAGTTATTTACGGTTAGGGTTTTAAGATTTATTTTTTTTTTCTTTTTTTTCAGGTTAGGTTCTCCAGGGCCAGGGTTTTGAGTATCCTAATTTTGGGGGTTTGGATTTTGAGCATCTTAATTTTGGGGGTTAGGCTTTTGTGTGCCCTAATTTTTTGGGATCGGCTTTCAAGCATCCTAAGTAGTTGGGTTAGGGTTTTGAGCATCTTAATATTTTGGGTCTGGGTAATGAGCATCCTCAGTTTTCAGGATAGGGTTTTGAGCATCTTAATGTTTCCAGGATAGGGTTTGGAGCGTCCTAATGTTTTGGGTTGGGGCTTTGAGCGTCCTAATGTTTTTGGGTTAGGGTTTGGAGCGTCCTAAATTTTCAGGATAGGGTTCTGAGCATCTCAGTGTTTCCAGGATAGGGTTTTGAGCGTCCTAAGTTTTTGGGATAGGTCTTTGAGCTTCCTAATGTTTTCCGGATAGGGTTTGGAGCATCTTAATGTTTTGGGTTTGGGTTTTGAGCGTCCGAATGTTTTTGGGTTAGGGCTTGGAGCATCCTAATGTTTTTGGGTAAGGGCTTTGAGCGTCCTGTTTTCGGGATAGGGTTTGGAGCGTCCAAAGTTTTTGGGTTTGGGTTTTGAGCGTCCAAAGTGTTATAAGTTGCCCCCTTAATTAATTTTCAGAGAGCATTGTATTAATCATAGAAAGGAATTTATTGAGTAAGCAAACATCAAGCAAAACAGCACTGGGCAGCCGGGGAGTCTCAGCTCCGCCAACGGCACGCACCTCACCCCTGCCAGGGTCCCTTTTTATACCTTGCTAATTCCGGGATTACGCAGCACATCCTGGTATATTCTGCGACTGCGCGCACTGTTGCGCGCAAAAGAATTTTTAAGAATTTAAATCTCTTTATAAAGAAAATTAAGCAAAAGAATTTTCATAGTGTCTAGGCAAGCATTATGCAGCTCCTTACTTCAGCAGGGAGCTTTCACAACTCCCGCTCCTCAAACAGAACTCCTTGTTTTTATAATACAAAAGACAATGAACAAACATTTATGGTGTATTACCCTAAGTTTTTGGGTTAGGGTTTTTTGCGTCTTAATGTTTTGGGGTTAGGGTTTGGAGCGCCCTAAATTTTTGGGCTAGGGCTTTGAGCATTCCTAACGTTTTGGGTTGGGTTTGGGTTTTGAGCATCCCAAGATTTTGGGTTAGGGGTTTTAGGCATAGGTCTTCAGGGGTTTAGTGTGGTAAATAGTTTGGGTTAGGTCTGTAGGGGTTCCGAGGTTTTTTGGATGTTAGGGCTTGAGGCTTTTTTTGTAAGGGCGGTGAGGGTTCCAGTGAGTGCTGGTAAATGCAGTTCTCGAGCACTCGGCCTGTGATTGGCCATGCTGACTGTGCGGGGAATGCTGGTAGGTGTAGTTTTCCGGCACTGGGAGGCCATGTTGTGTGCCCAGAGCATGCCGGGAGATGTAGTTCTCGGGACTCCGGACTTCCGGGAGGCCATGTTGCGTACCCATGGTATGCCGGGAAATGTAGTTGTCGGATTCGGGACTTCCGGGAGGCCATGTTGAATGCCCAGAGCATACCGGGAGATGTAGTTCTCGGGAACTAGGGTTAGGGTTAGGGCCTAGGGCTGGGGCTAGAGTTAGGGTTTCAGGTGAGGGTTGGGGTTGGGGGTTATTGTTAGGGTTAGTGGTTTAGGGTTAGGCTTAGAGGGTTATGGTTAGGGATAGGTTAGGGGTAGGTTTAGAGGGTTAGGGTAAGGGTTAGGGGTTGGGACTGTGGTCAGGCTTAGGGTAAGGGTTAGGGTGAGAGTATTAGGGTTAGGGTTCGGGTTCAGATTAGGGTAAGGGTTAGGGCAAAGGTAAGTGTTAGGGTAAGGCTAAGGGTAAGGCTTAGGGTGAGGATAAGGTTTAGGGAAAGGGTTAGGTTTAGGGTAAGGGTTGGGGTAAGGGTTAGGGTAAGGGTAAGGATTAGGGTTAGGTTTAGGGTAAGAATAAGGGTAAACTAATGTTTAGGATAAGGGTAAGGGTTAGGGTAAGGGTTTTCATTTGTTAAAGCTGAAACGCAGTATGCAATCTGGGACGTCACAGCCAGAGCTGCCTATGGCAAGGTGAGAGAGGAAAAGATGGAGCAGATGTTCTATTCCTAGTTTTTTCTTTATACGTAAATAAAAGTTTGAGCTAATTCCAGTTGCAAGAGTTCCAATTACTTGCTTGGTCATAATGTCTTTTAATATTGAAAGCTGCAGCAAAAGCATGGGGATTTTTGCTTCTAGAAACACCCTAGTTCTCTTGTCTGCACTATGCATGCTTTTGAGCTAAAACTGATTAAAAAATAAAAAGAAAAATCACACACACACAAAAAAAAAAAAAAAAAACACACCACAGCTGCTGCTGCTCTCTTCCTACTTCCTTGTGCTTTGCCCCTACCCTTCCCAGGTGATTGGGTTTGGGTGCTAGGCGAGGCCAAATGGTATATGAGTCCCAGACATCCCCTCAGAGAGCTCATTCTGCTTGGGCTGCTCTTTGGGGTGTTTGTTTTTCCTTCGGTCAGTTGCAGGCTTCTTCAGGTGGATGAGAGTTTATGGACTGATGCGTTTCCAAGTAGCGAGGGGTACGCACATCTTTTTGAGGTAACAGCTAGTAGGATCTGTTAGAATAAACTGATGTAGTACTTGGTGCCTTTATTGCATGCAGTTCTTTATCAGGTGAGTAACTGTTGCGAGTAACTGAAGTCAATGTTACTTGGTGTGTTTGCTATGCAGTGCCTGTGCGGACTATTGCACGAGACACAGCTTTCTGACATCTGGCCCAGCAACTACTAAATAAGGGGAGGGGAGAAGCTGAAGAACGACCAAAGGACAAAGCCTGGGAGGAAGACTACGAGCCTTCAGTACGAGCGGCCCCCAGAGGGACCACCGGAGACTGATAACGCCTGCACCAGTGGGAGGGTTTGGATTCTGGGAACTAATTAGAATAACCCTGCCTTTTGTAGAAGTAGTAATGAATATGTATTAGCCTAGCAGCATAAAAACCAGCCGCCTGATGTAACTTGTGTGTGTCTTGGTGGAGCAGAGACTCCTGGCGCACCCAGCGCTGCTTGCTTACCTCTATTCCTTTAATAAATCATAAACATTAATTGTAAGCCTATTTGGGACTCGGTCATTTATTACAAGTGGTACCTCCCGATGGGTGGAAGCTGTCGGGATAGCTCGGGATGCTGAGGCGTGGTGCTGCAAGGAGGTTGGTGGTCGGTGGCTTCTGTGGAAAAGGCGCTTGTATGAGGGGCTGCGCGTTCAGAGGAACCTTGACAGGCTGCAGATAGGGGCAGGCAGGAACCTTTTGAAGTTCGGGAGAGGGAAATGCCAAGCCCTACCCCTAGGGAGAAACACCTCTGTTTACCAGCACTGGCTAGCTCGATACTGAATAAGCATTTCTTCATGGAAGGGGTGCTTTGCTATTAGAACAGGCTGCCCGGGGAAGTGGTAAGAGACCCGATCCTTAAAAGTATTGACGAGACATGTGCACATAGCCCGGGAGTCCGGCCTCCGGCAGGGCGGGAGCTGGCTCTTCCGAGCCCCTGTGCTCCGGTCTTGTGCGACGCGTTTGCAAGCAGCACCGGGTGCCGGGTCCGACATCGGACGGTTCGGGGACGGCGATTCCGGGGCCGTCGGCCAGCGGGGGCCGGCTATCTCGTGTCCCGGGGATCCGAATTCAGGGGGCGTGGGGGCCGGCCGTGCAGTGAAGCGGGGGGCTGGCGTCCGCCGGCTTCCCAGAGAGCGGGCTTTCGGTGCCGTGCGGTTCGGTGGCCGGCCGTCCCGAAACCCTGGGCACCGGTGTTGTGCTAGACTCAGCGGGGTCCGGGGCCGAACTCGGCTTCTCGGGGACGGCGGTCCCGGTGTCCAGGTGTCCCGCCTCGGGCGGCGCGGGGCCGGCTGTCCCTAGCAGCTGGGCTCCCAAGAGCTTCTGGGCTCCCAAGCGTCGCCCAAGACCGAATCCCAGAGAATCGGGACGGCCGGCCACACCGCTGCGACTAGCACAAGCGTCTCCCGACAACGGAGCCCAGGGGCTTGCGAGGGTCAGATTCCGCGCCCCGGGATAGAGAAACGGGGAGCGCGGGTCGGCCGGCCGCAGCTTCGCACGGGACCGAACCCCCTGTCTCCGGGACGGCCAGACCCCGAGCCGGCAGACAGCAGCCTCCCACATCACGGCACAGTCGGCCCCCAACCCGCCCGAGTTCTGATCGCCGGGACACGGGACAGCCGGCCGCGCCGCCCGAGGCCGGACACCTGGAGCCCGGGACCGCCGTCCCTGACAAAGCCAAAGTCGGACCCGGACCCCGGTGCGGCTAGCACACGCGTCGCCCAGGACCGCAGCCTAGGACCTCGGGACGGTCGCATCCCGCGCCTCCGGCAGGAGCTACCCGGGAGGGCAGGACGGCCTGCCGCAGCTCCGCAAGAGACCGAACCTGCTGGATTCCGGGACGGCCAGAGCCCGAGCCGGTGGGCAGCAGCCTCCCGCTTCACGGCTCGGCAGTGAAGCTCACGGTTCATCGCCCGGCTCAGGGTTCGTCGCCCGACTTCGGACCCACGGGACAGCCGGCACCCGCGCCGCCGGAGGCCGAACACACGGGCCTTGGGATCGCCGTCCCCGAACCGCACGAAGTCAGACACGGTCTCCGGTGCGTCCAGCACACGCATCGCAAAGACCGGAGCCCAGATTATAGGATCAGCCAGCCCCGCGCCGCCCGAGGTCGGACCGGGAACCCGGTGCGCTTGGCACATGCGTCGCCCAAGAACGGCGCCCTGGGAAGCGTGATGGCCGGACCCCACGCAGCCCGAGTTCGGACCCACGGGACACGGGACAACTGGCACCCGCGCCACCGGAGGACAGAATCCCGTGCCCCAGGGGGATCACCGTCCTCAAAGCGCCCGAAGTCGGCTCCGGACCTCGCTGCGTCTGGCACACGCCTCGCCCAAGACCGGAGCACAGGTTCTAGGGAGAGACAGCTCCAGAGCCGTCCGAGGTCGTACCGGCAACCCGGTGCGGTTGACACACGCGTCGCCAAAGACCGGAGCCCTGGGAAGCGTGATGGCCGGACCCCACGCAGCCCGAGTTCGGACCCACGGGACACGGGACAGCCGGCACCCGTGCCTGGCTCTTGGGGACTTGGAAGGAGTCCTGATGCTGTGCCAGCACTATGCAGCAACAGACACAACACTGGAGTGATTTCAGTGTTGTTCCAGCTACGAGTGCAGAGTACAGCACTGTGCGGGCTGCTGCAGGGAAAAGGTGACTCCAGCTGAGACAGACCCAACACAACTTCCACCCCTTATTCCATAACATTTGTGTCACAATCAGGTACAGTTTAGTATATAGATGGTCTCATCACCATAGTTTTCTGTCCATTGAAGCATTTTTATGTCTGTACTTCTCTTTATTTTATAGGTCTTTTCCCAAAATGCTCATAAAAACTGTTGATGGTTTCACCATCATCTGTCAAAGTGGTCACTCAGTGCAGGCGAAGTTGGTTTTCTTACCACCAGCACCAGCTTTGTTCACGTCACTGTTGCACTTGCCTGGTTCCTTGCAAAGTTGACCTTTCATTGGTTCTGCAGTGTCGTCCTACAACACATAACTTGGATGACAGAATAATTTTCTCCCAGTGTTAAATCTCCTTGAGGCACACACTTGATATCCCCATCTTTCTGCATCACCCACCAGGTATACCCTGGACCTTGGGCGAAGACAATCCCACGAGTGGGTTTGCCTTTTCCCATGGCAGGGGCAACCCACACCGCCTTCCCCATCCACTTCCCCACATGCACTACAGGGACTTTAGCGTCTCCCACAGTGTGTAGGGGTTTTGTTTCAGCAGGACCAGCACGGCTTTCAGACCCCTTGTTGTTAACTAGCCAAGTGGCCTCTGGTAGATTTATATCCCAATGTTTCCATGTCGCAGCACCCAATGCTCGCAGCATAGTTTTTAACAGTCCACTGTACCTCTCAACCTTCCCAGAGGCTTGTGGGTGATAAGGGATGTGATACACCCATTCAATGGCCCAGATACACCCATCTCTTGGCCCAGAAAGTGATCAAATTGTTTCGGAAGTGACTCCCATTGTCGGACTCAATTCTTTCTGGTGGACCATGTTGCCACAGCACTTGTCTTTCCAGGACCAAGATAGTGTTTCGGGCCGTGGCATGGTTTACAGGGTATGTTTCCAGCCACCCAGTAGTTGCTTCTTCCACGGTGAGTATGTACCATTTGCCTTGGCGGGTTTGTGGAAGTGGTCCGATGTAGTCAATCTGCCAGACCTCACCATATCGAAATCCAAGCCATCTCCCCCTATTCCAGGGAGACTTTACCCTCATGGCTCGTTTGATTGCAGCACAGCTCTCACACTGATGGGTAACCTGTGTGACGGCCTCAATGGTCAGTTCCTCTTTCGAGTCACTCAATATAGAGGACTCACAAGCTGACTATAGCCTGGCACATGCATTCTCCAAAATCCCACAAGACCTAGGAACGCTTCTGTTTCTTTTTTGCTGGTTGGCGGAGCCAGAACTGTTATTTTGTTGATCACATCCGTCGGAATGTGGCGACGTCCATCCTGCCATTTTACCCCCAAGAACTGGATTTCCTGTGCAGGTCCCTTGACCTTATTCTGTTTAATGGAAAATCCAGCTTTCAGGAGAATTTGAATTGTTTTCTTCCCTTTCCCAAAAACTTCTTCTGCTGTGTTACCCCATATGATGATATCATCGATATACTGCAGGTGTTCAGGAGCGTTCCCCTGTTCCAGTGTCGTCTGGATCAGTCCATGGCAGATGTCAGGGCTGTGTTTCCACGCGGGGCAGTAGATTCCAAGTATACTGAATATCCCTCCAAGTGAAAGCAAATTGTGGCCTGCATGCTGCTGCTAGACGGATAGAGAAAAATGCATTAGCAGTATCGATAGAAGCATTACACTTGGCTGCCTTTGACTCTAGTTCGTACTGCAATTCTAGCATATCTGGCACTGCTGCACCAACACACGGAGTCCCGGTCCAACCTCGAGAGGCTCGGGGACGGCGGTCACGAGGCCCGTGTGTCCGGCCTCCGGCGGCGCGGGTGCCGCCTGTCCCGTGGGTCCGAAGTCGGGCGACGAACCCTGAGCCGGGCGATGAACCGTGAGCTTCACTGCCGAGCCGTGAAGCGGGAGGCTGCTGCCCACCGGCTCGGGCTCTGGCCGTCCCGGAATCCAGCAGGTTCGGTCTCTTGCGGAGCTGCGGCAGGCCGTCCTGCCCTCCCGGGTAGCTCCTGCCGGAGGCGCGGGATGCGACCGTCCCGAGGTCCTAGGCTGCGGTCCTGGGCGACGCGTGTGCTAGCCGCACCGGGGTCCGGGTCCGACTTTGGCTTTGTCAGGGACGGCGGTCCCGGGCTCCAGGTGTCCGGCCTCGGGCGGCGCGGCCGGCTGTCCCGTGTCCCGGCGATCAGAACTCGGGCGGGTTGGGGGCCGACTGTGCCGTGATGTGGGAGGCTGCTGTCTGCCGGCTCGGGGTCTGGCCGTCCCGGAGACAGGGGGTTCGGTCCCGTGCGAAGCTGCGGCCGGCCGACCCGCGCTCCCCGTTTCTCTATCCCGGGGCGCGGAATCTGACCCTCGCAAGCCCCTGGGCTCCGTTGTCGGGAGACGCTTGTGCTAGTCGCAGCGGTGTGGCCGGCCGTCCCGATTCTCTGGGATTCGGTCTTGGGCGACGCTTGGGAGCCCAGAAGCTCTTGGGAGCCCAGCTGCTAGGGACAGCCGGCCCCGCGCCGCCCGAGGCGGGACACCTGGACACCGGGACCGCCGTCCCCGAGAAGCCGAGTTCGGCCCCGGACCCCGCTGAGTCTAGCACAACACCGGTGCCCAGGGTTTCGGGACGGCCGGCCACCGAACCGCACGGCACCGAAAGCCCGCTCTCTGGGAAGCCGGCGAACGCCAGCCCCCCGCTTCACTGCACGGCCGGCCCCCACGCCCCCTGAATTCGGATCCCCGGGACACGAGATAGCCGGCCCCCGCTGGCCGACGGCCCCGGAATCGCCGTCCCCGAACCGTCCGATGTCGGACCCGGCACCCGGTGCTGCTTGCAAACGCGTCGCACAAGACCGGAGCACAGGGGCTCGGAAGAGCCAGCTCCCGCCCTGCCGGAGGCCGGACTCCCGGGCTATGTGCACATGTCTCGTCAATACTTTTAAGGATCGGGTCTCTTACCACTTCCCCGGGCAGCCTGTTCTAATAGCAAAGCACCCCTTCCATGAAGAAATGCTTATTCAGTATCGAGCTAGCCAGTGCTGGTAAACAGAGGTGTTTCTCCCTAGGGGTAGGGCTTGGCATTTCCCTCTCCCGAACTTCAAAAGGTTCCTGCCTGCCCCTATCTGCAGCCTGTCAAGGTTCCTCTGAACGCGCAGCCCCTCATACAAGCGCCTTTTCCACAGAAGCCACCGACCACCAACCTCCTTGCAGCACCACGCCTCAGCATCCCGAGCTATCCCGACAGCTTCCACCCATCGGGAGGTACCACTTGTAATAAATGACCGAGTCCCAAATAGGCTTACAATTAATGTTTATGATTTATTAAAGGAATAGAGGTAAGCAAGCAGCGCTGGGTGCGCCAGGAGTCTCTGCTCCACCAAGACGCACACAAGTTACATCAGGCGGCTGGTTTTTATGCTGCTAGGCTAATACATATTCATTACTACTTCTACAAAAGGCAGGGTTATTCTAATTAGTTCCCAGAATCCAAACCCTCCCACTGGTGCAGGCGTTATCAGTCTCCGGTGGTCCCTCTGGGGGCCGCTCGTACTGAAGGCTTGTAGTCTTCCTCCCAGGCTTTGTCCTTCGGTCGTTCTTCAGCTTCTCCCCTCCCCTTATTTAGTAGTTGCTGGGCCAGATGTCAGAAAGCTGTGTCTCGTGCAATAGTCCACACAGCCACTGCATAGCAAACACACCAAGTAACATTGACTTCAGTTACTCGCAACAGTTACTCACCTGATAAAGAACTGCATGCAATAAAGGCACCAAGTACTACATCAGTTTATTCTAACAGATCCTACTAGCTGTTACCTCAAAAAGATGTGCGTACCCCTCGCTACTTGGAAACGCATCAGTCCATAAACTCTCATCCACCTGAAGAAACCTGCAACTGACCGAAGGAAAAACAAACACCCCAAAGAGCAGCCCAAGCAGAATGAGCTCTCTGAGGGGATGTCTGGGACTCATATACCATTTGGCCTCGCCTAGCACCCAAACCTAATCACCTGGGAAGGGTAGGGGCAAAGCACAAGGAAGTAGGAAGAGAGCAGCAGCAGCTGTGGTGTGGTTTTTTTTCTTTTTTTTTGTGTGTGTGTGATTTTTCTTTTTATTTTTTAATCAGTTTTAGCTCAAAAGCATGCATAGTGCAGACAAGAGAACTAGGGTGTTTCTAGAAGCAAAAATCCCCATGCTTTTGCTGCAGCTTTTAATATTAAAAGACATTATGACCAAGCAAGTAATTGGAACTCTTCCAACTGGAATTAGCTCAAACTTTTATTTACGTATAAAGAAAAAACTAGGAGTAGAACATCTGCTCCATCTTTTCCTCTCTCACCTTGCCATAGGCAGCTCTGTCTGTGACGTCCCAGATTGCATACTGCATTTCAGCTTTAACAAATGAAAACCTTTACCCTAACCCTTACCCTTATCCTAACCATTAGCTTACCCTTATTCTTACCCTAAACCTAACCCTTTCCCTAAACCTTATCCTCACCCTAAGCCTTACCCTTAGCCTTACCCTAACACTTACCTTTGCCCTAACCCTTACCCTTACCCTAATCTGAACCCGAACCCTAACCCTAATACTCTCACCCTAACCTTACCCTAACCCTAACCACAGTCCCAACCCCTAATCCTTACCCTAACCCTCTAAACCTACCCCTAACTTATCCCTAACCATAACCCTCTAAGCCTAACCCTAAACCACTAAACCCTAACAATAACCCCCAACCCCAACCCTCACCCGAAACCCTAACTCTAGCCCCAGCCCTAGCCCCTAAACCTAACCCTAGTTCCCGAGAACTACATCTCCCGGTATGCTCTGGGCATTCAACATGGCCTCCCGGAAGTCCCGAATCCGACAACTACATTTCCCGGCATACCATGGGTACGCAACATGGCCTCCCGGAAGTCCGGAGTCCCGAGAACTACATCTCCCGGCATGCTCTGGGCACAAAACATGGCCTCCCAGTGCCGGAAAACTACACCTACCAGCATTCCCCGGACAGCCAGCATGGCCAATCAAAGGCCGAGTGCTCGAGAACTGCATTTACCAGCACTCACTGGAACCCTCACCACCCTTACAAAAAAAGCCTCAAGCCCTATCATCCAAAAAACCTCGGAACCCCTACAGACCTAACCCAAACTATTTACCACACTAAACCCCTGAAGACCTATGCCTAAAACCCCTAACCCAAAATCTTGGGATGCTCAAAACCCAACCCAAAACGTTAGGAATGCTCAAAGCCCTAGCCCAAAAATTTAGGGCGCTCCAAACCCTAACCCCAAAACATTAAGACGCAAAAAAAACCCTAACCCCAAAACTTAGGGTAATACACCATAAATGTTTGTTCATTGTCTTGTATTATAAAAACAAGGAGTTCTGTTTGAGGAGCGGGAGTTGTGAAAGCTCCCTGCTGAAGTAAGGAGCTGCATAATGCTTGCCTAGACACTATGAAAATTCTTTTGCTTAATTTTCTTTTTAAAGAGATTTAAATTCTTAAAAATTCTTTTGCGCGCAACAGTGCACGGAGTCGCAGAATATACCAGGATGTGCTGCGTAATCCCGGAATTAGCAAGGTATAAAAAGGGACCCTGGCAGGGGTGAGGTGCGTGCTGTTGGCGGAGCTGAGACTCCCCGGCTGCCCAGTGCTGTTTTGCTTGATGTTTGCTTACTCAATAAATTCCTTTCTATGATTAATGCAATGCTCTCTGAAAGTTAATTAAGGGGGAAACTTATAACACTTTGGATGCTCAAAACCCAAACCCAAAAACTTTGGACGCTCAAAACCCTATCCCGAAAACACTAGGACGCTCCAAACCCTATCCCGAAAACAGGACGCTCAAAGCCCTAACCCAAAAACATTAGGATGCTCCAAGCCCTAACCCAAAAACATTAGGAAGCTCAAAGACCTATCCCAAAAACTTAGGATGCTCAAAACCCTATCCTGGAAACACTGAGATGCTCAGAACCCTATCCTGAAAATTTAGGACGCTCCAAACGCTAACCCAAAAACATTAGGACGCTCCAAACCCTATCCTGGAAACATTAAGATGCTCAAAACCCTATCCTGAAAAATGAGGATGCTCCTTACCCAGACCCAAAATATTAAGATGCTCAAAACCCTAACCCAACTACTTAGGATGCTTGAAAGCCGATCCCAAAAAATTAGGGCACACAAAAGCCTAACCCCCAAAATTAAGATGCTCAAAATCCAAACCCCCAAAATTAGGATACTCAAAACCCTGGCCCTGGAGAACCTAACCTGAAAAAAAAAAAAAAAAAAAAAAAAAATCTTAAAACCCTAACCGTAAATAACTGACCAAAAATAAAACCTTAAGACTCTAACCCTAAAAAACATATCAACACTACAACCCAAAAAACTCTAATACCCTAACACGCTAACCCTGAAACCCTTAAAACCCTAACCCCCAAACCCTTAAAACCCTAACCGTTAAAACTCCAACCCTAAAAACCTTAAAATCCTAAACATAAACCCTGAAACCCCTTACCCTGAAACCCAACCCTAGTGCCCAATCCCTGAAACCTTAAAACCCTGAATCAATCTGTAGCAAATAGCATAGGCTGAGTCGAGGATCTCAGTACAGTAGCATTATTATTCGAGATTACAATGGCGGGTGTCCCACAAGCAGGAGGGTGCCTACTAATTCCATACACAGTTTATACACTTTTTTTTTCTGCCGAGGACTGGGACCCTCCCCTGTTTCCCCTTTAACTGTGCTATTCAAGGTTCATAATCTAGCTGGTGCTTCACAGAAAATACACAGCTGCTGGCCTGTTACAAGTCACATTTCTTTTGAGGTTTTTACTCTTTGAGGTGGTAATGTTTCTTACGCCGTGATTTCCACCTAATTGCTGTAAGGATTCTGGTTGTCTGCGTTTTACAAGGTTGTCTGTTATAATAAATAAAAGTCCCAAATAGGATTACAATCAAAGTTTACAATTCACTGAATGAATAGAGGTAAGCAAACAGTGCTGGGTACGCCGGGAGTCTCTGCTCCACCAAGACGCGCACCAGTTATACACCGGTTACCTCCCTTAAGGGATATAGAGAAGCCCTCTCAGATACGTCCGTCCTACTTCTCCTGCATGCGGCCGGAGGTCGGTCTAATTCTGGTGCTGTTGGTGGTGGAAGCTGGAGCAACGGTGGTACTGGTGGCGATACCACAGCCACCGGAGGGGGAGCCGCCGGGGGTGGATTGTTAGGATATGGAGGTGGTAGCTTATCCACCGGCTCACGTTTATCTTCTTTTTCTTTTTCATGTTCTTCTTGTTCTTCAAATTTCTTACCTGCTTTTAGTGTAAATATTGAGGCTGGAAAAGGACGTGAAGTCCTCCTGATCCATAATCCTGCATAATCACTTTCTTCCTGGCTAAAAGGTTCCTTTGAATTAACATGGATATTTAAGGCCTGGCAAATCCAGTCTTCGAAGGATCCAAAAACAGGCCAAAAGACATGTAGTCTTAAAGGCTCCTTTGGCCATTCTGTCACACAATACTGGACCATTTTTAATTTACTTTTTCCTTTTCTGGGGTCCCTATCATTCCAATTTCTAATCGTTATTCCTAATGGACTTTCTGGTGGTATGACTGGTAATTTGCTCCCTTTCTTCTGGTCTCTGGTCTTCGATTTTGTCTGACCCATCTAGGAATTTTACTATGGCAATTCCCACAGCCCTTGGTTACCTTAGTAAGAGTGTCTTGCAGGGGGTCGAGGACCTATCACACACCCACAAATCCTATAGGAATCCCTTCGGTCCTTCACCGGCCACGTCCCTCGTGGGAGATTGAAAACGCGGTTAGAAGACCTTCACAATCGCTTCGGAACTAAGTTCCATCTCAGTCACACTCTTACACACACAGGCAACCGAACCCCACCCAACCGAACGGTATACGCTTTAAATGCTTACGACTCCGTCATCTTCGTTCGGATCTTCACACACACAATTACGGGCAAAATATAGTGCTGCAGCTGGCAAGGGAGCTGAAAAAAAGAATCAGAAACTTTGCTTACCTTTATTCAGGTTCAAGATGCCATTAGTTCCGACCTGACTCAAACAGCAGCCACCAAATGGTGGGGGTGCCTCTCCTAGATCAAACCAGAAATCAGGAACCAAAGCCCTCCCGGACGAGCCCCCACTTGTAATAAATGACTGGGTCCCAAATAGGATTGCAATTGAAATTTGCAATTTATTAAATGAATAGAGGTAAGCAAGCAGCGCTGGGTGCACCAGGAGTCTCTGCTCCACCAAGACGCACACAAGTTACATCAGGCGGCTGGTTTTTATGCTGCTAGGCTAATACATATTCATTACTACTTCTACAAAAGGCAGGGTTATTCTAATTAGTTCCCAGAATCCAAACCCTCCCACTGGTGCAGGCGTTATCAGTCTCCGGTGGTCCCTCTGGGGGCCGCTCGTACTGAAGGCTCATAGTCTTCCTCCCAGGCTTTTCTCTTGTCCTTCTCCTTTGTCCATCTTGGCTGGATGGCAGACACTTGCATAGTGTCCCATGCAACAGTTGTAATAGTTAGCAGTTATTCTGAAACCCCTTTGTTCTCTTATCCCCTATTGACCCGAATTGCTGGACCATTCCTTTGCAAGATACAAGAACTATATACATTAACCACTCTGGTTTTCTCAGACTTTTCATCATATCATGTGGCCCTAGCATTGGTCCATATTGACACGAATCAGATGAACTCATTTCACACTGTTAAGCTGTCTTATCACTGCAAGCATATCTCAATACCACCTTCCTTCCCTCTACAGGATGTAACTGCGCAAAAACAACATTTTTATTCCCACAACCTTGATCCCCTTACCCTGAAGTCCTTATTCCCCTTAAACCTAACAACTCTAACCACAACCCTAACCCTTATTATCAACCCCCTAACGCTAATGACACTGACCTTAATCCAAACCCCAAACTGCCCCTAACCCCAGACAACCAACAACGAAACACACACACACAAAGATGGAAACTACAAAAAAGGCAAAACCCACGATACAGGCCCCAAATCACAAATACGCAACCAAAATGCTACAGAAAAGCCCCAGATGCAGGCCCCAAATGCTACTGCTAGGCCTCAAAAGCTCAAGATGCATCCCAAAGCAAAAATGCAGGCCCCAAACGTTACAGAAAAGCCCCCAAACCCAGGCTGCACAAGTCTACAAGCAGGCCCCAAACTGCCAACAGAAGCAGGCACCAACCACACCCAGATACAGACCCCAACTGCCCACAAGCAGCTCCTACCCCACCACCCCCTCCCAAGAACTGGACTCCACCCAGACACTGGCCCAAGACCCGGGCCCGACCCCCGCCAACCCCGCTACCCTCCCCCCGACACAGGTGTACAAGCAGCTCACAACCCGCCCCTTCAGAGACCGGTCCCACTCCCCCCACCCCCCCCAAGACATGGGATGCGGAGGTGTACAACCAACTCCCAACTCCCTCCCCCTCAAAGGGAGGTCCCAAATACCCCCAAATGGAGGCTCCTAGAGTGAACAAGCACCTCCCAACTTCCCCAGGCACAGGCCCACCCCCCCCCCCCCAAACACAGGCCACAAAGGTGTATAAACAGCCCAGACCCCCCTCCAAGACCATGGCCCCTATAGTGTACAAGCAGCTCCCAACCACCCACAGATGCAGGCCCCAACCCTTCTCAAAAGGGAGGCACCTAGAATGCATGAGCAACTCCCAACCAGCCTAAACCTAGGTCCAAAAGTGCACAAGCAGCTCCCAACCTCCCTCAAATACAGACCCCAAAAGTGTACAAGTAGCTCCCCCCCAGAGACAGGACCCAAAGGTGTACAACCAGTTCCCAACACCCCTGAGACACAGGCCCCAACCGCCCCCCCAGACACAGCGACCCAAATTCTACAAGCAGCTCCCAACCCCTGCCAGGCAGGCCCCCTACCCTATACAAGCAGCTCCCAACCCTCCCCCCCCGCCCCGAGGGAGGCCCCCAAGCCCCCCACAAACACAGGCCCCTACAGTGTACAGGCAGCTCCCAGCCACCCCCAGATGCTGGCCCCAAAGTTGTACAAACAGCTCCCAGCCACCCTGCAGAAACAGATTCCTACATTGTACAAGCAGTTCCCAGCCCGCTAGACACAGGCCCTGACCCCCCACAGATGCAGGCCCCAAAGGTGTACAAGCAGCTCCCACCCCTCCCCCAGACGCAGGTCCCAAGCCCCCCCCCCCCAAACACAGGCCGCTACAACCAGCACCCAACCCCCTACCCCCGATGCCAGGCCCAAAGGTGTAGAAGCAGCTCCAAACCTCCTCCCTCAACCCAGGCTACAACAGTGTACAAGCAGCTCCCAACCAACCCTCCCCTCCCCTTCCCGCCCCCCCCCCCCAACACAGGCTCCAAAGGAATACAAAGAGCTCCCACCCCTCCCCCAGATGCTGGTCTCAACCCCCCCCCGCCCCCAAAAGCAGGCCCCAAAGGTGTAGAGTCAGCTCCCAACCCCCTCAATGCTGGCCCCAAGGGTCTACAAGCAGCTCCCCCCTTGCCCCCAGATACCGGCCCCCAGACACAGACCCCAAAAGCCTAATCACAGGCCCTGAACTCTAGAGGCAGGCTCCAAAACCCAGGACAAAGCCCCAGTGGTTCGAGACAGGGCCCAAATCCCAGACACAGGCCCCAAACGCTAAACATATGCCAAAAAAAGTATTAGTGCTGGTGCCAAATGTTACAGACAGGCCCAAAAGCCTGAGATGCTCAAGGCTGAGACATAACTTGGCTTTCTGAATTACTGGAAAGCAGCTTTCATTCTCAGATAATTGTGTGCGGGCTAGATAGGATGGGGCTTCAGGCACCTCTTCACCTGAGGAAACACTCTGCCATCAGGCACCGCTGTGCCAGACAAGCTTGTTCTGCTAGAACACCCTACTCAGATGCACTGTGGCATTCAAGTGAACTGCTTTCATGCAAATATAACGACTGATGTTACAACCCACCTTGCCTGTGGCACCTGATGAACAGAAGAGTAAGCCACCGCAGCGCTTCAAAACCATCCCTGCACGTGCCGCTCCTTGTCGCTCTCTGGCCTTATCTCATATCCTTATCCACTTCTGTGGAGAGCCTGCCACGGCACCTGCAAAGCAAGACGGACACCTTTCATAGTCACCTTGTGCTACTTGGTCGTTCTGCTCCAACCCAGCTCATGACCAGCCCCTCTTCTTACACAGCTCTTCAGAGTGCAGTTTGCTCCTTTGAGCCTGTGCGAGACACCTGGGAAAGAAAAAGAAAAGCATAGGCCGATGCAGCATCCAAAGACACAGCACAACTAGGTAAGTTACTCTCATCTGCTCCCTTACCTCTGCCGCTTACCAGCCCCCGAGGCAGATGCTTCAATCTACCCTCTTCAAACAGCTACAACACCTCTAAAAGACAAAGAGGGGATGCTTAGAGGAACAGTGAGACCTACAACACAACAACTGCTACATCTGTTCCTCACTCACCTTGCCAGAGGCAGCTCTGCGTGTGACGTCCCAGGTTGTACACTGCGTTACCTAACCCTTACCGTAACCCTTACTCTAACCCTTCTCACCCTTACCATTACCCAAATCCTTACCTTTACTTTTTCCTTACCCTTACTCCTTCCTTTAACCATAACCTTACCCTTACCCTATACCTTACTCCAACCCTTCCCCTTACCTTCCCCTTCCCCTTACACTTAACCTAACCCTTACCCTTCTGCTTCCCCTAAAACATATCCTAACATTTTCCCTTACCCTTACACTTACCCTAACCCTTACTATTACCCTTACACTTACTCTTGCCCTAATCCTTGCTTGCACCCTTACACTTATCCTAACCCTTACCCTTACTCATGCTCAAACCCTTACTCTAACCCTTACCCTGACCCATACCCTTACCCTTACCCTTGCCCTTAACCTAACCCTAAACCTTAAACCTTACAGTAAACCTTACCCTTTCTGCTACACTTACCCTTAGCCTAAATCTAAACCTTACACTTACCCTTAGCCTAACCCTCACCCTTACCATTACCCATACCCTTATTTTACCCTTACCGTAACCCTTACCTTTACACTTACGGTTACCATTAACCTTACCCTTACCCTAACACTTATCCTTAACCTAACCCTTACCCTAAACCTTACCCCAACCCTTACCCTGACCCTTACATTAACCCTAACCCTTACCCTAAACCTTACACTTACTCTTAACGTTAACCTTAGCTGTAACCTAATACTTACCCTTACGTTTCCCTCACTCTAACCCTAAAATTAACCCTAACCATTACCCTAACACTTAACCTTACCCTAACCCTAAAATTATTCGTACAATTACCCTTACCCTTACCCATAACCTAAGCCGAAACCTTACAGTAAACCTTACCCTTTCTGCTACACTTCCCCTTAGCCTAAATCTAAACCTTACACTTACCCCTACTGTAACCATCACCCTTATCATTACCAATACCCTTACTCTTACCCTTACCCTAACCCTTCTCCTTACACTTACTGTTACCTTTAACATTACCCTTACCCTAACACTTACACTTATCCTTATCCATGCCCTTACCCTTACCCTAATCCTTACCCTTAACCTAACCCTAACCCTAAACCTTACCCCAGCCCTTACCCTGACCCTTACATTAACCCTAACCCTTACCCTAAACCTTACACTTACTCTTAACCTTAACCTTACCCTTAACATTAACCTAATACTTACGCATACGTTTTCCTGACTTTAACCCTAAAACTAACCCTAACCCTAACCGTAACCCTTACCCTTACCCTAACCCTAACCGTAACTCTAACCCTTACCCTGACCCGTACCCTTACACTTACCCTTACCCTAACCCTTACCCTTACCATAACCCATACCCTAACACGTACTTGTAGCCTTAACCTTACCGTTCCCCTTACCCTTACCTTTACTGTCTCCGTTACCCTTACACTTACACTTAACATAAACCTTAACCTTAACCTTATCATAAGCCACACAACAACACTTACATGTACACTTACGCTTGCACTTACCCTAGCAATTACTCGTACAATTACCCTTAACCTTACTATTAAGCTAACCCTAAACCTTACCCTTATCCTAACACTTACCCTTATCCTACACCTTACCCTTTCTGCTACACTTACCCTTTGCCTAATTCTAAACCTTACCCTAACCCTCACCCTTACCTAAATCTAACCATTACCCTAGCCTTCACTCTTACCCTTACCATTATACTTACTTTTACCCTTAACCTAAACCTTACCCCAACCCTTACCCTGACCCTTACATTATCCCTAACCCTTACCCTAACCCTAACCCTAACCCTAACCCTAACCCTAACCCTAACCCTAACCCTTACTCTAACCCTAACCCTTAACCTAAACCTTACACTTAATCTTAACTTTAACCTTACCCTTAAATTAATACATACCCTTACGTTTCCCTCACCATAACACTAAAATTAACCGTAACCATTACCCTAACACTTATCCTTACCGAACCCTAACCCTAACCCTTACTCTAACTTTTACCCTGACCCGTACCCTTAGACTTCCCCTTCCCCTTCCCCTTACTCTTCCCCTTCCCCTAACCCTTACCCTTACACTTACGGTTACCATTAACCTTACCCTTACCCTAACACTTACCCTTACCCTATCCCTTACACTTATCCTTATCCATCCAACTTACGCTTACCCTAACACTTAACCTTAACCTAACCCTAAGCCTAAACCTTACCTGAACCCTTACCCTGACCCTTACATTAACCCTTACCCTAAAACTTACACTTAACCTTAACCTTACCCTTAACCTTAACCTAATACTTACCCTTACTTTTCCCTCACCCTAACCCTAAAATTAACCCTAACCATTACCCCAACACTTACCCTTACCCTAACCCTTACCCTTACCATAACCCATACTCTAACACATACTTCTACCCGTACCCTTACCTTTACCCTTACCGTAACCCTTACCCTTACTGTTACCGTTACAGTTGCCCTTACCCTTACCCTTACCCTTACCCTTACCCTTACCCTTACCCTTACCCTTACCCTTACCCTTACCCTTACCCTTACCCTTACCCTTACCCTTACCAACTTACCCTTAACCTAACCCTAAACCTTACCCTTATCCTAACACTTAACCTTACCGTAAACCTTACCCTTTCTGCTACACTTAGCCTAAATCTAAACCTTACACTTACCCTTAGCCTAACCCTCACCCTTACCATTACCCATACCCTTATTCTTACCCTTACCGTAACCCTTACCTTTACACTTATGGTTACCATTAACCTTACCCTTACCCTAACACTTATCCTTAACCTAACCCTTACCCTAAACCTCACCCCAACCCTTACCCTGACCCTTACATTAACCCTAACCCTTACCCTAAACCTTACACTTACTCTTAACCTTAACCTTACCCTTAACATTCACCTAATACTTACGCATACGTTTTCCTGACTTTAACCCTAAAACTAACCTTAACCATTACCCTAACACTTACCCTTACCCTAACCCTAACCCTTACTCTAACCCTTACCCTGACCTGTACCCTTACACTTACCCTTACCCTTATACTTACCCTAATTCTTACCCATACCATAACCCATACCCTAACACATATTTGTACCCTTAACCTTACCGTTACCCTTAACCTTACCCTTACCCTTACTCTATCTGTTACCCTTACGCTTACCCTTAACATAAACCTTACCCTTGACCTTACCCTTACCATAAGCCATACAACAACACTTACATGTACACTTACGCTTACACTTACCCTAGCAATTACTCGTACAATTACCCTTACCCTTACCCTTAACCTTAACCTAAGCCGAAACCTTAAACCTTACAGTAAACCTTACCCTTTCTGCTACACTTCCCCTTTGCCTAAATCTAAACCTTACACTTACCCTTACTGTAACCCTCACCCTTATCATTACCGATACCCTTACTCTTACCCTTACCCTAACCCTTCTCCTTACACTTACTGTTACCTTTAACATTACCCTTACCCTAACACTTACACTTATCCTTATCCATACCCTTACCCTTACCCTAATCCTTACCCTTAACCTAACCCTAACCCTAAACCTTACCCCAGCCCTTACCCTGACCCTTACATTAACCCTAACCCTTACCCTAAACCTTACACTTACTCTTAACCTTAACCTTACCCTTAACATTAACCTAATACTTACGCATACGTTTTCCTGACTTTAACCCTAAAACTAACCCTAACCCTAACCATAACCCTTATCCTTACCCTAACCCTAACCGTAACTCTAACCCTTACTCTAAGCCTTACCCTGACCCGTACCCTTACACTTACCCTTACACTTACCATAACCCATACCCTAACACGTACTTGTAGCCTTAACCTTACCATTCCCCTTACCCTTACCTTTACTGTCTCTGTTAGCCTTACACTTACACTTAACATAAAACTTAACCTTAACCTAACCCTTATCATAAGCCATACAACAACTCTTACATGTACACTTACGCTTGCACTTACCCTAGCAATTACTCGTACAATTACCCTTAACCTTACTATTAAGCTAACCCTAAACCTTACCCTTATCCTAACACTTACCCTTATCCTACACCTTACCCTTTCTGCTACACTTACCCTTTGCCTAATTCTAAACCTTACCCTAACCCTCACCCTTACCTAAATCTAACCATTACCCTAACCTTCACTCTTACCCTTACCATTATACTTACTTTTACCCTTAACCTAAACCTTACCCCAACCCTTACCCTGACCCTTACATTATCCCTAACCCTTACCCTAACCCTAACCCTAACCCTAACCCTAACCCTAACCCTAACCCTAACCCTAACCCTAACCCTAACCCTTACTCTAACCCTAACCCTTAACCTAAACCTTACACTTAATCTTAACTTTAACCTTACCCTTAAATTAATACATACCCTTACGTTTCCCTCACCATAACCCTAAAATTAACCGTAACCATTACCCTAACACTTATCCTTACAGAACCCTAACCCTAACCCTTACTCTAACTTTTACCCTGACCCGGACCCTTAGACTTCCCCTTCCCCTTCCCCTTACTCTTCCCCTTCCCCTAACCCTTACCCTTACACTTACGGTTACCATTAACCTTACCCTTACCCTAACACTTATCCTTACCCTATCCCTTACACTTATCCTTATCCATCCAACTTACGCTTACCCTAACACTTAACCTTAACCTAACCCTAAGCCTAAACCTTACCTGAACCCTTACCCTGACCCTTACATTAACCCTTACCCTAAAACTTACCCTTAACCTTAACCTAATACTTACCCTTACTTTTCCCTCACCCTAACCCTAAAATTAACCCTAACCATTACCCCAACACTTACCCTTACCCTAACCCTTACCCTTACCATAACCCATACTCTAACACATACTTCTACCCGTACCCTTACCTTTACCCTTACCCTTACCCTTACCGTAACCCTTACCCTTACTGTTACCGTTACAGTTGCCCTTACCCTTACCCTTACCCTTACCCTTACCCTTACCCTTACCCTTACCCTTACCCTTACCCTTACCCTTACCCTTACCCTTACCCTTACCCAACTTACCCTTAACCTAACCCTAAACCTTACCCTTATCCTAACACTTAACCTTACCGTAAACCTTACCCTTTCTGCTACACTTAGCCTAAATCTAAACCTTACACTTACCCTTAGCCTAACCCTCACCCTTACCATTACCCATACCCTTATTCTTACCCTTACCGTAACCCTTACCTTTACACTTATGGTTACCATTAACCTTACCCTTACCCTAACACTTAACCTTAACCTAACCCTAAGCCTAAACCTTACCTGATCCCTTACCCTGACCCTTACATTAACCCTTACCCTAAAACTTACACTTAACCTTAACCTTACCCTTAACCTTAACCTAATACTTACCCTTACTTTTCCCTCACCCTAACCCTAAAATTAACCCTAACCATTACCCTAACACTTACCCTTTCCCTAACCCTAACCCTTACTCTAACCCTTACCCTGACCTGTACCCTTACACTTACCCTTACCCTTATACTTACCCTAATTCTTACCCATACCATAACCCATACCCTAACACATATTTGTACCCTTAACCTTACCGTTACCCTTAACCTTACCCTTACCCTTACTCTATCTGTTACCCTTACGCTTACCCTTAACATAAACCTTACCCTTGACCTTACCCTTACCATAAGCCATACAACAACACTTACATGTACACTTACGCTTACACTTACCCTAGCAATTACTCGTACAATTACCCTTACCCTTACCCTTACCCTTAACCTTAACCTAAGCCGAAACCTTAAACCTTACAGTAAACCTTACCCTTTCTGCTACACTTCCCCTTTGCCTAAATCTAAACCTTACACTTACCCTTACTGTAACCCTCACCCTTATCATTACCGATACCCTTACTCTTACCCTTACCCTAACCCTTCTCCTTACACTTACTGTTACCTTTAACATTACCCTTACCCTAACACTTACACTTATCCTTATCCATACCCTTACCCTTACCCTAATCCTTACCCTTAACCTAACCCTAACCCTAAACCTTACCCCAGCCCTTACCCTGACCCTTACATTAACCCTAACCCTTACCCTAAACCTTACACTTACTCTTAACCTTAACCTTACCCTTAACATTAACCTAATACTTACGCATACGTTTTCCTGACTTTAACCCTAAAACTAACCCTAACCCTAACCATAACCCTTATCCTTACCCTAACCCTAACCGTAACTCTAACCCTTACTCTAAGCCTTACCCTGACCCGTACCCTTACACTTACCCTTACACTTACCATAACCCATACCCTAACACGTACTTGTAGCCTTAACCTTACCATTCCCCTTACCCTTACCTTTACTGTCTCTGTTAGCCTTACACTTACACTTAACATAAAACTTAACCTTAACCTAACCCTTATCATAAGCCATACAACAACTCTTACATGTACACTTACGCTTGCACTTACCCTAGCAATTACTCGTACAATTACCCTTAACCTTACTATTAAGCTAACCCTAAACCTTACCCTTATCCTAACACTTACCCTTATCCTAAACCTTACCCTTTCTGCTACACTTACCCTTTGCCTAATTCTAAACCTTACCCTAACCCTCACCCTTACCTAAATCTAACCATTACCCTAACCTTCACTCTTACCCTTACCATTATACTTACTTTTACCCTTAACCTAAACCTTACCCCAACCCTTACCCTGACCCTTACATTATCCCTAACCCTTACCCTAAACCTTACACTTACTCTTAACCTTAACCTTACCCTTAACATTCACCTAATACTTATGCATACGTTTTCCTGACTTTAACCCTAAAATTAACCGTAACCATTACCCTAACACTTACCCTTACCCTAACCCTAACCCTAACCCTTACTCTAACCCTTACCCTGACCTGTACCCTTACACTTACCCTTACCCTTATACTTACCCTAATTCTTACCCATACCATAACCCATACCCTAACACATATTTGTACCCTTAACCTTACCGTTACCCTTAACCTTACCCTTACCCTTACTCTATCCGTTACCCTTACGCTTACCCTTAACATAAACCTTACCCTTGACCTTACCCTTACCATAAGCCCTACAACAACACTTACATGTACACTTACGCTTACACTTACCCTAGCAATGACTCGTACAATTACCCTTAACCTTACCCTTACCAAAACATTACCCTTACCCTTAACCTAACCATAAACATTAAGGATAAGCTAAAGGGTCCCCCTTAAGGTTAACGTTATCCTAACTCTTACACTTAAGTGGGTAAGTGGAAGTGTAAGGGTACAGTTCAGGGTAAGGGTTAGAGTAAGGGTAAGTGTTAGGGTAATGGTTAGGCTAATTTTAGGTTTAGGGTGAGGGAAACGTAAGGGTAAGTATTAGGTTAAGTTTAAGGATAAGGTTAAGAGTTATGGTAAGGGTTCGGTTTAATGTAAGGGTAAGGGTTTGGGAAACGTTTAGGATAAGGGTAAGAGAAGGGATAATGGTAAGGGTAAGGATGATGTTTAGTGTAAGGGTTAGATTTAGTTAAGGGTAAGGGTTAGTGTAAGTTTAAGGGTAAGTGTAAGGGTATGTGTAAAAGTACGGGTAATTGTAAGGGTTAGAGTAAGGGTTAGGGTAAGGGTAAGAGTAAGGGTATTGGTAATGATAAGGGTGAGGGTTACAGTAAGGGTAAGTGTAAGGTTTAGATTTAGGCTAAGGGTAAGTGTAGCAGAAAGGGTAAGGTTTACTGTAACGTTTAAGGTTTCGGCTTAGGTTAAGGGTAAGGGTAATTGTACGAGTAATTGCTAGGGTAAGTGTAAGCGTAAGTGTACATGTAAGTGTTGTTGTATGGCTTATGGTAAGGGTAAGGTCAAGGGTAAGGTTTATGTTAAGGGTAAGCGTAAGGGTAACGGATAGAATAAGGGTAAGTGTAACGGTCAAGTGTTAGGGTAATGGTTAGGGTTAATATTAGGATTAGGGTGAGAAAAATGCAAGGTTAAGTACTAGCTTAAGGTTAAGGGTAAGGTTAAGGTTAAGAGTAAGTGTAAGGTTTAGGTTAAGGGTTAGTGTTAATGTAAGGTTCAGGGAAAAGTTTGGGGTAAGGTTTAGGGCTAGGTTCAGCTTAAGGGTAAGGGTTGGGGTAAGGTTAAGGGTATGGATAAGGAAAAGTGTAAGGGATAGGGTAAGGGTAAGGGTTAGCGTAAGGGTAAGATTAATGGTAATGTTTATGTTAAGGGTAAGTGTAAGGGTAACGGATAGGGTAAGGGTAAGGGTAAGGGTAACGGTAAGGTTAAGGGTACAAATATGTGTTAGGGTATGGGTTATGGTATGGGTAAGAGTTAGGGTAATGTAAGGGTAAGGGTGAGTGTAAGGGTATGGGTCAGGGTAAGGGTTAGAATAATGGTTAGGGTTAATTTTAGGGTTAGGGTGAGGGAAACGTAAGGGTAAGTATTCGGTTCAGGTAAGGGTAAGTGTAAGATTTAGATTTAGGCTAATGGTAAGTGTAGCAGAAAGCGTAAGGTTTACGATAAGGGTAAGTGATAGGGTAAGGGTAAGGTTTAGGGTAAGAGTAAGTGTAAGTGTATGTGTAAGGGTCCGGGTCATTGTAAGGGTTAGAGTAAGGGTTAGGGTAAGGGTGTTAGGGTAATGGTTAGGGTAAATTTTAGGCTTATGGTGAGGGAAACGTAAGGGTAAGGATTAGGTTAAGGTTAAGGGTAAGGTTAAGGTTAAGAGTAAGTGTAAGGTTTAGGATAAGGGTTAGGGTTAATGTAAGGGTCAGGGTAAGGTTTCAGGTAAGGTTTAGGTTTAGCGTTAGGTTAAGGATAAGTGTTAGGGTAAGGGTAAGTTGTATGGACAAGGATAATTGTAAGGGATAGGGTAAGGTTAAGGTTAATGATAACGGTAAAAGGGAGGGTAAGGTTTAGGGTAAGGGTAAGAGTAAGGATATGGGTAATGGTAAGGGTGAGGGTAAGGGTAAGGGTAAGTGTAAGGTTTAGATTTAGGCTAAGGGTAAGTGTAGCAGAAAGGTGTAGGATTAGGGTAAGGGTGTTAGGATAAGGGTTAGGTTAAGGGTAAGTGTAATGGTAAGGATAAGGGTAAGGGTAAGGGTAAGGGTAAGGGTAAGGGTAAGGGTAAGGGTACAGGTCAGGGTAAGGGTTAGAGTAAGGGTTAGAGTTACGGTTAGGGTTAGGGTAAGGATAAGGGTTATGGTTAGGGATAAGTGTTAGGGTAATGGGTACTGTTAAAATTAGGGTTATGGTGAGGGAAATGTACGGGTATGTATTAGTTTAAGGGTAAGGTTAAGGTTAAGAGTAAGTGTAAGGTTTAGGGTAAGGGTTAGGGTTAATGTAAGGGTCAGGATAAGGGTTAGGGTAAGGGTTAGGTTCAGGATAAGTGTTAGGGTAAGGGTAAGGTTAATGGTAACCGTAAGTGTAAAGATAAGGGTTAGGGTAAGAATAAGGGTATGGGTAATGGTAAGGGTGAGGGTTAGGCTAAGGGTAAGTGTAAGGTTTAGATTTAGGCTAAGGGTAAGTGTAGCAGAAAGGGTAAGCTTTACGGTAAGGTTTGAGGTTTAGGCTTAGGTTAAGGGTAAGGGTAAGGGTAAGGTTTAGATTTAGGAAAAGGGTAAGTGTAGCAGAAAGTTTAAGGGTTAGGGTAAGTGTTAGGATAAGGGTAAGGTTAAGGGTAAGGGTAATGGTATAAATAAGGGTAAGGGTAAGGGTAAGGGTACGGGTCAGGGTAAGGGTTAGAGTAAGGGTTTGAGTAAGGGTAAGGGTAAGGGTTAGGATAAGTGTAAGGGGAAGGGGAAGGTAAGGGGAAGGGTTGGAGTAAGGTATAGGGTAAGGGTAAGGTTATGGTTAAAGGAAAGAGTAAGGGTAAGGAAAAAGTAAAGGTAAGGATTTGGGTAATGGTAAGGGTGAGAAGGGTTAGGGTAAGGGTTACAGTAAGGGTTAGGTAACGCAGTGTACAATCTGGGACGTCACACGCAGAGCTGCCTCTGGCAAGGTGAGTGAGGAACAGATGTAGCAGTTGTTGTGTTGTAGGTCTCACTGTTCCTCTAAGCATCCCCTCTTTGTCTTTTAGAGGTGTTGTAGCTGTTTGAAGAGGGTAGATTGAAGCATCTGCCTCGGGGGCTGGTAAGCGGCAGAGGTAAGGGAGCAGATGAGAGTAACTTACCTAGTTGTGCTGTGTCTTTGGATGCTGCATCGGCCTATGCGTTTCTTTTTCTTTCCCAGGTGTCTCGCACAGGCTCAAAGGAGCAAACTGCACTCTGAAGAGCTGTGTAAGAAGAGGGGCTGGTCATGAGCTGGGTTGGAGCAGAACGACCAAGTAGCACAAGGTGACTATGAAAGGTGTCCGTCTTGCTTTGCAGGTGCCGTGGCAGGCTCTCCACAGAAGTGGATAAGGATATGAGATAAGGCCAGAGAGCGACAAGGAGCGGCACGTGCAGGGATGGTTTTGAAGCGCTGCGGTGGCTTACTCTTCTGTTCATCAGGTGCCACAGGCAAGGTGGGTTGTAACATCAGTCGTTATATTTGCATGAAAGCAGTTCACTTGAATGCCACAGTGCATCTGAGTAGGGTGTTCTAGCAGAACAAGCTTGTCTGGCACAGCGGTGCCTGATGGCAGTGTGTTTCCTCAGGTGAAGAGGTGCCTGAAGCCCCATCCTATCTAGCCTTGATTCAAAGATCGAAGCCAAAATTCCTTTAAGTGGTATATTCTTTATTGCAGCGCTGGGTGCATGGGGGATCTCTCCACCTATCGTGCATACCCAAAGCAGAAAGCAGTCTTGAATTTATACAATCAATCTATCAATATTCTACAAGCACCTATACATATGAATTACCTATCCCCACCTTCCCTCGCTTCTCATGCTAATTAGCCTTTTGGCACCTTGCGCCTGCGCAGAGCCTTCCAAGAATTGTGGGCAGGGGTCTTTGGGACGTGGGCAGGGGTCTTTGGGAGGAAGACCCCGAGTCTTCCTCACAGTGTACTTTTCACCTTTGGTCAGGAATCTGCTGAATTGGCATGTTTCTTAATTGCAAGAGCTGGTTGTTGCTAATTCTCCCGTTTGTTGTATCTTTATAATGAATTCCAATGTCCAGTTTCGAGAGTTATAGTCCTTACATTTGTTTCTCTGTCCGCTTGCCGCTTCCTTATCATGAGTTCCAGTGTCTTGTTTCGAGATATACAGTCCTTGTCTGGGGATTGTCGCTAGTCGTACTAATATCAATTGTTCAATTACAAGATGTCTGATTTCCCACAGAAGTAGTATCCGTATTTATACAATGCTGTTTTCCTATACCCTTAGGCGGGTTACACCTTTGTACACATACATAATAGGATTCTAACGGCATGAAGCTACTCACTTCTAGTTCCAAAACTGCTTAATATTTTCGACCCCAAGACGTGTTTTCCCACAAATTAGTCCAAGATATGTTTGCAGGCAAGGGAATCCCAATTAACGATACACCCTTATTCCCATGCTGTGGCAGATGGGTGCATACCCAACAGTTCGTCTTATGAGTTACTTGAGAAATTGTTTGTATTAAGGTCAGGTGTAAGTTCTCATCCCAAGTTGCCCACCCCAAATCCGAGAACCGCACCCCTGCAATCATTAGGATCTGGAAAACCGTAATTTTGTTGGTCCAGTTGGAGTGGTGGTCCATATCCTCGCTGGGGCCTTCTTCACCCTTGAATTGTGGATCCAAGCTGCTTGCTTCTTAATCTTAATGGCGGTGTGTGTTGTCAGTAATACTTGGTATGGTCCCATCCACTTTCCTTCCATTTTTCCTGCACGGGTTGTCCTGAAAAAGTCTTTATATATATATAATCCCCGAGCTTAAAGGGGTGGATTGGTTGATCCAACCCTCTAGCCCTGGTCCCTAAAACAAATGTATGTACTTTATTTAATTGTTTCTGAAGTTCAGTTATATAAGCATATAAATATTCTGATCCTAACTGTGTTAGGTCCTCTCCACTAAATAGAAATTGCTATGGCCTTGCATATAAGATTTTGAAGGGACTCAAATTTCCTTTTATTCTAGGTTTAACTCTAATTCCAAGTAATGCTAAAGGGAGGGATTGAGGCCATGACAAATTAGCTTCTTATCCAATTTTAGCTATTTATTGTTTAATTAAATGGTTCAATTTTTCTACCTGTCCACTTGCCTGTGGTCTATAAGGAGTATGCAGTTGCCAATCTATCTTTAGAATCTTACTTATCTGTTCTACCACTTGTGCACAAGAATGTGAAACTCTACCAGAAGACATTGCTACTAGAATCCCAAAGCATGGTATTATTTCATTTAACAAGACTTGAACCACTTCTCTTGCTTTGTTTGTTCGACAGGGAAAGGCTTCAGGCCTTCCTGAAAACGTGTCAGTCAGAACCAGTAAATAATGATACCCCCCTTTTCTAGGGAGTTCTGAAAAATCAATTTGCCACTGTTGCCCCGAATAATTTCCTTTACCGATTATTCCAAATTTTATTCTATTCTTGGTATTGGGGTTCTTGTGTAAGCAAATGCTACATTGTTGAGTTACTTGTTTTATCATATCGTCCCACTAATGTCTGACTCAGGCTCTTATGCAGTGTGCCAGCTCCCCAGTGCGTTTTATTGTGTTCTGTAAGAACTATGGGCCATGTCAAACTAGAGGGTATTACTATGTGGTTATCTTTTAAATATACTCATCCATCTGGTTTCATTTTACCTTTCAAATCTTCAATTAATTTTAAGTCTTCTTTTGTATAATTTGGATATAGTTTGGATTTTACCGTCTGGTATCAAAGACAATGCCTTCACCTCAGTTATTTCAGCTGCCTGCTTAGCCTCTGCCAATCGATTTTCCAATTTCAAAATCGGTGTTCCCCTTTTGGTGTCCCTGACAATGCATGATAGCTACCTTTTCTGGTTGTTTTACAGCCTCTAACAATTCTAAAATTTCTTCAGCATACTTTGTGTTTTCACTGAGCGGTCAGCAATCCATGTTCTTTCCAAATTGCTCCATGAGCATGTACCACGCCGAATGTATATTTAGAATCTGTCCAAATATTTACCCTTTTTCCCGCTGCCAGTTCCAATGCTCTCGTGAGAGCAACTATCTCCGCCTTTTGAGCTGATGTTCCAGGGGGTAAAGGCTTAGACTCGATTACCTGCTGAGTAGTTGTTATAGCATATCCAGCTTTACGTTGTCTTTGCGTAACAAAACTGCTCCCATCCGTGAACCAAGTTTCTTCCGCATCTTCCATGGGCTCCTCCTTAAGGTCTGCTCGGCTGGAATACACAGTCTCTATAGTTTCTAAACAATCGTGAATCACAGGTTGTGCCGGAGCATCACTAAGAAAAGAGGCTAGATTCACAATATTAATTATCACAATTTCCACGTCGTCCTGTTCTACCAATATTGCTTGATATTTCAAAATCATCAATTCTTGTTTAAGTTGTTTAAAGACTTTTTGTGCTTCTCCAGTCCAGACTAACTTTGACTGGTTAATCTTTATCAATTCACATAGAGGCTTTACCAATAGTCCACAATTATAAATCCAAAGGCGACACCAACCTGTCATTCCTAAAAAGGTTTGTAGCTCCTTTACCATTTGAGGTTCTGGAGTCCGGCAAATGACTTCCTTATGTTCAGTTCCTAGTTCTCGTTGTCCTTCCGAAATGTCAAATCCCAGATAGGTCACACTTTGTTGAGCCAGCTGGACTTTCTGTCAAGAGACTTGATATCCATTTAAACCCAGAAAATTAAGACGACTTATAGTCCATTGAATACAACTCCCTTTAGTCTCGGTAGCTATTAAGAGATCATCTACATATTGTAACAAAGCACCTTCAGTGTCCGGAGGTATCCATGTTTCGAGTTCCCTTGCTAATTGGTTTCCAAAAATAGTGGGGCTATTCCTGAATCCTTGAGGTAGTCATGTCCACGTAAGCTGCGTCTTTCTGCCTGAATCGGGATTTTCCCATTCAAAGGCGAATAGGTTTTGGCTTTCTGTGGCTAAGCCTAGGCAGAAGAAGGCGTCTTTTAAATCCAGTACGGTAAACCAGACTTGACTATTCTTTAATTTAGTCAGCAAAGTATAAGGGTTTGCCACTGCTGGATGTATATCCTCCGTGATTTTATTTATGGCCCTCAAATCCTGAACTAGCCTATAGCTTTTTCATCTGCCTTTTTAATTGGCAATATGGGTGCATTGTATTCTGATTCGCATTCAAGCAATAATCCATACTGTAAACATTTATCAATTATCTCTTTAATTCCTTTCCTATCTTCTATCCTCAAAGGATATTACTTAACCTTAACGGGTTTCTCTCCTGGCTTTAATTTAATAATTATTAAGGTCACATTTTTAGCTCTTCCAGGGACTTCGGTAGCCCAAACTCCTGGACATACTTGATCTGTGATCTCTAAAGGTATTTCACTTTTAGGGTCAGTTTGTATTAGTGCCAAGCTTAACACATTTATTAGTTGTTCTTCTCCTCTTCTTAATTCCATTTTCCCTTTTTCAAAGACAATTTCTGCTCCTACTTGCTCTAATAAATCTCTACCTAAGAGTGCCCACGAGGAGCTAGGCATAGATAAAAATCTGTGTATGCCCCATTGTTTCCCTAACTTGTACTTCAAAGGTTCACAAAAATAAGCCTTTTCGGTTACACCTTGTCCTGGTTTCAGTTAGAGTTAATTTTCTTCCTAGTAGCTGGTAGAATGCTATGTTTTGGCTTAGGATGAGAAGAGTGCTGGTAACACCCCGATGTTTTAATTGTTGCAGAACAATGCTTATACCAAGCCAAGGACATCTCAGCTTCTTGCTCTGTCCTGCCAACAGGCAGGCTAGGGGTGCAGTAAGAGCTGGGAGGGGACAGACCCAGGACAGGTGACCCAAACTAGCCAAAGGGGTATTCCATAGCATCTGACGTCAGGCTAAACAATACATAGGGGTGGCTAGCCAGGGGGAGGGGGCCGGACTGCTCGGGGTTAGGCTGGGCATCGGTCAGCAATTGCATTGTGCATCACTTGTTTGTACACATTATTAGTAGTGGTACTATTATCATCATTGTATTATTATTATTATTATTATTATTATTATTATTATTATTATTATTATTATTATTATTATTATTATTATTATTATTATTTTGTCTTATTAAACTGTCTTTATCTCAACTCACGGGCTTCACTTTCCATTTCTCTCCCCCGTCCCAGAGAGGGAGGGGGAGGGGGAGCGAACAGCTGCGTGGTGTTTAGCTGCCGGCCGGGTTAAACCACGACACACCTTTTACCCTAACATAATAATTCTGTGAAGGCATTCATGCTTGATTTAGAACTGAATACGTTGCCCCATAGCAATAAGAAATTTCACTTCCATTCCTCCCCTAGCTTCATTATAACCAGTGGAGGATCCGCTAGGGTAGATCCCCCAGGTCCCCGTTATTCTTGTTGAAATCAGGGGTTGATTACCCTAGGAAAAGGCTAGTCAATTTGTCCTCCAAAGCCAGGTCCAAACCGTTTTGTTTTATTTATTTATTTATTTATTTATTTATTTATTTATTTTCATTACATTTCAGAGTTGGTCCAAAAATTCCATAGGGCTTTCTTTTAGACCTTGTTGGAAGCATATTCTCAATTCCCAATTCATCCAGGTTTTAGTATTTACTTAACCGTTCATAATTTTCAGGATGATTCGGGTCTTAGTGGGGGTCGGTCAGGGGAATGCAATTGTCCACAGTTCCCTGAACGGTCCCATCAGCAATCCGAGCTCGCACATGAACTCAGGGTGTTTTAAGAGTTGACTGCTTTTCTGTTTCTGTGACAACTCTCTTGGACCGGACCGATCATGGTCCCTTTGCCCTAAAGGGCTAACACTCATGATTTTAAGATCTCTGCCTCGGGCAGAGGCAGAACTATTAACATTCCTACATCCTCTTTCCCTGCTCATTCAACTTCAAACACCTTTAACACTTTCAACAACCCTTTTAACACTTCCTTTATCTTTCTCCAGCCTGTACTTCTCTAATGCCAACATCAAAGGTTCAGTCAGGGGCCAACTTAATTCCGTACCTTTTCCCACCAAGATGCTGAAACATCAGTATACAACATTTCATCCTGTTCTGCTTCTCAAAAAACAACATTAACTCTAGCAAAATATTAGAGTTTAAAGTTCCATTTAGGGGCCACTTTTCTCCACATTCCAGCTTATAAAGCCGCCACCACTGATTACGATATTTTATCAATGTTTTCCTGTTCACACTTCCACCGGCAGATCCTCCAATATCCTTCCAGTGACTTAAAACACATCCTAACACACTTTTCTTTAAAATTTCACTGCTTGTTTGCCCCCCCAGTTTCCAGTTTACACTTTCAGAATACACATGTTACTTACAAAAGCGTATCACAAAACGTATCACTCACAAAAATACGGGCACGCAATATCTTTCAGTAGCGATGCCACAAAACTACTATTACCAGCAATATTGCCAAAATCACAGTAACAATAGTCAGAGTCAAATTCCACATGCGATAAGTCAGAAAACCGAACTGTGTAACACCGTAACGATATCTTTCTTATAACAATGCCACAAACCTACTATTACCACCAGGAAAATAGCCAAAATCGCAGTAACAATAACCAGAGTTAAATACCATACTCCATGAGTCAGAAAACCGAAATAGACAACACAATTCCAGATGGACCTTAAAGCGAGCTCCTTCCTTAAGGTCCCCAAACATGTACTTATGGTGCTAACCACAAAGTATATACCAAACACTGCCTCGCAGAAGATCACCTTCTGACTTACAGACAGTTCCAGATGACCGGTCTACCAAAAAACCAAACCAGAATAAAGAATATACTCGCTTACAATGATGGGGTCTTTGTCTGCCTCCGCAGTGATCCGGTGAGTCGAGGAGTCCCGCCGGGAAATCCTGGGGGTACCCTAGGGAGTCCTGTTCCCAGCGGGTCCTGCGGTCCGGCAGAGAGGTTGTCCCATCTGGGTCGCCAAATTGATTCAAAGATCGAAGCCGAAATTCCTTTAAGTGGCATATTCTTTATTGCAGCGCTGGATGCACGGGGGATCTCTCCACCTATCGTGCATACCCAAAGCAGAAAGCAGTCTTGAATTTATACAATCAATCTATCAATATTCTACAAGCACCTATACATATGCATTACCTATCCCCGCCTTCCCTCGCTTCTCATGCTAATTAGCCTTTTGGCACCTTGTGCCTGCGCAGAGCCTTCCAAGAATTGTGGGCAGGGGTCTTTGGGACGTGGGCAGGGGTCTTTGGGAGGAAGACCCCGAGTCTTCCTCACAGTGTACTTTTCACCTTTGGTCAGGAATCTGCTGAATTGGCATGTTTCTTAATTGCAAGAGCTGGTTGTTGCTAATTCTCCCGTTTGTTGTATCTTTATAATGAATTCCAATGTCCAGTTTCGAGAGTTATAGTCCTTACATTCGTTTCTCTGTCCGCCTGCCGCTTCCTTATCATGAGTTCCAGTGTCTTGTTTCGAGATATACAGTCCTTGTCTGGGGATTGTCCTTGCCTCCCCAATACCTCCTTAATCAATCCCCCCTTTTCTTTTCCCATGCAAATTCTTTTGCATCAGATACTTTCATTATTTACAGTAACACAACAAAGCAGGCATCTAAACAACACGCACACAAATATTCCTAACACTACTAATACGATTAGAGCAATGAATACTTGTTTCAACCATTGGAAATTGGGCAACCAGGAGGTTCACTTATTCCATAGTTCACTAAAACTCCATGAAAGATCATCTTTACTGATCTCATGGAGGATCCT
This sequence comes from Netta rufina, assembly GCF_964035555.1. NCBI lineage: Eukaryota > Metazoa > Chordata > Aves > Anseriformes > Anatidae > Netta > Netta rufina. Next base: position 32,567,403 of record NC_140131.1, on the reverse strand, counting down.
TGTCTGCTTCCATATTTCTTCCAGGTCGGTAGAGATCCTTCCACTCTGATCTACATACATACAACAACTTGTGTTTATTACTGTACAGACTCCCCCTTGAGTGGCCAGTAACAAGTCTAGGGCCATCCGATTTTGTAATACTACCTGTGATAAACTAGATATCTCTTCTTGTTGAGCCTTTATAGCATCCAGAATTTTGTTTTCGAACTTCTCTATAATTGCAGAAATACTAACTATTGCCTTTTCCAATTCACTCACTCCTAACCATGGGATAAACCATCGCACAAAACTATGAAAAGGGGTGTGTCTCTCTACCAATGGATTGTTAATTTTTCATCTGATTCTCCGCATATGATTTCTCAAGTAACCTCGAGGCACTACATCATGTACTGTCATATTGGGGACTACCGCTCCAAGAGTGCAAGTTCCCTTCCAATTCTCAGGCAAGACCTTACGGGCTGTATCATTGCATAGCCAATAGCACCCTTTTCCTTCTGGAACCGTCCAGCTGGTTGAATTTGCCCAGCCGCTAGTCGTACTAATATCAATTGTTCAATTACAAGATGTCTGATTTCCCACAGAAGTAGTATCCGTATTTATACAATGCTGTTTTCCTATACCCTTAGGCGGGTTACACCTTTGTACACATACATAATAGGATTCTAACGGCATGAAGCTACTCACTTCTAGTTCCAAAACTGCTTAATATTTTCGACCCCAAGACGTGTTTTCCCACAAATTAGTCCAAGATATGTTTGCAGGCAAGGGAATCCCAATTAACGATACACCCTTATTCCCATGCTGTGGCAGATGGGTGCATACCCAACAGTTCGTCTTATGAGTTACTTGAGAAATTGTTTGTATTAAGGTCAGGTGTAAGTTCTCATCCCAAGTTGCCCACCCCAAATCCGAGAACCGCACCCCTGCAATCATTAGGATCTGGAAAACCGTAATTTTGTTGGTCCAGTTGGAGTGGTGGTCCATATCCTCGCTGGGGCCTTCTTCACCCTTGAATTGTGGATCCAAGCTGCTTGCTTCTTAATCTTAATGGCGGTGTGTGTTGTCAGTAATACTTGGTATGGTCCCATCCACTTTCCTTCCATTTTTCCTGCACGGGTTGTCCTGAAAAAGTCTTTATATATATATAATCCCCGAGCTTAAAGGGGTGGATTGGTTGATCCAACCCTCTAGCCCTGGTCCCTAAAACAAATTTATGTACTTTATTTAATTGTTTCTGAAGTTCAGTTATATAAGCATATAAATATTCTGATCCTAACTGTGTTAGGTCCTCTCCACTAAATAGAAATTGCTATGGCCTTGCATATAAGATTTTGAAGGGACTCAAATTTCCTTTTATTCTAGGTTTAACTCTAATTCCAAGTAATGCTAAAGGGAGGGATTGAGGCCATGACAAATTAGCTTCTTATCCAATTTTAGCTATTTATTGTTTAATTAAATGGTTCATTTTTTCTACCTGTCCACTTGCCTGTGGTCTATAAGGAGTATGCAGTTGCCAATCTATCTTTAGAATCTTACTTATCTGTTCTACCACTTGTGCACAAGAATGTGAAACTCTATCAGAAGACATTGCTACTAGAATCCCAAAGCATGGTATTATTTCATTTAACAAGACTTGAACCACTTCTCTTGCTTTGTTTGTTCGACAGGGAAAGGCTTCAGGCCTTCCTGAAAACGTGTCAGTCAGAACCAGTAAATAATGATACCCCCCTTTTCTAGGGAGTTCTGAAAAATCAATTTGCCACTGTTGCCCCGAATAATTTCCTTTACCGATTATTCCAAATTTTATTCTATTCTTGGTATTGGGGTTCTTGTGTAAGCAAATGCTACATTGTTGAGTTACTTGTTTTATCATATCGTCCCACTAATGTCTGACTCAGGCTCTTATGCAGTGTGCCAGCTCCCCAGTGCGTTTTATTGTGTTCTGTAAGAACTATGGGCCATGTCAAACTAGAGGGTATTACTATGTGGTTATCTTTTAAATATACTCATCCATCTGGTTTCATTTTACCTTTCAAATCTTCAATTAATTTTAAGTCTTCTTTTGTATAATTTGGATATAGTTTGGATTTTACCGTCTGGTATCAAAGACAATGCCTTCACCTCAGTTATTTCAGCTGCCTGCTTAGCCTCTGCCAATCGATTTTCCAATTTCAAAATCAGTGTTCCCCTTTTGGTGTCCCTGACAATGCATGATAGCTACCTTTTCTGGTTGTTTTACAGCCTCTAACAATTCTAAAATTTCTTCAGCATACTTTGTGTTTTCACTGAGCAGTCAGCAATCCATGTTCTTTCCAAATTGCTCCATGAGCATGTACCACGCCGAATGTATATTTAGAATCTGTCCAAATATTTACCCTACTTCCCGCTGCCAGTTCCAATGCTCTCGTGAGAGCAACTATCTCCGCCTTTTGAGCTCATGTTCCAGGGGGTAAAGGCTTAGACTCGATTACCTGCTGAGTAGTTGTTATAGCATATCCAGCTTTACGTTGTCTTTGCGTAACAAAACTGCTCCCATCCGTGAACCAAGTTTCTTCCGCATCTTCCATGGGCTCCTCCTTAAGGTCTGCTCAGCTGGAATACACAGTCTCTATAGTTTCTAAACAATCGTGAATCACAGGTTGTGCCGGAGCATCACTAAGAAAAGAGGCTAGATTCACAATATTAATTATCACAATTTCCACGTCGTCCTGTTCTACCAATATTGCTTGATATTTCAAAATCATCAATTCTTGTTTAAGTTGTTTAAAGACTTTTTGTGCTTCTCCAGTCCAGACTAACTTTGACTGGTTAATCTTTATCAATTCACATAGAGGCTTTACCAATAGTCCATCATTATAAATCCAAAGGCGACACCAACCTGTCATTCCTAAAAAGGTTTGTAGCTCCTTTACCATTTGAGGTTCTGGAGTCCGGCAAATGACTTCCTTATGTTCAGTTCCTAGTTCTCGTTGTCCTTCCGAAATGTCAAATCCCAGATAGGTCACACTTTGTTGAGCCAGCTGGACTTTCTGTCAAGAGACTTGAGATCCATTTAAACCCAGAAAATTAAGACAACTTATAGTCCATTGAATACAACTCCCTTTAGTCTCGGTAGCTATTAAGAGATCATCTACATATTGTAACAAAGCACCTTCAGTGTCCGGAGGTATCCATGTTTCGAGTTCCCTTGCTAATTGGTTTCCAAAAATAGTGGGGCTATTCTTGAATCCTTGAGGTAGTAATGTCCACGTAAGCTGCGTCTTTCTGCCTGAATCGGGATTTTCCCATTCAAAGGCGAATAGGTTTTGGCTTTCTGTGGCTAAGCCTAGGCAGAAGAAGGCGTCTTTTAAATCCAGTACGGTAAACCAGACTTGACTATTCTTTAATTTAGTCAGCAAAGTATAAGGGTTTGCCACTACTGGATGTATATCCTCAGTGATTTTATTTATGGCCCTCAAATCCTGAACTAGCCTATAGCTTTTTCATCTGCCTTTTTAATTGGCAATATGGGTGCATTGTATTCTGATTCGCATTCAAGCAATAATCCATACTGTAAACATTTATCAATTATCTCTTTAATTCCTTTCCTATCTTCTATCCTCAAAGGATATTACTTAACCTTAACGGGTTTCTCTCCTGGCTTCAATTTAATAATTATTAAGGTCACATTTTTAGCTCTTCCAGGGACTTCGGTAGCCCAAACTCCTGGACATACTTGATCTGTGATCTCTAAAGGTATTTCACTTTTAGGGTCAGTTTGTATTAGTGCCAAGCTTAACACATTTATTAGTTGTTCTTCTCCTCTTCTTAATTCCATTTTCCCTTTTTCAAAGACAATTTCTGCTCCTACTTGCTCTAATAAATCTCTACCTAAGAGTGCCCACGAGGAGCTAGGCATAGATAAAAATCTGTGTATGCCCCATTGTTTCCCTAACTTGTACTTCAAAGGTTCACAAAAATAAGCCTTTTCGGTTACACCTTGTCCTGGTTTCAGTTAGAACAGAGGTAATTTTCTTCCTAGTAGCTGGTAGAATGCTATGTTTTGGCTTAGGATGAGAAGAGTGCTGGTAACACCCCGATGTTTTAATTGTTGCAGAGCAATGCTTATACCAAGCCAAGGACATCTCAGCTTCTTGCTCTGTCCTGCCAACAGGCAGGCTGGGGGTGCAGTAAGAGCTGGGAGGGGACAGACCCAGGACAGGTGACCCAAACTAGCCAAAGGGGTATTCCATAGCATCTGACGTCAGGCTAAACAATACATAGGGGTGGCTAGCCAGGGGGAGGGGGCCGGACTGCTCGGGGTTAGGCTGGGCATCGGTCAGCAATTGCATTGTGCATCACTTGTTTGTACACATTATTAGTAGTGGTACTATTATCATCATTGTATTATTATTATTATTATTATTATTATTATTATTATTATTATTATTATTATTATTATTATTTTGTCTTATTTAACTGTCTTTATCTCAACTCACGGGCTTCACTTTCCATTTCTCTCCCCCGTCCCAGAGAGGGAGGGGGAGGGGGAGCGAACAGCTGCGTGGTGTTTAGCTGCCGGCCGGGTTAAACCACGACACACCTTTTACCCTAACATAATAATTCTGTGAAGGCATTAATGCTTGATTTAGAACTGAATACGTTGCCCCATAGCAATAAGAAATTTCACTTCCATTCCTCCCCTAGCTTCATTATAACCAGTGGAGGATCCGCTAGGGTAGATCCCCCAGGTCCCCGTTATTCTTGTTGAAATCAGGGGTTGATTACCCTAGGAAAAGGCTAGTCAATTTGTCCTCCAAAGCCAGGTCCAAACCGTTTTGTTTTATTTATTTATTTATTTATTTATTTATTTTCATTACATTTCAGAGTTGGTCCAAAAATTCCATAGGGCTTTCTTTTAGACCTTGTTGGAAGCATATTCTCAATTCCCAATTCATCCAGGTTTTAGTATTTACTTAACCGTTCATAATTTTCAGGATGATTCGGGTCTTAGTGGGGGTCGGTCAGGGGAATGCAATTGTCCACAGTTCCCTGAACGGTCCCATCAGCAATCCGAGCTCGCACATGAACTCAGGGTGTTTTAAGAGTTGACTGCTTTTCTGTTTCTGTGACAACTCTCTCGGACCGGACCGATCATGGTCCCTTTGCCCTAAAGGGCTAACACCCATGATTTTAAGATCTCTGCCTCGGGCAGAGGCAGAACTATTAACATTCCTACATCCTCTTTCCCTGCTCATTCAACTTCAAACACCTTTAACACTTTCAACAACCCTTTTAACACTTCCTTTATCTTTCTCCAGCCTGTACTTCTCTAATGCCAACATCAAAGGTTCAGTCAGGGGCCAACTTAATTCCGTACCTTTTCCCACCAAGATGCTGAAACATCAGTATACAACATTTCATCCTGTTCTGCTTCTCAAAAAACAACATTAACTCTAGCAAAATATTAGAGTTTAAAGTTCCATTTAGGGGCCACTTTTCTCCACATTCCAGCTTATAAAGCCGCCACCACTGATTACGATATTTTATCAATGTTTTCCTGTTCACACTTCCACCGGCAGATCCTCCAATATCCTTCCAGTGACTTAAAACACATCCTAACACACTTTTCTTTAAAATTTCACTGCTTGTTTGCCCCCCCAGTTTCCAGTTTACACTTTCAGAATACACATGTTACTTACAAAAGCGTATCACAAAACGTATCACTCACAAAAATACGGGCACGCAATATCTTTCAGTAGCGATGCCACAAAACTACTATTACCAGCAATATTGCCAAAATCACAGTAACAGTAGTCAGAGTCAAATTCCACATGCGATAAGTCAGAAAACTGAACTGTGTAACACCGTAACGATATCTTTCTTATAACAATGCCACGAACCTACTATTACCACCAGGAAAATAGCCAAAATCGCAGTAACAATAACCAGAGTTAAATACCATACTCCATGAGTCAGAAAACCGAAATAGACAACACAATTCCAGACGGACCTTAAAGCGAGCTCCTTCCTTAAGGTCCCCAAACATGTACTTATGGTGCTAACCACAAAGTATATACCAAACACTGCCTCGCAGAAGATCACCTTCTGACTTACAGACAGTTCCAGATGACCGGTCTACCAGAAAACCAAACCAGAATAAAGAATATACTCGCTTACAATGATGGGGTCCTTGTCTGCCTCCGCAGTGATCCGGTGAGTCGAGGAGTCCCTCCGGGAAATCCTGGGGGTACCCTAGGGAGTCCTGTTCCCAGCAGGTCCTGCAGTCCGGCAGAGAGGTTGTCCCATCTGGGTCGCCAAATTGATTCAAAGATCGAAGCCGAAATTCCTTTAAGTGGTATATTCTTTATTGCAGCGCTGGATGCACGGGGGATCTCTCCACCTATCGTGCATACCCAAAGCAGAAAGCAGTCTTGAATTTATACAATCAATCTATCAATATTCTACAAGCACCTATACATATGCATTACCTATCCCCGCCTTCCCTCGCTTCTCATGCTAATTAGCCTTTTGGCACCTTGCGCCTGCGCAGAGCCTTCCAAGAATTGTGGGCAGGGGTCTTTGGGACGTGGGCAGGGGTCTTTGGGAGGAAGACCCCGAGTCTTCCTCACAGTGTACTTTTCACCTTTGGTCAGGAATCTGCTGAATTGGCATGTTTCTTAATTGCAAGAGCTGGTTGTTGCTAATTCTCCCGTTTGTTGTATCTTTATAATGAATTCCAATGTCCAGTTTCGAGAGTTATAGTCCTTACATTCGTTTCTCTGTCCGCCTGCCGCTTCCTTATCATGAGTTCCAGTGTCTTGTTTCGAGATATACAGTCCTTGTCTGGGGATTGTCCTTGCCTCCCCAATACCTCCTTAATCAATCCCCCCTTTTCTTTTCCCAGGCAAATTCTTTTGCATCAGATACTTTCATTATTTACAGTAACACAACAAAGCAGGCATCTAAACAACATGCACACAAATATTCCGAACACTACTAATACGATTAGAGCAATGAATACTTGTTTCAACCATTGGAAATTGGGCAACCAGGAGGTTCACTTATTCCATAGTTCACTAAAACTCCATGAAAGATCATCTTTACTGATCTCATGGAGGATCCTTGTCTGCTTCCATATTTCTTCCAGGTCGGTAGAGATCCTTCCACTCTGATCTACATACATACAACAACTTGTGTTTATTACTGTACAGACTCCCCCTTGAGTGGCCAGTAACAAGTCTAGGGCCATCCGATTTTGTAATACTACCTGTGATAAACTAGATCTCTCTTCTTGTTGAGCCTTTATAGCATCCAGAATTTTGTTTTCGAACTTCTCTATAATTGCAGAAATATTAACTATTGCCTTTTCCAATTCACTCACTCCTAACCATGGGATAAACCATCGCACAAAACTATGAAAAGGGGTGTGTCTCTCTACCAATGGATTGTTAATTTTTCATCTGATTCTCCGGATATGATTTCTCAAGTAACCTCGAGGCACTACATCATGTACTGTCATATTGGGGACTACCGCTCCAAGAGTGCAAGTTCCCTTCCAATTCTCAGGCAAGACCTTACGGGCTGTATCATTGCATAGCCAATAGCACCCTTTTCCTTCTGGAACCGTCCAGCTGGTTGAATTTGCCCAGCCGCTAGTCGTACTAATATCAATTGTTCAATTACAAGATGTCTGATTTCCCACAGAAGTAGTATCCGTATTTATACAATGCTGTTTTCCTATACCCTTAGGTGGGTTACACCTTTGTACACATACATAATAGGATTCTAACGGCATGAAGCTACTCACTTCTAGTTCCAAAACTGCTTAATATTTTCGACCCCAAGACGTGTTTTCCCACAAATTAGTCCAAGATAAGTTTGCAGGCAAGGGAATCCCAATTAACGATACACCCTTATTCCCATGCTGTGGCAGATGGGTGCATACCCAACAGTTCGTCTTATGAGTTACTTGAGAAATTGTTTGTATTAAGGTCAGGTGTAAGTTCTCATCCCAAGTTGCCCACCCCAAATCCGAGAACCGCACCCCTGCAATCATTAGGATCTGGAAAACCGTAATTTTGTTGGTCCAATTGGAGTGGTGGTCCATATCCTCGCCGGGGCCTTCTTCACCCTTGAATTGTGGATCCAAGCTGCTTGCTTCTTAATCTTAATGGCGGTGTGTGTTGTCAGTAATACTTGGTATGGTCCCATCCACTTTCCTTCCATTTTTCCTGTACGGGTTGTCCTGAAAAAGTCTTTATATATATATAATCCCCGAGCTTAAAGGGGTGGATTGGTTGATCCAACCCTCTAGCCCTGGTCCCTAAAACAAATGTATGTACTTTATTTAATTGTTTCTGAAGTTCAGTTATATAAGCATATAAATATTCTGATCCTAACTGCGTTAGGTCCTCTCCACTAAATAGAAATTGCTATGGCCTTGCATATAAGATTTTGAAGGGACTCAAATTTCCTTGTATTCTAGGTTTAACTCTAATTCCAAGTAATGCTAAAGGGAGGGATTGAGGCCATGACAAATTAGCTTCTTATCCAATTTTAGCTATTTATTGTTTAATTAAATGGTTCATTTTTTCTACCTGTCCACTTGCCTGTGGTCTATAAGGAGTATGCAGTTGCCAATCTATCTTTAGAATCTTACTTATCTGTTCTACCACTTGTGCACAAGAATGTGAAACTCTATCAGAAGACATTGCTACTAGAATCCCAAAGCATGGTATTATTTCATTTAACAAGACTTGAACCACTTCTCTTGCTTTGTTTGTTCGACAGGGAAAGGCTTCAGGCCTTCCTGAAAACGTGTCAGTCAGAACCAGTAAATAATGATACCCCCCTTTTCTAGGGAGTTCTGAAAAATCAATTTGCCACTGTTGCCCCGAATAATTTCCTTTACCGATTATTCCAAATTTTATTCTATTCTTGGTATTGGGGTTCTTGTGTAAGCAAATGCTACATTGTTGAGTTACTTGTTTTATCATATCGTCCCACTAATGTCTGACTCAGGCTCTTATGCAGTGTGCCAGCTCCCCAGTGCGTTTTATTGTGTTCTGTAAGAACTATGGGCCATGTCAAACTAGAGGGTATTACTATGTGGTTATCTTTTAAATATACTCATCCATCTGGTTTCATTTTACCTTTCAAATCTTCAATTAATTTTAAGTCTTCTTTTGTATAATTTGGATATAGTTTGGATTTTACCGTCTGGTATCAAAGACAATGCCTTCACCTCAGTTATTTCAGCTGCCTGCTTAGCCTCTGCCAATCGATTTTCCAATTTCAAAATCGGTGTTCCCCTTTTGGTGTCCCTGACAATGCATGATAGCTACCTTTTCTGGTTGTTTTACAGCCTCTAACAATTCTAAAATTTCTTCAGCATACTTTGTGTTTTCACTGAGCGGTCAGCAATCCATGTTCTTTCCAAATTGCTCCATGAGCATGTACCACGCCGAATGTATATTTAGAATCTGTCCAAATATTTACCCTTTTTCCCGCTGCCAGTTCCAATGCTCTCGTGAGAGCAACTATCTCCGCCTTTTGAGCTGATGTTCCAGGGGGTAAAGGCTTAGACTCGATTACCTGCTGAGTAGTTGTTATAGCATATCCAGCTTTACGTTGTCTTTGCGTAACAAAACTGCTCCCATCCGTGAACCAAGTTTCTTCCGCATCTTCCATGGGCTCCTCCTTAAGGTCTGCTCGGCTGGAATACACAGTCTCTATAGTTTCTAAACAATCGTGAATCACAGGTTGTGCCGGAGCATCACTAAGAAAAGAGGCTAGATTCACAATATTAATTATCACAATTTCCACGTCGTCCTGTTCTACCAATATTGCTTGATATTTCAAAATCATCAATTCTTGTTTAAGTTGTTTAAAGACTTTTTGTGCTTCTCCAGTCCAGACTAACTTTGACTGGTTAATCTTTATCAATTCACATAGAGGCTTTACCAATAGTCCATCATTATAAATCCAAAGGCGACACCAACCTGTCATTCCTAAAAAGGTTTGTAGCTCCTTTACCATTTGAGGTTCTGGAGTCCGGCAAATGACTTCCTTATGTTCAGTTCCTAGTTCTCGTTGTCCTTCCGAAATGTCAAATCCCAGATAGGTCACACTTTGTTGAGCCAGCTGGACTTTCTGTCAAGAGACTTGATATCCATTTAAACCCAGAAAATTAAGACGACTTATAGTCCATTGAATACAACTCCCTTTAGTCTCGGTAGCTATTAAGAGATCATCTACATATGATCTACATAGCACCTTCTACAAAGCACCTTCAGTGTCCGGAGGTATCCATGTTTCGAGTTCCCTTGCTAATTGGTTTCCAAAAATAGTGGGGCTATTCTTGAATCCTTGAGGTAGTAATGTCCACGTAAGCTGCGTCTTTCTGCCTGAATCGGGATTTTCCCATTCAAAGGCAAATAGGTTTTGGCTTTCTGTGGCTAAGCCTAGGCAGAAGAAGGCGTCTTTTAAATCCAGTACGGTAAACCAGACTTGACTATTCTTTAATTTAGTCAGCAAAGTATAAGGGTTTGCCACTACTGGATGTATATCCTCAGTGATTTTATTTATGGCCCTCAAATCCTGAACTAGCCTATAGCTTTTTCATCTGCCTTTTTAATTGGCAATATGGGTGCATTGTATTCTGATTCGCATTCAAGCAATAATCCATACTGTAAAAATTTATCAATTATCTCTTTAATTCCTTTCCTATCTTCTATCCTCAAAGGATATTACTTAACCTTAACGGGTTTCTCTCCTGGCTTTAATTTAATAATTATTAAGGTCACATTTTTAGCTCTTCCAGGGACTTCGGTAGCCCAAACTCCTGGACATACTTGATCTGTGATCTCTAAAGGTGTTTCACTTTTAGGGTCAGTTTGTATTAGTGCCAAGCTTAACACATTTATTAGTTGTTCTTCTCCTCTTCTTAATTCCATTTTCCCTTTTTCAAAGACAATTTCTGCTCCTACTTGCTCTAATAAATCTCTACCTAAGAGTGCCCACGAGGAGCTAGGCATAGATAAAAATCTGTGTATGCCCCATTGTTTCCCTAACTTGTACTTCAAAGGTTCACAAAAATAAGCCTTTTCGGTTACACCTTGTCCTGGTTTCAGTTAGAACAGAGGTAATTTTCTTCCTAGTAGCTGGTAGAATGCTATGTTTTGGCTTAGGATGAGAAGAGTGCTGGTAACACCCCGATGTTTTAATTGTTGCAGAGCAATGCTTATACCAAGCCAAGGACATCTCAGCTTCTTGCTCTGTCCTGCCAACAGGCAGGCTGGGGGTGCAGTAAGAGCTGGGAGGGGACAGACCCAGGACAGGTGACCCAAACTAGCCAAAGGGGTATTCCATAGCATCTGACGTCAGGCTAAACAATACATAGGGGTGGCTAGCCAGGGGGAGGGGGCCGGACTGCTCGGGGTTAGGCTGGGCATCGGTCAGCGGGTGGTGAGCAATTGCATTGTGCATCACTTGTTTGTACACATTATTAGTAGTGGTACTATTATCATCATTGTATTATTATTATTATTATTATTATTATTATTATTATTATTATTATTATTATTATTATTTTGTCTTATTTAACTGTCTTTATCTCAACTCACGGGCTTCACTTTCCATTTCTCTCCCCCGTCCCAGAGAGGGAGGGGGAGGGGGAGCGAACAGCTGCGTGGTGTTTAGCTGCCGGCCGGGTTAAACCACGACACACCTTTTACCCTAACATAATAATTCTGTGAAGGCATTCATGCTTGATTTAGAACTGAATACGTTGCCCCATAGCAATAAGAAATTTCACTTCCATTCCTCCCCTAGCTTCATTATAACCAGTGGAGGATCCGCTAGGGTAGATCCCCCAGGTCCCCGTTATTCTTGTTGAAATCAGGGGTTGATTACCCTAGGAAAAGGCTAGTCAATTTGTCCTCCAAAGCCAGGTCCAAACCGTTTTGTTTTATTTATTTATTTATTTATTTATTTATTTTCATTACATTTCAGAGTTGGTCCAAAAATTCCATAGGGCTTTCTTTTAGACCTTGTTGGAAGCATATTCTCAATTCCCAATTCATCCAGGTTTTAGTATTTACTTAACCGTTCATAATTTTCAGGATGATTCGGGTCTTAGTGGGGGTCGGTCAGGGGAATGCAATTGTCCACAGTTCCCTGAACGGTCCCATCAGCAATCCGAGCTCGCACATGAACTCAGGGTGTTTTAAGAGTTGACTGCTTTTCTGTTTCTGTGACAACTCTCTCGGACCGGACCGATCATGGTCCCTTTGCCCTAAAGGGCTAACACCCATGATTTTAAGATCTCTGCCTCGGGCAGAGGCAGAACTATTAACATTCCTACATCCTCTTTCCCTGCTCATTCAACTTCAAACACCTTTAACACTTTCAACAACCCTTTTAACACTTCCTTTATCTTTCTCCAGCCTGTACTTCTCTAATGCCAACATCAAAGGTTCAGTCAGGGGCCAACTTAATTCCGTACCTTTTCCCACCAAGATGCTGAAACATCAGTATACAACATTTCATCCTGTTCTGCTTCTCAAAAAACAACATTAACTCTAGCAAAATATTAGAGTTTAAAGTTCCATTTAGGGGCCACTTTTCTCCACATTCCAGCTTATAAAGCCGCCACCACTGATTACGATATTTTATCAATGTTTTCCTGTTCACACTTCCACCGGCAGATCCTCCAATATCCTTCCAGTGACTTAAAACACATCCTAACACACTTTTCTTTAAAATTTCACTGCTTGTTTGCCCCCCCAGTTTCCAGTTTACACTTTCAGAATACACATGTTACTTACAAAAGCGTATCACAAAACGTATCACTCACAAAAATACGGGCACGCAATATCTTTCAGTAGCGATGCCACAAAACTACTATTACCAGCAATATTGCCAAAATCACAGTAACAGTAGTCAGAGTCAAATTCCACATGCGATAAGTCAGAAAACTGAACTGTGTAACACCGTAACGATATCTTTCTTATAACAATGCCACGAACCTACTATTACCACCAGGAAAATAGCCAAAATCGCAGTAACAATAACCAGAGTTAAATACCATACTCCATGAGTCAGAAAACCGAAATAGACAACACAATTCCAGACGGACCTTAAAGCGAGCTCCTTCCTTAAGGTCCCCAAACATGTACTTATGGTGCTAACCACAAAGTATATACCAAACACTGCCTCGCAGAAGATCACCTTCTGACTTACAGACAGTTCCAGATGACCGGTCTACCAGAAAACCAAACCAGAATAAAGAATATACTCGCTTACAATGATGGGGTCCTTGTCTGCCTCCGCAGTGATCCGGTGAGTCGAGGAGTCCCTCCGGGAAATCCTGGGGGTACCCTAGGGAGTCCTGTTCCCAGCAGGTCCTGCAGTCCGGCAGAGAGGTTGTCCCATCTGGGTCGCCAAATTGATTCAAAGATCGAAGCCGAAATTCCTTTAAGTGGTATATTCTTTATTGCAGCGCTGGATGCACGGGGGATCTCTCCACCTATCGTGCATACCCAAAGCAGAAAGCAGTCTTGAATTTATACAATCAATCTATCAATATTCTACAAGCACCTATACATATGCATTACCTATCCCCGCCTTCCCTCGCTTCTCATGCTAATTAGCCTTTTGGCACCTTGCGCCTGCGCAGAGCCTTCCAAGAATTGTGGGCAGGGGTCTTTGGGACGTGGGCAGGGGTCTTTGGGAGGAAGACCCCGAGTCTTCCTCACAGTGTACTTTTCACCTTTGGTCAGGAATCTGCTGAATTGGCATGTTTCTTAATTGCAAGAGCTGGTTGTTGCTAATTCTCCCGTTTGTTGTATCTTTATAATGAATTCCAATGTCCAGTTTCGAGAGTTATAGTCCTTACATTCGTTTCTCTGTCCGCCTGCCGCTTCCTTATCATGAGTTCCAGTGTCTTGTTTCGAGATATACAGTCCTTGTCTGGGGATTGTCCTTGCCTCCCCAATACCTCCTTAATCAATCCCCCCTTTTCTTTTCCCAGGCAAATTCTTTTGCATCAGATACTTTCATTATTTACAGTAACACAACAAAGCAGGCATCTAAACAACATGCACACAAATATTCCGAACACTACTAATACGATTAGAGCAATGAATACTTGTTTCAACCATTGGAAATTGGGCAACCAGGAGGTTCACTTATTCCATAGTTCACTAAAACTCCATGAAAGATCATCTTTACTGATCTCATGGAGGATCCTTGTCTGCTTCCATATTTCTTCCAGGTCGGTAGAGATCCTTCCACTCTGATCTACATACATACAACAACTTGTGTTTATTACTGTACAGACTCCCCCTTGAGTGGCCAGTAACAAGTCTAGGGCCATCCGATTTTGTAATACTACCTGTGATAAACTAGATCTCTCTTCTTGTTGAGCCTTTATAGCATCCAGAATTTTGTTTTCGAACTTCTCTATAATTGCAGAAATATTAACTATTGCCTTTTCCAATTCACTCACTCCTAACCATGGGATAAACCATCGCACAAAACTATGAAAAGGGGTGTGTCTCTCTACCAATGGATTGTTAATTTTTCATCTGATTCTCCGGATATGATTTCTCAAGTAACCTCGAGGCACTACATCATGTACTGTCATATTGGGGACTACCGCTCCAAGAGTGCAAGTTCCCTTCCAATTCTCAGGCAAGACCTTACGGGCTGTATCATTGCATAGCCAATAGCACCCTTTTCCTTCTGGAACCGTCCAGCTGGTTGAATTTGCCCAGCCGCTAGTCGTACTAATATCAATTGTTCAATTACAAGATGTCTGATTTCCCACAGAAGTAGTATCCGTATTTATACAATGCTGTTTTCCTATACCCTTAGGTGGGTTACACCTTTGTACACATACATAATAGGATTCTAACGGCATGAAGCTACTCACTTCTAGTTCCAAAACTGCTTAATATTTTCGACCCCAAGACGTGTTTTCCCACAAATTAGTCCAAGATAAGTTTGCAGGCAAGGGAATCCCAATTAACGATACACCCTTATTCCCATGCTGTGGCAGATGGGTGCATACCCAACAGTTCGTCTTATGAGTTACTTGAGAAATTGTTTGTATTAAGGTCAGGTGTAAGTTCTCATCCCAAGTTGCCCACCCCAAATCCGAGAACCGCACCCCTGCAATCATTAGGATCTGGAAAACCGTAATTTTGTTGGTCCAATTGGAGTGGTGGTCCATATCCTCGCCGGGGCCTTCTTCACCCTTGAATTGTGGATCCAAGCTGCTTGCTTCTTAATCTTAATGGCGGTGTGTGTTGTCAGTAATACTTGGTATGGTCCCATCCACTTTCCTTCCATTTTTCCTGTACGGGTTGTCCTGAAAAAGTCTTTATATATATATAATCCCCGAGCTTAAAGGGGTGGATTGGTTGATCCAACCCTCTAGCCCTGGTCCCTAAAACAAATGTATGTACTTTATTTAATTGTTTCTGAAGTTCAGTTATATAAGCATATAAATATTCTGATCCTAACTGCGTTAGGTCCTCTCCACTAAATAGAAATTGCTATGGCCTTGCATATAAGATTTTGAAGGGACTCAAATTTCCTTGTATTCTAGGTTTAACTCTAATTCCAAGTAATGCTAAAGGGAGGGATTGAGGCCATGACAAATTAGCTTCTTATCCAATTTTAGCTATTTATTGTTTAATTAAATGGTTCATTTTTTCTACCTGTCCACTTGCCTGTGGTCTATAAGGAGTATGCAGTTGCCAATCTATCTTTAGAATCTTACTTATCTGTTCTACCACTTGTGCACAAGAATGTGAAACTCTATCAGAAGACATTGCTACTAGAATCCCAAAGCATGGTATTATTTCATTTAACAAGACTTGAACCACTTCTCTTGCTTTGTTTGTTCGACAGGGAAAGGCTTCAGGCCTTCCTGAAAACGTGTCAGTCAGAACCAGTAAATAATGATACCCCCCTTTTCTAGGGAGTTCTGAAAAATCAATTTGCCACTGTTGCCCCGAATAATTTCCTTTACCGATTATTCCAAATTTTATTCTATTCTTGGTATTGGGGTTCTTGTGTAAGCAAATGCTACATTGTTGAGTTACTTGTTTTATCATATCGTCCCACTAATGTCTGACTCAGGCTCTTATGCAGTGTGCCAGCTCCCCAGTGCGTTTTATTGTGTTCTGTAAGAACTATGGGCCATGTCAAACTAGAGGGTATTACTATGTGGTTATCTTTTAAATATACTCATCCATCTGGTTTCATTTTACCTTTCAAATCTTCAATTAATTTTAAGTCTTCTTTTGTATAATTTGGATATAGTTTGGATTTTACCGTCTGGTATCAAAGACAATGCCTTCACCTCAGTTATTTCAGCTGCCTGCTTAGCCTCTGCCAATCGATTTTCCAATTTCAAAATCGGTGTTCCCCTTTTGGTGTCCCTGACAATGCATGATAGCTACCTTTTCTGGTTGTTTTACAGCCTCTAACAATTCTAAAATTTCTTCAGCATACTTTGTGTTTTCACTGAGCGGTCAGCAATCCATGTTCTTTCCAAATTGCTCCATGAGCATGTACCACGCCGAATGTATATTTAGAATCTGTCCAAATATTTACCCTTTTTCCCGCTGCCAGTTCCAATGCTCTCGTGAGAGCAACTATCTCCGCCTTTTGAGCTGATGTTCCAGGGGGTAAAGGCTTAGACTCGATTACCTGCTGAGTAGTTGTTATAGCATATCCAGCTTTACGTTGTCTTTGCGTAACAAAACTGCTCCCATCCGTGAACCAAGTTTCTTCCGCATCTTCCATGGGCTCCTCCTTAAGGTCTGCTCGGCTGGAATACACAGTCTCTATAGTTTCTAAACAATCGTGAATCACAGGTTGTGCCGGAGCATCACTAAGAAAAGAGGCTAGATTCACAATATTAATTATCACAATTTCCACGTCGTCCTGTTCTACCAATATTGCTTGATATTTCAAAATCATCAATTCTTGTTTAAGTTGTTTAAAGACTTTTTGTGCTTCTCCAGTCCAGACTAACTTTGACTGGTTAATCTTTATCAATTCACATAGAGGCTTTACCAATAGTCCATCATTATAAATCCAAAGGCGACACCAACCTGTCATTCCTAAAAAGGTTTGTAGCTCCTTTACCATTTGAGGTTCTGGAGTCCGGCAAATGACTTCCTTATGTTCAGTTCCTAGTTCTCGTTGTCCTTCCGAAATGTCAAATCCCAGATAGGTCACACTTTGTTGAGCCAGCTGGACTTTCTGTCAAGAGACTTGATATCCATTTAAACCCAGAAAATTAAGACGACTTATAGTCCATTGAATACAACTCCCTTTAGTCTCGGTAGCTATTAAGAGATCATCTACATATGATCTACATAGCACCTTCTACAAAGCACCTTCAGTGTCCGGAGGTATCCATGTTTCGAGTTCCCTTGCTAATTGGTTTCCAAAAATAGTGGGGCTATTCTTGAATCCTTGAGGTAGTAATGTCCACGTAAGCTGCGTCTTTCTGCCTGAATCGGGATTTTCCCATTCAAAGGCAAATAGGTTTTGGCTTTCTGTGGCTAAGCCTAGGCAGAAGAAGGCGTCTTTTAAATCCAGTACGGTAAACCAGACTTGACTATTCTTTAATTTAGTCAGCAAAGTATAAGGGTTTGCCACTACTGGATGTATATCCTCAGTGATTTTATTTATGGCCCTCAAATCCTGAACTAGCCTATAGCTTTTTCATCTGCCTTTTTAATTGGCAATATGGGTGCATTGTATTCTGATTCGCATTCAAGCAATAATCCATACTGTAAAAATTTATCAATTATCTCTTTAATTCCTTTCCTATCTTCTATCCTCAAAGGATATTACTTAACCTTAACGGGTTTCTCTCCTGGCTTTAATTTAATAATTATTAAGGTCACATTTTTAGCTCTTCCAGGGACTTCGGTAGCCCAAACTCCTGGACATACTTGATCTGTGATCTCTAAAGGTGTTTCACTTTTAGGGTCAGTTTGTATTAGTGCCAAGCTTAACACATTTATTAGTTGTTCTTCTCCTCTTCTTAATTCCATTTTCCCTTTTTCAAAGACAATTTCTGCTCCTACTTGCTCTAATAAATCTCTACCTAAGAGTGCCCACGAGGAGCTAGGCATAGATAAAAATCTGTGTATGCCCCATTGTTTCCCTAACTTGTACTTCAAAGGTTCACAAAAATAAGCCTTTTCGGTTACACCTTGTCCTGGTTTCAGTTAGAGTTAATTTTCTTCCTAGTAGCTGGTAGAATGCTATGTTTTGGCTTAGGATGAGAAGAGTGCTGATAACACCCCGATGTTTTAATTGTTGCAGAACAATGCTTATACCAAGCCAAGGACATCTCAGCTTCTTGCTCTGTCCTGCCAACAGGCAGGCTGGGGGTGCAGTAAGAGCTGGGAGGGGACAGACCCAGGACAGGTGACCCAAACTAGCCAAAGGGGTATTCCATAGCATCTGACGTCAGGCTAAACAATACATAGGGGTGGCTAGCCAGGGGGAGGGGGCCGGACTGCTCGGGGTTAGGCTGGGCATCGGTCAGCAATTGCATTGTGCATCACTTGTTTGTACACATTATTAGTAGTGGTACTATTATCATCATTGTATTATTATTATTATTATTATTATTATTATTATTATTATTATTATTATTATTATTATTATTTTGTCTTATTTAACTGTCTTTATCTCAACTCACGGGCTTCACTTTCCATTTCTCTCCCCCGTCCCAGAGAGGGAGGGGGAGGGGGAGCGAACAGCTGCGTGGTGTTTAGCTGCCGGCCGGGTTAAACCACGACACACCTTTTACCCTAACATAATAATTCTGTGAAGGCATTCATGCTTGATTTAGAACTGAATACGTTGCCCCATAGCAATAAGAAATTTCACTTCCATTCCTCCCCTAGCTTCATTATAACCAGTGGAGGATCCGCTAGGGTAGATCCCCCAGGTCCCCGTTATTCTTGTTGAAATCAGGGGTTGATTACCCTAGGAAAAGGCTAGTCAATTTGTCCTCCAAAGCCAGGTCCAAACCGTTTTGTTTTATTTATTTATTTATTTATTTATTTATTTTCATTACATTTCAGAGTTGGTCCAAAAATTCCATAGGGCTTTCTTTTAGACCTTGTTGGAAGCATATTCTCAATTCCCAATTCATCCAGGTTTTAGTATTTACTTAACCGTTCATAATTTTCAGGATGATTCGGGTCTTAGTGGGGGTCGGTCAGGGGAATGCAATTGTCCACAGTTCCCTGAACGGTCCCATCAGCAATCCGAGCTCGCACATGAACTCAGGGTGTTTTAAGAGTTGACTGCTTTTCTGTTTCTGTGACAACTCTCTCGGACCGGACCGATCATGGTCCCTTTGCCCTAAAGGGCTAACACCCATGATTTTAAGATCTCTGCCTCGGGCAGAGGCAGAACTATTAACATTCCTACATCCTCTTTCCCTGCTCATTCAACTTCAAACACCTTTAACACTTTCAACAACCCTTTTAACACTTCCTTTATCTTTCTCCAGCCTGTACTTCTCTAATGCCAACATCAAAGGTTCAGTCAGGGGCCAACTTAATTCCGTACCTTTTCCCACCAAGATGCTGAAACATCAGTATACAACATTTCATCCTGTTCTGCTTCTCAAAAAACAACATTAACTCTAGCAAAATGTTAGAGTTTAAAGTTCCATTTAGGGGCCACTTTTCTCCACATTCCAGCTTATAAAGCCGCCACCACTGATTACGATATTTTATCAATGTTTTCCTGTTCACACTTCCACCGGCAGATCCTCCAATATCCTTCCAGTGACTTAAAACACAGCCTAACACACTTTTCTTTAAAATTTCACTGCTTGTTTGCCCCCCCAGTTTCCAGTTTACACTTTCAGAATACACATGTTACTTACAAAAGCGTATCACAAAACGTATCACTCACAAAAATACGGGCACGCAATATCTTTCAGTAGCGATGCCACAAAACTACTATTACCAGCAATATTGCCAAAATCACAGTAACAATAGTCAGAGTCAAATTCCACATGCGATAAGTCAGAAAACTGAACTGTGTAACACCGTAACGATATCTTTCTTATAACAATGCCACGAACCTACTATTACCACCAGGAAAATAGCCAAAATCGCAGTAACAATAACCAGAGTTAAATACCATACTCCATGAGTCAGAAAACCGAAATAGACAACACAATTCCAGACGGACCTTAAAGCGAGCTCCTTCCTTAAGGTCCCCAAACATGTACTTATGGTGCTAACCACAAAGTATATACCAAACACTGCCTCGCAGAAGATCACCTTCTGACTTACAGACAGTTCCAGATGACCGGTCTACCAGAAAACCAAACCAGAATAAAGAATATACTCGCTTACAATGATGGGGTCCTTGTCTGCCTCCGCAGTGATCCGGTGAGTCGAGGAGTCCCTCCGGGAAATCCTGGGGGTACCCTAGGGAGTCCTGTTCCCAGCAGGTCCTGCAGTCCGGCAGAGAGGTTGTCCCATCTGGGTCGCCAAATTGATTCAAAGATCGAAGCCGAAATTCCTTTAAGTGGTATATTCTTTATTGCAGCGCTGGATGCACGGGGGATCTCTCCACCTATCGTGCATACCCAAAGCAGAAAGCAGTCTTGAATTTATACAATCAATCTATCAATATTCTACAAGCACCTATACATATGCATTACCTATCCCCGCCTTCCCTCGCTTCTCATGCTAATTAGCCTTTTGGCACCTTGCGCCTGCGCAGAGCCTTCCAAGAATTGTGGGCAGGGGTCTTTGGGACGTGGGCAGGGGTCTTTGGGAGGAAGACCCCGAGTCTTCCTCACAGTGTACTTTTCACCTTTGGTCAGGAATCTGCTGAATTGGCATGTTTCTTAATTGCAAGAGCTGGTTGTTGCTAATTCTCCCGTTTGTTGTATCTTTATAATGAATTCCAATGTCCAGTTTCGAGAGTTATAGTCCTTACATTCGTTTCTCTGTCCGCCTGCCGCTTCCTTATCATGAGTTCCAGTGTCTTGTTTCGAGATATACAGTCCTTGTCTGGGGATTGTCCTTGCCTCCCCAATACCTCCTTAATCAATCCCCCCTTTTCTTTTCCCAGGCAAATTCTTTTGCATCAGATACTTTCATTATTTACAGTAACACAACAAAGCAGGCACCTAAACAACATGCACACAAATATTCCTAACACTACTAATACGATTAGAGCAATGAATACTTGTTTCAACCATTGGAAATTGGGCAACCAGGAGGTTAACTTATTCCATAGTTCACTAAAACTCCATGAAAGATCATCTTTACTGATCTCATGGAGGATCCTTGTCTGCTTCCATATTTCTTCCAGGTCGGTAGAGATCCTTCCACTCTGATCTACATACATACAACAACTTGTGTTTATTACTGTACAGACTCCCCCTTGAGTGGCCAGTAACAAGTCTAGGGCCATCCGATTTTGTAATACTACCTGTGATAAACTAGATCTCTCTTCTTGTTGAGCCTTTATAGCATCCAGAATTTTGTTTTCGAACTTCTCTATAATTGCAGAAATATTAACTATTGCCTTTTCCAATTCACTCACTCCTAACCATGGGATAAACCATCGCACAAAACTATGAAAAGGGGTGTGTCTCTCTACCAATGGATTGTTAATTTTTCATCTGATTCTCCGGATATGATTTCTCAAGTAACCTCGAGGCACTACATCATGTACTGTCATATTGGGGACTACCGCTCCAAGAGTGCAAGTTCCCTTCCAATTCTCAGGCAAGACCTTACGGGCTGTATCATTGCATAGCCAATAGCACCCTTTTCCTTCTGGAACCATCCAGCTGGTTGAATTTGCCCAGCCGCTAGTCGTACTAATATCAATTGTTCAATTACAAGATGTCTGATTTCCCACAGAAGTAGTATCCGTATTTATACAATGCTGTTTTCCTATACCCTTAGGCGGGTTACACCTTTGTACACATACATAATAGGATTCTAACGGCATGAAGCTACTCACTTCTAGTTCCAAAACTGCTTAATATTTTCGACCCCAAGACGTGTTTTCCCACAAATTAGTCCAAGATAAGTTTGCAGGCAAGGGAATCCCAATTAACGATACACCCTTATTCCCATGCTGTGGCACATGGGTGCATACCCAACAGTTCGTCTTATGAGTTACTTGAGAAATTGTTTGTATTAAGGTCAGGTGTAAGTTCTCATCCCAAGTTGCCCACCCCAAATCCGAGAACCGCACCCCTGCAATCATTAGGATCTGGAAAACCGTAATTTTGTTGGTCCAATTGGAGCGGTGGTCCATATCCTCGCCGGGGCCTTCTTCACCCTTGAATTGTGGATCCAAGCTGCTTGCTTCTTAATCTTAATGGCGGTGTGTGTTGTCAGTAATACTTGGTATGGTCCCATCCACTTTCCTTCCATTTTTCCTGTACGGGTTGTCCTGAAAAAGTCTTTATATATATATAATCCCCGAGCTTAAAGGGGTGGATTGGTTGATCCAACCCTCTAGCCCTGGTCCCTAAAACAAATGTATGTACTTTATTTAATTGTTTCTGAAGTTCAGTTATATAAGCATATAAATATTCTGATCCTAACTGCGTTAGGTCCTCTCCACTAAATAGAAATTGCTATGGCCTTGCATATAAGATTTTGAAGGGACTCAAATTTCCTTGTATTCTAGGTTTAACTCTAATTCCAAGTAATGCTAAAGGGAGGGATTGAGGCCATGACAAATTAGCTTCTTATCCAATTTTAGCTATTTATTGTTTAATTAAATGGTTCATTTTTTCTACCTGTCCACTTGCCTGTGGTCTATAAGGAGTATGCAGTTGCCAATCTATCTTTAGAATCTTACTTATCTGTTCTACCACTTGTGCACAAGAATGTGAAACTCTATCAGAAGACATTGCTACTAGAATCCCAAAGCATGGTATTATTTCATTTAACAAGACTTGAACCACTTCTCTTGCTTTGTTTGTTCGACAGGGAAAGGCTTCAGGCCTTCCTGAAAACGTGTCAGTCAGAACCAGTAAATAATGATACCCCCCTTTTCTAGGGAGTTCTGAAAAATCAATTTGCCACTGTTGCCCCGAATAATTTCCTTTACCGATTATTCCAAATTTTATTCTATTCTTGGTATTGGGGTTCTTGTGTAAGCAAATGCTACATTGTTGAGTTACTTGTTTTATCATATCATCCCACTAATGTCTGACTCAGGCTCTTATGCAGTGTGCCAGCTCCCCAGTGCGTTTTATTGTGTTCTGTAAGAACTATGGGCCATGTCAAACTAGAGGGTATTACTATGTGGTTATCTTTTAAATATACTCATCCATCTGGTTTCATTTTACCTTTCAAATCTTCAATTAATTTTAAGTCTTCTTTTGTATAATTTGGATATAGTTTGGATTTTACCGTCTGGTATCAAAGACAATGCCTTCACCTCAGTTATTTCAGCTGCCTGCTTAGCCTCTGCCAATCGATTTTCCAATTTCAAAATCGGTGTTCCCCTTTTGGTGTCCCTGACAATGCATGATAGCTACCTTTTCTGGTTGTTTTACAGCCTCTAACAATTCTAAAATTTCTTCAGCATACTTTGTGTTTTCACTGAGCGGTCAGCAATCCATGTTCTTTCCAAATTGCTCCATGAGCATGTACCACGCCGAATGTATATTTAGAATCTGTCCAAATATTTACCCTTTTTCCCGCTGCCAGTTCCAATGCTCTCGTGAGAGCAACTATCTCCGCCTTTTGAGCTGATGTTCCAGGGGGTAAAGGCTTAGACTCGATTACCTGCTGAGTAGTTGTTATAGCATATCCAGCTTTACGTTGTCTTTGCGTAACAAAACTGCTCCCATCCGTGAACCAAGTTTCTTCCGCATCTTCCATGGGCTCCTCCTTAAGGTCTGCTCGGCTGGAATACACAGTCTCTATAGTTTCTAAACAATCGTGAATCACAGGTTGTGCCGGAGCATCACTAAGAAAAGAGGCTAGATTCACAATATTAATTATCACAATTTCCACGTCGTCCTGTTCTACCAATATTGCTTGATATTTCAAAATCATCAATTCTTGTTTAAGTTGTTTAAAGACTTTTTGTGCTTCTCCAGTCCAGACTAACTTTGACTGGTTAATCTTTATCAATTCACATAGAGGCTTTACCAATAGTCCATCATTATAAATCCAAAGGCGACACCAACCTGTCATTCCTAAAAAGGTTTGTAGCTCCTTTACCATTTGAGGTTCTGGAGTCCGGCAAATGACTTCCTTATGTTCAGTTCCTAGTTCTCGTTGTCCTTCCGAAATGTCAAATCCCAGATAGGTCACACTTTGTTGAGCCAGCTGGACTTTCTGTCAAGAGACTTGAGATCCATTTAAACCCAGAAAATTAAGACGACTTATAGTCCATTGAATACAACTCCCTTTAGTCTCGGTAGCTATTAAGAGATCATCTACATATTGTAACAAAGCACCTTCAGTGTCCGGAGGTATCCATGTTTCGAGTTCCCTTGCTAATTGGTTTCCAAAAATAGTGGGGCTATTCTTGAATCCTTGAGGTAGTAATGTCCACGTAAGCTGCGTCTTTCTGCCTGAATCGGGATTTTCCCATTCAAAGGCAAATAGGTTTTGGCTTTCTGTGGCTAAGCCTAGGCAGAAGAAGGCGTCTTTTAAATCCAGTACGGTAAACCAGACTTGACTATTCTTTAATTTAGTCAGCAAAGTATAAGGGTTTGCCACTACTGGATGTATATCCTCAGTGATTTTATTTATGGCCCTCAAATCCTGAACTAGCCTATAGCTTTTTCATCTGCCTTTTTAATTGGCAATATGGGTGCATTGTATTCTGATTCGCATTCAAGCAATAATCCATACTGTAAAAATTTATCAATTATCTCTTTAATTCCTTTCCTATCTTCTATCCTCAAAGGATATTACTTAACCTTAACGGGTTTCTCTCCTGGCTTTAATTTAATAATTATTAAGGTCACATTTTTAGCTCTTCCAGGGACTTCGGTAGCCCAAACTCCTGGACATACTTGATCTGTGATCTCTAAAGGTGTTTCACTTTTAGGGTCACTTTGTATTAGTGCCAAGCTTAACACATTTATTAGTTGTTCTTCTCCTCTTCTTAATTCCATTTTCCCTTTTTCAAAGACAATTTCTGCTCCTACTTGCTCTAATAAATCTCTACCTAAGAGTGCCCACGAGGAGCTAGGCATAGATAAAAATCTGTGTATGCCCCATTGTTTCCCTAACTTGTACTTCAAAGGTTCACAAAAATAAGCCTTTTCGGTTACACCTTGTCCTGGTTTCAGTTAGAGTTAATTTTCTTCCTAGTAGCTGGTAGAATGCTATGTTTTGGCTTAGGATGAGAAGAGTGCTGGTAACACCCCGATGTTTTAATTGTTGCAGAACAATGCTTATACCAAGCCAAGGACATCTCAGCTTCTTGCTCTGTCCTGCCAACAGGCAGGCTGGGGGTGCAGTAAGAGCTGGGAGGGGACAGACCCAGGACAGGTGACCCAAACTAGCCAAAGGGGTATTCCATAGCATCTGACGTCAGGCTAAACAATACATAGGGGTGGCTAGCCAGGGGGAGGGGGCCGGACTGCTCGGGGTTAGGCTGGGCATCGGTCAGCGGGTGGTGAGCAATTGCATTGTGCATCACTTGTTTGTACACATTATTAGTAGTGGTACTATTATCATCATTGTATTATTATTATTATTATTATTATTATTATTATTATTATTATTATTATTATTATTATTATTATTATTATTATTATTATTATTATTTTGTCTTATTTAACTGTCTTTATCTCAACTCACGGGCTTCACTTTCCATTTCTCTCCCCCGTCCCAGAGAGGGAGGGGGAGGGGGAGCGAACAGCTGCGTGGTGTTTAGCTGCCGGCCGGGTTAAACCACGACACACCTTTTACCCTAACATAAGAATTCTGTGAAGGCATTCATGCTTGATTTAGAACTGAATACGTTGCCCCATAGCAATAAGAAATTTCACTTCCATTCCTCCCCTAGCTTCATTATAACCAGTGGAGGATCCGCTAGGGTAGATTCCCCAGGTCCCCGTTATTCCTGTTGAAATCAGGGGTTGATTACCCTAGGAAAAGGCTAGTCAATTTGTCCTCCAAAGCCAGGTCCAAACCGTTTTGTTTTATTTATTTATTTATTTATTTATTTATTTATTTTCATTACATCTCAGAGTTGGTCCAAAAATTCCATAGGCGTTTCTTTTAGACCTTGTTGGAAGCATATTCTCAATTCCCAGTTCATCCAGGTTTTAGTATTTACTTAACCGTTCATAATTTTCAGGATGATTCGGGTCTTAGTGGGGGTCGGTCAGGGGAATGCAATTGTCCACAGTTCCCTGAACGGTCCCATCAGCAATCCGAGCTCGCACATGAACTCAGGGTGTTTTAAGAGTTGACTGCTTTTCTGTTTCTGTGACAACTCTCTCGGACCGGACCTATCATGGTCCCTTTGCCCTAAAGGGCTAACACCCATGATTTTAAGATCTCTGCCTCGGGCAGAGGCAGAACTATTAACATTCCTACATCCTCTTTCCCTGCTCATTCAACTTCAAACACCTTTAACACTTTCAACAACCCTTTTAACACTTCCTTTATCTTTCTCCAGCCTGTACTTCTCTAATGCCAACATCAAAGGTTCAGTCAGGGGCCAACTTAATTCCGTACCTTTTCCCACCAAGATGCTGAAACATCAGTATACAACATTTCATCCTGTTCTGCTTCTCAAAAAACAACATTAACTCTAGCAAAATATTATAGTTTAAAGTTCCATTTAGGGGCCACTTTTCTCCACATTCCAGCTTATAAAGCGGCCACCACTGATTACGATATTTTATCAATGTTTTCCTGTTCACACTTCCACCGGCAGATCCTCCAATACCCTTCCAGTGACTTAAAACACATCCTGACACACTTTTCTTTAAAATTTCACTGCTTGTTTGCCCCCCCAGTTTCCAGTTTACACTTTCAGAATACACATGTTACTTACAAAAGCGTATCACAAAACGTATCACTCACAAAAATACGGGCACGCAATATCTTTCAGTAGCGATGTCACAAAACTACTATTACCAGCAATATTGCCAAAATCACAGTAACAATAGTCAGAGTCAAATTCCACATGCGATAAGTCAGAAAACCGAACTGTGTAACACCGTAACGATATCTTTCTTATAACAATGCCACGAACCTACTATTACCACCAGGAAAATAGCCAAAATCGCAGTAACAATAACCAGAGTTAAATACCATACTCCATGAGTCAGAAAACCGAAATAGACAACACAATTCCAGACGGACCTTAAAGCGAGCTCCTTCCTTAAGGTCCCCAAACATGTACTTATGGTGCTAACCACAAAGTATATACCAAACACTGCCTCGCAGAAGATCACCTTCTGACTTACAGACAGTTCCAGATGACCGGTCTACCAGAAAACCAAACCAGAATAAAGAATATACTCGCTTACAATGAGGGGGTCCTTGTCTGCCTCCGCAGTGATCCGGTGAGTCGAGGAGTCCCTCCGGGAAATCCTGGGGGTACCCTAGGGAGTCCTGTTCCCAGCAGGTCCTGCAGTCCGGCAGAGAGGTTGTCCCATCTGGGTCGCCAAATTGATTCAAAGATCGAAGCCGAAATTCCTTTAAGTGGTATATTCTTTATTGCAGCGCTGGATGCACGGGGGATCTCTCCACCTATCGTGCATACCCAAAGCAGAAAGCAGTCTTGAATTTATACAATCAATCTATCAATATTCTACAAGCACCTATACATATGCATTACCTATCCCCGCCTTCCCTCGCTTCTCATGCTAATTAGCCTTTTGGCACCTTGCGCCTGCGCAGAGCCTTCCAAGAATTGTGGGCAGGGGTCTTTGGGACGTGGGCAGGGGTCTTTGGGAGGAAGACCCCGAGTCTTCCTCACAGTGTACTTTTCACCTTTGGTCAGGAATCTGCTGAATTGGCATGTTTCTTAATTGCAAGAGCTGGTTGTTGCTAATTCTCCCGTTTGTTGTATCTTTATAATGAATTCCAATGTCCAGTTTCGAGAGTTATAGTCCTTACATTCGTTTCTCTGTCCGCCTGCCGCTTCCTTATCATGAGTTCCAGTGTCTTGTTTCGAGATATACAGTCCTTGTCTGGGGATTGTCCTTGCCTCCCCAATACCTCCTTAATCAATCCCCCCTTTTCTTTTCCCAGGCAAATTCTTTTGCATCAGATACTTTCATTATTTACAGTAACACAACAAAGCAGGCATCTAAACAACATGCACACAAATATTCCGAACACTACTAATACGATTAGAGCAATGAATACTTGTTTCAACCATTGGAAATTGGGCAACCAGGAGGTTCACTTATTCCATAGTTCACTAAAACTCCATGAAAGATCATCTTTACTGATCTCATGGAGGATCCTTGTCTGCTTCCATATTTCTTCCAGGTCGGTAGAGATCCTTCCACTCTGATCTACATACATACAACAACTTGTGTTTATTACTGTACAGACTCCCCCTTGAGTGGCCAGTAACAAGTCTAGGGCCATCCGATTTTGTAATACTACCTGTGATAAACTAGATCTCTCTTCTTGTTGAGCCTTTATAGCATCCAGAATTTTGTTTTCGAACTTCTCTATAATTGCAGAAATATTAACTATTGCCTTTTCCAATTCACTCACTCCTAACCATGGGATAAACCATCGCACAAAACTATGAAAAGGGGTGTGTCTCTCTACCAATGGATTGTTAATTTTTCATCTGATTCTCCGGATATGATTTCTCAAGTAACCTCGAGGCACTACATCATGTACTGTCATATTGGGGACTACCGCTCCAAGAGTGCAAGTTCCCTTCCAATTCTCAGGCAAGACCTTACGGGCTGTATCATTGCATAGCCAATAGCACCCTTTTCCTTCTGGAACCGTCCAGCTGGTTGAATTTGCCCAGCCGCTAGTCGTACTAATATCAATTGTTCAATTACAAGATGTCTGATTTCCCACAGAAGTAGTATCCGTATTTATACAATGCTGTTTTCCTATACCCTTAGGCGGGTTACACCTTTGTACACATACATAATAGGATTCTAACGGCATGAAGCTACTCACTTCTAGTTCCAAAACTGCTTAATATTTTCGACCCCAAGACGTGTTTTCCCACAAATTAGTCCAAGATAAGTTTGCAGGCAAGGGAATCCCAATTAACGATACACCCTTATTCCCATGCTGTGGCACATGGGTGCATACCCAACAGTTCGTCTTATGAGTTACTTGAGAAATTGTTTGTATTAAGGTCAGGTGTAAGTTCTCATCCCAAGTTGCCCACCCCAAATCCGAGAACCGCACCCCTGCAATCATTAGGATCTGGAAAACCGTAATTTTGTTGGTCCAATTGGAGCGGTGGTCCATATCCTCGCCGGGGCCTTCTTCACCCTTGAATTGTGGATCCAAGCTGCTTGCTTCTTAATCTTAATGGCGGTGTGTGTTGTCAGTAATACTTGGTATGGTCCCATCCACTTTCCTTCCATTTTTCCTGTACGGGTTGTCCTGAAAAAGTCTTTATATATATATAATCCCCGAGCTTAAAGGGGTGGATTGGTTGATCCAACCCTCTAGCCCTGGTCCCTAAAACAAATGTATGTACTTTATTTAATTGTTTCTGAAGTTCAGTTATATAAGCATATAAATATTCTGATCCTAACTGCGTTAGGTCCTCTCCACTAAATAGAAATTGCTATGGCCTTGCATATAAGATTTTGAAGGGACTCAAATTTCCTTGTATTCTAGGTTTAACTCTAATTCCAAGTAATGCTAAAGGGAGGGATTGAGGCCATGACAAATTAGCTTCTTATCCAATTTTAGCTATTTATTGCTTAATTAAATGGTTCATTTTTTCTACCTGTCCACTTGCCTGTGGTCTATAAGGAGTATGCAGTTGCCAATCTATCTTTAGAATCTTACTTATCTGTTCTACCACTTGTGCACAAGAATGTGAAACTCTATCAGAAGACATTGCTACTAGAATCCCAAAGCATGGTATTATTTCATTTAACAAGACTTGAACCACTTCTCTTGCTTTGTTTGTTCGACAGGGAAAGGCTTCAGGCCTTCCTGAAAACGTGTCAGTCAGAACCAGTAAATAATGATACCCCCCTTTTCTAGGGAGTTCTGAAAAATCAATTTGCCACTGTTGCCCCGAATAATTTCCTTTACCGATTATTCCAAATTTTATTCTATTCTTGGTATTGGGGTTCTTGTGTAAGCAAATGCTACATTGTTGAGTTACTTGTTTTATCATATCGTCCCACTAATGTCTGACTCAGGCTCTTATGCAGTGTGCCAGCTCCCCAGTGCGTTTTATTGTGTTCTGTAAGAACTATGGGCCATGTCAAACTAGAGGGTATTACTATGTGGTTATCTTTTAAATATACTCATCCATCTGGTTTCATTTTACCTTTCAAATCTTCAATTAATTTTAAGTCTTCTTTTGTATAATTTGGATATAGTTTGGATTTTACCGTCTGGTATCAAAGACAATGCCTTCACCTCAGTTATTTCAGCTGCCTGCTTAGCCTCTGCCAATCGATTTTCCAATTTCAAAATCGGTGTTCCCCTTTTGGTGTCCCTGACAATGCATGATAGCTACCTTTTCTGGTTGTTTTACAGCCTCTAACAATTCTAAAATTTCTTCAGCATACTTTGTGTTTTCACTGAGCAGTCAGCAATCCATGTTCTTTCCAAATTGCTCCATGAGCATGTACCACGCCGAATGTATATTTAGAATCTGTCCAAATATTTACCCTTTTTCCCGCTGCCAGTTCCAATGCTCTCGTGAGAGCAACTATCTCCGCCTTTTGAGCTGATGTTCCAGGGGGTAAAGGCTTAGACTCGATTACCTGCTGAGTAGTTGTTATAGCATATCCAGCTTTACGTTGTCTTTGCGTAACAAAACTGCTCCCATCCGTGAACCAAGTTTCTTCCGCATCTTCCATGGGCTCCTCCTTAAGGTCTGCTCGGCTGGAATACACAGTCTCTATAGTTTCTAAACAATCGTGAATCACAGGTTGTGCCGGAGCATCACTAAGAAAAGAGGCTAGATTCACAATATTAATTATCACAATTTCCACGTCGTCCTGTTCTACCAATATTGCTTGATATTTCAAAATCATCAATTCTTGTTTAAGTTGTTTAAAGACTTTTTGTGCTTCTCCAGTCCAGACTAACTTTGACTGGTTAATCTTTATCAATTCACATAGAGGCTTTACCAATAGTCCATCATTATAAATCCAAAGGCGACACCAACCTGTCATTCCTAAAAAGGTTTGTAGCTCCTTTACCATTTGAGGTTCTGGAGTCCGGCAAATGACTTCCTTATGTTCAGTTCCTAGTTCTCGTTGTCCTTCCGAAATGTCAAATCCCAGATAGGTCACACTTTGTTGAGCCAGCTGGACTTTCTGTCAAGAGACTTGAGATCCATTTAAACCCAGAAAATTAAGACGACTTATAGTCCATTGAATACAACTCCCTTTAGTCTCGGTAGCTATTAAGAGATCATCTACATATTGTAACAAAGCACCTTCAGTGTCCGGAGGTATCCATGTTTCGAGTTCCCTTGCTAATTGGTTTCCAAAAATAGTGGGGCTATTCTTGAATCCTTGAGGTAGTAATGTCCACGTAAGCTGCGTCTTTCTGCCTGAATCGGGATTTTCCCATTCAAAGGCAAATAGGTTTTGGCTTTCTGTGGCTAAGCCTAGGCAGAAGAAGGCGTCTTTTAAATCCAGTACGGTAAACCAGACTTGACTATTCTTTAATTTAGTCAGCAAAGTATAAGGGTTTGCCACTACTGGATGTATATCCTCAGTGATTTTATTTATGGCCCTCAAATCCTGAACTAGCCTATAGCTTTTTCATCTGCCTTTTTAACTGGCAATATGGGTGCATTGTATTCTGATTCGCATTCAAGCAATAATCCATACTGTAAAAATTTATCAATTATCTCTTTAATTCCTTTCCTATCTTCTATCCTCAAAGGATATTACTTAACCTTAACGGGTTTCTCTCCTGGCTTTAATTTAATAATTATTAAGGTCACATTTTTAGCTCTTCCAGGGACTTCGGTAGCCCAAACTCCTGGACATACTTGATCTGTGATCTCTAAAGGTGTTTCACTTTTAGGGTCACTTTGTATTAGTGCCAAGCTTAACACATTTATTAGTTGTTCTTCTCCTCTTCTTAATTCCATTTTCCCTTTTTCAAAGACAATTTCTGCTCCTACTTGCTCTAATAAATCTCTACCTAAGAGTGCCCACGAGGAGCTAGGCATAGATAAAAATCTGTGTATGCCCCATTGTTTCCCTAACTTGTACTTCAAAGGTTCACAAAAATAAGCCTTTTCGGTTACACCTTGTCCTGGTTTCAGTTAGAGTTAATTTTCTTCCTAGTAGCTGGTAGAATGCTATGTTTTGGCTTAGGATGAGAAGAGTGCTGATAACACCCCGATGTTTTAATTGTTGCAGAACAATGCTTATACCAAGCCAAGGACATCTCAGCTTCTTGCTCTGTCCTGCCAACAGGCAGGCTGGGGGTGCAGTAAGAGCTGGGAGGGGACAGACCCAGGACAGGTGACCCAAACTAGCCAAAGGGGTATTCCATAGCATCTGACGTCAGGCTAAACAATACATAGGGGTGGCTAGCCAGGGGGAGGGGGCCGGACTGCTCGGGGTTAGGCTGGGCATCGGTCAGCAATTGCATTGTGCATCACTTGTTTGTACACATTATTAGTAGTGGTACTATTATCATCATTGTATTATTATTATTATTATTATTATTATTATTATTATTATTATTATTATTATTATTATTATTATTTTGTCTTATTTAACTGTCTTTATCTCAACTCACGGGCTTCACTTTCCATTTCTCTCCCCCGTCCCAGAGAGGGAGGGGGAGGGGGAGCGAACAGCTGCGTGGTGTTTAGCTGCCGGCCGGGTTAAACCACGACACACCTTTTACCCTAACATAATAATTCTGTGAAGGCATTCATGCTTGATTTAGAACTGAATACGTTGCCCCATAGCAATAAGAAATTTCACTTCCATTCCTCCCCTAGCTTCATTATAACCAGTGGAGGATCCGCTAGGGTAGATTCCCCAGGTCCCCGTTATTCCTGTTGAAATCAGGGGTTGATTACCCTAGGAAAAGGCTAGTCAATTTGTCCTCCAAAGCCAGGTCCAAACCGTTTTGTTTTATTTATTTATTTATTTATTTATTTATTTTCATTACATCTCAGAGTTGGTCCAAAAATTCCATAGGCGTTTCTTTTAGACCTTGTTGGAAGCATATTCTCAATTCCCAGTTCATCCAGGTTTTAGTATTTACTTAACCGTTCATAATTTTCAGGATGATTCGGGTCTTAGTGGGGGTCGGTCAGGGGAATGCAATTGTCCACAGTTCCCTGAACGGTCCCATCAGCAATCCGAGCTCGCACATGAACTCAGGGTGTTTTAAGAGTTGACTGCTTTTCTGTTTCTGTGACAACTCTCTCGGACCGGACCTATCATGGTCCCTTTGCCCTAAAGGGCTAACACCCATGATTTTAAGATCTCTGCCTCGGGCAGAGGCAGAACTATTAACATTCCTACATCCTCTTTCCCTGCTCATTCAACTTCAAACACCTTTAACACTTTCAACAACCCTTTTAACACTTCCTTTATCTTTCTCCAGCCTGTACTTCTCTAATGCCAACATCAAAGGTTCAGTCAGGGGCCAACTTAATTCCGTACCTTTTCCCACCAAGATGCTGAAACATCAGTATACAACATTTCATCCTGTTCTGCTTCTCAAAAAACAACATTAACTCTAGCAAAATGTTAGAGTTTAAAGTTCCATTTAGGGGCCACTTTTCTCCACATTCCAGCTTATAAAGCCGCCACCACTGATTACGATATTTTATCAATGTTTTCCTGTTCACACTTCCACCGGCAGATCCTCCAATACCCTTCCAGTGACTTAAAACACATCCTGACACACTTTTCTTTAAAATTTCACTGCTTGTTTGCCCCCCCAGTTTCCAGTTTACACTTTCAGAATACACATGTTACTTACAAAAGCGTATCACAAAACGTATCACTCACAAAAATACGGGCACGCAATATCTTTCAGTAGCGATGTCACAAAACTACTATTACCAGCAATATTGCCAAAATCACAGTAACAATAGTCAGAGTCAAATTCCACATGCGATAAGTCAGAAAACCGAACTGTGTAACACCGTAACGATATCTTTCTTATAACAATGCCACGAACCTACTATTACCACCAGGAAAATAGCCAAAATCGCAGTAACAATAACCAGAGTTAAATACCATACTCCATGAGTCAGAAAACCGAAATAGACAACACAATTCCAGACGGACCTTAAAGCGAGCTCCTTCCTTAAGGTCCCCAAACATGTACTTATGGTGCTAACCACAAAGTATATACCAAACACTGCCTCGCAGAAGATCACCTTCTGACTTACAGACAGTTCCAGATGACCGGTCTACCAGAAAACCAAATCAGAATAAAGAATATACTCACTTACAATGATGGGGTCCTTGTCTGCCTCCGCAGTGATCCGGTGAGTCGAGGAGTCCCTCCGGGAAATCCCGGGGGTACCCTAGGGAGTCCTGTTCCCAGCGGGTCCTGCGGTCCGGCAGAGAGGTTGTCCCATCTGGGTCGCCAAATTGATTCAAAGATCGAAGCCGAAATTCCTTTAAGTGGTATATTCTTTATTGCAGCGCTGGATGCACGGGGGATCTCTCCACCTATCGTGCATACCCAAAGCAGAAAGCAGTCTTGAATTTATACAATCAATCTATCAATATTCTACAAGCACCTATACATATGCATTACCTATCCCCGCCTTCCCTCGCTTCTCATGCTAATTAGCCTTTTGGCACCTTGCGCCTGCGCAGAGCCTTCCAAGAATTGTGGGCAGGGGTCTTTGGGATGTGGGCAGGGGTCTTTGGGAGGAAGACCCCGAGTCTTCCTCACAGTGTACTTTTCACCTTTGGTCAGGAATCTGCTGAATTGGCATGTTTCTTAATTGCAAGAGCTGGTTGTTGCTAATTCTCCCGTTTGTTGTATCTTTATAATGAATTCCAATGTCCAGTTTCGAGAGTTATAGTCCTTACATTCGTTTCTCTGTCCGCCTGCCGCTTCCTTATCATGAGTTCCAGTGTCTTGTTTCGAGATATACAGTCCTTGTCTGGGGATTGTCCTTGCCTCCCCAATACCTCCTTAATCAATCCCCCCTTTTCTTTTCCCAGGCAAATTCTTTTGCATCAGATACTTTCATTATTTACAGTAACACAACAAAGCAGGCATCTAAACAACATGCACACAAATATTCCGAACACTACTAATACGATTAGAGCAATGAATACTTGTTTCAACCATTGGAAATTGGGCAACCAGGAGGTTCACTTATTCCATAGTTCACTAAAACTCCATGAAAGATCATCTTTACTGATCTCATGGAGGATCCTTGTCTGCTTCCATATTTCTTCCAGGTCGGTAGAGATCCTTCCACTCTGATCTACATACATACAACAACTTGTGTTTATTACTGTACAGACTCCCCCTTGAGTGGCCAGTAACAAGTCTAGGGCCATCTGATTTTGTAATACTACCTGTGATAAACTAGATCTCTCTTCTTGTTGAGCCTTTATAGCATCCAGAATTTTGTTTTCGAACTTCTCTATAATTGCAGAAATATTAACTATTGCCTTTTCCAATTCACTCACTCCTAACCATGGGATAAACCATCGCACAAAACTATGAAAAGGGGTGTGTCTCTCTACCAATGGATTGTTAATTTTTCATCTGATTCTCCGGATATGATTTCTCAAGTAACCTCGAGGCACTACATCATGTACTGTCATATTGGGGACTACCGCTCCAAGAGTGCAAGTTCCCTTCCAATTCTCAGGCAAGACCTTACGGGCTGTATCATTGCATAGCCAATAGCACCCTTTTCCTTCTGGAACCGTCCAGCTGGTTGAATTTGCCCAGCCGCTAGTCGTACTAATATCAATTGTTCAATTACAAGATGTCTGATTTCCCACAGAAGTAGTATCTGTATTTATACAATGCTGTTTTCCTATACCCTTAGGCGGGTTACACCTTTGTACACATACATAATAGGATTCTAACGGCATGAAGCTACTCACTTCTAGTTCCAAAACTGCTTAATATTTTCGACCCCAAGACGTGTTTTCCCACAAATTAGTCCAAGATAACTTTGCAGGCAAGGGAATCCCAATTAACGATACACCCTTATTCCCATGCTGTGGCAGATGGGTGCATACCCAACAGTTCGTCTTATGAGTTACTTGAGAAATTGTTTGTATTAAGGTCAGGTGTAAGTTCTCATCCCAAGTTGCCCACCCCAAATCCGAGAACCGCACCCCTGCAATCATTAGGATCTGGAAAACCGTAATTTTGTTGGTCCAATTGGAGCGGTGGTCCATATCCTCGCCGGGGCCTTCTTCACCCTTGAATTGTGGATCCAAGCTGCTTGCTTCTTAATCTTAATGGCGGTGTGTGTTGTCAGTAATACTTGGTATGGTCCCATCCACTTTCCTTCCATTTTTCCTGTACGGGTTGTCCTGAAAAAGTCTTTATATATATATAATCCCCGAGCTTAAAGGGGTGGATTGGTTGATCCAACCCTCTAGCCCTGGTCCCTAAAACAAATGTATGTACTTTATTTAATTGTTTCTGAAGTTCAGTTATATAAGCATATAAATATTCTGATCCTAACTGCGTTAGGTCCTCTCCACTAAATAGAAATTGCTATGGCCTTGCATATAAGATTTTGAAGGGACTCAAATTTCCTTGTATTCTAGGTTTAACTCTAATTCCAAGTAATGCTAAAGGGAGGGATTGAGGCCATGACAAATTAGCTTCTTATCCAATTTTAGCTATTTATTGTTTAATTAAATGGTTCATTTTTTCTACCTGTCCACTTGCCTGTGGTCTATAAGGAGTATGCAGTTGCCAATCTATCTTTAGAATCTTACTTATCTGTTCTACCTCTTGTGCACAAAAATGTGAAACTCTATCAGAAGACATTGCTACTAGAATCCCAAAGCATGGTATTATTTCATTTAACAAGACTTGAACCACTTCTCTTGCTTTGTTTGTTCGACAGGGAAAGGCTTCAGGCCTTCCTGAAAATGTGTCAGTCAGAACCAGTAAATAATGATACCCCCCTTTTCTAGGGAGTTCTGAAAAATCAATTTGCCACTGTTGCCCCGAATAATTTCCTTTACCGATTATTCCAAATTTTATTCTATTCTTGGTATTGGGGTTCTTGTGTAAGCAAATGCTACATTGTTGAGTTACTTGTTTTATCATATCGTCCCACTAATGTCTGACTCAGGCTCTTATGCAGTGTGCCAGCTCCCCAGTGCGTTTTATTGTGTTCTGTAAGAACTATGGGCCATGTCAAACTAGAGGGTATTACTATGTGGTTATCTTTTAAATATACTCATCCATCTGGTTTCATTTTACCTTTCAAATCTTCAATTAATTTTAAGTCTTCTTTTGTATAATTTGGATATAGTTTGGATTTTACCGTCTGGTATCAAAGACAATGCCTTCACCTCAGTTATTTCAGCTGCCTGCTTAGCCTCTGCCAATCGATTTTCCAATTTCAAAATCGGTGTTCCCCTTTTGGTGTCCCTGACAATGCATGATAGCTACCTTTTCTGGTTGTTTTACAGCCTCTAACAATTCTAAAATTTCTTCAGCATACTTTGTGTTTTCACTGAGCAGTCAGCAATCCATGTTCTTTCCAAATTGCTCCATGACCATGTACCACGCCGAATGTATATTTAGAATCTGTCCAAATATTTACCCTTTTTCCCGCTGCCAGTTCCAATGCTCTCGTGAGAGCAACTATCTCCGCCTTTTGAGCTCATGTTCCAGGGGGTAAAGGCTTAGACTCGATTACCTGCTGAGTAGTTGTTATAGCATATCCAGCTTTACGTTGTCTTTGCGTAACAAAACTGCTCCCATCCGTGAACCAAGTTTCTTCCGCATCTTCCATGGGCTCCTCCTTAAGGTCTGCTCGGCTGGAATACACAGTCTCTATAGTTTCTAAACAATCGTGAATCACAGGTTGTGCCGGAGCATCACTAAGAAAAGAGGCTAGATTCACAATATTAATTATCACAATTTCCACGTCGTCCTGTTCTACCAATATTGCTTGATATTTCAAAATCATCAATTCTTGTTTAAGTTGTTTAAAGACTTTTTGTGCTTCTCCAGTCCAGACTAACTTTGACTGGTTAATCTTTATCAATTCACATAGAGGCTTTACCAATAGTCCATCATTATAAATCCAAAGGCGACACCAACCTGTCATTCCTAAAAAGGTTTGTAGCTCCTTTACCATTTGAGGTTCTGGAGTCCGGCAAATGACTTCCTTATGTTCAGTTCCTAGTTCTCGTTGTCCTTCCGAAATGTCAAATCCCAGATAGGTCACACTTTGTTGAGCCAGCTGGACTTTCTGTCAAGAGACTTGAGATCCATTTAAACCCAGAAAATTAAGACGACTTATAGTCCATTGAATACAACTCCCTTTAGTCTCGGTAGCTATTAAGAGATCATCTACATATTGTAACAAAGCACCTTCAGTGTCCGGAGGTATCCATGTTTCGAGTTCCCTTGCTAATTGGTTTCCAAAAATAGTGGGGCTATTCTTGAATCCTTGAGGTAGTAATGTCCACGTAAGCTGCGTCTTTCTGCCTGAATCGGGATTTTCCCATTCAAAGGCAAATAGGTTTTGGCTTTCTGTGGCTAAGCCTAGGCAGAAGAAGGCGTCTTTTAAATCCAGTACGGTAAACCAGACTTGACTATTCTTTAATTTAGTCAGCAAAGTATAAGGGTTTGCCACTACTGGATGTATATCCTCAGTGATTTTATTTATGGCCCTCAAATCCTGAACTAGCCTATAGCTTTTTCATCTGCCTTTTTAATTGGCAATATGGGTGCATTGTATTCTGATTCGCATTCAAGCAATAATCCATACTGTAAACATTTATCAATTATCTCTTTAATTCCTTTCCTATCTTCTATCCTCAAAGGATATTACTTAACCTTAACGGGTTTCTCTCCTGGCTTTAATTTAATAATTATTAAGGTCACATTTTTAGCTCTTCCAGGGACTTCGGTAGCCCAAACTCCTGGACATACTTGATCTGTGATCTCTAAAGGTGTTTCACTTTTAGGGTCACTTTGTATTAGTGCCAAGCTTAACACATTTATTAGTTGTTCTTCTCCTCTTCTTAATTCCATTTTCCCTTTTTCAAAGACAATTTCTGCTCCTACTTGCTCTAATAAATCTCTACCTAAGAGTGCCCACGAGGAGCTAGGCATAGATAAAAATCTGTGTATGCCCCATTGTTTCCCTAACTTGTACTTCAAAGGTTCACAAAAATAAGCCTTTTCGGTTACACCTTGTCCTGGTTTCAGTTAGAGGTAATTTTCTTCCTAGTAGCTGGTAGAATGCTATGTTTTGGCTTAGGATGAGAAGAGTGCTGATAACACCCCGATGTTTTAATTGTTGCAGAACAATGCTTATACCAAGCCAAGGACATCTCAGCTTCTTGCTCTGTCCTGCCAACAGGCAGGCTGGGGGTGCAGTAAGAGCTGGGAGGGG
Organism: Netta rufina; assembly: GCF_964035555.1. Classification (NCBI taxonomy): domain Eukaryota; kingdom Metazoa; phylum Chordata; class Aves; order Anseriformes; family Anatidae; genus Netta; species Netta rufina. Next base: position 32,527,632 of record NC_140131.1, on the reverse strand, counting down.
ACACACCCAGGACAGGTGACCCAAACTAGCCAAAGGGGTATTCCATAGCATCTGACGTCAGGCTAAACAATACATAGGGGTGGCTAGCCAGGGGGAGGGGGCCGGACTGCTCGGGGTTAGGCTGGGCATCGGTCAGCAATTGCATTGTGCATCACTTGTTTGTACACATTATTAGTAGTGGTACTATTATCATCATTGTATTATTATTATTATTATTATTATTATTATTATTATTATTATTATTATTATTATTATTATTATTATTATTATTATTATTTTGTCTTATTTAACTGTCTTTATCTCAACTCACGGGCTTCACTTTCCATTTCTCTCCCCCGTCCCAGAGAGGGAGGGGGAGGGGGAGCGAACAGCTGCGTGGTGTTTAGCTGCCGGCCGGGTTAAACCACGACACACCTTTTACCCTAACATAATAATTCTGTGAAGGCATTCATGCTTGATTTAGAACTGAATACGTTGCCCCATAGCAATAAGAAATTTCACTTCCATTCCTCCCCTAGCTTCATTATAACCAGTGGAGGATCCGCTAGGGTAGATTCCCCAGGTCCCCGTTATTCCTGTTGAGATCAGGGGTTGATTACCCTAGGAAAAGGCTAGTCAATTTGTCCTCCAAAGCCAGGTCCAAACCGTTTTGTTTTATTTATTTATTTATTTATTTATTTATTTATTTATTTTCATTACATCTCAGAGTTGGTCCAAAAATTCCATAGGCGTTTCTTTTAGACCTTGTTGGAAGCATATTCTCAATTCCCAGTTCATCCAGGTTTTAGTATTTACTTAACCGTTCATAATTTTCAGGATGATTCGGGTCTTAGTGGGGGTCGGTCAGGGGAATGCAATTGTCCACAGTTCCATGAACGGTCCCATCAGCAATCCGAGCTCGCACATGAACTCAGGGTGTTTTAAGAGTTGACTGCTTTTCTGTTTCTGTGACAACTCTCTCGGACCGATCATGGTCCCTTTGCCCTAAAGGGCTAACACCCATGATTTTAAGATCTCTGCCTCGGGCAGAGGCAGAACTATTAACATTCCTACATCCTCTTTCCCTGCTCATTCAACTTCAAACACCTTTAACACTTTCAACAACCCTTTTAACACTTCCTTTATCTTTCTCCAGCCTGTACTTCTCTAATGCCAACATCAAAGGTTCAGTCAGGGGTCAACTTAATTCCGTACCTTTTCCCACCAAGATGCTGAAACATCAGTATACAACATTTCATCCTGTTCTGCTTCTCAAAAAACAACATTAACTCTAGCAAAATATTAGAGTTTAAAGTTCCATTTAGGGGCCACTTTTCTCCACATTCCAGCTTATAAAGCCGCCACCACTGATTACGATATTTTATCAATGTTTTCCTGTTCACACTTCCACCGGCAGATCCTCCAATACCCTTCCAGTGACTTAAAACACATCCTGACACACTTTTCTTTAAAATTTCACTGCTTGTTTGCCCCCCCAGTTTCCAGTTTACACTTTCAGAATACACATGTTACTTACAAAAGCGTATCACAAAACGTATCACTCACAAAAATACGGGCACGCAATATCTTTCAGTAGCGATGTCACAAAACTACTATTACCAGCAATATTGCCAAAATCACAGTAACAATAGTCAGAGTCAAATTCCACATGCGATAAGTCAGAAAACCGAACTGTGTAACACCGTAACGATATCTTTCTTATAACAATGCCACGAACCTACTATTACCACCAGGAAAATAGCCAAAATCGCAGTAACAATAACCAGAGTTAAATACCATACTCCATGAGTCAGAAAACCGAAATAGACAACACAATTCCAGACGGACCTTAAAGCGAGCTCCTTCCTTAAGGTCCCCAAACATGTACTTATGGTGCTAACCACAAAGTATATACCAAACACTGCCTCGCAGAAGATCACCTTCTGACTTACAGACAGTTCCAGATGACCGGTCTACCAGAAAACCAAATCAGAATAAAGAATATACTCACTTACAATGATGGGGTCCTTGTCTGCCTCCGCAGTGATCCGGTGAGTCGAGGAGTCCCTCCGGGAAATCCCGGGGGTACCCTAGGGAGTCCTGTTCCCAGCGGGTCCTGCGGTCCGGCAGGGAGGTTGTCCCATCTGGGTCGCCAAATTGATTCAAAGATCGAAGCCGAAATTCCTTTAAGTGGTATATTCTTTATTGCAGCGCTGGATGCACGGGGGATCTCTCCACCTATCGTGCATACCCAAAGCAGAAAGCAGTCTTGAATTTATACAATCAATCTATCAATATTCTACAAGCACCTATACATATGCATTACCTATCCCCGCCTTCCCTCGCTTCTCATGCTAATTAGCCTTTTGGCACCTTGCGCCTGCGCAGAGCCTTCCAAGAATTGTGGGCAGGGGTCTTTGGGATGTGGGCAGGGGTCTTTGGGAGGAAGACCCCGAGTCTTCCTCACAGTGTACTTTTCACCTTTGGTCAGGAATCTGCTGAATTGGCATGTTTCTTAATTGCAAGAGCTGGTTGTTGCTAATTCTCCCGTTTGTTGTATCTTTATAATGAATTCCAATGTCCAGTTTCGAGAGTTATAGTCCTTACATTCGTTTCTCTGTCCGCCTGCCGCTTCCTTATCATGAGTTCCAGTGTCTTGTTTCGAGATATACAGTCCTTGTCTGGGGATTGTCCTTGCCTCCCCAATACCTCCTTAATCAATCCCCCCTTTTCTTTTCCCAGGCAAATTCTTTTGCATCAGATACTTTCATTATTTACAGTAACACAACAAAGCAGGCATCTAAACAACATGCACACAAATATTCCGAACACTACTAATACGATTAGAGCAATGAATACTTGTTTCAACCATTGGAAATTGGGCAACCAGGAGGTTCACTTATTCCATAGTTCACTAAAACTCCATGAAAGATCATCTTTACTGATCTCATGGAGGATCCTTGTCTGCTTCCATATTTCTTCCAGGTCGGTAGAGATCCTTCCACTCTGATCTACATACATACAACAACTTGTGTTTATTACTGTACAGACTCCCCCTTGAGTGGCCAGTAACAAGTCTAGGGCCATCTGATTTTGTAATACTACCTGTGATAAACTAGATCTCTCTTCTTGTTGAGCCTTTATAGCATCCAGAATTTTGTTTTCGAACTTCTCTATAATTGCAGAAATATTAACTATTGCCTTTTCCAATTCACTCACTCCTAACCATGGGATAAACCATCGCACAAAACTATGAAAAGGGGTGTGTCTCTCTACCAATGGATTGTTAATTTTTCATCTGATTCTCCGGATATGATTTCTCAAGTAACCTCGAGGCACTACATCATGTACTGTCATATTGGGGACTACCGCTCCAAGAGTGCAAGTTCCCTTCCAATTCTCAGGCAAGACCTTACGGGCTGTATCATTGCATAGCCAATAGCACCCTTTTCCTTCTGGAACCGTCCAGCTGGTTGAATTTGCCCAGCCGCTAGTCGTACTAATATCAATTGTTCAATTACAAGATGTCTGATTTCCCACAGAAGTAGTATCCGTATTTATACAATGCTGTTTTCCTATACCCTTAGGCGGGTTACACCTTTGTACACATACATAATAGGATTCTAACGGCATGAAGCTACTCACTTCTAGTTCCAAAACTGCTTAATATTTTCGACCCCAAGACGTGTTTTCCCACAAATTAGTCCAAGATAAGTTTGCAGGCAAGGGAATCCCAATTAACTATACACCCTTATTCCCATGCTGTGGCAGATGGGTGCATACCCAACAGTTCGTCTTATGAGTTACTTGAGAAATTGTTTGTATTAAGGTCAGGTGTAAGTTCTCATCCCAAGTTGCCCACCCCAAATCCGAGAACCGCACCCCTGCAATCATTAGGATCTGGAAAACCGTAATTTTGTTGGTCCAATTGGAGTGGTGGTCCATATCCTCGCCGGGGCCTTCTTCACCCTTGAATTGTGGATCCAAGCTGCTTGCTTCTTAATCTTAATGGCGGTGTGTGTTGTCAGTAATACTTGGTATGGTCCCATCCACTTTCCTTCCATTTTTCCTGTACGGGTTGTCCTGAAAAAGTCTTTATATATATATAATCCCCGAGCTTAAAGGGGTGGATTGGTTGATCCAACCCTCTAGCCCTGGTCCCTAAAACAAATGTATGTACTTTATTTAATTGTTTCTGAAGTTCAGTTATATAAGCATATAAATATTCTGATCCTAACTGCGTTAGGTCCTCTCCACTAAATAGAAATTGCTATGGCCTTGCATATAAGATTTTGAAGGGACTCAAATTTCCTTGTATTCTAGGTTTAACTCTAATTCCAAGTAATGCTAAAGGGAGGGATTGAGGCCATGACAAATTAGCTTCTTATCCAATTTTAGCTATTTATTGTTTAATTAAATGGTTCATTTTTTCTACCTGTCCACTTGCCTGTGGTCTATAAGGAGTATGCAGTTGCCAATCTATCTTTAGAATCTTACTTATCTGTTCTACCACTTGTGCACAAAAATGTGAAACTCTATCAGAAGACATTGCTACTAGAATCCCAAAGCATGGTATTATTTCATTTAACAAGACTTGAACCACTTCTCTTGCTTTGTTTGTTCGACAGGGAAAGGCTTCAGGCCTTCCTGAAAATGTGTCAGTCAGAACCAGTAAATAATGATACCCCCCTTTTCTAGGGAGTTCTGAAAAATCAATTTGCCACTGTTGCCCCGAATAATTTCCTTTACCGATTATTCCAAATTTTATTCTATTCTTGGTATTGGGGTTCTTGTGTAAGCAAATGCTACATTGTTGAGTTACTTGTTTTATCATATCGTCCCACTAATGTCTGACTCAGGCTCTTATGCAGTGTGCCAGCTCCCCAGTGCGTTTTATTGTGTTCTGTAAGAACTATGGGCCATGTCAAACTAGAGGGTATTACTATGTGGTTATCTTTTAAATATACTCATCCATCTGGTTTCATTTTACCTTTCAAATCTTCAATTAATTTTAAGTCTTCTTTTGTATAATTTGGATATAGTTTGGATTTTACCGTCTGGTATCAAAGACAATGCCTTCACCTCAGTTATTTCAGCTGCCTGCTTAGCCTCTGCCAATCGATTTTCCAATTTCAAAATCGGTGTTCCCCTTTTGGTGTCCCTGACAATGCATGATAGCTACCTTTTCTGGTTGTTTTACAGCCTCTAACAATTCTAAAATTTCTTCAGCATACTTTGTGTTTTCACTGAGCGGTCAGCAATCCATGTTCTTTCCAAATTGCTCCATGAGCATGTACCACGCCGAATGTATATTTAGAATCTGTCCAAATATTTACCCTTTTTCCCGCTGCCAGTTCCAATGCTCTCGTGAGAGCAACTATCTCCGCCTTTTGAGCTGATGTTCCAGGGGGTAAAGGCTTAGACTCGATTACCTGCTGAGTAGTTGTTATAGCATATCCAGCTTTACGTTGTCTTTGCGTAACAAAACTGCTCCCATCCGTGAACCAAGTTTCTTCCGCATCTTCCATGGGCTCCTCCTTAAGGTCTGCTCGGCTGGAATACACAGTCTCTATAGTTTCTAAACAATCGTGAATCACAGGTTGTGCCGGAGCATCACTAAGAAAAGAGGCTAGATTCACAATATTAATTATCACAATTTCCACGTCGTCCTGTTCTACCAATATTGCTTGATATTTCAAAATCATCAATTCTTGTTTAAGTTGTTTAAAGACTTTTTGTGCTTCTCCAGTCCAGACTAACTTTGACTGGTTAATCTTTATCAATTCACATAGAGGCTTTACCAATAGTCCATCATTATAAATCCAAAGGCGACACCAACCTGTCATTCCTAAAAAGGTTTGTAGCTCCTTTACCATTTGAGGTTCTGGAGTCCGGCAAATGACTTCCTTATGTTCAGTTCCTAGTTCTCGTTGTCCTTCCGAAATGTCAAATCCCAGATAGGTCACACTTTGTTGAGCCAGCTGGACTTTCTGTCAAGAGACTTGAGATCCATTTAAACCCAGAAAATTAAGACGACTTATAGTCCATTGAATACAACTCCCTTTAGTCTCGGTAGCTATTAAGAGATCATCTACATATTGTAACAAAGCACCTTCAGTGTCCGGAGGTATCCATGTTTCGAGTTCCCTTGCTAATTGGTTTCCAAAAATAGTGGGGCTATTCTTGAATCCTTGAGGTAGTAATGTCCACGTAAGCTGCGTCTTTCTGCCTGAATCGGGATTTTCCCATTCAAAGGCAAATAGGTTTTGGCTTTCTGTGGCTAAGCCTAGGCAGAAGAAGGCGTCTTTTAAATCCAGTACGGTAAACCAGACTTGACTATTCTTTAATTTAGTCAGCAAAGTATAAGGGTTTGCCACTACTGGATGTATATCCTCAGTGATTTTATTTATGGCCCTCAAATCCTGAACTAGCCTACAGCTTTTTCATCTGCCTTTTTAATTGGCAATATGGGTGCATTGTATTCTGATTCGCATTCAAGCAATAATCCATACTGTAAACATTTATCAATTATCTCTTTAATTCCTTTCCTATCTTCTATCCTCAAAGGATATTACTTAACCTTAACGGGTTTCTCTCCTGGCTTTAATTTAATAATTATTAAGGTCACATTTTTAGCTCTTCCAGGGACTTCGGTAGCCCAAACTCCTGGACATACTTGATCTGTGATCTCTAAAGGTATTTCACTTTTAGGGTCACTTTGTATTAGTGCCAAGCTTAACACATTTATTAGTTGTTCTTCTCCTCTTCTTAATTCCATTTTCCCTTTTTCAAAGACAATTTCTGCTCCTACTTGCTCTAATAAATCTCTACCTAAGAGTGCCCACGAGGAGCTAGGCATAGATAAAAATCTGTGTATGCCCCATTGTTTCCCTAACTTGTACTTCAAAGGTTCACAAAAATAAGCCTTTTCGGTTACACCTTGTCCTGGTTTCAGTTAGAACAGAGGTAATTTTCTTCCTAGTAGCTGGTAGAATGCTATGTTTTGGCTTAGGATGAGAAGAGTGCTGATAACACCCCGATGTTTTAATTGTTGCAGAACAATGCTTATACCAAGCCAAGGACATCTCAGCTTCTTGCTCTGTCCTGCCAACAGGCAGGCTGGGGGTGCAGTAAGAGCTGGGAGGGAACAGACCCAGGACAGGTGACCCAAACTAGCCAAAGGGGTATTCCATAGCATCTGACGTCAGGCTAAACAATACATAGGGGTGGCTAGCCAGGGGGAGGGGGCCGGACTGCTCGGGGTTAGGCTGGGCATCGGTCAGCAATTGCATTGTGCATCACTTGTTTGTACACATTATTAGTAGTGGTACTGTTATCATCATTGTATTATTATTATTATTATTATTATTATTATTATTATTATTATTATTATTATTATTATTATTATTATTATTATTTTGTCTTATTTAACTGTCTTTATCTCAACTCACGGGCTTCACTTTCCATTTCTCTCCCCCGTCCCAGAGAGGGAGGGGGAGGGGGAGCGAACAGCTGCGTGGTGTTTAGCTGCCGGCCGGGTTAAACCACGACACACCTTTTACCCTAACATAAGAATTCTGTGAAGGCATTCATGCTTGATTTAGAACTGAATACGTTGCCCCATAGCAATAAGAAATTTCACTTCCATTCCTCCCCTAGCTTCATTATAACCAGTGGAGGATCCGCTAGGGTAGATTCCCCAGGTCCCCGTTATTCCTGTTGAAATCAGGGGTTGATTACCCTAGGAAAAGGCTAGTCAATTTGTCCTCCAAAGCCAGGTCCAAACCGTTTTGTTTTATTTATTTATTTATTTATTTATTTATTTTCATTACATCTCAGAGTTGGTCCAAAAATTCCATAGGCGTTTCTTTTAGACCTTGTTGGAAGCATATTCTCAATTCCCAGTTCATCCAGGTTTTAGTATTTACTTAACCGTTCATAATTTTCAGGATGATTCGGGTCTTAGTGGGGGTCGGTCAGGGGAATGCAATTGTCCACAGTTCCATGAACGGTCCCATCAGCAATCCGAGCTCGCACATGAACTCAGGGTGTTTTAAGAGTTGACTGCTTTTCTGTTTCTGTGACAACTCTCTCGGACCGATCATGGTCCCTTTGCCCTAAAGGGCTAACACCCATGATTTTAAGATCTCTGCCTCGGGCAGAGGCAGAACTATTAACATTCCTACATCCTCTTTCCCTGCTCATTCAACTTCAAACACCTTTAACACTTTCAACAACCCTTTTAACGCTTCCTTTATCTTTCTCCAGCCTGTACTTCTCTAATGCCAACATCAAAGGTTCAGTCAGGGGCCAACTTAATTCCGTACCTTTTCCCACCAAGATGCTGAAACATCAGTATACAACATTTCATCCTGTTCTGCTTCTCAAAAAACAACATTAACTCTAGCAAAATATTAGAGTTTAAAGTTCCATTTAGGGGCCACTTTTCTCCACATTCCAGCTTATAAAGCCGCCACCACTGATTACGATATTTTATCAATGTTTTCCTGTTCACACTTCCACCGGCAGATCCTCCAATACCCTTCCAGTGACTTAAAACACATCCTGACACACTTTTCTTTAAAATTTCACTGCTTGTTTGCCCCCCCAGTTTCCAGTTTACACTTTCAGAATACACATGTTACTTACAAAAGCGTATCACAAAACGTATCACTCACAAAAATACGGGCACGCAATATCTTTCAGTAGCGATGCCACAAAACTACTATTACCAGCAATATTGCCAAAATCACAGTAACAATAGTCAGAGTCAAATTCCACATGCGATAAGTCAGAAAACCGAACTGTGTAACACCGTAACGATATCTTTCTTATAACAATGCCACGAACCTACTATTACCACCAGGAAAATAGCCAAAATCGCAGTAACAATAACCAGAGTTAAATACCATACTCCATGAGTCAGAAAACCGAAATAGACAACACAATTCCAGACGGACCTTAAAGCGAGCTCCTTCCTTAAGGTCCCCAAACATGTACTTATGGTGCTAACCACAAAGTATATACCAAACACTGCCTCGCAGAAGATCACCTTCTGACTTACAGACAGTTCCAGATGACCGGTCTACCAGAAAACCAAACCAGAATAAAGAATATACTCACTTACAATGATGGGGTCCTTGTCTGCCTCCGCAGTGATCCGGTGAGTCGAGGAGTCCCTCCGGGAAATCCCGGGGGTACCCTAGGGAGTCCTGTTCCCAGCGGGTCCTGCGGTCCGGCAGAGAGGTTGTCCCATCTGGGTCGCCAAATTGATTCAAAGATCGAAGCCGAAATTCCTTTAAGTGGTATATTCTTTATTGCAGCGCTGGATGCACGGGGGATCTCTCCACCTATCGTGCATACCCAAAGCAGAAAGCAGTCTTGAATTTATACAATCAATCTATCAATATTCTACAAGCACCTATACATATGCATTACCTATCCCCGCCTTCCCTCGCTTCTCATGCTAATTAGCCTTTTGGCACCTTGCGCCTGCGCAGAGCCTTCCAAGAATTGTGGGCAGGGGTCTTTGGGATGTGGGCAGGGGTCTTTGGGAGGAAGACCCCGAGTCTTCCTCACAGTGTACTTTTCACCTTTGGTCAGGAATCTGCTGAATTGGCATGTTTCTTAATTGCAAGAGCTGGTTGTTGCTAATTCTCCCGTTTGTTGTATCTTTATAATGAATTCCAATGTCCAGTTTCGAGAGTTATAGTCCTTACATCCGTTTCTCTGTCCTCCTGCCGCTTCCTTATCATGAGTTCCAGTGTCTTGTTTCGAGATATACAGTCCTTGTCTGGGGATTGTCCTTGCCTCCCCAATACCTCCTTAATCAATCCCCCCTTTCCTTTTCCCAGGCAAATTCTTTTGCATCAGATACTTTCATTATTTACAGTAACACAACAAAGCAGGCATCTAAACAACATGCACACAAATATTCCTAACACTACTAATACGATTAGAGCAATGAATACTTGTTTCAACCATTGGAAATTGGGCAACCAGGAGGTTAACTTATTCCATAGTTCACTAAAACTCCATGAAAGATCATCTTTACTGATCTCATGGAGGATCCTTGTCTGCTTCCATATTTCTTCCAGGTCGGTAGAGATCCTTCCACTCTGATCTACATACATACAACAACTTGTGTTTATTACTGTACAGACTCCCCCTTGAGTGGCCAGTAACAAGTCTAGGGCCATCTGATTTTGTAATACTACCTGTGATAAACTAGATCTCTCTTCTTGTTGAGCCTTTATAGCATCCAGAATTTTGTTTTCGAACTTCTCTATAATTGCAGAAATATTAACTATTGCCTTTTCCAATTCACTCACTCCTAACCATGGGATAAACCATCGCACAAAACTATGAAAAGGGGTGTGTCTCTCTACCAATGGATTGTTAATTTTTCATCTGATTCTCCGGATATGATTTCTCAAGTAACCTCGAGGCACTACATCATGTACTGTCATATTGGGGACTACCGCTCCAAGAGTGCAAGTTCCCTTCCAATTCTCAGGCAAGACCTTACGGGCTGTATCATTGCATAGCCAATAGCACCCTTTTCCTTCTGGAACCGTCCAGCTGGTTGAATTTGCCCAGCCGCTAGTCGTACTAATATCAATTGTTCAATTACAAGATGTCTGATTTCCCACAGAAGTAGTATCCGTATTTATACAATGCTGTTTTCCTATACCCTTAGGCGGGTTACACCTTTGTACACATACATAATAGGATTCTAACGGCATGAAGCTACTCACTTCTAGTTCCAAAACTGCTTAATATTTTCGACCCCAAGACGTGTTTTCCCACAAATTAGTCCAAGATAAGTTTGCAGGCAAGGGAATCCCAATTAACGATACACCCTTATTCCCATGCTGTGGCAGATGGGTGCATACCCAACAGTTCGTCTTATGAGTTACTTGAGAAATTGTTTGTATTAAGGTCAGGTGTAAGTTCTCATCCCAAGTTGCCCACCCCAAATCCGAGAACCGCACCCCTGCAATCATTAGGATCTGGAAAACCGTAATTTTGTTGGTCCAATTGGAGTGGTGGTCCATATCCTCGCCGGGGCCTTCTTCACCCTTGAATTGTGGATCCAAGCTGCTTGCTTCTTAATCTTAATGGCGGTGTGTGTTGTCAGTAATACTTGGTATGGTCCCATCCACTTTCCTTCCATTTTTCCTGTACGGGTTGTCCTGAAAAAGTCTTTATATATATATAATCCCCGAGCTTAAAGGGGTGGATTGGTTGATCCAACCCTCTAGCCCTGGTCCCTAAAACAAATTTATGTACTTTATTTAATTGTTTCTGAAGTTCAGTTATATAAGCATATAAATATTCTGATCCTAACTGCGTTAGGTCCTCTCCACTAAATAGAAATTGCTATGGCCTTGCATATAAGATTTTGAAGGGACTCAAATTTCCTTTTATTCTAGGTTTAACTCTAATTCCAAGTAATGCTAAAGGGAGGGATTGAGGCCATGACAAATTAGCTTCTTATCCAATTTTAGCTATTTATTGTTTAATTAAATGGTTCATTTTTTCTACCTGTCCACTTGCCTGTGGTCTATAAGGAGTATGCAGTTGCCAATCTATCTTTAGAATCTTACTTATCTGTTCTACCACTTGTGCACAAAAATGTGAAACTCTATCAGAAGACATTGCTACTAGAATCCCAAAGCATGGTATTATTTCATTTAACAAGACTTGAACCACTTCTCTTGCTTTGTTTGTTCGACAGGGAAAGGCTTCAGGCCTTCCTGAAAATGTGTCAGTCAGAACCAGTAAATAATGATACCCCCCTTTTCTAGGGAGTTCTGAAAAATCAATTTGCCACTGTTGCCCTGAATAATTTCCTTTACCGATTATTCCAAATTTTATTCTATTCTTGGTATTGGGGTTCTTGTGTAAGCAAATGCTACATTGTTGAGTTACTTGTTTTATCATATCGTCCCACTAATGTCTGACTCAGGCTCTTATGCAGTGTGCCAGCTCCCCAGTGCGTTTTATTGTGTTCTGTAAGAACTATGGGCCATGTCAAACTAGAGGGTATTACTATGTGGTTATCTTTTAAATATACTCATCCATCTGGTTTCATTTTACCTTTCAAATCTTCAATTAATTTTAAGTCTTCTTTTGTATAATTTGGATATAGTTTGGATTTTACCGTCTGGTATCAAAGACAATGCCTTCACCTCAGTTATTTCAGCTGCCTGCTTAGCCTCTGCCAATCGATTTTCCAATTTCAAAATCGGTGTTCCCCTTTTGGTGTCCCTGACAATGCATGATAGCTACCTTTTCTGGTTGTTTTACAGCCTCTAACAATTCTAAAATTTCTTCAGCATACTTTGTGTTTTCACTGAGCGGTCAGCAATCCATGTTCTTTCCAAATTGCTCCATGAGCATGTACCACGCCGAATGTATATTTAGAATCTGTCCAAATATTTACCCTTTTTCCCGCTGCCAGTTCCAATGCTCTCGTGAGAGCAACTATCTCCGCCTTTTGAGCTGATGTTCCAGGGGGTAAAGGCTTAGACTCGATTACCTGCTGAGTAGTTGTTATAGCATATCCAGCTTTACGTTGTCTTTGCGTAACAAAACTGCTCCCATCCGTGAACCAAGTTTCTTCCGCATCTTCCATGGGCTCCTCCTTAAGGTCTGCTCGGCTGGAATACACAGTCTCTATAGTTTCTAAACAATCGTGAATCACAGGTTGTGCCGGAGCATCACTAAGAAAAGAGGCTAGATTCACAATATTAATTATCACAATTTCCACGTCGTCCTGTTCTACCAATATTGCTTGATATTTCAAAATCATCAATTCTTGTTTAAGTTGTTTAAAGACTTTTTGTGCTTCTCCAGTCCAGACTAACTTTGACTGGTTAATCTTTATCAATTCACATAGAGGCTTTACCAATAGTCCATCATTATAAATCCAAAGGCGACACCAACCTGTCATTCCTAAAAAGGTTTGTAGCTCCTTTACCATTTGAGGTTCTGGAGTCCGGCAAATGACTTCCTTATGTTCAGTTCCTAGTTCTCGTTGTCCTTCCGAAATGTCAAATCCCAGATAGGTCACACTTTGTTGAGCCAGCTGGACTTTCTGTCAAGAGACTTGAGATCCATTTAAACCCAGAAAATTAAGACGACTTATAGTCCATTGAATACAACTCCCTTTAGTCTCGGTAGCTATTAAGAGATCATCTACATATTGTAACAAAGCACCTTCAGTGTCCGGAGGTATCCATGTTTCGAGTTCCCTTGCTAATTGGTTTCCAAAAATAGTGGGGCTATTCTTGAATCCTTGAGGTAGTAATGTCCACGTAAGCTGCGTCTTTCTGCCTGAATCGGGATTTTCCCATTCAAAGGCAAATAGGTTTTGGCTTTCTGTGGCTAAGCCTAGGCAGAAGAAGGCGTCTTTTAAATCCAGTACGGTAAACCAGACTTGACTATTCTTTAATTTAGTCAGCAAAGTATAAGGGTTTGCCACTACTGGATGTATATCCTCCGTGATTTTATTTATGGCCCTCAAATCCTGAACTAGCCTATAGCTTTTTCATCTGCCTTTTTAATTGGCAATATGGGTGCATTGTATTCTGATTCGCATTCAAGCAATAATCCATACTGTAAACATTTATCAATTATCTCTTTAATTCCTTTCCTATCTTCTATCCTCAAAGGATATTACTTAACCTTAACGGGTTTCTCTCCTGGCTTTAATTTAATAATTATTAAGGTCACATTTTTAGCTCTTCCAGGGACTTCGGTAGCCCAAACTCCTGGACATACTTGATCTGTGATCTCTAAAGGTGTTTCACTTTTAGGGTCACTTTGTATTAGTGCCAAGCTTAACACATTTATTAGTTGTTCTTCTCCTCTTCTTAATTCCATTTTCCCTTTTTCAAAGACAATTTCTGCTCCTACTTGCTCTAATAAATCTCTACCTAAGAGTGCCCACGAGGAGCTAGGCATAGATAAAAATCTGTGTATGCCCCATTGTTTCCCTAACTTGTACTTCAAAGGTTCACAAAAATAAGCCTTTTCGGTTACACCTTGTCCTGGTTTCAGTTAGAGGTAATTTTCTTCCTAGTAGCTGGTAGAATGCTATGTTTTGGCTTAGGATGAGAAGAGTGCTGATAACACCCCGATGTTTTAATTGTTGCAGAACAATGCTTATACCAAGCCAAGGACATCTCAGCTTCTTGCTCTGTCCTGCCAACAGGCAGGCTGGGGGTGCAGTAAGAGCTGGGAGGGGACACACCCAGGACAGGTGACCCAAACTAGCCAAAGGGGTATTCCATAGCATCTGACGTCAGGCTAAACAATACATAGGGGTGGCTAGCCAGGGGGAGGGGGCCGGACTGCTCGGGGTTAGGCTGGGCATCGGTCAGCAATTGCATTGTGCATCACTTGTTTGTACACATTATTAGTAGTGGTACTATTATCATCATTGTATTATTATTATTATTATTATTATTATTATTATTATTATTATTATTATTATTTTGTCTTATTTAACTGTCTTTATCTCAACTCACGGGCTTCACTTTCCATTTCTCTCCCCCGTCCCAGAGAGGGAGGGGGAGGGGGAGCGAACAGCTGCGTGGTGTTTAGCTGCCGGCCGGGTTAAACCACGACACACCTTTTACCCTAACATAAGAATTCTGTGAAGGCATTCATGCTTGATTTAGAACTGAATACGTTGCCCCATAGCAATAAGAAATTTCACTTCCATTCCTCCCCTAGCTTCATTATAACCAGTGGAGGATCCGCTAGGGTAGATTCCCCAGGTCCCCGTTATTCCTGTTGAAATCAGGGGTTGATTACCCTAGGAAAAGGCTAGTCAATTTGTCCTCCAAAGCCAGGTCCAAACCGTTTTGTTTTATTTATTTATTTATTTATTTATTTATTTATTTTCATTACATCTCAGAGTTGGTCCAAAAATTCCATAGGCGTTTCTTTTAGACCTTGTTGGAAGCATATTCTCAATTCCCAGTTCATCCAGGTTTTAGTATTTACTTAACCGTTCATAATTTTCAGGATGATTCGGGTCTTAGTGGGGGTCGGTCAGGGGAATGCAATTGTCCACAGTTCCATGAACGGTCCCATCAGCAATCCGAGCTCGCACATGAACTCAGGGTGTTTTAAGAGTTGACTGCTTTTCTGTTTCTGTGACAACTCTCTCGGACCGATCATGGTCCCTTTGCCCTAAAGGGCTAACACCCATGATTTTAAGATCTCTGCCTCGGGCAGAGGCAGAACTATTAACATTCCTACATCCTCTTTCCCTGCTCATTCAACTTCAAACACCTTTAACACTTTCAACAACCCTTTTAACACTTCCTTTATCTTTCTCCAGCCTGTACTTCTCTAATGCCAACATCAAAGGTTCAGTCAGGGGCCAACTTAATTCCGTACCTTTTCCCACCAAGATGCTGAAACATCAGTATACAACATTTCATCCTGTTCTGCTTCTCAAAAAACAACATTAACTCTAGCAAAATATTAGAGTTTAAAGTTCCATTTAGGGGCCACTTTTCTCCACATTCCAGCTTATAAAGCCGCCACCACTGATTACGATATTTTATCAATGTTTTCCTGTTCACACTTCCACCGGCAGATCCTCCAATACCCTTCCAGTGACTTAAAACACATCCTGACACACTTTTCTTTAAAATTTCACTGCTTGTTTGCCCCCCCAGTTTCCAGTTTACACTTTCAGAATACACATGTTACTTACAAAAGCGTATCACAAAACGTATCACTCACAAAAATACGGGCACGCAATATCTTTCAGTAGCGATGCCACAAAACTACAATTACCAGCAATATTGCCAAAATCACAGTAACAATAGTCAGAGTCAAATTCCACATGCGATAAGTCAGAAAACCGAACTGTGTAACACCGTAACGATATCTTTCTTATAACAATGCCACGAACCTACTATTACCACCAGGAAAATAGCCAAAATCGCAGTAACAATAACCAGAGTTAAATACCATACTCCATGAGTCAGAAAACCAAAATAGACAACACAATTCCAGACGGACCTTAAAGCGAGCTCCTTCCTTAAGGTCCCCAAACATGTACTTATGGTGCTAACCACAAAGTATATACCAAACACTGCCTCGCAGAAGATCACCTTCTGACTTACAGACAGTTCCAGATGACCGGTCTACCAGAAAACCAAACCAGAATAAAGAATATACTCACTTACAATGATGGGGTCCTTGTCTGCCTCCGCAGTGATCCGGTGAGTCGAGGAGTCCCTCCGGGAAATCCCGGGGGTACCCTAGGGAGTCCTGTTCCCAGCGGGTCCTGCGGTCCGGCAGAGAGGTTGTCCCATCTGGGTCGCCAAATTGATTCAAAGATCGAAGCCGAAATTCCTTTAAGTGGTATATTCTTTATTGCAGCGCTGGATGCACGGGGGATCTCTCCACCTATCGTGCATACCCAAAGCAGAAAGCAGTCTTGAATTTATACAATCAATCTATCAATATTCTACAAGCACCTATACATATGCATTACCTATCCCCGCCTTCCCTCGCTTCTCATGCTAATTAGCCTTTTGGCACCTTGCGCCTGCGCAGAGCCTTCCAAGAATTGTGGGCAGGGGTCTTTGGGATGTGGGCAGGGGTCTTTGGGAGGAAGACCCCGAGTCTTCCTCACAGTGTACTTTTCACCTTTGGTCAGGAATCTGCTGAATTGGCATGTTTCTTAATTGCAAGAGCTGGTTGTTGCTAATTCTCCCGTTTGTTGTATCTTTATAATGAATTCCAATGTCCAGTTTCGAGAGTTATAGTCCTTACATCCGTTTCTCTGTCCGCCTGCCGCTTCCTTATCATGAGTTCCAGTGTCTTGTTTCGAGATATACAGTCCTTGTCTGGGGATTGTCCTTGCCTCCCCAATACCTCCTTAATCAATCCCCCCTTTCCTTTTCCCAGGCAAATTCTTTTGCATCAGATACTTTCATTATTTACAGTAACACAACAAAGCAGGCATCTAAACAACATGCACACAAATATTCCTAACACTACTAATACGATTAGAGCAATGAATACTTGTTTCAACCATTGGAAATTGGGCAACCAGGAGGTTCACTTATTCCATAGTTCACTAAAACTCCATGAAAGATCATCTTTACTGATCTCATGGAGGATCCTTGTCTGCTTCCATATTTCTTCCAGGTCGGTAGAGATCCTTCCACTCTGATCTACATACATACAACAACTTGTGTTTATTACTGTACAGACTCCCCCTTGAGTGGCCAGTAACAAGTCTAGGGCCATCTGATTTTGTAATACTACCTGTGATAAACTAGATCTCTCTTCTTGTTGAGCCTTTATAGCATCCAGAATTTTGTTTTCGAACTTCTCTATAATTGCAGAAATATTAACTATTGCCTTTTCCAATTCACTCACTCCTAACCATGGGATAAACCATCGCACAAAACTATGAAAAGGGGTGTGTCTCTCTACCAATGGATTGTTAATTTTTCATCTGATTCTCCGGATATGATTTCTCAAGTAACCTCGAGGCACTACATCATGTACTGTCATATTGGGGACTACCGCTCCAAGAGTGCAAGTTCCCTTCCAATTCTCAGGCAAGACCTTACGGGCTGTATCATTGCATAGCCAATAGCACCCTTTTCCTTCTGGAACCGTCCAGCTGGTTGAATTTGCCCAGCCGCTAGTCGTACTAATATCAATTGTTCAATTACAAGATGTCTGATTTCCCACAGAAGTAGTATCCGTATTTATACAATGCTGTTTTCCTATACCCTTAGGCGGGTTACACCTTTGTACACATACATAATAGGATTCTAACGGCATGAAGCTACTCACTTCTAGTTCCAAAACTGCTTAATATTTTCGACCCCAAGACGTGTTTTCCCACAAATTAGTCCAAGATAAGTTTGCAGGCAAGGGAATCCCAATTAACGATACACCCTTATTCCCATGCTGTGGCAGATGGGTGCATACCCAACAGTTCGTCTTATGAGTTACTTGAGAAATTGTTTGTATTAAGGTCAGGTGTAAGTTCTCATCCCAAGTTGCCCACCCCAAATCCGAGAACCGCACCCCTGCAATCATTAGGATCTGGAAAACCGTAATTTTGTTGGTCCAATTGGAGTGGTGGTCCATATCCTCGCCGGGGCCTTCTTCACCCTTGAATTGTGGATCCAAGCTGCTTGCTTCTTAATCTTAATGGCGGTGTGTGTTGTCAGTAATACTTGGTATGGTCCCATCCACTTTCCTTCCATTTTTCCTGTACGGGTTGTCCTGAAAAAGTCTTTATATATATATAATCCCCGAGCTTAAAGGGGTGGATTGGTTGATCCAACCCTCTAGCCCTGGTCCCTAAAACAAATGTATGTACTTTATTTAATTGTTTCTGAAGTTCAGTTATATAAGCATATAAATATTCTGATCCTAACTGCGTTAGGTCCTCTCCACTAAATAGAAATTGCTATGGCCTTGCATATAAGATTTTGAAGGGACTCAAATTTCCTTTTATTCTAGGTTTAACTCTAATTCCAAGTAATGCTAAAGGGAGGGATTGAGGCCATGACAAATTAGCTTCTTATCCAATTTTAGCTATTTATTGTTTAATTAAATGGTTCATTTTTTCTACCTGTCCACTTGCCTGTGGTCTATAAGGAGTATGCAGTTGCCAATCTATCTTTAGAATCTTACTTATCTGTTCTACCACTTGTGCACAAAAATGTGAAACTCTATCAGAAGACATTGCTACTAGAATCCCAAAGCATGGTATTATTTCATTTAACAAGACTTGAACCACTTCTCTTGCTTTGTTTGTTCGACAGGGAAAGGCTTCAGGCCTTCCTGAAAATGTGTCAGTCAGAACCAGTAAATAATGATACCCCCCTTTTCTAGGGAGTTCTGAAAAATCAATTTGCCACTGTTGCCCTGAATAATTTCCTTTACCGATTATTCCAAATTTTATTCTATTCTTGGTATTGGGGTTCTTGTGTAAGCAAATGCTACATTGTTGAGTTACTTGTTTTATCATATCGTCCCACTAATGTCTGACTCAGGCTCTTATGCAGTGTGCCAGCTCCCCAGTGCGTTTTATTGTGTTCTGTAAGAACTATGGGCCATGTCAAACTAGAGGGTATTACTATGTGGTTATCTTTTAAATATACTCATCCATCTGGTTTCATTTTACCTTTCAAATCTTCAATTAATTTTAAGTCTTCTTTTGTATAATTTGGATATAGTTTGGATTTTACCGTCTGGTATCAAAGACAATGCCTTCACCTCAGTTATTTCAGCTGCCTGCTTAGCCTCTGCCAATCGATTTTCCAATTTCAAAATCGGTGTTCCCCTTTTGGTGTCCCTGACAATGCATGATAGCTACCTTTTCTGGTTGTTTTACAGCCTCTAACAATTCTAAAATTTCTTCAGCATACTTTGTGTTTTCACTGAGCGGTCAGCAATCCATGTTCTTTCCAAATTGCTCCATGAGCATGTACCACGCCGAATGTATATTTAGAATCTGTCCAAATATTTACCCTTTTTCCCGCTGCCAGTTCCAATGCTCTCGTGAGAGCAACTATCTCCGCCTTTTGAGCTGATGTTCCAGGGGGTAAAGGCTTAGACTCGATTACCTGCTGAGTAGTTGTTATAGCATATCCAGCTTTACGTTGTCTTTGCGTAACAAAACTGCTCCCATCCGTGAACCAAGTTTCTTCCGCATCTTCCATGGGCTCCTCCTTAAGGTCTGCTCGGCTGGAATACACAGTCTCTATAGTTTCTAAACAATCGTGAATCACAGGTTGTGCCGGAGCATCACTAAGAAAAGAGGCTAGATTCACAATATTAATTATCACAATTTCCACGTCGTCCTGTTCTACCAATATTGCTTGATATTTCAAAATCATCAATTCTTGTTTAAGTTGTTTAAAGACTTTTTGTGCTTCTCCAGTCCAGACTAACTTTGACTGGTTAATCTTTATCAATTCACATAGAGGCTTTACCAATAGTCCATCATTATAAATCCAAAGGCGACACCAACCTGTCATTCCTAAAAAGGTTTGTAGCTCCTTTACCATTTGAGGTTCTGGAGTCCGGCAAATGACTTCCTTATGTTCAGTTCCTAGTTCTCGTTGTCCTTCCGAAATGTCAAATCCCAGATAGGTCACACTTTGTTGAGCCAGCTGGACTTTCTGTCAAGAGACTTGAGATCCATTTAAACCCAGAAAATTAAGACGACTTATAGTCCATTGAATACAACTCCCTTTAGTCTCGGTAGCTATTAAGAGATCATCTACATATTGTAACAAAGCACCTTCAGTGTCCGGAGGTATCCATGTTTCGAGTTCCCTTGCTAATTGGTTTCCAAAAATAGTGGGGCTATTCTTGAATCCTTGAGGTAGTAATGTCCACGTAAGCTGCGTCTTTCTGCCTGAATCGGGATTTTCCCATTCAAAGGCAAATAGGTTTTGGCTTTCTGTGGCTAAGCCTAGGCAGAAGAAGGCGTCTTTTAAATCCAGTACGGTAAACCAGACTTGACTATTCTTTAATTTAGTCAGCAAAGTATAAGGGTTTGCCACTACTGGATGTATATCCTCCGTGATTTTATTTATGGCCCTCAAATCCTGAACTAGCCTATAGCTTTTTCATCTGCCTTTTTAATTGGCAATATGGGTGCATTGTATTCTGATTCGCATTCAAGCAATAATCCATACTGTAAACATTTATCAATTATCTCTTTAATTCCTTTCCTATCTTCTATCCTCAAAGGATATTACTTAACCTTAACGGGTTTCTCTCCTGGCTTTAATTTAATAATTATTAAGGTCACATTTTTAGCTCTTCCAGGGACTTCGGTAGCCCAAACTCCTGGACATACTTGATCTGTGATCTCTAAAGGTGTTTCACTTTTAGGGTCACTTTGTATTAGTGCCAAGCTTAACACATTTATTAGTTGTTCTTCTCCTCTTCTTAATTCCATTTTCCCTTTTTCAAAGACAATTTCTGCTCCTACTTGCTCTAATAAATCTCTACCTAAGAGTGCCCACGAGGAGCTAGGCATAGATAAAAATCTGTGTATGCCCCATTGTTTCCCTAACTTGTACTTCAAAGGTTCACAAAAATAAGCCTTTTCGGTTACACCTTGTCCTGGTTTCAGTTAGAGGTAATTTTCTTCCTAGTAGCTGGTAGAATGCTATGTTTTGGCTTAGGATGAGAAGAGTGCTGATAACACCCCGATGTTTTAATTGTTGCAGAACAATGCTTATACCAAGCCAAGGACATCTCAGCTTCTTGCTCTGTCCTGCCAACAGGCAGGCTGGGGGTGCAGTAAGAGCTGGGAGGGGACACACCCAGGACAGGTGACCCAAACTAGCCAAAGGGGTATTCCATAGCATCTGACGTCAGGCTAAACAATACATAGGGGTGGCTAGCCAGGGGGAGGGGGCCGGACTGCTCGGGGTTAGGCTGGGCATCGGTCAGCAATTGCATTGTGCATCACTTGTTTGTACACATTATTAGTAGTGGTACTATTATCATCATTGTATTATTATTATTATTATTATTATTATTATTATTATTATTATTATTATTATTATTATTATTATTATTATTATTTTGTCTTATTTAACTGTCTTTATCTCAACTCACGGGCTTCACTTTCCATTTCTCTCCCCCGTCCCAGAGAGGGAGGGGGAGGGGGAGCGAACAGCTGCGTGGTGTTTAGCTGCCGGCCGGGTTAAACCACGACACACCTTTTACCCTAACATAATAATTCTGTGAAGGCATTCATGCTTGATTTAGAACTGAATACGTTGCCCCATAGCAATAAGAAATTTCACTTCCATTCCTCCCCTAGCTTCATTATAACCAGTGGAGGATCCGCTAGGGTAGATTCCCCAGGTCCCCGTTATTCCTGTTGAAATCAGGGGTTGATTACCCTAGGAAAAGGCTAGTCAATTTGTCCTCCAAAGCCAGGTCCAAACCGTTTTGTTTTATTTATTTATTTATTTATTTATTTATTTTCATTACATCTCAGAGTTGGTCCAAAAATTCCATAGGCGTTTCTTTTAGACCTTGTTGGAAGCATATTCTCAATTCCCAGTTCATCCAGGTTTTAGTATTTACTTAACCGTTCATAATTTTCAGGATGATTCGGGTCTTAGTGGGGGTCGGTCAGGGGAATGCAATTGTCCACAGTTCCATGAACGGTC
The DNA here is from genome assembly GCF_964035555.1 of Netta rufina. Taxonomy (NCBI): domain Eukaryota; kingdom Metazoa; phylum Chordata; class Aves; order Anseriformes; family Anatidae; genus Netta; species Netta rufina. Next base: position 32,505,442 of record NC_140131.1, on the reverse strand, counting down.
CCATCAGCAATCCGAGCTCGCACATGAACTCAGGGTGTTTTAAGAGTTGACTGCTTTTCTGTTTCTGTGACAACTCTCTCGGACCGATCATGGTCCCTTTGCCCTAAAGGGCTAACACCCATGATTTTAAGATCTCTGCCTCGGGCAGAGGCAGAACTATTAACATTCCTACATCCTCTTTCCCTGCTCATTCAACTTCAAACACCTTTAACACTTTCAACAACCCTTTTAACACTTCCTTTATCTTTCTCCAGCCTGTACTTCTCTAATGCCAACATCAAAGGTTCAGTCAGGGGCCAACTTAATTCCGTACCTTTTCCCACCAAGATGCTGAAACATCAGTATACAACATTTCATCCTGTTCTGCTTCTCAAAAAACAACATTAACTCTAGCAAAATATTAGAGTTTAAAGTTCCATTTAGGGGCCACTTTTCTCCACATTCCAGCTTATAAAGCCGCCACCACTGATTACGATATTTTATCAATGTTTTCCTGTTCACACTTCCACCGGCAGATCCTCCAATACCCTTCCAGTGACTTAAAACACATCCTGACACACTTTTCTTTAAAATTTCACTGCTTGTTTGCCCCCCCAGTTTCCAGTTTACACTTTCAGAATACACATGTTACTTACAAAAGCGTATCACAAAACGTATCACTCACAAAAATACGGGCACGCAATATCTTTCAGTAGCGATGTCACAAAACTACTATTACCAGCAATATTGCCAAAATCACAGTAACAATAGTCAGAGTCAAATTCCACATGCGATAAGTCAGAAAACCGAACTGTGTAACACCGTAACGATATCTTTCTTATAACAATGCCACGAACCTACTATTACCACCAGGAAAATAGCCAAAATCGCAGTAACAATAACCAGAGTTAAATACCATACTCCATGAGTCAGAAAACCGAAATAGACAACACAATTCCAGACGGACCTTAAAGCGAGCACCTTCCTTAAGGTCCCCAAACATGTACTTATGGTGCTAACCACAAAGTATATACCAAACACTGCCTCGCAGAAGATCACCTTCTGACTTACAGACAGTTCCAGATGACCGGTCTACCAGAAAACCAAATCAGAATAAAGAATATACTCACTTACAATGAGGGGGTCCTTGTCTGCCTCCGCAGTGATCCGGTGAGTCGAGGAGTCCCTCCGGGAAATCCCGGGGGTACCCTAGGGAGTCCTGTTCCCAGCGGGTCCTGCGGTCCGGCAGAGAGGTTGTCCCATCTGGGTCGCCAAATTGATTCAAAGATCGAAGCCGAAATTCCTTTAAGTGGTATATTCTTTATTGCAGCGCTGGATGCACGGGGGATCTCTCCACCTATCGTGCATACCCAAAGCAGAAAGCAGTCTTGAATTTATACAATCAATCTATCAATATTCTACAAGCACCTATACATATGCATTACCTATCCCCGCCTTCCCTCGCTTCTCATGCTAATTAGCCTTTTGGCACCTTGCGCCTGCGCAGAGCCTTCCAAGAATTGTGGGCAGGGGTCTTTGGGATGTGGGCAGGGGTCTTTGGGAGGAAGACCCCGAGTCTTCCTCACAGTGTACTTTTCACCTTTGGTCAGGAATCTGCTGAATTGGCATGTTTCTTAATTGCAAGAGCTGGTTGTTGCTAATTCTCCCGTTTGTTGTATCTTTATAATGAATTCCAATGTCCAGTTTCGAGAGTTATAGTCCTTACATCCGTTTCTCTGTCCGCCTGCCGCTTCCTTATCATGAGTTCCAGTGTCTTGTTTCGAGATATACAGTCCTTGTCTGGGGATTGTCCTTGCCTCCCCAATACCTCCTTAATCAATCCCCCCTTTCCTTTTCCCAGGCAAATTCTTTTGCATCAGATACTTTCATTATTTACAGTAACACAACAAAGCAGGCATCTAAACAACATGCACACAAATATTCCTAACACTACTAATACGATTAGAGCAATGAATACTTGTTTCAACCATTGGAAATTGGGCAACCAGGAGGTTCACTTATTCCATAGTTCACTAAAACTCCATGAAAGATCATCTTTACTGATCTCATGGAGGATCCTTGTCTGCTTCCATATTTCTTCCAGGTCGGTAGAGATCCTTCCACTCTGATCTACATACATACAACAACTTGTGTTTATTACTGTACAGACTCCCCCTTGAGTGGCCAGTAACAAGTCTAGGGCCATCTGATTTTGTAATACTACCTGTGATAAACTAGATCTCTCTTCTTGTTGAGCCTTTATAGCATCCAGAATTTTGTTTTCGAACTTCTCTATAATTGCAGAAATATTAACTATTGCCTTTTCCAATTCACTCACTCCTAACCATGGGATAAACCATCGCACAAAACTATGAAAAGGGGTGTGTCTCTCTACCAATGGATTGTTAATTTTTCATCTGATTCTCCGGATATGATTTCTCAAGTAACCTCGAGGCACTACATCATGTACTGTCATATTGGGGACTACCGCTCCAAGAGTGCAAGTTCCCTTCCAATTCTCAGGCAAGACCTTACGGGCTGTATCATTGCATAGCCAATAGCACCCTTTTCCTTCTGGAACCGTCCAGCTGGTTGAATTTGCCCAGCCGCTAGTCGTACTAATATCAATTGTTCAATTACAAGATGTCTGATTTCCCACAGAAGTAGTATCCGTATTTATACAATGCTGTTTTCCTATACCCTTAGGCGGGTTACACCTTTGTACACATACATAATAGGATTCTAACGGCATGAAGCTACTCACTTCTAGTTCCAAAACTGCTTAATATTTTCGACCCCAAGACGTGTTTTCCCACAAATTAGTCCAAGATATGTTTGCAGGCAAGGGAATCCCAATTAACGATACACCCTTATTCCCATGCTGTGGCAGATGGGTGCATACCCAACAGTTCGTCTTATGAGTTACTTGAGAAATTGTTTGTATTAAGGTCAGGTGTAAGTTCTCATCCCAAGTTGCCCACCCCAAATCCGAGAACCGCACCCCTGCAATCATTAGGATCTGGAAAACCGTAATTTTGTTGGTCCAATTGGAGTGGTGGTCCATATCCTCGCCGGGGCCTTCTTCACCCTTGAATTGTGGATCCAAGCTGCTTGCTTCTTAATCTTAATGGCGGTGTGTGTTGTCAGTAATACTTGGTATGGTCCCATCCACTTTCCTTCCATTTTTCCTGTACGGGTTGTCCTGAAAAAGTCTTTATATATATATAATCCCCGAGCTTAAAGGGGTGGATTGGTTGATCCAACCCTCTAGCCCTGGTCCCTAAAACAAATTTATGTACTTTATTTAATTGTTTCTGAAGTTCAGTTATATAAGCATATAAATATTCTGATCCTAACTGCGTTAGGTCCTCTCCACTAAATAGAAATTGCTATGGCCTTGCATATAAGATTTTGAAGGGACTCAAATTTCCTTTTATTCTAGGTTTAACTCTAATTCCAAGTAATGCTAAAGGGAGGGATTGAGGCCAGGACAAATTAGCTTCTTATCCAATTTTAGCTATTTATTGTTTAATTAAATGGTTCATTTTTTCTACCTGTCCACTTGCCTGTGGTCTATAAGGAGTATGCAGTTGCCAATCTATCTTTAGAATCTTACTTATCTGTTCTACCACTTGTGCACAAGAATGTGAAACTCTATCAGAAGACATTGCTACTAGAATCCCAAAGCATGGTATTATTTCATTTAACAAGACTTGAACCACTTCTCTTGCTTTGTTTGTTCGACAGGGAAAGGCTTCAGGCCTTCCTGAAAACGTGTCAGTCAGAACCAGTAAATAATGATACCCCCCTTTTCTAGGGAGTTCTGAAAAATCAATTTGCCACTGTTGCCCCGAATAATTTCCTTTACCGATTATTCCAAATTTTATTCTATTCTTGGTATTGGGGTTATTGTGTAAGCAAATGCTACATTGTTGAGTTACTTGTTTTATCATATCATCCCACTAATGTCTGACTCAGGCTCTTATGCAGTGTGCCAGCTCCCCAGTGCGTTTTATTGTGTTCTGTAAGAACTATGGGCCATGTCAAACTAGAGGGTATTACTATGTGGTTATCTTTTAAATATACTCATCCATCTGGTTTCATTTTACCTTTCAAATCTTCAATTAATTTTAAGTCTTCTTTTGTATAATTTGGATATAGTTTGGATTTTACCGTCTGGTATCAAAGACAATGCCTTCACCTCAGTTATTTCAGCTGCCTGCTTAGCCTCTGCCAATCGATTTTCCAATTTCAAAATCGGTGTTCCCCTTTTGGTGTCCCTGACAATGCATGATAGCTACCTTTTCTGGTTGTTTTACAGCCTCTAACAATTCTAAAATTTCTTCAGCATACTTTGTGTTTTCACTGAGCGGTCAGCAATCCATGTTCTTTCCAAATTGCTCCATGAGCATGTACCACGCCGAATGTATATTTAGAATCTGTCCAAATAGTTACCCTTTTTCCCGCTGCCAGTTCCAATGCTCTCGTGAGAGCAACTATCTCCGCCTTTTGAGCTCATGTTCCAGGGGGTAAAGGCTTAGACTCGATTACCTGCTGAGTAGTTGTTATAGCATATCCAGCTTTACGTTGTCTTTGCGTAACAAAACTGCTCCCATCCGTGAACCAAGTTTCTTCCGCATCTTCCATGGGCTCCTCCTTAAGGTCTGGTCGGCTGGAATACACAGTCTCTATAGTTTCTAAACAATCGTGAATCACAGGTTGTGCCGGAGCATCACTAAGAAAAGAGGCTAGATTCACAATATTAATTATCACAATTTCCACGTCGTCCTGTTCTACCAATATTGCTTGATATTTCAAAATCATCAATTCTTGTTTAAGTTGTTTAAAGACTTTTTGTGCTTCTCCAGTCCAGACTAACTTTGACTGGTTAATCTTTATCAATTCACATAGAGGCTTTACCAATAGTCCATCATTATAAATCCAAAGGCGACACCAACCTGTCATTCCTAAAAAGGTTTGTAGCTCCTTTACCATTTGAGGTTCTGGAGTCCGGCAAATGACTTCCTTATGTTCAGTTCCTAGTTCTCGTTGTCCTTCCGAAATGTCAAATCCCAGATAGGTCACACTTTGTTGAGCCAGCTGGACTTTCTGTCAAGAGACTTGAGATCCATTTAAACCCAGAAAATTAAGACGACTTATAGTCCATTGAATACAACTCCCTTTAGTCTCGGTAGCTATTAAGAGATCATCTACATATTGTAACAAAGCACCTTCAGTGTCCGGAGGTATCCATGTTTCGAGTTCCCTTGCTAATTGGTTTCCAAAAATAGTGGGGCTATTCTTGAATCCTTGAGGTAGTAATGTCCACGTAAGCTGCGTCTTTCTGCCTGAATCGGGATTTTCCCATTCAAAGGCAAATAGGTTTTGGCTTTCTGTGGCTAAGCCTAGGCAGAAGAAGGCGTCTTTTAAATCCAGTACGGTAAACCAGACTTGACTATTCTTTAATTTAGTCAGCAAAGTATAAGGGTTTGCCACTACTGGATGTATATCCTCCGTGATTTTATTTATGGCCCTCAAATCCTGAACTAGCCTATAGCTTTTTCATCTGCCTTTTTAATTGGCAATATGGGTGCATTGTATTCTGATTCGCATTCAAGCAATAATCCATACTGTAAAAATTTATCAATTATCTCTTTAATTCCTTTCCTATCTTCTATCCTCAAAGGATACCTTAACGGGTTTCTCTCCTGGCTTTAATTTAATAATTATTAAGGTCACATTTTTAGCTCTTCCAGGGACTTCGGTAGCCCAAACTCCTGGACATACTTGATCTGTGATCTCTAAAGGTATTTCACTTTTAGGGTCACTTTGTATTAGTGCCAAGCTTAACACATTTATTAGTTGTTCTTCTCCTCTTCTTAATTCCATTTTCCCTTTTTCAAAGACAATTTCTGCTCCTACTTGCTCTAATAAATCTCTACCTAAGAGTGCCCACGAGGAGCTAGGCATAGATAAAAATCTGTGTATGCCCCATTGTTTCCCTAACTTGTACTTCAAAGGTTCACAAAAATAAGCCTTTTCGGTTACACCTTGTCCTGGTTTCAGTTAGAACAGAGTTAATTTTCTTCCTAGTAGCTGGTAGAATGCTATGTTTTGGCTTAGGATGAGAAGAGTGCTGATAACACCCCGATGTTTTAATTGTTGCAGAGCAATGCTTATACCAAGCCAAGGACATCTCAGCTTCTTGCTCTGTCCTGCCAACAGGCAGGCTGGGGGTGCAGTAAGAGCTGGGAGGGGACAGACCCAGGACAGGTGACCCAAACTAGCCAAAGGGGTATTCCATAGCATCTGACGTCAGGCTAAACAATACATAGGGGTGGCTAGCCAGGGGGAGGGGGCCGGACTGCTCGGGGTTAGGCTGGGCATCGGTCAGCAATTGCATTGTGCATCACTTGTTTGTACACATTATTAGTAGTGGTACTATTATCATCATTGTATTATTATTATTATTATTATTATTATTATTATTATTATTATTATTATTATTATTATTATTATTATTTTGTCTTATTTAACTGTCTTTATCTCAACTCACGGGCTTCACTTTCCATTTCTCTCCCCCGTCCCAGAGAGGGAGGGGGAGGGGGAGCGAACAGCTGCGTGGTGTTTAGCTGCCGGCCGGGTTAAACCACGACACACCTTTTACCCTAACATAAGAATTCTGTGAAGGCATTCATGCTTGATTTAGAACTGAATACGTTGCCCCATAGCAATAAGAAATTTCACTTCCATTCCTCCCCTAGCTTCATTATAACCAGTGGAGGATCCGCTAGGGTAGATTCCCCAGGTCCCCGTTATTCCTGTTGAAATCAGGGGTTGATTACCCTAGGAAAAGGCTAGTCAATTTGTCCTCCAAAGCCAGGTCCAAACCGTTTTGTTTTATTTATTTATTTATTTATTTATTTATTTATTTTCATTACATCTCAGAGTTGGTCCAAAAATTCCATAGGCGTTTCTTTTAGACCTTGTTGGAAGCATATTCTCAATTCCCAGTTCATCCAGGTTTTAGTATTTACTTAACCGTTCATAATTTTCAGGATGATTCGGGTCTTAGTGGGGGTCGGTCAGGGGAATGCAATTGTCCACAGTTCCCTGAACGGTCCCATCAGCAATCCGAGCTCGCACATGAACTCAGGGTGTTTTAAGAGTTGACTGCTTTTCTGTTTCTGTGACAACTCTCTCGGACCGATCATGGTCCCTTTGCCCTAAAGGGCTAACACCCATGATTTTAAGATCTCTGCCTCGGGCAGAGGCAGAACTATTAACATTCCTACATCCTCTTTCCCTGCTCATTCAACTTCAAACACCTCTAACACTTTCAACAACCCTTTTAACACTTCCTTTATCTTTCTCCAGCCTGTACTTCTCTAATGCCAACATCAAAGGTTCAGTCAGGGGCCAACTTAATTCCGTACCTTTTCCCACCAAGATGCTGAAACATCAGTATACAACATTTCATCCTGTTCTGCTTCTCAAAAAACAACATTAACTCTAGCAAAATATTAGAGTTTAAAGTTCCATTTAGGGGCCACTTTTCTCCACATTCCAGCTTATAAAGCCGCCACCACTGATTACGATATTTTATCAATGTTTTCCTGTTCACACTTCCACCGGCAGATCCTCCAATACCCTTCCAGTGACTTAAAACACATCCTGACACACTTTTCTTTAAAATTTCACTGCTTGTTTGCCCCCCCAGTTTCCAGTTTACACTTTCAGAATACACATGTTACTTACAAAAGCGTATCACAAAACGTATCACTCACAAAAATACGGGCACGCAATATCTTTCAGTAGCGATGCCACAAAACTACTATTACCAGCAATATTGCCAAAATCACAGTAACAATAGTCAGAGTCAAATTCCACATGCGATAAGTCAGAAAACCGAACTGTGTAACACCGTAACGATATCTTTCTTATAACAATGCCACGAACCTACTATTACCACCAGGAAAATAGCCAAAATCGCAGTAACAATAACCAGAGTTAAATACCATACTCCATGAGTCAGAAAACCGAAATAGACAACACAATTCCAGACGGACCTTAAAGCGAGCTCCTTCCTTAAGGTCCCCAAACATGTACTTATGGTGCTAACCACAAAGTATATACCAAACACTGCCTCGCAGAAGATCACCTTCTGACTTACAGACAGTTCCAGATGACCGGTCTACCAGAAAACCAAACCAGAATAAAGAATATACTCGCTTACAATGATGGGGTCCTTGTCTGCCTCCACAGTGATCCGGTGAGTCGAGGAGTCCCTCCGGGAAATCCCGGGGGTACCCTAGGGAGTCCTGTTCCCAGCAGGTCCTGCAGTCCGGCAGAGAGGTTGTCCCATCTGGGTCGCCAAATTGATTCAAAGATCGAAGCCGAAATTCCTTTAAGTGGTATATTCTTTATTGCAGCGCTGGATGCACGGGGGATCTCTCCACCTATCGTGCATACCCAAAGCAGAAAGCAGTCTTGAATTTATACAATCAATCTATCAATATTCTACAAGCACCTATACATATGCATTACCTATCCCCGCCTTCCCTCGCTTCTCATGCTAATTAGCCTTTTGGCACCTTGCGCCTGCGCAGAGCCTTCCAAGAATTGTGGGCAGGGGTCTTTGGGACGTGGGCAGGGGTCTTTGGGAGGAAGACCCCGAGTCTTCCTCACAGTGTACTTTTCACCTTTGGTCAGGAATCTGCTGAATTGGCATGTTTCTTAATTGCAAGAGCTGGTTGTTGCTAATTCTCCCGTTTGTTGTATCTTTATAATGAATTCCAATGTCCAGTTTCGAGAGTTATAGTCCTTACATTCGTTTCTCTGTCCGCCTGCCGCTTCCTTATCATGAGTTCCAGTGTCTTGTTTCGAGATATACAGTCCTTGTCTGGGGATTGTCCTTGCCTCCCCAATACCTCCTTAATCAATCCCCCCTTTTCTTTTCCCAGGCAAATTCTTTTGCATCAGATACTTTCATTATTTACAGTAACACAACAAAGCAGGCATCTAAACAACATGCACACAAATATTCCGAACACTACTAATACGATTAGAGCAATGAATACTTGTTTCAACCATTGGAAATTGGGCAACCAGGAGGTTCACTTATTCCATAGTTCACTAAAACTCCATGAAAGATCATCTTTACTGATCTCATGGAGGATCCTTGTCTGCTTCCATATTTCTTCCAGGTCGGTAGAGATCCTTCCACTCTGATCTACATACATACAACAACTTGTGTTTATTACTGTACAGACTCCCCCTTGAGTGGCCAGTAACAAGTCTAGGGCCATCCGATTTTGTAATACTACCTGTGATAAACTAGATCTCTCTTCTTGTTGAGCCTTTATAGCATCCAGAATTTTGTTTTCGAACTTCTCTATAATTGCAGAAATATTAACTATTGCCTTTTCCAATTCACTCACTCCTAACCATGGGATAAACCATCGCACAAAACTATGAAAAGGGGTGTGTCTCTCTACCAATGGATTGTTAATTTTTCATCTGATTCTCCGGATATGATTTCTCAAGTAACCTCGAGGCACTACATCATGTACTGTCATATTGGGGACTACCGCTCCAAGAGTGCAAGTTCCCTTCCAATTCTCAGGCAAGACCTTACGGGCTGTATCATTGCATAGCCAATAGCACCCTTTTCCTTCTGGAACCGTCCAGCTGGTTGAATTTGCCCAGCCGCTAGTCGTACTAATATCAATTGTTCAATTACAAGATGTCTGATTTCCCACAGAAGTAGTATCCGTATTTATACAATGCTGTTTTCCTATACCCTTAGGCGGGTTACACCTTTGTACACATACATAATAGGATTCTAACGGCACGAAGCTACTCACTTCTAGTTCCAAAACTGCTTAATATTTTCGACCCCAAGACGTGTTTTCCCACAAATTAGTCCAAGATAAGTTTGCAGGCAAGGGAATCCCAATTAACGATACACCCTTATTCCCATGCTGTGGCAGATGGGTGCATACCCAACAGTTCGTCTTATGAGTTACTTGAGAAATTGTTTGTATTAAGGTCAGGTGTAAGTTCTCATCCCAAGTTGCCCACCCCAAATCCGAGAACCGCACCCCTGCAATCATTAGGATCTGGAAAACCGTAATTTTGTTGGTCCAATTGGAGTGGTGGTCCATATCCTCGCCGGGGCCTTCTTCACCCGTGAATTGTGGATCCAAGCTGCTTGCTTCTTAATCTTAATGGCGGTGTGTGTTGTCAGTAATACTTGGTATGGTCCCATCCACTTTCCTTCCATTTTTCCTGCACGGGTTGTCCTGAAAAAGTCTTTATATATATATAATCCCCGAGCTTAAAGGGGTGGATTGGTTGATCCAACCCTCTAGCCCTGGTCCCTAAAACAAATGTATGTACTTTATTTAATTGTTTCTGAAGTTCAGTTATATAAGCATATAAATATTCTGATCCTAACTGCGTTAGGTCCTCTCCACTAAATAGAAATTGCTATGGCCTTGCATATAAGATTTTGAAGGGACTCAAATTTCCTTTTATTCTAGGTTTAACTCTAATTCCAAGTAATGCTAAAGGGAGGGATTGAGGCCATGACAAATTAGCTTCTTATCCAATTTTAGCTATTTATTGTTTAATTAAATGGTTCATTTTTTCTACCTGTCCACTTGCCTGTGGTCTATAAGGAGTATGCAGTTGCCAATCTATCTTTAGAATCTTACTTATCTGTTCTACCACTTGTGCACAAAAATGTGAAACTCTATCAGAAGACATTGCTACTAGAATCCCAAAGCATGGTATTATTTCATTTAACAAGACTTGAACCACTTCTCTTGCTTTGTTTGTTCGACAGGGAAAGGCTTCAGGCCTTCCTGAAAAACGTGTCAGTCAGAACCAGTAAATAATGATACCCCCCTTTTCTAGGGAGTTCTGAAAAATCAATTTGCCACTGTTGCCCCGAATAATTTCCTTTACCGATTATTCCAAATTTTATCCTATTCTTGGTATTGGGGTTCTTGTGTAAGCAAATGCTACATTGTTGAGTTACTTGTTTTATCATATCGTCCCACTAATGTCTGACTCAGGCTCTTATGCAGTGTGCCAGCTCCCCAGTGCGTTTTATTGTGTTCTGTAAGAACTATGGGCCATGTCAAACTAGAGGGTATTACTATGTGGTTATCTTTTAAATATACTCATCCATCTGGTTTCATTTTACCTTTCAAATCTTCAATTAATTTTAAGTCTTCTTTTGTATAATTTGGATATAGTTTGGATTTTACCGTCTGGTATCAAAGACAATGCCTTCACCTCAGTTATTTCAGCTGCCTGCTTAGCCTCTGCCAATCGATTTTCCAATTTCAAAATCGGTGTTCCCCTTTTGGTGTCCCTGACAATGCATGATAGCTACCTTTTCTGGTTGTTTTACAGCCTCTAACAATTCTAAAATTTCTTCAGCATACTTTGTGTTTTCACTGAGCAGTCAGCAATCCATGTTCTTTCCAAATTGCTCCATGAGCATGTACCACGCCGAATGTATATTTAGAATCTGTCCAAATATTTATCCTTTTTCCCGCTGCCAGTTCCAATGCTCTCGTGAGAGCAACTATCTCCGCCTTTTGAGCTCATGTTCCAGGGGGTAAAGGCTTAGACTCGATTACTGTAGTGGGTTTACGTGGCAAGGTTTTGGTAGCAGGGGGCTATAGGGGTGGTTTCTGTGAGAAAGATCTAGAAGCTGCCCCATGTTTGGGAAGGGCCCCATTGTTTTCCAGATCCGAGCCAATAAGCGATGTTGTTTTTCGCCTCTGTGAGAGCATATTTAAGACAGGGAAAAAACGCTGCGCCACACAGCAGCTGGGAGACTCAAGGGAGCGAGAGAACAGCCTTGCACCAAGGTCAGTGTAGAGGGAGGGGGAGAGGTGCTCCAGGCACCGGAGCAGAAGTCCCCTGCGGCCTGTGGTGAGGACCATGGTGAAGCAGGATGTCCCCCTGCAGCCCATGGAGTACCACGGTGGAGCAGGGTTCCACGCTGCAGCCCGTGGAGGAGACCACGGTGGAGCAGGTGGCCCTGCACCGACGGAGGCTGCCGCCTGTGGAAGACCCCTGCCGGAGCAGATTCCGGGCCGGACCTGTAGCCCGTGGAGAGGAGCCCACGCAGGAGCAGGTGACCCGGCAGGAGCTGCTGCCCGTAGGGGAGCCAGGTTGGAGCAGTTTTCTCCTGAGGGATGGACCCCGTGGTACGGACCCATATCTGGAGCAGTTCTGGAAGAGCTGCTGCCTGTGGGAAGCCCACGCCGGATCAGTTCATCAAGGACTGCACCCCGTGGGTGGGACCCCACAGCACAGGGGACGAGAGTGACCGAGAAGGAGCGGCAGAGAAGAAGTGCTGTAGACTGACCATAACCCCCATTCCCCGTTCCCCTGCGCCGCTCGGGGGGAGGAGGTGGAAGAGGGTGGATGGGGGGGGAAGGTGCTTTTGGTTTTTTTTTTCTTTGTTTTCTCACTTCTCTCGCTTGTTAGTTGTAGGCAATAAATCTTACTATCTCCTTATGCCGAGTCTGTTTTGCCCGTTACAATAATTATTGCGTGATTTTCTCGTCCTTATCTCAATCCTTGAGCCCTTTTCACATATTTTCTCCCCATTCCTCTTTGAGGAGGGGGAGTGAGAGAGCGGCTGTGGTGGAGCTCGGCTGCCCACTCGAGCGGAACCACGACAATTACCTGCTGAGTAGTTGTTATAGCATATCCAGCTTTACGTTGTCTTTGCGTAACAAAACTGCTCCCATCCGTGAACCAAGTTTCTTCCGCATCTTCCATGGGCTCCTCCTTAAGGTCTGGTCGGCTGGAATACACAGTCTCTATAGTTTCTAAACAATCGTGAATCACAGGTTGTGCCGGAGCATCACTAAGAAAAGAGGCTAGATTCACAATATTAATTATCACAATTTCCACGTCGTCCTGTTCTACCAATATTGCTTGATATTTCAAAATCATCAATTCTTGTTTAAGTTGTTTAAAGACTTTTTGTGCTTCTCCAGTCCAGACTAACTTTGACTGGTTAATCTTTATCAATTCACATAGAGGCTTTACCAATAGTCCATCATTATAAATCCAAAGGCGACACCAACCTGTCATTCCTAAAAAGGTTTGTAGCTCCTTTACCATTTGAGGTTCTGGAGTCCGGCAAATGACTTCCTTATGTTCAGTTCCTAGTTCTCGTTGTCCTTCCGAAATGTCAAATCCCAGATAGGTCACACTTTGTTGAGCCAGCTGGACTTTCTGTCAAGAGACTTGAGATCCATTTAAACCCAGAAAATTAAGACGACTTATAGTCCATTGAATACAACTCCCTTTAGTCTCGGTAGCTATTAAGAGATCATCTACATATTGTAACAAAGCACCTTCAGTGTCCGGAGGTATCCATGTTTCGAGTTCCCTTGCTAATTGGTTTCCAAAAATAGTGGGGCTATTCTTGAATCCTTGAGGTAGTAATGTCCACGTAAGCTGCTTCTTTCTGCCTGAATCGGGATTTTCCCATTCAAAGGCGAATCGGTTTTGGCTTTCTGTGGCTAAGCCTAGGCAGAAGAAAGCATCTTTTAAATCCAGTACGGTAAACCAGACTTGACTATTCTTTAATTTAGTCAGCAAAGTATAAGGGTTTGCCACTACTGGATGTATATCCTCCGTGATTTTATTTATGGCCCTCAAATCCTGAACTAGCCTATAGCTTTTTCATCTGCCTTTTTAATTGGCAATATGGGTGCATTGTATTCTGATTCGCATTCAAGCAATAATCCATACTGTAAAAATTTATCAATTATCTCTTTAATTCCTTTCCTATCTTCTATCCTCAAAGGATATTACTTAACCTTAACGGGTTTCTCTCCTGGCTTTAATTTAATAATTATTAAGGTCACATTTTTAGCTCTTCCAGGGACTTCGGTAGCCCAAACTCCTGGACATACTTGATCTGTGATCTCTAAAGGTATTTCACTTTTAGGGTCACTTTGTATTAGTGCCAAGCTTAACACATTTATTAGTTGTTCTTCTCCTCTTCTTAATTCCATTTTCCCTTTTTCAAAGACAATTTCTGCTCCTACTTGCTCTAATAAATCTCTACCTAAGAGTGCCCACGAGGAGCTAGGCATAGATAAAAATCTGTGTATGCCCCATTGTTTCCCTAACTTGTACTTCAAAGGTTCACAAAAATAAGCCTTTTCGGTTACACCTTGTCCTGGTTTCAGTTAGAGTTAATTTTCTTCCTAGTAGCTGGTAGAATGCTATGTTTTGGCTTAGGATGAGAAGAGTGCTGATAACACCCCGATGTTTTAATTGTTGCAGAACAATGCTTATACCAAGCCAAGGACATCTCAGCTTCTTGCTCTGTCCTGCCAACAGGCAGGCTGGGGGTGCAGTAAGAGCTGGGAGGGAACAGACCCAGGACAGGTGACCCAAACTAGCCAAAGGGGTATTCCATAGCATCTGACGTCAGGCTAAACAATACATAGGGGTGGCTAGCCAGGGGGAGGGGGCCGGACTGCTCGGGGTTAGGCTGGGCATCGGTCAGCGGGTGGTGAGCAATTGCATTGTGCATCACTTGTTTGTACACATTATTAGTAGTGGTACTATTATCACCATTGTATTATTATTATTATTATTATTATTATTATTATTATTATTATTATTATTATTATTTTGTCTTATTAAACTGTCTTTATCTCAACTCACGGGCTTCACTTTCCATTTCTCTCCCCCGTCCCAGAGAGGGAGGGGGAGGGGGAGCGAACAGCTGCGTGGTGTTTAGCTGCCGGCCGGGTTAAACCACGACACACCTTTTACCCTAACATAAGAATTCTGTGAAGGCATTCATGCTTGATTTAGAACTGAATACGTTGCCCCATAGCAATAAGAAATTTCACTTCCATTCCTCCCCTAGCTTCATTATAACCAGTGGAGGATCCGCTAGGGTAGATTCCCCAGGTCCCCGTTATTCCTGTTGAAATCAGGGGTTGATTACCCTAGGAAAAGGCTAGTCAATTTGTCCTCCAAAGCCAGGTCCAGACCGTTTTGTTTTATTTATTTATTTATTTATTTATTTATTTTCATTACATCTCAGAGTTGGTCCAAAAATTCCATAGGCGTTTCTTTTAGACCTTGTTGGAAGCATATTCTCAATTCCCAGTTCATCCAGGTTTTAGTATTTACTTAACCGTTCATAATTTTCAGGATGATTCGGGTCTTAGTGGGGGTCGGTCAGGGGAATGCAATTGTCCACAGTTCCCTGAACGGTCCCATCAGCAATCCGAGCTCGCACATGAACTCAGGGTGTTTTAAGAGTTGACTGCTTTTCTGTTTCTGTGACAACTCCCTCGGACCGATCATGGTCCCTTTGCCCTAAAGGGCTAACACCCATGATTTTAAGATCTCTGCCTCGGGCAGAGGCAGAACTATTAACATTCCTACATCCTCTTTCCCTGATCATTCAACTTCAAACACCTTTAACACTTTCAACAACCCTTTTAACACTTCCTTTATCTTTCTCCAGGCTGTACTTCTCTAATGCCAACATCAAAGGTTCAGTCAGGGGCCAACTTAATTCCGTACCTTTTCCCACCAAGATGCTGAAACATCAGTATACAACATTTCATCCTGTTCTGCTTCTCAAAAAACAACATTAACTCTAGCAAAATATTAGAGTTTAAAGTTCCATTTAGGGGCCACTTTTCTCCACATTCCAGCTTATAAAGCCGCCACCACTGATTACGATATTTTATCAATGTTTTCCTGTTCACACTTCCACCGGCAGATCTTCCAATATCCTTCCAGTGACTTAAAACACATCCTGACACACTTTTCTTTAAAATTTCACTGCTTGTTTGCCCCCCCAGTTTCCAGTTTACACTTTCAGAATACACATGTTACTTACAAAAGCGTATCACAAAACGTATCACTCACAAAAATACGGGCACGCAATATCTTTCAGTAGCGATGTCACAAAACTACTATTACCAGCAATATTGCCAAAATCACAGTAACAATAGTCAGAGTCAAATTCCACATGCGATAAGTCAGAAAACCGAACTGTGTAACACCGTAACGATATCTTTCTTATAACAATGCCACGAACCTACTATTACCACCAGGAAAATAGCCAAAATCGCAGTAACAATAACCAGAGTTAAATACCATACTCCATGAGTCAGAAAACCGAAATAGACAACACAATTCCAGACGGACCTTAAAGCGAGCACCTTCCTTAAGGTCCCCAAACATGTACTTATGGTGCTAACCACAAAGTATATACCAAACACTGCCTCGCAGAAGATCACCTTCTGACTTACAGACAGTTCCAGATGACCGGTCTACCAGAAAACCAAATCAGAATAAAGAATATACTCACTTACAATGATGGGGTCCTTGTCTGCCTCCGCAGTGATCCGGTGAGTCGAGGAGTCCCTCCGGGAAATCCCGGGGGTACCCTAGGGAGTCCTGTTCCCAGCGGGTCCTGCGGTCCGGCAGAGAGGTTGTCCCATCTGGGTCGCCAAATTGATTCAAAGATCGAAGCCAAAATTCCTTTAAGTGGTATATTCTTTATTGCAGCGCTGGATGCACGGGGGATCTCTCCACCTATCGTGCATACCCAAAGCAGAAAGCAGTCTTGAATTTATACAATCAATCTATCAATATTCTACAAGCACCTATACATATGCATTACCTATCCCCGCCTTCCCTCGCTTCTCATGCTAATTAGCCTTTTGGCACCTTGCGCCTGCGCAGAGCCTTCCAAGAATTGTGGGCAGGGGTCTTTGGGACGTGGGCAGGGGTCTTTGGGAGGAAGACCCCGAGTCTTCCTCACAGTGTACTTTTCACCTTTGGTCAGGAATCTGCTGAATTGGCATGTTTCTTAATTGCAAGAGCTGGTTGTTGCTAATTCTCCCGTTTGTTGTATCTTTATAATGAATTCCAATGTCCAGTTTCGAGAGTTATAGTCCTTACATTCGTTTCTCTGTCCGCCTGCCGCTTCCTTATCATGAGTTCCAGTGTCTTGTTTCGAGATATACAGTCCTTGTCTGGGGATTGTCCTTGCCTCCCCAATACCTCCTTAATCAATCCCCCCTTTTCTTTTCCCAGGCAAATTCTTTTGCATCAGATACTTTCATTATTTACAGTAACACAACAAAGCAGGCACCTAAACAACATGCACACAAATATTCCTAACACTACTAATACGATTAGAGCAATGAATACTTGTTTCAACCACAATCCCCCCTTTTCTTTTCCCATGCAAATTCTTTTGCATCAGATACTTTCATTATTTACAGTAACACAACAAAGCAGGCATCTAAACAACATGAACACAAATATTCCTAACACTACTAATACGATTAGAGCAATGAATACTTGTTTCAACCACAATCCCCCCTTTTCTTTTCCCATGCAAATTCTTTTGCATCAGATACTTTCATTATTTACAGTAACACAACAAAGCAGGCATCTAAACAACATGCACACAAATATTTCTAACACTACTAATACGATTAGAGCAATGAATACTTGTTTCAACCACAATCCCCCCTTTTCTTTTCCCATGCAAATTCTTTTGCATCAGATACTTTCATTATTTACAGTAACACAACAAAGCAGGCACCTAAACAACATGCACACAAATATTCCTAACACTACTAATACGATTAGAGCAATGAATACTTGTTTCAACCATTGGAAATTGGGCAACCAGGAGGTTCACTTATTCCATAGTTCACTAAAACTCCATGAAAGATCATCTTTACTGATCTCATGGAGGATCCTTGTCTGCTTCCATATTTCTTCCAGGTCGGTAGAGATCCTTCCACTCTGATCTACATACATACAACAACTTGTGTTTATTACTGTACAGACTCCCCCTTGAGTGGCCAGTAACAAGTCTAGGGCCATCTGATTTTGTAATACTACCTGTGATAAACTAGATCTCTCTTCTTGTTGAGCCTTTATAGCATCCAGAATTTTGTTTTCGAACTTCTCTATAATTGCAGAAATATTAACTATTGCCTTTTCCAATTCACTCACTCCTAACCATGGGATAAACCATCGCACAAAACTATGAAAAGGGGTGTGTCTCTCTACCAATGGATTGTTAATTTTTCATCTGATTCTCCGGATATGATTTCTCAAGTAACCTCGAGGCACTACATCATGTACTGTCATATTGGGGACTACCGCTCCAAGAGTGCAAGTTCCCTTCCAATTCTCAGGCAAGACCTTACGGGCTGTATCATTGCATAGCCAATAGCACCCTTTTCCTTCTGGAACCGTCCAGCTGGTTGAATTTGCCCAGCCGCTAGTCGTACTAATATCAATTGTTCAATTACAAGATGTCTGATTTCCCACAGAAGTAGTATCCGTATTTATACAATGCTGTTTTCCTATACCCTTAGGCGGGTTACACCTTTGTACACATACATAATAGGATTCTAACGGCACGAAGCTACTCACTTCTAGTTCCAAAACTGCTTAATATTTTCGACCCCAAGACGTGTTTTCCCACAAATTAGTCCAAGATAAGTTTGCAGGCAAGGGAATCCCAATTAACGATACACCCTTATTCCCATGCTGTGGCAGATGGGTGCATACCCAACAGTTCGTCTTATGAGTTACTTGAGAAATTGTTTGTATTAAGGTCAGGTGTAAGTTCTCATCCCAAGTTGCCCACCCCAAATCCGAGAACCGCACCCCTGCAATCATTAGGATCTGGAAAACCGTAATTTTGTTGGTCCAATTGGAGTGGTGGTCCATATCCTCGCCGGGGCCTTCTTCACCCGTGAATTGTGGATCCAAGCTGCTTGCTTCTTAATCTTAATGGCGGTGTGTGTTGTCAGTAATACTTGGTATGGTCCCATCCACTTTCCTTCCATTTTTCCTGCACGGGTTGTCCTGAAAAAGTCTTTATATATATATAATCCCCGAGCTTAAAGGGGTGGATTGGTTGATCCAACCCTCTAGCCCTGGTCCCTAAAACAAATGTATGTACTTTATTTAATTGTTTCTGAAGTTCAGTTATATAAGCATATAAATATTCTGATCCTAACTGCGTTAGGTCCTCTCCACTAAATAGAAATTGCTATGGCCTTGCATATAAGATTTTGAAGGGACTCAAATTTCCTTTTATTCTAGGTTTAACTCTAATTCCAAGTAATGCTAAAGGGAGGGATTGAGGCCATGACAAATTAGCTTCTTATCCAATTTTAGCTATTTATTGTTTAATTAAATGGTTCATTTTTTCTACCTGTCCACTTGCCTGTGGTCTATAAGGAGTATGCAGTTGCCAATCTATCTTTAGAATCTTACTTATCTGTTCTACCACTTGTGCACAAAAATGTGAAACTCTATCAGAAGACATTGCTACTAGAATCCCAAAGCATGGTATTATTTCATTTAACAAGACTTGA
The DNA here is from genome assembly GCF_964035555.1 of Netta rufina. Classification (NCBI taxonomy): domain Eukaryota; kingdom Metazoa; phylum Chordata; class Aves; order Anseriformes; family Anatidae; genus Netta; species Netta rufina. The sequence continues at coordinate 32,486,024 of NC_140131.1, read as the reverse complement.
ACCACTTCTCTTGCTTTGTTTGTTCGACAGGGAAAGGCTTCAGGCCTTCCTGAAAAACGTGTCAGTCAGAACCAGTAAATAATGATACCCCCCTTTTCTAGGGAGTTCTGAAAAATCAATTTGCCACTGTTGCCCCGAATAATTTCCTTTACCGATTATTCCAAATTTTATCCTATTCTTGGTATTGGGGTTCTTGTGTAAGCAAATGCTACATTGTTGAGTTACTTGTTTTATCATATCGTCCCACTAATGTCTGACTCAGGCTCTTATGCAGTGTGCCAGCTCCCCAGTGCGTTTTATTGTGTTCTGTAAGAACTATGGGCCATGTCAAACTAGAGGGTATTACTATGTGGTTATCTTTTAAATATACTCATCCATCTGGTTTCATTTTACCTTTCAAATCTTCAATTAAGTCTTCTTTTGTATAATTTGGATATAGTTTGGATTTTACCGTCTGGTATCAAAGACAATGCCTTCACCTCAGTTATTTCAGCTGCCTGCTTAGCCTCTGCCAATCGATTTTCCAATTTCAAAATCGGTGTTCCCCTTTTGGTGTCCCTGACAATGCATGATAGCTACCTTTTCTGGTTGTTTTACAGCCTCTAACAATTCTAAAATTTCTTCAGCATACTTTGTGTTTTCACTGAGCGGTCAGCAATCCATGTTCTTTCCAAATTGCTCCATGAGCATGTACCACGCCGAATGTATATTTAGAATCTGTCCAAATATTTACCCTTTTTCCCGCTGCCAGTTCCAATGCTCTCGTGAGAGCAACTATCTCCGCCTTTTGAGCTGATGTTGCAGGGGGTAAAGGCTTAGACTCGATTACCTGCTGAGTAGTTGTTATAGCATATCCAGCTTTACGTTGTCTTTGCGTAACAAAACTGCTCCCATCCGTGAACCAAGTTTCTTCCGCATCTTCCATGGGCTCCTCCTTAAGGTCTGGTCGGCTGGAATACACAGTCTCTATAGTTTCTAAACAATCGTGAATCACAGGTTGTGCCGGAGCATCACTAAGTAAAGAGGCTAGATTCACAATATTAATTATCACAATTTCCACGTCGTCCTGTTCTACCAATATTGCTTGATATTTCAAAATCATCAATTCTTGTTTAAGTTGTTTAAAGACTTTTTGTGCTTCTCCAGTCCAGACTAACTTTGACTGGTTAATCTTTATCAATTCACATAGAGGCTTTACCAATAGTCCATCATTATAAATCCAAAGGCGACACCAACCTGTCATTCCTAAAAAGGTTTGTAGCTCCTTTACCATTTGAGGTTCTGGAGTCCGGCAAATGACTTCCTTATGTTCAGTTCCTAGTTCTCGTTGTCCTTCCGAAATGTCAAATCCCAGATAGGTCACACTTTGTTGAGCCAGCTGGACTTTCTGTCAAGAGACTTGAGATCCATTTAAACCCAGAAAATTAAGACGACTTATAGTCCATTGAATACAACTCCCTTTAGTCTCGGTAGCTATTAAGAGATCATCTACATATTGTAACAAAGCACCTTCAGTGTCCGGAGGTATCCATGTTTCGAGTTCCCTTGCTAATTGGTTTCCAAAAATAGTGGGGCTATTCTTGAATCCTTGAGGTAGTAATGTCCACGTAAGCTGCGTCTTTCTGCCTGAATCGGGATTTTCCCATTCAAAGGCAAATAGGTTTTGGCTTTCTGTGGCTAAGCCTAGGCAGAAGAAGGCGTCTTTTAAATCCAGTACGGTAAACCAGACTTGACTATTCTTTAATTTAGTCAGCAAAGTATAAGGGTTTGCCACTACTGGATGTATATCCTCCGTGATTTTATTTATGGCCCTCAAATCCTGAACTAGCCTATAGCTTTTTCATCTGCCTTTTTAATTGGCAATATGGGTGCATTGTATTCTGATTCGCATTCAAGCAATAATCCATACTGTAAACATTTATCAATTATCTCTTTAATTCCTTTCCTATCTTCTATCCTCAAAGGATATTACTTAACCTTAACGGGTTTCTCTCCTGGCTTTAATTTAATAATTATTAAGGTCACATTTTTAGCTCTTCCAGGGACTTCGGTAGCCCAAACTCCTGGACATACTTGATCTGTGATCTCTAAAGGTATTTCACTTTTAGGGTCACTTTGTATTAGTGCCAAGCTTAACACATTTATTAGTTGTTCTTCTCCTCTTCTTAATTCCATTTTCCCTTTTTCAAAGACAATTTCTGCTCCTACTTGCTCTAATAAATCTCTACCTAAGAGTGCCCACGAGGAGCTAGGCATAGATAAAAATCTGTGTATGCCCCATTGTTTCCCTAACTTGTACTTCAAAGGTTCACAAAAATAAGCCTTTTCGGTTACACCTTGTCCTGGTTTCAGTTAGAGGTAATTTTCTTCCTAGTAGCTGGTAGAATGCTATGTTTTGGCTTAGGATGAGAAGAGTGCTGATAACACCCCGATGTTTTAATTGTTGCAGAGCAATGCTTATACCAAGCCAAGGACATCTCAGCTTCTTGCTCTGTCCTGCCAACAGGCAGGCTGGGGGTGCAGTAAGAGCTGGGAGGGGACAGACCCAGGACAGGTGACCCAAACTAGCCAAAGGGGTATTTCATAGCATCTGACGTCAGGCTAAACAATACATAGGGGTGGCTAGCCAGGGGGAGGGGGCCGGACTGCTCGGGGTTAGGCTGGGCATCGGTCAGCAATTGCATTGTGCATCACTTGTTTGTACACATTATTAGTAGTGGTACTATTATCATCATTGTATTATTATTATTATTATTATTATTATTATTATTATTATTATTATTATTATTATTATTATTTTGTCTTATTAAACTGTCTTTATCTCAACTCACGGGCTTCACTTTCCATTTCTCTCCCCCGTCCCAGAGAGGGAGGGGGAGGGGGAGCGAACAGCTGCGTGGTGTTTAGCTGCCGGCCGGGTTAAACCACGACACACCTTTTACCCTAACATAATAATTCTGTGAAGGCATTCATGCTTGATTTAGAACTGAATACGTTGCCCCATAGCAATAAGAAATTTCACTTCCATTCCTCCCCTAGCTTCATTATAACCAGTGGAGGATCCGCTAGGGTAGATTCCCCAGGTCCCCGTTATTCCTGTTGAAATCAGGGGTTGATTACCCTAGGAAAAGGCTAGTCAATTTGTCCTCCAAAGCCAGGTCCAAACCGTTTTGTTTTATTTATTTATTTATTTATTTATTTATTTTCATTACATCTCAGAGTTGGTCCAAAAATTCCATAGGCGTTTCTTTTAGACCTTGTTGGAAGCATATTCTCAATTCCCAGTTCATCCAGGTTTTAGTATTTACTTAACCGTTCATAATTTTCAGGATGATTCGGGTCTTAGTGGGGGTCGGTCAGGGGAATGCAATTGTCCACAGTTCCATGAACGGTCCCATCAGCAATCCGAGCTCGCACATGAACTCAGGGTGTTTTAAGAGTTGACTGCTTTTCTGTTTCTGTGACAACTCTCTCGGACCGATCATGGTCCCTTTGCCCTAAAGGGCTAACACCCATGATTTTAAGATCTCTGCCTCGGGCAGAGGCAGAACTATTAACATTCCTACATCCTCTTTCCCTGCTCATTCAACTTCAAACACCTTTAACACTTTCAACAACCCTTTTAACACTTCCTTTATCTTTCTCCAGCCTGTACTTCTCTAATGCCAACATCAAAGGTTCAGTCAGGGGCCAACTTAATTCCGTACCTTTTCCCACCAAGATGCTGAAACATCAGTATACAACATTTCATCCTGTTCTGCTTCTCAAAAAACAACATTAACTCTAGCAAAATATTAGAGTTTAAAGTTCCATTTAGGGGCCACTTTTCTCCACATTCCAGCTTATAAAGCCGCCACCACTGATTACGATATTTTATCAATGTTTTCCTGTTCACACTTCCACCGGCAGATCCTCCAATACCCTTCCAGTGACTTAAAACACATCCTAACACACTTTTCTTTAAAATTTCACTGCTTGTTTGCCCCCCCAGTTTCCAGTTTACACTTTCAGAATACACATGTTACTTACAAAAGCGTATCACAAAACGTATCACTCACAAAAATACGGGCACGCAATATCTTTCAGTAGCGATGCCACAAAACTACTATTACCAGCAATATTGCCAAAATCACAGTAACAATAGTCAGAGTCAAATTCCACATGCGATAAGTCAGAAAACCGAACTGTGTAACACCGTAACGATATCTTTCTTATAACAATGCCACGAACCTACTATTACCACCAGGAAAATAGCCAAAATCGCAGTAACAATAACCAGAGTTAAATACCATACTCCATGAGTCAGAAAACCGAAATAGACAACACAATTCCAGACGGACCTTAAAGCGAGCTCCTTCCTTAAGGTCCCCAAACATGTACTTATGGTGCTAACCACAAAGTATATACCAAACACTGCCTCGCAGAAGATCACCTTCTGACTTACAGACAGTTCCAGATGACCGGTCTACCAGAAAACCAAACCAGAATAAAGAATATACTCGCTTACAATGATGGGGTCCTTGTCTGCCTCCGCAGTGATCCGGTGAGTCGAGGAGTCCCTCCGGGAAATCCCGGGGGTACCCTAGGGAGTCCTGTTCCCAGCAGGTCCTGCAGTCCGGCAGAGAGGTTGTCCCATCTGGGTCGCCAAATTGATTCAAAGATCGAAGCCGAAATTCCTTTAAGTGGTATATTCTTTATTGCAGCGCTGGATGCACGGGGGATCTCTCCACCTATCGTGCATACCCAAAGCAGAAAGCAGTCTTGAATTTATACAATCAATCTATCAATATTCTACAAGCACCTATACATATGCATTACCTATCCCCGCCTTCCCTCGCTTCTCATGCTAATTAGCCTTTTGGCACCTTGCGCCTGCGCAGAGCCTTCCAAGAATTGTGGGCAGGGGTCTTTGGGACGTGGGCAGGGGTCTTTGGGAGGAAGACCCCGAGTCTTCCTCACAGTGTACTTTTCACCTTTGGTCAGGAATCTGCTGAATTGGCATGTTTCTTAATTGCAAGAGCTGGTTGTTGCTAATTCTCCCGTTTGTTGTATCTTTATAATGAATTCCAATGTCCAGTTTCGAGAGTTATAGTCCTTACATTCGTTTCTCTGTCCGCCTGCCGCTTCCTTATCATGAGTTCCAGTGTCTTGTTTCGAGATATACAGTCCTTGTCTGGGGATTGTCCTTGCCTCCCCAATACCTCCTTAATCAATCCCCCCTTTTCTTTTCCCAGGCAAATTCTTTTGCATCAGATACTTTCATTATTTACAGTAACACAACAAAGCAGGCACCTAAACAACATGCACACAAATATTCCTAACACTACTAATACGATTAGAGCAATGAATACTTGTTTCAACCATTGGAAATTGGGCAACCAGGAGGTTCACTTATTCCATAGTTCACTAAAACTCCATGAAAGATCATCTTTACTGATCTCATGGAGGATCCTTGTCTGCTTCCATATTTCTTCCAGGTCGGTAGAGATCCTTCCACTCTGATCTACATACATACAACAACTTGTGTTTATTACTGTACAGACTCCCCCTTGAGTGGCCAGTAACAAGTCTAGGGCCATCTGATTTTGTAATACTACCTGTGATAAACTAGATCTCTCTTCTTGTTGAGCCTTTATAGCATCCAGAATTTTGTTTTCGAACTTCTCTATAATTGCAGAAATATTAACTATTGCCTTTTCCAATTCACTCACTCCTAACCATGGGATAAACCATCGCACAAAACTATGAAAAGGGGTGTGTCTCTCTACCAATGGATTGTTAATTTTTCATCTGATTCTCCGGATATGATTTCTCAAGTAACCTCGAGGCACTACATCATGTACTGTCATATTGGGGACTACCGCTCCAAGAGTGCAAGTTCCCTTCCAATTCTCAGGCAAGACCTTACGGGCTGTATCTTTGCATAGCCAATACCACCCTTTTCCTTCTGGAACCGTCCAGCTGGTTGAATTTGCCCAGCCGCTAGTCGTACTAATATCAATTGTTCAATTACAAGATGTCTGATTTCCCACAGAAGTAGTATCCGTATTTATACAATGCTGTTTTCCTATACCCTTAGGCGGGTTACACCTTTGTACACATACATAATAGGATTCTAACGGCACGAAGCTACTCACTTCTAGTTCCAAAACTGCTTAATATTTTCGACCCCAAGACGTGTTTTCCCACAAATTAGTCCAAGATAAGTTTGCAGGCAAGGGAATCCCAATTAACGATACACCCTTATTCCCATGCTGTGGCAGATGGGTGCATACCCAACAGTTCGTCTTATGAGTTACTTGAGAAATTGTTTGTATTAAGGTCAGGTGTAAGTTCTCATCCCAAGTTGCCCACCCCAAATCCGAGAACCGCACCCCTGCAATCATTAGGATCTGGAAAACCGTAATTTTGTTGGTCCAATTGGAGTGGTGGTCCATATCCTCGCCGGGGCCTTCTTCACCCGTGAATTGTGGATCCAAGCTGCTTGCTTCTTAATCTTAATGGCGGTGTGTGTTGTCAGTAATACTTGGTATGGTCCCATCCACTTTCCTTCCATTTTTCCTGCACGGGTTGTCCTGAAAAAGTCTTTATATATATATAATCCCCGAGCTTAAAGGGGTGGATTGGTTGATCCAACCCTCTAGCCCTGGTCCCTAAAACAAATGTATGTACTTTATTTAATTGTTTCTGAAGTTCAGTTATATAAGCATATAAATATTCTGATCCTAACTGCGTTAGGTCCTCTCCACTAAATAGAAATTGCTATGGCCTTGCATATAAGATTTTGAAGGGACTCAAATTTCCTTTTATTCTAGGTTTAACTCTAATTCCAAGTAATGCTAAAGGGAGGGATTGAGGCCATGACAAATTAGCTTCTTATCCAATTTTAGCTATTTATTGTTTAATTAAATGGTTCATTTTTTCTACCTGTCCACTTGCCTGTGGTCTATAAGGAGTATGCAGTTGCCAATCTATCTTTAGAATCTTACTTATCTGTTCTACCACTTGTGCACAAAAATGTGAAACTCTATCAGAAGACATTGCTACTAGAATCCCAAAGCATGGTATTATTTCATTTAACAAGACTTGAACCACTTCTCTTGCTTTGTTTGTTCGACAGGGAAAGGCTTCAGGCCTTCCTGAAAAACGTGTCAGTCAGAACCAGTAAATAATGATACCCCCCTTTTCTAGGGAGTTCTGAAAAATCAATTTGCCACTGTTGCCCCGAATAATTTCCTTTAACGATTATTCCAAATTTTATCCTATTCTTGGTATTGGGGTTCTTGTGTAAGCAAATGCTACATTGTTGAGTTACTTGTTTTATCATATCGTCCCACTAATGTCTGACTCAGGCTCTTATGCAGTGTGCCAGCTCCCCAGTGCGTTTTATTGTGTTCTGTAAGAACTATGGGCCATGTCAAACTAGAGGGTATTACTATGTGGTTATCTTTTAAATATACTCATCCATCTGGTTTCATTTTACCTTTCAAATCTTCAATTAATTTTAAGTCTTCTTTTGTATAATTTGGATATAGTTTGGATTTTACCGTCTGGTATCAAAGACAATGCCTTCACCTCAGTTATTTCAGCTGCCTGCTTAGCCTCTGCCAATCGATTTTCCAATTTCAAAATCGGTGTTCCCCTTTTGGTGTCCCTGACAATGCATGATAGCTACCTTTTCTGGTTGTTTTACAGCCTCTAACAATTCTAAAATTTCTTCAGCATACTTTGTGTTTTCACTGAGCAGTCAGCAATCCATGTTCTTTCCAAATTGCTCCATGAGCATGTACCACGCCGAATGTATATTTAGAATCTGTCCAAATATTTACCCTACTTCCCGCTGCCAGTTCCAATGCTCTCGTGAGAGCAACTATCTCCGCCTTTTGAGCTCATGTTGCAGGGGGTAAAGGCTTAGACTCGATTACCTGCTGAGTAGTTGTTATAGCATATCCAGCTTTACGTTGTCTTTGCGTAACAAAACTGCTCCCATCCGTGAACCAAGTTTCTTCCGCATCTTCCATGGGCTCCTCCTTAAGGTCTGCTCGGCTGGAATACACAGTCTCTATAGTTTCTAAACAATCGTGAATCACAGGTTGTGCCGGAGCATCACTAAGAAAAGAGGCTAGATTCACAATATTAATGATCACAATTTCCACGTCGTCCTGTTCTACCAATATTGCTTGATATTTCAAAATCATCAATTCTTGTTTAAGTTGTTTAAAGACTTTTTGTGCTTCTCCAGTCCAGACTAACTTTGACTGGTTAATCTTTATCAATTCACATAGAGGCTTTACCAATAGTCCATCATTATAAATCCAAAGGCGACACCAACCTGTCATTCCTAAAAAGGTTTGTAGCTCCTTTACCATTTGAGGTTCTGGAGTCCGGCAAATGACTTCCTTATGTTCAGTTCCTAGTTCTCGTTGTCCTTCCGAAATGTCAAATCCCAGATAGGTCACACTTTGTTGAGCCAGCTGGACTTTCTGTCAAGAGACTTGAGATCCATTTAAACCCAGAAAATTAAGACGACTTATAGTCCATTGAATACAACTCCCTTTAGTCTCGGTAGCTATTAAGAGATCATCTACATATTGTAACAAAGCACCTTCAGTGTCCGGAGGTATCCATGTTTCGAGTTCCCTTGCTAATTGGTTTCCAAAAATAGTGGGGCTATTCTTGAATCCTTGAGGTAGTAATGTCCACGTAAGCTGCGTCTTTCTGCCTGAATCGGGATTTTCCCATTCAAAGGCGAATCGGTTTTGGCTTTCTGTGGCTAAGCCTAGGCAGAAGAAAGCATCTTTTAAATCCCGTACGGTAAACCAGACTTGACTATTCTTTAATTTAGTCAGCAAAGTATAAGGGTTTGCCACTACTGGATGTATATCCTCCGTGATTTTATTTATGGCCCTCAAATCCTGAACTAGCCTATAGCTTTTTCATCTGCCTTTTTAATTGGCAATATGGGTGCATTGTATTCTGATTCGCATTCAAGCAATAATCCATACTGTAAACATTTATCAATTATCTCTTTAATTCCTTTCCTATCTTCTATCCTCAAAGGATATTACTTAACCTTAACGGGTTTCTCTCCTGGCTTTAATTTAATAATTATTAAGGTCACATTTTTAGCTCTTCCAGGGACTTCGGTAGCCCAAACTCCTGGACATACTTGATCTGTGATCTCTAAAGGTATTTCACTTTTAGGGTCACTTTGTATTAGTGCCAAGCTTAACACATTTATTAGTTGTTCTTCTCCTCTTCTTAATTCCATTTTCCCTTTTTCAAAGACAATTTCTGCTCCTACTTGCTCTAATAAATCTCTACCTAAGAGTGCCCACGAGGAGCTAGGCATAGATAAAAATCTGTGTATGCCCCATTGTTTCCCTAACTTGTACTTCAAAGGTTCACAAAAATAAGCCTTTTCGGTTACACCTTGTCCTGGTTTCAGTTAGAACAGAGGTAATTTTCTTCCTAGTAGCTGGTAGAATGCTATGTTTTGGCTTAGGATGAGAAGAGTGCTGATAACACCCCGATGTTTTAATTGCTGCAGAGCAATGCTTATACCAAGCCAAGGACATCACAGCTTCTTGCTCTGTCCTGCCAACAGGCAGGCTGGGGGTGCAGTAAGAGCTGGGAGGGGACAGACCCAGGACAGGTGACCCAAACTAGCCAAAGGGGTATTCCATAGCATCTGACGTCAGGCTAAACAATACATAGGGGTGGCTAGCCAGGGGGAGGGGGCCGGACTGCTCGGGGTTAGGCTGGGCATCGGTCAGCGGGTGGTGAGCAATTGCATTGTGCATCACTTGTTTGTACACATTATTAGTAGTGGTACTATTATCACCATTGTATTATTATTATTATTATTATTATTATTATTATTATTATTATTATTATTATTTTGTCTTATTAAACTGTCTTTATCTCAACTCACGGGCTTCACTTTCCATTTCTCTCCCCCGTCCCAGAGAGGGAGGGGGAGGGGGAGCGAACAGCTGCGTGGTGTTTAGCTGCCGGCCGGGTTAAACCACGACACACCTTTTACCCTAACATAATAATTCTGTGAAGGCATTAATGCTTGATTTAGAACTGAATACGTTGCCCCATAGCAATAAGAAATTTCACTTCCATTCCTCCCCTAGCTTCATTATAACCAGTGGAGGATCCGCTAGGGTAGATTCCCCAGGTCCCCGTTATTCCTGTTGAAATCAGGGGTTGATTACCCTAGGAAAAGGCTAGTCAATTTGTCCTCCAAAGCCAGGTCCAAACCGTTTTGTTTTATTTATTTATTTATTTATTTATTTATTTTCATTACATTTCAGAGTTGGTCCAAAAATTCCATAGGGCTTTCTTTTAGACCTTGTTGGAAGCATATTCTCAATTCCCAATTCATCCAGGTTTTAGTATTTACTTAACCGTTCATAATTTTCAGGATGATTCGGGTCTTAGTGGGGGTCGGTCAGGGGAATGCAATTGTCCACAGTTCCCTGAACGGTCCCATCAGCAATCCGAGCTCGCACATGAACTCAGGTTGTTTTAAGAGTTGACTGCTTTTCTGTTTTTGTGTTACAACTCTCTCGGACCGATCATGGTCCCTTTGCCCTAAAGGGCTAACACCCATGATTTTAAGATCTCTGCCTCGGGCAGAGGCAGAACTATTAACATTCCTACATCCTCTTTCCCTGCTCATTCAACTTCAAACACCTTTAACACTTTCAACAACCCTTTTAACACTTCCTTTATCTTTCTCCAGCCTCTACTTCTCTAATGCCAACATCAAAGGTTCAGTCAGGGGCCAACTTAATTCCGTACCTTTTCCCACCAAGATGCTGAAACATCAGTATACAACATTTCATCCTGTTCTGCTTCTCAAAAAACAACATTAACTCTAGCAAAATATTAGAGTTTAAAGTTCCATTTAGGGGCCACTTTTCTCCACATTCCAGCTTATAAAGCGGCCACCACTGATTACGGTATTTTATCAATGTTTTCCTGTTCACACTTCCACCGGCAGATCTTCCAATATCCTTCCAGTGACTTAAAACACATCCTGACACACTTTTCTTTAAAATTTCACTGCTTGTTTGCCCCCCCAGTTTCCAGTTTACACTTTCAGAATACACATGTTACTTACAAAAGCGTATCACAAAACGTATCACTCACAAAAATACGGGCACGCAATATCTTTCAGTAGCGATGCCACAAAACTACTATTACCAGCAATATTGCCAAAATCACAGTAACAATAGTCAGAGTCAAATTCCACATGCGATAAGTCAGAAAACCGAACTGTGTAACACCGTAACGATATCTTTCTTATAACAATGCCACGAACCTACTATTACCACCAGGAAAATAGCCAAAATCGCAATAACAATAACCAGAGTTAAATACCACACTCCATGAGTCAGAAAACCGAAATAGACAACACAATTCCAGATGGACCTTAAAGCGAGCTCCTTCCTTAAGGTCCCCAAACATGTACTTATGGTGCTAACCACAAAGTATATACCAAACACTGCCTCGCAGAAGATCACCTTCTGACTTACAGACAGTTCCAGATGACCGGTCTACCAGAAAACCAAACCAGAATAAAGAATATACTCACTTACAATGATGGGGTCCTTGTCTGCCTCCGCAGTGATCCGGTGAGTCGAGGAGTCCCTCCGGGAAATCCCGGGGGTACCCTAGGGAGTCCTGTTCCCAGCGGGTCCTGCGGTCCGGCAGAGAGGTTGTCCCATCTGGGTCGCCAAATTGATTCAAAGATCGAAGCCGAAATTCCTTTAAGTGGTATATTCTTTATTGCAGCGCTGGATGCACGGGGGATCTCTCCACCTATCGTGCATACCCAAAGCAGAAAGCAGTCTTGAATTTATACAATCAATCTATCAATATTCTACAAGCACCTATACATATGCATTACCTATCCCCGCCTTCCCTCGCTTCTCATGCTAATTAGCCTTTTGGCACCTTGCGCCTGCGCAGAGCCTTCCAAGAATTGTGGGCAGGGGTCTTTGGGACGTGGGCAGGGCTCTTTGGGAGGAAGACCCCGAGTCTTCCTCACAGTGTACTTTTCACCTTTGGTCAGGAATCTGCTGAATTGGCATGTTTCTTAATTGCAAGAGCTGGTTGTTGCTAATTCTCCCGTTTGTTGTATCTTTATAATGAATTCCAATGTCCAGTTTCGAGAGTTATAGTCCTTACATTCGTTTCTCTGTCCGCCTGCCGCTTCCTTATCATGAGTTCCAGTGTCTTGTTTCGAGATATACAGTCCTTGTCTGGGGATTGTCCTTGCCTCCCCAATACCTCCTTAATCAATCCCCCCTTTTCTTTTCCCATGCAAATTCTTTTGCATCAGATACTTTCATTATTTACAGTAACACAACAAAGCAGGCATCTAAACAACATGCACACAAATATTCCTAACACTACTAATACGATTAGAGCAATGAATACTTGTTTCAACCACAATCCCCCCTTTTCTTTTCCCATGCAAATTCTTTTGCATCAGATACTTTCATTATTTACAGTAACACAACAAAGCAGGCATCTAAACAACATGCACACAAATATTCCTAACACTACTAATACGATTAGAGCAATGAATACTTGTTTCAACCACAATCCCCCCTTTTCTTTTCCCATGCAAATTCTTTTGCATCAGATACTTTCATTATTTACAGTAACACAACAAAGCAGGCATCTAAACAACATGCACACAAATATTCCTAACACTACTAATACGATTAGAGCAATGAATACTTGTTTCAACCATTGGAAATTGGGCAACCAGGAGGTTCACTTATTCCATAGTTCACTAAAACTCCATGAAAGATCATCTTTACTGATCTCATGGAGGATCCTTGTCTGCTTCCATATTTCTTCCAGGTCGGTAGAGATCCTTCCACTCTGATCTACATACATACAACAACTTGTGTTTATTACTGTACAGACTCCCCCTTGAGTGGCCAGTAACAAGTCTAGGGCCATCCGATTTTGTAATACGACCTGTGATAAACTAGATCTCTCTTCTTGTTGAGCCTTTATAGCATCCAGAATTTTGTTTTCGAACTTCTCTATAATTGCAGAAATATTAACTATTGCCTTTTCCAATTCACTCACTCCTAACCATGGGATAAACCATCGCACAAAACTATGAAAAGGGGTGTGTCTCTCTACCAATGGATTGTTAATTTTTCATCTGATTCTCCGGATATGATTTCTCAAGTAACCTCGAGGCACTACATCATGTACTGTCATATTGGGGACTACCGCTCCAAGAGTGCAAGTTCCCTTCCAATTCTCAGGCAAGACCTTACGGGCTGTATCATTGCATAGCCAATAGCACCCTTTTCCTTCTGGAACCGTCCAGCTGGTTAAATTTGCCCAGCCGCTAGTCGTACTAATATCAATTGTTCAATTACAAGATGTCTGATTTCCCACAGAAGTAGTATCCGTATTTATACAATGCTGTTTTCCTATACCCTTAGGCGGGTTACACCTTTGTACACATACATAATAGGATTCTAACGGCACAAAGCTACTCACTTCTAGTTCCAAAACTGCTTAATATTTTCGACCCCAAGACGTGTTTTCCCACAAATTAGTCCAAGATAAGTTTGCAGGCAAGGGAATCCCAATTAACGATACACCCTTATTCCCATGCTGTGGCAGATGGGTGCATACCCAACAGTTCGTCTTATTAGTTACTTGAGAAATTGTTTGTATTAAGGTCAGGTGTAAGTTCTCATCCCAAGTTGCCCACCCCAAATCCGAGAACCGCACCCCTGCAATCATTAGGATCTGGAAAACCGTAATTTTGTTGGTCCAATTGGAGTGGTGGTCCATATCCTCGCCGGGGCCTTCTTCACCCGTGAATTGTGGATCCAAGCTGCTTGCTTCTTAATCTTAATGGCGGTGTGTGTTGTCAGTAATACTTGGTATGGTCCCATCCACTTTCCTTCCATTTTTCCTGCACGGGTTGTCCTGAAAAAGTCTTTATATATATATAATCCCCGAGCTTAAAGGGGTGGATTGGTTGATCCAACCCTCTAGCCCTGGTCCCTAAAACAAATGTATGTACTTTATTTAATTGTTTCTGAAGTTCAGTTATATAAGCATATAAATATTCTGATCCTAACTGCGTTAGGTCCTCTCCACTAAATAGAAATTGCTATGGCCTTGCATATAAGATTTTGAAGGGACTCAAATTTCCTTTTATTCTAGGTTTAACTCTAATTCCAAGTAATGCTAAAGGGAGGGATTGAGGCCATGACAAATTAGCTTCTTATCCAATTTTAGCTATTTATTGTTTAATTAAATGGTTCATTTTTTCTACCTGTCCACTTGCCTGTGGTCTATAAGGAGTATGCAGTTGCCAATCTATCTTTAGAATCTTACTTATCTGTTCTACCACTTGTGCACAAGAATGTGAAACTCTATCAGAAGACATTGCTACTAGAATCCCAAAGCATGGTATTATTTCATTTAACAAGACTTGAAACACTTCTCTTGCTTTGTTTGTTCGACAGGGAAAGGCTTCAGGCCTTCCTGAAAAACGTGTCAGTCAGAACCAGTAAATAATGATACCCCCCTTTTCTAGGGAGTTCTGAAAAATCAATTTGCCACTGTTGCCCCGAATAATTTCCTTTAACGATTATTCCAAATTTTATTCTATTCTTGGTATTGGGGTTCTTGTGTAAGCAAATGCTACATTGTTGAGTTACTTGTTTTATCATATCGTCCCACTAATGTCTGACTCAGGCTCTTATGCAGTGTGCCAGCTCCCCAGTGCGTTTTATTGTGTTCTGTAAGAACTATGGGCCATGTCAAACTAGAGGGTATTACTATGTGGTTATCTTTTAAATATACTCATCCATCTGGTTTCATTTTACCTTTCAAATCTTCAATTAATTTTAAGTCTTCTTTTGTATAATTTGGATATAGTTTGGATTTTACCGTCTGGTATCAAAGACAATGCCTTCACCTCAGTTATTTCAGCTGCCTGCTTAGCCTCTGCCAATCGATTTTCCAATTTCAAAATCGGTGTTCCCCTTTTGGTGTCCCTGACAATGCATGATAGCTACCTTTTCTGGTTGTTTTACAGCCTCTAACAATTTTAAAATTTCTTCAGCATACTTTGTGTTTTCACTGAGCGGTCAGCAATCCATGTTCTTTCCAAATTGCTCCATGAGCATGTACCACGCCGAATGTATATTTAGAATCTGTCCAAATATTTACCCTACTTCCCGCTGCCAGTTCCAATGCTCTCGTGAGAGCAACTATCTCCGCCTTTTGAGCTGATGTTCCAGGGGGTAAAGGCTTAGACTCGATTACCTGCTGAGTAGTTGTTATAGCATATCCAGCTTTACGTTGTCTTTGCGTAACAAAACTGCTCCCATCCGTGAACCAAGTTTCTTCCGCATCTTCCATGGGCTCCTCCTTAAGGTCTGCTCGGCTGGAATACACAGTCTCTATAGTTTCTAAACAATCGTGAATCACAGGTTGTGCCGGAGCATCACTAAGAAAAGAGGCTAGATTCACAATATTAATGATCACAATTTCCACGTCGTCCTGTTCTACCAATATTGCTTGATATTTCAAAATCATCAATTCTTGTTTAAGTTGTTTAAAGACTTTTTGTGCTTCTCCAGTCCAGACTAACTTTGACTGGTTAATCTTTATCAATTCACATAGAGGCTTTACCAATAGTCCATAATTATAAATCCAAAGGCGACATCAACCTGTCATTCCTAAAAAGGTTTGTAGCTCCTTTACCATTTGAGGTTCTGGAGTCCGGCAAATGACTTCCTTATGTTCAGTTCCTAGTTCTCATTGTCCTTCCAAAATGTCAAATACCAGATAGGTCACACTTTGTTGAGCCAGCTGGACTTTCTGTCAAGAGACTTGAGATCCATTTAAACCCAGAAAATTAAGACGACTTATAGTCCATTGAATACAACTCCCTTTAGTCTCGGTAGCTATTAAGAGATCATCTACATATTGTAACAAAGCACCTTCAGTGTCCGGAGGTATCCATGTTTCGAGTTCCCTTGCTAATTGGTTTCCAAAAATAGTGGGGCTATTCTTGAATCCTTGAGGTAGTAATGTCCACGTAAGCTTCGTCTTTCTGCCTGAATTGGGATTTTCCCATTCAAAGGCGAATAGGTTTTGGCTTTCTGTGGCTAAGCCTAGGCAGAAGAAGGCATCTTTTAAATCCAATACGGTAAACCAGGCTTGACTATTCTTTAATTTAGTCAGCAAAGTATAAGGGTTTGCCACTGCTGGATGTATATCCTCAGTGATTTTATTTATGGCCCTCAAATCCTGAACTAGCCTATAGCTTTTTCATCTGCCTTTTTAATTGGCAATATGGGTGCATTGTATTCTGATTCGCATTCAAGCAATAATCCATACTGTAAACATTTATCAATTATCTCTTTAATTCCTTTCCTATCTTCTATCCTCAAAGGATATTACTTAACCTTAACGGGTTTCTCTCCTGGCTTTAATTTAATAATTATTAAGGTCACATTTTTAGCTCTTCCAGGGACTTCGGTAGCCCAAACTCCTGGACATACTTGATCTGTGATCTCTAAAGGTATTTCACTTTTAGGGTCACTTTGTATTAGTGCCAAGCTTAACACATTTATTAGTTGTTCTTCTCCTCTTCTTAATTCCATTTTCCCTTTTTCAAAGACAATTTCTGCTCCTACTTGCTCTAATAAATCTCTACCTAAGAGTGCCCACGAGGAGCTAGGCATAGATAAAAATCTGTGTATGCCCCATTGTTTCCCTAACTTGTACTTCAAAGGTTCACAAAAATAAGCCTTTTCGGTTACACCTTGTCCTGGTTTCAGTTAGAACAGAGGTAATTTTCTTCCTAGTAGCTGGTAGAATGCTATGTTTTGGCTTAGGATGAGAAGAGTGCTGATAACACCCCGATGTTTTAATTGTTGCAGAGCAATGCTTATACCAAGCCAAGGACATCTCAGCTTCTTGCTCTGTCCTGCCAACAGGCAGGCTGGGGGTGCAGTAAGAGCTGGGAGGGGACACACCCAGGACAGGTGACCCAAACTAGCCAAAGGGGTATTCCATAGCATCTGACGTCAGGCTAAACAATACATAGGGGTGGCTAGCCAGGGGGAGGGGGCCGGACTGCTCGGGGTTAGGCTGGGCATCGGTCAGCGGGTGGTGAGCAATTGCATTGTGCATCACTTGTTTGTACACATTATTAGTAGTGGTACTATTATCATCATTGTATTATTATTATTATTATTATTATTATTATTATTATTATTATTATTATTATTATTTTGTCTTATTAAACTGTCTTTATCTCAACTCACAGGCTTCACTTTCCATTTCTCTCCCCCGTCCCAGAGAGGGAGGGGGAGGGGGAGCGAACAGCTGCGTGGTGTTTAGCTGCCGGCCGGGTTAAACCACGACACACCTTTTACCCTAACATAATAATTCTGTGAAGGCATTCATGCTTGATTTAGAACTGAATACGTTGCCTCATAGCAATAAGAAATTTCACTTCCATTCCTCCCCTAGCTTCATTATAACCAGTGGAGGATCCGCTAGGGTAGATTCCCCAGGTCCCCGTTATTCCTGTTGAAATCAGGGGTTGATTACCCTAGGAAAAGGCTAGTCAATTTGTCCTCCAAAGCCAGGTCCAAACCGTTTTGTTTTATTTATTTATTTATTTATTTATTTATTTTCATTACATTTCAGAGTTGGTCCAAAAATTCCATAGGGCTTTCTTTTAGACCTTGTTGGAAGCATATTCTCAATTCCCAATTCATCCAGGTTTTAGTATTTACTTAACCGTTCATAATTTTCAGGATGATTCGGGTCTTAGTGGGGGTCGGTCAGGGGAATGCAATTGTCCACAGTTCCTTGAACGGTCCCATCAGCAATCTGAGCTCGCACATGAACTCAGGTTGTTTTAAGAGTTGACTGCTTTTCTGTTTCTGTGACAACTCTCTCGGACCGGACCGATCATGGTCCCTTTGCCCTAAAGGGCTAACACCCATGATTTTAAGATCTCTGCCTCGGGCAGAGGCAGAACTATTAACATTCCTACATCCTCTTTCCCTGCTCATTCAACTTCAAACACCTTTAACACTTTCAACAACCCTTTTAACACTTCCTTTATCTTTCTCCAGCCTCTACTTCTCTAATGCCAACATCAAAGGTTCAGTCAGGGGCCAACTTAATTCCGTACCTTTTCCCACCAAGATGCTGAAACATCAGTATACAACATTTCATCCTGTTCTGCTTCTCAAAAAACAACATTAACTGTAGCAAAATGTTAGAGTTTAAAGTTCCATTTAGGGGCCACTTTTCTCCACATTCCAGCTTATAAAGCCGCCACCACTGATTACGATATTTTATCAATGTTTTCCTGTTCACACTTCCACCGGCAGATCCTCCAATATCCTTCCAGTGACTTAAAACACATCCTAACACACTTTTCTTTAAAATTTCACTGCTTGTTTGCCCCCCCCAGTTTCCAGTTTACACTTTCAGAATACACGTTACTTACAAAAGCGTATCACAAAACGTATCACTCACAAAAATACGGGCACGCAATATCTTTCAGTAGCGATGTCACAAAACTACTATTACCAGCAATATTGCCAAAATCACAGTAACAATAGTCAGAGTCAAATTCCACATGCGATAAGTCAGAAAACCGAACTGTGTAACACCGTAACGATATCTTTCTTATAACAATGCCACGAACCTACTATTACCACCAGGAAAATAGCCAAAATCGCAGTAACAATAACCAGAGTTAAATACCATACTCCATGAGTCAGAAAACCGAAATAGACAACACAATTCCAGATGGACCTTAAAGCGAGCTCCTTCCTTAAGGTCCCCAAACATGTACTTATGGTGCTAACCACAAAGTATATACCAAACACTGCCTCGCAGAAGATCACCTTCTGACTTACAGACAGTTCCAGATGACCGGTCTACCAGAAAACCAAACCAGAATAAAGAATATACTCACTTACAATGATGGGGTCCTTGTCTGCCTCCGCAGTGATCCGGTGAGTCGAGGAGTCCCTCCGGGAAATCCCGGGGGTACCCTAGGGAGTCCTGTTCCCAGCAGGTCCTGCAGTCCAGCAGAGAGGTTGTCCCATCTGGGTCGCCAAATTGATTCAAAGATCGAAGCCGAAATTCCTTTAAGTGGTATATTCTTTATTGCAGCGCTGGATGAACGGGGGATCTCTCCACCTATCGTGCATACCCAAAGCAGAAAGCAGTCTTGAATTTATACAATCAATCTATCAATATTCTACAAGCACCTATACATATGCATTACCTATCCCCGCCTTCCCTCGCTTCTCATGCTAATTAGCCTTTTGGAACCTTGCGCCTGCGCAGAGCCTTCCAAGAATTGTGGGCAGGGGTCTTTGGGACGTGGGCAGGGGTCTTTGGGAGGAAGACCCCGAGTCTTCCTCACAGTGTACTTTTCACCTTTGGTCAGGAATCTGCTGAATTGGCATGTTTCTTAATTGCAAGAGCTGGTTGTTGCTAATTCTCCCGTTTGTTGTATCTTTATAATGAATTCCAATGTCCAGTTTCGAGAGTTATAGTCCTTACATTCGTTTCTCTGTCCGCCTGCCGCTTCCTTATCATGAGTTCCAGTGTCTTGTTTCGAGATATACAGTCCTTGTCTGGGGATTGTCCTTGCCTCCCCAATACCTCCTTAATCAATCCCCCCTTTTCTTTTCCCAGGCAAATTCTTTTGCATCAGATACTTTCATTATTTACAGTAACACAACAAAGCAGGCATCTAAACAACATGCACACAAATATTCCGAACACTACTAATACGATTAGAGCAATGAATACTTGTTTCAACCATTGGAAATTGGGCAACCAGGAGGTTCACTTATTCCATAGTTCACTAAAACTCCATGAAAGATCATCTTTACTGATCTCATGGAGGATCCTTGTCTGCTTCCATATTTCTTCCAGGTCGGTAGAGATCCTTCCACTCTGATCTACATACATACAACAACTTGTGTTTATTACTGTACAGACTCCCCCTTGAGTGGCCAGTAACAAGTCTAGGGCCATCTGATTTTGTAATACTACCTGTGATAAACTAGATCTCTCTTCTTGTTGAGCCTTTATAGCATCCAGAATTTTGTTTTCGAACTTCTCTATAATTGCAGAAATATTAACTATTGCCTTTTCCAATTCACTCACTCCTAACCATGGGATAAACCATCGCACAAAACTATGAAAAGGGGTGTGTCTCTCTACCAATGGATTGTTAATTTTTCATCTGATTCTCCGGATATGATTTCTCAAGTAACCTCGAGGCACTACATCATGTACTGTCATATTGGGGACTACCGCTCCAAGAGTGCAAGTTCCCTTCCAATTCTCAGGCAAGACCTTACGGGCTGTATCATTGCATAGCCAATAGCACCCTTTTCCTTCTGGAACCGTCCAGCTGGTTGAATTTGCCCAGCCGCTAGTCGTACTAATATCAATTGTTCAATTACAAGATGTCTGATTTCCCACAGAAGTAGTATCCGTATTTATACAATGCTGTTTTCCTATACCCTTAGGCGGGTTACACCTTTGTACACATACATAATAGGATTCTAACGGCACGAAGCTACTCACTTCTAGTTCCAAAACTGCTTAATATTTTCGACCCCAAGATGTGTTTTCCCACAAATTAGTCCAAGATAAGTTTGCAGGCAAGGGAATCCCAATTAACGATACACCCTTATTCCCATGCTGTGGCAGATGGGTGCATACCCAACAGTTCGTCTTATGAGTTACTTGAGAAATTGTTTGTATTAAGGTCAGGTGTAAGTTCTCATCCCAAGTTGCCCACCCCAAATCCGAGAACCGCACCCCTGCAATCATTAGGATCTGGAAAACCGTAATTTTGTTGGTCCAATTGGAGTGGTGGTCCATATCCTCGCCGGGGCCTTCTTCACCCGTGAATTGTGGATCCAAGCTGCTTGCTTCTTAATCTTAATGGCGGTGTGTGTTGTCAGTAATACTTGGTATGGTCCCATCCACTTTCCTTCCATTTTTCCTGCACGGGTTGTCCTGAAAAAGTCTTTATATATATATAATCCCCGAGCTTAAAGGGGTGGATTGGTTGATCCAACCCTCTAGCCCTGGTCCCTAAAACAAATGTATGTACTTTATTTAATTGTTTCTGAAGTTCAGTTATATAAGCATATAAATATTCTGATCCTAACTGCGTTAGGTCCTCTCCACTAAATAGAAATTGCTATGGCCTTGCATATAAGATTTTGAAGGGACTCATATTTCCTTTTATTCTAGGTTTAACTCTAATTCCAAGTAATGCTAAAGGGAGGGATTGAGGCCATGACAAATTAGCTTCTTATCCAATTTTAGCTATTTATTGTTTAATTAAATGGTTCATTTTTTCTACCTGTCCACTTGCCTGTGGTCTATAAGGAGTATGCAGTTGCCAATCTATCTTTAGAATCTTACTTATCTGTTCTACCACTTGTGCACAAGAATGTGAAACTCTATCAGAAGACATTGCTACTAGAATCCCAAAGCATGGTATTATTTCATTTAACAAGACTTGAACCACTTCTCTTGCTTTGTTTGTTCGACAGGGAAAGGCTTCAGGCCTTCCTGAAAACGTGTCAGTCAGAACCAGTAAATAATGATACCCCCCTTTTCTAGGGAGTTCTGAAAAATCAATTTGCCACTGTTGCCCCGAATAATTTCCTTTACCGATTATTCCAAATTTTATCCTATTCTTGGTATTGGGGTTCTTGTGTAAGCAAATGCTACATTCTTGAGTTACTTGTTTTATCATATCGTCCCACTAATGTCTGACTCAGGCTCTTATGCAGTGTGCCAGCTCCCCAGTGCGTTTTATTGTGTTCTGTAAGAACTATGGGCCATGTCAAACTAGAGGGTATTACTATGTGGTTATCTTTTAAATATACTCATCCATCTGGTGTCATTTTACCTTTCAAATCTTCAATTAATTTTAAGTCTTCTTTTGTATAATTTGGATATAGTTTGGATTTTACCGTCTGGTATCAAAGGCAATGCCTTCACCTCAGTTATTTCAGCTGCCTGCTTAGCCTCTGCCAATCGATTTTCCAATTTCAAAATCGGTGTTCCCCTTTTGGTGTCCCTGACAATGCATGATAGCTACCTTTTCTGGTTGTTTTACAGCCTCTAACAATTTTAAAATTTCTTCAGCATACTTTGTGTTTTCACTGAGCGGTCAGCAATCCATGTTCTTTCCAAATTGCTCCATGAGCATGTACCACGCCGAATGTATATTTAGAATCTGTCCAAATATTTACCCTTTTTCCCGCTGCCAGTTCCAATGCTCTCGTGAGAGCAACTATCTCCGCCTTTTGAGCTGATGTTCCAGGGGGTAAAGGCTTAGACTCGATTACCTGCTGAGTAGTTGTTATAGCATATCCAGCTTTACGTTGTCTTTGCGTAACAAAACTGCTCCCATCCGTGAACCAAGTTTCTTCCGCATCTTCCATGGGCTCTTCCTTAAGGTCTGGTCGGCTGGAATACACAGTCTCTATAGTTTCTAAACAATCGTGAATCACAGGTTGTGCCGGAGCATCACTAAGAAAAGAGGCTAGATTCACAATATTAATGATCACAATTTCCACGTCGTCCTGTTCTACCAATATTGCTTGATATTTCAAAATCATCAATTCTTGTTTAAGTTGTTTAAAGACTTTTTGTGCTTCTCCAGTCCAGACTAACTTTGACTGGTTAATCTTTATCAATTCACATAGAGGCTTTACCAATAGTCCATCATTATAAATCCAAAGGCGACACCAACCTGTCATTCCTAAAAAGGTTTGTAGCTCCTTTACCATTTGAGGTTCTGGAGTCCGGCAAATGACTTCCTTATGTTCAGTTCCTAGTTCTCGTTGTCCTTCCGAAATTTCAAATCCCAGATAGGTCACACTTTGTTGAGCCAGCTGGACTTTCTGTCAAGAGACTTGAGATCCATTTAAACCCAGAAAATTAAGACGACTTATAGTCCATTGAATACAACTCCCTTTAGTCTCGGTAGCTATTAAGAGATCATCTACATATTGTAACAAAGCACCTTCAGTGTCCGGAGGTATCCATGTTTCGAGTTCCCTTGCTAACTGGTTTCCAAAAATAGTGGGGCTATTCTTGAATCCTTGAGGTAGTAATGTCCACGTAAGCTGCGTCTTTCTGCCTGAATCGGGATTTTCCCATTCAAAGGCGAATAGGTTTTGGCTTTCTGTGGCTAAGCCTAGGCAGAAGAAGGCATCTTTTAAATCCCGTACGGTAAACCAGACTTGACTATTCTTTAATTTAGTCAGCAAAGTATAAGGGTTTGCCACTACTGGATGTATATCCTCAGTGATTTTATTTATGGCCCTCAAGTCCTGAACTAGCCTATAGCTTTTTCATCTGCCTTTTTAATTGGCAATATGGGTGCATTGTATTCTGATTCGCATTCAAGCAATAATCCATACTGTAAAAATTTATCAATTATCTCTTTAATTCCTTTCCTATCTTCTATCCTCAAAGGATACCTTAACGGGTTTCTCTCCTGGCTTTAATTTAATAATTATTAAGGTCACATTTTTAGCTCTTCCAGGGACTTCGGTAGCCCAAACTCCTGGACATACTTGATCTGTGATCTCTAAAGGTATTTCACTTTTAGGGTCACTTTGTATTAGTGCCAAGCTTAACACATTTATTAGTTGTTCTTCTCCTCTTCTTAATTCCATTTTCCCTTTTTCAAAGACAATTTCTGCTCCTACTTGCTCTAATAAATCTCTACCTAAGAGTGCCCATGAGGAGCTAGGCATAGATAAAAATCTGTGTATGCCCCATTGTTTCCCTAACTTGTACTTCAAAGGTTCACAAAAATAAGCCTTTTCGGTTACACCTTGTCCTGGTTTCAGTTAGAACAGAGGTAATTTTCTTCCTAGTAGCTGGTAGAATGCTATGTTTTGGCTTAGGATGAGAAGAGTGCTGATAACACCCCGATGTTTTAATTGTTGCAGAGCAATGCTTATACCAAGCCAAGGACATCTCAGCTTCTTGCTCTGTCCTGCCAACAGGCAGGCTGGGGGTGCAGTAAGAGCTGGGAGGGGACACACCCAGGACAGGTGACCCAAACTAGCCAAAGGGGTATTCCATAGCATCTGACGTCAGGCTAAACAATACATAGGGGTGGCTAGCCAGGGGGAGGGGGCCGGACTGCTCGGGGTTAGGCTGGGCATCGGTCAGCGGGTGGTGAGCAATTGCATTGTGCATCACTTGTTTGTACACATTATTAGTAGTGGTACTATTATCATCATTGTATTATTATTATTATTATTATTATTATTATTATTATTATTATTATTATTATTATTATTATTATTATTTTGTCTTATTAAACTGTCTTTATCTCAACTCACAGGCTTCACTTTCCATTTCTCTCCCCCGTCCCAGAGAGGGAGGGGGAGGGGGAGCGAACAGCTGCGTGGTGTTTAGCTGCCGGCCGGGTTAAACCACGACACACCTTTTACCCTAACATAATAATTCTGTGAAGGCATTCATGCTTGATTTAGAACTGAATACGTTGCCCCATAGCAATAAGAAATTTCACTTCCATTCCTCCCCTAGCTTCATTATAACCAGTGGAGGATCCGCTAGGGTAGATTCC
This sequence comes from Netta rufina, assembly GCF_964035555.1. NCBI lineage: Eukaryota > Metazoa > Chordata > Aves > Anseriformes > Anatidae > Netta > Netta rufina. The sequence continues at coordinate 32,461,315 of NC_140131.1, read as the reverse complement.
CCAGGTCCCCGTTATTCCTGTTGAAATCAGGGGTTGATTACCCTAGGAAAAGGCTAGTCAATTTGTCCTCCAAAGCCAGGTCCAAACCGTTTTGTTTTATTTATTTATTTATTTATTTTCATTACATCTCAGAGTTGGTCCAAAAATTCCATAGGGCTTTCTTTTAGACCTTGTTGGAAGCATATTCTCAATTCCCAATTCATCCAGGTTTTAGTATTTACTTAACCGTTCATAATTTTCAGGGTGATTCGGGTCTTAGTGGGGGTCGGTCAGGGGAATGCAATTGTCCACAGTTCCCTGAACGGTCCCATCAGCAATCTGAGCTCGCACGTGAACTCAGGGTGTTTTAAGAGTTGACTGCTTTTCTGTTTCTGTGACAACTCTCTCGGACCGATCATGGTCCCTTTGCCCTAAAGGGCTAACACCCATGATTTTAAGATCTCTGCCTCGGGCAGAGGCAGAACTATTAACATTCCTACATCCTCTTTCCCTGCTCATTCAACTTCAAACACCTTCAACACTTTCAACAACCCTTTTAACACTTCCTTTATCTTTCTCCAGCCTCTACTTCTCTAATGCCAACATCAAAGGTTCAGTCAGGGGCCAACTTAATTCCGTACCTTTTCCCACCAAGATGCTGAAACATCAGTATACAACATTTCATCCTGTTCTGCTTCTCAAAAAACAACATTAACTCTAGCAAAATATTATAGTTTAAAGTTCCATTTAGGGGCCACTTTTCTCCACATTCCAGCTTATAAAGCCGCCACCACTGATTACGATATTTTATCAATGTTTTCCTGTTCACACTTCCACCGGCAGATCCTCCAATATCCTTCCAGTGACTTAAAACACATCCTAACACACTTTTCTTTAAAATTTCACTGCTTGTTTGCCCCCCCAGTTTCCAGTTTACGCTTTCAGAATACACATGTTACTTACAAAAGCGTATCACAAAACGTATCACTCACAAAAATACGGGCACGCAATATCTTTCAGTAGCGATGCCACAAAACTACTATTACCAGCAATATTGCCAAAATCACAGTAACAATAGTCAGAGTCAAATTCCACATGCGATAAGTCAGAAAACCGAACTGTGTAACACCGTAACGATATCTTTCTTATAACAATGCCACGAACCTACTATTACCACCAGGAAAATAGCCAAAATCGCAGTAACAATAACCAGAGTTAAATACCATACTCCATGAGTCAGAAAACCGAAATAGACAACACAATTCCAGATGGACCTAAAAGCGAGCTCCTTCCTTAAGGTCCCCAAACATATACTTATGGTGCTAACCACAAAGTATATACCAAACACTGCCTCGCAGAAGATCACCTTCTGACTTACAGACAGTTCCAGATGACCGGTCTACCAGAAAACCAAATCAGAATAAAGAATATACTCACTTACAATGATGGGGTCCTTGTCTGCCTCCGCAGTGATCCGGTGAGTCAAGGAGTCCCTCCGGGAAATCCCGGGGGTACCCTAGGGAGTCCTTCTCCCAGCAGGTCCTGCAGTCCGGCAGAGAGGTTGTCCCATCTGGGTCGCCAAATTGATTCAAAGATCGAAGCCGAAATTCCTTTAAGTGGTATATTCTTTATTGCAGCGCTGGATGCACGGGGGATCTCTCCACCTATCGTGCATACCCAAAGCAGAAAGCAGTCTTGAATTTATACAATCAATCTATCAATATTCTACAAGCACCTATACATATGCATTACCTATCCCCGCCTTCCCTCGCTTCTCATGCTAATTAGCCTTTTGGCACCTTGCGCCTGTGCAGAGCCTTCCAAGAATTGTGGGCAGGGGTCTTTGGGACGTGGGCAGGGGTCTTTGGGAGGAAGACCCCGAGTCTTCCTCACAGTGTACTTTTCACCTTTGGTCAGGAATCTGCTGAATTGGCATGTTTCTTAATTGCAAGAGCTGGTTGTTGCTAATTCTCCCGTTTGTTGTATCTTTATAATGAATTCCAATGTCCAGTTTCGAGAGTTATAGTCCTTACATTCGTTTCTCTGTCCGCCTGCTGCTTCCTTATCATGAGTTCCAGCGTCTTGTTTCGAGATATACAGTCCTTGTCTGGGGATTGTCCTTGCCTCCCCAATACCTCCTTAATCAATCCCCCCTTTTCTTTTCCCATGCAAATTCTTTTGCATCAGATACTTTCACTATTTACAGTAACACAACAAAGCAGGCATCTAAACAACATGCACACAAATATTCCTAACACTACTAATACGATTAGAGCAATGAATACTTGTTTCAACCACAATCCCCCCTTTTCTTTTCCCATGCAAATTCTTTTGCATCAGATACTTTCATTATTTACAGTAACACAACAAAGCAGGCATCTAAACAACATGCACACAAATATTCCTAACACTACTAATACGATTAGAGCAATGAATACTTGTTTCAACCATTGGAAACTGGGCAACCAGGAGGTTCACTTATTCCATAGTTCACTAAAACTCCATGAAAGATCATCTTTACTGATCTCATGGAGGATCCTTGTCTGCTTCCATATTTCTTCCAGGTCGGTAGAGATCCTTCCACTCTGATCTACATACATACAACAACTTGTGTTTATTACTGTACAGACTCCCCCTTGAGTGGCCAGTAACAAGTCTAGGGCCATCCGATTTTGTAATACTACCTGTGATAAACTAGATCTCTCTTCTTGTTGAGCCTTTATAGCATCCAGAATTTTGTTTTCGAACTTCTCTATAATTGCAGAAATATTAACTATTGCCTTTTCCAATTCACTCACTCCTAACCATGGGATAAACCATCACACAAAACTATGAAAAGGGGTGTGTCTCTCTACCAATGGATTGTTAATTTTTCATCTGATTCTCCGGATACGATTTCTCAAGTAACCTCGAGGCACTACATCATGTACTGTCATATTGGGGACTACCGCTCCAAGAGTGCAAATTCCCTTCCAATTCTCAGGCAAGACCTTACGGGCTGTATCTTTGCATAGCCAATACCACCCTTTTCCTTCTGGAACCGTCCAGCTGGTTGAATTTGCCCAGCCGCTAGTCGTACTAATATCAATTGTTCAATTACAAGATGTCTGATTTCCCACAGAAGTAGTATCCGTATTTATACAATGCTGTTTTCCTATACCCTTAGGCGGGTTACACCTTTGTACACATACATAATAGGATTCTAACATCACGAAGCTACTCACTTCTAGTTCCAAAACTGCTTAATATTTTCGACCCCAAGATGTGTTTTCCCACAAATTAGTCCAAGATATGTTTGCAGGCAAGGGAATCCCAATTAACGATACACCCTTATTCCCATGCTGTGGCAGATGGGTGCATACCCAACAGTTCGTCTTATGAGTTACTTGAGAAATTGTTTGTATTAAGGTCAGGTGTAAGTTCTCATCCCAAGTTGCCCACCCCAAATCCGAGAACCGCACCCCTGCAATCATTAGGATCTGGAAAACCGTAATTTTGTTGGTCCAATTGGAGTGGTGGTCCATATCCTCGCCGGGGCCTTCTTCACCCTTGAATTGTGGATCCAAGCTGCTTGCTTCTTAATCTTAATGGCGGTGTGTGTTGTCAGTAATACTTGGTATGGTCCCATCCACTTTCCTTCCATTTTTCCTGCACGGGTTGTCCTGAAAAAGTCTTTATATATATATAATCCCCGAGCTTAAAGGGGTGGATTGGTTGATCCAACCCTCTAGCCCTGGTCCCTAAAACAAATTTATGTACTTTATTTAATTGTTTCTGAAGTTCAGTTATATAAGCATATAAATATTCTGATCCTAACTGCGTTAGGTCCTCTCCACTAAATAGAAATTGCTATGGCCTTGCATATAAGATTTTGAAGGGACTCAAATTTCCTTTTATTCTAGGTTTAACTCTAATTCCAAGTAATGCTAAAGGGAGGGATTGAGGCCAGGACAAATTAGCTTCTTATCCAATTTTAGCTATTTATTGTTTAATTAAATGGTTCATTTTTTCTACCTGTCCACTTGCCTGTGGTCTATAAGGAGTATGCAGTTGCCAATCTATCTTTAGAATCTTACTTATCTGTTCTACCACTTGTGCACAAGAATGTGAAACTCTATCAGAAGACATTGCTACTAGAATCCCAAAGCATGGTATTATTTCATTTAACAAGACTTGAACCACTTCTCTTGCTTTGTTTGTTCGACAGGGAAAGGCTTCAGGCCTTCCTGAAAAACGTCAGTCAGAACCAGTAAATAATGATACCCCCCTTTTCTAGGGAGTTCTGAAAAATCAATTTGCCACTGTTGCCCCGAATAATTTCCTTTACCGATTATTCCAAATTTTATCCTATTCTTGGTATTGGGGTTCTTGTGTAAGCAAATGCTACATTGTTGAGTTACTTGTTTTAGCATATCGTCCCACTAATGTCTGACTCAGGCTCTTATGCAGTGTGCCAGCTCCCCAGTGCGTTTTATTGTGTTCTGTAAGAACTATGGGCCATGTCAAACTAGAGGGTATTACTATGTGCTTATCTTTTAAATATACTCATCCATCTGGTTTCATTTTACCTTTCAAATCTTCAATTAATTTTAAGTCTTCTTTTGTATAATTTGGATATAGTTTGGATTTTACCGTCTGGTATCAAAGACAATGCCTTCACCTCAGTTATTTCAGCTGCCTGCTTAGCCTCTGCCAATCGATTTTCCAATTTCAAAATCGGTGTTCCCCTTTTGGTGTCCCTGACAATGCATGAGAGCTACCTTTTCTGGTTGTTTTACAGCCTCTAACAATTTTAAAATTTCTTCAGCATACTTTGTGTTTTCACTGAGCGGTCAGCAATCCATGTTCTTTCCAAATTGCTCCATGAGCATGTACCACGCCGAATGTATATTTAGAATCTGTCCAAATATTTACCCTTTTTCCCGCTGCCAGTTCCAATGCTCTCATGAGAGCAACTATCTCCGCCTTTTGAGCTAATGTTCCAGGGGGTAAAGGCTTAGACTCGATTACCTGCTGAGTAGTTGTTATAGCATATCCAGCTTTACGTTGTCTTTGCGTAACAAAACTGCTCCCATCCGTGAACCAAGTTTCTTCCGCATCTTCCATGGGCTCCTCCTTAAGGTCTGGTCGGCTGGAATACACAGTCTCTATAGTTTCTAAACAATCGTGAATCACAGGTTGTGCCGGAGCATCACTAAGAAAAGAGGCTAGATTCACAATATTAATGATCACAATTTCCACGTCGTCCTGTTCTACCAATATTGCTTGATATTTCAAAATCATCAATTCTTGTTTAAGTTGTTTAAAGACTTTTTGTGCTTCTCCAGTCCAGACTAACTTTGACTGGTTAATCTTTATCAATTCACATAGAGGCTTTACCAATAGTCCATCATTATAAATCCAAAGGCGACACCAACCTGTCATTCCTAAAAAGGTTTGTAGCTCCTTTACCATTTGAGGTTCTGGAGGCCGGCAAATGACTTCCTTATGTTCAGTTCCTAGTTCTCGTTGTCCTTCCGAAATGTCAAATCCCAGATAGGTCACACTTTGTTGAGCCAGCTGGACTTTCTGTCAAGAGACTTGAGATCCATTTAAACCCAGAAAATTAAGACGACTTATAGTCCATTGAATACAACTCCCTTTAGTCTCGGTAGCTATTAAGAGATCATCTACATATTGTAACAAAGCACCTTCAGTGTCCGGAGGTATCCATGTTTCGAGTTCCCTTGCTAATTGGTTTCCAAAAATAGTGGGGCTATTCTTGAATCCTTGGGGTAGTAATGTCCACGTAAGCTGCGTCTTTCTGCCTGAATCGGGATTTTCCCATTCAAAGGCGAATCGGTTTTGGCTTTCTGTGGCTAAGCCTAGGCAGAAGAAAGCATCTTTTAAATCCAGTACGGTAAACCAGACTTGACTATTCTTTAATTTAGTCAGCAAAGTATAAGGGTTTGCCACTACTGGATGTATATCCTCAGTGATTTTATTTATGGCCCTCAAATCCTGAACTAGCCTATAGCTTTTTCATCTGCCTTTTTAATTGGCAATATGGGTGCATTGTATTCTGATTCGCATTCAAGCAATAATCCATACTGTAAAAATTTATCAATTATCTCTTTAATTCCTTTCCTATCTTCTATCCTCAAAGGATATTACTTAACCTTAACGGGTTTCTCTCCTGGCTTTAATTTAATAATTATTAAGGTCACATTTTTAGCTCTTCCAGGGACTTCGGTAGCCCAAACTCCTGGACATACTTGATCTGTGATCTCTAAAGGTATTTCACTTTTAGGGTCACTTTGTATTAGTGCCAAGCTTAACACATTTATTAGTTGTTCTTCTCCTCTTCTTAATTCCATTTTCCCTTTTTCAAAGACAATTTCTGCTCCTACTTGCTCTAATAAATCTCTACCTAAGAGTGCCCATGAGGAGCTAGGCATAGATAAAAATCTGTGTATGCCCCATTGTTTCCCTAACTTGTACTTCAAAGGTTCACAAAAATAAGCCTTTTCGGTTACACCTTGTCCTGGTTTCAGTTAGAACAGAGGTAATTTTCTTCCTAGTAGCTGGTAGAATGCTATGTTTTGGCTTAGGATGAGAAGAGTGCTGATAACACCCCGATGTTTTAATTGTTGCAGAGCAATGCTTATACCAAGCCAAGGACATCTCAGCTTCTTGCTCTGTCCTGCCAACAGGCAGGCTGGGGGTGCAGTAAGAGCTGGGAGGGGACACACCCAGGACAGGTGACCCAAACTAGCCAAAGGGGTATTCCATAGCATCTGACGTCAGGCTAAACAATACATAGGGGTGGCTAGCCAGGGGGAGGGGGCCGGACTGCTCGGGGTTAGGCTGGGCATCGGTCAGCGGGTGGTGAGCAATTGCATTGTGCATCACTTGTTTGTACACATTATTAGTAGTGGTACTATTATCATCATTGTATTATTATTATTATTATTATTATTATTATTATTATTATTATTATTATTATTATTATTATTATTATTATTATTATTATTATTATTATTTTGTCTTATTAAACTGTCTTTATCTCAACTCACGGGCTTCACTTTCCATTTCTCTCCCCCGTTCCAGAGAGGGAGGGGGAGGGGGAGCGAACAGCTGCGTGGTGTTTAGCTGCCGGCCGGGTTAAACCACGACACACCTTTTACCCTAACATAAGAATTCTGTGAAGGCATTCATGCTTGATTTAGAACTGAATACGTTGCCCCATAGCAATAAGAAATTTCACTTCCATTCCTCCCCTAGCTTCATTATAACCAGTGGAGGATCCGCTAGGGTAGATTCCCCAGGTCCCCGTTATTCCTGTTGAGATCAGGGGTTGATTACCCTAGGAAAAGGCTAGTCAATTTGTCCTCCAAAGCCAGGTCCAAACCGTTTTGTTTTATTTATTTATTTATTTATTTATTTTCATTACATCTCAGAGTTGGTCCAAAAATTCCATAGGGCTTTCTTTTAGACCTTGTTGGAAGCATATTCTCAATTCCCAATTCATCCAGGTTTTAGTATTTACTTAACCGTTCATAATTTTCAGGATGATTCGGGTCTTAGTGGGGGTCGGTCAGGGGAATGCAATTGTCCACAGTTCCCTGAACGGTCCCATCAGCAATCTGAGCTCGCACATGAACTCAGGTTGTTTTAAGAGTTGACCTCTTTTCTGTTTCTGTGACGACTCTCTCGGACCGGACCGATCATGGTCCCTTTGCCCTAAAGGGCTAACACCCATGATTTTAAGATTTCTGCCTCGGGCAGAGGCAGAACTATTAACATTCCTACATCCTCTTTCCCTGATCATTCAACTTCAAACACCTTTAACACTTTCAGCAACCCTTTTAACACTTCCTTTATCTTTCTCCAGCCTGTACTTCTCTAATGCCAACATCAAAGGTTCAGTCAGGGGCCAACTTAATTCCGTACCTTTTCCCACCAAGATGCTGAAACATCAGTATACAACATTTCATCCTGTTCTGCTTCTCAAAAAACAACATTAACTCTAGCAAAATATTATAGTTTAAAGTTCCATTTAGGGGCCACTTTTCTCCACATTCCAGCTTATAAAGCGGCCACCACTGATTACGATATTTTATCAATGTTTTCCTGTTCACACTTCCACCGGCAGATCCTCCAATATCCTTCCAGTGACTTAAAACACATCCTAACACACTTGTCTTTAAAATTTCACTGCTTGTTTGCCCCCCCCAGTTTCCAGTTTACACTTTCAGAATACACATGTTACTTACAAAAGCGTATCACAAAACGTATCACTCACAAAAATACGGGCACGCAATATCTTTCAGTAGCGATGTCACAAAACTACTATTACCAGCAATATTGCCAAAATCACAGTAACAATAGTCAGAGTCAAATTCCACATGCGATAAGTCAGAAAACCGAACTGTGTAACACCGTAACGATATCTTTCTTATAACAATGCCATGAACCTACTATTACCACCAGGAAAATAGCCAAAATCGCAGTAACAATAACCAGAGTTAAATACCATACTCCATGAGTCAGAAAACCGAAATAGACAACACAATTCCAGATGGACCTTAAAGCGAGCTCCTTCCTTAAGGTCCCCAAACATTTACTTATGGTGCTAACCACAAAGTATATACCAAACACTGCCTCGCAGAAGATCACCTTCTGACTTACAGACAGTTCCAGATGACCGGTCTACCAGAAAACCAAATCAGAATAAAGAATATACTCACTTACAATGAGGGGGTCCTTGTCTGCCTCCGCAGTGATCCGGTGAGTCGAGGAGTCCCTCCGGGAAATCCCCGGGGTACCCTAGGGAGTCCTGTTCCCAGCAGGTCCTGCAGTCCGGCAGAGAGGTTGTCCCATCTGGGTCGCCAAATTGATTCAAAGATCGAAGCCGAAATTCCTTTAAGTGGTACATTCTTTATTGCAGCGCTGGATGCACGGGGGATCTCTCCACCTATCGTGCATACCCAAAGCAGAAAGCAGTCTTGAATTTATACAATCAATCTATCAATATTCTACAAGCACCTATACATATGCATTACCTATCCCTGCCTTCCCTCGCTTCTCATGCTAATTAGCCTTTTGGAACCTTGCGCCTGCGCAGAGCCTTCCAAGAATTGTGGGCAGGGGTCTTTGGGACGTGGGCAGGGGTCTTTGGGAGGAAGACCCCGAGTCTTCCTCACAGTGTACTTTTCACCTTTGGTCAGGAATCTGCTGAATTGGCATGTTTCTTAATTGCAAGAGCTGGTTGTTGCTAATTCTCCCGTTTGTTGTATCTTTATAATGAATTCCAACGTCCAGTTTCGAGAGTTATAGTCCTTACATTCGTTTCTCTGTCCGCCTGCCGCTTCCTTATCATGAGTTCCAGTGTCTTGTTTCGAGATATACAGTCCTTGTCTGGGGATTGTCCTTGCCTCCCCAATACCTCCTTAATCAATCCCCCCTTTTCTTTTCCCAGGCAAATTCTTTTGCATCAGATACTTTCATTATTTACAGTAACACAACAAAGCAGGCATCTAAACAACATGCACACAAATATTCCTAACACTACTAATACGATTAGAGCAATGAATACTTGTTTCAACCATTGGAAATTGGGCAACCAGGAGGTTAACTTATTCCATAGTTCACTAAAACTCCATGAAAGATCATCTTTACTGATCTCATGGAGGATCCTTGTCTGCTTCCATATTTCTTCCAGGTCGGTAGAGATCCTTCCACTCTGATCTACATACATACAACAACTTGTGTTTATTACTGTACAGACTCCCCCTTGAGTGGCCAGTAACAAGTCTAGGGCCATGCGATTTTGTAATACGACCTGTGATAAACTAGATATCTCTTCTTGTTGAGCCTTTATAGCATCCAGAATTTTGTTTTCGAACTTCTCTATAATTGCAGAAATATTAACTATTGCCTTTTCCAATTCACTCACTCCTAACCATGGGATAAACCATCGCACAAAACTATGAAAAGGGGTGTGTCTCTCTACCAATGGACTGTTAATTTTTCATCTGATTCTCCGGATATGATTTCTCAAGTAACCTCGAGGCACTACATCATGTACTGTCATATTGGGGACTACCGCTCCAAGAGTGCAAGTTCCCTTCCAATTCTCAGGCAAGACCTTACGGGCTGTATCATTGCATAGCCAATAGCACCCTTTTCCTTCTGGAACCGTCCAGCTGGTTGAATTTGCCCAGCCGCTAGTCGTACTAATATCAATTGTTCAATTACAAGATGTCTGATTTCCCACAGAAGTAGTATCCGTATTTATACAATGCTGTTTTCCTATACCCTTAGGCGGGTTACACCTTTGTACACATACATAATAGGATTCTAACGGCACGAAGCTACTCACTTCTAGTTCCAAAACTGCTTAATATTTTCGACCCCAAGACGTGTTTTCCCACAAATTAGTCCAAGATATGTTTGCAGGCAAGGGAATCCCAATTAACGATACACCCTTATTCCCATGCTGTGGCAGATGGGTGCATACCCAACAGTTGGTCTTATTAGTTACTTGAGAAATTGTTTGTATTAAGGTCAGGTAAAAGTTCTCATCCGAAGTTGCCCACCCCAAATCCGAGAACCGCACCCCTGCAATCATTAGGATCTGGAAAACCATAATTTTGTTGGTCCAATTGGAGTGGTGGTCCATATCCTCGCCGGGGCCTTCTTCACCCGTGAATTGTGGATCCAAGCTGCTTGCTTCTTAATCTTAATGGCGGTGTGTGTTGTCAGTAATACTTGGTATGGTCCCATCCACTTTCCTTCCATTTTTCCTGTACGGGTTGTCCTGAAAAAGTCTTTATATATATATAATCCCCGAGCTTAAAGGGGTGGATTGGTTGATCCAACCCTCTAGCCCTGGTCCCTAAAACAAATTTATGTACTTTATTTAATTGTTTCTGAAGTTCAGTTATATAAGCATATAAATATTCTGATCCTAACTGCGTTAGGTCCTCTCCACTAAATAGAAATTGCTATGGCCTTGCATATAAGATTTTGAAGGGACTCAAATTTCCTTTTATTCTAGGTTTAACTCTAATTCCAAGTAATGCTAAAGGGAGGGATTGAGGCCAGGACAAATTAGCTTCTTATCCAATTTTAGCTATTTATTGTTTAATTAAATGGTTCATTTTTTCTACCTGTCCACTTGCCTGTGGTCTATAAGGAGTATGCAGTTGCCAATCTATCTTTAGAATCTTACTTATCTGTTCTACCACTTGTGCACAAGAATGTGAAACTCTATCAGAAGACATTGCTACTAGAATCCCAAAGCATGGTATTATTTCATTTAACAAGACTTGAACCACTTCTCTTGCTTTGTTTGTTCGACAGGGAAAGGCTTCAGGCCTTCCTGAAAACGTGTCAGTCAGAACCAGTAAATAATGATACCCCCCTTTTCTAGGGAGTTCTGAAAAATCAATTTGCCACTGTTGCCCCGAATAATTTCCTTTACCGATTATTCCAAATTTGATTCTATTCTTGGTATTGGGGTTCTTGTGTAAGCAAATGCTACATTGTTGAGTTACTTGTTTTAGCATATCGTCCCACTAATGTCTGACTCAGGCTCTTATGCAGTGTGCCAGCTCCCCAGTGCGTTTTATTGTGTTCTGTAAGAACTATGGGCCATGTCAAACTAGAGGGTATTACTATGTGCTTATCTTTTAAATATACTCATCCATCTGGTTTCATTTTACCTTTCAAATCTTCAATTAATTTTAAGTCTTCTTTTGTATAATTTGGATATAGTTTGGATTTTACCGTCTGGTATCAAAGGCAATGCCTTCACCTCAGTTATTTCAGCTGCCTGCTTAGCCTCTGCCAATCGATTTTCCAATTTCAAAATCGGTGTTCCCCTTTTGGTGTCCCTGACAATGCATGAGAGCTACCTTTTCTGGTTGTTTTACAGCCTCTAACAATTTTAAAATTTCTTCAGCATACTTTGTGTTTTCACTGAGCGGTCAGCAATCCATGTTCTTTCCAAATTGCTCCATGAGCATGTACCACGCCGAATGTATATTTAGAATCTGTCCAAATATTTACCCTTTTTCCCGCTGCCAGTTCCAATGCTCTCGTGAGAGCAACTATCTCCGCCTTTTGAGCTGATGTTCCAGGGGGTAAAGGCTTAGACTCGATTACCTGCTGAGTAGTTGTTATAGCATATCCAGCTTTACGTTGTCTTTGCGTAACAAAACTGCTCCCATCCGTGAACCAAGTTTCTTCCGCATCTTCCATGGGCTCCTCCTTAAGGTCTGCTCGGCTGGAATACACAGTCTCTATAGTTTCTAAACAATCGTGAATCACAGGTTGTGCCGGAGCATCACTAAGAAAAGAGGCTAGATTCACAATATTAATGATCACAATTTCCACGTCGTCCTGTTCTACCAATATTGCTTGATATTTCAAAATCATCAATTCTTGTTTAAGTTGTTTAAAGACTTTTTGTGCTTCTCCAGTCCAGACTAACTTTGACTGGTTAATCTTTATCAATTCACATAGAGGCTTTACCAATAGTCCATCATTATAAATCCAAAGGCGACACCAACCTGTCATTCCTAAAAAGGTTTGTAGCTCCTTTACCATTTGAGGTTCTGGAGGCCGGCAAATGACTTCCTTATGTTCAGTTCCTAGTTCTCGTTGTCCTTCCGAAATGTCAAATCCCAGATAGGTCACACTTTGTTGAGCCAGCTGGACTTTCTGTCAAGAGACTTGAGATCCATTTAAACCCAGAAAATTAAGACGACTTATAGTCCATTGAATACAACTCCCTTTAGTCTCGGTAGCTATTAAGAGATCATCTACATATTGTAACAAAGCACCTTCAGTGTCCGGAGGTATCCATGTTTCGAGTTCCCTTGCTAATTGGTTTCCAAAAATAGTGGGGCTATTCTTGAATCCTTGAGGTAGTAATGTCCACGTAAGCTGCGTCTTTCTGCCTGAATCGGGATTTTCCCATTCAAAGGCAAATAGGTTTTGGCTTTCTGTGGCTAAGCCTAGGCAGAAGAAGGCATCTTTTAAATCCCGTACGGTAAACCAGACTTGACTATTCTTTAATTTAGTCAGCAAAGTATAAGGGTTTGCCACTACTGGATGTATATCCTCAGTGATTTTATTTATGGCCCTCAAATCCTGAACTAGCCTATAGCTTTTTCATCTGCCTTTTTAATTGGCAATATGGGTGCATTGTATTCTGATTCGCATTCAAGCAATAATCCATACTGTAAACATTTATCAATTATCTCTTTAATTCCTTTCCTATCTTCTATCCTCAAAGGATATTACTTAACCTTAACAGGTTTCTCTCCTGGCTTTAATTTAATAATTATTAAGGTCACATTTTTAGCTCTTCCAGGGACTTCGGTAGCCCAAACTCCTGGACATACTTGATCTGTGATCTCTAAAGGTATTTCACTTTTAGGGTCACTTTGTATTAGTGCCAAGCTTAACACATTTATTAGTTGTTCTTCTCCTCTTCTTAATTCCATTTTCCCTTTTTCAAAGACAATTTCTGCTCCTACTTGCTCTAATAAATCTCTACCTAAGAGTGCCCATGAGGAGCTAGGCATAGATAAAAATCTGTGTATGCCCCATTGTTTCCCTAACTTGTACTTCAAAGGTTCACAAAAATAAGCCTTTTCGGTTACACCTTGTCCTGGTTTCAGTTAGAACAGAGTTAATTTTCTTCCTAGTAGCTGGTAGAATGCTATGTTTTGGCTTAGGATGAGAAGAGTGCTGATAACACCCCGATGTTTTAATTGTTGCAGAGCAATGCTTATACCAAGCCAAGGACATCTCAGCTTCTTGCTCTGTCCTGCCAACAGGCAGGCTGGGGGTGCAGTAAGAGCTGGGAGGGGACACACCCAGGACAGGTGACCCAAACTAGCCAAAGGGGTATTCCATAGCATCTGACGTCAGGCTAAACAATACATAGGGGTGGCTAGCCAGGGGGAGGGGGCCGGACTGCTCGGGGTTAGGCTGGGCATCGGTCAGCGGGTGGTGAGCAATTGCATTGTGCATCACTTGTTTGTACACATTATTAGTAGTGGTACTATTATCATCATTGTATTATTATTATTATTATTATTATTATTATTATTATTATTATTATTATTATTATTATTATTATTATTATTATTATTTTGTCTTATTAATCTGTCTTTATCTCAACTCACGGGCTTCACTTTCCATTTCTCTCCCCCGTCCCAGAGAGGGAGGGGGAGGGGGAGCGAACAGCTGCGTGGTGTTTAGCTGCCGGCCGGGTTAAACCACGACACACCTTTTACCCTAACATAAGAATTCTGTGAAGGCATTCATGCTTGATTTAGAACTGAATACGTTGCCCCATAGCAATAAGAAATTTCACTTCCATTCCTCCCCTAGCTTCATTATAACCAGTGGAGGATCCGCTAGGGTAGATTCCCCAGGTCCCCGTTATTCCTGTTGAAATCAGGGGTTGATTACCCTAGGAAAAGGCTAGTCAATTTGTCCTCCAAAGCCAGGTCCAAAACGTTTTGTTTTATTTATTTATTTATTTATTTATTTTCATTACATCTCAGAGTTGGTCCAAAAATTCCATAGGGCTTTCTTTTAGACCTTGTTGGAAGCATATTCTCAATTCCCAATTCATCCAGGTTTTAGTATTTACTTAACCGTTCATAATTTTCAGGATGATTCGGGTCTTAGTGGGGGTCGGTCAGGGGAATGCAATTGTCCACAGTTCCCTGAACGGTCCCATCAGCAATCTGAGCTCGCACATGAACTCAGGGTGTTTTAAGAGTTGACTGCTTTTCTGTTTCTGTGACAACTCCCTCGGACCGATCATGGTCCCTTTGCCCTAAAGGGCTAACTCCCATGATTTTAAGATCTCTGCCTCGGGCAGAGGCAGAACTATTAACATTCCTACATCCTCTTTCCCTGCTCATTCAACTTCAAACACCTTTAACACTTTCAACAACCCTTTTAACACTTCCTTTATCTTTCTCCAGCCTCTACTTCTCTAATGCCAACATCAAAGGTTCAGTCAGGGGCCAACTTAATTCCGTACCTTTTCCCACCAAGATGCTGAAACATCAGTATACAACATTTCATCCTGTTCTGCTTCTCAAAAAACAACATTAACTCTAGCAAAATATTATAGTTTAAAGTTCCATTTAGGGGCCACTTTTCTCCACATTCCAGCTTATAAAGCGGCCACCACTGATTACGATATTTTATCAATGTTTTCCTGTTCACACTTCCACCGGCAGATCCTCCAATATCCTTCCAGCGACTTAAAACACATCCTAACACACTTGTCTTTAAAATTTCACTGCTTGTTTGCCCCCCCCAGTTTCCAGTTTACACTTTCAGAATACACATGTTACTTACAAAAGCGTATCACAAAACGTATCACTCACAAAAATACGGGCACGCAATATCTTTCAGTAGCGATGTCACAAAACTACTATTACCAGCAATATTGCCAAAATCACAGTAACAATAGTCAGAGTCAAATTCCACATGCGATAAGTCAGAAAACCGAACTGTGTAACACCGTAACGATATCTTTCTTATAACAATGCCACGAACCTACTATTACCACCAGGAAAATAGCCAAAATCGCAGTAACAATAACCAGAGTTAAATACCATACTCCATGAGTCAGAAAACCGAAATAGACAACACAATTCCAGATGGACCTTAAAGCGAGCTCCTTCCTTAAGGTCCCCAAACATGTACTTATGGTGCTAACCACAAAGTATATACCAAACACTGCCTCGCAGAAGATCACCTTCTGACTTACAGACAGTTCCAGACGACCGGTCTACCAGAAAACCAAACCAGAATAAAGAATATACTCACTTACAATGATGGGGTCCTTGTCTGCCTCCGCAGTGATCCGGTGAGTCGAGGAGTCCCTCCGGGAAATCCCGGGGCTACCCTAGGGAGTCCTGTTCCCAGCGGGTCCTGCGGTCCGGCAGAGAGGTTGTCCCATCTGGGTCACCAAATTGATTCAAAGATCGAAGCCGAAATTCCTTTAAGTGGTATATTCTTTATTGCAGCGCTGGATGCACAGGGGATTTGCATCCACCTATCGTGCATACCCAAAGCAGAAAGCAGTCTTGAATTTATACAATCAATCTATCAATATTCTACAAGCACCTACACATATGCATTACCTATCCCCGCCTTCCCTCGCTTCTCATGCTAATTAGCCTTTTGGAACCTTGCGCCTGCGCAGAGCCTTCCAAGAATTGTGGGCAGGGGTCTTTGGGACGTGGGCAGGGGTCTTTGGGAGGAAGACCCCGAGTCTTCCTCACAGTGTACTTTTCACCTTTGGTCAGGAATCTGCTGAATTGGCATGTTTCTTAATTGCAAGAGCTGGTTGTTGCTAATTCTCCCGTTTGTTGTATCTTTATAATGAATTCCAACGTCCAGTTTCGAGAGTTATAGTCCTTACATTCGTTTCTCTGTCCGCCTGCCGCTTCCTTATCATGAGTTCCAGTGTCTTGTTTCGAGATATACAGTCCTTGTCTGGGGATTGCCCTTGCCTCCCCAATACCTCCTTAATCAATCCCCCTTTTCTTTTCCCATGCAAATTCTTTTGCATCAGATACTTTCATTATTTACAGTAACACAACAAAGCAGGCATCTAAACAACATGCACACAAATATTCCTAACACTACTAATACGATTAGAGCAATGAATACTTGTTTCAACCATTGGAAATTGGGCAACCAGGAGGTTCACTTATTCCATAGTTCACTAAAACTCCATGAAAGATCATCTTTACTGATCTCATGGAGGATCCTTGTCTGCTTCCATATTTCTTCCAGGTCGGTAGAGATCCTTCCACTCTGATCTACATACATACAACAACTTGTGTTTATTACTGTACAGACTCCCCCTTGAGTGGCCAGTAACAAGTCTAGGGCCATCCGATTTTGTAATACAACCTGTGATAAACTAGATATCTCTTCTTGTTGAGCCTTTATAGCATCCAGAATTTTGTTTTCGAACTTCTCTATAATTGCAGAAATATTAACTATTGCCTTTTCCAATTCACTCACTCCTAACCATGGGATAAACCATCGCACAAAACTATGAAAAGGAGTGTGTCTCTCTACCAATGGATTGTTAATTTTTCATCTGATTCTCCGGATATGATTTCTCAAGTAACCTCGAGGCACTACATCATGTACTGTCATATTGGGGACTACCGCTCCAAGAGTGCAAGTTCCCTTCCAATTCTCAGGCAAGACCTTACGGGCTGTATCTTTGCATAGCCAATACCACCCTTTTCCTTCTGGAACCGTCCAGCTGGTTGAATTTGCCCAGCCGCTAGTCGTACTAATATCAATTGTTCAATTACAAGATGTCTGATTTCCCACAGAAGTAGTATCCGTATTTATACAATGCTGTTTTCCTATACCCTTAGGCGGGTTACACCTTTGTACACATACATAATAGGATTCTAACGGCACGAAGCTACTCACTTCTAGTTCCAAAACTGCTTAATATTTTCGACCCCAAGACGTGTTTTCCCACAAATTAGTCCAAGATAAGTTTGCAGGCAAGGGAATCCCAATTAACGATACACCCTTATTCCCATGCTGTGGCAGATGGGTGCATACCCAACAGTTCGTCTTATGAGTTACTTGAGAAATTGTTTGTATTAAGGTCAGGTGTAAGTTCTCATCCCAAGTTGCCCACCCCAAATCCGAGAACCGCACCCCTGCAATCATTAGGATCTGGAAAACCATAATTTTGTTGGTCCAATTGGAGTGGTGGTCCATATCCTCGCCGGGGCCTTCTTCACCCTTGAATTGTGGATCCAAGCTGCTTGCTTCTTAATCTTAATGGCGGTGTGTGTTGTCAGTAATACTTGGTATGGTCCCATCCACTTTCCTTCCATTTTTCCTGCACGGGTTGTCCTGAAAAAGTCTTTATATATATATAATCCCCGAGCTTAAAGGGGTGGATTGGTTGATCCAACCCTCTAGCCCTGGTCCCTAAAACAAATTTATGTACTTTATTTAATTGTTTCTGAAGTTCAGTTATATAAGCATATAAATATTCTGATCCTAACTGTGTTAGGTCCTCTCCACTAAATAGAAATTGCTATGGCCTTGCATATAAGATTTTGAAGGGACTCAAATTTCCTTTTATTCTAGGTTTAACTCTAATTCCAAGTAATGCTAAAGGGAGGGATTGAGGCCATGACAAATTAGCTTCTTATCCAATTTTAGCTATTTATTGTTTAATTAAATGGTTCATTTTTTCTACCTGTCCACTTGCCTGTGGTCTATAAGGAGTATGCAGTTGCCAATCTATCTTTAGAATCTTACTTATCTGTTCTACCACTTGTGCACAAAAATGTGAAACTCTATCAGAAGACATTGCTACTAGAATCCCAAAGCATGGTATTATTTCATTTAACAAGACTTGAACCACTTCTCTTGCTTTGTTTGTTCGACAGGGAAAGGCTTCAGGCCTTCCTGAAAACGTGTCAGTCAGAACCAGTAAATAATGATACCCCCCTTTTCTAGGGAGTTCTGAAAAATCAATTTGCCACTGTTGCCCCGAATAATTTCCTTTACCGATTATTCCAAATTTGATTCTATCCTTGGTATTGGGGTTATTGTGTAAGCAAATGCTACATTGTTGAGTTACTTGTTTTATCATATCGTCCCACTAATGTCTGACTCAGGCTCTTATGCAGTGTGCCAGCTCCCCAGTGCGTTTTATTGTGTTCTGTAAGAACTATGGGCCATGTCAAACTAGAGGGTATTACTATGTGGTTATCTTTTAAATATACTCATCCATCTGGTTTCATTTTACCTTTCAAATCTTCAATTAATTTTAAGTCTTCTTTTGTATAATTTGGATATAGTTTGGATTTTACCGTCTGGTATCAAAGGCAATGCCTTCACCTCAGTTATTTCAGCTGCCTGCTTAGCCTCTGCCAATCGATTTTCCAATTTCAAAATCGGTGTTCCCCTTTTGGTGTCCCTGACAATGCATGAGAGCTACCTTTTCTGGTTGTTTTACAGCCTCTAACAATTTTAAAATTTCTTCAGCATACTTTGTGTTTTCACTGAGCGGTCAGCAATCCATGTTCTTTCCAAATTGCTCCATGAGCATGTACCACGCCGAATGTATATTTAGAATCTGTCCAAATATTTACCCTTTTTCCCGCTGCCAGTTCCAATGCTCTCGTGAGAGCAACTATCTCCGCCTTTTGAGCTGATGTTCCAGGGGGTAAAGGCTTAGACTCGATTACCTGCTGAGTAGTTGTTATAGCATATCCAGCTTTACGTTGTCTTTGCGTAACAAAACTGCTCCCATCCGTGAACCAAGTTTCTTCCGCATCTTCCATGGGCTCCTCCTTAAGGTCTGCTCGGCTGGAATACACAGTCTCTATAGTTTCTAAACAATCGTGAATCACAGGTTGTGCCGGAGCATCACTAAGAAAAGAGGCTAGATTCACAATATTAATGATCACAATTTCCACGTCGTCCTGTTCTACCAATATTGCTTGATATTTCAAAATCATCAATTCTTGTTTAAGTTGTTTAAAGACTTTTTGTGCTTCTCCAGTCCAGACTAACTTTGACTGGTTAATCTTTATCAATTCACATAGAGGCTTTACCAATAGTCCATAATTATAAATCCAAAGGCGACACCAACCTGTCATTCCTAAAAAGGTTTGTAGCTCCTTTACCATTTGAGGTTCTGGAGGCCGGCAAATGACTTCCTTATGTTCAGTTCCTAGTTCTCGTTGTCCTTCCGAAATGTCAAATCCCAGATAGGTCACACTTTGTTGAGCCAGCTGGACTTTCTGTCAAGAGACTTGAGATCCATTTAAACCCAGAAAATTTAAGACGACTTATAGTCCATTGAATACAACTCCCTTTAGTCTCGGTAGCTATTAAGAGATCATCTATCCCAGGGGTACCCTAGGGAGTACCCTAGGGGTACTCCCTCTATCCTAGGGGTACTCACCCTATCCTAGGGGTACCCTAGGGAGTCCTGTTCCCAGCAGGTCCTGCAGTCCTGCAGAGAGGTTGTCCCATCTGGGTCGCCAAATTGATTCAAAGATCGAAGCCGAAATTCCTTTAAGTGGTATATTCTTTATTGCAGCGCTGGATGCACGGGGAATCTCTCCACCTATCGTGCATACCCAAAGCAGACACAGGGACCCAAATTCTACAAGCAGCTCCCAACCCCTGCCAGGCAGGCCCCCTACCCTACACAAGCAGCTCCCAACCCTCCCCCCCCCCTCCCCCCCGAGGGAGGCCCCCAAGCCCCCCACAAACACAGGCCCCTACAGTGTACAGGCAGCTCCCAGCCACCCCCAGATGCTGGCCCCAAAGTTGTACAAACAGCTCCCAGCCACCCTGCAGAAACAGATTCCTACATTGTACAAGCAGTTCCCAGCCTGCTAGACACAGGCCCTGACCCCCCACAGATGCAGGCCCCAAAGGTGTACAAGCAGCTCCCACCCCTCCCCCAGACGCAGGTCCCAAGCCCCCCCCCCAAACACAGGCCCCTACAACCAGCACCCAACCCCCTACCCCCGATGCCAGGCCCAAAGGTGTAGAAGCAGCTCCAAACCTCCTCCCTCAACCCAGGCTCCAACAGTGTACAAGCAGCTCCCAACCAACCCTCCCCTTCCCCTCCCCCTCCCCCCCCCCCGACACAGGCTCCAAAGGAATACAAAGAGCTCCCACCCCTCCCCCAGATGCTGGTCTCAACCCCCCGCCCCCCCCAGAAGCAGGCCCCAAAGGTGTAGAGTCAGCTCCCAACCCCCTCAATGCTGGCCCCTAGGGTCTACAAGCAGCTCCCCCCTTGCCCCCAGATACTGGCCCCCAGACACAGACCCTAAAAGCCTAATCACAGGCCCTGAACTCTAGAGGCAGGCTCCAAAACCCAGGACAAAGCCCCAGTGGTTCGAGACAGGGCCCAAATCCCAGACACAGGCCCCAAACGCTAAACATATGCCAAAAAAAGTATTAGTGCTGGTGCCAAATGTTACAGTGTCTGTAAAAAAAAAAAAGCCCAAAAGCCCAAGATGCTCAAGGCTGAGACGTAACTTGGCTTTCTGAATTACTGGAAAGCAGCTTTCATTCTCAGATAATTGTGTGCGGGCTAGATAGGATGGGGCTTCAGGCACCTCTTCACCTGAGGAAACACACTGCCATCAGGCACCGCTGTGCCAGACAAGCTTGTTCTGCTAGAACACCCTACTCAGATGCACTGTGGCATTCAAGTGAACTGCTTTCATGCAAATATAACGGCTGATGTTACAACCCACCTTGCCTGTGGCACCTGATGAACAGAAGAGTAAGCCACCGCAGCGCTTCAAAACCATCCCTGCACGTGCCGCTCCTTGTCGCTCTCTGGCCTTATCTCATATCCTTATCCACTTCTGTGGAGAGCCTGCCACGGCACCTGCAAAGCAAGACGGACACCTTTCATAGTCACCTTGTGCTACTTGGTCGTTCTGCTCCAACCCAGCTCATGACCAGCCCCTCTTCTTACACAGCTCTTCAGAGTGCAGTTTGCTCCTTTGAGCCTGTGCGAGACACCTGGGAAAGAAAAAGAAACGCATAGGCCGATGCAGCATCCAAAGACACAGCACAACTAGGTAAGTTACTCTCATCTGCTCCCTTACCTCTGCCGCTTACCAGCCCCCGAGGCAGATGCTTCAATCTACCCTCTTCAAACAGCTACAACACCTCTAAAAGACAGAGGGGATGCTTAGAGGAACAGTGAGACCCACAACACAACAACTGCTACATCTGTTCCTCACTCACCTTGCCAGAGGCAGCTCTGCATGTGACGTCCCAGGTTGTACACTGCGTTACCTAACCCTTACCGTAACCCTTACCCTAACCCTTCTCACCCTTACCATTACCCAAATCCTTACCTTTACTTTTTCCTTACCCTTACTCTTTCCTTTAACCATAACCTTACCCTTACCCTATACCTTACTCCAACCCTTCCCCTTACCTTCCCCTTCCCCTTACACTTAACCTAACCCTTACCCTTCTGCTTCCCCTAAAACATATCCTAACACTTTCCCTTACCCTTACACTTACCCTAACCCTTTCTATTACCCTTACACTTACTATTGCCCTAATCCTTGCTTGCACCCTTACACTTATCCTAACCCTTACCCTTACCCATGCTCAAACCCTTACTCTAACCCTTACCCTGACCTGTACCCTTACCCTTACCCTTAACCTAAGCCTAAACCTTAAACCTTACTGTAAAGCTTACCCTTTCTGCTACACTTACCCTTCGCCTAAATCTAAACCTTACACTTACCCTTAGCCTAACCCTCGCCCTTACCATTACCCATACCCTTATTCTTACCCTTACCGTAACCCTTACCTTTACACTTACGGTTACCATTAACCTTACCCTTACCCTAACACTTATCCTTAACCTAACCCTTACCCTAAACCTTACCCCAACCCTTACCCTGACCCTTACATTAACCCTAACCCTTACCCTAAACCTTACACTTACTTCTAACCTTAACCTTACCCTTAACATTAACCTAATACTTACGCATACGTTTTCCTGACTTTAACCCTAAAACTAACCCTAACCATTACCCTAACACTTAACCTTACCCTAACCCTAACCCTAACCCTTACTCTAACCCTTACCCTGACCTGTACCCTTACACTTACCCTTACCCTTATACTTACCCTAATTCTTACCCATACCATAACCCATACCCTAACACATATTTGTACCCTTAACCTTACCGTTACCCTTAACCTTACCCTTACCCTTACTCTATCCGTTACCCTTACGCTTACCCTTAACATAAACCTTACCCTTGACCTTACCCTTACCATAAGCCATACAACAACACTTACATGTACACTTACGCTTACACTTACCCTAGCAATTACTCGTACAATTACCCTTAACCTTACTATTAAGCTAACCCTAAACCTTACCCTTATCCTAACACTTACCCTTATCCTAAACCTTACCCTTTCTGCTACACTTACCCTTTGCCTAATTCTAAACCTTACCCGAACCCTCACCCTTACCTAAATCTAACTAAAATCTAACCATTACCCTAACCCCTCACCCTTACAATATACATATTTTTACCCTTTACCTAAACCTTTACCCCAACCCTTACCTTGACCCTTACATTAACCCTAATCCTTACACTAAACCTTACACTTACTCTTAACCTTAACCTTAGCTGTAACCTAATACTTACTCTTACGTTTCCCTCACCCTAACCCTAAAATTAACCCTAACCATTACCCTAACACTTACCCTTACCCTAACCCTTACTCAAACCCGTACAATTACCCGTACTTTTACACATACCCTTACACTTACCCTTACTCTTAAACTTACACTAACCCTTACCCTTAACTAAATCTAACCCTTACACTAAACATCATCCTTACCCTTACCATTATCCCTTCTCTTACCCTTATCCTAAACATTTCCCAAACCCTTACCCTTACATTAAACCTAACCCTTACCATAACTCTTAACCTTATCCTTAAACTTAACCTAATACTTACCCTTACGTTTCCCTCACCCTAAACCTAAAATTAGCCTAACCATTACCCTAACACTTACCCTTACTCTAACCCTTACCCTGAACTTAAGTGTAAGTGTTAGGATAACGTTAACCTTAAGGGTGACCCTTAAGCTTATCCTTAATGCTTATGGTTAGGTTAAGGGTAATTGTACGAATAATTACTAGGATAAGTGTAAGCGTAAGTGTACATGTAAGTGTTGATGTATGGCTTATGGTAAGGGTAAGGTAAAGGGTAAGGTTTATGTTAAGGGAAAGTGTAAGAGTAACGGATAGAATAAGGGTAAGTGTAACGGTTAAGTGTTAGGGTAATGGTTAGGGTTAATTTTAGGATTAGGGTGAGAAAAATGTAAGGTTAAGTACTAGCTTAAGGTTAAGGGTAAGGTTAAGGTTAAGAGTAAGTGTAAGGTTTAGGTTAAGGGTTAGGGTTAATGTAAGGTTCAGGGAAAGGTTTGGGGTAAGGTTTAGGGTTAGGTTCAGCTTAAGGGTAAGGGTTGGGGTAAGGTTAAGGGTATGGATAAGGATAAGTGTAAGGGATAGGGTAAGGGTAAGGGTTAGCGTAAGGGTAAGATTAATGGTAAGGTTTATGTTAAGGGTAAGCGTAAGGGTAACGGATAGAGTAAGGGTAAGGGTAACGGTAAGGTTAAGGGTACAAATAGTGTTAGGGTATGGGTTACGGTATGGGTAAGAGTTAGGGTAATGTAAGGGTAAGGGTGAGTGTAAGGGTATGGGTCAGGGTAAGGGTTAGAGTAAGGGTTAGGGTTAGGGTAAGGGTAAGTGTTAGAATAATGGTTAGGGTTAATTTTAGGGTTAGGGTGAGGGAAACGTAAGGGTAAGTATTGGGTTAAGGTAAGGGTAAGTGTAAGGTTTAGATTTAGGCTAATGGTAAATGTAGCAGAAAGGGTAAGGTTTACGATAAGGGTAAGTGTTAGGGTAAGGGTAAGGTTTAGGGTAACATAAAGGGTAAGGATTACGGTAAGGGTAAGGGTACAGGTAGAATTTGTTAGAATATGGCTTATGGTAAGGGTAAGGTTTAGGGTAAGAGTAAGTGTAAGTGTATGTGTAAGGGTACGGGTCATTGTAAGGGTTAGAGTAAGGGTTAGGGTAAGGGTAGGTGTTAGGGTAATGGTTAGGGTTAATTTTAGGGTTAGTGTGAGGGAAACGGAAGGGTAAGTATTAGGTTTAGGTTAAGGTTAAGGGTAAGGTTAAGGTTAAGAGTGTAAGTTTTAGGGTAAGGGTAATTGTTAATGTAAGGGTCAGGGTAAGGGTTAAGGTAAGGTTTAGGGTTAGAGTTAGGTTAAGGTTAATTTTTAGGGTAAGGGTAAGTTATATGTATAAGGATAAGTGTAAGGGTAAGTGTTAGGGTAAGTGTAAGGATAAGGATAAGTGTACAAGTCAGGGTAAGGTTTAGAGTTAGGATTAGGGTTTGGGTTAGGGTAAGGGTAAGTGTTAGGGTAATGGTTAGGGTTAATTTTAGGTGTAGGGTGACGGATAAGAAAGGGTAAGTAGTAGGTTAAGGTTAAGCGTAAGGTTAAGGTTAAGAGTAAGTGTAAGTTTTAGGGTACGGTTTAGGGTTAATGTAAGGGTCAGGGTAAGTGTTTGGGTAAGATTTCGGGTTAGGGTAAGAGTAAGTATATGGGTAATGGTAAGGGTAAGTGTTAGGGTTAGGGTTAGGGTTAGGGTAAGTGTAAGGTTTAGATTTAGGCTAAGGGTAAGTGTAGCAGAAAGGGTAAGGGTTACGGTAAGTGTAAGTGTAAGGATAAGGTTAAGGTTTAGGCATACGTTAAGGGTAAGGGTAATGCTTTGGTAAGGGTAAGAGTAAGGGTAAAGGTAAGGGTTACGGTAAGGGTACTGGTAGAAGTATGTGTTAGAGTACGGCTTATGGTAAGGGTACAAGTAGCTCCCTCCCCAGAGACAGGACCCAAAGGTGTACAACCAGTTCCCAACACCCCTGAGACACAGGCCCCAACCCCCCCCCAGACACAGGGCCCCAAATTCTACAAGCAGCTCCCAACCCCTGCCAGGCAGGCCCCCTACCCTATACAAGCAGCTCCCAACCTTCCCCCCCCCCCCCGAGGGAGGCCCCCAAGCGCCCCCACAAACACAGGCCCCTACAGTGTACAGGCAGCTCCCAGCCACCCCCAGATGCTGGCCCCAAAGTTGTACAAACAGCTCCCAGCCACCCTGCAGAAACAGATTCCTACATTGTACAAGCAGTTCCCAGCCCGCTAGACACAGGCCCTGACCCCCCACAGATGCAGGCCCCAAAGGTGTACAAGCAGCTCCCACCCCTCCCCCAGACGCAGGTCCCAAGCCCCCCCCCCCAAACACAGGCCCCTACAACCAGCACCCAACCCCCTACCCCCGATGCCAGGCCCAAAGGTGTAGAAGCAGCTCCAAACCTCCTCCCTCAACCCAGGCTCCAACAGTGTACAAGCAGCTCCCAACCAACCCTCCCCTTCCCCTCCCCCTCCCCCCCCCCCGACACAGGCTCCAAAGGAATACAAAGAGCTCCCACCCCTCCCCCAGATGCTGGTCTCAACCCCCCGCCCCCCCCAGAAGCAGGCCCCAAAGGTGTAGAGTCAGCTCCCAACCCCCTCAATGCTGGCCCCTAGGGTCTACAAGCAGCTCCCCCCTTGCCCCCAGATACCGGCCCCCAGACACAGACCCCAAAAGCCTAATCACAGGCCCTGAACTCTAGAGGCAGGCTCCAAAACCCAGGACAAAGCCCCAGTGGTTCGAGACAGGGCCCAAATCCCAGACACAGGCCCCAAACGCTAAACATATGCCAAAAAAAGTATTAGTGCTGGTGCCAAATGCTACAGACAGGCCCAAAAGCCCGAGATCCTCAAGGCTGAGACGTAACTTGGCTTTCTGAATTACTGGAAAGCAGCTTTCATTCTCAGATAATTGTGTGCAGGCTGATTAAGGAGGTATTGGAGAGGCAAGGACAATCCCCAGACAAGGACTGTATATCTCGAAACAAGACACTGGAACTCATGATAAGGAAGCGGCAGGCGGACAGAGAAACGAATGTAAGGACTATAACTCTCGAAACTGGACATTGGAATTCATTATAAAGATACAACAAACGGGAGAATTAGCAACAACCAGCTCTTGCAATTAAGAAACATGCCAATTCAGCAGATTCCTGACCAAAGGTGAAAAGTACACTGTGAGGAAGACTCGGGGTCTTCCTCCCAAAGACCCCTGCCCACGTCCCAAAGACCCCTGCCCACAATTCTTGGAAGGCTCTGCGCAGGCGCAAGGTGCCAAAAGCCTAATTAGCATGAGAAGCGAGGGAAGGCGGGGATAGGTAATGCATATGTATAGGTGCTTGTAGAATATTGATAGATTGATTGTATAAATTCAAGACTGCTTTCTGCTTTGGGTATGCACGATAGGTGGAGAGATCCCCCGTGCATCCAGCGCTGCAATAAAGAATATACCACTTAAAGGAATTTCGGCTTCGATCTTTGAATCAATTTGGCGACCCAGATGGGACAACCTCTCTGCCGGACTGCAGGACCCGCTGGGAACAGGACTCCCTAGGGTAGCCCCGGGATTTCCCGGAGGGACTCCTCGACTCACCGGATCACTGCGGAGGCAGACAAGGACCCCCTCATTGTAAGTGAGTATATTCTTTATTCTGGTTTGGTTTTCTGGTAGACCGGTCATCTGGAACTGTCTGTAAGTCAGAAGGTGATCTTCTGCGAGGCAGTGTTTGGTATATACTTTGTGGTTAGCACCATAAGTACATGTTTGGGGACCTTAAGGAAGGAGCTCGCTTTAAGGTCCATCTGGAATTGTGTTGTCTATTTCGGTTTTCTGACTCATGGAGTATGGTATTTAACTCTGGTTATTGTTACTGCGATTTTGGCTATTTTCCTGGTGGTAATAGTAGGTTCGTGGCATTGTTATAAGAAAGATATCGTTACGGTGTTACACAGTTCGGTTTTCTGACTTATCGCATGTGGAATTTGACTCTGACTATTGTTACTGTGATTTTGGCAATATTGCTGGTAATAGTAGTTTTGTGGCATCGCTACTGAAAGATATTGCGTGCCCGTATTTTTGTGAGTGATACGTTTTGTGATACGCTTTTGTAAGTAACATGTGTATTCTGAAAGTGTAAACTGGAAACTGGGGGGGCAAACAAGCAGTGAAATTTTAAAGACAAGTGTGTTAGGATGTGTTTTAAGTCGCTGGAAGGATATTGGAGGATCTGCCGGTGGAAGTGTGAACAGGAAAACATTGATAAAATATCGTAATCAGTGGTGGCCGCTTTATAAGCTGGAATGTGGAGAAAAGTGGCCCCTAAATGGAACTTTAAACTATAATATTTTGCTAGAGTTAATGTTGTTTTTTGAGAAGCAGAACAGGATGAAATGTTGTATACTGATGTTTCAGCATCTTGGTGGGAAAAGGTACGGAATTAAGTTGGCCCCTGACTGAACCTTTGATGTTGGCATTAGAGAAGTAGAGGCTGGAGAAAGATAAAGGAAGTGTTAAAAGGGTTGTTGAAAGTGTTAAAGGTGTTTGAAGTTGAATGAGCAGGGAAAGAGGATGTAGGAATGTTAATAGTTCTGCCTCTGCCCGAGGCAGAGATCTTAAAATCATGGGTGTTAGCCCTTTAGGGCAAAGAGACCATGATCGGTCCGAGGGAGTTGTCACAGAAACAGAAAAGCAGTCAACTCTTAAAACAACCTGAGTTCATGTGCGAGCTCGGATTGCTGATGGGACCGTTCAGGGAACTGTGGACAATTGCATTCCCCTGACCGACCCCCACTAAGACCCGAATCATCCTGAAAATTATGAACGGTTAAGTAAATACTAAAACCTGGATGAATTGGGAATTGAGAATATGCTTCCAACAAGGTCTAAAAGAAAGCCCTATGGAATTTTTGGACCAACTCTGAGATGTAATGAAAATAAATAAATAAATAAATAAATAAATAAAACAAAACGGTTTGGACCTGGCTTTGGAGGACAAATTGACTAGCCTTTTCCTAGGGTAATCAACCCCTGATTTCAACAGGAATAACGGGGACCTGGGGAATCTACCCTAGCGGATCCTCCACTGGTTATAATGAAGCTAGGGGAGGAATGGAAGTGAAATTTCTTATTGCTATGGGGCAACGTATTCAGTTCTAAATCAAGCATGAATGCCTTCACAGAATTCTTATGTTAGGGTAAAAGGTGTGTCGTGGTTTAACCCGGCCGGCAGCTAAACACCACGCAGCTGTTCGCTCCCCCTCCCCCTCCCTCTCTGGGACGGGGGAGAGAAATGGAAAGTGAAGCCCGTGAGTTGAGATAAAGACAGTTAAATAAGACAAAATAATAATAATAATAATAATAATAATAATAATAATAATAATAATAATAATAATAATAATAATAATAATAATAATAATAATACAATGATGATAACAGTACCACTACTAATAATGTGTACAAACAAGTGATGCACAATGCAATTGCTGACCGATGCCCAGCCTAACCCCGAGCAGTCCGGCCCCCTCCCCCTGGCTAGCCACCCCTATGTATTGTTTAGCCTGACGTCAGATGCTATGGAATACCCCTTTGGCTAGTTTGGGTCACCTGTCCTGGGTGTGTCCCCTCCCAGCTCTTACTGCACCCCCAGCCTGCCTGTTGGCAGGACAGAGCAAGAAGCTGAGATGTCCTTGGCTTGGTATAAGCATTGCTCTGCAACAATTAAAACATCGGGGTGTTATCAGCACTCTTCTCATCCTAAGCCAAAACATAGCATTCTACCAGCTACTAGGAAGAAAACTACCTCTGTTCTAACTGAAACCAGGACAAGGTGTAACCGAAAAGGCTTATTTTTGTGAACCTTTGAAGTACAAGTTAGGGAAACAATGGGGCATACACAGATTTTTATCTATGCCTAGCTCCTCATGGGCACTCTTAGGTAGAGATTTATTAGAGCAAGTAGGAGCAGAAATTGTCTTTGAAAAAGGGAAAATGGAATTAAGAAGAGGAGAAGAACAACTAATAAATGTGTTAAGCTTGGCACTAATACAAAGTGACCCTAAAAGTGAAATACCTTTAGAGATCACAGATCAAGTATGTCCAGGAGTTTGGGCTACCGAAGTCCCTGGAAGAGCTAAAAATGTGACCTTAATAATTATTAAATTAAAGCCAGGAGAGAAACCCGTTAAGGTTAAGTAATATCCTTTGAGGGTAGAAGATAGGAAAGGAATTAAAGAGATAATTGATCAATGTTTACAGTATGGATTATTGCTTGAATGCGAATCAGAATACAATGCACCCATATTGCCAATTAAAAAGGCAGATGAAAAAGCTATAGGCTAGTTCAGGATTTGAGGGCCATAAATAAAATCACGGAGGATATACATCCAGTAGTGGCAAACCCTTATACTTTGCTGACTAAATTAAAGAATAGTCAAGTCTGGTTTACCGTACGGGATTTAAAAGATGCCTTCTTCTGCCTAGGCTTAGCCACAGAAAGCCAAAACCTATTCGCCTTTGAATGGGAAAATCCTGATTCAGGCAGAAGGACGCAGCTTACGTGGACATTACTACCTCAAGGATTCAAGAATAGCCCCACTATTTTTGGAAACCAATTAGCAAGGGAACTCGAAACATGGATACCTCCGGACACTGAAGGTGCTTTGTTACAATATGTAGATGATCTCTTAATAGCTACCGAGACTAAAGGGAGTTGTATTCAATGGACTATAAGTCGTCTTAATTTTCTGGGTTTAAATGGATCTCAAGTCTCTTGACAGAAAGTCCAGCTGGCTCAACAAATAGGTAATGCATATGTATAGGTGCTTGTAGAATATTGATAGATTGATTATATAAATTCAAGACTGCTTTCTGCTTTGGGTATGCACGATAGGTGGAGAGATCCCCCGTGCATCCAGCGCTGCAATAAAGAATGTACCACTTAAAGGAATTTCGGCTTCGATCTTTGAATCAATTTGGCGACCCAGATGGGACAACCTCTCTGCCGGACTGCAGGACCTGCTGGGAACAGGACTCCCTAGGGTACCCCGGGGATTTCCCGGAGGGACTCCTCGACTCACCGGATCACTGCGGAGGCAGACAAGGACCCCCTCATTGTAAGTGAGTATATTCTTTATTCTGATTTGGTTTTCTGGTAGACCGGTCATCTGGAACTGTCTGTAAGTCAGAAGGTGATCTTCTGCGAGGCAGTGTTTGGTATATACTTTGTGGTTAGCACCATAAGTACATGTTTGGGGACCTTAAGGAAGGAGCTCGCTTTAAGGTCCATCTGGAATTGTGTTGTCTATTTCGGTTTTCTGACTCATGGAGTATGGTATTTAACTCTGGTTATTGTTACTGCGATTTTGGCTATTTTCCTGGTGGTAATAGTAGGTTCGTGGCATTGTTATAAGAAAGATATCGTTACGGTGTTACACAGTTCGGTTTTCTGACTTATCGCATGTGGAATTTGACTCTGACTATTGTTACTGTGATTTTGGCAATATTGCTGGTAATAGTAGTTTTGTGGCATCGCTACTGAAAGATATTGCGTGCCCGTATTTTTGTGAGTGATACGTTTTGTGATACGCTTTTGTAAGTAACATGTGTATTCTGAAAGTGTAAACTGGAAACTGGGGGGGGCAAACAAGCAGTGAAATTTTAAAGACAAGTGTGTTAGGATGTGTTTTAAGTCACTGGAAGGATATTGGAGGATCTGCCGGTGGAAGTGTGAACAGGAAAACATTGATAAAATATCGTAATCAGTGGTGGCCGCTTTATAAGCTGGAATGTGGAGAAAAGTGGCCCCTAAATGGAACTTTAAACTATAATATTTTGCTAGAGTTAATGTTGTTTTTTGAGAAGCAGAACAGGATGAAATGTTGTATACTGATGTTTCAGCATCTTGGTGGGAAAAGGTACGGAATTAAGTTGGCCCCTGACTGAACCTTTGATGTTGGCATTAGAGAAGTAGAGGCTGGAGAAAGATAAAGGAAGTGTTAAAAGGGTTGTTGAAAGTGTTGAAGGTGTTTGAAGTTGAATGAGCAGGGAAAGAGGATGTAGGAATGTTAATAGTTCTGCCTCTGCCCGAGGCAGAGATCTTAAAATCATGGGTGTTAGCCCTTTAGGGCAAAGGGACCATGATCGGTCCGAGGGAGTTGTCACAGAAACAGAAAAGCAGTCAACTCTTAAAACACCCTGAGTTCATGTGCGAGCTCGGATTGCTGATGGGACCGTTCAGGGAACTGTGGACAATTGCATTCCCCTGACCGACCCCCACTAAGACCCGAATCATCCTGAAAATTATGAACGGTTAAGTAAATACTAAAACCTGGATGAATTGGGAATTGAGAATATGCTTCCAACAAGGTCTAAAAGAAAGCCCTATGGAATTTTTGGACCAACTCTGAGATGTAATGAAAATAAATAAATAAATAAATAAATAAAACAAAACGTTTTGGACCTGGCTTTGGAGGACAAATTGACTAGCCTTTTCCTAGGGTAATCAACCCCTGATTTCAACAGGAATAACGGGGACCTGGGGAATCTACCCTAGCGGATCCTCCACTGGTTATAATGAAGCTAGGGGAGGAATGGAAGTGAAATTTCTTATTGCTATGGGGCAACGTATTCAGTTCTAAATCAAGCATGAATGCCTTCACAGAATTCTTATGTTAGGGTAAAAGGTGTGTCGTGGTTTAACCCGGCCGGCAGCTAAACACCACGCAGCTGTTCGCTCCCCCTCCCCCTCCCTCTCTGGGACGGGGGAGAGAAATGGAAAGTGAAGCCTGTAAGCCTGTGAGTTGAGATAAAGACAGTTTAATAAGACAAAATAATAATAATAATAATAATAATAATAATAATAATAATAATAATAATAATAATACAATGATGATAATAGTACCACTACTAATAATGTGTACAAACAAGTGATGCACAATGCAATTGCTCACCACCCGCTGACCGATGCCCAGCCTAACCCCGAGCAGTCCGGCCCCCTCCCCCTGGCTAGCCACCCCTATGTATTGTTTAGCCTGACGTCAGATGCTATGGAATACCCCTTTGGCTAGTTTGGGTCACCTGTCCTGGGTGTGTCCCCTCCCAGCTCTTACTGCACCCCCAGCCTGCCTGTTGGCAGGACAGAGCAAGAAGCTGAGATGTCCTTGGCTTGGTATAAGCATTGCTCTGCAACAATTAAAACATTGGGGTGTTATCAGCACTCTTCTCATCCTAAGCCAAAACATAGCATTCTACCAGCTACTAGGAAGAAAATTAACTCTGTTCTAACTGAAACCAGGACAAGGTGTAACCGAAAAGGCTTATTTTTGTGAACCTTTGAAGTACAAGTTAGGGAAACAATGGGGCATACACAGATTTTTATCTATGCCTAGCTCCTCATGGGCACTCTTAGGTAGAGATTTATTAGAGCAAGTAGGAGCAGAAATTGTCTTTGAAAAAGGGAAAATGGAATTAAGAAGAGGAGAAGAACAACTAATAAATGTGTTAAGCTTGGCACTAATACAAAGTGACCCTAAAAGTGAAATACCTTTAGAGATCACAGATCAAGTATGTCCAGGAGTTTGGGCTACCGAAGTCCCTGGAAGAGCTAAAAATGTGACCTTAATAATTATTAAATTAAAGCCAGGAGAGAAACCCGTTAAGGTTAAGTAATATCCTTTGAGGGTAGAAGATAGGAAAGGAATTAAAGAGATAATTGATCAATGTTTACAGTATGGATTATTGCTTGAATGCGAATCAGAATACAATGCACCCATATTGCCAATTAAAAAGGCAGATGAAAAAGCTATAGGCTAGTTCAGGATTTGAGGGCCATAAATAAAATCACGGAGGATATACATCCAGTAGTGGCAAACCCTTATACTTTGCTGACTAAATTAAAGAATAGTCAAGTCTGGTTTACCGTACGGGATTTAAAAGATGCCTTCTTCTGCCTAGGCTTAGCCACAGAAAGCCAAAACCTATTCGCCTTTGAATGGGAAAATCCTGATTCAGGCAGAAGGACGCAGCTTACGTGGACATTACTACCTCAAGGATTCAAGAATAGCCCCACTATTTTTGGAAACCAATTAGCAAGGGAACTCGAAACATGGATACCTCCGGACACTGAAGGTGCTTTGTTACAATATGTAGATGATCTCTTAATAGCTACCGAGACTAAAGGCAGTTGTATTCAATGGACTATAAGTCGTCTTAATTTTCTGGGTTTAAATGGATCTCAAGTCTCTTGACAGAAAGTCCAGCTGGCTCAACAAATAGGTAATGCATATGTATAGGTGCTTGTAGAATATTGATAGATTGATTGTATAAATTCAAGACTGCTTTCTGCTTTGGGTATGCACGATAGGTGGAGAGATCCCCCGTGCATCCAGCGCTGCAATAAAGAATGTACCACTTAAAGGAATTTCGGCTTCGATCTTTGAATCAATTTGGCGACCCAGATGGGACAACCTCTCTGCCGGACTGCAGGACCTGCTGGGAACAGGACTCCCTAGGGTACCCCGGGGATTTCCCGGAGGGACTCCTCGACTCACCGGATCACTGCGGAGGCAGACAAGGACCCCCTCATTGTAAGTGAGTATATTCTTTATTCTGATTTGGTTTTCTGGTAGACCGGTCATCTGGAACTGTCTGTAAGTCAGAAGGTGATCTTCTGCGAGGCAGTGTTTGGTATATACTTTGTGGTTAGCACCATAAGTAAATGTTTGGGGACCTTAAGGAAGGAGCTCGCTTTAAGGTCCATCTGGAATTGTGTTGTCTATTTCGGTTTTCTGACTCATGGAGTATGGTATTTAACTCTGGTTATTGTTACTGCGATTTTGGCTATTTTCCTGGTGGTAATAGTAGGTTCGTGGCATTGTTATAAGAAAGATATCGTTACGGTGTTACACAGTTCGGTTTTCTGACTTATCGCATGTGGAATTTGACTCTGACTATTGTTACTGTGATTTTGGCAATATTGCTGGTAATAGTAGTTTTGTGGCATCGCTACTGAAAGATATTGCGTGCCCGTATTTTTGTGAGTGATACGTTTTGTGATACGCTTTTGTAAGTAACATGTGTATTCTGAAAGTGTAAACTGGAAACTGGGGGGGCAAACAAGCAGTGAAATTTTAAAGACAAGTGTGTTAGGATGTGTTTTAAGTCACTGGAAGGATATTGGAGGATCTGCCAGTGGAAGTGTGAACAGGAAAACATTGATAAAATATCGTAATCAGTGGTGGCCGCTTTATAAGCTGGAATGTGGAGAAAAGTGGCCCCTAAATGGAACTTTAAACTATAATATTTTGCTAGAGTTAATGTTGTTTTTTGAGAAGCAGAACAGGATGAAATGTTGTATACTGATGTTTCAGCATCTTGGTGGGAAAAGGTACGGAATTAAGTTGGCCCCTGACTGAACCTTTGATGTTGGCATTAGAGAAGTAGAGGCTGGAGAAAGATAAAGGAAGTGTTAAAAGGGTTGTTGAAAGTGTTGAAGGTGTTTGAAGTTGAATGAGCAGGGAAAGAGGATGTAGGAATGTTAATAGTTCTGCCTCTGCCCGAGGCAGAGATCTTAAAATCATGGGTGTTAGCCCTTTAGGGCAAAGAGACCATGATCGGTCCGAGGGAGTTGTCACAGAAACAGAAAAGCAGTCAACTCTTAAAACACCCTGAGTTCATGTGCGAGCTCGGATTGCTGATGGGACCGTTCAGGGAACTGTGGACAATTGCATTCCCCTGACCGACCCCCACTAAGACCCGAATCATCCTGAAAATTATGAACGGTTAAGTAAATACTAAAACCTGGATGAATTGGGAATTGAGAATATGCTTCCAACAAGGTCTAAAAGAAAGCCCTATGGAATTTTTGGACCAACTCTGAGATGTAATGAAAATAAATAAATAAATAAATAAATAAAACAAAACGTTTTGGACCTGGCTTTGGAGGACAAATTGACTAGCCTTTTCCTAGGGTAATCAACCCCTGATTTCAACAGGAATAACGGGGACCTGGGGAATCTACCCTAGCGGATCCTCCACTGGTTATAATGAAGCTAGGGGAGGAATGGAAGTGAAATTTCTTATTGCTATGGGGCAACGTATTCAGTTCTAAATCAAGCATGAATGCCTTCACAGAATTCTTATGTTAGGGTAAAAGGTGTGTCGTGGTTTAACCCGGCCGGCAGCTAAACACCACGCAGCTGTTCGCTCCCCCTCCCCCTCCCTCTCTGGGACGGGGGAGAGAAATGGAAAGTGAAGCCTGTAAGCCTGTGAGTTGAGATAAAGACAGTTTAATAAGACAAAATAATAATAATAATAATAATAATAATAATAATAATAATAATAATAATAATAATAATAATAATAATAATACAATGATGATAATAGTACCACTACTAATAATGTGTACAAACAAGTGATGCACAATGCAATTGCTCACCACCCGCTGACCGATGCCCAGCCTAACCCCGAGCAGTCCGGCCCCCTCCCCCTGGCTAGCCACCCCTATGTATTGTTTAGCCTGACGTCAGATGCTATGGAATACCCCTTTGGCTAGTTTGGGTCACCTGTCCTGGGTCTGTCCCCTCCCAGCTCTTACTGCACCCCCAGCCTGCCTGTTGGCAGGACAGAGCAAGAAGCTGAGATGTCCTTGGCTTGGTATAAGCATTGCTCTGCAACAATTAAAACATCGGGGTGTTATCAGCACTCTTCTCATCCTAAGCCAAAACATAGCATTCTACCAGCTACTAGGAAGAAAATTACCTCTGTTCTAACTGAAACCAGGACAAGGTGTAACCGAAAAGGCTTATTTTTGTGAACCTTTGAAGTACAAGTTAGGGAAACGATGGGGCATACACAGATTTTTATCTATGCCTAGCTCCTCATGGGCACTCTTAGGTAGAGATTTATTAGAGCAAGTAGGAGCAGAAATTGTCTTTGAAAAAGGGAAAATGGAATTAAGAAGAGGAGAAGAACAACTAATAAATGTGTTAAGCTTGGCACTAATACAAAGTGACCCTAAAAGTGAAATACCTTTAGAGATCACAGATCAAGTATGTCCAGGAGTTTGGGCTACCGAAGTCCCTGGAAGAGCTAAAAATGTGACCTTAATAATTATTAAATTAAAGCCAGGAGAGAAACCCGTTAAGGTTAAGTAATATCCTTTGAGGATAGAAGATAGGAAAGGAATTAAAGAGATAATTGATAAATGTTTACAGCATGGATTATTGCTTGAATGCGAATCAGAATACAATGCACCCATATTGCCAATTAAAAAGGCAGATGAAAAAGCTATAGGCTAGTTCAGGATTTGAGGGCCATAAATAAAATCACGGAGGATATACATCCAGTAGTGGCAAACCCTTATACTTTGCTGACTAAATTAAAGAATAGTCAAGTCTGGTTTACCGTACGGGATTTAAAAGATGCCTTCTTCTGCCTAGGCTTAGCCACAGAAAGCCAAAACCTATTCGCCTTTGAATGGGAAAATCCTGATTCAGGCAGAAGGACGCAGCTTACGTGGACATTACTACCTCAAGGATTCAAGAATAGCCCCACTATTTTTGGAAACCAATTAGCAAGGGAACTCGAAACATGGATACCTCCGGACACTGAAGGTGCTTTGTTACAATATGTAGATGATCTCTTAATAGCTACCGAGACTAAAGGGAGTTGTATTCAATGGACTATAAGTCGTCTTAATTTTCTGGGTTTAAATGGATCTCAAGTCTCTTGACAGAAAGTCCAGCTGGCTCAACAAATAGGTAATGCATATGTATAGGTGCTTGTAGAATATTGATAGATTGATTGTATAAATTCAAGACTGCTTTCTGCTTTGGGTATGCACGATAGGTGGAGAGATCCCCCGTGCATCCAGCGCTGCAATAAAGAATGTACCACTTAAAGGAATTTCGGCTTCGATCTTTGAATCAATTTGGCGACCCAGATGGGACAACCTCTCTGCCGGACTGCAGGACCTGCTGGGAACAGGACTCCCTAGGGTACCCCGGGGATTTCCCGGAGGGACTCCTCGACTCACCGGATCACTGCGGAGGCAGACAAGGACCCCCTCATTGTAAGTGAGTATATTCTTTATTCTGATTTGGTTTTCTGGTAGACCGGTCATCTGGAACTGTCTGTAAGTCAGAAGGTGATCTTCTGCGAGGCAGTGTTTGGTATATACTTTGTGGTTAGCACCATAAGTACATGTTTGGGGACCTTAAGGAAGGAGCTCGCTTTAAGGTCCATCTGGAATTGTGTTGTCTATTTCGGTTTTCTGACTCATGGAGTATGGTATTTAACTCTGGTTATTGTTACTGCGATTTTGGCTATTTTCCTGGTGGTAATAGTAGGTTCGTGGCATTGTTATAAGAAAGATATCGTTACGGTGTTACACAGTTCGGTTTTCTGACTTATCGCATGTGGAATTTGACTCTGACTATTGTTACTGTGATTTTGGCAATATTGCTGGTAATAGTAGTTTTGTGGCATCGCTACTGAAAGATATTGCGTGCCCGTATTTTTGTGAGTGATACGTTTTGTGATACGCTTTTGTAAGTAACATGTGTATTCTGAAAGTGTAAACTGGAAACTGGGGGGGCAAACAAGCAGTGAAATTTTAAAGACAAGTGTGTTAGGATGTGTTTTAAGTCACTGGAAGGATATTGGAGGATCTGCCGGTGGAAGTGTGAACAGGAAAACATTGATAAAATATCGTAATCAGTGGTGGCCGCTTTATAAGCTGGAATGTGGAGAAAAGTGGCCCCTAAATGGAACTTTAAACTATAATATTTTGCTAGAGTTAATGTTGTTTTTTGAGAAGCAGAACAGGATGAAATGTTGTATACTGATGTTTCAGCATCTTGGTGGGAAAAGGTACGGAATTAAGTTGGCCCCTGACTGAACCTTTGATGTTGGCATTAGAGAAGTAGAGGCTGGAGAAAGATAAAGGAAGTGTTAAAAGGGTTGTTGAAAGTGTTAAAGGTGTTTGAAGTTGAATGAGCAGGGAAAGAGGATGTAGGAATGTTAATAGTTCTGCCTCTGCCCGAGGCAGAGATCTTAAAATCATGGGTGTTAGCCCTTTAGGGCAAAGAGACCATGATCGGTCCGAGGGAGTTGTCACAGAAACAGAAAAGCAGTCAACTCTTAAAACACCCTGAGTTCATGTGCGAGCTCGGATTGCTGATGGGACCGTTCAGGGAACTGTGGACAATTGCATTCCCCTGACCGACCCCCACTAAGACCCGAATCATCCTGAAAATTATGAACGGTTAAGTAAATACTAAAACCTGGATGAATTGGGAATTGAGAATATGCTTCCAACAAGGTCTAAAAGAAAGCCCCATGGAATTTTTGGACCAACTCTGAGATGTAATGAAAATAAATAAATAAATAAATAAATAAAACAAAACGGTTTGGACCTGGCTTTGGAGGACAAATTGACTAGCCTTTTCCTAGGGTAATCAACCCCTGATTTCAACAGGAATAACGGGGACCTGGGGAATCTACCCTAGCGGATCCTCCACTGGTTATAATGAAGCTAGGGGAGGAATGGAAGTGAAATTTCTTATTGCTATGGGGCAACGTATTCAGTTCTAAATCAAGCATGAATGCCTTCACAGAATTCTTATGTTAGGGTAAAAGGTGTGTCGTGGTTTAACCCGGCCGGCAGCTAAACACCACGCAGCTGTTCGCTCACCATCCCCCTCCCTCTCTGGGACGGGGGAGAGAAATGGAAAGTGAAGCCTGTAAGCCTGTGAGTTGAGATAAAGACAGTTTAATAAGACATAATAATAATAATAATAATAATAATAATAATAATAATAATAATAATAATACAATGATGATAATAGTACCACTACTAATAATGTGTACAAACAAGTGATGCACAATGCAATTGCTCACCACCCGCTGACCGATGCCCAGCCTAACCCCGAGCAGTCCGGCCCCCTCCCCCTGGCTAGCCACCCCTATGTATTGTTTAGCCTGACGTCAGATGCTATGGAATACCCCTTTGGCTAGTTTGGGTCACCTGTCCTGGGTGTGTCCCCTCCCAGCTCTTACTGCACCCCCAGCCTGCCTGTTGGCAGGACAGAGCAAGAAGCTGAGATGTCCTTGGCTTGGTATAAGCATTGCTCTGCAACAATTAAAACATCGGGGTGTTATCAGCACTCTTCTCATCCTAAGCCAAAACATAGCATTCTACCAGCTACTAGGAAGAAAATTACCTCTGTTCTAACTGAAACCAGGACAAGGTGTAACCGAAAAGGCTTATTTTTGTGAACCTTTGAAGTACAAGTTAGGGAAACAATGGGGCATACACAGATTTTTATCTATGCCTAGCTCCTCATGGGCACTCTTAGGTAGAGATTTATTAGAGCAAGTAGGAGCAGAAATTGTCTTTGAAAAAGGGAAAATGGAATTAAGAAGAGGAGAAGAACAACTAATAAATGTGTTAAGCTTGGCACTAATACAAAGTGACCCTAAAAGTGAAATACCTTTAGAGATCACAGATCAAGTATGTCCAGGAGTTTGGGCTACCGAAGTCCCTGGAAGAGCTAAAAATGTGACCTTAATAATTATTAAATTAAAGCCAGGAGAGAAACCCGTTAAGGTTAAGTAATATCCTTTGAGGATAGAAGATAGGAAAGGAATTAAAGAGATAATTGATAAATGTTTACAGCATGGATTATTGCTTGAATGCGAATCAGAATACAATGCACCCATATTGCCAATTAAAAAGGCAGATGAAAAAGCTATAGGCTAGTTCAGGATTTGAGGGCCATAAATAAAATCACGGAGGATATCCATCCAGTAGTGGCAAACCCTTATACTTTGCTGACTAAATTAAAGAATAGTCAAGTCTGGTTTACCGTACGGGATTTAAAAGATGCCTTCTTCTGCCTAGGCTTAGCCACAGAAAGCCAAAACCTATTCGCCTTTGAATGGGAAAATCCTGATTCAGGCAGAAGGACGCAGCTTACGTGGACATTACTACCTCAAGGATTCAAGAATAGCCCCACTATTTTTGGAAACCAATTAGCAAGGGAACTCGAAACATGGATACCTCCGGACACTGAAGGTGCTTTGTTACAATATGTAGATGATCTCTTAATAGCTACCGAGACTAAAGGGAGTTGTATTCAATGGACTATAAGTCGTCTTAATTTTCTGGGTTTAAATGGATCTCAAGTCTCTTGACAGAAAGTCCAGCTGGCTCAACAAATAGGTAATGCATATGTATAGGTGCTTGTAGAATATTGATAGATTGATTGTATAAATTCAAGACTGCTTTCTGCTTTGGGTATGCACGATAGGTGGAGAGATCCCCCGTGCATCCAGCGCTGCAATAAAGAATATGCCACTTAAAGGAATTTCGGCTTCGATCTTTGAATCAATTTGGCGACCCAGATGGGACAACCTCTCTGCCGGACTGCAGGACCCGCTGGGAACAGGACTCCCTAGGGTACCCCGGGGATTTCCCGGAGGGACTCCTCGACTCACCGGATCACTGCGGAGGCAGACAAGGACCCCCTCATTGTAAGTGAGTATATTCTTTATTCTGATTTGGTTTTCTGGTAGACCGGTCATCTGGAACTGTCTGTAAGTCAGAAGGTGATCTTCTGCGAGGCAGTGTTTGGTATATACTTTGTGGTTAGCACCATAAGTACATGTTTGGGGACCTTAAGGAAGGAGCTCGCTTTAAGGTCCATCTGGAATTGTGTTGTCTATTTCGGTTTTCTGACTCATGGAGTATGGTATTTAACTCTGGTTATTGTTACTGCGATTTTGGCTATTTTCCTGGTGGTAATAGTAGGTTCGTGGCATTGTTATAAGAAAGATATCGTTACGGTGTTACACAGTTCGGTTTTCTGACTTATCGCATGTGGAATTTGACTCTGACTATTGTTACTGTGATTTTGGCAATATTGCTGGTAATAGTAGTTTTGTGGCATCGCTACTGAAAGATATTGCGTGCCCGTATTTTTGTGAGTGATACGTTTTGTGATACGCTTTTGTAAGTAACATGTGTATTCTGAAAGTGTAAACTGGAAACTGGGGGGGGCAAACAAGCAGTGAAATTTTAAAGACAAGTGTGTTAGGATGTGTTTTAAGTCACTGGAAGGATATTGGAGGATCTGCCGGTGGAAGTGTGAACAGGAAAACATTGATAAAATATCGTAATCAGTGGTGGCCGCTTTATAAGCTGGAATGTGGAGAAAAGTGGCCCCTAAATGGAACTTTAAACTATAATATTTTGCTAGAGTTAATGTTGTTTTTTGAGAAGCAGAACAGGATGAAATGTTGTATACTGATGTTTCAGCATCTTGGTGGGAAAAGGTACGGAATTAAGTTGGCCCCTGACTGAACCTTTGATGTTGGCATTAGAGAAGTAGAGGCTGGAGAAAGATAAAGGAAGTGTTAAAAGGGTTGTTGAAAGTGGTAAAGGTGTTTGAAGTTGAATGAGCAGGGAAAGAGGATGTAGGAATGTTAATAGTTCTGCCTCTGCCCGAGGCAGAGATCTTAAAATCATGGGTGTTAGCCCTTTAGGGCAAAGAGACCATGATCGGTCCGAGGGAGTTGTCACAGAAACAGAAAAGCAGTCAACTCTTAAAACACCCTGAGTTCATGTGCGAGCTCGGATTGCTGATGGGACCGTTCAGGGAACTGTGGACAATTGCATTCCCCTGACCGACCCCCACTAAGACCCGAATCATCCTGAAAATTATGAACGGTTAAGTAAATACTAAAACCTGGATGAATTGGGAATTGAGAATATGCTTCCAACAAGGTCTAAAAGAAAGCCCTATGGAATTTTTGGACCAACTCTGAGATGTAATGAAAATAAATAAATAAATAAATAAATAAAACAAAACGGTTTGGACCTGGCTTTGGAGGACAAATTGACTAGCCTTTTCCTAGGGTAATCAACCCCTGATTTCAACAGGAATAACGGGGACCTGGGGAATCTACCCTAGCGGATCCTCCACTGGTTATAATGAAGCTAGGGGAGGAATGGAAGTGAAATTTCTTATTGCTATGGGGCAACGTATTCAGTTCTAAATCAAGCATGAATGCCTTCACAGAATTCTTATGTTAGGGTAAAAGGTGTGTCGTGGTTTAACCCGGCCGGCAGCTAAACACCACGCAGCTGTTCGCTCACCCTCCCCCTCCCTCTCTGGGACGGGGGAGAGAAATGGAAAGTGAAGCCTGTAAGCCTGTGAGTTGAGATAAAGACAGTTTAATAAGACAAAATAATAATAATAATAATGATAATGATAATGATAATGATAATGATAATGATAATAATAATAATAATAATAATAATAATACAATGATGATAATAGTACCACTACTAATAATGTGTACAAACAAGTGATGCACAATGCAATTGCTCACCACCCGCTGACCGATGCCCAGCCTAACCCCGAGCAGTCCGGCCCCCTCCCCCTGGCTAGCCACCCCTATGTATTGTTTAGCCTGACGTCAGATGCTATGGAATACCCCTTTGGCTAGTTTGGGTCACCTGTCCTGGGTGTGTCCCCTCCCAGCTCTTACTGCACCCCCAGCCTGCCTGTTGGCAGGACAGAGCAAGAAGCTGAGATGTCCTTGGCTTGGTATAAGCATTGCTCTGCAACAATTAAAACATCGGGGTGTTATCAGCACTCTTCTCATCCTAAGCCAAAACATAGCATTCTACCAGCTACTAGGAAGAAAATTACCTCTGTTCTAACTGAAACCAGGACAAGGTGTAACCGAAAAGGCTTATTTTTGTGAACCTTTGAAGTACAAGTTAGGGAAACAATGGGGCATACACAGATTTTTATCTATGCCTAGCTCCTCATGGGCACTCTTAGGTAGAGATTTATTAGAGCAAGTAGGAGCAGAAATTGTCTTTGAAAAAGGGAAAATGGAATTAAGAAGAGGAGAAGAACAACTAATAAATGTGTTAAGCTTGGCACTAATACAAAGTGACCCTAAAAGTGAAATACCTTTAGAGATCACAGATCAAGTATGTCCAGGAGTTTGGGCTACCGAAGTCCCTGGAAGAGCTA
This sequence comes from Netta rufina, assembly GCF_964035555.1. NCBI lineage: Eukaryota > Metazoa > Chordata > Aves > Anseriformes > Anatidae > Netta > Netta rufina. Next base: position 32,417,712 of record NC_140131.1, on the reverse strand, counting down.
AAAATGTGACCTTAATAATTATTAAATTAAAGCCAGGAGAGAAACCCGTTAAGGTTAAGTAATATCCTTTGAGGATAGAAGATAGGAAAGGAATTAAAGAGATAATTGATAAATGTTTACAGCATGGATTATTGCTTGAATGCGAATCAGAATACAATGCACCCATATTGCCAATTAAAAAGGCAGATGAAAAAGCTATAGGCTAGTTCAGGATTTGAGGGCCATAAATAAAATCACGGAGGATATCCATCCAGTAGTGGCAAACCCTTATACTTTGCTGACTAAATTAAAGAATAGTCAAGTCTGGTTTACCGTACGGGATTTAAAAGATGCCTTCTTCTGCCTAGGCTTAGCCACAGAAAGCCAAAACCTATTCGCCTTTGAATGGGAAAATCCTGATTCAGGCAGAAGGACGCAGCTTACGTGGACATTACTACCTCAAGGATTCAAGAATAGCCCCACTATTTTTGGAAACCAATTAGCAAGGGAACTCGAAACATGGATACCTCCGGACACTGAAGGTGCTTTGTTACAATATGTAGATGATCTCTTAATAGCTACCGAGACTAAAGGGAGTTGTATTCAATGGACTATAAGTCGTCTTAATTTTCTGGGTTTAAATGGATCTCAAGTCTCTTGACAGAAAGTCCAGCTGGCTCAACAAATAGGTAATGCATATGTATAGGTGCTTGTAGAATATTGATAGATTGATTGTATAAATTCAAGACTGCTTTCTGCTTTGGGTATGCACGATAGGTGGAGAGATCCCCCGTGCATCCAGCGCTGCAATAAAGAATATGCCACTTAAAGGAATTTCGGCTTCGATCTTTGAATCAATTTGGCGACCCAGATGGGACAACCTCTCTGCCGGACTGCAGGACCCGCTGGGAACAGGACTCCCTAGGGTACCCCGGGGATTTCCCGGAGGGACTCCTCGACTCACCGGATCACTGCGGAGGCAGACAAGGACCCCCTCATTGTAAGTGAGTATATTCTTTATTCTGATTTGGTTTTCTGGTAGACCGGTCATCTGGAACTGTCTGTAAGTCAGAAGGTGATCTTCTGCGAGGCAGTGTTTGGTATATACTTTGTGGTTAGCACCATAAGTACATGTTTGGGGACCTTAAGGAAGGAGCTCGCTTTAAGGTCCATCTGGAATTGTGTTGTCTATTTCGGTTTTCTGACTCATGGAGTATGGTATTTAACTCTGGTTATTGTTACTGCGATTTTGGCTATTTTCCTGGTGGTAATAGTAGGTTCGTGGCATTGTTATAAGAAAGATATCGTTACGGTGTTACACAGTTCGGTTTTCTGACTTATCGCATGTGGAATTTGACTCTGACTATTGTTACTGTGATTTTGGCAATATTGCTGGTAATAGTAGTTTTGTGGCATCGCTACTGAAAGATATTGCGTGCCCGTATTTTTGTGAGTGATACGTTTTGTGATACGCTTTTGTAAGTAACATGTGTATTCTGAAAGTGTAAACTGGAAACTGGGGGGGGCAAACAAGCAGTGAAATTTTAAAGACAAGTGTGTTAGGATGTGTTTTAAGTCACTGGAAGGATATTGGAGGATCTGCCGGTGGAAGTGTGAACAGGAAAACATTGATAAAATATCGTAATCAGTGGTGGCCGCTTTATAAGCTGGAATGTGGAGAAAAGTGGCCCCTAAATGGAACTTTAAACTATAATATTTTGCTAGAGTTAATGTTGTTTTTTGAGAAGCAGAACAGGATGAAATGTTGTATACTGATGTTTCAGCATCTTGGTGGGAAAAGGTACGGAATTAAGTTGGCCCCTGACTGAACCTTTGATGTTGGCATTAGAGAAGTAGAGGCTGGAGAAAGATAAAGGAAGTGTTAAAAGGGTTGTTGAAAGTGGTAAAGGTGTTTGAAGTTGAATGAGCAGGGAAAGAGGATGTAGGAATGTTAATAGTTCTGCCTCTGCCCGAGGCAGAGATCTTAAAATCATGGGTGTTAGCCCTTTAGGGCAAAGAGACCATGATCGGTCCGAGGGAGTTGTCACAGAAACAGAAAAGCAGTCAACTCTTAAAACACCCTGAGTTCATGTGCGAGCTCGGATTGCTGATGGGACCGTTCAGGGAACTGTGGACAATTGCATTCCCCTGACCGACCCCCACTAAGACCCGAATCATCCTGAAAATTATGAACGGTTAAGTAAATACTAAAACCTGGATGAATTGGGAATTGAGAATATGCTTCCAACAAGGTCTAAAAGAAAGCCCTATGGAATTTTTGGACCAACTCTGAGATGTAATGAAAATAAATAAATAAATAAATAAATAAAACAAAACGGTTTGGACCTGGCTTTGGAGGACAAATTGACTAGCCTTTTCCTAGGGTAATCAACCCCTGATTTCAACAGGAATAACGGGGACCTGGGGAATCTACCCTAGCGGATCCTCCACTGGTTATAATGAAGCTAGGGGAGGAATGGAAGTGAAATTTCTTATTGCTATGGGGCAACGTATTCAGTTCTAAATCAAGCATGAATGCCTTCACAGAATTCTTATGTTAGGGTAAAAGGTGTGTCGTGGTTTAACCCGGCCGGCAGCTAAACACCACGCAGCTGTTCGCTCACCCTCCCCCTCCCTCTCTGGGACGGGGGAGAGAAATGGAAAGTGAAGCCTGTAAGCCTGTGAGTTGAGATAAAGACAGTTTAATAAGACAAAATAATAATAATGATAATGATAATGATAATGATAATGATAATGATAATGATAATAATAATAATAATAATAATAATAATACAATGATGATAATAGTACCACTACTAATAATGTGTACAAACAAGTGATGCACAATGCAATTGCTCACCACCTGCTGACCGATGCCCAGCCTAACCCCGAGCAGTCCGGCCCCCTCCCCCTGGCTAGCCACCCCTATGTATTGTTTAGCCTGACGTCAGATGCTATGGAATACCCCTTTGGCTAGTTTGGGTCACCTGTCCTGGGTGTGTCCCCTCCCAGCTCTAACTGCACCCCCAGCCTGCCTGTTGGCAGGACAGAGCAAGAAGCTGAGATGTCCTTGGCTTGGTATAAGCATTGCTCTGCAACAATTAAAACATCGGGGTGTTATCAGCACTCTTCTCATCCTAAGCCAAAACATAGCATTCTACCAGCTACTAGGAAGAAAATTACCTCTGTTCTAACTGAAACCAGGACAAGGTGTAACCGAAAAGGCTTATTTTTGTGAACCTTTGAAGTACAAGTTAGGGAAACAATGGGGCATACACAGATTTTTATCTATGCCTAGCTCCTCATGGGCACTCTTAGGTAGAGATTTATTAGAGCAAGTAGGAGCAGAAATTGTCTTTGAAAAAGGGAAAATGGAATTAAGAAGAGGAGAAGAACAACTAATAAATGTGTTAAGCTTGGCACTAATACAAAGTGACCCTAAAAGTGAAATACCTTTAGAGATCACAGATCAAGTATGTCCAGGAGTTTGGGCTACCGAAGTCCCTGGAAGAGCTAAAAATGTGACCTTAATAATTATTAAATTAAAGCCAGGAGAGAAACCCGTTAAGGTTAAGTAATATCCTTTGAGGATAGAAGATAGGAAAGGAATTAAAGAGATAATTGATAAATGTTTACAGTATGGATTATTGCTTGAATGCGAATCAGAATACAATGCACCCATATTGCCAATTAAAAAGGCAGATGAAAAAGCTATAGGCTAGTTCAGGATTTGAGGGCCATAAATAAAATCACTGAGGATATACATCCAGTAGTGGCAAACCCTTATACTTTGCTGACTAAATTAAAGAATAGTCAAGTCTGGTTTACCGTACGGGATTTAAAAGATGCCTTCTTCTGCCTAGGCTTAGCCACAGAAAGCCAAAACCTATTCGCCTTTGAATGGGAAAATCCCGATTCAGGCAGAAGGACGCAGCTTACGTGGACATTACTACCTCAAGGGTTCAAGAATAGCCCCACTATTTTTGGAAACCAATTAGCAAGGGAACTCGAAACATGGATACCTCCGGACACTGAAGGTGCTTTGTTACAATATGTAGATGATCTCTTAATAGCTACCGAGACTAAAGGGAGTTGTATTCAATGGACTATAAGTCGTCTTAATTTTCTGGGTTTAAATGGATCTCAAGTCTCTTGACAGAAAGTCCAGCTGGCTCAACAAATAGGTAATGCATATGTATAGGTGCTTGTAGAATATTGATAGATTGATTGTATAAATTCAAGACTGCTTTCTGCTTTGGGTATGCACGATAGGTGGAGAGATCCCCCGTGCATCCAGCGCTGCAATAAAGAATATGCCACTTAAAGGAATTTCGGCTTCGATCTTTGAATCAATTTGGCGACCCAGATGGGACAACCTCTCTGCCGGACTGCAGGACCCGCTGGGAACAGGACTCCCTAGGGTACCCCGGGGATTTCCCGGAGGGACTCCTCGACTCACCGGATCACTGCGGAGGCAGACAAGGACCCCCTCATTGTAAGTGAGTATATTCTTTATTCTGATTTGGTTTTCTGGTAGACCGGTCATCTGGAACTGTCTGTAAGTCAGAAGGTGATCTTCTGCGAGGCAGTGTTTGGTATATACTTTGTGGTTAGCACCATAAGTAAATGTTTGGGGACCTTAAGGAAGGAGCTCGCTTTAAGGTCCATCTGGAATTGTGTTGTCTATTTCGGTTTTCTGACTCATGGAGTGTGGTATTTAACTCTGGTTATTGTTACTGCGATTTTGGCTATTTTCCTGGTGGTAATAGTAGGTTCGTGGCATTGTTATAAGAAAGATATCGTTACGGTGTTACACAGTTCGGTTTTCTGACTTATCGCATGTGGAATTTGACTCTGACTATTGTTACTGTGATTTTGGCAATATTGCTGGTAATAGTAGTTCTGTGGCATCGCTACTGAAAGATATTGCGTGCCCGTATTTTTGTGAGTGATACGTTTTGTGATACGCTTTTGTAAGTAACATGTGTATTCTGAAAGTGTAAACTGGAAACTGGGGGGGCAAACAAGCAGTGAAATTTTAAAGACAAGTGTGTTAGGATGTGTTTTAAGTCACTGGAAGGATATTGGAGGATCTGCCGGTGGAAGTGTGAACAGGAAAACATTGATAAAATATCGTAATCAGTGGTGGCCGCTTTATAAGCTGGAATGTGGAGAAAAGTGGCCCCTAAATGGAACTTTAAACTATAATATTTTGCTAGAGTTAATGTTGTTTTTTGAGAAGCAGAACAGGATGAAATGTTGTATACTGATGTTTCAGCATCTTGGTGGGAAAAGGTACGGAATTAAGTTGGCCCCTGACTGAACCTTTGATGTTGGCATTAGAGAAGTAGAGGCTGGAGAAAGATAAAGGAAGTGTTAAAAGGGTTGTTGAAAGTGTTAAAGGTGTTTGAAGTTGAATGAGCAGGGAAAGAGGATGTAGGAATGTTAATAGTTCTGCCTCTGCCCGAGGCAGAGATCTTAAAATCATGGGTGTTAGCCCTTTAGGGCAAAGAGACCATGATCGGTCCGAGGGAGTTGTCACAGAAACAGAAAAGCAGTCAACTCTTAAAACACCCTGAGTTCATGTGCGAGCTCGGATTGCTGATGGGACCGTTCAGGGAACTGTGGACAATTGCATTCCCCTGACCGACCCCCACTAAGACCCGAATCATCCTGAAAATTATGAACGGTTAAGTAAATACTAAAACCTGGATGAATTGGGAATTGAGAATATGCTTCCAACAAGGTCTAAAAGAAAGCCCTATGGAATTTTTGGACCAACTCTGAGATGTAATGAAAATAAATAAATAAATAAATAAATAAATAAAACAAAACGTTTTGGACCTGGCTTTGGAGGACAAATTGACTAGCCTTTTCCTAGGGTAATCAACCCCTGATTTCAACAGGAATAACGGGGACCTGGGGAATCTACCCTAGCGGATCCTCCACTGGTTATAATGAAGCTAGGGGAGGAATGGAAGTGAAATTTCTTATTGCTATGGGGCAACGTATTCAGTTCTAAATCAAGCATGAATGCCTTCACAGAATTCTTATGTTAGGGTAAAAGGTGTGTCGTGGTTTAACCCGGCCGGCAGCTAAACACCACGCAGCTGTTCGCTCCCCCTCCCCCTCCCTCTCTGGGACGGGGGAGAGAAATGGAAAGTGAAGCCTGTAAGCCTGTGAGTTGAGATAAAGACAGTTTAATAAGACAAAATAATAATAATGATAATGATAATGATAATGATAATGATAATGATAATGATAATAATAATAATAATAATAATAATAATACAATGATGATAATAGTACCACTACTAATAATGTGTACAAACAAGTGATGCACAATGCAATTGCTCACCACCTGCTGACCGATGCCCAGCCTAACCCCGAGCAGTCCGGCCCCCTCCCCCTGGCTAGCCACCCCTATGTATTGTTTAGCCTGACGTCAGATGCTATGGAATACCCCTTTGGCTAGTTTGGGTCACCTGTCCTGGGTGTGTCCCCTCCCAGCTCTAACTGCACCCCCAGCCTGCCTGTTGGCAGGACAGAGCAAGAAGCTGAGATGTCCTTGGCTTGGTATAAGCATTGCTCTGCAACAATTAAAACATCGGGGTGTTATCAGCACTCTTCTCATCCTAAGCCAAAACATAGCATTCTACCAGCTACTAGGAAGAAAACTACCTCTGTTCTAACTGAAACCAGGACAAGGTGTAACCGAAAAGGCTTATTTTTGTGAACCTTTGAAGTACAAGTTAGGGAAACAATGGGGCATACACAGATTTTTATCTATGCCTAGCTCCTCATGGGCACTCTTAGGTAGAGATTTATTAGAGCAAGTAGGAGCAGAAATTGTCTTTGAAAAAGGGAAAATGGAATTAAGAAGAGGAGAAGAACAACTAATAAATGTGTTAAGCTTGGCACTAATACAAAGTGACCCTAAAAGTGAAATACCTTTAGAGATCACAGATCAAGTATGTCCAGGAGTTTGGGCTACCGAAGTCCCTGGAAGAGCTAAAAATGTGACCTTAATAATTATTAAATTAAAGCCAGGAGAGAAACCCGTTAAGGTTAAGTAATATCCTTTGAGGATAGAAGATAGGAAAGGAATTAAAGAGATAATTGATAAATGTTTACAGTATGGATTATTGCTTGAATGCGAATCAGAATACAATGCACCCATATTGCCAATTAAAAAGGCAGATGAAAAAGCTATAGGCTAGTTCAGGATTTGAGGGCCATAAATAAAATCACTGAGGATATACATCCAGTAGTGGCAAACCCTTATACTTTGCTGACTAAATTAAAGAATAGTCAAGTCTGGTTTACCGTACGGGATTTAAAAGATGCCTTCTTCTGCCTAGGCTTAGCCACAGAAAGCCAAAACCTATTCGCCTTTGAATGGGAAAATCCCGATTCAGGCAGAAGGACGCAGCTTACGTGGACATTACTACCTCAAGGGTTCAAGAATAGCCCCACTATTTTTGGAAACCAATTAGCAAGGGAACTCGAAACATGGATACCTCCGGACACTGAAGGTGCTTTGTTACAATATGTAGATGATCTCTTAATAGCTACCGAGACTAAAGGGAGTTGTATTCAATGGACTATAAGTCGTCTTAATTTTCTGGGTTTAAATGGATCTCAAGTCTCTTGACAGAAAGTCCAGCTGGCTCAACAAATAGGTAATGCATATGTATAGGTGCTTGTAGAATATTGATAGATTGATTATATAAATTCAAGACTGCTTTCTGCTTTGGGTATGCACGATAGGTGGAGAGATCCCCCGTGCATCCAGCGCTGCAATAAAGAATGTACCACTTAAAGGAATTTCGGCTTCGATCTTTGAATCAATTTGGCGACCCAGATGGGACAACCTCTCTGCCGGACTGCAGGACCCGCTGGGAACAGGACTCCCTAGGGTACCCCGGGGATTTCCCGGAGGGACTCCTCGACTCACCGGATCACTGCGGAGGCAGACAAGGACCCCCTCATTGTAAGTGAGTATATTCTTTATTCTGATTTGGTTTTCTGGTAGACCGGTCATCTGGAACTGTCTGTAAGTCAGAAGGTGATCTTCTGCGAGGCAGTGTTTGGTATATACTTTGTGGTTAGCACCATAAGTAAATGTTTGGGGACCTTAAGGAAGGAGCTCGCTTTAAGGTCCATCTGGAATTGTGTTGTCTATTTCGGTTTTCTGACTCATGGAGTGTGGTATTTAACTCTGGTTATTGTTACTGCGATTTTGGCTATTTTCCTGGTGGTAATAGTAGGTTCGTGGCATTGTTATAAGAAAGATATCGTTACGGTGTTACACAGTTCGGTTTTCTGACTTATCGCATGTGGAATTTGACTCTGACTATTGTTACTGTGATTTTGGCAATATTGCTGGTAATAGTAGTTCTGTGGCATCGCTACTGAAAGATATTGCGTGCCCGTATTTTTGTGAGTGATACGTTTTGTGATACGCTTTTGTAAGTAACATGTGTATTCTGAAAGTGTAAACTGGAAACTGGGGGGGCAAACAAGCAGTGAAATTTTAAAGACAAGTGTGTTAGGATGTGTTTTAAGTCACTGGAAGGATATTGGAGGATCTGCCGGTGGAAGTGTGAACAGGAAAACATTGATAAAATATCGTAATCAGTGGTGGCCACTTTATAAGCTGGAATGTGGAGAAAAATGGCCCCTAAATGGAACTTTAAACTATAATATTTTGCTACAGTTAATGTTGTTTTTTGAGAAGCAGAACAGGATGAAATGTTGTATACTGATGTTTCAGCATCTTGGTGGGAAAAGGTACGGAATTAAGTTGGCCCCTGACTGAACCGTTGATGTTGGCATTAGAGAAGTAGAGGCTGGAGAAAGATAAAGGAAGTGTTAAAAGGGTTGTTGAAAGTGTTAAAGGTGTTTGAAGTTGAATGAGCAGGGAAAGAGGATGTAGGAATGTTAATAGTTCTGCCTCTGCCCGAGGCAGAGATCTTAAAATCATGGGTGTTAGCCCTTTAGGGCAAAGAGACCATGATCGGTCCGAGGGAGTTGTCACAGAAACAGAAAAGCAGTCAACTCTTAAAACACCCTGAGTTCATGTGCGAGCTCGGATTGCTGATGGGACCGTTCAGGGAACTGTGGACAATTGCATTCCCCTGACCGACCCCCACTAAGACCCGAATCATCCTGAAAATTATGAACGGTTAAGTAAATACTAAAACCTGGATGAATTGGGAATTGAGAATATGCTTCCAACAAGGTCTAAAAGAAAGCCCTATGGAATTTTTGGACCAACTCTGAGATGTAATGAAAATAAATAAATAAATAAATAAATAAATAAAACAAAACGTTTTGGACCTGGCTTTGGAGGACAAATTGACTAGCCTTTTCCTAGGGTAATCAACCCCTGATTTCAACAGGAATAACGGGGACCTGGGGAATCTACCCTAGCGGATCCTCCACTGGTTATAATGAAGCTAGGGGAGGAATGGAAGTGAAATTTCTTATTGCTATGGGGCAACGTATTCAGTTCTAAATCAAGCATGAATGCCTTCACAGAATTCTTATGTTAGGGTAAAAGGTGTGTCGTGGTTTAACCCGGCCGGCAGCTAAACACCACGCAGCTGTTCGCTCACCCTCCCCCTCCCTCTCTGGGACGGGGGAGAGAAATGGAAAGTGAAGCCTGTAAGCCTGTGAGTTGAGATAAAGACAGTTTAATAAGACAAAATAATAATAATAATAATAATAATAATAATAATAATAATAATAATAATAATAATACAATGATGATAATAGTACCACTACTAATAATGTGTACAAACAAGTGATGCACAATGCAATTGCTCACCACCTGCTGACCGATGCCCAGCCTAACCCCGAGCAGTCCGGCCCCCTCCCCCTGGCTAGCCACCCCTATGTATTGTTTAGCCTGACGTCAGATGCTATGGAATACCCCTTTGGCTAGTTTGGGTCACCTGTCCTGGGTGTGTCCCCTCCCAGCTCTAACTGCACCCCCAGCCTGCCTGTTGGCAGGACAGAGCAAGAAGCTGAGATGTCCTTGGCTTGGTATAAGCATTGCTCTGCAACAATTAAAACATCGGGGTGTTATCAGCACTCTTCTCATCCTAAGCCAAAACATAGCATTCTACCAGCTACTAGGAAGAAAATTAACTCTGTTCTAACTGAAACCAGGACAAGGTGTAACCGAAAAGGCTTATTTTTGTGAACCTTTGAAGTACAAGTTAGGGAAACAATGGGGCATACACAGATTTTTATCTATGCCTAGCTCCTCATGGGCACTCTTAGGTAGAGATTTATTAGAGCAAGTAGGAGCAGAAATTGTCTTTGAAAAAGGGAAAATGGAATTAAGAAGAGGAGAACAACAACTAATAAATGTGTTAAGCTTGGCACTAATACAAAGTGACCCTAAAAGTGAAATACCTTTAGAGATCACAGATCAAGTATGTCCAGGAGTTTGGGCTACCGAAGTCCCTGGAAGAGCTAAAAATGTGACCTTAATAATTATTAAATTAAAGCCAGGAGAGAAACCCGTTAAGGTTAAGTAATATCCTTTGAGGATAGAAGATAGGAAAGGAATTAAAGAGATAATTGATCAATGTTTACAGTATGGATTATTGCTTGAATGCGAATCAGAATACAATGCACCCATATTGCCAATTAAAAAGGCAGATGAAAAAGCTATAGGCTAGTTCAGGATTTGAGGGCCATAAATAAAATCACGGAGGATATACATCCAGTAGTGGCAAACCCTTATACTTTGCTGACTAAATTAAAGAATAGTCAAGTCTGGTTTACCGTACGGGATTTAAAAGATGCTTTCTTCTGCCTAGGCTTAGCCACAGAAAGCCAAAACCTATTCGCCTTTGAATGGGAAAATCCCGATTCAGGCAGAAGGACGCAGCTTACGTGGACATTACTACCTCAAGGATTCAAGAATAGCCCCACTATTTTTGGAAACCAATTAGCAAGGGAACTCGAAACATGGATACCTCCGGACACTGAAGGTGCTTTGTTACAATATGTAGATGATCTCTTAATAGCTACCGAGACTAAAGGGAGTTGTATTCAATGGACTATAAGTCGTCTTAATTTTCTGGGTTTAAATGGATCTCAAGTCTCTTGACAGAAAGTCCAGCTGGCTCAACAAATAGGTAATGCATATGTATAGGTGCTTGTAGAATATTGATAGATTGATTATATAAATTCAAGACTGCTTTCTGCTTTGGGTATGCACGATAGGTGGAGAGATCCCCCGTGCATCCAGCGCTGCAATAAAGAATGTACCACTTAAAGGAATTTCGGCTTCGATCTTTGAATCAATTTGGCGACCCAGATGGGACAACCTCTCTGCCGGACTGCAGGACCCGCTGGGAACAGGACTCCCTAGGGTACCCCGGGGATTTCCCGGAGGGACTCCTCGACTCACCGGATCACTGCGGAGGCAGACAAGGACCCCCTCATTGTAAGTGAGTATATTCTTTATTCTGATTTGGTTTTCTGGTAGACCGGTCATCTGGAACTGTCTGTAAGTCAGAAGGTGATCTTCTGCGAGGCAGTGTTTGGTATATACTTTGTGGTTAGCACCATAAGTAAATGTTTGGGGACCTTAAGGAAGGAGCTCGCTTTAAGGTCCATCTGGAATTGTGTTGTCTATTTCGGTTTTCTGACTCATGGAGTGTGGTATTTAACTCTGGTTATTGTTACTGCGATTTTGGCTATTTTCCTGGTGGTAATAGTAGGTTCGTGGCATTGTTATAAGAAAGATATCGTTACGGTGTTACACAGTTCGGTTTTCTGACTTATCGCATGTGGAATTTGACTCTGACTATTGTTACTGTGATTTTGGCAATATTGCTGGTAATAGTAGTTTTGTGGCATCGCTACTGAAAGATATTGCGTGCCCGTATTTTTGTGAGTGATACGTTTTGTGATACGCTTTTGTAAGTAACATGTGTATTCTGAAAGTGTAAACTGGAAACTGGGGGGGCAAACAAGCAGTGAAATTTTAAAGACAAGTGTGTTAGGATGTGTTTTAAGTCACTGGAAGGATATTGGAGGATCTGCCGGTGGAAGTGTGAACAGGAAAACATTGATAAAATATCGTAATCAGTGGTGGCCGCTTTATAAGCTGGAATGTGGAGAAAAGTGGCCCCTAAATGGAACTTTAAACTATAATATTTTGCTAGAGTTAATGTTGTTTTTTGAGAAGCAGAACAGGATGAAATGTTGTATACTGATGTTTCAGCATCTTGGTGGGAAAAGGTACGGAATTAAGTTGGCCCCTGACTGAACCTTTGATGTTGGCATTAGAGAAGTAGAGGCTGGAGAAAGATAAAGGAAGTGTTAAAAGGGTTGTTGAAAGTGTTAAAGGTGTTTGAAGTTGAATGAGCAGGGAAAGAGGATGTAGGAATGTTAATAGTTCTGCCTCTGCCCGAGGCAGAGATCTTAAAATCATGGGTGTTAGCCCTTTAGGGCAAAGAGACCATGATCGGTCCGAGGGAGTTGTCACAGAAACAGAAAAGCAGTCAACTCTTAAAACACCCTGAGTTCATGTGCGAGCTCGGATTGCTGATGGGACCGTTCAGGGAACTGTGGACAATTGCATTCCCCTGACCGACCCCCACTAAGACCCGAATCATCCTGAAAATTATGAACGGTTAAGTAAATACTAAAACCTGGATGAATTGGGAATTGAGAATATGCTTCCAACAAGGTCTAAAAGAAAGCCCTATGGAATTTTTGGACCAACTCTGAAATGTAATGAAAATAAATAAATAAATAAATAAATAAAACAAAACGGTTTGGACCTGGCTTTGGAGGACAAATTGACTAGCCTTTTCCTAGGGTAATCAACCCCTGATTTCAACAGGAATAACGGGGACCTGGGGAATCTACCCTAGCGGATCCTCCACTGGTTATAATGAAGCTAGGGGAGGAATGGAAGTGAAATTTCTTATTGCTATGGGGCAACGTATTCAGTTCTAAATCAAGCATGAATGCCTTCACAGAATTCTTATGTTAGGGTAAAAGGTGTGTCGTGGTTTAACCCGGCCGGCAGCTAAACACCACGCAGCTGTTCGCTCACCCTCCCCCTCCCTCTCTGGGACGGGGGAGAGAAATGGAAAGTGAAGCCTGTAAGCCTGTGAGTTGAGATAAAGACAGTTTAATAAGACAAAATAATAATAATAATAATAATAATAATAATAATAATAATAATAATAATAATAATAATAATAATAATAATAATACAATGATGATAATAGTACCACTACTAATAATGTGTACAAACAAGTGATGCACAATGCAATTGCTCACCACCCGCTGACCGATGCCCAGCCTAACCCCGAGCAGTCCGGCCCCCTCCCCCTGGCTAGCCACCCCTATGTATTGTTTAGCCTGACGTCAGATGCTATGGAATACCCCTTTGGCTAGTTTGGGTCACCTGTCCTGGGTGTGTCCCCTCCCAGCTCTTACTGCACCCCCAGCCTGCCTGTTGGCAGGACAGAGCAAGAAGCTGAGATGTCCTTGGCTTGGTATAAGCATTGCTCTGCAACAATTAAAACATCGGGGTGTTATCAGCACTCTTCTCATCCTAAGCCAAAACATAGCATTCTACCAGCTACTAGGAAGAAAATTACCTCTGTTCTAACTGAAACCAGGACAAGGTGTAACCGAAAAGGCTTATTTTTGTGAACCTTTGAAGTACAAGTTAGGGAAACAATGGGGCATACACAGATTTTTATCTATGCCTAGCTCCTCATGGGCACTCTTAGGTAGAGATTTATTAGAGCAAGTAGGAGCAGAAATTGTCTTTGAAAAAGGGAAAATGGAATTAAGAAGAGGAGAAGAACAACTAATAAATGTGTTAAGCTTGGCACTAATACAAAGTGACCCTGAAAGTGAAATACCTTTAGAGATCACAGATCAAGTATGTCCAGGAGTTTGGGCTACCGAAGTCCCTGGAAGAGCTAAAAATGTGACCTTAATAATTATTAAATTAAAGCCAGGAGAGAAACCCGTTAAGGTTAAGTAATATCCTTTGAGGATAGAAGATAGGAAAGGAATTAAAGAGATAATTGATAAATGTTTACAGTATGGATTATTGCTTGAATGCGAATCAGAATACAATGCACCCATATTGCCAATTAAAAAGGCAGATGAAAAAGCTATAGGCTAGTTCAGGATTTGAGGGCCATAAATAAAATCACTGAGGATATACATCCAGTAGTGGCAAACCCTTATACTTTGCTGACTAAATTAAAGAATAGTCAAGTCTGGTTTACCATACGGGATTTAAAAGATGCCTTCTTCTGCCTAGGCTTAGCCACAGAAAGCCAAAACCTATTCGCCTTTGAATGGGAAAATCCCGATTCAGGCAGAAGGACGCAGCTTACGTGGACATTACTACCTCAAGGATTCAAGAATAGCCCCACTATTTTTGGAAACCAATTAGCAAGGGAACTCGAAACATGGATACCTCCGGACACTGAAGGTGCTTTGTTACAATATGTAGTATGTAGATGATCTCTTAATAGCTACCGAGACTAAAGGGAGTTGTATTCAATGGACTATAAGTCGTCTTAATTTTCTGGGTTTAAATGGATCTCAAGTCTCTTGACAGAAAGTCCAGCTGGCTCAACAAAGTGTGACCTATCTGGGATTTGACATTTCGGAAGGACAACGAGAACTAGGAACTGAACATAAGGAAGTCATTTGCCGGACTCCAGAACCTCAAATGGTAAAGGAGCTACAAACCTTTTTAGGAATGACAGGTTGGTGTCGCCTTTGGATTTATAATTATGGACTATTGGTAAAGCCTCTATGTGAATTGATAAAGATTAACCAGTCAAAGTTAGTCTGGACTGGAGAAGCACAAAAAGTCTTTAAACAACTTAAACAAGAATTGATGATTTTGAAATATCAAGCAATATTGGTAGAACAGGACGACGTAGAAATTGTGATCATTAATATTGTGAATCTAGCCTCTTTTCTTAGTGATGCTCCGGCACAACCTGTGATTCACGATTGTTTAGAAACTATAGAGACTGTGTATTCCAGCCGAGCAGACCTTAAGGAGGAGCCCATGGAAGATGCGGAAGAAACTTGGTTCACGGATGGGAGCAGTTTTGTTACGCAAAGACAACGTAAAGCTGGATATGCTATAACAACTACTCAGCAGGTAATCGAGTCTAAGCCTTTACCCCCTGCAACATCAGCTCAAAAGGCGGAGATAGTTGCTCTCACGAGAGCATTGGAACTGGCAGCGGGAAAAAGGGTAAATATTTGGACAGATCCTAAATATACATTCGGCGTGGTACATGCTCATGGAGCAATTTGGAAAGAACATGGATTGCTGACCGCTCAGTGAAAACACAAAGTATGCTGAAGAAATTTTAAAATTGTTAGAGGCTGTAAAACAACCAGAAAAGGTAGCTATCATGCATTGTCAGGGACACCAAAAGGGGAACACCGATTTTGAAATTGGAAAATCGATTGGCAGAGGCTAAGCAGGCAGCTGAAATAACTGAGGTGAAGGCATTGCCTTTGATACCAGACGGTAAAATCCAAACTATATCCAAATTATACAAAAGAAGACTTAAAATTAATTGAAGATTTGAAAGGTAAAATGAAACCAGATGGATGAGTATATTTAAAAGATAACCACATAGTAATACCCTCTAGTTTGACATGGCCCATAGTTCTTACAGAACACAATAAAACGCACTGGGGAGCTGGCACACTGCATAAGAGCCTGAGTCAGACATTAGTGGGACAATATGATAAAACAAGTAACTCAACAATGTAGCATTTGCTTACACAAGAACCCCAATACCAAGAATAGAATCAAATTTGGAATAATCGGTAAAGGAAATTATTCGGGGCAACAGTGGCAAATTGATTTTTCAGAACTCCCTAGAAAAGGGGGGTATCATTATTTACTGGTTCTGACTGACACGTTTTCAGGAAGGCCTGAAGCCTTTCCCTGTCGAACAAACAAAGCAAGAGAAGTGGTTCAAGTCTTGTTAAATGAAATAATACCATGCTTTGGGATTCTAGTAGCAATGTCTTCTGATAGAGTTTCACATTTTTGTGCACAAGTGGTAGAACAGATAAGTAAGATTCTAAAGATAGATTGGCAACTGCATACTCCTTATAGACCACAGGCAAGTGGACAGGTAGAAAAAATGAACCATTTAATTAAACAATAAATAGCTAAAATTGGATAAGAAGCTAATTTGTCATGGCCTCAATCCCTCCCTTTAGCATTACTTGGAATTAGAGTTAAACCTAGAATAAAAGGAAATTTGAGTCCCTTCAAAATCTTATATGCAAGGCCATAGCAATTTCTATTTAGTGGAGAGGACCTAACGCAGTTAGGATCAGAATATTTATATGCTTATATAACTGAACTTCAGAAACAATTAAATAAAGTACATAAATTTGTTTTAGGGACCAGGGCTAGAGGGTTGGATCAACCAATCCACCCCTTTAAGCTCGGGGATTATATATATATAAAGACTTTTTCAGGACAACCCGTGCAGGAAAAATGGAAGGAAAGTGGATGGGACCATACCAAGTATTACTGACAACACACACCGCCATTAAGATTAAGAAGCAAGCAGCTTGGATCCACAATTCAAGGGTGAAGAAGGCCCCGGCGAGGATATGGACCACCACTCCAATTGGACCAACAAAATTACGGTTTTCCAGATCCTAATGATTGCAGGGGTGCGGTTCTCGGATTTGGGGTGGGCAACTTGGGATGAGAACTTACACCTGACCTTAATACAAACAATTTCTCAAGTAACTCATAAGACGAACTGTTGGGTATGCACCCATCTGCCACAGCATGGGAATAAGGGTGTATCGTTAATTGGGATTCCCTTGCCTGCAAACTTATCTTGGACTAATTTGTGGGAAAACACATCTTGGGGTCGAAAATATTAAGCAGTTTTGGGACTAGAAGTGAGTAGCTTCATGCCGTTAGAATCCTATTATGTATGTGTACAAAGGTGTAACCCGCCTAAGGGTATAGGAAAACAGCATTGTATAAATACGGATACTACTTATGTGGGAAATCAGACAGCTTGTAATTGAACAATTGATATTAGTACGACTAGCGGCTGGGCAAATTCAACCAGCTAGACGGTTCCAGAAGGAAAAGGTGGTATTGGCTATGCAAAGATACAGCCCGTAAGGTCTTGCCTGAGAATTGGAAGGGAACTTGCACTCTTGGAGCGGTAGTCCCCAATATGACAGTACATGATGTAGTGCCTCGAGGTTACTTGAGAAATCATATCCGGAGAATCAGATGAAAAATTAACAATCCATTGGTAGAGAGACACACCCCTTTTCATAGTTTTGTGCGATGGTTTATCCCATGGTTAGGAGTGAGTGAATTGGAAAAGGCAATAGTTAATATTTCTGCAATTATAGAGAAGTTAGAAAACAAAATTCTGGATGCTGTAAAGGCTCAACAAGAAGAGATATCTAGTTTATCACAGGTAGTATTACAAAATCGGATGGCCCTAGACTTGTTACTGGCCACTCAAGGGGGAGTCTGTACAGTAATAAACACAAGTTGTTGTATGTATGTAGATCAGAGTGGAAGGATCTCTACCGACCTGGAAGAAATATGGAAGCAGACAAGGATCCTCCATGAGATCAGTAAAGATGATCTTTCATGGAGTTTTAGTGAACTATGGAATAAGTGAACCTCCTGGTTGCCCAATTTCCAATGGTTGAAACAAGTATTCATTGCTCTAATCGTATTAGTAGTGTTAGGAATATTTGTGTGCATGTTGTTTAGATGCCTGCTTTGTTGTGTTACTGTAAATAATGAAAGTATCTGATGCAAAAGAATTTGCATGGGAAAAGAAAAGGGGGGATTGATTAAGGAGGTATTGGGGAGGCAAGGACTATCCCCAGACAAGGACTGTATATCTCGAAACAAGACACAGGAACTCATGATAAGGAAGCGGCAGGCGGACAGAGAAACAAATGTAAGGACTATAACTCTTGAAACTGGACATTGGAATTCATTATAAAGATGCAACAAACGGGAGAATTAGCAACAACCAGCTCTTGCAATTAAGAAACATGCCAATTCAGCAGATTCCTGACCAAAGGTGAAAAGTACACTGTGAGGAAGACTCGGGGTCTTCCTCCCAAAGACCCCTGCCCACGTCCCAAAGACCCCTGCCCACAATTCTTGGAAGGCTCTGCGCAGGCGCAAGGTGCCAAAAGGCTAATTAGCATGAGAAGCGAGGGAAGGCGGGGATAGGTAATGCATATGTATAGGTGCTTGTAGAATATTGATAGATTGATTGTATAAATTCAAGACTGCTTTCTGCTTTGGGTATGCACGATAGGTGGAGAGATCTGACGTCAGATGCTATGGAATACCCCTTTGGCTAGTTTGGGTCACCTGTCCTGGGTCTGTCCCCTCCCAGCTCTTACTGCACCCCCAGCCTGCCTGTTGGCAGGACAGAGCAAGAAGCTGAGATGTCCTTGGCTTGGTATAAGCATTGCTCTGCAACAATTAAAACATCGGGGTGTTATCAGCACTCTTCTCATCCTAAGCCAAAACATAGCATTCTACCAGCTACTAGGAAGAAAATTACCTCTGTTCTAACTGAAACCAGGACAAGGTGTAACCGAAAAGGCTTATTTTTGTGAACCTTTGAAGTACAAGTTAGGGAAACAATGGGGCATACACAGATTTTTATCTATGCCTAGCTCCTCATGGGCACTCTTAGGTAGAGATTTATTAGAGCAAGTAGGAGCAGAAATTGTCTTTGAAAAAGGGAAAATGGAATTAAGAAGAGGAGAAGAACAACTAATAAATGTGTTAAGCTTGGCACTAATACAAAGTGACCCTGAAAGTGAAATACCTTTAGAGATCACAGATCAAGTATGTCCAGGAGTTTGGGCTACCGAAGTCCCTGGAAGAGCTAAAAATGTGACCTTAATAATTATTAAATTAAAGCCAGGAGAGAAACCCGTTAAGGTTAAGTAATATCCTTTGAGGATAGAAGATAGGAAAGGAATTAAAGAGATAATTGATAAATGTTTACAGTATGGATTATTGCTTGAATGCGAATCAGAATACAATGCACCCATATTGCCAATTAAAAAGGCAGATGAAAAAGCTATAGGCTAGTTCAGGATTTGAGGGCCATAAATAAAATCACTGAGGATATACATCCAGTAGTGGCAAACCCTTATACTTTGCTGACTAAATTAAAGAATAGTCAAGTCTGGTTTACCGTACGGGATTTAAAAGATGCCTTCTTCTGCCTAGGCTTAGCCACAGAAAGCCAAAACCTATTCGCCTTTGAATGGGAAAATCCCGATTCAGGCAGAAAGACGCAGCTTACGTGGACATTACTACCTCAAGGATTCAAGAATAGCCCCACTATTTTTGGAAACCAATTAGCAAGGGAACTCGAAACATGGATACCTCTGGACACTGAAGGTGCTTTGTTACAATATGTAGTATGTAGATGATCTCTTAATAGCTACCGAGACTAAAGGGAGTTGTATTCAATGGACTATAAGTCGTCTTAATTTTCTGGGTTTAAATGGATATCAAGTCTCTTGACAGAAAGTCCAGCTGGCTCAACAAAGTGTGACCTATCTGGGATTTGACATTTCGGAAGGACAACGAGAACTAGGAACTGAACATAAGGAAGTCATTTGCCGGACTCCAGAACCTCAAATGGTAAAGGAGCTACAAACCTTTTTAGGTTACTACTATACGGATACTACTTATGTGGGAAATCAGACAGCTTGTAATTGAACAATTGATATTAGTACGACTAGCGGCTGGGCAAATTCAACCAGCTGGACGGTTCCAGAAGGAAAAGGGTGGTATTGGCTATGCAAAGATACAGCCCGTAAGGTCTTGCCTGAGAATTGGAAGGGAACTTGCACTCTTGGAGCGGTAGTCCCCAATATGACAGTACATGATGTAGTGCCTCGAGGTTACTTGAGAAATCATATCCGGAGAATCAGATGAAAAATTAACAATCCATTGGTAGAGAGACACACCCCTTTTCATAGTTTTGTGTGATGGTTTATCCCATGGTTAGGAGTGAGTGAATTGGAAAAGGCAATAGTTAATATTTCTGCAATTATAGAGAAGTTAGAAAACAAAATTCTGGATGCTATAAAGGCTCAACAAGAAGAGATATCTAGTTTATCACAGGTAGTATTACAAAATCGGATGGCCCTAGACTTGTTACTGGCCACTCAAGGGGGAGTCTGTACAGTAATAAACACAAGTTGTTGTATGTATGTAGATCAGAGTGGAAGGATCTCTACCGACCTGGAAGAAATATGGAAGCAGACAAGGATCCTCCATGAGATCAGTAAAGATGATCTTTCATGGAGTTTTAGTGAACTATGGAATAAGTGAACCTCCTGGTTGCCCAATTTCCAATGGTTGAAACAAGTATTCATTGCTCTAATCGTATTAGTAGTGTTAGGAATATTTGTGTGCATGTTGTTTAGATGCCTGCTTTGTTGTGTTACTGTAAATAATGAAAGTATCTGATGCAAAAGAATTTGCATGGGAAAAGAAAAGGGGGGATTGATTAAGGAGGTATTGGGGAGGCAAGGACTATCCCCAGACAAGGACTGTATATCTCGAAACAAGACGCTGGAACTCATGATAAGGAAGCGGCAGGCAGACAGAGAAACAAATGTAAGGACTATAACTCTCGAAACTGGACATTGGAATTCATTATAAAGATACAACAAACGGGAGAATTAGCAACAACCAGCTCTTGCAATTAAGAAACATGCCAATTCAGCAGATTCCTGACCAAAGGTGAAAAGTACACTGTGAGGAAGACTCGGGGTCTTCCTCCCAAAGACCCCTGCCCACAATTCTTGGAAGGCTCTGCGCAGGCGCAAGGTGCCAAAAGGCTAATTAGCATGAGAAGCGAGGGAAGGCGGGGATAGGTAATGCATATGTATAGGTGCTTGTAGAATATTGATAGATTGATTGTATAAATTCAAGACTGCTTTCTGCTTTGGGTATGCACGATAGGTGGAGAGATCTGACGTCAGATGCTATGGAATACCCCTTTGGCTAGTTTGGGTCACCTGTCCTGGGTCTGTCCCCTCCCAGCTCTTACTGCACCCCCAGCCTGCCTGTTGGCAGGACAGAGCAAGAAGCTGAGATGTCCTTGGCTTGGTATAAGCATTGCTCTGCAACAATTAAAACATCGGGGTGTTATCAGCACTCTTCTCATCCTAAGCCAAAACATAGCATTCTACCAGCTACTAGGAAGAAAATTACCTCTGTTCTAACTGAAACCAGGACAAGGTGTAACCGAAAAGGCTTATTTTTGTGAACCTTTGAAGTACAAGTTAGGGAAACAATGGGGCATACACAGATTTTTATCTATGCCTAGCTCCTCATGGGCACTCTTAGGTAGAGATTTATTAGAGCAAGTAGGAGCAGAAATTGTCTTTGAAAAAGGGAAAATGGAATTAAGAAGAGGAGAAGAACAACTAATAAATGTGTTAAGCTTGGCACTAATACAAAGTGACCCTGAAAGTGAAATACCTTTAGAGATCACAGATCAAGTATGTCCAGGAGTTTGGGCTACCGAAGTCCCTGGAAGAGCTAAAAATGTGACCTTAATAATTATTAAATTAAAGCCAGGAGAGAAACCCGTTAAGGTTAAGTAATATCCTTTGAGGATAGAAGATAGGAAAGGAATTAAAGAGATAATTGATAAATGTTTACAGTATGGATTATTGCTTGAATGCGAATCAGAATACAATGCACCCATATTGCCAATTAAAAAGGCAGATGAAAAAGCTATAGGCTAGTTCAGGATTTGAGGGCCATAAATAAAATCACTGAGGATATACATCCAGTAGTGGCAAACCCTTATACTTTGCTGACTAAATTAAAGAATAGTCAAGTCTGGTTTACCGTACGGGATTTAAAAGATGCCTTCTTCTGCCTAGGCTTAGCCACAGAAAGCCAAAACCTATTCGCCTTTGAATGGGAAAATCCCGATTCAGGCAGAAAGACGCAGCTTACGTGGACATTACTACCTCAAGGATTCAAGAATAGCCCCACTATTTTTGGAAACCAATTAGCAAGGGAACTCGAAACATGGATACCTCTGGACACTGAAGGTGCTTTGTTACAATATGTAGTATGTAGATGATCTCTTAATAGCTACCGAGACTAAAGGGAGTTGTATTCAATGGACTATAAGTCGTCTTAATTTTCTGGGTTTAAATGGATATCAAGTCTCTTGACAGAAAGTCCAGCTGGCTCAACAAAGTGTGACCTATCTGGGATTTGACATTTCGGAAGGACAACGAGAACTAGGAACTGAACATAAGGAAGTCATTTGCCGGACTCCAGAACCTCAAATGGTAAAGGAGCTACAAACCTTTTTAGGTTACTACTATACGGATACTACTTATGTGGGAAATCAGACAGCTTGTAATTGAACAATTGATATTAGTACGACTAGCGGCTGGGCAAATTCAACCAGCTGGACGGTTCCAGAAGGAAAAGGGTGGTATTGGCTATGCAAAGATACAGCCCGTAAGGTCTTGCCTGAGAATTGGAAGGGAACTTGCACTCTTGGAGCGGTAGTCCCCAATATGACAGTACATGATGTAGTGCCTCGAGGTTACTTGAGAAATCATATCCGGAGAATCAGATGAAAAATTAACAATCCATTGGTAGAGAGACACACCCCTTTTCATAGTTTTGTGTGATGGTTTATCCCATGGTTAGGAGTGAGTGAATTGGAAAAGGCAATAGTTAATATTTCTGCAATTATAGAGAAGTTAGAAAACAAAATTCTGGATGCTATAAAGGCTCAACAAGAAGAGATATCTAGTTTATCACAGGTAGTATTACAAAATCGGATGGCCCTAGACTTGTTACTGGCCACTCAAGGGGGAGTCTGTACAGTAATAAACACAAGTTGTTGTATGTATGTAGATCAGAGTGGAAGGATCTCTACCGACCTGGAAGAAATATGGAAGCAGACAAGGATCCTCCATGAGATCAGTAAAGATGATCTTTCATGGAGTTTTAGTGAACTATGGAATAAGTGAACCTCCTGGTTGCCCAATTTCCAATGGTTGAAACAAGTATTCATTGCTCTAATCGTATTAGTAGTGTTAGGAATATTTGTGTGCATGTTGTTTAGATGCCTGCTTTGTTGTGTTACTGTAAATAATGAAAGTATCTGATGCAAAAGAATTTGCATGGGAAAAGAAAAGGGGGGATTGATTAAGGAGGTATTGGGGAGGCAAGGACTATCCCCAGACAAGGACTGTATATCTCGAAACAAGACACTGGAACTCATGATAAGGAAGCGGCAGGCAGTCAGAGAAACAAATGTAAGGACTATAACTCTCGAAACTGGACATTGGAATTCATTATAAAGATACAACAAACGGGAGAATTAGCAACAACCAGCTCTTGCAATTAAGAAACATGCCAATTCAGCAGATTCCTGACCAAAGGTGAAAAGTACACTGTGAGGAAGACTCGGGGTCTTCCTCCCAAAGACCCCTGCCCACAATTCTTGGAAGGCTCTGCGCAGGCGCAAGGTGCCAAAAGGCTAATTAGCATGAGAAGCGAGGGAAGGCGGGGATAGGTAATGCATATGTATAGGTGCTTGTAGAATATTGATAGATTGATTGTATAAATTCAAGACTGCTTTCTGCTTTGGGTATGCACGATAGGTGGAGAGATCCCCCATGCATCCAGCGCTGCAATAAAGAATATGCCACTTAAAGGAATTTCGGCTTCGATCTTTGAATCAATTTGGCGACCCAGATGGGACAACCTCTCTGCCGGACCGCAGGACCCGCTGGGAACAGGACTCCCTAGGGTACCCCCAGGATTTCCCGGAGGGACTCCTCGACTCACCGGATCACTGCGGAGGCAGACAAGGACCCCATCATTGTAAGTGAGTATATTCTTTATTCTGGTTTGGTTTTCTGGTAGACCGGTCATCTGGAACTGTCTGTAAGTCAGAAGGTGATCTTCTGCGAGGCAGTGTTTGGTATATACTTTGTGGTTAGCACCATAAGTACATGTTTGGGGACCTTAAGGAAGGAGCTCGCTTTAAGGTCCATCTGGAATTGTGTTGTCTATTTCGGTTTTCTGACTCATGGAGTATGGTATTTAACTCTGGTTATTGTTACTGCGATTTTGGCTATTTTCCTGGTGGTAATAGTAGGTTCGTGGCATTGTTATAAGAAAGATATCGTTACGGTGTTACACAGTTCGGTTTTCTGACTTATCGCATGTGGAATTTGACTCTGACTATTGTTACTGTGATTTTGGCAATATTGCTGGTAATAGTAGTTTTGTGGCATCGCTACTGAAAGATATTGCGTGCCCGTATTTTTGTGAGTGATACGTTTTGTGATACGCTTTTGTAAGTAACATGTGTATTCTGAAAGCGTAAACTGGAAACTGGGGGGGCAAACAAGCAGTGAAATTTTAAAGACAAGTGTGTTAGGATGTGTTTTAAGTCGCTGGAAGGATATTGGAGGATCTGCCGGTGGAAGTGTGAACAGGAAAACATTGATAAAATATCGTAATCAGTGGTGGCCGCTTTATAAGCTGGAATGTGGAGAAAAGTGGCCCCTAAATGGAACTTTAAACTATAATATTTTGCTAGAGTTAATGTTGTTTTTTGAGAAGCAGAACAGGATGAAATGTTGTATACTGATGTTTCAGCATCTTGGTGGGAAAAGGTACGGACTTAAGTTGGCCCCTGACTGAACCTTTGATGTTGGCATTAGAGAAGTAGAGGCTGGAGAAAGATAAAGGAAGTGTTAAAAGGGTTGTTGAAAGTGGTAAAGGTGTTTGAAGTTGAATGAGCAGGGAAAGAGGATGTAGGAATGTTAATAGTTCTGCCTCTGCCCAAGGCAGAGATCTTAAAATCATGGGTGTTAGCCCTTTAGGGCAAAGGGACCATGATCGGTCCGGTCCGAGAGAGTTGTCACAGAAACAGAAAAGCAGTCAACTCTTAAAACAACCTCAGTTCATGTGCGAGCTCGGCTTGCTGATGGGACCGTTCAGGGAACTGTGGACAATTGTATTCCCCTGACCGACCCCCACTAAGACCCGAATCATCCTGAAAATTATGAACGGTTAAGTAAATACTAAAACCTGGATGAATTGGGAATTGAGAATATGCTTCCAACAAGGTCTAAAAGAAAGCCCTATGGAATTTTTGGACCAACTCTGAAATGTAATGAAAATAAATAAATAAATAAATAAATAAAACAAAACGGTTTGGACCTGGCTTTGGAGGACAAATTGACTAGCCTTTTCCTAGGGTAATCAACCCCTGATTTCAACAGGAATAACGGGGACCTGGGGAATCTACCCTAGCGGATCCTCCACTGGTTATAATGAAGCTAGGGGAGGAATGGAAGTGAAATTTCTTATTGCTATGGGGCAACGTATTCAGTTCTAAATCAAGCATGAATGCCTTCACAGAATTCTTATGTTAGGGTAAAAGGTGTGTCGTGGTTTAACCCGGCCGGCAGCTAAACACCACGCAGCTGTTCGCTCACCCTCCCCCTCCCTCTCTGGGACGGGGGAGAGAAATGGAAAGTGAAGCCCGTGAGTTGAGATAAAGACAGATTAATAAGACAAAATAATAATAATAATAATAATAATAATAATAATAATAATAATAATAATAATAATAATAATAATACAATGATGATAATAGTACCACTACTAATAATGTGTACAAACAAGTGATGCACAATGCAATTGCTCACCACCCGCTGACCGATGCCCAGCCTAACCCCGAGCAGTCCGGCCCCCTCCCCCTGGCTAGCCACCCCTATGTATTGTTTAGCCTGACGTCAGATGCTATGGAATACCCCTTTGGCTAGTTTGGGTCACCTGTCCTGGGTCTGTCCCCTCCCAGCTCTTACTGCACCCCCAGCCTGCCTGTTGGCAGGACAGAGCAAGAAGCTGAGATGTCCTTGGCTTGGTATAAGCATTGCTCTGCAACAATTAAAACATCGGGGTGTTATCAGCACTCTTCTCATCCTAAGCCAAAACATAGCATTCTACCAGCTACTAGGAAGAAAATTACCTCTGTTCTAACTGAAACCAGGACAAGGTGTAACCGAAAAGGCTTATTTTTGTGAACCTTTGAAGTACAAGTTAGGGAAACAATGGGGCATACACAGATTTTTATCTATGCCTAGCTCCTCATGGGCACTCTTAGGTAGAGATTTATTAGAGCAAGTAGGAGCAGAAATTGTCTTTGAAAAAGGGAAAATGGAATTAAGAAGAGGAGAAGAACAACTAATAAATGTGTTAAGCTTGGCACTAATACAAAGTGACCCTGAAAGTGAAATACCTTTAGAGATCACAGATCAAGTATGTCCAGGAGTTTGGGCTACCGAAGTCCCTGGAAGAGCTAAAAATGTGACCTTAATAATTATTAAATTAAAGCCAGGAGAGAAACCCGTTAAGGTTAAGTAATATCCTTTGAGGATAGAAGATAGGAAAGGAATTAAAGAGATAATTGATAAATGTTTACAGTATGGATTATTGCTTGAATGCGAATCAGAATACAATGCACCCATATTGCCAATTAAAAAGGCAGATGAAAAAGCTATAGGCTAGTTCAGGATTTGAGGGCCATAAATAAAATCACTGAGGATATCCATCCAGTAGTGGCAAACCCTTATACTTTGCTGACTAAATTAAAGAATAGTCAAGTCTGGTTTACCGTACGGGATTTAAAAGATGCCTTCTTCTGCCTAGGCTTAGCCACAGAAAGCCAAAACCTATTCGCCTTTGAATGGGAAAATCCCGATTCAGGCAGAAAGACGCAGCTTACGTGGACATTACTACCTCAAGGATTCAAGAATAGCCCCACTATTTTTGGAAACCAATTAGCAAGGGAACTCGAAACATGGATACCTCCGGACACTGAAGGTGCTTTGTTACAATATGTAGTATGTAGATGATCTCCTAATAGCTACCGAGACTAAAGGGAGTTGTATTCAATGGACTATAAGTCGTCTTAATTTTCTGGGTTTAAATGGATATCAAGTCTCTTGACAGAAAGTCCAGCTGGCTCAACAAAGTGTGACCTATCTGGGATTTGACATTTCGGAAGGACAACGAGAACTAGGAACTGAACATAAGGAAGTCATTTGCCGGACTCCAGAACCTCAAATGGTAAAGGAGCTACAAACCTTTTTAGGAATGACAGGTTGGTGTCGCCTTTGGATTTATAATGATGGACTATTGGTAAAGCCTCTATGTGAATTGATAAAGATTAACCAGTCAAAGTTAGTCTGGACTGGAGAAGCACAAAAAGTCTTTAAACAACTTAAACAAGAATTGATGATTTTGAAATATCAAGCAATATTGGTAGAACAGGACGACGTGGAAATTGTGATCATTAATATTGTGAATCTAGCCTCTTTTCTTAGTGATGCTCCAGCACAACCTGTGATTCACGATTGTTTAGAAACTATAGAGACTGTGTATTCCAGCCGACCAGACCTTAAGGAGGAGCCCATGGAAGATGCGGAAGAAACTTGGTTCACGGATGGGAGCAGTTTTGTTACGCAAAGACAACGTAAAGCTGGATATGCTATAACAACTACTCAGCAGGTAATCGAGTCTAAGCCTTTACCCCCTGGAACATCAGCTCAAAAGGCGGAGATAGTTGCTCTCACGAGAGCATTGGAACTGGCAGCGGGAAAAAGGGTAAATATTTGGACAGATTCTAAATATACATTCGGCGTGGTACATGCTCATGGAGCAATTTGGAAAGAACATGGATTGCTGACCGCTCAGTGAAAACACAAAGTATGCTGAAGAAATTTTAGAATTGTTAGAGGCTGTAAAACAACCAGAAAAGGTAGCTATCGTGCATTGTCAGGGACACCAAAAGGGGAACACCGATTTTGAAATTGGAAAATCGATTGGCAGAGGCTAAGCAGGCAGCTGAAATAACTGAGGTGAAGACATTGTCTTTGATACCAGACGGTAAAATCCAAACTATATCCAAATTATACAAAAGAAGACTTAAAATTAATTGAAGATTTGAAAGGTAAAATGAAACCAGATGGATGAGTATATTTAAAAGATAACCACATAGTAATACCCTCTAGTTTGACATGGCCCATAGTTCTTACAGAACACAATAAAACGCACTGGGGAGCTGGCACACTGCATAAGAGCCTGAGTCAGACATTAGTGGGACGATATGATAAAACAAGTAACTCAACAATGTAGCATTTGCTTACACAAGAACCCCAATACCAAGAATAGAATCAAATTTGGAATAATCGGTAAAGGAAATTATTCGGGGCAACAGTGGCAAATTGATTTTTCAGAACTCCCTAGAAAAGGGGGGTATCATTATTTACTGGTTCTGACTGACACGTTTTCAGGAAGGCCTGAAGCCTTTCCCTGTTGAACAAACAAAGCAAGAGAAGTGGTTCAAGTCTTGTTAAATGAAATAATACCATGCTTTGGGATTCTAGTAGCAATGTCTTCTGATAGAGTTTCACATTTTTGTGCACAAGTGGTAGAACAGATAAGTAAGATTCTAAAGATAGATTGGCAACTGCATACTCCTTATAGACCACAGGCAAGTGGACAGGTAGAAAAAATGAACCATTTAATTAAACAATAAATAGCTAAAATTGGATAAGAAGCTAATTTGTCCTGGCCTCAATCCCTCCCTTTAGCATTACTTGGAATTAGAGTTAAACCTAGAATAAAAGGAAATTTGAGTCCCTTCAAAATCTTATATGCAAGGCCATAGCAATTTCTATTTAGTGGAGAGGACCTAACGCAGTTAGGATCAGAATATTTATATGCTTATATAACTGAACTTCAGAAACAATTAAATAAAGTACATAAATTTGTTTTAGGGACCAGGGCTAGAGGGTTGGATCAACCAATCCACCCCTTTAAGCTCGGGGATTATATATATATAAAGACTTTTTCAGGACAACCCGTGCAGGAAAAATGGAAGGAAAGTGGATGGGACCATACCAAGTATTACTGACAACACACACCGCCATTAAGATTAAGAAGCAAGCAGCTTGGATCCACAATTCAAGGGTGAAGAAGGCCCCGGCGAGGATATGGACCACCACTCCAATTGGACCAACAAAATTACGGTTTTCCAGATCCTAATGATTGCAGGGGTGCGGTTCTCGGATTTGGGGTGGGCAACTTGGGATGAGAACTTACACCTGACCTTAATACAAACAATTTCTCAAGTAACTCATAAGACGAACTGTTGGGTATGCACCCATCTGCCACAGCATGGGAATAAGGGTGTATCGTTAATTGGGATTCCCTTGCCTGCAAACTTATCTTGGACTAATTTGTGGGAAAACACATCTTGGGGTCGAAAATATTAAGCAGTTTTGGGACTAGAAGTGAGTAGCTTCATGCCGTTAGAATCCTATTATGTATGTGTACAAAGGTGTAACCCGCCTAAGGGTATAGGAAAACAGCATTGTATAAATACGGATACTACTTCTGTGGGAAATCAGACATCTTGTAATTGAACAATTGATATTAGTACGACTAGCGGCTGGGCAAATTCAACCAGCTGGACGGTTCCAGAAGGAAAAGGGTGGTATTGGCTATGCAAAGATACAGCCCGTAAGGTCTTGCCTGAGAATTGGAAGGGAACTTGCACTCTTGGAGCGGTAGTCCCCAATATGACAGTACATGATGTAGTGCCTCGAGGTTACTTGAGAAATCATATCCGGAGAATCAGATGAAAAATTAACAATCCATTGGTAGAGAGACACACCCCTTTTCATAGTTTTGTGCGATGGTTTATCCCATGGTTAGGAGTGAGTGAATTGGAAAAGGCAATAGTTAATATTTCTGCAATTATAGAGAAGTTAGAAAACAAAATTCTGGATGCTGTAAAGGCTCAACAAGAAGAGATATCTAGTTTATCACAGGTAGTATTACAAAATCGGATGGCCCTAGACTTGTTACTGGCCACTCAAGGGGGAGTCTGTACAGTAATAAACACAAGTTGTTGTATGTATGTAGATCAGAGTGGAAGGATCTCTACCGACCTGGAAGAAATATGGAAGCAGACAAGGATCCTCCATGAGATCAGTAAAGATGATCTTTCATGGAGTTTTAGTGAACTATGGAATAAGTGAACCTCCTGGTTGCCCAATTTCCAATGGTTGAAACAAGTATTCATTGCTCTAATCGTATTAGTAGTGTTAGGAATATTTGTGTGCATGTTGTTTAGATGCCTGCTTTGTTGTGTTACTGTAAATAATGAAAGTATCTGATGCAAAAGAATTTGCATGGGAAAAGAAAAGGGGGGATTGATTAAGGAGGTATTGGGGAGGCAAGGACTATCCCCAGACAAGGACTGTATATCTCGAAACAAGACACAGGAACTCATGATAAGGAAGCGGCAGGCGGACAGAGAAACAAATGTAAGGACTATAACTCTTGAAACTGGACATTGGAATTCATTATAAAGATACAACAAACGGGAGAATTAGCAACAACCAGCTCTTGCAATTAAGAAACATGCCAATTCAGCAGATTCCTGACCAAAGGTGAAAAGTACACTGTGAGGAAGACTCGGGGTCTTCCTCCCAAAGACCCCTGCCCACGTCCCAAAGACCCCTGCCCACAATTCTTGGAAGGCTCTGCGCAGGCGCAAGGTGCCAAAAGGCTAATTAGCATGAGAAGCGAGGGAAGGCGGGGATAGGTAATGCATATGTATAGGTGCTTGTAGAATATTGATAGATTGATTGTATAAATTCAAGACTGCTTTCTGCTTTGGATATGCACGATAGGTGGAGAGATCCCCCGTGCATCCAGCGCTGCAATAAAGAATATGCCACTTAAAGGAATTTCGGCTTCGATCTTTGAATCAATTTGGCGACCCAGATGGGACAACCTCTCTGCCGGACCGCAGGACCCGCTGGGAACAGGACTCCCTAGGGTACCCCCAGGATTTCCCGGAGGGACTCCTCGACTCACCGGATCACTGCGGAGGCAGACAAGGACCCCATCATTGTAAGTGAGCATACTCTTTATTCTGATTTGGTTTTCTGGTAGACCGGTCATCTGGAACTGTCTGTAAGTCAGAAGGTGATCTTCTGCGAGGCAGTGTTTGGTATATACTTTGTGGTTAGCACCATAAGTACATGTTTGGGGACCTTAAGGAAGGAGCTCGCTTTAAGGTCCATCTGGAATTGTGTTGTCTATTTCGGTTTTCTGACTCATGGAGTATGGTATTTAACTCTGGTTATTGTTACTGCGATTTTGGCTATTTTCCTGGTGGTAATAGTAGGTTCGTGGCATTGTTATAAGAAAGATATCGTTACGGTGTTACACAGTTCGGTTTTCTGACTTATCGCATGTGGAATTTGACTCTGACTATTGTTACTGTGATTTTGGCAATATTGCTGGTAATAGTAGTTTTGTGGCATCGCTACTGAAAGATATTGCGTGCCCGTATTTTTGTGAGTGATACGTTTTGTGATACGCTTTTGTAAGTAACATGTGTATTCTGAAAGCCTAAACTGGAAACTGGGGGGGCAAACAAGCAGTGAAATTTTAAAGACAAGTGTGTTAGGATGTGTTTTAAGTCGCTGGAAGGATATTGGAGGATCTGCCGGTGGAAGTGTGAACAGGAAAACATTGATAAAATATCGTAATCAGTGGTGGCCGCTTTATAAGCTGGAATGTGGAGAAAAGTGGCCCCTAAATGGAACTTTAAACTCTAATATTTTGCTAGAGTTAATGTTGTTTTTTGAGAAGCAGAACAGGATGAAATGTTGTATACTGATGTTTCAGCATCTTGGTGGGAAAAGGTACGGAATTAAGTTGGCCCCTGACTGAACCTTTGATGTTGGCATTAGAGAAGTAGAGGCTGGAGAAAGATAAAGGAAGTGTTAAAAGGGTTGTTGAAAGTGGTAAAGGTGTTTGAAGTTGAATGAGCAGGGAAAGAGGATGTAGGAATGTTAATAGTTCTGCCTCTGCCCGAGGCAGAGATCTTAAAATCATGGGTGTTAGCCCTTTAGGGCAAAGGGACCATGATCGGTCCGGTCCGAGAGAGTTGTCACAGAAACAGAAAAGCAGTCAACTCTTAAAACAACCTCAGTTCATGTGCGAGCTCGGATTGCTGATGGGACCGTTCAGGGAACTGTGGACAATTGTATTCCCCTGACCGACCCCCACTAAGACCCGAATCATCCTGAAAATTATGAACGGTTAAGTAAATACTAAAACCTGGATGAATTGGGAATTGAGAATATGCTTCCAACAAGGTCTAAAAGAAAGCCCTATGGAATTTTTGGACCAACTCTGAAATGTAATGAAAATAAATAAATAAATAAATAAATAAATAAATAAAACAAAACGGTTTGGACCTGGCTTTGGAGGACAAATTGACTAGCCTTTTCCTAGGGTAATCAACCCCTGATTTCAACAGGAATAACGGGGACCTGGGGAATCTACCCTAGCGGATCCTCCACTGGTTATAATGAAGCTAGGGGAGGAATGGAAGTGAAATTTCTTATTGCTATGGGGCAACGTATTCAGTTCTAAATCAAGCATGAATGCCTTCACAGAATTATTATGTTAGGGTAAAAGGCGTGTCGTGGTTTAACCCGGCCGGCAGCTAAACACCACGCAGTTGTTCGCTCCCCCTCCCCCTCCCTCACTGGGACGGGGGAGAGAAATGGAAAGTGAAGCCCGTGAGTTGAGATAAAGACAGATTAATAAGACAAAATAATAATAATAATAATAATAATAATAATAATAATAATATTAATAATAATACAATGATATACTACACTAATAATACACTTAAAGGAATTTTGCCTTCGATCTTTGAATAAAGGCTAGATAGGATGGGGCTTCAGGCACCTCTTCACCTGAGGAAACACACTGCCATCAGGCACCGCTGTGCCAGACAAGCTTGTTCTGCTAGAACACCCTACTCAGATGCACTGTGGCATTCAAGTGAACTGCTTTCATGCAAATATAACGACTGATGTTACAACCCACCTTGCCTGTGGCACCTGATGAACAGAAGAGTAAGCCACCGCAGCGCTTCAAAACCATCCCTGCACGTGCCGCTCCTTGTCGCTCTCTGGCCTTATCTCATATCCTTAGTCACTTCTGTGGAGAGCCTGCCATGGCACCTGCAAAGCAAGACGGACACCTTTCATAGTCACCTTGTGCTACTTGGTCGTTCTGCTCCAACCCAGCTCATGACCAGCCCCTCTTCTTACACAGCTCTTCAGAGTGCAGTTTGCTCCTTTGA
This sequence comes from Netta rufina, assembly GCF_964035555.1. NCBI lineage: Eukaryota > Metazoa > Chordata > Aves > Anseriformes > Anatidae > Netta > Netta rufina. Next base: position 32,384,386 of record NC_140131.1, on the reverse strand, counting down.
GCCTGTGCGAGACACCTGTGAAAGAAAAAGAAACGCATAGACCGATGCAGCATCCAAAGACACAGCACAACTAGGTAAGTTACTCTCATCTGCTCCCTTACCTCTGCCGCTTACCAGCCCCCGAGGCAGATGCTTCAATCTACCCTCTTCAAACAGCTACAACACCTCTAAAAGACAAAGAGGGGATGCTTAGAGGAACAGTGAGACCTACAACACAACAACTGCTACATCTGTTCCTCATTCACCTTGCCAGAGGCAGCTCTGCGTGTGAAGTCCCAGGTTGCACACTGCGTTACCTAACCCTTACCGTAACCCTTACCCTAACCCTTCTCACCCTTACCATTACCCAAATCCTTACCTTTACTTTTTCCTTACCCTTACTCTTTCCTTTAACCATAACTTTACCCTTACCCTAATCCTTACTCCAACCCTTCCCCTTACCTTCCCCTTCCCCTTACACTTAACCTAACCCTTACCCTTCTGCTTCCCCTAAAACGTATCCTAACACTTTCCCTTACCCTTAAACTTACCCTAAACCTTACAAACCCGTACAATTACTCTTGCCCTAATCCTTGCTTGCACCCTTACACTTATCCTAACCCTTACCCTAACCCTAACCCTTACTCTAACCCTTACCCTGACCCGTACCCTTACCCTTACCCTTATTCATACCATTACCCTTACCCTTAACCTTACCCTTATCCTAACACTTACCCTAACCCTTAACCTTTCTGCTACACTTACCCTTTTCCTAAATCTAAACCTTACCCTTACCCTTACCCTTACCCTTAAACTAAGCCTAAACCTCAAACCTTACCGTAAAGCTTACCGTAAAGCTTACCCTTAGCCTAAATCTAAACCTTACACTTACCCTTAGCCTAACCCTCACCCTTACCATTACCCATACCCTTATTCTTACCCTAACCCTTATCTTTACACTTACGGTTACCATTAACCTTACACTTACCCTAACACTTATCCTTAACCTAACCATTAACCTAACCCTTACCCTGACCCTTACATTATCCCTAACCCTTACCCTAAACCTTACACTTACTCTTAACATTAACCTTACCCTTAACCTTTAGCTAATACTTAACCTTACGTTTTTCTCACCCTAACCCTATAATTAACCATAACCATTACCCTAACACTTAACCTTACCCTTACAATAAGCCATACAACAACACTTAAATGTACACTTATGCTTACAGTTACCCTAGGAATTACTCTTTCAATTACTCCTACCCTTACCCTTACACTTACCCTTACCCTTACCCTTCTCCATACCATTACCCTTACCCTAAACCTTACACTTACCCTTATCCTTACCCTAACCCTAACCCTCACCCTTACCATTAACCATAACCTTACTCTTCTCCTTACCCTAAACCTTACCCCAACCCTTACCCTAACCCTTACATTAACCCTAACCCTTAACCTAAACCTTACACTTACTCTTAACCTTAACCTTACCCTTAAACTAATACATACCCGTACATTTCCCTCACCATAACCCTAATTTTAACAGTACCCATTACCCTAACACTTATCCTTACCTAACCCTAACCCTTACTCTAACCCTTACCCTGACCTGTACCCTTACCCTTACCCTTACCCTTACCCTTACCCTTACCCTTACCCTTACCCTTACCCTTACCCTTACCCTTACCCTTACCCTTACCCTTACCCTTACCCTTACCCTTATCCTTACCATTACCCTTACCCTTAACCTAACCCTTATCCTAACACCCTTACCCTAATCCTACACCTTTCTGCTACACTTACACTTAGCCTAAATCTAAACCTTACACTTACCCTTACCCTTACCCTCACCCTTACCATTACCCATATCCTTACTCTTACCCTTACCCTAAACCTTACCCTTCCTTTTACCGTTATCATTAACCTTAACCTTACCCTATCCCTTACAATTATCCTGGTCCATACAACTTACCCTTACCCTAACACTTAACCTTAACCTAACTCTAAATCTAAACCTTACCTGAAACCTTACCCTGACCCTTACATTAACCCTAACCCTTATCATAAACCTTACACTTACTCTTAACCTTAACCTTACCCTTAACCTTAACCTAATCCTTACCCTTACGTTTCCCTCACCATAAGCCTAAAATTAACCCTAACCAATACCCTAACACCCTTACCCTAACCCTTACTCTAACCCTTACAATGACCCGTACCCTTACACATACACTTACACTTACTCTTACCCTAAACCTTACCCTTACCCTAACACTTACCCTTATCGTAAACCTTACCCTTTCTGCTACACTTACCATTAGCCTAAATCTAAATCTTACACTTACCCTTACCTGAACCGAATACTTACCCTTACGTTTCCCTCACCCTAACCCTAAAATTAACCCTAACCATTATTCTAACCCTTACCCTGACCCATACCCTTACACTCACCCTTACCCTTACATTACCATAACTCTTACCCATACCATAACCCATACCCTAACACATATTTGTACCCTTAACCTTACCGTTACCCTTACCCTTACCTTTACTCTATCCGTTACCCTTAACATAAACATTACCAATAATCTTACCCTTACGCTAACCCTTACCCTTACCCTATCCCTTACACTTTTCCTTATCCATACCCTTAACCTTACCCCAACCCTTACCCTTAAGCTGAACCTAACCCTAAACCTTACCCCAAACCTTTCCCTGAACCTTACATTAACACTAACCATTAACCTAAACCTTACACTTACTCTTAACCTTAACCTTACCCTTAACCTTAAGCTAGTACTTAACCTTACATTTTTCTCACCCTAATCCTAAAATTAACCCTAACCATTACCCTAACACTTAACCGTTACACTTACCCTTATTCTATCCGTTACCCTTACGCTTTCTTTTAACATAAACCTTACCCTTGACCTTACCTTACCATAAGCCATACAACAACACTTACATGTACACTTACGCTTACACTTACCCTAGCAATTACTCGTACAATTACCCTTACCCTTAACCTAAGCCGAAACCTTAAACCTTACAGTAAACCTTACCCTTTCTGCTACACTTACCCTTAGCCTAAATCTTAACCTTACACTTACCCTTACTGTAACCCTCACCCTTATCATTACCAATACCCTTACTCTTACCCTTACCCTAACCCTTACTCTAACCCTTACCCTGAACTGTACCCTTACACTTCTACTTACCCACTTAAGTGTAAGAGGTAGGATAACGTTAACCTTAAGGGTGACCCTTTAGCTTATCCTTAATGTTTATGGTTACGTTAAGAGTAAGGGTAATGGTTTGGTAAGGGTAAGGTTAAGGGTAATTGTACGAGTAATTGCTAGGGTAAGTGTAAGCGTAAGTGTACATGTAAGTGTTGTTGTAGGGCTTATGGTAAGGGTAAGGTCAAGCGTAAGTTTTAGGGTAAGGGTTAATGTAAGGGTCAGGGTAAGGGTTCAGGTAAGGTTTAGGGTTAGGGTTAGGTTAAGGTTAAGTGTTAGGGTAAGCGTAAGTTGGATGGATAAGGATAAGTGTAAGGGATAGGGTAAGGGTAAGTGTTAGGGTAAGGGTAAGGTTAATGGTAACCATTAGTGTAAGGGTAAGGGTTAGGGTAAGGGGAAGAGTAAGGGGAAGTGGAAGGGGAAGTCTAAGGGTCCGGGTCAGGGTAAAAGTTAGAGTAAGGGTTAGGGTTAGGGTTAGGTAAGGATAAGTGTTAGGGTAATGGTTACGGTTAATTTTAGGGTTATGGTGAGGGAAACGTAAGGGTATGTATTAGTTTAAGGGTAAGGTTAAAGTTAAGATTAAGTGTAAGGTTTAGGTTAAGGGTTAGGGTTAGGGTTAGGGTAAGGGTTAGGGATAATGTAAGGGTCAGGGTAAGGGTTGGGGTAAGGTTTAGGTTAAGGGTAAAAGTAAGTATAATGGTAAGGGTAAGAGTGAAGGTTAGGGTAATGGTTAGATTTAGGTAAGGGTGAGGGTTAGGGTAAGGTTTAGAATAAGGCAAAGGGTAAGTGTAGCAGAAAGGGTAAGGTTTAGGATAAGGGTAAGTGTTAGGATAAGGGTAAGGTTTAGGGTTAGCTTAATAGTAAGGTTAAGGGTAATTGTACGAGTAATTGCTAGGGTAAGTGCAAGCGTAAGTGTACATGTAAGTGTTGTTGTATGGCTTATGGTAAGGGTAAGGTACAGGGTAAGGTTTATGTTAAGGGTAAGCGTAAGGGTAACGGATAGAGTAAGGGTAAGGGTAAGGTTAAGGGTACAAATATGTGTTAGGGTTTGGGTTATGGTATGGGTAAGAATTAGGGTAAGTATAAGGGTAAGGGTAAGTGTAAGGGTACAGGTCAGGGTAAGGGTTAGAGTAAGGGTTAGGGTTAGGGTTAGGGTAAGGTTAAGTGTTAGGGTAATGGTTAGGGTTAGTTTTAGGGTTAAAGTCAGGAAAACGTATGCGTAAGTATTAGGTGAATGTTAAGGGTAAGGTTAAGGTTAAGAGTAAGTGTAAGGTTTAGGGTAAGGGTTAGGGTTAATGTAAGGGTCAGGGTAAGGGTTGGGGTAAGGTTTAGGGTAAGGGTTAGGTTAAGGATAAGTGTTAAGGTAAGGGTAAGGTTAATGGTAACCGTAAGTGTAAAGGTAAGGGTTACGGTAAGGGTAAGAATGAGGGTATGGGTAATGGTAAGGGTGAGGGTGTCGTGGTTTAACCCGACCGGCAGCTAAACACCACGCAGCCGTTCGCTCACCCTCCCCCCTCCCTCTCTGGGACGGGGGAGAGAAATGGAAAGTGAAGCCCGTGAGTTGAGATAAAGACAGTTTAATAAGACAGGAAAAAAAAAAAAAAATAACAAAAATAACAATAACAATAATAATAATGATGATACAATGGGGATAATACGAAAGTAATAATAGTATGTACAAACAAGTGATGCACAATGCAATTGCTCACCACCCGCTGACCGATGCCCAGCCTAACCCCGAGCAGTCCGGCCCCCTCCCCCCGGCTAGCCACCCCTATATATTGTTTAGCATGACGTCAGATGGTATGGAATACCCCTTTGGCTAGTTTGGGTCACCTGTCCTGGGTCTGTCCCCTCCCAGCTCTTACTGCACCCCCCAGCCTGCCCGTTGGCAGGACAGAGCAAAGGCTGAGATGTCCTTGGCTTAGTATAAGCACTGCTCTGCAACAATTAAAGCATCGGGGTGTTATCAGCACTCTTCTCATTCTAAGCCAAAACACAGCATTCCACCAGCTACTAGGAAGAAAATTAATTCTGTGCTAACTGAAACCAGGACATCTATCCACCCCTTATTCCATACCATTTATGTCATGCTCAGGTTACACTCTTTTCCATACATTCTAATTAGTCACCTATAGTAATCATGGTAGTGATAACATACAGTATAATATACTATTTAACATGGTGCAATTCAGTTCATGGGCTATTCTCACCCAGTATTAAATCTCCTTGAGGTACACACCGGACCTCTCCGTTCTTTTGCATCACCCACCAAGTATATCCAGGTCCCTGAGCGAAAACAATTCCACGAATAGGTTTGCCTTTTCCTGAGGCAGGAGTAGCCCAGACTGTTTTACCCAGCATATTTTTTACATGCACTACAGGAACTTTATCCCCATCTACAGTACGTAACAGGTTTGATTGGGCAGGTCCAGCTCGGTTGGTAGATCCCCTAGTATTGACTAACCAGGTGGCCTTTGCCAAATGCGTATCCCAGTTTTTGAACGTCCCAGCGCCCATTGCTTTCAAGGTAGTCTTTAACAGGCCATTGTATCGTTCAACTTTCCCGGAGGCTGGTGCATGATAGGGGATGTGATACACCCATTCAATACCATGTTCTTTGGCCCAAGTGTCTATAAGGTTGTTTCGGAAGTGAGTCCCATTATCTGATTCTATTCTTTCTGGGGTGCCATGTCGCCATAGGACTTGCTTTTCAAGGCCCAGGATGGTGTTCCGGGCGGTAGCATGAGGCACAGGATATGTTTCCAGCCATCCGGTGGTTGCTTCCACCATTGTAAGTACGTGGCGCTTGCCATTGCGAGTTTGAGGGAGTGTGATGTAATCAATCTGCCAGGCCTCTCCATATTTATATTTCAGCCATCGTCCTCCATACCAAAGAGGCTTTGACCGTTTGGCTTGCTTGATTGCAGCACATGTTTCACAGTCATGAATAACCTGTGCTATAGCGTCCATGGTCAAGTCCACCCCTCGATCACGAGCCCATCTGTATGTTGCATCTCTACCTTGATGGCCTGAGGTGTCATGGGCCCATCGGGCTATAAATAATTCACCTTTATGCTGCCAATCCAGGTCCACCTGAGCTACTTCAATCTTAGCAGCCTGATCCACCTGCTGGTTGTTTTGATGTTCTTCAGTAGCCCGATTCTTGGGCACATGAGCATCTACGTGGCGTACTTTCACAGCCAGGTTCTCTACCCGAGCAGCAATATCTTGCCACAATGCAGCAGCCCAGATAGGTTTGCCCCTACGCTGCCAGTTGTTTTGCTTCCATTGCTGTAACCATCCCCACAGGGCATTTGCTACCATCCATGAATCGGTGTAGAGATAGAGAACTGGCCATTTTTCTCGTTCAGCAATGTCTAAAGCCAGCTGAATGGCTTTCACTTCGGCAAACTGACTCGATTCACCTTCTCCCTCAGCAGCTTCTGCAACTCGTCGCGTAGGACTCCATACAGCAGCCTTCCATCTCCGATGCTTCCCCACAATACGACAGGACCCATCAGTGAACAGGGCATATTTCTTTTCATTCTCTGGCAACTGGTTGTACAGTGGGGCTTCTTCAGCACGACCCACCTCCTCCTCTGATGATATCCCAAAGTATTTGCCTTCTGGCCAGTCCATGATCACTTCCAATATTCCTGGGCGACTGGGGTTTCCTATTCGAGCCCGCTGAGTAATCAGTGCAACCCACTTGCTCCATGTAGCATCAGTTGCATGATGCGTAGAGGGGACCCTTCCCTTGAACATCCAGCCTAGTACCGGTAATCGGGGTGCTAGGAGGAGCTGCGCTTCAGTACCGACCACCTCCGAAGCAGATCGAACTCCTTCATATGCTGCCAATATCTCCTTTTCAGTTGGAGTATAGCGGGCCTCAGATCCTCTGTATCCCCGACTCCAAAACCCCAGAGGCCGACCTCGAGTTTCCCCAGGTTCTTTCTGCCAGAGGCTCCAGGTGGGGCCGTTCTCCCCGGCTGCAGTGTAGAGCACATTCTTTACATCTGGTCCTGTTCGAACTGGCCCAAGGGCTACTGCATGGACTATTTCCTGCTTGATTTGTTCAAAGGCTTGTCGTTGTTCAGGGCCCCATTCAAACTCATTCTTCTTGCGAGTTACTTGGTAGAGTGGGTTTACAATCAGACTGTAATTTGGGATGTGCATTCTCCAAAACCCCACAACACCTAGGAAAGTCTGTGTTTCTTTTTTGTTAGTTGGTGGAGACATAGCTGTTATTTTGTTGATCACATCCATTGGGATTTGACGACGTCCATCTTGCCATTTTATTCCTAAAAACTGGATCTCCCGTGCAGGTCCTTTGACTTTATTTTGTTTTATGGCAAAACCGGCTTTCAGAAGGATTTGGACTATTTTCTTCCCTTTCTCGAAAACTTCCTCTGCTGTGTCACCCCACACAATAATGTCATCGATGTACTGCAGGTGTTCAGGAGCTTCCCCCTGCTCTAGTGCAGACTGGATCAGCCCATGGCAAATGGTAGGGCTGTGTTTCCACCCCTGGGGCAGCCTATTCCAAGTATATTGGACTCCCCTCCAAGTGAAGGCAAATTGTGGCCTGCACTCTGCTGCTAGAGGGATGGAGAAAAATGCATTAGCGATATCAATTGTGGCGTACCACTTGGCTGCCTTCGATTCAAGTTCATACTGAAGTTCCAGCATGTCCGGCACTGCAGCACTCAGTGGTGGCGTGACTTCGTTCAAGCCGCGATAGTCCACTGTTAGTCTCCACTCGCCATTAGACTTTCGCACTGGCCATATGGGACTATTGAAAGGTGAATGAGTCTTGCTGATCACTCCTTGGCTCTCCAATTGACGAATTAGCTTATGGATGGGAATCAGGGAGTCTCGGTTGGTGCGATATTGCCGCCGGTGCACAGTTGTGGTAGCAATTGGCACTTGCTGTTCTTCGACCCTCAGCAACCCCACAACAGAGGGGTCCTCTGAGAGACCAGGCAAGGTAGATAATTGTTTAATGCCCTCTGTCTCTAAGGCAGCAATACCAAAAGCCCACCGGAACCCTTTTGGGTCCTTGCAGTATCCTCTTCTAAGATAGTCTATGCCAAGGATACATGGAGCATCCGGACCAGTCACAATGCGGTGCTTTTCCCACTCATTCCCAGTCAGACTCACTTCAGCCTCCAATACAGTCAACTGCTGAGATCCCCCTGTCACTCCACAAATATAGATGGGCTCTGGTCCTTTATAGCTCGATGGCATTATAGTACATTGTGCACCGGTGTCTACTAAAGCCTTATACTTCTGTGCGCGTGATGTGCCAGGCCATCGAATCCACACAGTCCAATAAACTCGATTGTCCCTTTCCTCCCCCTGGCTGGAGGCAGGGCCCCCCTAATCCTGGTCAGAATCTTCCTCGTTTCTGTGTTTGAAGGACTGTCTGCTGGAAGTTGGAGCAGCAAACTTTTCGGAGAATCCCTTTTTCCTGATTGTTTTCTTTTGCAACTCACGTACCCGTGCCTCTAGGGTCGCGGTAGATTTTCCATCCCACTTTCTCATGTCCTCTCCATGGTCTCGTAAGTAAAACCACAGGGTGGCACGGGGTGAGTACCCACCATATCGTCTTCCTTGTGTGGGTGAACGCCTACCCCTGACAGCTGAGACACTGCTTTGTACAGGTGCGAAGGAGAATAATCTCTCTTCAAGTTGGTGAACCTTTTCAGAAAGTTTCTCCCAAGTGTTCTCCTTTGGTCGGTGGGCACTGGTTGGTTCAGGTGGGGAGGACAATAGATTCTCTTCAAGTTGGTGAACCTTTTCAGAAAGTTTCTCCACAGCTGAGACGCAGGCCTGTAAGGAAGAGGAGAGACTTTCTTCGTACTGCCGGAGTTGTTTAGCCGCTTCACCCACTGTGGGTTCCTCATCCTCTTTCCAGGCCATTATTGCCAATGAGCTGGCATATGATGATGGTGCACTCCGTACAAACTTCCGCCACATGGGTCGTGTACACTTGACTTCATCTGGATCTGTGGATGTTTGATTGAGGTCTGGATCCTCATAAATCACTTCCCGTACGGCTAATTCCCTCAGGTACTGGATTCCCTTCTCCATAGTGGTCCACTTGCCTGGTAGACATAAAATATCTTCCTTGAAGGGATACCTTTCCCTCACAGCTGAGAGGAGACGCCTCCAGAGGCTGGTGGGTCGTGCTCCATCTGCAATTGCTTTGTCAATGCCGGCGTCTCGAGCAAGGGATCCCAGCCGCTTGGCTTCCCTGCCGTCTAATTCCACACAATTGGCTCCAGAGTCCCAGCACCGGAGCAGCCAGGTGACAAGCTGCTCACCTATACAGCGACCAAAATCTTTTCGCACATCTCGTAGCTCGCGCTCGTTTAGGCTTCGGGTAGTTACTGTTGCTCTTTCGGCATCCTCATCTTCCTCCTCCTGAATCCTTGACGGCCCAGCGTCGTCATCATCTTCGTCATCTCTATACTTAGTTTTGGCAGAAGCCTTACCTGGATTGGCAGAAGACTCTCTGCGTTCTAAACGACTTGAATTTCTGTACCATATTTTCACCTTCTCTACAGGGGCAGCTTGCACTGCTACTGCTCGTTTCTCTGACTTTGTTACAGGGTCTGCCACAGGGGTTGGAATGCCCTCTGCAGGGTCAACTTGCACTGCTACAGCTCGTTTCTCTGACACGGCCACAGGAGCTGGAGCGGCTACAGGAGCTGGAGCAGTTGCAGGAACCGGAGCTGTAGCGGCTACAGGAGCTGGAGCTGGAGCTGGAGCAGTTGCAGGAGCTGGGACTGGAGCAGCAGTAGGAGCTGGAGCTGGAGCGGCTTCAGGAGCTGGAGCTGGAGGGGCTTCAGAAGCTGGGACTGGAGCAGTTGCAGGAACTGGGACTGGAGTAGCGGCCGGAGCTGGAACTGGAGCGACTGCAGGAGCTGGGACTGAAGCAGCTGCAGGAGCTGGGACTGGAGCGGCTGCAGGAGCTGGGACTGGAGCGGCTGCAGGAGCTGGAGCTGGAGCGGCTGCAGGAGCTGGGACTGGAGCGGCTGCAGGAGCTGGGACTGGAGCGGCTGCAGGAGCTGGGACTGGAGCGGCTGCAGGAGCTGGGACTGGAGCGGCTGCAGGAGCTGGTACTGGAGCGGCTGCAGAATCCACCGTAGGGGTCACAGTGGCCGTTGGATCTGTCACAGGGTTTGGAGTGGCCGCAGGGTCTGTCACTAAGTTGACAGCAGTATCAATGGCAGCTCGATAGGCATGAGCCAGGCCCCAGCACGTTACAATGATTTGTGTTACTTTGGAACTGCCAGAATCATTACACCTTTTTTTCAAGCATTCTGCCAGTTTTTGAGGATTTTGCCATTGTTCAGGGGTGAATTTCCAACACACTGGGGGTGCCAACTGCTCTAGATGCCTGCCCATATCCACCCATACTCCCTGCCACCCACAACTATACTGCCTCCGGGCAGATCTCCGGATGAGCTTCATAAGTAGTTGTTTAACTTTAAGCAGAATCTGAAGTGCATTCATGAGGCAGAACAACAAGACTATGGTATTCTGAGTATTCCAGAAATATTCAATATCTTGGAGAGCTATTGTAACAAGCTCAGGGGATAAGAGGGTGGTGAAGGAGGAAGGCAGAGTGACCCAGGAGGATACAGGGGTGGTGAAGGAGAAAGGGAGAGTAAGCAAGTAAGGAAAAATATCCTCCCCTTTCCCCTCCACAGATTGACTCTCTAATGGAGAAAAACAATAGGTATAATTGCTAATAGTTCCCAAGATGCTGTTTCCAAAGTACAGAGTCCACGATGTTACTGAGTATAAATACCAAGTTAGAGTCATGACCAGATATCTTATCGTCTCATAAGCCATTGCTATAACACTTAGTACCATAATGGTCTGAAACCAGGGCCCGGAGAGGAGAAACAACACTACAGAGAGCAAATACGGAAAATAATGTACTATAATACTCAATTTGGAAAACAGGCGCAGCAGAGTTGTGATTAAAGCAATCAGCATCATGACAAGTGACTATTAAGCAGGTCTAATCCTTACACCAATTTTAGTTTAACACACTCTGATCAGATCTGCCGTTATCTCAACCTTTCGGGCCCCACGTTGGGCGCCAAAAAGACTGTCGTGGTTTAACCCGACCGGCAGCTAAACACCACGCAGCCGTTCGCTCACCCTCCCCCCTCCCTCTCTGGGACGGGGGAGAGAAATGGAAAGTGAAGCCCGTGAGTTGAGATAAAGACAGTTTAATAAGACAGGAAAAAAAAAAAAAAAATAACAAAAATAATAATAACAATAATAATAATGATGATACAATGGGGATAATACGAAAGTAATAATAGTATGTACAAACAAGTGATGCACAATGCAATTGCTCACCACCCGCTGACCGATGCCCAGCCTAACCCCGAGCAGTCCGGCCCCCTCCCCCCGGCTAGCCACCCCTATATATTGTTTAGCATGACGTCAGATGGTATGGAATACCCCTTTGGCTAGTTTGGGTCACCTGTCCTGGGTCTGTCCCCTCCCAGCTCTTACTGCACCCCCCAGCCTGCCCGTTGGCAGGACAGAGCAAAGGCTGAGATGTCCTTGGCTTAGTATAAGCACTGCTCTGCAACAATTAAAGCATCGGGGTGTTATCAGCACTCTTCTGATTCTAAGCCAAAACACAGCATTCCACCAGCTACTAGGAAGAAAATTAATTCTGTGCTAACTGAAACCAGGACAGAGGGTTAGGCTAAGGGTAAGTGTAAGGTTGAGATTTAGGCGAAGGGTAAGTGTAGCAGAAAGGGTAAGGTTTACGGTAAGGGTAAGTGTTAGGATAAGGGTAAGGTTTAGGGTTAGGTTGAGGGTAAGTTATAGGGAAAGGGTAAGGGTAAGGGTAAGGGTAAGGGTAAGGGTAAGGGTAAGGGCAACTGTAACGGTAACGGTAAGGGTAAGGTTTACGGTAAGGGTAAGGGTACGGGTAGAAGTATGTGTTAGAGTATGGGTTATGGTAAGGGTAAGGGTTAGGGTAAGGGTAAGTGTTGGGGTAATGGTTAGGGTTAATTTTAGGGTTAGGGTGAGGGAAAAGTAAGGGTAAGTATTAGGTTAAGGTTAAGGGGAAGGTTAAGGTTAAGTGTAAGTTTTAGGGTAAGGGTTAATGTAAGGGTCAGGGTAAGGGTTCAGGTAAGGTTTAGGGTTAGGGTTAGGTTAAGGTTAAGTGTTAGGGTAAGCGTAAGTTGGATGGATAAGGATAAGTGTAAGGGATAGGGTAAGGGTAAGTGTTAGGGTAAGGGTAAGGTTAATGGTAACCATTAGTGTAAGGGTAAGGGTTAGGGTAAGGGGAAGAGTAAGGGGAAGTGGAAGGGGAAGTCTAAGGGTCCGGGTCAGGGTAAAAGTTAGAGTAAGGGTTAGGGTTAGGGTTAGGTAAGGATAAGTGTTAGGGTAATGGTTACGGTTAATTTTAGGGTTATGGTGAGGGAAACGTAAGGGTATGTATTAGTTTAAGGGTAAGGTTAAAGTTAAGATTAAGTGTAAGGTTTAGGTTAAGGGTTAGGGTTAGGGTTAGGGTTAGGGTAAGGGTTAGGGATAATGTAAGGGTCAGGGTAAGGGTTGGGGTAAGGTTTAGGTTAAGGGTAAAAGTAAGTATAATGGTAAGGGTAAGAGTGAAGGTTAGGGTAATGGTTAGATTTAGGTAAGGGTGAGGGTTAGGGTAAGGTTTAGAATAAGGCAAAGGGTAAGTGTAGCAGAAAGGGTAAGGTTTAGGATAAGGGTAAGTGTTAGGATAAGGGTAAGGTTTAGGGTTAGCTTAATAGTAAGGTTAAGGGTAATTGTACGAGTAATTGCTAGGGTAAGTGTAAGCGTAAGTGTACATGTAAGTGTTGTTGTATGGCTTATGGTAAGGGTAAGGTACAGGGTAAGGTTTATGTTAAGGGTAAGCGTAAGGGTAACGGATAGAGTAAGGGTAAGGGTAAGGTTAAGGGTAACGGTAAGGTTAAGGGTACAAATATGTGTTAGGGTTTGGGTTATGGTATGGGTAAGAATTAGGGTAAGTATAAGGGTAAGGGTAAGTGTTAGGGTAATGGTTAGGGTTAGTTTTAGGGTTAAAGTCAGGAGAACGTAAGGGTAAGTATTAGGTGAATGTTAAGGGTAAGGTTAAGGTTAAGAGTAAGTGTAAGGTTTAGGGTAAGGGTTAGGGTTAATGTAAGGGTCAGGGTAAGGGTTGGGGTAAGGTTTAGGGTAAGGGTTAGGTTAAGGATAAGTGTTAAGGTAAGGGTATGGTTAATGGTAACCGTAAGTGTAAAGGTAAGGGTTACGGTAAGGGTAAGAATGAGGGTATGGGTAATGGTAAGGGTGAGGGTTAGGCTAAGGGTAAGTGTAAGGTTTAGATTTAGGTGAAGGGTAAGTATAGCAGAAAGGGTAAGGTTTACGGTAAGGGTAAGTGTTAGGATAAGGGTAAGGTTTAGGGTTAGGTTGAGGGTAAGTTATAGGGTAAGGGTAAGGGCAACTGTAAAGGTAACGGTAAGGGTAAGGGTTACGGTAAGGGTAAGGGTACGGGTAGAAGTATGTGTTAGAGTATGGATTAGGGTAAGGGTAAGTGTTGGGGTAATGGTTAGGGTTAATTTTAGGGTTAGGGTGAGGGAAAAGTAAGGGTAAGTATTAGGTTAAGGTTAAGGGGAAGGTTAAGGTCAAGTGTAAGTTTTAGGGTAAGGGTGAATGTAAGGGTCAGGGTAAGGGTTCAGGTAAGGTTTAGGCTTAGGGTTAGGTTAAGGTTAAGTGTTAGGGTAAGCGTAAGTTGGATGGATAAGGATAAGTGTAAGGGATAGGGTAAGGGTAAGTGTTAGGGTAAGGGTAAGGTTAATGGTAACCGTAAGTGTAAGGGTAAGGGTTAGGGGAAGGGGAAGTCTAAGGGTAAGGGGAAGGGGAAGTCTGAGGGTCCGGGTCAGGGTAAAATTTAGAGTAAGGGTTAGGGTTAGGGTTAGGTAAGGATAAGTGTTAGGGTAATGGTTACGGTTAATTTTAGGGTTATGGTGAGGGAAACGTAAGGGTATGTATTAGTTTAAGGGTAAGGTTAAAGTTAAGATTAAGTGTAAGGTTTAAGTTAAGGGTTAGGGTTAGAGTAAGGGTTAGGGTTAGGATTAGGGTAAGGGTTAGGGATAATGTAAGGGTCAGGGTAAGGGTTGGGGTAAGGTTTAGGTTAAGGGTAAAAGTAAGTATAATGGTAAGGGTAAGAGTGAAGGTTAGGGTAATGGTTAGATTTAGGTAAGGGTGAGGGTTAGGGTAAGGTTTAGAATAAGGCAAAGGGTAAGTGTAGCAGAAAGGGTAAGGTTTAGGATAAGGGTAAGTGTTAGGATAAGGGTAAGGTTTAGGGTTAGCTTAATAGTAAGGTTAAGGGTAATTGTACGAGTAATTGCTAGGGTAAGTGCAAGCGTAAGTGTACATGTAAGTGTTGTTGTATGGCTTATGGTAAGGGTAAGGTACAGGGTAAGGTTTATGTTAAGGGTAAGCGTAAGGGTAACGGATAGAGTAAGGGTAAGGGTAAGGTTAAGGGTAACGGTAAGGTTAAGGGTACAAATATGTGTTAGGGTTTGGGTTATGGTATGGGTAAGAATTAGGGTAAGTATAAGGGTAAGGGTAAGTGTAAGGGTACAGGTCAGGGTAAGGGTTAGAGTAAGGGTTAGGGTTAGGGTTAGGGTAAGGTTAAGTGTTAGGGTAATGGTTAGGGTTAGTTTTAGGGTTAAAGTCAGGAAAACGTATGCGTAAGTATTAGGTGAATGTTAAGGGTAAGGTTAAGGTTAAGAGTAAGTGTAAGGTTTAGGGTAAGGGTTAGGGTTAATGTAAGGGTCAGAGTAAGGGTTGGGGTAAGGTTTAGGGTAAGGGTTAGGTTAAGGATAAGTGTTAAGGTAAGGGTAAGGTTAATGGTAACCGTAAGTGTAAAGGTAAGGGTTACGGTACGGGTAAGAATGAGGGTATGGGTAATGGTAAGGGTGAGGGTTAGGCTAAGGGTAAGTGTAAGGTTGAGATTTAGGCGAAGGGTAAGTGTAGCAGAAAGGGTAAGGTTTACGGTAAGGGTAAGTGTTAGGATAAGGGTAAGGTTTAGGGTTAGGTTGAGGGTAAGTTAAAGGGAAAGGGTAAGGGTAAGGGTAAGGGTAAGGGTAAGGGTAAGGGTAAGGGTAAGGGTAAGGGCAACTGTAACGGTAACGGTAAGGGTAAGGGTTACGGTAAGGGTAAGGGTTACGGTAAGGGTAAGGGTACGGGTAGAAGTATGTGTTAGAGTATGGTTTATGGTAAGGGTAAGGGTTAGGGTAAGGGTAAGTGTTGGGGTAATGGTTAGGGTTAATTTTAGGGTTAGGGTGAGGGAAAAGTAAGGGTAAGTATTAGGTTAAGGTTAAGGGGAAGGTTAAGGTCAAGTGTAAGTTTTAGGGTAAGGGTGAATGTAAGGGTCAGGGTAAGGGTTCAGGTAAGGTTTAGGCTTAGGGTTAGGTTAAGGTTAAGTGTTAGGGTAAGCGTAAGTTGGATGGATAAGGATAAATGTAAGGGATAGGGTAAGGGTAAGTGTTAGGGTAAGGGTAAGGTTAATGGTAACCATTAGTGTAAGGGTAAGGGTTAGGGTAAGGGGAAGAGTAAGGGGAAGTGGAAGGGGAAGTCTAAGGGTCCGGGTCAGGGTAAAAGTTAGAGTAAGGGTTAGGGTTAGGGTTAGGTAAGGATAAGTGTTAGGGTAATGGTTACGGTTAATTTTAGGGTTATGGTGAGGGAAACGTAAGGGTATGTATTAGTTTAAGGGTAAGGTTAAAGTTAAGATTAAGTGTAAGGTTTAGGTTAAGGGTTAGGGTTAGGGTTAGGGTTAGGGTAAGGGTTAGGGATAATGTAAGGGTCAGGGTAAGGGTTGGGGTAAGGTTTAGGTTAAGGGTAAAAGTAAGTATAATGGTAAGGGTAAGAGTGAAGGTTAGGGTAATGGTTAGATTTAGGTAAGGGTGAGGGTTAGGGTAAGGTTTAGAATTAGGCAAAGAGTAAGTGTAGCAGAAAGGGTAAGGTTTAGGATAAGGGTAAGTGTTAGGATAAGGGTAAGGTTTAGGGTTAGCTTAATAGTAAGGTTAAGGGTAATTGTACGAGTAATTGCTAGGGTAAGTGCAAGCGTAAGTGTACATGTAAGTGTTGTTGTATGGCTTATGATAAGGGTTAGGGTAAGGTTAAGGTTTATGTTAAGTGTAAGTGTAAGGGTAACAGAGACAGTAAAGGTAAGGGTAAGGGGAACGGTAAGGTTAAGGCTACAAGTACGTGTTAGGGTATGGGTTATGGTAAGGGTAAGGGTAAGTGTAAGGGTATGGGTCAGGGTTAGGGTTAGAGTAAGGGTTAGAGTTACGGTTAGGGTTAGGGTAAGGGTAAGTGTTGGGGTAATGGTTAGGGTTAATTTTAGGGTTAGGGTGAGGGAAACGTAAGGGTAAGTGTTAGTGTAATGGTTAAGGGTAAGGTTAAGGTTAAGAGTGAGTGTAAGTTTTAGGGTAAGGGTTAGGGTTAATGTAAGGGTCATGGTAAGGGTTGGGGTAAGGTTTAGGGTTAGGGTTAGGTTAAGGGTAAAGATTAGAGCAAGGGTAAGGGCATGGATAAGGATAAGTGTAAGTGTTAGGGTAAGGGTAATGTTAAAGGTAACAGTAAGTGTAAGGAGAAGGGTTAGGGTAAGGGTAAGAGTAAGGGTATGGGTAATGATAAGGGTTAGGGTTGCAGTAGGGGTAAGTGTAAGGTTTAGATTTAGGCTAAGGGTAAGTGCAGCAGAAAGGGTAAGGTTTACTGTAAGTTTTCGGCTTAGGTTAAGGGTAAGGGTAAGGGTAAGGGTAATTGTACGAGTAATTTTAGGGTTAGGGTAAGGTTAAGTGTTAGGGTAATGGTTAGGGTTAATTTTAGGGTTAGGGTGAGGGAAACGTAAGGGTAAGTATTAGGTTAAGGTTAAGGGGAAGGTTAAGAGTAAGTGTAAGGTTTAGGGTAAGGGTTAGGGTTAATTTAAGGATCAGGGTAAGGGTTGGGGTAAGGTTTAGGGTAAGGGTTAGGTTAAGGATAAGTGTTAGGGTAAGGGTAAGCTTAATGGTAACCATAAGTGTAAAGGTAAGGTTTAGGGTAAGGGTAAGGATAAGGGTATGGGTAATGGTAAGGGTGAGGGCTAGGCTAAGGGTAAGTGTAAGGTTTAGATTTAGGCTAAGGGTAAGTGTAGCATAATTGGTAAGCTTTACGGTAAGTTTTAAGGTTTAGGCTTAGGTTAAAGTTAAGTGTAAGGGTACGGGTCAGGGTAAGGGTTAGAGTAAGGGTTTGAGCATGGGTAAGGGTAAGGGTTAGGATAAGTGTAAGGGTGCAAGCAAGGATTAGGGCAAGAGTAAGTGTAAGGGTAATAGAAAAGGTTAGGGTAAGTATAAAGGTAAGGGAAAGTGTTAGGATATGTTTTAGGGGAAGCAGAAGGGTAAGGGTTAGGTTAAGTGTAAGGGGAAGGGGAAGGTAAGGGGAAGGGTTGGAGTAAGGTATAGGGTAAGGGTAAGGTTATGGTTAAAGGAAAGAGTAAGGGTAAGGAAAAAGTAAAGGTAAGGATTTGGGTAATGGTAAGGGTGAGAAGGGTTAGGGTAAGGGTTACAGTAAGGGTTAGGTAACGCGTGTACAACCTGGGACGTCACACGCAGAGCTGCCTCTGGCAAGGTGAGTGAGGAACAGATGTAGCAGTTGTGTTGTAGGTCTCACTGTTCCTCTAAGCATCCCCTCTTTGTCTTTTAGAGGTGTTGTAGCTGTTTGAAGAGGGTAGATTGAAGCATCTGCCTCAGGGGCTGGTAAGCGGCAGAGGTAAGGGAGCAGATGAGAGTAACTTACCTAGTTGTGCTGTGTCTTTGGATGCTGCATCGGCCTATGCGTTTCTTTTTCTTTCACAGGTGTCTCGCACAGGCTCAAAGGAGCAAACTGCACTCTGAAGAGCTGTGTAAGAAGAGGGGCTGGTCATGAGCTGGGTTGGAGCAGAACGACCAAGTAGCACAAGGTGACTATGAAAGGTGTCCGTCTTGCTTTGCAGGTGCCGTGGCAGGCTCTCCACAGAAGTGACTAAGGATATGAGATAAGGCCAGAGAGCGACAAGGAGCGGCACGTGCAGGGATGGTTTTGAAGCGCTGCGGTGGCTTACTCTTCTGTTCATCAGGTGCCACAGGCAAGGTGGGTTGTAACATCAGTCGTTATATTTGCATGAAAGCAGTTCACTTGAATGCCACAGTGCATCTGAGTAGGGTGTTCTAGCAGAACAAGCTTGTCTGGCACAGCGGTGCCTGATGGCAGTGTGTTTCCTCAGGTGAAGAGGTGCCTGAAGCCCCATCCTATCTAGCCTGCACACAATTATCTGAGAATGAAAGCTGCTTTCCAGTAATTCAGAAAGCCAAGTTACGTCTCAGCCTTGAGCATCTCGGGCTTTTGGGCCTGTCTGTAACATTTGGCACCAGCACTAATACTTTTTTTGGCATATGTTTAGCGTTTGGGGCCTGTGTCTGGGATTTGGGCCCTGTCTCGAACCACTGGGGCTTTGTCCTGGGTTTTGGAGCCTGCCTCTAGAGTTCAGGGCCTGTGATTAGGCTTTTGGGGTCTGTGTCTGGGGGCCGGTATCTGGGGGCAAGGGGGGAGCTGCTTGTAGACCCTAGGGGCCAGCATTGAGGGGGTTGGGAGCTGACTCTACACCTTTGGGGCCTGCTTCTGGGGGCGGGGGGGGGTTGAGACCAGCATCTGGGGGAGGGGTGGGAGCTCTTTGTATTCCTCTGGAGCCTGTGGCGGGGGCGGGGGGGGGGGGGGTGGCATGGAAGGGGAGGGTTGGTTGGGAGCTGCTTGTACACTGTTGGAGCCTGGGTTGAGGGAGGAGGTTTGGAGCTGCTTCTACACCTTTGGGCCTGGCATCGGGGGTAGGGGGTTGGGTGCTGGTTGTAGGGGCCTGTGTTTGGGGGGGGGGCTTGGGACCTGCGTCTGGGGGAGGGGTGGGAGCTGCTTGTACACCTTTGGGGCCTGCATCTGTGGGGGGTCAGGGCCTGTGTCTAGCGGGCTGGGAACTGCTTGTACAATGTAGGAATCTGTTTCTGCAGGGTGGCTGGGAGCTGTTTGTACAACTTTGGGGCCAGCATCTGGGGGTGGCTGGGAGCTGCCTGTACACTGTAGGGGCCTGTGTTTGTGGGGGCCTTGGGGGCCTCCCTCGGGGGGGGGGGGAGGATTGGGAGCTGCTTGTATAGGGTAGGGGGCCTGCCTGGCAGGGGTTGGGAGCTGCTTGTAGAATTTGGGTCCCTGTGTCTGGGGGGGGGGGGTTGGGGCCTGTGTCTCAGGGGTGTTGGGAACTGGTTGTACACCTTTGGGTCCTGTCTCTGGGGGGGAGCTACTTGTACACTTTTAGGGTCTGTATTTGAGGGGGATTGGGAGCTGCTTGTGCACTTTTGGACCTATGTTTAGGGGGGTTGGGAGCTGCTCATGCATTCTAGGTGCCTCCCTTTTGAGAAGGGTTGGGGCCTGCATCTGTGGGTGGTTGGGAGCTGCTTGTACACTATAGGGGCCATGGTCTTGGAGGGGTGTCTGGGCTGTTTATACACCTTTGTGGCCTGTGTTTGGGGGGGGGGGGGGGGGGGCCTGTGCCTGGGGGAGTTGGGAGGTGCTTGTTCACTCTAGGAGCCTCCATTTGGGGGTCTTTGGGGCCTCCCTTTGAGGGGGAGGGAGTTGGGAGTTGGTTGTACACCTCCGCATCCCATGTCTTGGGGGAGGTGGGGGGAGTGGGACCGGTCTCTGAAGGGGCGGGTTGTGAGCTGCTTGTACACCTGTGTCGGGGGGAGGGTAGGGGGGTTGGCGGGGGGCGGGCCCGGGTCTTGGGCCAGTGTCTGGGTGGAGTCCAGTTCTTGGGAGGGGGTGGTGGGGTAGGAGCTGCTTGTGGGCAGTTGGGGTCTGCATCTGGGTGTGGTTGGTGCCTGCTTCTGTTGGCAGTTTGGGGCCTGCTTGTAGACTTGTGCAGCCTGGGTTTGGGGGCTTTTCTGTAACGTTTGGGGCCTGCATTTTTGCTTTGGGATGCATCTTGAGCTTTTGAGGCCTAGCAGTAGCATTTGGGGCCTGCATCTGGGGCTTTTCTGTAGCATTTTGGTTGCGTATTTGTGATTTGGGGCCTGTATCGTGGGTTTTGCCTTTTTTGTAGTTTCTATCTTTGGGTGTGTGTGTTTCGTTGTTGGTTGTCTGGGGTTAGGGGCAGTTTGGGGTTTGGATTAAGGTCAGTGTCATTAGCATTAGGGGGTTGATAATAAGGGTTAGGGTTGTGGTTAGAGTTGTTAGGTTTAAGGGGAGTAAGGATTTCAGGGTAAGGGGATCAAGGTTGTGGGAATAAAAATGTTGTTTTTGCGCAGTTACATCCTGTAGAGGGAAGGAAGGTGGTATTGAGATATGCTTGCAGTGATAAGACAGCTTAACAGTGTGAAATGAGTTCATCTGATTCGTGTCAATATGGACCAATGCTAGGGCCGCATGATATGATGAAAAGTCTGAGAAAACCAGAGTGGTTAATATATATAGTTCTTGTATCTTGCAAAGGAATGGTCCAGCAATTCGGGTCAATAGGGGATAAGAGAACAAAGGGGTTTCAGAATAACTGCTAACTATTACAACTGTTGCATGGGACACTATGCAAGTGTCTGCCATCCAGCCAAGATGGACAAAGGAGATGGACAAGAGAAAAGCCTGGGAGGAAGACTACGAGCCTTCAGTACGAGCGGACCCCAGAGGGGCCACCGGAGACTGATAACGCATGCACCAGTGGGAGGGTTTGGATTCTGGGAACTAATTAGAATAACCCTGCCTTTTGTAGAAGTAGTAATGAATATGTATTAGCCTAGCAGCATAAAAACCAGCCGCCTGATGTAACTTGTGTGCGTCTTGGTGGAGCAGAGACTCCTGGCGCACCCAGCGCTGCTTGCTTACCTCTATTCCTTTAATAAATTGTAAATTTCAATTGCAATCCTATTTGGGACCCAGTCATTTATTACAAGTGGGCGCTCGTCCGGGAGGGCTTTGGTTCCTGATTTCTGGTTTGATCTAGGAGAGGCACCCCCACCATTTGGTGGCTGCTCTTTGAGTCAGGTCGGAACTAATGGCATCTTGAACCTGAATAAAGGTAAGCAAAGTTTCTGATTCTTTTTTTCAGCTCCCTTGCCAGCTGCAGCACTATATTTTGCCCGTAATTGTGTGTGTGAAGATCCGAACGAAGATGACGGAGTTGTAAGCATTTAAAGCGTATACCGTTCGGTTGGGTGGGGTTCGGTCGCCTGTGTGTGTAAGAGTGTGACTGAGATGGAACTTAGTTCCGAAGCGATTGTGGAGGTCTTCTAACCGCGGTTCCAATCTCCCGCGAGGGACTTGGCCAGTGAAGGACCGAAGCGATTCCTATAGGATTTGTGGGTGTGTGATAGGTCCTCGACCCCCTGCAAGACGCTCTTACTAAGGTAACCAAGGGCTGTGGGAATTGCCATAGTAAAATTCCTAGATGGGTCAGACAAAATCGAAGACCAGAGACCAGAAGAAAGGGAGCAAATTACCAGTCATACCACCAGAAAGTCCATTAGGAATAACGATTAGAAATTGGAATGATAGGGACCCCAGAAATGGAAAAAGTAAATTAAAAATGGTCCAGTATTGTGTGACAGAATGGCCAAAGGAGCCTTTAAGACTACATGTCTTTTGGCCTGTTTTTGGATCCTTTGAAGACTGGATTTGCCAGGCCTTAAATATCCATGTTAATTCAAAGGAACCTTTTAGCCAGGAGGAAAGTGATTATGCAGGATTATGGATCAGGAGGACTTCAGGTCCTTTTCCAGCCTCAATATTTACACTAAAAGCAGGTAAGAAATTTGAAGAACAAGAAGAACATGAAAAAGAAAAAGAAGATAAACGTGAGCCGTTGGATAAGCTACCACCTCCATATCCTAACAATCCACCCCCGGCGGCTCCCCCTCCGGTGGCTGTGGTATCGCCACCAGTACCACCGTTGCCCCAGCTTCCACCACCAACAGCACCAGAATTAGACCGACCTCCGGCCGTATGCACGAGAAGTAGGACTGACGTATCTGAGAGGGCTTCTCTATATCCCTTAAAGGAGGTAACTGGTGTATAACTGGTGCGCGTCTTGGTGGAGCAGAGACTCCCGGCGTACCCAGCACTGTTTGCTTACCTCTATTCATTCAGTGAATTGTAAACTTTGATTGTAATCCTATTTGGGACTTTTATTTATTATAACAGACAACCTTGTAAAACGCAGACAACCAGAATCCTTTCAGCAATTAGGTGGAAATCACGGCGTAAGAAACATTACCACCTCAAAGAGTAAAAACCTCAAAAGAAATGTGACTTGTAACAGGCCAGCAGCTGTGTATTTTCTGTGAAGCACCAGCTAGATTATGAACCTTGAATAGCACAGTTAAAGGGGAAACAGGGGAGGGTCCCGGTCCTCGGCAGAAAAAAAAAGTGTATAAACTGTGTATAAAAACAGTTTTTATTTTTTATTAAAAAATAAAAGTGTATAAACTGTGTAGTAGGCACCCTCCTGCTTGTGGGACACCCGCCATTGTAATCTCGAATAATAATGCTACTGTACTGAGATCCTCGACTCAGCCTATGCTATTTGCTACAGATTGATTCAGGGTTTTAAGGTTTCAGGGATTGAGCACTAGGGTTGGGTTTCAGGGTAAGGGGTTTCAGGGTTTATGTTTAGGATTTTAAGGTTTTTAGGGTTGGAGTTTTAACAGTTAGGGTTTTAAGGATTTGGGGGTTAGGGTTTTAAGGGTTTCAGGGTTAGCGTGTTAGGGTATTAGAGTTTTTTGGGTTGTAGTGTTGATATGTTTTTTAGGGTTAGAGTCTTAAGGTTTTATTTTTGGTCAGTTATTTACGGTTAGGGTTTTAAAATTTTTTTTTTTATTTATTTTTTTTTTTTTCAGGTTAGGTTCTCCAGGTCCAGGGTTTTGGGGGTTTGGATTTTGAGCATCTTAATTTTTGGGGTTAGGCTTTTGTGTGCCCTTATTTTTTGGGATAGGCTTTCAGGCATCCTAAGTAGTTGGGTTAGGGTTTTGAGCATCTTAATATTTTGGGTCTGGGTAATGAGCATCCTCAGTTTTCAGGATAGGGTTTTGAGCATCTTAATGTTTCCAGGATAGGGTTTGGAGCGTCCTAATGTTTTGGGTTGTGGCTTTGAGCGTCCTAATGTTTTTGGGTTAGGGTTTGGAGCGTCCTAAATTTTCAGGATAGGGTTCTGAGCATCTCAGTGTTTCCAGGATAGGGTTTTGAGCGTCCTAAGTTTTTGGGATAGGTCTTTGAGCTTCCTAATGTTTTCCGGATAGGGTTTGGAGCATATTAATGTTTTGGGTTTGGGTTTTGAGCATCCTAAGATTTTGGGTTAGGGGTTTTAGGCATAGGTCTTCAGGGGTTTAGTGTGGTAAATAGTTTGGGTTAGGCCTGTAGGGGTTTCGAGTTTTTTTTGCATGTTAGGGCTTGAGGCTTTTTTTGTAAGGGCGGTGAGGGTTCCAGTGAGTGCTGCTAAATGCAGTTCTCGAGCACTCGGCCTGTGATTGGCCATGCTGGCTGTGCGGGGAATGCTGGTAGGTGTAGTTTTCCGGCACTGGGAGGCCATGTTGTGTGCCCAGAGCATGCCGGGAGATGTAGTTCTCGGGACTCCGGACTTCCGGGAGGCCATGTTGCATACCCAGAGTATGCCGGGAAATGTAGTTGTCGGATTCGGGACTTCCGGGAGGCCATGTTGAATGCCCAGAGCATACCGGGAGATGTAGTTCTCGGGAACTAGGGTTAGGGTTAGGGGCTAGGGCTGGGGCTAGAGTTAGGGTTTTGGGTGAGGGTTGGGGTTGGGGGTTTTTGTTAGGGTTAGTGCTTTAGGGTTAGGCTTAGGGGGTTAGAGTTAGGGGTAGGTTTAGAGGGTTAGGGTAAGGGTTAGGCGTTAGGGGCTAGGGGTTGGGGGTTGTGGTTAGGGTTAGGGTGAGAGTATTAGGGTTAGGGTTCGGGTTCAGATTAGGGTAAGGGTAGGGTAAGGATTAGGATAAGGGTAATGCTTAGGGTTAGGGTTAGGTTTAGGGTAAGAATAAGGGTAAGCTAATGGTTAGGATAAGGGTAAGGGTTAGGGTAAAGGTTTTCATTTGTTAAAGCTGAAACGCAGTATGCAATCTGGGACGTCACAGCCAGAGCTGCCTATGGCAAGGTGAGAGAGGAAAAGATGGAGCAGATGTTCTACTCTTATTTTTTTCTTTATACGTAAATAAAAGTTTGAGCTAATTCCAGTTGGAAGAGTTCCAATTACTTGCTTGGTCATAATGTCTTTTAATATTGAAAGCTGCAGCAAAAGCATGGGGATTTTTGCTTCTAGAAACACCCTAGTTCTCTTGTCTGCACTATGCACGCTTTTGAGCTAAAACTGATTAAAAAATAGAAAGAAAAATCACACACACAAAAAAAAAAAAAAAAACACCACAGCTGCTGCTGCTCTCTTCCTACTTCCTTGTGCTTTGCCCCTACCCTTCCCAGGTGATTGGGTTTGGGTGCTAGTCGGGGCCAAATGAGTCCCAGGCATCCCCTCAGAGAGCTCATTCTGCTTGGGCTGCTCTTTGGGGTGTTTGTTTTTCCTTCGGTCAGTTGCAGGCTTCTTCAGGTGGATGAGAGTTTACGGACTGATGCGTTTCCAAGTAGCGAGGGGTACGCACATCTTTTTGAGGTAACAGCTAGTAGGATCTGTTAGAATAAACTAATGTAGTATTGATGCCTTTATTGCATGCAGTTCTTTATCAGGTGAGTAACTGTTGCGAGTAACTGAAGACAATGTTACTTGGTGTGTTTGCTATGCAGTGCCTGTGCGGACTATTGCACGAGACACAGCTTTCTGACATCTGGCCCAGCAACTACTAAATAAGGGGAGGGGAGAAGCTGAAGAACGACCAAAGGACAAAGCCTGGGAGGAAGACTACGAGCCTTCAGTACGAGCGGCCCCCAGAGGGACCACCGGAGACTGATAACGCCTGCACCAGTGGGAGGGTTTGGATTCTGGGAACTAATTAGAATAACCCTGCCTTTTGTAGAAGTAGTAATGAATATGTATTAGCCTAGCAGCATAAAAAACAGCCGCCTGATGTAACTGGTGTGCGTCTTGGTGGAGCAGAGACTCCTGGCGCACCCAGCGCTGTTTGCTTACCTCTATTCTTTAATAAATCGTAAACATTAATTGCAACCCTATTTGGGACTCGGTCATTTATTACAACTGGGACCTCCCGATGGGTGGAAGCTGTCGGGATAGCTCGGGATGCTGAGGTGTGGTGCTGCAAGGAGGTTGGTGGTCGGTGGTGCCCTGGGGCAGGCCGAATTGGGAGGGGGCGAGGCGGCGGGTGGTCGGTGGCTTCTGTGGAAAAGGCGCTTGTATGGGGGGGCTTCGCGTTCAGAGGAACCTTGACAGGCTGCAGATAGGGGCAGGCAGGAACCTTTTGAAGTTCAGGAGAGGGAAATGCCAAGCCCTACCCCTAGGGAGAAACACCTCTGTTTACCAGCACTGGCTAGCTCGATACTGAATAAGCATTTCTTCATGGAAGGGGTGGTTTGATATTAGAACAGGCTGCCCGGGGAAGTGGTGAGAGACCCGATCCTTAAAAGTATTGAAGAGACATGTGGACATAGCCCGGGAGTCCGTCCTCCGGCAGGGCGGGAGCTGGCTCTTCCGAGCCCCTGTGCTCCAGTCTTGTGCGATGCGTTTGCAAGCAGCACCGGGTTCCGGGTCCGACATCGGACGGTTTGGTGTCGGTGATTCCGGGGCCATCGGATAGCGGGGGCCGGCTATGTCGTGTCCCGGGGATCCGACTTCAGGGGGCGTGGGGGCCGGCCGTGCAGTGAAGCAGGGGGCTGGCGTCCGCCGGCTTCCCAGAGAGCGGGCTTTCGGTGCCGTGCGGTTCGGTGGCCGGCCGTCCCGAAACCCTGGGCACCGGTCTTGTGCTAGACTCAGCGGGGTCCGGGGCCGAACTCGGCTTCTCGGGGACGGCGGTCCCAGTGTCCAGGTGTCCCGCCTCGGGCGGCGCGGGGCCAGCTGTCCCTAGCTGCTGGGCTCCCAAGAGCTTCTGGGCTCCCAAGCGTCGCCCAAGACCGGATCCCAGAGAATCGGGACGGCCGGCCACACCGCTGCGACTAGCACAAGCATCTCCCGACAACGGAGCCCAGGGGCTTGGGAGGGTCAGATCCCGCGCCCCGGGATAAAGAAACGGGGAGCGCGGGTCGGCTGGCCGCAGCTTCGCACGGGACCGAACCCCCTGTCTCCGGGACGGCCGGACCCCGAGCCGGCTGACAGCAGCCTCCCGCTTCACGGCACAGTCGGCCCCCAACTCGCCCGAGTTCTGATCCCCGGGACATGGGACAGCCGGCCGCGCCGCCCGAGGCCGGACACCTGGACCCCGGGACTGCCGTCCCTGAGAAACCCAAAGTCGGACCCGGACCCCGGTGCGGCTAGCACACGCGTCGCCCAGGACAGCAGCCCAGGACCTCGGGAGGGTCGCATCCCGCGCCTCCGGCAGGAGCTACCCGGGAGGGCAGGACGGCCTGCCGCAGCTCCGCAAGAGACCGAACCTGCTGGATTCCGGGACGGCCAGACCCCGAGCCGGTGGGCAGCAGCCTCCCGCTTCACGGCTCGGCAGGCACCCACGTCGCCCGACTTCGGACCCACGGGACAGGCGGTCGGTCACGCGGGCCCCGGGACCATCGTCCCCGAGCCTCCCGAGGTCGGATCCGGACCCCGTGTGTTGGGGCTGTCTGAGCTGGAGTCACCTTTTCCCTGCAGCAGCCTGCACAGTGCTGTACTCTGCACTCCTAGGTGGAACAGCATTGATATCACTCCAGTGTTGTGTCTATTGCTGCATAGTGCTGGCACAGCATCAGGACTCTTTCCAAGCCCCCAAGAGCCAGCAGGCTGGGGGTGGGCAAGTGATGGGGAGGGGACATTGCTGGGGCAGATGACCTGAACCAATCAAAGGGATATTCCATAACACCTGATGTCACACTCGGCAATAAAAGGGGGGCTCTCGTGGGGGAGGGGGCTGTTCCTCCTGAACAACCACTATGCATTTGAGGCCCTGCTTCCCAGGACGTGGCCAAACACGGCTCGCTGATGGGAAGTAGAGAATAATTTTTTTCTCTCTTTGTGCTTCCGCGCGGACTGATTGCTTCTTTTGTCTCTGTTTTTTCCTCCCCATTCCCTTTCCCTTTAATTAAACCTTTCTTATCTCAAACCTCGAGTTCTCTGTGTTGTATTTTCTCCCCCTTCCTCTTTGAGGAGAGGGAGAGTGAGGGAGCAGTTGTGGTGGAGCTCGGCTGCCCACCTGAGTAAAACCACCACAGTCCTTTTTGGCGCCCAACGTGGGGTTCGAGGGTAGAGATAACAATAGTGTTGATTGAAGTATTTACAACTAACATATTGGTTGTCATAATGCTCGGTGTTCTGGTAATACTTTTCTGTGTGGATATGTTGTATGTAGCCCACTCTCTGTTTTCTTTTTTCCTTTACATCCGATCGGAGAAAATGTTGAAGTCTGTGCTTGTTTTTTTTTTATCATATTGTGCTGTAACATTCTGGCCTTCAGTTTTGTTTGGTATTCAAGCCGGGCATTGTTATCCTCCTGGTCTCCTGGAGATTATCTTATTGAAAATATTAAGAATTACAGTGCCTTCTTTTTTGCCCCCAGCAGTCAATCGGTGAATAATATCGGGTGTGGTGCCTTCTACTTTTCTCCCTGTGGGCTAATTACAGCAGCCTTTCAGTATCTTGGATACCCCTGGTGAGATATTATCCTCCTTTTACTAGGTCTAGTGTTTGTCTTCTTCCCCAAGGCAAAGCAGTTTATTAAGAATATTATCCAAGGACCTGTCCCCAGACAAAGTTGTGGGTGGCAAGGTGTGTGGGGGGATTTGGGCAGGTACCTATCACGGTTTTCTCCTCCAATGGTTCTAAATTTCACCCCTGAACAAGTACAAAATCCAAGAAAGCTGGTAGAATGTTTGAAAGATGTATGCCCTGACCCTGGCAATACTAGAGAACTCCACTAGCTGGCTGCACTCTGCTGGGGTCTGGCTTACGCCTATCAGATGTCAATTAACATTGCCCAGCACCCTCAAGGGGATAGAGAGGTTCTTGAATTTGATGATGAGACAGTACACACTGTGACCACCCCAGAGGACCGACCATCTTTGGTATCAGTCGCCCCTCTAGTAAAGACGAAACAGTGGAAACGGAGATCAGGTCGTTTAGTAAGGGAAGGAGCTCCTCCTATGGATGAGGGAGAAGAGGAAAAGACAAGCTGCTCTAAAGCAGCGTTTTCACGGCAACATCACGAAGAAGAGACTGAAATCATAGATGAATCAGAAACTACTCGGTCTCTATCCTTGAGTGAGCTGCGAGAAATATGAAAAGACTTCACTCGCCGTCCAGGTGAGCACATCCTCACTTGGCTGCTTCGATACTGGGATAGTGGGGCCAATACCCAACAGCTAGAAGGCAACGAAGCCAAGCAGCTGGGATCCCTTTCTAGAGAAAGGCTCATTGACAGTAATTGGAAGAGAGGCACAAGTTATTAGCCTCTGGAAGCGAATCCTAACAGCTGTGAAAGAAAGGTATCCCCACAAAGGGGACATTGTCTACCAAGTAAACAAATGGACCGCTATAGGGACCACTATGGATATGGATAAGATTCCAGCAGCTGCGGGAATTAGCTGTGCTGGAGATGCTTTATAGTGATTTAAACAACGCGCAGGCACCTAAAGACCCCGATGAAGTCCAATGCACAGCGTCCTTGTGGCGGAAGTTTGTACGGGCTGCACCCCCAACACATGCCAACACACTGGCAGTCATGGTTGGGACGAGGGGATGGGGCCAACTGTGGACAACGTGTCCAATCAACTTCATAAATATGAAGAAAGTCTCTCTGCCCCGGTACGGGGCTGCATTTCAGCTGTGGAGAGACTGTCCCAACGGTTAGATGAACACATAGCTTCGTCCTCACCTAGACAGAAAAATCTTTCGGCCTTCAAGCACCAGCAGTCCCTGCCTCAAACAAGGGAGAATCCGGGACGCACACCGCGAGGTACCTTGTTGTTTTATTTACGTGACCACGGGGAAGATAGGAGGAAGTGGGACGGTGAACCGACCTCGGCCCTAGCTGCTCGGCTACGTGAGCTACGGAAAGATACAGCAGCAATAAAGAGGGCCCCTAGGAGGATTGCTGCCCCAGTTTCTGTTGAACAGTCCCCCAGAGGCAGTAGAAGGAATAGTATTACTCCTGACCCTGCTGAAGAGATTTCTGCTTCACGTTTGGGAGAAATAATTGATAGATACTCCAACCAGGACTAGTCGGGCCCTGCCTTTGGCCAGGTAGAGGAGAGGGACAACCGGATTTACTGGACTGTGTGGATTCGATGGCCTGGCACACCGGAACCGCAAAAATAGAAAGCTTTAGTGGACACAGGCGCACAGTGTACCCTAATGCCGTCAGGCCACCAAGGGGCAGAACCCATCTCTATCTCCGGAGTGACGGGGGGATCCCAAGAGCTAACCATATTGGAAGCTGAAGTGAGTCTAACTGGGAATGAGTGGCAAAAGCACCCCATCGTGACTGGCCCAGAGGCTCCGTGCATCCTCGGCATAGACTACCTCAGGAAAGGGTACTTCAAGGATCCAATTGGCATAGCTGCCTTAAGCACAGAGAAGATTAAGCAGCTGTCTACCCTGCCAGGTCTCTCACAAGACCCTTCTGCTGTAGGATTGCTGAGGACTGAAGAACAGCAAGTGCCAATTGCGACTACAATTGTGCACCGGTGGCAATAGTGCACCAACCGAGAATCCCTGATTCCTCTCCATGAGTTAGTTCACCATCTGGAGAGGCAAGGAGTGATCAGCAAGACTCACTCACCTTTTAACAGTCTTATATGGCCAGTGCGAAAGTCCAATGGCGAGTGGAGGCTAACAGTGGACTATCGGGGCCTGAACGAAGTCACACCACCACTAAGTGCAGCAGTGCCAGTCATAGTGCCACACAGAGTCCGACAATGGGAGTCACTTCCGAAACAATTTGATCACTTTCTGGGCCAAGAGCTATGGCATTGAATGGGTGTATCACATCCCTTATCACCCACAAGCCTCTGGGAAGGTAGAGAGGTACAAAGGACTGTTAAAAACTATGCTGCGAGCATTGGGTGCTGCGACATGGAAACATTGGGATATAAATCTACCAGAGGCCACTTGGCTAGTTAACAACAGGGGGTCTGAAAGCCGTGCTGGTCCTGCTGAAACAAAACCCCTACACATGTGGGAGAAGCTAAAGTCCCTGTAGTGCATGTGGGGAAGTGGATGGGGAAGGCGGTGTGGGTTGCCCCTGCCGTGGGAAAAGGCAAACCCACTCGTGGGATTGTCTTTGTACAGGGTATACCTGGTGGGTGATGCAGAAAGATGGGGATATCAAGTGTGTGCCTCAAGGAGATTTAACACTGAGAGAAAATTAATCTGTCATCCAAGTTATGTGTTGTAGGAGGACACTGCAGAACCAATGAAAGGACAACTTTGCAAGGAACCAGGCAAGTGCAACAGTGATGTGAGCTAAGCTGGTGCTGGTGTCAAGAAAACAAATTTCGCCTGCCCTGAGTGACCACTTTGACAGATCAACAGTTTTTATGAGCATTTTGGGAAAAGACCTATAAAATAAAGAGAAGTACAGACATAAAAATGCTTCAATGGACAGAAAACTATGGTGATGAGACCATCTATATACTAAACTGTACCTGATTGTGACACAAATGTTATGGAATAAGGGGTGGAAGTTGTGTTGGGTCTGTCTGAGCTGGAGTCACCTTTTCCCTGCAGCAGCCCGCACAGTGCTGTACTCTGCACTCGTAGCTGGAACAACACTGAAATCACTCCAGTGTTGTGTCTATTGCTGCATAGTGCTGGCACAGCATCAGGACTACTTCCAAGTCCCCAAGAGCCAGGCAGGGGTGCCGGCTGTCCCGTGTCCCGTGGGTCCGAAGTCAGGCGACGTGGGTGCCTGCCGAGCCGTGAAGCGGGAGGCTGCTGCCCACCGGCTCGGGGTCTGGCCGTCCCGGAATCCAGCAGGTTCGGTCTCTTGCGGAGCTGCGGCAGGCCGTCCTGCCCTCCCGGGTAGCTCCTGCCGGAGGCGCGGGATGCGACCCTCCCGAGGTCCTGGGCTGCGGTCCTGGGCGACGCGTGTGCTAGCCGCACCGGGGTCCGGGTCCGACTTTGGCTTTGTCAGGGCCGGCGGTCCCGGGCTCCAGGTGTCCGGCCTCGGGCGGCGCGGCCGGCTGTCCCATGTCCCGGGGATCAGAACTCGGGCGAGTTGGGAGCCGACTGTGCCGTGAAGCGGGAGGCTGCTGTCTGCCGGCTCGGGGTCCGGCCGTCCCGGAGACAGGGGGTTCGGTCCCATGCGAAGCTGCGGCCAGCCGACCCGCGCTCCCCGTTTCTTTATCCCGGGGCGCGGGATCTGACCCTCCCAAGCTCCTGGGCTCCGTTGTCGGGAGACGCTTGTGCTAGTCGCAGCGGTGTGGCCGGCTGTCCCGATTCTCTGGGATCCGGTCTTGGGCGACGCTTGGGAGCCCAGAAGCTCTTGGGAGCCCAGCTGCTAAGGACAGCTGGCCCCGCGCCACCCGAGGCGGGACACCTGGACACTGGGACCGCCGGCCCCGAGAAGCCGAGTTCGGCCCCGGACCCCGCTGAGTCTAGCACAAGACCGGTGCCCAGGGTTTCGGGACGGCCGGCCACCGAACCGCACGGGACCGAAAGCCTGCTCTCTGGGAAGCCGGTGGACGCCAGCCCCCTGCTTCACTGCACGGCCGGCCCCCATGCCCCCTGAATTCGGATCCCCGGGACACGACATAGCCGGCCCCCGCTATCCGACGGCCCCGGAATCACCGACACCAAACCGTCCGATGTCGGACCCGGAACCCGGTGCTGCTTGCAAACGCGTCGCACAAGACCGGAGCACAGGGGCTCGGAAGAGCCAGCTCCCGCCCTGCCGGAGGACGGACTCCCGGGCTATGTCCACATGTCTCTTAAATACTTTTAAGGATCGGGTCTCTTACCACTTCCCCGGGCAGCCTGTTCTAATATCAAACCACCCCTTCCACGAAGAAATGCTTATTTAGTATCGAGATATCCAGTGCTGGTGAACAGAGGTGTTTCTCCCTAGGGGTAGGGCTTGGCATTTCCCTCTCCTGAACTTCAAAAGGTTCCTGCCTGCCCCTATCTGCAGCCTGTCAAGGTTCCTCTGAATGCACAGCCCCCCATACATTCTGTGGCCTTTTCCACAGAAGCCACCGATCACCCGCCGCCTCGCCCCCTCCCAATTCGGCCTGCCCCAGGGCACCACCGACCACCAACCTCCTTGCAGCACCACGCCTCAGCATCCCGAGCTATCCCGACAGCTTCCACCCATCGGGAGGTCCCAGTTGTAATAAATGACCGAGTCCCAAATAGGGTTGCAATTAATGTTTACGATTTATTGAAGGAATAGAGGTAAGTAAACAGCGCTGGGTGCGCCAGGAGTCTCTGCTCCACCAAGACGCACACCAGTTACATCAGGAGGCTAGTTTTTATGCTGCTAGGCTAATACATATTCATTACTACTTCTACAAAAGGCAGGGTTATTCTAATTAGTTCCCAGAATCCGAACCCTCCCGCTGGTGCATGCGTTATCAGTCTCCGGTGGTCCCTCTGGGGGCCGCTCGTACTGAAGGCTCGTAGTCTTCCTCCCAGGCTTTGTCCTTTGGTCGTTCTTCAGCTTCTCCCCTCCCCTTATTTAGTAGTTGCTGGGCCAGATGTCAGAAAGCTGTGTCTCGTGCAATAGTCCGCACAGGCACTGCATAGCAAACACACCAAATAACATTGTCTTCAGTTACTCACAACAGTTACTCACCTGATAAAGAACTGCATGCAATAAAGGCACCAAGTACTACATCAGTTTATTCTAACAGATCCTACTAGCTGTTACCTCAAAAAGATGTGCGTACCCCTCGCTACTTGGAAACGCATCAGTCCGTAAACTCTCATCCACCTGAAGAAGCCTGCAACTGACCGAAGGAAAAACAAACACCCCAAAGAGCAGCCCAAGCAGAATGAGCTCTCTGAGGGGATGCCTGGGACTCATATACCATTTGGCCCCGCCTAGCACCCAAACCCAATCACCTGGGAAAGGGTAGGGGCAAAGCACAAGGAAGTAGGAAGAGAGCAGCAGCAGCTGTGGTGTGTGGTTTTTTTTTTTTTTTTTTTTGTGTGTGTGATTTTTCTTTTTATTTTTTAATCAGTTTTAGCTCAAAAGCATGCATAGTGCAGAGAAGAGAACTAGGGTGTTTCTAGAAGCAAAAATCCCCATGCTTTTGCTGCAGCTTTCAATATTAAAAGACATTATGACCAAGCAAGTAATTGGAACTCTTCCAACTGGAATTAGCTCAAACTTTTATTTACGTATAAAGAAAAAACTAGGAGTAGAACATCTGCTCCATCTTTTCCTCTCTCACCTTGCCATAGGCAGCTCTGGCTGTGACGTCCCAGATTGCATACTGAGTTTCAGCTTTAACAAATGAAAACCCTTACCCTAACCCTTACCCTTATCCTAACCATTAGCTTACCCTTATTCTTACCCTAAACCTAACCCTTTCCCTAAACCTTATCCTCACCCTAAGCCTTACCCTAACACTTACCTTTGCCCTAACCCTTACCCTTACCCTAATCTGAACCCGAACCCTAACCCTAATACTCTCACCCTAAGCCTTACCCTAACCGTAACCCTAACCCCTAACCCCTAACCCCTAACCCCTAACGCTTAACCCTTACCCTAACCCTCTAAACCTACCCCTAACTCTAACCCTCTAAGCCTAACCCTAAAGCACTAACCCTAACAAAAACCCCCAACCCTCACCCGAAACCCTAACTCTAGCCCCAGCCCTAGCCCCTAACCCTAACCCTAGTTCCCGAGAACTACATCTCCCGGTATGCTCTGGGCATTCAACATGGCCTCCCGGAAGTCCCGAATCCGACAACTACATTTCCCGGCATACTCTGGGTACGCAACATGGCCTCCCGGAAGTCCGGAGTCCCGAGAACTACATCTCCCGGCATGCTCTGGGCATTCAACATGGCCTCCCGGAAGTCCCGAATCCGACAACTACATTTCCCGGCATACCATGGGTACGCAACATGGCCTCCCGGAAGTCCAGAGTCCCGAAAACTACATCTCCCGGCATGCTCTGGGCACACAACATGGCCTCCCAGTGCCGGAAAACTACACCTACCAGCATTCCCCGGACAGCCAGCATGGCCAATCACAGGCCGAGTGCTCGAGAACTGCATTTAGCAGCACTCACTGGAACCCTCACCGCCCTTACAAAAAAAGCCTCAAGCCCTAACATGCAAAAAAAACCTCGGAACCCCTACAGACCTAACCCAAACTATTTACCACACTAAACCCCTGAAGACCTATGCCTAAAACCCCTAACCCAAAATCTTAGGATGCTCAAAACCCAAACCCAACCCAAAACGTTAGGAATGCTCAAAGCCCTAGCCCAAAAACTTAGGGCGCTCCAAACCCTAACCCCAAAACATTAAGACGCAAAAAACCCTAACCCAAAAACTTAGTGTAATACACCATAAATGTTTGTTCATTGTCTTTTGAATTATAAAAACAAGGAGTTCTGTTTGAGGAGCGGGAGTTGCAAAAGCTCCCTGCTGAAGTAAGGAGCTGCATAATGCTTGCCTAGACACTATGAAAATTCTTTTGCTTAATTTTCTTTTTAAAGAGATTTAAATTCTTAAAAATTCTTTTGCGCGCAACAGTGCGTGCAGTCGCAGAATATACCAGGATGTGCTGCGTAATCCCGGAATTAGCAAAATATAAATAAAAAGGGACCCTGGCGGGGGTGAGGTGCGTGCCGTTGGCGGAGCTGAGACTCCCCGGCCGCCCAGTGCTGTTTTGCTTGATGTTTGCTCACTCAATAAATTCCTTTCTATGATTAATACAATGCTCTCTGAAAATTAATTAAGGGGGCAACTTATAACACTTTGGAAGCTCAAAACCCAAACCCAAAAACTTTGGACGCTCAAAACCCTATCCCGAAAACACTAGGACACTCCAAACTCTATCCAGAAAACGTAGGACGCTCCAAACCCTATCCCGAAAACATTAGGATGCTCCAAGCCCTAACCCAAAAACATTAGGATGCTCAAAACCCAAACCCAATAACTTTGGATGCTCAAAACCCAAACCCAAAACATTAAGACGCTCCAAACCCTATCCGGAAAACATCAGGAAGCTCAAAGACCTATCCCGAAAACTTAGGATGCTCAAAACCCTATCCTGGAAACATTAGGATGCTCAAAACCCTAACCCAACTACTTAGGATGCTTAAATGCCTATCCCAAAAAATTAGGGCGCACAAAAGCCTAACCCCCAAAATTAAGATGCTCAAAATCCAAACCCCCAAAATTAGGATACTCAAAACCCTGGCCCTGGAGAACCTAACCTGAAAAAAAAAAAAAAAAAAAAAAAAAAGATCTTAAAACCCTAGCCGTAAATAACTGACCAACAATAAAACCTTAAGACTCTAACCCTAAAAAACATATCAACACTACAACCCAAAAAACTCTAATACCCTAACACGCTAACCCTGAAACCCTTAAAACCCTAACCCCCAAACCCTTAAAACCCTAACCGTTAAAACTCCAACCCTAAAAACCTTAAAATCCTAAACATAAACCCTGAAACCCCTTACCCTGAAACCCAACCCTAGTGCCCAGTCCCTGAAACCTTAAAACCCTGAATCAATCTGTAGCCAATAACATAGGCTGAGTCGAGGATCTCAGTACAGTACCATTATTATTCCAGATTACAATGGCGGGTGTCCCACAAGCAGGAGGGTGCCTACTAATTCCATACACAGTTTATACACTTTTTTTTTCTGCTGAGGACCGGGACCCTCCCCTGTTTCCCCTTTAACTGTGCTATTCAAGGTTCATAATCTAGCTGGTGCTTCACAGAAAATACACAGCTGCTGGCCTGTTACAAGTCACATTTCTTTTGAGGTTTTTACTCTTTGAGGTGGTAATGTTTCTTACGCCGTGATTTCCACCTAATTGCTGAAAGGATTCTGGTTGTCTGCGTTTTACAAGGTTGTCTGTTATAATAAATAAAAGTCCCAAATAGGATTACAATCAAAGTTTACAATTCACTGAATGAATAGAGGTAAGCAAACAGTGCTGGGTACGCCGGGAGTCTCTGCTCCACCAAGACGCGCACCAGTTATACACCAGTTACCTCCCTTAAGGGATATAGAGAAGCCCTCTCAGATACGTCAGTCCTACTTCTCGTGCATACAGCCGGAGGTCGGTCTAATTCTGGTGCTGTTGGTGGTGGAAGCTGGGGCAACGGTGGTACTGGTGGCGATACCACAGCCACCGGAGGGGGAGCCGCCGGGGGTGGATTGTTAGGATATAGAGATGGTAGCTTATCCAACGGCTCACGTTTATCTTCTTTTTCTTTTTCATGTTCTTCTTGTTCTTCAAATTTCTTACCTGCTTTTAGTGTAAATATTGAGGCTGGAAAAGGACCTGAAGTCCTCCTGATCCATAATCCTGCATAATCACTTTCCTCCTGGCTAAAAGGTTCCTTTGAATTAACATGGATATTTAAGGCCTGGCAAATCCAGTCTTCAAAGGATCCAAAAACAGGCCAAAAGACATGTAGTCTTAAAGGCTCCTTTGGCCATTCTGTCACACAATACTGGACCATTTTTAATTTACTTTTTCCATTTCTGGGGTCCCTATCATTCCAATTTCTAATCGTTATTCCTAATGGACTTTCTGGTGGTATGACTGGTAATTTGCTCCCTTTCTTCTGGTCTCTGGTCTTCGATTTTGTCTGACCCATCTAGGAATTTTACTATGGCAATTCCCACAGCCCTTGGTTACCTTAGTAAGAGCGTCTTGCAGGGGGTCGAGGACCTATCACACACCCACAAATCCTATAGGAATCGCTTCGGTCCTTCACTGGCCAAGTCCCTCGCGGGAGATTGGAACCGCGGTTAGAAGACCTCCACAATCGCTTCGGAACTAAGTTCCATCTCAGTCACACTCTTACACACACAGGCGACCGAACCCCACCCAACCGAACGGTATACGCTTTAAATGCTTACAACTCCGTCATCTTCGTTCGGATCTTCACACACACAATTACGGGCAAAATATAGTGCTGCAGCTGGCAAGGGAGCTGAAAAAAAGAATGAGAAACTTTGCTTACCTTTATTCAGGTTTAAGATGCCATTAGTTCCGACCTGACTCAAACAGCAGCCACCAAATGGTGGGGGTGCCTCTCCTAGATCAAACCAGAAATCAGGAACCAAAGCCCTCCCGGACGAGCGCCCACTTGTAATAAATGACTGGGTCCCAAATAGGATTGCAATTGAAATTTACAATTTATTAAAGGAATAGAGGTAAGCAAGCAGCGCTGGGTGCGCCAGGAGTCTCTGCTCCACCAAGACGCACACCAGTTACATCAGGCGGCTGGTTTTTATGCTGCTAGGCTAATACATATTCATTACTACTTCTACAAAAGGCAGGGTTATTCTAATTAGTTCCCAGAATCCAAACCCTCCCACTGGTGCAGGTGTTATCAGTCTCTGGTGGTCCCTCTGGGGGCCGCTCGTACTGAAGGCTCGTAGTCTTCCTCCCAGGCTTTTCTCTTGTCCTTCTCCTTTGTCCATCTTGGCTGGATGGCAGACACTTGCATAGTGTCCCATGCAACAGTTGTAATAGTTAGCAGTTATTCTGAAACCCCTTTGTTCTCTTACCCCCTATTGACCCGAATTGCTGGACCATTCCTTTGCAAGACACAAGAACTATATCCATTAACCACTCTGATTTCTCAGACTTTTCATCATATCATGCGGCCCTAGCATTGTTCCATATTGACACGAATCAGATGAACTCATTTCACACTGTTAAGCTGTCTTATCACTGCAAGCATATCTCAATACCACCTTCCTTCCCTCTACAGGATGTAACTGCGCAAAACCAACATTTTTATTCCCACAACCTTGATCCCCTTACCCTGAAAGCCTTACTCCCCTTAAACCTAACAACTCTAACCACAACCCTAACCCTTATTATCAACCCCCTAACGCTAATGACACTGACCTTAATCCAAACCCCAAACTGCCCCTAACCCCAGACAACCAACAACGAAACACACACACCCAAAGATAGAAACTACAAAAAAGGCAAAACCCACGATACAGGCCCCAAATCACAAATACGCAACCAAAATGCTACAGAAAAGCCCCAGATGCAGGCCCCAAATGCTACTGCTAGGCCTCAAAAGCTCAAGATGCATCCCAAAGCAAAAATGCAGGCCCCAAACGTTACAGAAAAGCCCCCAAACCCAGGCTGCACAAGTCTACAAGCAGGCCCCAAACTGCCAACAAAAGCAGGCACCAACCACACCCAGATGCAGACCCCAACTGCCCACAAGCAGCTCCTACCCCACCACCCCCTCCCAAGAACTGGACTCCACCCAGACACTGGCCCAAGACCCGGGCCTGACCCCCGCCAACCCCCCCTAACCTCACCCCGACACAGGTGTACAAGCAGCTCACAACCCGCCCCTTCAGAGACCGGTCCCACTCCCCCCACCTCCCCCAAGACATGGGATGCGGAGGTGTACAACCAACTCCCAACTCCCTCCCCCTCAAAGGGAGGCCCCAAAGACCCCCAAATGGAGGCTCCTAGAGTGAACAAGCACCTCCCAACTACCCTAGGCACAGCCCCCCCCCCCCCCCCAAACACAGGCCACAAAGGTGTATAAACAGCCCAGACCCCCCTCCAAGACCATGGCCCCTATAGTGTACAAGCAGCTCCCAACCACCCACAGATGCAGGCCCCAACCCTTCTCAAAAGGGAGGCACCTAGAATGCATGAGCAGCTCCCAACCCCCCTAAACATAGGTCCAAAAGTGCACAAGCAGCTCCCAATCCCCCTCAAATACAGACCCTAAAAGTGTACAAGTAGCTCCCCCCCAGAGACAGGACCCAAAGGTGTACAACCAGTTCCCAACACCCCTGAGACACAGGCCCCATCCCCCCCCCCCAGACACAGGGACCCAAATTCTACAAGCAGCTCCCAACCCCTGCCAGGCAGGCCCCCTACCCTATACAAGCAGCTCCCAACCCTCCCCCCCCCCCCCGAGGGAGGCCCCCAAGCCCCCCACAAACACAGGCCCCTACAGTGTACAAACAGCTCCCAGCCACCCTGCAGAAACAGATTCCTACATTGTACAAGCAGTTCCCAGCCCGCTAGACACAGGCCCTGACCCCCCACAGATGCAGGCCCCAAAGGTGTAGAAGCAGCTCCCACCCCTCCCCCAGACGCAGGTCCCAAGCCCCCCCCCCAAACACAGGCCCCTACAACCAGCACCCAACCCCCTACCCCCGATGCCAGGCCCAAAGGTGTAGAAGCAGCTCCAAACCTCCTCCCTCAACCCAGGCTCCAACAGTGTACAAGCAGCTCCCAACCAACCCTCCCCTTCCGCCCCCCCCCGACAATGGCTCCAAAGGAATACAAAGAGCTCCCACCCCTCCCCCAGATGCTGGTCTCAACCCCCCCCGCCCCCAAAAGCAGGCCCCAAAGGTGTAGAGTCAGCTCCCAACCCCCAAGGGTCTACAAGCAGCTCCCCCCTTGCCCCCAGATACCGGCCCCCAGACACAGACCCCAAAAGCCTAATCACAGGCCCTGAACTCTAGAGGCAGGCTCCAAAACCCAGGACAAAGCCCCAGTGGTTCGAGACAGGGCCCAAATCCCAGACACAGGCCCCAAACGCTAAACATATGCCAAAAAAAGTATTAGTGCTGGTGCCAAATGTTACAGACAGGCCCAAAAGCCCGAGATGCTCAAGGCTGAGACGTAACTTGGCTTTCTGAATTACTGGAAAG
Source organism: Netta rufina (assembly GCF_964035555.1). Taxonomy (NCBI): domain Eukaryota; kingdom Metazoa; phylum Chordata; class Aves; order Anseriformes; family Anatidae; genus Netta; species Netta rufina. The sequence continues at coordinate 32,344,151 of NC_140131.1, read as the reverse complement.
CAGCTTTCATTCTCAGATAATTGTGTGCAGGCTAGATAGGATGGGGCTTCAGGCACCTCTTCACCTGAGGAAACACACTGCCATCAGGCACCGCTGTGCCAGACAAGCTTGTTCTGCTAGAACACCCTACTCAGATGCACTGTGGCATTCAAGTGAACTGCTTTCATGCAAATATAACGACTGATGTTACAACCCACCTTGCCTGTGGCACCTGATGAACAGAAGAGTAAGCCACCGCAGCGCTTCAAAACCATCCCTGCACGTGCCGCTCCTTGTCGCTCTCTGGCCTTATCTCATATCCTTAGTCACTTCTGTGGAGAGCCTGCCACGGCACCTGCAAAGCAAGACGGACACCTTTCATAGTCACCTTGTGCTACTTGGTCGTTCTGCTCCAACCCAGCTCACGACCAGCCCCTCTTCTTACACAGCTCTTCAGAGTGCAGTTTGCTCCTTTGAGCCTGTGCGAGACACCTGTGAAAGAAAAAGAAACGCATAGGCCGATGCAGCATCCAAAGACACAGCACAACTAGGTAAGTTACTCTCATCTGCTCCCTTACCTCTGCCGCTTACCAGCCCCCGAGGCAGATGCTTCAATCTACCCTCTTCAAACAGCTACAACACCTCTAAAAGACAAAGAGGGGATGCTTAGAGGAACAGTGAGACCTACAACACAACTGCTACATCTGTTCCTCACTCACCTTGCCAGAGGCAGCTCTGCGTGTGACGTCCCAGGTTGTACACTGCGTTACCTAACCCTTACCGTAACCCTTACCCTAACCCTTCTCACCCTTACCATTACCCAAATCCTTACCTTTACTTTTTCCTTACCCTTACTCTTTCCTTTAACCATAACCTTACCCTTACCCTATACCTTACTCCAACCCTTCCCCTTACCTTCCCCTTCCCCTTACACTTAACCTAACCCTTACCCTTCTGCTTCCCCTAAAACATATCCTAACACTTTCCCTTACCCTTATACTTACCCTAACCTTTTCTATTACCCTTACACTTACTCTTGCCCTAATCCTTGCTTGCACCCTTACACTTATCCTAACCCTTACCCTTACCCTTACTCAAACCCTTACTCTAACCCTTACCCTGACCCGTACCCTTACACTTAACTTTAACCTAAGCCTAAACCTTAAAACTTACCGTAAAGCTTACCCTTTCTGCTACACTTACCCTTAGCCTAAATCTAAACCTTACACTTACCCTTAGCCTAGCCCTCACCCTTACCATTACCCATACCCTTATCCTTACCCTTACCCTAAACCTTACCTTTACACTTATGGTTACCATTAACCTTACCCTTACCCTAACACTTATCCTTAACCTAACCCTTACCCTAAACCTTACCCCAACCCTTACCCTGATCCTTAAATTAACCCTAACCCTTACCCTAAACCTTACACTTACTCTTAACCTTAACCTTACCCTTAACATTAACCTAATACTTACGCATACGTTTTCCTGACTTTAACCCTAGAACTAACCCTAACCATTACCCTAACACTTACCCTTACCCTAAACCTAACCCTAACCCTTACTCTAACCCTTACCCTGACCCATACCCTTACACTTACCCTTACCCTAACTCTTACCCTTAGCATAATCCATACCCTAACACGTACTTGTAGCCTTAACCTTACCGTTATCCCTAACCTTACTTTTACTGTCTCCATAACCCTTACACTTACACTTAACATAAACCTTAACCTTAACCTTACCCTTATCATAAGCCATACAACAACACCTACATGTACACTTACGCTTGCACTTACCCTTGCAATTACTCGTACAATTACCCTTAACCTTACTATTAAGCTAACCCTAAACCTTACCTAAGGTTTAGTAACACTTACCCTTATCCTAACACTTACCCTTATCCTAAACCTTACCTTTTCTGCTACACGTACCCTTTGCCTAATTCTAAACCTTACCCTAAACCTCACCCTTACCTAAATCTAACCATTACCCTAACCCTCACCCTTACCTTAACCATTATACTTACTTTTACCCTTAACCTAAACCTTACCCCAACCCTTACCCTGACCCTTACATTAACCCTAAGCCTTTAACCCTAACCCTAACCCTTACCCTAACCGTAACTCTAACCCTAACCCTTAACCTAAACCTTACACTTAATCTTAACTTTAACCTTACCCTTAAACTAATACATACCCTTACGATTCCCTCACCATAACCCTAAAATTAACCGTAACCTTTACCCTAACAATTATCCTTACCTAACCCTAACCCTTACTCTAACTTTTACCCTGACCCGGACCCTTAGACTTCCCCTTCCACTTACCCTTACTCTTCCCCTTACCCTAACCCTTACCCTTACACTTAGGGTTACCAATAACCTTACACTTACCCTAACACCCTTACCCTATCCCTTACACTTATCCTTATCCATACAACTTACGCTTACCCTAACACTTAACCTTAACCTAACCCTAAGCCTAAACCTTACCTGAACCCTTACCCTGACCCTTACATTAACCCTTATACTAAAACTTACACTTAACCTTAACCTTACTCTTAACCTTAACCTAATACTTACCCTTACTTTTCCCTCACCCTAACCCTAAAATTAACCCTAACCATTACCGCAACACTTACCCTTACCGTAACCCTTACTCTAACCCTTACCCTTACCATAACCCATACTCTAACACATACTTCTACCCGTACCCTTACCCTTACCGTAACCCTTACCCTTACTGTTACAGTTACCCTTACCCTTACCCTTACTGTTATCGTTACAATTACCCTTAGCCTTAGCCTTAGCCTTAGCCTTAGCCTTAGCCTTAGCCTTAGCCTTACCCTATCCCTATCCCTATCACTTACCCTTAACCTAACCCTAAAACTTACCCTTACCCTAACACTTACCCTTACCGCAAACCTTCACCTTTCGGCTACACTTACCCTTAGCCTAAATCTAAACCTTACACTTACCCTTAGCCTAACCCTCGCCCTTACCATTACCCATACCCTTATTCTTACCCTTACCGTAACCCTTACCTTTACACTTACGGTTACCATTAACCTTACCCTTATCCTAACACTTATCCTTAACCTAACCCATACCCTAAACCTTACCCAAGCCCTTACCCTGACCCTTACATTAACCCTAACCCTTACCCTTAACCTTACACTTACTCTTAACCTTAACCTTACCCTTACCCTTAACATTAACCTAATACTTACGCATACGTTTTCCTGACTTTAACCCTAAAACTAACCCTAACCATTACCCTAACACTTAACCTTACCCTAAACCTAACCCTAATCTTTACTCTAACACTTTCCCTGACCCGTACCCTTACCCTTACCCTTATACTTACCCTAATTCTTACCCATACCATAACACATACCCTAACACATATTTGTACCCTTAACCTTACCGTTACTCTTAACCTTACCCTTACACTTACCCTTACTCTATCCATTACCCTTACGCTTACCCTTAACATAAACCTTACCCTTGACCTTACCCTTACGATAAGCCATACAACAACACTTACATGTACACTTACGCTTGCACTTACACTAGCAATTACTCGTACAATTACCCTTACCCTTACCCTTAACCTAAGCCTAAACCTTAAACCTTACAGTAAACCTTACCCTTTCTGCTACACTTACCCTTAGCCTAAATCTAAACCTTACACTTACCCCTACTGTAACCCTCACCCTTATCATTACCAATACCCGTACTCTTACCCGTACCCTAACCCTTCTCCTTACACTTACTGTTACCTTTAACATTACCTTTACCCTAACACTTACAAATATCCTTATCCATACCCTTACCCTTACCCTAATCCTTACCCTTAACCTAACCCTAACCCTAAACCTTACCCTTACCCTTACCCTGACCCTAACCCTAACCCTAACCCTTACCCGAAAACTTACACTTACTCTTAACCTTAACCTTACCCTTAACCATTACCCTAACACTTCCCTTACGTTTCCCTCACCCTAACCCTAAAACTAACCCTAACCATTGCCCTAACACTTACCCTTACCCTAACCCTAACCCTAACCCTAACCGTAACTCTAACCCTTACTCTAACCCTTACCCTGACCCGTACCCTTACACTTACCCTTACCCTAACCCTTACCCTTACCATAACCAATACCCTAACACGTACTTGTAGCCTTAACCTTACCGTTCCCCTTACCCTTACCCTTAATGTCTCCGTTACCCTTACACTTACACTTAACATAAACCTTAACCTTAGCCTTACCCTTATCATAAGCCATACAACAACACTTACATGTACACTTACGCTTGCACTTACCCTAGCAATTACTCGTACAATTACCCTTAACCTTACTATTAAGCTAACCCTAAACCTTACCCTAATCCTAACACTTACCCTTATCCTACAACTTACCCTCTCTGCTACACTTACCCTTTGCCTAATTCTAAACCTTACCCTAACCCTCACCCTTACCTAAATCTAACCATTACCCTAAACCTCACACTCACCCTTATCTTTATACTTACTTTTACCCTTAACCTAAACCTTACCCCAACCCTTACCCTGACCCTTACATTAACCCTAACCCTTACCCTAACCCTAACCCTAACCGTAACTCGAACCCTAACCCTTAACCTAAACCTTACACTTAATCTTAACTTTAACCTTACCCTTAATCTTAACTTTAACCTTACCCTTAAACTAATACATACCCTTACGATTCCCTCACCATAACCCTAAAATTAACCGTAACCATTACCCTAACACTTATCCTTACCTAACCCTAACCCTTACTCTAACTTTTACCCTGACCCGGACCCTTAGACTTCCCCTTCCACTTACCCTTACTCTTCCCCTTACCCTAACCCTTACCCTTACACTTACGGTTACCATTAACCTTACCCTTACCCTAACACCCTTACCCTTATCTTAACACTTACCCTTACCGTAAACCTTGACCTTTCTGATACACTTACCCTTAGCCTAAATCTAAACCTTACACTTACCCTTAGCCTAACCCTCACCCTCACCCTTACCATTACCCATACCCTTATTCTTACCCTTACCCTAACCCTTACCCTTAATCTAAACCTAAACCTTAAACCTTACTGTAAACCTTACCCTTTCTGCTACACTTATCCTTAGCCTAAATCTAAACCTTACACTTACCCCTACTGTAACCCTCACCCTTATCATTACCAATACCCTTACTCTTACCCTTACCCTAACCCTTCTCCTTACACTTACTGTTACCTTTATCATTACCCTTACCCTAACACTTACACTTACCCTTATCCATACCCTTACCCTTACCCTAATCCTTACCCTTAACCTAACCCTAACCCTAAACCTTACCCCAGCCCTTACCCTGACCCTTACATTAACCCTAACCCTTACCCTAAAACTTACACTTACTCTTAACCTTAACTTTACCCTTAACCATTACCCTAACACTTACCCTTACCCTAACCCTAACCCTAACCGTAACTCTAACCCTTACTCTAACCCTTACCCTGACCCGTACCCTTACACTTACCCTTACCCTAACCCTTACCCTTACCATAACCCATACCCTAACACGTACTTGTAGCCTTAACCTTACCGTTCCCCTTACCCTTACCTTTACTGTCTCCGTTACCCTTACACTTACACTTAACATAAACCTTAACCTTAGCCTTACCCTTATCATAAGCCATACAACAACACTTACATGTACACTTACGCTTGCACTTACCCTAGCAATTACTCGTACAATTACCCTTAACCTTACTATTAAGCTAACCCTAAACCTTACCCTAATCCTAACACTTACCCTTATCCTACACCTTACCCTCTCTGCTACACTTACCCTTTGCCTAATTCTAAACCTTACCCTAACCCTCACCCTTACCTAAATCTAACCATTACCCTAAACCTCACACTCACCCTTATCTTTATACTTACATTTACCCTTAACCTAAACCTTACCCCAACCCTTACCCTGACCCTTACATTAACCCTAACCCTTACCCTAACCCTAACCCTAACCCTAACCCTAACCGTAACTCTAACCCTAACCCTTAACCTAAAACTTACACTTAATCTTAACTTTAACCTTACCCTTAATCTTAACTTTAACCTTACCCTTAAACTAATACATACCCTTACGATTCCCTCACCATAACCCTAAAATTAACCGTAACCATTACCCTAACACTTATCCTTACCTAACCCTAACCCTTACTCTAACTTTTACCCTGACGCGGACCCTTAGACTTCCCCTTCCACTTACCCTTAATCTTCCCCTTACCCTAACCCTTACCCTTACACTTACGGTTACCATTAACCTTACCCTTACCCTAACACCCTTACCCTTATCTTAACACTTACCCTTACCGTAAACCTTGACCTTTCTGATACACTTACCCTTAGCCTAAATCTAAACCTTACACTTACCCTTAGCCTAACCCTCACCCTTACCAGTACCCATACCCTTATTCTTCCCTTACCCTAACCCTTACCCTTAATCTAAACCTAAACCTTAAACCTTACTGTAAACCTTACCCTTTCTGCTACACTTACCCTTAGCCTAATTCTAAACCTTACCCTAACCCTCACCCTTACCTAAATCTAACCATTACCCTAAATCTCACACTCACCCTTACCTTTATACTTACTTTTACCCTTAACCTAAACCTTACCCCAACCCTTACCCTGACCCTTACATTAACCCTAACCCTTACCCTAACCCTAACCCTAACCGTAACCCTTACTCTAACCCTAACTCTTAACCTAAAACTTACAGTTAATCTTAACTTTAACCTTACCCTTAAACTAATACATACCCTTACGATTCCCTCACCATAACCCTAAAATTAACCGTAACCATTACCCTAACACTTATCCTTACCTAACCCTAACCCTTACTCTAACTTTTACCCTGACCCGGACCCTTAGACTTCCCCTTCCACTTACCCTTACTCTTCCCCTTACCCTAACCCTTACCCTTACACTTACGGTTACCATTAACCTTACCCTTACCCTAACACCCTTACCCTTATCTTAACACTTACCCTTACCGTAAACCTTGACCTTTCTGATACACTTACCCTTAGCCTAAATCTAAACCTTACACTTACCCTTAGCCTAACCCTCACCCTTACCATTACCCATACCCTTATTCTTACCCTTACCCTAACCCTTACCCTTAATCTAAACCTAAACCTTAAACCTTACTGTAAACCTTACCCTTTCTGCTACACTTATCCTTAGCCTAAATCTAAACCTTACACTTACCCCTACTGTAACCCTCACCCTTATCATTACCAATACCCTTACTCTTACCCTTACCCTAACCCTTCTCCTTACACTTACTGTTACCTTTATCATTACCCTTACCCTAACACTTACACTTATCCTTATCCATACCCTTACCCTTACCCTAATCCTTACCCTTAACCTAACCCTAACCCTAAACCTTACCCCAGCCCTTACCCTGACCCTTACATTAACCCTAACCCTTACCCTAAAACTTACACTTACTCTTAACCTTAACTTTACCCTTAACCATTACCCTAACACGTACCCTTACCCTAACCCTAACCCTAACCGTAACTCTAACCCTTACTCTAACCCTTACCCTGACCCGTACCCTTACACTTACCCTTACCCTAACCCTTACCCTTACCATAACCCATACCCTAACACGTACTTGTAGCCTTAACCTTACCGTTCCCCTTACCCTTACCTTTACTGTCTCCGTTACCCTTACACTTACACTTAACATAAACCTTAACCTTAGCCTTACCCTTATCATAAGCCATACAACAACACTTACATGTACACTTACGCTTGCACTTACCCTAGCAATTACTCGTACAATTACCCTTAACCTTACTATTAAGCAAACCCTAAACCTTACCCTAATCCTAACACTTACCCTTATCCTACACCTTACCCTTTCTGCTATACTTACCCTTAGCCTAATTCTAAACCTTACCCTAACCCTCACCCTTACCTAAATCTAACCATTACCCTAAACCTCACACTCACCCTTACCTTTATACTTACTTTTACCCTTAACCTAAACCTTACCCCAACCCTTACCCTGACCCTTACATTAACCCTAACCCTTACCCTAACCCTAACACTAACCGTAACCCTTACTCTAACCCTAACCCTTAAACTAAACCTTACAGTTAATCTTAACTTTAACCTTACCCTTAAACTAATACATACCCTTACGATTAGCTCACCATAACCCTAAAATTAACCGTAACCATTACCCTAACACTTATCCTTACCTAACCCTAACCCTTACTCTAACTTTTACCCTGACCCGGACCCTTAGACTTCCCCTTCCACTTACCCTTACTCTTCCCCTTACCCTAACCCTTACCCTTACACTTACGGTTACCATTAACCTTACCCTTACCCTAACACCCTTACCCTTATCTTAACACTTACCCTTACCGTAAACCTTGACCTTTCTGATACACTTACCCTTAGCCTAAATCTAAACCTTACACTTACCCTTAGCCTAACCCTCACCCTTACCATTACCCATACCCTTATTCTTACCCTTACCCTAACCCTTACCCTTAATCTAAACCTAAACCTTAAACCTTACTGTAAACCTTACCCTTTCTGCTACACTTACCCTTAGCCTAATTCTAAACCTTACCCTAACCCTCACCCTTACCTAAATCTAACCATTACCCTAAACCTCACACTCACCCTTACCTTTATACTTACTTTTACCCTTAACCTAAACCTTACCCCAACCCTTACCCTGACCCTTACATTAACCCTAACCCTTACCCTAACCCTAACCCTAACCGTAACTCGAACCCTAACCCTTAACCTAAACCTTACACTTAATCTTAACTTTAACCTTACCCTTAAACTAATACATACCCTTACGATTCCCTCACCATAACCCTAAAATTAACCGTAACCATTACCCTAACACTTATCCTTACCTAACCCTAACCCTTACTCTAACTTTTACCCTGACCCGGACCCTTAGACTTCCCCTTCCACTTACCCTTACTCTTCCCCTTACCCTAACCCTTACCCTTACACTTACGGTTACCATTAACCTTACCCTTACCCTAACACCCTTACCCTTATCTTAACACTTACCCTTACCGTAAACCTTGACCTTTCTGATACACTTACCCTTAGCCTAAATCTAAACCTTACACTTACCCTTAGCCTAACCCTCACCCTTACCATTACCCATACCCTTATTCTTACCCTTACCCTAACCCTTACCCTTAACCTTAACCTAAACCTTAAACCTTACTGTAAACCTTACCCTTTCTGCTACACTTATCCTTAGCCTAAATCTAAACCTTACACTTACCCCTACTGTAACCCTCACCCTTATCATTACCAATACCCTTACTCTTACCCTTACCCTAACCCTTCTCCTTACACTTACTGTTACCTTTATCATTACCCTTACCCTAACACTTACACTTATCCTTATCCATACCCTTACCCTTACCCTAATCCTTACCCTTAACCTAACCCTAACCCTAAACCTTACCCCAGCCCTTACCCTGACCCTTACATTAACCCTAACCCTTACCCTAAAACTTACACTTACTCTTAACCTTAACTTTACCCTTAACCATTACCCTAACACGTACCCTTACCCTAACCCTAACCCTAACCGTAACTCTAACCCTTACTCTAACCCTCACCCTGACCCGTACCCTTACACTTACCCTTACCCTAACCCTTACCCTTACCATAACCCATACCCTAACACGTACTTGTAGCCTTAACCTTACCGTTCCCCTTACCCTTACCTTTACTGTCTCCGTTACCCTTACACTTACACTTAACATAAACCTTAACCTTAGCCTTACCCTTATCATAAGCCATACAACAACACTTACATGTACACTTACGCTTGCACTTACCCTAGCAATTACTCATACAATTACCCTTAACCTTACTATTAAGCTAACCTTAAACCTTACCCTAATCCTAACACTTACCCTTATCCTACACCTTACCCTTTCTGCTACACTTACCCTTTGCCGAATTCTAAACCTTACCCTAACCCTCACCCTTACCTAAATCTAACCATTACCCTAAACCTCACACTCACCCTTACCTTTATACTTACTTTTACCCTTAACCTAAACCTTACCCCAACCCTTACCCTGACCCTTACATTAACCCTAACCCTTACCCTAACCCTAAACCTAACCGTAACCCTTACTCTAACCCTAACTCTTAACCTAAACCTTACAGTTAATCTTAACTTTAACCTTACCCTTAAACTAATACATACCCTTACGATTCCCTCACCATAACCCTAAAATTAACCGTAACCATTACCCTAACACTTATCCTTACCTAACCGTAACCCTTACTCTAACTTTTACCCTGACCCGGACCCTTAGACTTCCCCTTCCACTTACCCTTACTCTTCCCCTTACCCTAACCCTTACCCTTACACTTAGGGTTACCATTAACCTTACCCTTACCCTAACACCCTTACCCTTATCTTAACACTTACCCTTACCGTAAACCTTGACCTTTCTGATACACTTACCCTTAGCCTAAATCTAAACCTTACACTTACCCTTAGCCTAACCCTCACCCTTACCATTACCCATACCCTTATTCTTACCCTTACCCTAACCCTTACCCTTAATCTAAACCTAAACCTTAAACCTTACTGTAAACCTTACCCTTTCTGCTACACTTACCCTTAGCCTAATTCTAAACCTTACCCTAACCCTCACCCTTACCTAAATCTAACCATTACCCTAAACCTCAGACTCACCCTTATCTTTATACTTACTTTTACCCTTAACCTAAACCTAACCCCAACCCTTACCCTGACCCTTACATTAACCCTTACCCTTACCCTAACCCTAACCCTAACCCTAACTGTAACCCTTACTCTAACCCTAACCCTTAACCTAAACCTTACACTTAATCTTAACTTTAACCTTACCCTTAAACTAATACATACCCTTACGATTCCCTCACCATAACCCTAAAATTAACCGTAACCATTACCCTAACACTTATCCTTACCTAACCCTAACCCTTACTCTAACTTTTACCCTGACCCGGACCCTTAGACTTCCCCTTCCACTTACCCTTACTCTTCCCCTTACCCTAACCCTTACCCTTACACTTACGGTTACCATTAACCTTACCCTTACCCTAACACCCTTACCCTTATCTTAACACTTACCCTTACCGTAAACCTTGACCTTTCTGATACACTTACCCTTAGCCTAAATCTAAACCTTACACTTACCCTTAGCCTAACCCTCACCCTTACCATTACCCATACCCTTATTCTTACCCTTACCCTAACCCTTACCCTTAATCTAAACCTAAACCTTAAACCTTACTGTAAACCTTACCCTTTCTGCTACACTTACCCTTTGCCTAATTCTAAACCTTACCCTAACCCTCACCCTTACCTAAATCTAACCATTACCCTAAACCTCACACTCACCCTTACCTTTATACTTACTTTTACCCTTAACCTAAACCTTACCCCAACCCTTACCCTGACCCTTACATTAACCCTAACCCTTACCCTAACCCTAACCCTAACCGTAACCCTTACTCTAACCCTAACCCTTAACCTAAACCTTACAGTTAATCTTAACTTTAACCTTACCCTTAAACTAATACATACCCTTACGATTCCCTCACCATAACCCTAAAATTAACCGTAACCATTACCCTAACACTTATCCTTACCTAACCGTAACCCTTACTCTAACTTTTACCCTGACCCGGACCCTTAGACTTCCCCTTCCACTTACCCTTACTCTTCCCCTTACCCTAACCCTTACCCTTACACTTACGGTTACCATTAACCTTACCCTTACCCTAACACCCTTACCCTTATCTTAACACTTACCCTTACCGTAAACCTTGACCTTTCTGATACACTTACCCTTAGCCTAAATCTAAACCTTACACTTACCCTTAGCCTAACCCTCACCCTTACCATTACCCATACCCTTATTCTTACCCTTACCCTAACCCTTACCCTTAATCTAAACCTAAACCTTAAACCTTACTGTAAACCTTACCCTTTCTGCTACACTTACCCTTAGCCTAATTCTAAACCTTACCCTAACCCTCACCCTTACCTAAATCTAACCATTACCCTAAACCTCAGACTCACCCTTACCTTTATACTTACTTTTACCCTTAACCTAAACCTAACCCCAACCCTTACCCTGACCCTTACATTAACCCTAACCCTTACCCTAACCCTAACCCTAACCCTAACTGTAACCCTTACTCTAACCCTAACCCTTAACCTAAACCTTACACTTAATCTTAACTTTAACCTTACCCTTAAACTAATACATACCCTTACGATTCCCTCACCATAACCCTAAAATTAACCGTAACCATTACCCTAACACTTATCCTTACCTAACCCTAACCCTTACTCTAACTTTTACCCTGACCCGGACCCTTAGACTTCCCCTTCCACTTACCCTTACTCTTCCCCTTACCCTAACCCTTACCCTTACACTTACGGTTACCATTAACCTTACCCTTACCCTAACACCCTTACCCTTAGCTTAACACTTACCCTTACCGTAAACCTTGACCTTTCTGATACACTTACCCTTAGCCTAAATCTAAACCTTACACTTACCCTTAGCCTAACCCTCACCCTTACCATTACCCATACCCTTATTCTTACCCTTACCCTAACCCTTACCTTTAATCTAAACCTAAACCTTAAACCTTACTGTAAACCTTACCCTTTCTGCTACACTTATCCTTAGCCTAAATCTAAACCTTACACTTACCCCTACTGTAACCCTCACCCTTATCATTACCAATACCCTTACTCTTACCCTTACCCTAACCCTTCTCCTTACACTTACTGTTACCTTTAACATTACCCTTACCCTAACACTTACACTTATCCTTATCCATACCCTTACCCTTACCCTAATCCTTACCCTTAACCTAACCCTAACCCTAAACCTTACCCCAGCCCTTACCCTGACCCTTACATTAACCCTAACCCTTACCCTAAAACTTACACTTACTCTTAACCTTAACTTTACCCTTAACCATTACCCTAACACTTACCCTAACCCTAACCCTAACCCTAACCGTAACTCTAACCCTTACTCTAACCCTTACCCTGACCCGTACCCTTACACTTACCCTTACCCTAACCCTTACCCTTACCATAACCCATACCCTAACACGTACTTGTAGCCTTAACCTTACCGTTCCCCTTACCCTTACCTTTACTGTCTCCGTTACCCTTACACTTACACTTAACATAAACCTTAACCTTAGCCTTACCCTTATCATAAGCCATACAACAACACTTACATGTACACTTACGCTTGCACTTACCCTAGCAATTACTCGTACAATTACCCTTAACCTTACTATTAAGCTAACCCTAAACCTTACCCTAATCCTAACACTTACCCTTATCCTACACCTTACCCTTTCTGCTACACTTACCCTTAGCCTAATTCTAAACCTTACCCTAACCCTCACCCTTACCTAAATCTAACCATTACCCTAAACCTCACACTCACCCTTACCTTTATACTTACTTTTACCCTTAACCTAAACCTTACCCCAACCCTTACCCTGACCCTTACATTAACCCTAACCCTTACCCTAACCCTAACCCTAACCGTAACCCTTACTCTAACCCTAACCCTTAACCTAAACCTTACACTTAATCTTAACTTTAACCTTACCCTTAAACTAATACATACCCTTACGATTCCCTCACCATAACCCTAAAATTAACCGTAACCATTACCCTAACACTTATCCTTACCTAACCCTAACCCTTACTCTAACTTTTACCCTGACCCGGACCCTTAGACTTCCCCTTCCACTTACCCTTACTCTTCCCCTTACCCTAACCCTTACCCTTACACTTACGGTTACCATTAACCTTACCCTTACCCTAACACCCTTACCCTTATCTTAACACTTACCCTTACCGTAAACCTTGACCTTTCTGATACACTTACCCTTAGCCTAAATCTAAACCTTACACTTACCCTTAGCCTAACCCTCACCCTTACCATTACCCATACCCTTATTCTTACCCTTACCCTAACCCTTACCCTTAATCTAAACCTAAACCTTAAACCTTACTGTAAACCTTACCCTTTCTGCTACACTTACCCTTAGCCTAATTCTAAACCTTACCCTAACCCTCACCCTTACCTAAATCTAACCATTACCCTAAACCTCAGACTCACCCTTATCTTTATACTTACTTTTACCCTTAACCTAAACCTTACCCCAACCCTTACCCTGACCCTTACATTAACCCTAACCCTTACCCTAACCCTAACCCTAACCCTAACTGTAACCCTTACTCTAACCCTAACCCTTAACCTAAACCTTACACTTAATCTTAACTTTAACCTTACCCTTAAACTAATACATACCCTTACGATTCCCTCACCATAACCCTAAAATTAACCGTAACCATTACCCTAACACTTATCCTTACCTAACCCTAACCCTTACTCTAACTTTTACCCTGACCCGGACCCTTAGACTTCCCCTTCCACTTACCCTTACTTTTCCCTTTACCCTAACCCTTATCCTTACTCTTACGGTTACCATTAACCTTACCCTTACCCTAACACCCTTACCCTTATCTTAACACTTACCCTTACCGTAAACCTTGACCTTTCTGATACACTTACCCTTAGCCTAAAACTAAACCTTACACTTACCCTTAGCCTAACCCTCACCCTTACCATTACCCATACCCTTATTCTTACCCTTACCCTAACCCTTACCCTTAATCTAAACCTAAACCTTAAACCTTACTGTAAACCTTACCCTTTCTGCTACACTTATCCTTAGCCTAAATCTAAACCTTACACTTACCCCTACTGTAACCCTCACCCTTATCATTACCAATACCCTTACTCTTACCCTTACCCTAACCCTTCTCCTTACACTTACTGTTAACTTTAACATTACCCTTACCCTAACACTTACACTTATCCCTATCCATACCCTTACCCTTACCCTAATCCTTACCCTTAACCTAACCCTAACCCTAAACCTTACCCCAGCCCTTACCCTGACCCTTACATTAACCCTAACCCTTACCCTAAAACTTACACTTACTCTTAACCTTAACTTTACCCTTAACCATTACCCTAACACTTACCCTTACCCTAACCCTAACCCTAACCGTAATTCTAACCCTTACTCTAACCCTTACCCTGACCCGTACCCTTACACTTACCCTTACCCTAACCCTTACCCTTACCATAACCCATACCCTAACACGTACTTGTAGCCTTAACCTTACCGTTCCCCTTACCCTTACCTTTACTGTCTCCGTTACCCTTACACTTACACTTAACATAAACTTTAACCTTAGCCTTACCCTTATCATAAGCCATACAACAACACTTACATGTACACTTACGCTTGCACTTACCCTAGCAATTACTCGTACAATTACCCTTAACCTTACTATTAAGCTAACCCTAAACCTTACCCTAATCCTAACACTTACCCTTATCCTACACCTTACCCTTTCTGCTACACTTACCCTTAGCCTAATTCTAAACCTTACCCTAACCCTCACCCTTACCTAAATCTAACCATTACCCTAAACCTCACACTCACCCTTACCTTTATACTTACTTTTACCCTTAACCTAAACCTTACCCCAACCCTTACCCTGACCCTTACATTAACCCTTACCCTAACCCTAACCCTAACCGTAAGCCTTACCCTAACCCTAACCCTTAACCTAAACCTTACACTTAATCTTAACTTTAACCTTACCCTTAAACTAATACATACCCTTACGATTCCCTCACCATAACCCTAAAATTAACCGTAACCATTACCCTAACACTTATCCTTACCTAACCCTAACCCTTACTCTAACTTTTACCCTGACCCGAACCCTTAGACTTCCCCTTCCACTTAACCTTACTCTTCCTCTTACCCTAAACCTTACCCTTACACTTACGGTTACCATTAACCTTACCCTTACCCTAACACCCTTACCCTTATCTTAACACTTACCCTTACCGTAAACCTTGACCTTTCTGATACACTTACCCTTAGCCTAAATCTAAACCTTACACTTACCCTTAGCCTAACCCTCACCCTTACCATTACCCATACCCTTATTCTTACCCTTACCCTAACCCTTACCCTTAATCTAAACCTAAACCTTAAACCTTACTGTAAACCTTACCCTTTCTGCTACACTTGTCCTTAGCCTAAATCTAAACCTTACACTTACCCCTACTGTAACCCTCACCCTTATCATTACCAATACCCTTACTCTTACCCTTACCCTAACCCTTCTCCTTACACTTACTGTTACCTTTAACATTACCCTTACCCTAACACTTACACTTATCCTTATCCATACCCTTACCCTTACCCTAATCCTTACCCTTAACCTAACCCTAACCCTAAACCTTACCCCAGCCCTTACCCTGACCCTTACATTAACCCTAACCCTTACCCTAAAACTTACACTTACTCTTAACCTTAACTTTACCCTTAACCGTTACCCTAACACGTACCCTTACCCTAACCCTAACCCTAACCGTAACTCTAACCCTTACCCTGACCCGTACCCTTACACTTACCCTTACCCTAACCCTTACCCTTACCATAACCCATACCCTAACACGTACTTGTAGCCTTAACCTTACCGTTCCCCTTACCCTTACCTTTACTGTCTCCGTTACCCTTACACTTACACTTAACATAAACCTTAACCTTAGCCTTACCCTTATCATAAGCCATACAACAACACTTACATGTACACTTACGCTTGCACTTACCCTAGCAATTACTCGTACAATTACCCTTAACCTTACTATTAAGCTAACCCTAAACCTTACCCTAATCCTAACACTTACCCTTATCCTACACTTTACCCTTTCTGCTACACTTACCCTTAGCCTAATTCTAAACCTTACCCTAACCCTCACCCTTACCTAAATCTAACCATTACCCTAAACCTCACACTCACCCTTACCTTTATACTTACTTTTACCCTTAACCTAAACCTTACCCCAACCCTTACCCTGACCCTTACATTAACCCTAACCCTTACCCTAACCCTAACCCTAACCCTAACCGTAACCCTTACTCTAACCCTAACCCTTAACCTAAACCTTACACTTAATCTTAACTTTAACCTTACCCTTAAACTAATACATACCCTTACGATTCCCTCACCATAACCCTAAAATTAACCGTAACCGTTACCCTAACACTTATCCTTACCTAACCCTAACCCTTACTCTAACTTTTACCCTGACCCGGACCCTTAGACTTCCCTTTCCACTTACCCTTACTCTTCCCCTTACCCTAACCCTTACCCTTACACTTACGGTTACCATTAACCTTACCCTTACCCTAACACCCTTACCCTTAGCTTAACACTTACCCTTACCGTAAACCTTGACCTTTCTGATACACTTACCCTTAGCCTAAATCTAAACCTTACACTTACCCTTAGCCTAACCCTCACCCTTACCATTACCCATACCCTTATTCTTACCCTTACCCTAACCCTTACCCTTAATCTAAACCTAAACCTTAAACCTTACTGTAAACCTTACCCTTTCTGCTACACTTATCCTTAGCCTAATTCTAAACCTTACTCTTACCCCTACTGTAACCCTCACCCTTATCATTACCAATACCCTTACTCTTACCCTTACCCTAACCCTTCTCCTTACACTTACTGTTACCTTTATCATTACCCTTACCCTAACACTTACACTTATCCTTATCCATACCCTTACCCTTACCCTAATCCTTACCCTTAACCTAACCCTAACCCTAAACCTTACCCCAGCCCTTACCCTGACCCTTACATTAACCCTAACCCTTACCCTAAAACTTACACTTACTCTTAACCTTAACTTTACCCTTAACCATTACCCTAACACGTACCCTTACCCTAACCCTAACCCTAACCGTAACTCTAACCCTTACTCTAACCCTTACCCTGACCCGTACCCTTACACTTACCCTTACCCTAACCCTTACCCTTACCATAACCCATACCCTAACACGTACTTGTAGCCTTAACCTTACCGTTCCCCTTACCCTTACCTTTACTGTCTCCGTTACCCTTACACTTACACTTAACATAAACCTTAACCTTAGCCTTACCCTTATCATAAGCCATACAACAACACTTACATGTACACTTACGCTTGCACTTACCCTAGCAATTACTCGTACAATTACCCTTAACCTTACTATTAAGCTAACCCTAAACCTTACCCTAATCCTAACACTTACCCTTATCCTACACCTTACCCTTTCTGCTACACTTACCCTTAGCCTAATTCTAAACCTTGCCCTAACCCTCACCCTTACCTAAATCTAACCATTACCCTAAACCTCACACTCACCCTTACCTTTATACTTACTTTTACCCTTAACCTAAACCTTACACTTAATCTTAACTTTAACCTTACCCTTAAACTAATACATACCCTTACGATTCCCTCACCATAACCCTAAAATTAACCGTAACCATTACCCTAACACTTATCCTTACCTAACCCTAACCCTTACTCTAACTTTTACCCTGACCCGGACCCTTAGACTTCCCCTTCCACTTACCCTTACTCTTCCCCTTACCCTAACCCTTACCCTTACACTTACGGTTACCATTAACCTTACCCTTACCCTAACACCCTTACCCTTAGCTTAACACTTACCCTTACCGTAAACCTTGACCTTTCTGATACACTTACCCTTAGCCTAAATCTAAACCTTACACTTACCCTTAGCCTAACCCTCACCCTTACCATTACCCATACCCTTATTCTTACCCTTACCCTAACCCTTACCCTTAATCTAAACCTAAACCTTAAACCTTACTGTAAACCTTACCCTTTCTGCTACACTTATCCTTAGCCTAAATCTAAACCTTACACTTACCCCTACTGTAACCCTCACCCTTATCATTACCAATACCCTTACTCTTACCCTTACCCTAACCCTTCTCCTTACACTTACTGTTACCTTTAACATTACCCTTACCCTAACACTTACACTTATCCTTATCCATACCCTTACCCTTACCCTAATCCTTACCCTTAACCTAACCCTAACCCTAAACCTTACCCCAGCCCTTACCCTGACCCTTACATTAACCCTAACCCTTACCCTAAAACTTACACTTACTCTTAACCTTAACTTTACCCTTAACCATTACCCTAACACGTACCCTTAACCTAACCCTAACCCTAACCGTAACTCTAACCCTTACTCTAACCCTTACCCTGACCCGTACCCTTACACTTACCCTTACCCTAACCCTTACCCTTACCATAACCCATACCCTAACACGTACTTGTAGCCTTAACCTTACCGTTCCCCTTACCCTTACCTTTACTGTCTCCGTTACCCTTACACTTACACTTAACATAAACCTTAATCTTAGCCTTACCCTTATCATAAGCCATACAACAACACTTACATGTACACTTACGCTTGCACTTACCCTAGCAATTACTCGTACAATTACCCTTAACCTTACTATTAAGCTAACCCTAAACCTTACCCTAATCCTAACACTTACCCTTATCCTACACCTTACCCTTTCTGCTACACTTACCCTTAGCCTAATTCTAAACCTTACCCTAACCCTCACCCTTACCTAAATCTAACCATTACCCTAAACCTCACACTCACCCTTACCTTTATACTTACTTTTACCCTTAACCTAAACCTTACCCCAACCCTTACCCTGACCCTTACATTAACCCTAACCCTTACCCTAACCCTAACCCTAACCGTAACCCTTACTCTAACCCTAACCCTTAACCTAAACCTTACACTTAATCTTAACTTTAACCTTACCCTTAAACTAATACATACCCTTACGATTCCCTCACCATAACCCTAAAATTAACCGTAACCATTACCCTAACACTTATCCTTACCTAACCCTAACCCTTACTCTAACTTTTACCCTGACCCGGACCCTTAGACTTCCCCTTCCACTTACCCTTACTCTTCCCCTTACCCTAACCCTTACCCTTACACTTACGGTTACCATTAACCTTACCCTTACCCTAACACCCTTACCCTTATCTTAACACTTACCCTTACCGTAAACCTTGACCTTTCTGATACACTTACCCTTAGCCTAAATCTAAACCTTACACTTACCCTTAGCCTAACCCTCACCCTTACCATTACCCATACCCTTATTCTTACCCTTACCCTAACCCTTACCCTTAATCTAAACCTAAACCTTAAACCTTACTGTAAACCTTACCCTTTCTGCTACACTTACCCTTAGCCTAATTCTAAACCTTACCCTAACCCTCACCCTTACCTAAATCTAACCATTACCCTAAACCTCACACTCACCCTTATCTTTATACTTACTTTTACCCTTAACCTAAACCTTACCCCAACCCTTACCCTGACCCTTACATTAACCCTAACCCTTACCCTAACCCTAACCCTAACCCTAACTGTAACCCTTACTCTAACCCTAACCCTTAACCTAAACCTTACAGTTAATCTTAACTTTAACCTTACCCTTAAACTAATACATACCCTTACGATTCCCTCACCATAACCCTAAAATTAACCGTAACCATTACCCTAACACTTATCCTTACCTAACCCTAACCCTTACTCTAACTTTTACCCTGACCCGGACCCTTAGACTTCCCCTTCCACTTACCCTTACTTTTCCCTTTACCCTAACCCTTATCCTTACTCTTACGGTTACCATTAACCTTACCCTTACCCTAACACCCTTACCCTTATCTTAACACTTACCCTTACCGTAAACCTTGACCTTTCTGATACACTTACCCTTAGCCTAAAACTAAACCTTACACTTACCCTTAGCCTAACCCTCACCCTTACCATTACCCATACCCTTATTCTTACCCTTACCCTAACCCTTACCCTTAATCTAAACCTAAACCTTAAACCTTACTGTAAACCTTACCCTTTCTGCTACACTTATCCTTAGCCTAAATCTAAACCTTACACTTACCCCTACTGTAACCCTCACCCTTATCATTACCAATACCCTTACTCTTACCCTTACCCTAACCCTTCTCCTTACACTTACTGTTAACTTTAACATTACCCTTACCCTAACACTTACACTTATCCCTATCCATACCCTTACCCTTACCCTAATCCTTACCCTTAACCTAACCCTAACCCTAAACCTTACCCCAGCCCTTACCCTGACCCTTACATTAACCCTAACCCTTACCCTAAAACTTACACTTACTCTTAACCTTAACTTTACCCTTAACCATTACCCTAACACTTACCCTTACCCTAACCCTAACCCTAACCGTAATTCTAACCCTTACTCTAACCCTTACCCTGACCCGTACCCTTACACTTACCCTTACCCTAACCCTTACCCTTACCATAACCCATACCCTAACACGTACTTGTAGCCTTAACCTTACCGTTCCCCTTACCCTTACCTTTACTGTCTCCGTTACCCTTACACTTACACTTAACATAAACTTTAACCTTAGCCTTACCCTTATCATAAGCCATACAACAACACTTACATGTACACTTACGCTTGCACTTACCCTAGCAATTACTCGTACAATTACCCTTAACCTTACTATTAAGCTAACCCTAAACCTTACCCTAATCCTAACACTTACCCTTATCCTACACCTTACCCTTTCTGCTACACTTACCCTTAGCCTAATTCTAAACCTTACCCTAACCCTCACCCTTACCTAAATCTAACCATTACCCTAAACCTCACACTCACCCTTACCTTTATACTTACTTTTACCCTTAACCTAAACCTTACCCCAACCCTTACCCTGACCCTTACATTAACCCTTACCCTAACCCTAACCCTAACCGTAAGCCTTACCCTAACCCTAACCCTTAACCTAAACCTTACACTTAATCTTAACTTTAACCTTACCCTTAAACTAATACATACCCTTACGATTCCCTCACCATAACCCTAAAATTAACCGTAACCATTACCCTAACACTTATCCTTACCTAACCCTAACCCTTACTCTAACTTTTACCCTGACCCGAACCCTTAGACTTCCCCTTCCACTTAACCTTACTCTTCCTCTTACCCTAAACCTTACCCTTACACTTACGGTTACCATTAACCTTACCCTTACCCTAACACCCTTACCCTTATCTTAACACTTACCCTTACCGTAAACCTTGACCTTTCTGATACACTTACCCTTAGCCTAAATCTAAACCTTACACTTACCCTTAGCCTAACCCTCACCCTTACCATTACCCATACCCTTATTCTTACCCTTACCCTAACCCTTACCCTTAATCTAAACCTAAACCTTAAACCTTACTGTAAACCTTACCCTTTCTGCTACACTTGTCCTTAGCCTAAATCTAAACCTTACACTTACCCCTACTGTAACCCTCACCCTTATCATTACCAATACCCTTACTCTTACCCTTACCCTAACCCTTCTCCTTACACTTACTGTTACCTTTAACATTACCCTTACCCTAACACTTACACTTATCCTTATCCATACCCTTACCCTTACCCTAATCCTTACCCTTAACCTAACCCTAACCCTAAACCTTACCCCAGCCCTTACCCTGACCCTTACATTAACCCTAACCCTTACCCTAAAACTTACACTTACTCTTAACCTTAACTTTACCCTTAACCGTTACCCTAACACGTACCCTTACCCTAACCCTAACCCTAACCGTAACTCTAACCCTTACCCTGACCCGTACCCTTACACTTACCCTTACCCTAACCCTTACCCTTACCATAACCCATACCCTAACACGTACTTGTAGCCTTAACCTTACCGTTCCCCTTACCCTTACCTTTACTGTCTCCGTTACCCTTACACTTACACTTAACATAAACCTTAACCTTAGCCTTACCCTTATCATAAGCCATACAACAACACTTACATGTACACTTACGCTTGCACTTACCCTAGCAATTACTCGTACAATTACCCTTAACCTTACTATTAAGCTAACCCTAAACCTTACCCTAATCCTAACACTTACCCTTATCCTACACTTTACCCTTTCTGCTACACTTACCCTTAGCCTAATTCTAAACCTTACCCTAACCCTCACCCTTACCTAAATCTAACCATTACCCTAAACCTCACACTCACCCTTACCTTTATACTTACTTTTACCCTTAACCTAAACCTTACCCCAACCCTTACCCTGACCCTTACATTAACCCTAACCCTTACCCTAACCCTAACCCTAACCCTAACCGTAACCCTTATTCTAACCCTAACCCTTAACCTAAACCTTACACTTAATCTTAACTTTAACCTTACCCTTAAACTAATACATACCCTTACGATTCCCTCACCATAACCCTAAAATTAACCGTAACCATTACCCTAACACTTATCCTTACCTAACCCTAACCCTTACTCTAACTTTTACCCTGACCCGGACCCTTAGACTTCCCTTTCCACTTACCCTTACTCTTCCCCTTACCCTAACCCTTACCCTTACACTTACGGTTACCATTAACCTTACCCTTACCCTAACACCCTTACCCTTAGCTTAACACTTACCCTTACCGTAAACCTTGACCTTTCTGATACACTTACCCTTAGCCTAAATCTAAACCTTACACTTACCCTTAGCCTAACCCTCACCCTTACCATTACCCATACCCTTATTCTTACCCTTACCCTAACCCTTACCCTTAATCTAAACCTAAACCTTAAACCTTACTGTAAACCTTACCCTTTCTGCTACACTTATCCTTAGCCTAATTCTAAACCTTACTCTTACCCCTACTGTAACCCTCACCCTTATCATTACCAATACCCTTACTCTTACCCTTACCCTAACCCTTCTCCTTACACTTACTGTTACCTTTAACATTACCCTTACCCTAACACTTACACTTATCCTTATCCATACCCTTACCCTTACCCTAATCCTTACCCTTAACCTAACCCTAACCCTAAACCTTACCCCAGCCCTTACCCTGACCCTTACATTAACCCTAACCCTTACCCTAAAACTTACACTTACTCTTAACCTTAACTTTACCCTTAACCATTACCCTAACACGTACCCTTACCCTAACCCTAACCCTAACCGTAACTCTAACCCTTACTCTAACTCTTACCCTGACCCGTACCCTTACACTTACCCTTACCCTAACCCTTACCCTTACCATAACCCATACCCTAACACGTACTTGTAGCCTTAACCTTACCGTTCCCCTTACCCTTACCTTTACTGTCTCCGTTACCCTTACACTTACACTTAACATAAACCTTAACCTTAGCCTTACCCTTATCATAAGCCATACAACAACACTTACATGTACACTTACGCTTGCACTTACCCTAGCAATTACTCGTACAATTACCCTTAACCTTACTATTAAGCTAACCCTAAACCTTACCCTAATCCTAACACTTACCCTTATCCTACACCTTACCCTTTCTGCTACACTTACCCTTAGCCTAATTCTAAACCTTGCCCTAACCCTCACCCTTACCTAAATCTAACCATTACCCTAAACCTCACACTCACCCTTACCTTTATACTTACTTTTACCCTTAACCTAAACCTTACACTTAATCTTAACTTTAACCTTACCCTTAAACTAATACATACCCTTACGATTCCCTCACCATAACCCTAAAATTAACCGTAACCATTACCCTAACACTTATCCTTACCTAACCCTAACCCTTACTCTAACTTTTACCCTGACCCGGACCCTTAGACTTCCCCTTCCACTTACCCTTACTCTTCCCCTTACCCTAACCCTTACCCTTACACTTAGGGTTACCATTAACCTTACCCTTACCCTAACACCCTTACCCTTATCTTAACACTTACCCTTACCGTAAACCTTGACCTTTCTGATACACTTACCCTTAGCCTAAATCTAAACCTTACACTTACCCTTAGCCTAACCCTCACCCTTACCATTACCCATACCCTTATTCTTACCCTTACCCTAACCCTTACCCTTAATCTAAACCTAAACCTTAAACCTTACTGTAAACCTTACCCTTTCTGCTACACTTATCCTTAGCCTAAATCTAAACCTTACACTTACCCCTACTGTAACCCTCACCCTTATCATTACCAATACCCTTACTCTTACCCTTACCCTAACCCTTCTCCTTACACTTACTGTTACCTTTAACATTACCCTTACCCTAACACTTACACTTATCCTTATCCATACCCTTACCCTTACCCTAATCCTTACCCTTAACCTAACCCTAACCCTAAACCTTACCCCAGCCCTTACCCTGACCCTTACATTAACCCTAACCCTTACCCTAAAACTTACACTTACTCTTAACCTTAACTTTACCCTTAACCATTACCCTAACACGTACCCTTACCCTAACCCTAACCCTAACCGTAACTCTAACCCTTACTCTAACCCTTACCCTGACCCGTACCCTTACACTTACCCTTACCCTAACCCTTACCCTTACCATAACCCATACCCTAACACGTACTTGTAGCCTTAACCTTACCGTTCCCCTTACCCTTACCTTTACTGTCTCCGTTACCCTTACACTTACACTTAACATAAACCTTAACCTTAGCCTTACCCTTATCATAAGCCATACAACAACACTTACATGTACACTTACGCTTGCACTTACCCTAGCAATTACTCGTACAATTACCCTTAACCTTACTATTAAGCTAACCCTAAACCTTACCCTAATCCTAACACTTACCCTTATCCTACACCTTACCCTTTCTGCTACACTTACCCTTTGCCTAATTCTAAACCTTACCCTAACCCTCACCCTTACCTAAATCTAACCATTACCCTAAACCTCACACTCACCCTTACCTTTATACTTACTTTTACCCTTAACCTAAACCTTACCCCAACCCTTACCCTGACCCTTACATTAACCCTAACCCTTACCCTAACCCTAACCCTAACCGTAACCCTTACTCTAACCCTAACCCTTAACCTAAACCTTACACTTAATCTTAACTTTAACCTTACCCTTAAACTAATACATACCCTTACGATTCCCTCACCATAACCCTAAAATTAACCGTAACCATTACCCTAACACTTATCCTTACCTAACCGTAACCCTTACTCTAACTTTTACCCTGACCCGGACCCTTAGACTTCCCCTTCCACTTACCCTTACTCTTCCCCTTACCCTAACCCTTACCCTTACACTTACGGTTACCATTAACCTTACCCTTACCCTAACACCCTTACCCTTATCTTAACACTTACCCTTACCGTAAACCTTGACCTTTCTGATACACTTACCCTTAGCCTAAATCTAAACCTTACACTTACCCTTAGCCTAACCCTCACCCTTACCATTACCCATACCCTTATTCTTACCCTTACCCTAACCCTTACCCTTAATCTAAACCTAAACCTTAAACCTTACTGTAAACCTTACCCTTTCTGCTACACTTATCCTTAGCCTAAATCTAAACCTTACACTTACCCCTACTGTAACCCTCACCCTTATCATTACCAATACCCTTACTCTTACCCTTACCCTAATCCTTCTCCTTACACTTACTGTTAACTTTAACATTACCCTTACCCTAACACTTACACTTATCCTTATCCATACCCTTACCCTTACCCTAATCCTTACCCTTAACCTAACCCTAACCCTAAACCTTACCCCAGCCCTTACCCTGACCCTTACATTAACCCTAACCCTTACCCTAAAACTTACACTTACTCTTAACCTTAACTTTACCCTTAACCATTACCCTAACACGTACCCTTACCCTAACCCTAACCCTAACCGTAACTCTAACCCTTACTCTAACCCTTACCCTGACCCGTACCCTTACACTTACCCTTACCCTAACCCTTACCCTTACCATAACCCATACCCTAACATGTACTTGTAGCCTTAACCTTACCGTTCCCCTTACCCTTACCTTTACTGTCTCCGTTACCCTTACACTTACACTTAACATAAACCTTAACCTTAGCCTTACCCTTATCATAAGCCATACAACAACACTTACATGTACACTTACGCTTGCACTTACCCTAGCAATTACTCGTACAATTACCCTTAACCTTACTATTAAGCTAACCCTAAACCTTACCCTAATCCTAACACTTACCCTTATCCTACACCTTACCCTTTCTGCTACACTTACCCTTTGCCTAATTCTAAACCTTACCCTAACCCTCACCCTTACCTAAATCTAACCATTACCCTAAACCTCACAC
This sequence comes from Netta rufina, assembly GCF_964035555.1. NCBI lineage: Eukaryota > Metazoa > Chordata > Aves > Anseriformes > Anatidae > Netta > Netta rufina. Next base: position 32,316,914 of record NC_140131.1, on the reverse strand, counting down.
TCACCCTTACCTTTATACTTACTTTTACCCTTAACCTAAACCTTACCCCAACCCTTACCCTGACCCTTACATTAACCCTAACCCTTACCCTAACCCTAACCCTAACCGTAACCCTAACCCTTAACCTAAACCTTACACTTAATCTTAACTTTAACCTTACCCTTAAACTAATACATACCCTTACGATTCCCTCACCATAACCCTAAAATTAACCGTAACCATTACCCTAACACTTATCCTTACCTAACCCTAACCCTTACTCTAACTTTTACCCTGACCCGGACCCTTAGACTTCCCCTTCCACTTACCCTTACTCTTCCCCTTACCCTAACCCTTACCCTTACACTTAGGGTTACCATTAACCTTACCCTTACCCTAACACCCTTACCCTTATCTTAACACTTACCCTTACCGTAAACCTTGACCTTTCTGATACACTTACCCTTAGCCTAAATCTAAACCTTACACTTACCCTTAGCCTAACCCTCACCCTTACCATTACCCATACCCTTATTCTTACCCTTACCCTAACCCTTACCCTTAATCTAAAGCTAAACCTTAAACCTTACTGTAAACCTTACCCTTTCTGCTACACTTATCCTTAGCCTAAATCTAAACCTTACACTTACCCCTACTGTAACCCTCACCCTTATCATTACCAATACCCTTACTCTTACCCTTACCCTAACCCTTCTCCTTACACTTACTGTTAACTTTAACATTACCCTTACCCTAACACTTACACTTATCCTTATCCATACCCTTACCCTTACCCTAATCCTTACCCTTAACCTAACCCTAACCCTAAACCTTACCCCAGCCCTTACCCTGACCCTTACATTAACCCTAACCCTTACCCTAAAACTTACACTTACTCTTAACCTTAACTTTACCCTTAGCCATTACCCTAACACTTACCCTTACCCTAACCCTAACCCTAACCGTAACTCTAACCCTTACTCTAACCCTTACCCTGACCCGTACCCTTACACTTACCCTTACCCTAACCCTTACCCTTACCATAACCCATACCCTAACACGTACTTGTAGCCTTAACCTTACCGTTCCCCTTACCCTTACCTTTACTGTCTCCGTTACCCTTACACTTACACTTAACATAAACCTTAACCTTAGCCTTACCCTTATCATAAGCCATACAACAACACTTACATGTACACTTACGCTTGCACTTACCCTAGCAATTACTCGTACAATTACCCTTAACCTTACTATTAAGCTAACCCTAAACCTTACCCTAATCCTAACACTTACCCTTATCCTACACCTTACCCTTTCTGCTACACTTACCCTTAGCCTAATTCTAAACCTTACCCTAACCCTCACCCTTACCTAAATCTAACCATTACCCTAAACCTCACACTCACCCTTACCTTTATACTTACTTTTACCCTTAACCTAAACCTTACCCCAACCCTTACCCTGACCCTTACATTAACCCTAACCCTTACCCTAACCCTAACCCTAACCCTAACCGTAACCCTTAACCTAAACCTTACACTTAATCTTAACTTTAACCTTACCCTTAAACTAATACATACCCTTACGATTCCCTCACCATAACCCTAAAATTAACCGTAACCATTACCCTAACACTTATCCTTACCTAACCCTAACCCTTACTCTAACTTTTACCCTGACCCGGACCCTTAGACTTCCCCTTCCACTTACCCTTACTCTTCCCCTTACCCTAACCCTTACCCTTACACTTAGGGTTACCATTAACCTTACCCTTACCCTAACACCCTTACCCTTATCTTAACACTTACCCTTACCGTAAACCTTGACCTTTCTGATACACTTACCCTTAGCCTAAATCTAAACCTTACACTTACCCTTAGCCTAACCCTCACCCTTACCATTACCCATACCCTTATTCTTACCCTTACCCTAACCCTTACCCTTAATCTAAACCTAAACCTTAAACCTTACTGTAAACCTTACCCTTTCTGCTACACTTATCCTTAGCCTAAATCTAAACCTTACACTTACCCCTACTGTAACCCTCACCCTTATCATTACCAATACCCTTACTCTTACCCTTACCCTAACCCTTCTCCTTACACTTACTGTTACCTTTAACATTACCCTTACCCTAACACTTACACTTATCCTTATCCATACCCTTACCCTTACCCTAATCCTTACCCTTAACCTAACCCTAACCCTAAACCTTACCCCAGCCCTTACCCTGACCCTTACATTAACCCTAACCCTTACCCTAAAACTTACACTTACTCTTAACCTTAACTTTAGCCTTAACCATTACCCTAACACTTACCCTTACCCTAACCCTAACCCTAACCGTAACTCTAACCCTTACTCTAACCCTTACCCTGACCCGTACCCTTACACTTACCCTTACCCTAACCCTTACCCTTACCATAACCCATACCCTAACACGTACTTGTAGCCTTAACCTTACCGTTCCCCTTACCCTTACCTTTACTGTCTCCGTTACCCTTACACTTACACTTAACATAAACCTTAACCTTAGCCTTACCCTTATCATAAGCCATACAACAACACTTACATGTACACTTACGCTTGCACTTACCCTAGCAATTACTCGTACAATTACCCTTAACCTTACTATTAAGCTAACCCTAAACCTTACCCTAATCCTAACACTTACCCTTATCCTACACCTTACCCTTTCTGCTACACTTACCCTTAGCCTAATTCTAAACCTTACCCTAACCCTCACCCTTACCTAAATCTAACCATTACCCTAAACCTCACACTCACCCTTACCTTTATACTTACTTTTACCCTTAACCTAAACCTTACCCCAACCCTTACCCTGACCCTTACATTAACCCTAACCCTTACCCTAACCCTAACCCTAACCCTAACCGTAACCCTTACTCTAACCCTAACCCTTAACCTAAACCTTACACTTAATCTTAACTTTAACCTTACCCTTAAACTAATACATACCCTTACGATTCCCTCACCATAACCCTAAAATTAACCGTAACCATTACCCTAACACTTATCCTTACCTAACCGTAACCCTTACTCTAACTTTTACCCTGACCTGGACCCTTAGACTTCCCTTTCCACTTACCCTTACTCTTCCCCTTACCCTAACCCTTACCCTTACACTTACGGTTACCATTAACCTTACCCTTACCCTAACACCCTTACCCTTATCTTAACACTTACCCTTACCGTAAACCTTGACCTTTCTGATACACTTACCCTTAGCCTAAATCTAAACCTTACACTTACCCTTAGCCTAACCCTCACCCTTACCATTACCCATACCCTTATTCTTACCCTTACCCTAACCCTTACCCTTAATCTAAACCTAAACCTTAAACCTTACTGTAAACCTTACCCTTTCTGCTACACTTATCCTTAGCCTAAATCTAAACCTTACACTTACCCCTACTGTAACCCTCACCCTTATCATTACCAATACCCTTACTCTTACCCTTACCCTAACCCTTCTCCTTACACTTACTGTTACCTTTAACATTACCCTTACCCTAACACTTACACTTATCCTTATCCATACCCTTACCCTTACCCTAATCCTTACCCTTAACCTAACCCTAACCCTAAACCTTACCCCAGCCCTTACCCTGACCCTTACATTAACCCTAACCCTTACCCTAAAACTTACACTTACTCTTAACCTTAACTTTAGCCTTAACCATTACCCTAACACTTACCCTTACCCTAACCCTAACCCTAACCGTAACTCTAACCCTTACTCTAACCCTTACCCTGACCCGTACCCTTACACTTACCCTTACCCTAACCCTTACCCTTACCATAACCCATACCCTAACACGTACTTGTAGCCTTAACCTTACCGTTCCCCTTACCCTTACCTTTACTGTCTCCGTTACCCTTACACTTACACTTAACATAAACCTTAACCTTAGCCTTACCCTTATCATAAGCCATACAACAACACTTACATGTACACTTACGCTTGCACTTACCCTAGCAATTACTCGTACAATTACCCTTAACCTTACTATTAAGCTAACCCTAAACCTTACCCTAATCCTAACACTTACCCTTATCCTACACCTTACCCTTTCTGCTACACTTACCCTTAGCCTAATTCTAAACCTTACCCTAACCCTCACCCTTACCTAAATCTAACCATTACCCTAAACCTCACACTCACCCTTACCTTTATACTTACTTTTACCCTTAACCTAAACCTTACCCCAACCCTAACCCTGACCCTTACATTAACCCTAACCCTTACCCTAACCCTAACCCTAACCGTAACCCTTACTCTAACCCTTACCCTTAACCTAAACCTTACACTTAATCTTAACTTTAACCTTACCCTTAAACTAATACATACCCTTACGATTCCCTCACCATAACCCTAAAATTAACCGTAACCATTACCGTAACACTTATCCTTACCTAACCCTAACCCTTACTCTAACTTTTACCCTGACCCGGACCCTTAGACTTCCTCTTCCACTTACCCTTACTCTTCCCCTTACCCTAACCCTTACACTTACGGTTACCATTAACCTTACCCTTACCCTAACACCCTTACCCTTATCTTAACACTTACCCTTACCGTAAACCTTGACCTTTCTGATACACTTACCCTTAGCCTAAATCTAAACCTTACACTTACCCTTAGCCTAACCCTCACCCTTACCATTACCCATACCCTTATTCTTACCCTTACCCTAACCCTTACCCTTAATCTAAAGCTAAACCTTAAACCTTACTGTAAACCTTACCCTTTCTGCTACACTTACCCTTTGCCTAATTCTAAACCTTACCCTAACCCTCACCCTTACCTAAATCTAACCATTACCCTAAACCTCACACTCACCCTTACCTTTATACTTACTTTTACCCTTAACCTAAACCTTACCCCAACCCTTACCCTGACCCTTACATTAACCCTAACCCTAACCCTAACCGTAACCGTAACTCTAACCCTAACCCTTAACCTAAACCTTACACTTAATCTTAACTTTAACCTTACCCTTAAACTAATACATACCCTTACAATTCCCTCACCATAACCCTAAAATTAACCGTAACCATTACCCTAACACTTATCCTTACCTAACCCTAACCCTTACTCTAACTTTTACCCTGACCTGGACCCTTAGACTTCCCTTTCCACTTACCCTTACTCTTCCCCTTACCCTAACCCTTACCCTTACACTTACGGTTACCATTAACCTTACCCTTACCCTAACACCCTTACCCTTATCTTAACACTTACCCTTACCGTAAACCTTGACCTTTCTGATACACTTACCCTTAGCCTAAATCTAAACCTTACACTTACCCTTAGCCTAACCCTCACCCTTACCATTACCCATACCCTTATTCTTACCCTTACCCTAACCCTTACCCTTAATCTAAACCTAAACCTTAAACCTTACTGTAAACCTTACCCTTTCTGCTACACTTATCCTTAGCCTAAATCTAAACCTTACACTTACCCCTACTGTAACCCTCACCCTTATCATTACCAATACCCTTACTCTTACCCTTACCCTAACCCTTCTCCTTACACTTACTGTTACCTTTAACATTACCCTTACCCTAACACTTACACTTATCCTTATCCATACCCTTACCCTTACCCTTAACCTAACCCTAACCCTAAACCTTACCCCAGCCCTTACCCTGACCCTTACATTAACCCTAACCCTTACCCTAAAACTTACACTTACTCTTAACCTTAACTTTACCCTTAACCATTACCCTAACACTTACCCTTACCCTAACCGTAACCCTAACCGTAACTCTAACCCTTACTCTAACCCTTACCCTGACCCGTACCCTTACACTTACCCTTACCCTAACCCTTACCCTTACCATAACCCATACCCTAACACGTACTTGTAGCCTTAACCTTACCGTTCCCCTTACCCTTATCTTTACTGTCTCCGTTACCCTTACACTTACACTTAACATAAACCTTAACCTTAGCCTTACCCTTATCATAAGCCATACAACAACACTTACATGTACACTTACGCTTGCACTTACCCTAGCAATTACTCGTACAATTACCCTTAACCTTACTATTAAGCTAACCCTAAACCTTACCCTAATCCTAACACTTACCCTTATCCTACACCTTACCCTTTCTGCTACACTTACCCTTAGCCTAATTCTAAACCTTACCCTAACCCTCACCCTTACCTAAATCTAACCATTACCCTAAACCTCACACTCACCCTTATCTTTATACTTACTTTTACCCTTAACCTAAACCTTACCCCAACCCTTACCCTGACCCTTACATTAACCCTATCCCTAACCCTAACCCTTAACCTAAACCTTACACTTAATCTGAACTTTAACCTTACCCTTAAACTAATACATACCCTTACGATTCCCTCACCATAACCCTAAAATTAACCGTAACCATTACCCTAACACTTATCCTTACCTAACCCTAACCCTTACTCTAACTTTTACCCTGACCCGGACCCTTAGACTTCCCCTTCCACTTACCCTTACTCTTCCCCTTACCCTAACCCTTACCCTTACACTTAGGGTTACCATTAACCTTACCCTTACCCTAACACCCTTACCCTTATCTTAACACTTACCCTTACCGTAAACCTTGACCTTTCTGATACACTTACCCTTAGCCTAAATCTAAACCTTACACTTACCCTTAGCCTAACCCTCACCCTTACCATTACCCATACCCTTATTCTTACCCTTACCCTAACCCTTACCCTTAATCTAAACCTAAACCTTAAACCTTACTGTAAACCTTACCCTTTCTGCTACACTTACCCTTTGCCTAATTCTAAACCTTACCCTAACCCTCACCCTTACCTAAATCTAACCATTACCCTAAACCTCACACTCACCCTTACCTTTATACTTACTTTTACCCTTAACCTAAACCTTACCCCAACCCTTACCCTGACCCTTACATTAACCCTAACCCTAACCCTAACCGTAACTCTAACCCTAACCCTTAACCTAAACCTTACACTTAATCTTAACTTTAACCTTACCCATAAACTAATATATACCCTTACGATTCCCTCACCATAACCCTAAAATTAACCGTAACCATTACCCTAACACTTATCCTTACCTAACCCTAACCCTTACTCTAACTTTTACCCTGACCTGGACCCTTAGACTTCCTCTTCCACTTACCCTTACTCTTCCCCTTCCCCTAACCCTTACCCTTACACTTACGGTTACCATTAACCTTACCCTTACCCTAACACCCTTACCCTTATTTTAACACTTACCCTTACCGTAAACCTTGACCTTTCTGATACACTTACCCTTAGCCTAAATCTAAACCTTACACTTACCCTTAGCCTAACCCTCACCCTTACCATTACCCATACCCTTATTCTTACCCTTACCCTAACCCTTACCCTTAATCTAAAGCTAAACCTTAAACCTTACTGTAAACCTTACCCTTTCTGCTACACTTATCCTTAGCCTAAATCTAAACCTTACACTTACCCCTACTGTAACCCTCACCCTTATCATTACCAATACCCTTACTCTTACCCTTACCCTAACCCTTCTCCTTACACTTACTGTTACCTTTAACATTACCCTTACCCTAACACTTACACTTATCCTTATCCATACCCTTACCCTTACCCTAATCCTTACCCTTAACCTAACCCTAACCCTAAACCTTACCCCAGCCCTTACCCTGACCCTTACATTAACCCTAACCCTTACCCTAAAACTTACACTTACTCTTAACCTTAACTTTAGCCTTAACCATTACCCTAACACTTACCCTTACCCTAACCCTAACCCTAACCGTAACTCTAACCCTTACTCTAACCCTTACCCTGACCCGTACCCTTACACTTACCCTTACCCTAACCCTTACCCTTACCATAACCCATACCCTAACACGTACTTGTAGCCTTAACCTTACCGTTCCCCTTACCCTTACCTTTACTGTCTCCGTTACCCTTACACTTACACTTAACATAAACCTTAACCTTAGCCTTACCCTTATCATAAGCCATACAACAACACTTACATGTACACTTACGCTTGCACTTACCCTAGCAATTACTCGTACAATTACCCTTAAACTTACTATTAAGCTAACCCTAAACCTTACCCTAATCCTAACACTTACCCTTATCCTACACCTTACCCTTTCTGCTACACTTACCCTTTGCCTAATTCTAAACCTTACCCTAACCCTCACCCTTACCTAAATCTAACCATTACCCTAAACCTCACACTCACCCTTACCTTTATACTTACTTTTACCCTTAACCTAAACCTTACCCCAACCCTTACCCTGACCCTTACATTAACCCTAACCCTAACCCTAACCGTAACCGTAACTCTAACCCTAACCCTTAACCTAAACCTTACACTTAATCTTAACTTTAACCTTACCCTTAAACTAATACATACCCTTACGATTCCCTCACCATAACCCTAAAATTAACCGTAACCATTACCCTAACACTTATCCTTACCTAACCCTAACCCTTACTCTAACTTTTACCCTGACCTGGACCCTTAGACTTCCTCTTCCACTTACCCTTACTCTTCCCCTTACCCTAACCCTTACACTTACGGTTACCATTAACCTTACCCTTACCCTAACACCCTTACCCTTATCTTAACACTTACCCTTACCGTAAACCTTGACCTTTCTGATACACTTACCCTTAGCCTAAATCTAAACCTTACACTTACCCTTAGCCTAACCCTCACCCTTACCATTACCCATACCCTTATTCTTACCCTTACCCTAACCCTTACCCTTAATCTAAACCTAAACCTTAAACCTTACTGTAAACCTTACCCTTTCTGCTACACTTACCCTTTGCCTAATTCTAAACCTTACCCTAACCCTCACCCTTACCTAAATCTAACCATTACCCTAAACCTCACACTCACCGTTACCTTTGTACTTACTTTTACCCTTAACCTAAACCTTACCCCAACCCTTACCCTGACCCTTACATTAACCCTAACCCTTACCCTAACCCTAACCCTAACCCTAACCCTAACCCTAACCCTAACCCTAACCGTAACCGTAACTCTAACCCTAACCCTTAACCTAAACCTTACACTTAATCTTAACTTTAACCTTACCCTTAAACTAATACATACCCTTACGATTCCCTCACCATAACCCTAAAATTAACCGTAACCATTACCCTAACACTTATCCTTACCTAACCCTAACCCTTACTCTAACTTTTACCCTGACCCGGACCCTTAGACTTCCCTTTCCACTTACCCTTACTCTTCCCCTTACCCTAACCCTTACCCTTACACTTACGGTTACCATTAACCTTACCCTTACCCTAACACCCTTACCCTTATCTTAACACTTACCCTTACCGTAAACCTTGACCTTTCTGATACACTTACCCTTAGCCTAAATCTAAACCTTACACTTACCCTTAGCCTAACCCTCACCCTTACCATTACCCATACCCTTATTCTTACCCTTACCCTAACCCTTACCCTTAATCTAAACCTAAACCTTAAACCTTACTGTAAACCTTACCCTTTCTGCTACACTTATCCTTAGCCTAAATCTAAACCTTACACTTACCCCTACTGTAACCCTCACCCTTATCATTACCAATACCCTTACTCTTACCCTTACCCTAACCCTTCTCCTTACACTTACTGTTACCTTTAACATTACCCTTACCCTAACACTTACACTTATCCTTATCCATACCCTTACCCTTACCCTAATCCTTACCCTTAACCTAACCCTAACCCTAAACCTTACCCCAGCCCTTACCCTGACCCTTACATTAACCCTAACCCTTACCCTAAAACTTACACTTACTCTTAACCTTAACTTTACCCTTAACCATTACCCTAACACTTACCCTTACCCTAACCCTAACCCTAACCGTAACTCTAACCCTTACTCTAACCCTTACCCTGACCCGTACCCTTACACTTACCCTTACCCTAACCCTTACCCTTACCATAACCCATACCCTAACACGTACTTGTAGCCTTAACCTTACCATTCCCCTTACCCTTACCTTTACTGTCTCCGTTACCCTTACACTTACACTTAACATAAACCTTAACCTTAGCCTTACCCTTATCATAAGCCATACAACAACACTTACATGTACACTTACGCTTGCACTTACCCTAGCAATTACTCGTACAATTACCCTTAACCTTACTATTAAGCTAACCCTAAACCTTACCCTAATCCTAACACTTACCCTTATCCTACACCTTACCCTTTCTGCTACACTTACCCTTTGCCTAATTCTAAACCTTACCCTAACCCTCACCCTTACCTAAATCTAACCATTACCCTAAACCTCACACTCACCCTTACCTTTATACTTACTTTTACCCTTAACCTAAACCTTACCCCAACCCTTACCCTGACCCTTACATTAACCCTAACCCTAACCGTAACCGTAACCGTAACTCTAACCCTAACCCTTAACCTAAACCTTACACTTAATCTTAACTTTAACCTTACCCTTAAACTAATACATACCCTTACGATTCCCTCACCATAACCCTAAAATTAACCGTAACCATTACCGTAACACTTATCCTTACCTAACCCTAACCCTTACTCTAACTTTTACCCTGACCTGGACCCTTAGACTTCCTCTTCCACTTACCCTTACTCTTCCCCTTACCCTAACCCTTACACTTACGGTTACCATTAACCTTACCCTTACCCTAACACCCTTACCCTTATCTTAACACTTACCCTTACCGTAAACCTTGACCTTTCTGATACACTTACCCTTAGCCTAAATCTAAACCTTACACTTACCCTTAGCCTAACCCTCACCCTTACCATTACCCATACCCTTATTCTTACCCTTACCCTAACCCTTACCCTTAATCTAAACCTAAACCTTAAACCTTACTGTAAACCTTACCCTTTCTGCTACACTTACCCTTTGCCTAATTCTAAACCTTACCCTAACCCTCACCCTTACCTAAATCTAACCATTACCCTAAACCTCACACTCACCCTTACCTTTATACTTACTTTTACCCTTAACCTAAACCTTACCCCAACCCTTACCCTTACCCTTACATTAACCCTAACCCTAACCGTAACTCTAACCCTAATCCTTAACCTAAACCTTACACTTAATCTTAACTTTAACCTTACCCTTAAACTAATACATACCCTTACGATTCCCTCACCATAACCCTAAAATTAACCGTAACCATTACCCTAACACTTATCCTTACCTAACCCTAACCCTTACTCTAACTTTTACCCTGACCCGGACCCTTAGACTTCCCTTTCCACTTACCCTTACTCTTCCCCTTACCCTAACCCTTACACTTACGGTTACCATTAACCTTACCCTTACCCTAACACCCTTACCCTTATCTTAACACTTACCCTTACCGTAAACCTTGACCTTTCTGATACACTTACCCTTAGCCTAAATCTAAACCTTACACTTACCCTTAGCCTAACCCTCACCCTTACCATTACCCATACCCTTATTCTTACCCTTACCCTAACCCTTACCCTTAATCTAAACCTAAACCTTAAACCTTACTGTAAACCTTACCCTTTCTGCTACACTTATCCTTAGCCTAATTCTAAACCTTACCCTAACCCTCACCCTTACCTAAATCTAACCATTACCCTAAACCTCACACTCACCGTTACCTTTGTACTTACTTTTACCCTTAACCTAAACCTTACCCCAACCCTTACCCTGACCCTTACATTAACCCTAACCCTAACCCTAACCGTAACCGTAACTCTAACCCTAACCCTTAACCTAAACCTTACACTTAATCTTAACTTTAACCTTACCCTTAAACTAATATACACTCTTACGATTCCCTCACCATAACCCTAAAATTAACCGTAACCATTACCGTAACACTTATCCTTACCTAACCCTAACCCTTACTCTAACTTTTACCCTGACCTGGACCCTTAGACTTCCTCTTCCACTTACCCTTACTCTTCCCCTTACCCTAACCCTTACACTTACGGTTACCATTAACCTTACCCTTACCCTAACACCCTTACCCTTATCTTAACACTTACCCTTACCGTAAACCTTGACCTTTCTGATACACTTACCCTTAGCCTAAATCTAAACCTTACACTTACCCTTAGCCTAACCCTCACCCTTACCATTACCCATACCCTTATTCTTACCCTTACCCTAACCCTTACCCTTAATCTAAACCTAAACCTTAAACCTTACTGTAAACCTTACCCTTTCTGCTACACTTACCCTTTGCCTAATTCAAAACCTTACCCTAACCCTCACCCTTACCTAAATCTAACCATTACCCTAAACCTCACACTCACCCTTACCTTTATACTTACTTTTACCCTTAACCTAAACCTTACCCCAACCCTTACCCTTACCCTTACATTAACCCTAACCCTAACCGTAACTCTAACCCTAATCCTTAACCTAAACCTTACACTTAATCTTAACTTTAACCTTACCCTTAAACTAATACATACCCTTACGATTCCCTCACCATAACCCTAAAATTAACCGTAACCATTACCCTAACACTTATCCTTACCTAACCCTAACCCTTACTCTAACTTTTACCCTGACCTGGACCCTTAGACTTCCTCTTCCACTTACCCTTACTCTTCCCCTTACCCTAACCCTTACACTTACGGTTACCATTAACCTTACCCTTACCCTAACACCCTTACCCTTATCTTAACACTTACCCTTACCGTAAACCTTGACCTTTCTGATACACTTACCCTTAGCCTAAATCTAAACCTTACACTTACCCTTAGCCTAACCCTCACCCTTACCATTACCCATACCCTTATTCTTACCCTTACCCTAACCCTTACCCTTAATCTAAACCTAAACCTTAAACCTTACTGTAAACCTTACCCTTTCTGCTACACTTACCCTTTGCCTAATTCTAAACCTTACCCTAACCCTCACCCTTACCTAAATCTAACCATTACCCTAAACCTCACACTCACCCTTACCTTTGTACTTACTTTTACCCTTAACCTAAACCTTACCCCAACCCTTACCCTGACCCTTACATTAACCCTAACCCTTACCCTAACCCTAACCCTAACCCTAACCCTAACCCTAACCCTAACCCTAACCGTAACTCTAACCCTAACCCTTAACCTAAACCTTACACTTAATCTTAACTTTAACCTTACCCTTAAACTAATACATACCCTTACGATTCCCTCACCATAACCCTAAAATTAACCGTAACCATTACCCTAACACTTATCCTTACCTAACCCTAACCCTTACTCTAACTTTTACCCTGACCCGGACCCTTAGACTTCCCTTTCCACTTACCCTTACTCTTCCCCTTACCCTAACCCTTACCCTTACACTTACGGTTACCATTAACCTTACCCTTACCCTAACACCCTTACCCTTATCTTAACACTTACCCTTACCGTAAACCTTGACCTTTCTGATACACTTACCCTTAGCCTAAATCTAAACCTTACACTTACCCTTAGCCTAACCCTCACCCTTACCATTACCCATACCCTTATTCTTACCCTTACCCTAACCCTTACCCTTAATCTAAACCTAAACCTTAAACCTTACTGTAAACCTTACCCTTTCTGCTACACTTATCCTTAGCCTAAATCTAAACCTTACACTTACCCCTACTGTAACCCTCACCCTTATCATTACCAATACCCTTACTCTTACCCTTACCCTAACCCTTCTCCTTACACTTACTGTTACCTTTAACATTACCCTTACCCTAACACTTACACTTATCCTTATCCATACCCTTACCCTTACCCTAATCCTTACCCTTAACCTAACCCTAACCCTAAACCTTACCCCAGCCCTTACCCTGACCCTTACATTAACCCTAACCCTTACCCTAAAACTTACACTTACTCTTAACCTTAACTTTACCCTTAACCATTACCCTAACACTTACCCTTACCCTAACCCTAACCCTAACCGTAACTCTAACCCTTACTCTAACCCTTACCCTGACCCGTACCCTTACACTTACCCTTACCCTAACCCTTACCCTTACCATAACCCATACCCTAACACGTACTTGTAGCCTTAACCTTACCATTCCCCTTACCCTTACCTTTACTGTCTCCGTTACCCTTACACTTACACTTAACATAAACCTTAACCTTAGCCTTACCCTTATCATAAGCCATACAACAACACTTACATGTACACTTACGCTTGCACTTACCCTAGCAATTACTCGTACAATTACCCTTAACCTTACTATTAAGCTAACCCTAAACCTTACCCTAATCCTAACACTTACCCTTATCCTACACCTTACCCTTTCTGCTACACTTACCCTTTGCCTAATTCTAAACCTTACCCTAACCCTCACCCTTACCTAAATCTAACCATTACCCTAAACCTCACACTCACCCTTACCTTTATACTTACTTTTACCCTTAACCTAAACCTTACCCCAACCCTTACCCTGACCCTTACATTAACCCTAACCCTAACCCTAACCGTAACCGTAACTCTAACCCTAACCCTTAACCTAAACCTTACACTTAATCTTAACTTTAACCTTACCCTTAAACTAATACATACCCTTACGATTCCCTCACCATAACCCTAAAATTAACCGTAACCATTACCGTAACACTTATCCTTACCTAACCCTAACCCTTACTCTAACTTTTACCCTGACCTGGACCCTTAGACTTCCTCTTCCACTTACCCTTACTCTTCCCCTTACCCTAACCCTTACACTTACGGTTACCATTAACCTTACCCTTACCCTAACACCCTTACCCTTATCTTAACACTTACCCTTACCGTAAACCTTGACCTTTCTGATACACTTACCCTTAGCCTAAATCTAAACCTTACACTTACCCTTAGCCTAACCCTCACCCTTACCATTACCCATACCCTTATTCTTACCCTTACCCTAACCCTTACCCTTAATCTAAACCTAAACCTTAAACCTTACTGTAAACCTTACCCTTTCTGCTACACTTACCCTTTGCCTAATTCAAAACCTTACCCTAACCCTCACCCTTACCTAAATCTAACCATTACCCTAAACCTCACACTCACCCTTACCTTTATACTTACTTTTACCCTTAACCTAAACCTTACCCCAACCCTTACCCTTACCCTTACATTAACCCTAACCCTAACCGTAACTCTAACCCTAATCCTTAACCTAAACCTTACACTTAATCTTAACTTTAACCTTACCCTTAAACTAATACATACCCTTACGATTCCCTCACCATAACCCTAAAATTAACCGTAACCATTACCCTAACACTTATCCTTACCTAACCCTAACCCTTACTCTAACTTTTACCCTGACCCGGACCCTTAGACTTCCCTTTCCACTTACCCTTACTCTTCCCCTTACCCTAACCCTTACACTTACGGTTACCATTAACCTTACCCTTACCCTAACACCCTTACCCTTATCTTAACACTTACCCTTACCGTAAACCTTGACCTTTCTGATACACTTACCCTTAGCCTAAATCTAAACCTTACACTTACCCTTAGCCTAACCCTCACCCTTACCATTACCCATACCCTTATTCTTACCCTTACCCTAACCCTTACCCTTAATCTAAACCTAAACCTTAAACCTTACTGTAAACCTTACCCTTTCTGCTACACTTATCCTTAGCCTAATTCTAAACCTTACCCTAACCCTCACCCTTACCTAAATCTAACCATTACCCTAAACCTCACACTCACCGTTACCTTTGTACTTACTTTTACCCTTAACCTAAACCTTACCCCAACCCTTACCCTGACCCTTACATTAACCCTAACCCTTACCCTAACCCTAACCCTAACCCTAACCCTAACCCTAACCCTAACCCTAACCGTAACCGTAACTCTAACCCTAACCCTTAACCTAAACCTTACACTTAATCTTAACTTTAACCTTACCCTTAAACTAATATACACTCTTACGATTCCCTCACCATAACCCTAAAATTAACCGTAACCATTACCGTAACACTTATCCTTACCTAACCCTAACCCTTACTCTAACTTTTACCCTGACCTGGACCCTTAGACTTCCTCTTCCACTTACCCTTACTCTTCCCCTTACCCTAACCCTTACACTTACGGTTACCATTAACCTTACCCTTACCCTAACACCCTTACCCTTATCTTAACACTTACCCTTACCGTAAACCTTGACCTTTCTGATACACTTACCCTTAGCCTAAATCTAAACCTTACACTTACCCTTAGCCTAACCCTCACCCTTACCATTACCCATACCCTTATTCTTACCCTTACCCTAACCCTTACCCTTAATCTAAACCTAAACCTTAAACCTTACTGTAAACCTTACCCTTTCTGCTACACTTACCCTTTGCCTAATTCTAAACCTTACCCTAACCCTCACCCTTACCTAAATCTAACCATTACCCTAAACCTCACACTCACCCTTACCTTTATACTTACTTTTACCCTTAACCTAAACCTTACCCCAACCCTTACCCTTACCCTTACATTAACCCTAACCCTAACCGTAACTCTAACCCTAATCCTTAACCTAAACCTTACACTTAATCTTAACTTTAACCTTACCCTTAAACTAATACATACCCTTACGATTCCCTCACCATAACCCTAAAATTAACCGTAACCATTACCCTAACACTTATCCTTACCTAACCCTAACCCTTACTCTAACTTTTACCCTGACCTGGACCCTTAGACTTCCTCTTCCACTTACCCTTACTCTTCCCCTTACCCTAACCCTTACACTTACGGTTACCATTAACCTTACCCTTACCCTAACACCCTTACCCTTATCTTAACACTTACCCTTACCGTAAACCTTGACCTTTCTGATACACTTACCCTTAGCCTAAATCTAAACCTTACACTTACCCTTAGCCTAACCCTCACCCTTACCATTACCCATACCCTTATTCTTACCCTTACCCTAACCCTTACCCTTAATCTAAACCTAAACCTTAAACCTTACTGTAAACCTTACCCTTTCTGCTACACTTACCCTTTGCCTAATTCTAAACCTTACCCTAACCCTCACCCTTACCTAAATCTAACCATTACCCTAAACCTCACACTCACCCTTACCTTTGTACTTACTTTTACCCTTAACCTAAACCTTACCCCAACCCTTACCCTGACCCTTACATTAACCCTAACCCTTACCCTAACCCTAACCCTAACCCTAACCCTAACCCTAACCCTAACCCTAACCCTAACCCTAACCGTAACTCTAACCCTAACCCTTAACCTAAACCTTACACTTAATCTTAACTTTAACCTTACCCTTAAACTAATACATACCCTTACGATTCCCTCACCATAACCCTAAAATTAACCGTAACCATTACCCTAACACTTATCCTTACCTAACCCTAACCCTTACTCTAACTTTTACCCTGACCCGGACCCTTAGACTTCCCTTTCCACTTACCCTTACTCTTCCCCTTACCCTAACCCTTACCCTTACACTTACGGTTACCATTAACCTTACCCTTACCCTAACACCCTTACCCTTAGATTAACACTTACCCTTACCGTAAACCTTGACCTTTCTGATACACTTACCCTTAGCCTAAATCTAAACCTTACACTTACCCTTAGCCTAACCCTCACCCTTACCATTACCCATACCCTTATTCTTACCCTTACCCTAACCCTTACCCTTAATCTAAACCTAAACCTTAAACCTTACTGTAAACCTTACCCTTTCTGCTACACTTATCCTTAGCCTAAATCTAAACCTTACACTTACCCCTACTGTAACCCTCACCCTTATCATTACCAATACCCTTACTCTTACCCTTACCCTAACCCTTCTCCTTACACTTACTGTTACCTTTAACATTACCCTTACCCTAACACTTACACTTATCCTTATCCATACCCTTACCCTTACCCTAATCCTTACCCTTAACCTAACCCTAACCCTAAACCTTACCCCAGCCCTTACCCTGACCCTTACATTAACCCTAACCCTTACCCTAAAACTTACACTTACTCTTAACCTTAACTTTACCCTTAACCATTACCCTAACACTTACCCTTACCCTAACCCTAACCGTAACTCTAACCCTTACTCTAACCCTTACCCTGACCCGTACCCTTACACTTACCCTTACCCTAACCCTTACCCTTACCATAACCCATACCCTAACACGTACTTGTAGCCTTAACCTTACCATTCCCCTTACCCTTACCTTTACTGTCTCCGTTACCCTTACACTTACACTTAACATAAACCTTAACCTTAGCCTTACCCTTATCATAAGCCATACAACAACACTTACATGTACACTTACGCTTGCACTTACCCTAGCAATTACTCGTACAATTACCCTTAACCTTACTATTAAGCTAACCCTAAACCTTACCCTAATCCTAACACTTACCCTTATCCTACACCTTACCCTTTCTGCTACACTTACCCTTTGCCTAATTCTAAACCTTACCCTAACCCTCACCCTTACCTAAATCTAACCATTACCCTAAACCTCACACTCACCCTTACCTTTATACTTACTTTTACCCTTAACCTAAACCTTACCCCAACCCTTACCCTGACCCTTACATTAACCCTAACCCTAACCCTAACCGTAACCGTAACTCTAACCCTAACCCTTAACCTAAACCTTACACTTAATCTTAACTTTAACCTTACCCTTAAACTAATACATACCCTTACGATTCCCTCACCATAACCCTAAAATTAACCGTAACCATTACCCTAACACTTATCCTTACCTAACCCTAACCCTTACTCTAACTTTTACCCTGACCTGGACCCTTAGACTTCCTCTTCCACTTACCCTTACTCTTCCCCTTACCCTAACCCTTACACTTACGGTTACCATTAACCTTACCCTTACCCTAACACCCTTACCCTTATCTTAACACTTACCCTTACCGTAAACCTTGACCTTTCTGATACACTTACCCTTAGCCTAAATCTAAACCTTACACTTACCCTTAGCCTAACCCTCACCCTTACCATTACCCATACCCTTATTCTTACCCTTACCCTAACCCTTACCCTTAATCTAAACCTAAACCTTAAACCTTACTGTAAACCTTACCCTTTCTGCTACACTTACCCTTTGCCTAATTCTAAACCTTACCCTAACCCTCACCCTTACCTAAATCTAACCATTACCCTAAACCTCACACTCACCCTTACCTTTATACTTACTTTTACCCTTAACCTAAACCTTACCCCAACCCTTACCCTTACCCTTACATTAACCCTAACCCTAACCGTAACTCTAACCCTAATCCTTAACCTAAACCTTACACTTAATCTTAACTTTAACCTTACCCTTAAACTAATACATACCCTTACGATTCCCTCACCATAACCCTAAAATTAACCGTAACCATTACCCTAACACTTATCCTTACCTAACCCTAACCCTTACTCTAACTTTTACCCTGACCTGGACCCTTAGACTTCCTCTTCCACTTACCCTTACTCTTCCCCTTACCCTAACCCTTACACTTACGGTTACCATTAACCTTACCCTTACCCTAACACCCTTACCCTTATCTTAACACTTACCCTTACCGTAAACCTTGACCTTTCTGATACACTTACCCTTAGCCTAAATCTAAACCTTACACTTACCCTTAGCCTAACCCTCACCCTTACCATTACCCATACCCTTATTCTTACCCTTACCCTAACCCTTACCCTTAATCTAAACCTAAACCTTAAACCTTACTGTAAACCTTACCCTTTCTGCTACACTTATCCTTAGCCTAATTCTAAACCTTACCCTAACCCTCACCCTTACCTAAATCTAACCATTACCCTAAACCTCACACTCACCCTTACCTTTGTACTTACTTTTACCCTTAACCTAAACCTTACCCCAACCCTTACCCTGACCCTTACATTAACCCTAACCCTTACCCTAACCCTAACCCTAACCCTAACCCTAACCCTAACCCTAACCGTAACTCTAACCCTAACCCTTAACCTAAACCTTACACTTAATCTTAACTTTAACCTTACCCTTAAACTAATACATACCCTTACGATTCCCTCACCATAACCCTAAAATTAACCGTAACCATTACCCTAACACTTATCCTTACCTAACCCTAACCCTTACTCTAACTTTTACCCTGACCCGGACCCTTAGACTTCCCTTTCCACTTACCCTTACTCTTCCCCTTACCCTAACCCTTACCCTTACACTTACGGTTACCATTAACCTTACCCTTACCCTAACACCCTTACCCTTATCTTAACACTTACCCTTACCGTAAACCTTGACCTTTCTGATACACTTACCCTTAGCCTAAATCTAAACCTTACACTTACCCTTAGCCTAACCCTCACCCTTACCATTACCCATACCCTTATTCTTACCCTTACCCTAACCCTTACCCTTAATCTAAACCTAAACCTTAAACCTTACTGTAAACCTTACCCTTTCTGCTACACTTATCCTTAGCCTAAATCTAAACCTTACACTTACCCCTACTGTAACCCTCACCCTTATCATTACCAATACCCTTACTCTTACCCTTACCCTAACCCTTCTCCTTACACTTACTGTTACCTTTAACATTACCCTTACCCTAACACTTACACTTATCCTTATCCATACCCTTACCCTTACCCTAATCCTTACCCTTAACCTAACCCTAACCCTAAACCTTACCCCAGCCCTTACCCTGACCCTTACATTAACCCTAACCCTTACCCTAAAACTTACACTTACTCTTAACCTTAACTTTACCCTTAACCATTACCCTAACACTTACCCTTACCCTAACCCTAACCCTAACCGTAACTCTAACCCTTACTCTAACCCTTACCCTGACCCGTACCCTTACACTTACCCTTACCCTAACCCTTACCCTTACCATAACCCATACCCTAACACGTACTTGTAGCCTTAACCTTACCTTTCCCCTTACCCTTACCTTTACTGTCTCCGTTACCCTTACACTTACACTTAACATAAACCTTAACCTTAGCCTTACCCTTATCATAAGCCATACAACAACACTTACATGTACACTTACGCTTGCACTTACCCTAGCAATTACTCGTACAATTACGCTTAACCTTACTATTAAGCTAACCCTAAACCTTACCCTAATCCTAACACTTACCCTTATCCTACACCTTACCCTTTCTGCTACACTTACCCTTTGCCTAATTCAAAACCTTACCCTAACCCTCACCCTTACCTAAATCTAACCATTACCCTAAACCTCACACTCACCCTTACCTTTATACTTACTTTTACCCTTAACCTAAACCTTACCCCAACCCTTACCCTGACCCTTACATTAACCCTAACCCTAACCCTAACCGTAACCCTTACTCTAACCCTAACCCTTAACCTAAACCTTACACTTAATCTTAACTTTAACCTTACCCTTAAACTAATACATACCCTTACGATTCCCTCACCATAACCCTAAAATTAACCGTAACCATTACCGTAACACTTATCCTTACCTAACCCTAACCCTTACTCTAACTTTTACCCTGACCTGGACCCTTAGACTTCCCTTTCCACTTACCCTTACTCTTCCCCTTACCCTAACCCTTACCCTTACACTTACGGTTACCATTAACCTTACCCTTACCCTAACACCCTTACCCTTATCTTAACACTTACCCTTACCGTAAACCTTGACCTTTCTGATACACTTACCCTTAGCCTAAATCTAAACCTTACACTTACCCTTAGCCTAACCCTCACCCTTACCATTACCCATACCCTTATTCTTACCCTTATCCTAACCCTTACCCTTAATCTAAACCTAAACCTTAAACCTTACTGTAAACCTTACCCTTTCTGCTACACTTATCCTTAGCCTAAATCTAAACCTTACACTTACCCCTACTGTAACCCTCACCCTTATCATTACCAATACCCTTACTCTTACCCTTACCCTAACCCTTCTCCTTACACTTACTGTTACCTTTAACATTACCCTTACCCTAACACTTACACTTATCCTTATCCATACCCTTACCCTTACCCTAATCCTTACCCTTAACCTAACCCTAACCCTAAACCTTACCCCAGCCCTTACCCTGACCCTTACATTAACCCTAACCCTTACCCTAAAACTTACACTTACTCTTAACCTTAACTTTACCCTTAACCATTACCCTAACACTTACCCTTACCCTAACCCTAACCCTAACCGTAACTCTAACCCTTACTCTAACCCTTACCCTGACCCGTACCCTTACACTTACCCTTAACCTAACCCTTACCCTTACCATAACCCATACCCCAACACGTACTTGTAGCCTTAACCTTACCATTCCCCTTACCCTTACCTTTACTGTCTCCGTTACCCTTACACTTACACTTAACATAAACCTTAACCTTAGCCTTACCCTTATCATAAGCCATACAACAACACTTACATGTACACTTACGCTTGCACTTACCCTAGCAATTACTCGTACAATTACCCTTAACCTTACTATTAAGCTAACCCTAAACCTTACCCTAATCCTAACACTTACCCTTATCCTACACCTTACCCTTTCTGCTACACTTACCCTTTGCCTAATTCTAAACCTTACCCTAACCCTCACCCTTACCTAAATCTAACCATTACCCTAAACCTCACACTCACCCTTACCTTTATACTTACTTTTACCCTTAACCTAAACCTTACCCCAACCCTTACCCTGACCCTTACATTAACCCTAACCCTAACCCTAACCGTAACCGTAACTCTAACCCTAACCCTTAACCTAAACCTTACACTTAATCTTAACTTTAACCTTACCCTTAAACTAATACATACCCTTACGATTCCCTCACCATAACCCTAAAATTAACCGTAACCATTACCGTAACACTTATCCTTACCTAACCCTAACCCTTACTCTAACTTTTACCCTGACCTGGACCCTTAGACTTCCCTTTCCACTTACCCTTACTCTTCCCCTTACCCTAACCCTTACCCTTACACTTACGGTTACCATTAACCTTACCCTTACCCTAACACCCTTACCCTTATCTTAACACTTACCCTTACCGTAAACCTTGACCTTTCTGATACACTTACCCTTAGCCTAAATCTAAACCTTACACTTACCCTTAGCCTAACCCTCACCCTTACCATTACCCATACCCTTATTCTTACCCTTACCCTAACCCTTACCCTTAATCTAAACCTAAACCTTAAACCTTACTGTAAACCTTACCCTTTCTGCTACACTTATCCTTAGCCTAAATCTAAACCTTACACTTACCCATACCCTAACCCTCAATCTTACAATTACCCATACCCTTACTCTTACCCTTACCCTATCCCTTACACTTATCCTTATATATACAACTTATCCTTTCCCTAACCCTTACCCTTAACCTAACCCTAACCCTAAATCTTACCTGAACCCTTACCCTGACCCTTACATTAACCCTTACTCTTACCCTAAACCTTACACTTACTCTTAACCTTAACCTTACCCTTAACCTTAACCTAATACTCTACCCTTACGTTTCCCTCACCGTAATCCTAAAATTAACCCTAAACATTACCCCAACACTTACCCTAACCCTAACCCTAACCCTAACCCTAACCCGAACCCTAAACCTAAACCTAACCCTAAACTGAACCCGAATCCGTACCCTCACCCTAAGCCTAACCCTAAACTGAACCCGAATCCGAACCCTCACCCTAACCCTAACCCTAATCTGAACCCGAATCCGAACCCTAACCCTTAACTGACCCTAAAACTAACCCTAACCCTAAAGCAACCCTAACCCTAACCTGAACCCGAATCCGAACCCTCACCCTAACCCTAAACCAACCCTAACCCGAACCCGAACCCGAACCCGAACCCTAACCCTAACCCTAACCCTAACCCTAACCCTAACCCTAACCCTAACCCTAACCCTAACCCTAACCCTAACCCTAACCCTAACCCTAACTCTAACCCTAACCCTAACCCTAAGACCCTAACCCTAAGACCCTAACCCTAACCCTAAACCTAACCCTAATCCTAACACTAACCCAACCCTAACCCTAAACCAACCCTAACCCTAATCCTAACCCTAACCCTAACCCTAACCCGAACCCTAACCCTAACCCGAACCCTAACCCTAACCCTAAACCAAACCCTAACCTGAACCCGAACCCTAACCCTTACCCTAACCCGAACCCTAACCCTAACCCTGTAGGCTGTGGTCTCTGTTTATCAGCACTGGCATATTTGCCTACCTGAAGCCCCCCTCCATCTCATTCCCATCCATGGATCTTGTTGTGGCAGTTCTGTATTCCGTGGTACCTCCAGTAGTGAACGCCCTCATCTACAGCATGAGGAACCAGGAGCTCAAGGATGCAGTAAGGAAACTCTTTGGAAACCTGCTTTTTTGGAATCAAAAATGACTGTGAGTTCCCTGATTGTTTCAGGAACTGCAAAGGAAAAATAATTGTTCCATTTCTCTAAAATATTTTCTTCAAATTATTTCTTTTGATTTAAATAATGTTATCCTTAACCTGCTACCTGATTTTTTTTTCATTTAAAATACCCAATCTTCTAATTACCTAAAGAAGCAGGCTTACCATGTAGAGAAACACACAGAAAAAGAAAAACTAAAACAAAAACAAACATGAGAACCACATTGTTATCAGTTACCATCTCTTCCCATCTCCTCTGGAGCTGGGGGAGCAGCCCCAGCATTCAGGATGGGCTCTGGACCAGGAGCCCTGTTGTCACATGGAGGTTGGGTCAGGGCTGCTGCTTCCCTGGAGCCAGGGCCATGGCCAGCAGCAGAACGTGGCCTTTTCAGTGCTACTCTCTTTTGGTCTCCACATTTTTTTCCTTTTCTCTTTTATTTGGATAAGCCATCAGATCTCGTGTACCTTAGTGACAGTCCTGTTGTCTCTACAGTGGCATCCCTGTGGCTGCAGGAAGCAGCAAGTACAGTGCAGCCCTGGGTCACAGCTGGCCTCCCTGCTAGCACCACAGTAACAAGAGGGCCTTGCTCAGGGCAAACCCAGAAGCCCAGACGCCTCTTCCAAAGCTGCTGCCAGGAACACAGCCAAGGGGCTGAGATCATCTTAGATCATTTTCAGCATCCACATTTTTTTCTCATGAATCAAGACTCCACGCTTTCATTTTACCCAGAACAAGCAGTAATAAACTGGATATGTTTTGACTCATGATTGGAAACTAAGTCTGCGTTTATATTCACCACTTTTTATCAGCCTGTTCTTTTTAATAACATGCATCTGTTTTTGGGCTGCTGCTGATGTTTGCTATCAACACCCCCTCCTTAGCCAGCTTAGAGAGACAGCTTCCAGCTGATTTCAGCCTGAGCCTGGAGGATGAGTTTCTCTAAGACGAATTCATCGAAGCTGTGCCCAGTGCCCACTACTCAGTCTCAGCTGGCTGCAGCACAGCTCCTCAGCTCCTGAGCAAGGACAGTTTAAGCAGTCGTCACCACCATTAGGCATGTTTCATTTTGCAGCAGCAGGACATCAGATTCACCAGTGGGTGGGGGCACGTTATGTTGACAGTTATTTGGAACTTCCCTGAATTTCTTTTGTGGCTCATTTTCTAGTTTCTTTCACTCGTCAAGAGAAAGTTTGAAATGAACTCTAGGTAAATATACTTGTTTTTTGCGCTAGAGACACAACAGAGTTTTCTGGTGTTCATGAAGGATGAAGTTCCCCCACACAGAGAGCAGACTCAAAGCCTTCATGTGGGTTACATGCCATTTGTGTGGCAGAAATTGAGCCCAGGTACAGCTGAGAGGGTCAGCTTTGTGCTGGCTTTCTGCAAAGTTGTGGGTCTTATGCACTGAGCCTTTTTAGAGGAACCTCACAGAATCACAAAATCATAGAATAGCCTGTTGTAAGGGTCCCACAAGGATCACTGGGTCCAACTCCTGGCTCCACATAGGAACACCCAAAAATCAGACCTCTGATCATAGCTGAGAAAAAAACATATGTATGAGAATGTTGTCCAAGCACTTCCCGAACTCTGGTAGGCTCAGTGCCATGACCACATCCCTGGGGAGCCTGTCTCAGTGCCCAACCACCCTCTGGGTGCAGAACCTTTCCCTAACATCCAGCCTGACCCTCCCCTGTCCCAGCTCCATGCCATTCCCTCAGGTCCTGTCGCTGTCCCCAGAGAGCAGAACTCTGCACCTGCCCCTCCGCTCCCCTCAGGCCACCATGAGGCCTCCCCTCACCCTGCTCTGCTCAGGGCTGAACAATGTGACCTCATACATCTTCCCATCTAGACCTTTCACTTCCTTTGGTCATTCTTTAAGATTTTTATGTTCTCCTTACATTGTGGTGCCCAAAACTACTCCCAGTGCTTGAGGTGAGGCCACACCAGTGCAGAGCAGGGGGTATACAATTGTTTAGTCTGGACTCCCCCCTCGTGAACCCACTTTGTCTGAGACCAATGACTGCATTATCTTTCAGGAATTTTTCAATAACTCCCAGAAAAATCTTCTCCATAATAACCCCCACTCATACAGAATAGTGCATTCAAAAATTCTTGGTAAAAGGCAAGATAACTATTTAATGCTAGCAATTTAGGTAGTCCTGGCAACTTGGGTGAAACCCTGCAGTGAATTTTTAGATGTATTTCCTAGGCTTGTCTCTGTTCCTAAGCTTTCACAGATTTTGGAGCCAATCTTCTCTTTCTGGGGCATCTCCACAGCAGAACCTCTCAGGTGATTCAGGCCATGGGAACATGAGCCAGGAAGGCCCCTGGGCACCATGAGGATCAGTTTTACCAAATGAGTGTGAGAAGTGCTACCCTCTTTTAAGTTGAACCATGAACGACTACCACTGCTCTACCCCTGTGAAGGACAGGCCCTAGGCTACTTTCTTAGGCACTTGTCCTGAGGAAGTGCCTTATACTGTGAGAGGCCCAGTTCCTCTGCCGCCCCTCCCCGTGGGTTTCAGTGGGCAGCCACCAGCTTTGTTGTTTATCTGTCTCCGCTGACGCATTTTGCTTATCACTGCAGGACCTGCCTGCCGCGCTAAAGCCGCCGCGACCACAAGGCCCAGCATAGCATGCACAGTCATTTCCTTCCTGCATCCCCTGCAGCAAAGGGGAGCCGTGGCTGCCTGCTTACATGGGGCCAGCACAGGCCCCATGCAACCACCCTTGCACCCCTGGAGCTCTGCCCCAAACCTGGCCGGGGTGCCAGTCCTTGCTGGCCATGTGTGTGCGTGCTGCAGGGGTGCCTTCCAGCCTGCCAGCTGGTTGTTTTTTACGCTGCTCCCCTCCTATGCCGCAGCCTGTTGGGGCCACCTGTTTCTTTCATATCCTTGTCCTGTTTTCATGCACCGATACAAGGGAGGAGACTGGTGGAGGTTTGGCAGCCCTGAAGTCTTCTCTCTTTCTCTTTCATGCCTGGGAAGGGATAGAGGAATGGCTCTCAGTGTGGTCAATGCTTCGTGAGTATGCCAGTGATGGGGAATCCGGAGCTCTGAAGAGACCAGGGCAGCAGAGCTGATTTATGAACAAGGCCAGGCCTGAATGCAGTAATACCCTGCCTCTGGCAGCCTATGCCAGAGGCTCAGACACCATAACAAACCTCCTGGGCCTCAGGTTCGTCTCCCACCCTGAGATCCCCCAGTGCTGCAGGGGTCTTCAGCCTGCTCCTGCCACACCGGGCCTCCCCTTGCAAGCTCCTCAGCTGGGGTGGCAGCCCACAGAGGTGCAGGCTGTGCCTCACAGGCTGGTTTAGGTTACATCTATTGATCACCTAGTTGTGGTTAGGTGAGATCCATATTGTGTCCTGCTGGGATCATAAATGCCGGGGCTTTCTCTCCATACATAGCAATGGCCAGTCCTTCAGGCCATGGTCCGTACCATGAGCATATCTCAATTCATGTACTAAGTGCAATTTCTTTACAAAGTTTACCAGGGATTCAGCAAAAGCATCTATTATTTAATTTATTTTTTGTTTAAGGCTAAGATGAAGAGATTTACTTTTTATCAGGCAGGGAAGTGAAGCATGTTTCTAAAGCAACTGCAAGCAACTCATTGCATCCTCCTACTCGTCTAACATTTCTTCCTACTCCTCTAGCTTTCACTGCCAAGACTGCTTAAGACTTCACTGTGGTTAGCACATCCTGGACTTTGCAGCAGGGAAGCTCAGGTGCAGCTGGTACCCTGGAACATTTAGAGCATACACATGAGGGGGCAGACTTCTGGTGCTTTGGCAAATCCAGGTCCAACATCTACCTCTCACAGAGATCTCACGGATCTCAGCATCTCACATCTGTCTTCTTTATGTAACCTCTCACCCAAATTATATCCAGGCTGACAGTAAAACTCACAGATATAAGCCAGGAAAAATATGAATCAACATTTATTGACGATATGTACAGAAGAGGTACAACACTTACAATCTTACAATTGGTCACTTTTAAGAGGGGGAAGGAGTATCAGGAGCAGGCAGTGCACAGTCCCACAGCATGTGATTCACAATGAAACATCGTAGGAGGACTCACCGAGAAGGATACTTCCCATGCTTTAAGGCCTAATTTTGATCTTTTTCCACTTACGGGGGATGAACATATATATTTATGAGAACCAGGCTCAGGTTCCCTGGGCATGATCCAGATTTTTTTTTCTTGCTGTCTCAAAATCTTTCAGAACCACCTTCAGTTTTTGCCCACAAAAAAAAGTAATTTTCTTACAGATTATAGCCCTGATTTCAGAATAATTTTGCCACTGAATACGTATGTCTGTTTTATTATCTATTTTATGATAAGACATACTTCTTGTATATAACAGGCGTCCTGGACATCAACTACAGTAGCTTGAGAAGCACTTAGCTTTACACTTAATTTCCAGTAGCTATCAATATCCTCTTCTAACAATGTCAGAAGCCCATGAGTCTGTGCATTTTCCTTACAGTCTGTTCCTACCAAGGGGACACAGCAGGGGCTGGTGCTCCAGAGAGGACAGGCAGACCCTTGCTGCCCGCAGCATGCAGCACGCTGCGCAAGTAGCAGACAGGGTATCCAGCATAAGGCAGCTAGATTGATTTCCCCCTTGCTCATTGTGTTAATTTAAGCAGTGACTTACTGAACTTCTGGTGGTAGAGTCCCAACGCATCAGACAAACAAGACATAAAACAAAACATAAACTAATCATTCTGTGCGTGTATTAATTTTTAGTGTCATAATAAATGTACTCATGAGGAACACATCTCTGCTGGCATCACTTTCGCTCACTGCCAGGGACGCACACCCATGCAGGTACTAGCACGTACCATGCTGGTTAGAGACCTGAAAACTAAAACCAATGTATTTACAGTAACTTGACTGAATACATTATTCTGAATGTTATCAGAACAGGATAGCCCATAATTGAAAGATAAAGCAGTTACTAAACTATGTAATTGACTCAGTTGAATGGCCAGAAGGAAAACAAACTCAGACAAAAGAACAAAATCCAAAAGTAGAACAGAATTTTAAAAGATGGCCTAATTTTATGCTATGGTTCAATACACACCAACGAGTAAAATTAAATTAAAGCACCACTACCCATACTGTATACACCATTTCACTGAAATTACACATTGATAGCTACATTATCTACACTAAGTGCAGAGAGGCACTGGACATCATGCTTCAACAAAATGTCAAAACTGGTATAAATAAGGTTTTACAAATATTAGTGACTCAACACTATTCTGCCTGCAGTTCCTATTAAGATAATACCTGGTAAAACTGATTTAAAATACAAGAAAGAGATTAAAATACAAGGGTACATCAACACACTTCCTACATGTATATCTACCAGAAATTTAGTCTCCAAAACCTCAGCAGAATAACACACACCACAGATTTCTGAATAGGTGAAGAGATGCCCAGTCACACTGGGATAGCAATATTTGCTGTTCAATATTTTCTTCATTTTTAATCATGATCAAGGAACTTGTTGACCATAAGGGAACCTTTCTGTGATGTGTTATTAATATTTATATTAAGTCATGTTTATTCCTCTCCAAACAGTACTTTGTTCATTAAATAAAATTATTATAGCCATGGCCTTAATGCCAACAGGTATTTGCTTAATGGGAACAGACGACCATAAAAGAGAATCAACCTTTACTTGTCCTGGTCAAAAAAATAGTCTTTGATCTCTTTAAAATACATAAGAATGCAGGAGGTATTTGTACAGATGCTACCCAATTGCAGTGGTCCCATGGTGGTTCTGTTGGTCCCCTTTCAAGAAGGCAAAGCTTGGTGGCCAAGTCATGAAGTCTTTCTGCAGGCTAAACTCAAGTACATTACATTATAGCAAGATGGACTAGGTAAATGACAACCTATGTTTTGCCTACCCAGATCTCCAATTTTCTTTCATCAGTAGTCTGAGTGAGTCAATTACACATGATCAGGTCCTAAGAAAGAACTGCAAGATTTGGCAAAGGTAATACCAGGAAAAATGACAAAAATGAGGGGCAATTGCCCAAGACAGTCAATCTAGAAGATTGTTCAGGTTATTATAACATTGTTCTATAATGAACTGCAGCATTTAAGGACATCTTGAAATTCCTATTTACTTCTTGCGTTTTGTGCTTTGTTTATAATTCATCACTAAACATAACACAGAAACATTTCATTGATCCTAAATGCTATGAGAAAACTGGTTTTGTTCTAAGGTACAGATCACCTTTAAAGGCCTATCCCCCTATCTTATATGGTGAAATAGAAAATATTGTATGAAAATATGAGTGTCTGTAAATTACAGATACTAGGCAATTTAGTTCAGTCTAAACTGTAGTTTCCAGAGAATAAGTACAACCCCCTAAAACCTATATTAATAACTACATCAGGATTGAGCATATCATATTTATATTAATTTATGTGCAGTGTTTTCTCATGCATTCTACAAGCTACAGCTCACACTGGACCATGGGAAATGGGATATATTTAAGAAGGGCACAGGATATGTTGGATGGAAGCATATGCAATTGTTTTTAAGAAGGAAGGACAACCTGTAACACACAAGGACTCACAAGCCCATACAAAACGCCAAAATGGACATGCGATAATCTACAATACTGACAGCAAAACCAATTTGTAAACACAGGTTGCATACAGTCTTTGAAAAACTGTAGAAAAGAAATAGAAAAGAACGATACAAAAATCCGTGCAAACTCTTCTATTTATGTACAAAACACTGTACAGGTACTAGACAACCCAGGTTGTGTGATGCTGCCTATGGCACTTTCCCTTCGCGTAAAAGTGTATGCCACAGAGCATCATTAAAAACAATTGTGGGGATCCTGAATTTTGAAAAATCAAACTAGAAGGATTTGACACTCCAGCATCAATCAGCATTGGCTCTGCAGCAGAACACAGACATAAAAGGGGATCAAAGGTTGGGTGAGAAATCTCACTGGTCTTTATGCCTTCCCAAATCCTGCCTTAGCTTAGTTATTTCCATCCTGGACCAGCAGAGACCCATTCGATGGCTCACTCATATGCTCTAGGTTTTTTTCAAAAAAAAAAAAAAAAAAAACTAGCTGCAAAAGCACAACCACCTTATCCATGAGGATTTGTATCAGCTTGGTAGTGGGAAGCCACCAGGCTTCCCCAAAACATGGAAGAAGTCTCTGGGATGGTGGGCAACACAACCCCATAGTTACCATGGCAACACTGTAATGGTCCCTATAGCAATATGGCCTTGTGTTGCCATAGCAACAATGGCGTGTTAACATGGGGTGGTGACACCGTAGTGCCATAGGGAACACAAGGCCATGTTACTATAGGAAGTGTAAGATTGTTGCCATGGCAACCATGGGGTTGTGTTGCCATGGCAACCATGGGGTGTTGCCATGGGGTGGTGACACCGCAGTGCCATAGGGAACACAAGGCCATGTTACTATAGGAAGTGTAAGATTGTTGCCATGGCAACCATGGGGTTGTGTGGCCATGGCAACCATGGGGTGTTGCCATGGGGTGGTGACACCGCAGTGCCATAGGCAACACAAGGCCATGTTACTGTAGGAAGTGTAAGACAATTGCCATGGTAACCGTGTGGTTGTGTTGCCATGGTAACCATAGGGTTATGCTGCCATGGCAAACATGCGATTGTGTTGCCATGGTAACCATGCGGTTGTGTTGCGATGGCAACCATTGGGTGGTGTTGCCATGGTAACCATGGAGTTGGGTTTCCATGGACACAATGGGGTTGTGTTGCTATGGTAATCATGGGGTTGTGTTGCAATGGCAACCAAGGGGTTGCGTTGCCATGGTAACCATGGTGTTCTGCTGCCATGGCAACCATGGGGTTGTGTTGCCATGGTAACCATGGGGTTGTGTTTCCATGGTAAACATTTGGTTGTGTTGCCATGGCAACCATGGGGTTGTGTTGTCATGGCAACCATCGGGTGGTGTTGCCATGGCAACCATGGCTTTCTGTTGCCATGGTAACCATGGGGTTGTGTTGGCATGGTAACCATGGGGTTGGATTGCCATGGCAACCATGGGGTTGGCTTGCCATTGCAAACATGCGGTTTTGTTGCCATGGTAACCATGCGGTTGTGTTACGATGGCAACCGTTGGGTGGTTTTGCCATGGCAACCATGGGGTTGTGTTTCTATGGTAACCATTTGGTTGTGTTGCCATGTCAGCCATGGGGTTGTGTTGCCATGGCAACCATGGGTGGTGTTGCCATGGCAACCATGGTTTTCTGTTGACATGGTAACCATGGTGACGTATTGCCATAGCAACCATAAGGTGGTGTTGCCATGGTAACCAAGGGGTTGGGTTGCCATGGTAAATATTTGGTTGTGTTGCCATGGAAACCATGTGGTTGATATGCCATGGCAACCATCGTGTGATTTTGCCATGGCAACCATCGTGTGATGTTGCCATGGTAACCATGGTGACGTATTGCCATAGCAACCATGGGGTGGTGTTGCCATGGTAACCATGGGGTTGGGGTGCCATTGCAACCATGGTGTTTTGTTACCATGGCAACCATGGGATTGTGTTTCCATGGTAACCATGGTGTTGTGTTGCCATGGCAACCAAGGGGTTGTGTTGCCATGGTAACCATGGGGTTGGTTTGCCATGGCATCCATGGGGTTTGGTTTCCATGGAACCATGGGGTTGTGTTGCCATGGTAACCATGGTGTTGTGTTGCCATGGCAACGAGGGGGTTGTGTTTCCATGGTAACCATGGGGTTGCGTTGCCATGGAAACCATTTGGTTGTGTTGCCATGGCAAGCATGGGGTTGGGTTGCCATAACAACCATCCGGTGGTGTTGCCATGGCAACCATGGCTTTCTGTTGCCATGGTAACCATGGGGTTTTATTGCCATGGTAACCATGCGGTTGGATTGCTAAGGCAACCATGGGGTGGTGTTGCCATGGTAACCATGGGGTTGAATTGCCATGGCAACCATGGGGTTTTGTTGCTATGGCAAGGATCGGGTTGTGTTGCCATGGCAACCAATGTGTTGTGTTGCCATGTTAACCATTGGGTTGAGTATCCATGGTAACCATTTTGTTGGGTTGCCATGGAAACAATGGGGTTGGGTTGCCATGGCAACCATCGGGTGGTGTTGCCATGGCAACCACGGCTTTCTGTTGCCATGGTAAGCATGGGGTTTTGTTCTTGTGGCAACCATGGTGTTGTGTTGCCATGGTAACCATACGGATGTGTTGCCATGGCAACCATGTGTTTTTTTTGCAATGGTAACAATGGGGTTGTGTTGTAATGGCAACCATGGGGTGGTGTTGCCATGGTAACCATGGGGATTTGTTGCCCTGGTAACCATAAGGTTGGGTTGCTATGGTAACCATGCGGTTGTGTTTCCATGGTAACAATGAAGTTGTGTTGAAATGGTAAGCATGGGGTTGTGTTGCCATGGTAACCACGTTTTTTTTTTTTTGCCATGATAACCAAAGGGGTTTTGTTGCCATGTCAACAATGGGGTTGTATTGCCATGGTAACCATGCGGTTGTGTTGCCATGGTAACCATGGTGTTGTGTTGCCATGGCAACTATGGGGTTGTGTTGCCATGGTAACAATGGGGTTGTACTGCAATGGAAACCATGGGTTGTGTACCATGGTAACCATGCGGTTGTGTTGCCATGGTAACCACAGGGTATTGTTGACATGATAACCAACGGGTTTTGTTGCTATGTCAACGATGGGGTTGTATTGCCATGGTAACCATGCTGTTGTGTTACCACGGCAACCAAGGGGTTGTGTAGCCATGGTAACAATGCGGTTGGGTTGCTATGGTAAGCATGCGGTTGTGTTTCCATGGTAACCCGGGAATTGTGTTGCTATTGAAACAATGTGGTTGGTTTGCCATGGTAACCATGGGGTTGTGTTGCAATTATAACCATGGAGTTGTGTTGCCATGGGAACTATGGGGTGGTGTTGCCATGGTAACCATGTTGTTGTGTGCCATGGTAACCATGGGGTTGTGTTGCCATGGTAACCATTTGGTTGTGTTGACATGGCAAGCATGGGGTTGGGTTGCCATGGCAACCATCGGGTGGTGTTGCCATGTCAACCATGGCTTTCTGTTGCCATAGCAACCATGGGGTTGTGTTGCCATGTCAACCATGGCTTTCTGTTGCCATGGCAACCATGGGGTTGTGTTTCAATGGCAACCATGGGGTGGTGTTTCCATGGTAACAATAGGGTTGGGTTGCCATGGCAACCATGGGGTTTTGCTGCCATGGCAACCATGGGGTTGTCTTGCCACGGTAACCATGGGGTTGTGTTGCCATGGCAAACATGGGGTTGTGTTGCCATGGCAACCATGTGGTGGTGTT
Source organism: Netta rufina (assembly GCF_964035555.1). Taxonomy (NCBI): domain Eukaryota; kingdom Metazoa; phylum Chordata; class Aves; order Anseriformes; family Anatidae; genus Netta; species Netta rufina. The sequence goes on along the minus strand of NC_140131.1, from coordinate 32,282,151 downwards.
GCCTTGGCAATCATGGGGTAGAATTGCCATGCTAACAATTGGGTGGTGTTGCCATGGCAACTATGGTTTTCTGTTGCCATGGTAACCATGGGGATTTGTTGCCCTGGTAAGAATAAGGTTGGGTTGCTATGGTAACCATACGGTTGTGTTTCCATGGTAACAATGAAGTTGTTTTGCAATGGTAACCATAAGGTTGTGTTGCCATGGTAGCCAAGGGGTTCTGTAGCCATGTCAACGATGGGGTTGTGTTGCCATTGGAACCATGGGTATGTGTTGCCATGGCAACCATGCGCTTGGGTTGCTATGGTAAATTTGCGATTGTGTTGCCATGGTAACCACGGGGCTGTGTTGTCATGGCAACCATGGAGCTTTGTTCTCATGGTAACCATGCGGTTGTGTTACCATGTTAACAATGAAGTTGTGTTGCTATGGTAAGCATGAGGTTGTGTTGCCATGGCAACTATGTGGTTGTGTTGCCATAGTAACTATGCGGTAGTGTTGCCGTGGCAACAATAAGGTGGTGTTGCCATGGCAACCATTGGCATGTTTTGCCATGGTAACCATGCGGTTGGGTTGCTATGGTAACTTTGCGATTGTGTTTCCATGATAATAATGGGGTTGTGTTTTAATGGCAACCATGCTGTTTTGTTGCCATGGCAACCACGGGGACGTGTTGCCATGGCGACCATGGAGCTTTGTTGCCATGGTAACCATGCGGTTGGGTTGCCATGGTAACCATGGGGCTGTGTTGCGATTATAACCATGGAGTTGTGTTGCCATGGGAACTATGGGGTGGTTTTGCCATGGTAACCATGTTGTTGTGTGCCATGGTAACCATGGGGTTGTGTTGCCATGGTAACCATGGGGTTGGGTTGCCATGGAAACCATTTGGTTGTGTTGACTTAGCAAGCATGGGGTTGGGTTGCCATGGCAACCATCGGGTGGTGTTGCCATGTCAACCATAGCTTTCTGTTGCCATGGTAACCATGGGGTTGTGTTGCCATGGTAACCATTTGTTTGTGTTGCCATGGCAACCATGGGGTTGTGTTGCCATGGTAACCATGCGGTTGTCTTGCCATGACAACCGAGGGGTGGTGTTTCCATGGTAACAATAGGGTTGGGTTGCCATGGCAACCATGGGGTTTTGCTGCCATGGAAACCATGGGGTTGTGTTGCCCTGGTAACTATGGGGTTTTCTGCCATGGCAACCATGGGGTTGTGTTGCCATGGTAACCATTTGGTTATGTTGACTTGGTAACCATGCGTTAGTGTTGCTATGTTAACCATGGGGTTGTGTTGCCATGGTAACCATTTGGTTGTGTTGCTTTGGTAATCATGGGGTAGAATTGCCATGCAAACAATTGGGTGGTGTTGCCATGGCAACCATGGTTTTCTGTTGCCATGGTAACCATTTGTTTGTGTTTCCGTGGCAACCATGGGGTGGTGTTGCCATGTTAACAATGGGGTTGTATTGCAATGGCAACCATGGGGTTGTGTACCATGGTAACCATGGGGTTGTGTTGCCATGGTAACCACGGGGTTTTGTTGGAATGATAACCAACGGGTTTTGTTGCCATGTCATCGATGGGGTTGTATTGCCATGGCAACCATGCTGTTGTGGTGCCATGGAAACCATGTGGTGTTGTTGCCATGGTAACCATGTTGTGGTGTGCCATTGGAACCATGTGGTGGTGTTGCCATGGTAACCATGTTGTGGTGTGCCATGGTAACCATGGGTTTGTGTTGCCATGGTAACCATGGGGTTGGATTGCCATGCAAAACATTTGGTTGTGTTGACATGGCAAGGAAGGGGTTGGGTTGCCATGGCATCCATCGCGTGGTGTTGCCATGGCATCCATGGCTTTCTGTTGCCATGGTAACCATGGTGTTGTGTTGGCATGGTAACCATGGGGTTGGATTGCCATGGCAACCATGGGGTGGTGTTGCCATGGTAACCATGCGGTTGGGTTGTTATGGCAACCATGGGGTGGTGTTGCCATGGTAACCATGGGGTTGTGTTGCCAGGGTAACCACGGGGTTGTGTTTCCATGGTAACCATGTCCTTTTTTTGCTATGGCAACCATGGGGTTGAGTTGCCATGTTAACCATGGTTTTCTGTTGCCATGGACACCCTGGGGTGTTGCCATGTTGTGGTGACATTGTCGTCCGATAGGCAACACAAGGTCATGTCACTGTAGGAAGTGTAAGATTGTTGCCATGGTAACGATGGTGTTGTGTTGCCATGGCAACCATGAGGTGGTGTTGCCATGGTAACAATGGGGTTGTGTTGCAATGGTAACCACGGGGTGGTGTTGCCATGGTAACCACGTGGTTGTGTTGCCATGGCAGCCATGGCGTTTTGTTGCCATGGGAACCATGCGGTTGGGTTGCCATGGTAACCTTGCAGTTGTTTTGACATGGTTACCATGAGGTTGAATTGCCATGGCAACCATGGGGTTGTGTTGCCATGGTAAGCATGTGGTTGGGTTGCCAGGGCAACCATGGTGTTGTGTTTCCTTGGTAACCATGGTGTTGTGTTGCCATGGCAACCAAGGGGTTGTGTTGCCATGGCAACCATGGGGTTGGGTTGCCATGGCAACCATCGGGTGGCGATGCTATGGCAACCATGGTTTTCTGTTTCCATGGCAACCATGGGGTGGTGTTGCCATGGTAACCATGGGGTTTTGTTGCCATGGCAACCATATGGTTGTGTTTCCATTGTAACCATGCGGTTGTGTTGCCATGGTAACCATGGGGTTGTGTTGCCATGGTAACCAAGGGGTTCTTTTGCCATGTCAACGATGGGGTTGTGTTGCTATGGCAGCCATGGGTATGTGTTGTCATGGCAACCATGCGGTTTGGTTGCTATGTTAACTTTGCGATTGTGTTGCCATGGTAACAATGGGGTTGTGTTTCAATGGCAACCATGCTGTTGTGTTGCCATGGTAACCACGGGGATGTGTTGCCATGGCAACCATGGAGCTTTGTTGCTATGTTAACCATGCTGTTGTGTTGCCATGGTAACAATGAAGTTGTGTTGCTATGGTAAGCATGAGGTTGTGTTGCCATGGTAAGCACCGGGTTGTGTTGCCATGGCAACCATGGGGTTGTGTTTCCATAGTAACCATGCGGTTGTGTTGCCATGGCAACCATAAGGTGGTGTTGCCATGGTAACAATTGGGTTGTGTTGCCATTGCATGGATGTTAGGAAGAACTTCTTCACTGAAAGGGTTGTGAGGCATTGGAACAGGCTGCCCAGGGAAGTGGTGGAGTCACCATCCCTGGAAGTCTTCAAAAGACATTTAGATGTAGAGCTTAAGGATATGGTTTAGTGGGGACTGCCAGCATTAGGTCAGAGATTGGACTCGATGATCTTGAGGTCTCTTCCAACCTAGAAATTCTGTGATTCTGTGATTCTGTGATGGTAACCACGGGGTTGTGTTGCCATGGCAACCATGGCGTTTTGTTGCCATGTTAACCATATGGTTGTGATGCCATGGAAACCATGGGGTTGTGTGGCCATGGTAACCATGGGGTTTTGTTGCCATGGGAACCATGGGGTTGAGTTGCCATGGTAACCAAGATTTTCTGTTGCCATGGACACCCTGGGGTGTTGCCATGTTGTGGTGACATAGTAGTGCGATAGGCAACACAAGGTCATGCTACTGTAGGAAGTGTAAGATTGTTGCCATGGTAACCATGGCTTTGTGTTGCCATGGCAACCAGGGTTTTGTGCTGCCATGGTAACCATGGTGTTGTGGTTTTCATGGTAACCATGGGATTCTTTTGCCATGGTAACCATGGGGTTGTGTTGCCACGGCAACGATGGGGTTGTGTTGACAAGGTAACGATGCGGTTAGGTTGTCATGGTAACCATGCTATTGTGTTACCATGGTAACAATGGGGTTGTGTTGCCATGGAAACCACGGGGTGGTGTTGCCACGGTAACCAAGGGGTTTGGTTGCCATCGCAACCATGGGGTTTTGTTGCCATGGCAACCATGGTTTTCTGTTGCCATGGTAACTATTTGGTTGTGTTGCCATGGCAAATTTGGGGTTGTGTTGCCATGGCAACCATGGAGTTTTGTTGCCATGGTAACCATGCTGTTGGGTTGCCATGGTAACCATGCGGTTGTGTTGCCATTGTAACCCTGGAGTTGTGTTGCAATGGAAACCATGGGGTTGTGTAGCCATGTTAACCATGGGGATGGGTTTCCATGAGAACCATGGGGTTGTGTTGCCATGGCAACCATGGGGTTGTGTTGCCTTCTAACCATGTGGTTGTGTTGCGATGGCAACCACTGGGTGGTGTTGCCATGGTAACCATGTAGTTGTGTTGTCATGGCAACCATGGGGTTGTGTTGTCATGGCAACCATGGGGTTGTGTTGCCATGGTAACCATGGTGTTGTGTTGCCATGGCAACTGGGGGTTGTGTTGCCATGTTAACCATGGGGTTGGGTTGCCATGGAAACCATTTCGTTGTGTTGTCATGGCCAGCATGGGGTTGGGTTGCCATGGCAACCATCGGGTGGTGTTGCCATGGCAACTATGGCTTTCTGTTTCCATTGTAACCATGGGGTTGAATTGCCATGGCAACCATGGGGTTTTGTTGCTATGACAACCATCGGGTTGTGTTGCCATGGCAACCAAGGTGTTGTGTTGCCATGTTAACCATTGGGTTGGGTTTCCATGGTAACTATTTGGTTGGGTTGCCATGGAAATCATGGGGTTTTGCTGCCATGGCAGCCATGGGGTGGTGTTGCCATGGCAACCATGGCTTTCTGTTGCTGTGGTAACCATGGGGGTTTTTTCCTGTTGCATTGCCATGGCAACCATGGGGTTGTGTTGCCATGGTAACCATGCGGTTGGATTGCTATGGCAACCATGCGGTTTTGTTGCCATGGTAACAATGGGGTTGTGTGGCAATAGCAACCATGGGGTGGTGTTGCCATGGTAACCATGGGGTTGTGTTGCCATGGTAAGCGTGTGGTAGGGCTGCCATGGCAACTATGGGGATGTTTTTCCATGGCAACCATGGAGTTTTGTTGCCATGGTAATCATGGGGTGGGTTTCCATGGGAACAATTTGTTTTTGTTGCCATGGTAACCATGCGGTTGTGTTGCCATGGCAACCATGGTTTTCCGTTGCCATGGTAACTATTTGGTTGTGTTGCCATGGCAAATTTGGGGTTGTGTTGCCATGGCAACCATGCGGTTGGGTTGCTATGGTAACCATGTGGTTGTGTTGCCATGAAAACCATGGAGTTTTGTTGCCATGGTAACCATGCTGTTGGGTTGCCATGGTAACCATGCGGTTGTGTTGCCATTGTAACCCTGGAGTTGTATTGCCATGGCAAAAATGCGGTTGGGTTGCTATGGTAACCATTCGGTTGTGTTGCCATGGTAAAATTGGGGTTGTGTTTCAATGGCAACCATGGGGTTGTGTTGCCATGGTAACCATGGGGTTGGGTTTACATGGCAATAATGGGGTTTGTTTGCCATGGAACCATGGGGTTGCGTTGCCATGGTAACCATGGTGTTGTGCTGCCATGGCAAGCAATGGGTTGTGTTGCAATGGAAACCATGGGGTTGTGTAGCCATGTTAACCATGGGGATGGGTTTCCATGAGAACCATGGGGTTGTGTTGCCATGGCAACCATGGGGTTGTGTTGCCTTCTAACCAAACGGTTGTGTTGCGATGGCAACCAGTGGGTGGTGTTGCCATGGTAATCATGGAGTTGTGTTGTCATGGCAACCATGGGGTTTTGTTGTCATGGCAACCATGGGGTTGGGTTGCCATGGTAACCTTGTAGTTGTATTGACATGGTAACCATGGGGTTCAATTGCCATGGAAACCATGGGGTTGTGTTGCCATGGTAAGCGTGTGGTTGGGTTGCCATGGCAACCATGGGGATGTTTTTCCATGGCAACCATGGAGTTTTGTTGCCATGGTAACCATGGGGTTGAATTGCCATGGCAACCATGGCAACCATGTTGCCATGGCAACCATTTGGTTTGTTGCCATGGTAACCATTGTGTTGTGTTGCCATGGCAACCATTTGGTTGTGTTGCCATGCCAACCATCGGGTGGCGATGCCATGGCAACCAGGGTTTTCTGTTGCCATGGTAACCATTTGGTAGTGTTGCCATGGCAACCATGGAGTTGTGTTAACATGGGAACCATGCGGTTTGGTTGCTATGGTAACCATGTGATTGTGTTGCCATGGTAACTATAGGGTTGTGTTTCAATGGCAACTATGCGATTGTGTTGCAATGGTAATTACGGGGCTGTTGCCATGGCAACCATAGAGCTTTGTTGCCATGGTAACCCTGAGGTTGTGTTGCCGTGGCAACCATTGGGTGGTGTTGCCATGGTAACCATGGTGTGGTGTTTTCATGGGAAACATGGGGTTGGGTTGCCATGGCAACCATGGGGTTGGGGTGCCACGGCAACCATCGGGTGGTGTTACCATGGCAACCATGGTTTTCTGTTGCCATGGTAACCATTTGGTTGTGTTGCCATGGCAACCATGGAGTTGTATTGCCATGGCAAAAATGCGGTTGGGTTGCTATGGTAACCATTCGGTTGTGTTGCCATGGTAAAATTGGGGTTGTGTTTCAATGGCAACCATGGGGTTGTGTTGCCATGGTAACCATGGGGTTGGGTTTACATGGCAATAATGGGGTTTGTTTGCCATGGAACCATGGGGTTGCGTTGCCATGGTAACCATGGTGTTGTGTTGCCATGGCAAGCATTGGGTTGTGTTGCCATGGTAACCATGGGGTGGTGTTTTCATGGGAACCACGGGGATGGTTTGCCATGAGAACCATGGGGTTGGGTTGCCAAGGCAACCATGGGGTGGTGTTGCAATGGTAACCAAGGGGGTTGGGTTGCCACGGCAACCATCGGGTGTTGTCTCCATGGCAACCATGCTTTTTTTTGGCCATGGTAACCAAGGGGTTTTGTTGCCATGGAAACCATGGGGTTGTGTTTCCATGGCAACCATGGAGTTGTATTGCCATGGTAGAAATGCGGTTGGGTTGTTATGGTAACCATTCAGTTGTGTTGCCATGGTAAAAATGGGGTTGTGTTTCAATGGCAACCATGGGGTTGTGTTGCCATGGTAACAATGGGGTTGGGTTCTCATGGCAACCATGGGGTTTTGTTACCATGGCAACCATGGGGTTGTGTTTCCATGGTAACCATGTTGTTTTGTTGCCATGTCAACCAAGGGGTTCTGTTGCCATGGTAACCACGGGGTTGGGTTGCCATGGTAACCATTGGGTTGCGTTGCCATGGTAACCACGAGGTTGTGTTGCCATGGCAACCATCGCGCTTTGTTGCCATGTTAACCATATGGTTGTGTTGCCATGGAAACCATGGGGTTGTGTGGCCATGGTAACCATGGGGTTTTGTTGCCATGGGAACCATGGGGTTGAGTTGCCATGGTAACCAAGATTTTCTGTTGCCATGGACACCCTGGGGTGTTGCCATGTTGTGGTGACATAGTAGTGCGATAGGCAACACAAGGTCATGTTACTGTAGGAAGTGTAAGATTGTTGCCATGGTAACCATGGCTTTGTGTTGCCATGGCAACCAGGGTTTTGTGCTGCCATGGTAACCATGGTGTTGTGGTTTTCATGGTAACCATGGGATTCTTTTGCCATGGTAACCATGGGGTTGTGTTGCCACGGCAACGATGGGGTTGTGTTGACAAGGTAACGATGCGGTTAGGTTGTCATGGTAACCATGCTATTGTGTTACCATGGTAACAATGGGGTTGTGTTGCCATGGAAACCACGGGGTGGTGTTGCCACGGTAACCACTTGGTTGTGTTGCCATGGCAACCATGGCGTTTTGTTGCCATGGGAACCATGCGGTTAGGTTGCCACGGTAACCTTGCGGTTGTTTTGACATGGTAACCATGGGGTTGTATTGCCATGGCAACCATGGGGTTGTGTTGCCATGGTAAGCATGTGGTTGGGTTGCCATGGCAACCATGGGGTTGTGTTTCCATGGTTAACCATGGGGTTGTGTTGTCATGGCAACCATGGGGTTCTTTTGCCATGGCAACCATGGGGTTGTGTTGCAATGGTAACCAAGGGGGTTGGGTTGCCACGGCAACCGTCGGCTGTTGTTTCCATGGCAACCATACTTTTGTTTGGCCAAGGTAACCAAGGGGATTTCTTGCTATGGAAATCATGAGGTTGTGTTTCCATGGCAACCATGAGGTGGTGTTGCCATGGTAACCATGGGGTTGGGTTCCCATGGCAACCATGGGGTTTTGTTACCACGGTAACCATGGGGTTGCGTTGCCATGGTAACCATGGTGTTGTGCTGCCATGGCAAGCATTGGGTTGTGTTGCCATCGTAACCATGGGGTTGGGTTGCCATGGTAACCAGGGGGTTGTGTTGCCATGGTAACCACGGGGTTGTGTGACCGTGGCAACCATCGCGTTTTGTTGTCATGGTAACCATATGGTTGTGTTTCCATGGTAACCATGCGGTTGTGTTGCCATTGTAACCATGGAATTGGGTTGCCATGGTAACTATCGGGTGGTGTTGCCATGGCAACCATGCGGTTGTGTTACTATGGTAACCATTCAGTTGTGTTGCTATGGTAACCATTCGGTTGTGTTGCCATGGTAACCACGGGGATGTGTTGCCATGGTAACCAAAGGGTTTTTTTGCCATGTCAACAATGGTGTTGTATTGCCATGGCAACCATGGGTTTGTGTTCCCATGGTAACCATGGGGTTGGGTTTCCATGGGAATAATGGGGTTTGTTTGCCATGGAACCATGGGGTTGCGTTGCCATGGTAACCATGGTGTTGTGCTGCCATGGCAAGCATTGGGTTGTGTTGCCATGGTAACCATGGGGTTGGGTTTCCATGATAACCATTTGATTCTGTTGCCATGGCAACCATGGAATTGGGTTGCCATGGCAACCATCGGGTGGTGTTGCCATGGCAACCATGGTTTTCTGTTGCCATGGTAACCATGATGTTGTATTGCCATGGGAACCATGAGGTTGTGTTGCCATGGTAACCATGGGGTTTTGTTGCCATCGCAACCATGGGGTTTTGTTGCCATGGCAACCATGGTTTTCCGTTGCCATGGTAACTATTTGGTTGTGTTGCCATGGCAAATTTGGGGTTGTGTTGCCATGGCAACCATGCGGTTGGGTTGCTATGGTAACCATGTGGTTGTGTTGCCATGAAAACCATGGAGTTTTGTTGCCATGGTAACCATGCGGTTGTGTTGCCATTGTAACCCTGGAGTTGTATTGCCATGGCAAAAATGCGGTTGGGTTGCTATGGTAACCATTCGGTTGTGTTGCCATGGTAAAATTGGGGTTGTGTTTCAATGGCAACCATGGGGTTGTGTTGCCATGGTAACCATGGGGTTGGGTTTACATGGCAATAATGGGGTTTGTTTGCCATGGAACCATGGGGTTGCGTTGCCATGGTAACCATGGTGTTGTGCTGCCATGGCAAGCAATGGGTTGTGTTGCAATGGAAACCATGGGGTTGTGTAGCCATGTTAACCATGGGGATGGGTTTCCATGAGAACCGTGGGGTTGTGTTGCCATGGCAACCATGGGGTTGTGTTGCCTTCTAACCAAGCGGTTGTGTTGCGATGGCAACCAGTGGGTGGTGTTGCCATGGTAATCATGGAGTTGTGTTGTCATGGCAACCATGGGGTTTTGTTGTCATGGCAACCATGGGGTTGGGTTGCCATGGTAACCTTGTAGTTGTATTGACATGGTAACCATGGGGTTCAATTGCCATGGAAACCATGGGGTTGTGTTGCCATGGTAAGCGTGTGGTTGGGTTGCCATGGCAACCATGGGGATGTTTTTCCATGGCAACCATGGAGTTTTGTTGCCATGGTAACCATGGGGTTGAATTGCCATGGCAACCATGGGGTTTTGTTGCCATGGCAACCATTTGGTTTGTTGCCATGGTAACCATTGTGTTGTGTTGCCATGGCAACCATTTGGTTGTGTTGCCATGCCAACCATCGGGTGGCGATGCCATGGCAACCAGGGTTTTCTGTTGCCATGGTAACCATTTGGTAGTGTTGCCATGGCAACCATGGAGTTGTGTTAACATGGGAACCATGCGGTTTGGTTGCTATGGTAACCATGTGATTGTGTTGCCATGGTAACTATAGGGTTGTGTTTCAATGGCAACTATGCGATTGTGTTGCAATGGTAATTACGGGGCTGTTGCCATGGCAACCATAGAGCTTTGTTGCCATGGTAACCCTGAGGTTGTGTTGCCGTGGCAACCATTGGGTGGTGTTGCCATGGTAACCATGGTGTGGTGTTTTCATGGGAAACATGGGGTTGGGTTGCCATGGCAACCATGGGGTTGGGGTGCCACGGCAACCATCGGGTGGTGTTACCATGGCAACCATGGTTTTCTGTTGCCATGGTAACCATTTGGTTGTGTTGCCATGGCAACCATGGAGTTGTATTGCCATGGCAAAAATGCGGTTGGGTTGCTATGGTAACCATTCGGTTGTGTTGCCATGGTAAAATTGGGGTTGTGTTTCAATGGCAACCATGGGGTTGTGTTGCCATGGTAACCATGGGGTTGGGTTTACATGGCAATAATGGGGTTTGTTTGCCATGGAACCATGGGGTTGCGTTGCCATGGTAACCATGGTGTTGTGTTGCCATGGCAAGCATTGGGTTGTGTTGCCATGGTAACCATGGGGTGGTGTTTTCATGGGAACCACGGGGATGGTTTGCCATGAGAACCATGGGGTTGGGTTGCCAAGGCAACCATGGGGTGGTGTTGCAATGGTAACCAAGGGGGTTGGGTTGCCACGGCAACCATCGGGTGTTGTCTCCATGGCAACCATGCTTTTTTTTGGCCATGGTAACCAAGGGGTTCTGTTGCCATGGAAACCATGGGGTTGTGTTTCCATGGCAACCATGGAGTTGTATTGCCATGGTAGAAATGCGGTTGGGTTGTTATGGTAACCATTCAGTTGTGTTGCCATGGTAAAAATGGGGTTGTGTTTCAATGGCAACCATGGGGTTGTGTTGCCATGGTAACAATGGGGTTGGGTTCTCATGGCAACCATGGGGTTTTGTTACCATGGCAACCATGGGGTTGTGTTTCCATGGTAACCATGTTGTTTTGTTGCCATGTCAACCAAGGGGTTCTGTTGCCATGGTAACCACGGGGTTGGGTTGCCATGGTAACCATTGGGTTGCGTTGCCATGGTAACCACGAGGTTGTGTTGCCATGGCAACCATCGCGCTTTGTTGCCATGTTAACCATATGGTTGTGTTGCCATGGAAACCATGGGGTTGTGTGGCCATGGTAACCATGGGGTTTTGTTGCCATGGGAACCATGGGGTTGAGTTGCCATGGTAACCAAGATTTTCTGTTGCCATGGACACCCTGGGGTGTTGCCATGTTGTGGTGACATAGTAGTGCGATAGGCAACACAAGGTCATGTTACTGTAGGAAGTGTAAGATTGTTGCCATGGTAACCATGGCTTTGTGTTGCCATGGCAACCAGGGTTTTGTGCTGCCATGGTAACCATGGTGTTGTGGTTTTCATGGTAACCATGGGATTCTTTTGCCATGGTAACCATGGGGTTGTGTTGCCACGGCAACGATGGGGTTGTGTTGACAAGGTAACGATGCGGTTAGGTTGTCATGGTAACCATGCTATTGTGTTACCATGGTAACAATGGGGTTGTGTTGCCATGGAAACCACGGGGTGGTGTTGCCACGGTAACCACTTGGTTGTGTTGCCATGGCAACCATGGCGTTTTGTTGCCATGGGAACCATGCGGTTAGGTTGCCACGGTAACCTTGCGGTTGTTTTGACATGGTAACCATGGGGTTGTATTGCCATGGCAACCATGGGGTTGTGTTGCCATGGTAAGCATGTGGTTGGGTTGCCATGGCAACCATGGGGTTGTGTTTCCATGGTTAACCATGGGGTTGTGTTGTCATGGCAACCATGGGGTTCTTTTGCCATGGCAACCATGGGGTTGTGTTGCAATGGTAACCAAGGGGGTTGGGTTGCCACGGCAACCGTCGGCTGTTGTTTCCATGGCAACCATGCTTTTGTTTGGCCAAGGTAACCAAGGGGATTTCTTGCTATGGAAATCATGAGGTTGTGTTTCCATGGCAACCATGAGGTGGTGTTGCCATGGTAACCATGGGGTTGGGTTCCCATGGCAACCATGGGGTTTTGTTACCACGGTAACCATGGGGTTGCGTTGCCATGGTAACCATGGTGTTGTGCTGCCATGGCAAGCATTGGGTTGTGTTGCCATCGTAACCATGGGGTTGGGTTGCCATGGTAACCAGGGGGTTGTGTTGCCATGGTAACCACGGGGTTGTGTGACCGTGGCAACCATCGCGTTTTGTTGTCATGGTAACCATATGGTTGTGTTTCCATGGTAACCATGCGGTTGTGTTGCCATTGTAACCATGGAATTGGGTTGCCATGGTAACTATCGGGTGGTGTTGCCATGGCAACCATGCGGTTGTGTTGCTATGGTAACCATTCGGTTGTGTTGCTATGGTAACCATTCGGTTGTGTTGCCATGGTAACCACGGGGATGTGTTGCCATGGTAACCAAAGGGTTTTTTTGCCATGTCAACAATGGTGTTGTATTGCCATGGTAACCATTTGGTTGTGTTGACTTAGCAAGCATGGGGTTGGGTTGCCATGGCAACCATCGGGTGGTGTTGCCATGTCAACCATAGCTTTCTGTTGCCATGGTAACCATGGGGTTGTGTTGCCATGGTAACCATTTGTTTGTGTTGCCATGGCAACCATGGGGTTGTGTTGCCATGGCAACCATGCGGTTGTCTTGCCATGACAACCGAGGGGTGGTGTTTCCATGGTAACAATAGGGTTGGGTTGCCATGGCAACCATGGGGTTTTGCTGCCATTGAAACCATGGGGTTGTGTTGCCCTGGTAACTATGGGGTTTTCTGCCATGTCAACAATGGTGTTGTATTGCCATGGCAACCATGGGTTTGTGTTCCCATGGTAACCATGGGGTTGGGTTTCCATGGGAATAATGGGGTTTGTTTGCCATGGAACCATGGGGTTGCGTTGCCATGGTAACCATGGTGTTGTGCTGCCATGGCAAGCATTGGGTTGTGTTGCCATGGTAACCATGGGGTTGGGTTTCCATGATAACCATTTGATTCTGTTGCCATGGCAACCATGGAATTGGGTTGCCATGGCAACCATCGGGTGGTGTTGCCATGGCAACCATGGTTTTCTGTTGCCATGGTAACCATGCGGTTGTGTTGCCATGGCAACCATGGGGTTGTGTTACCATGGCAACCATGCGGTTGTGTTGCTATGGTAACCATGCGGTTGTGTTGCCATGGTAAAAATGGGGTTGTGTTTCAATGGCAACCATGGGGTTGTGTTGCCATGGTAACCACGGGGATGTGTTGCCATGGTAACCAAAGGGTTTTTTTGCCATGTCAACAATGGTGTTGTATTGCCATGGCAACCATGGGTTTGTGTTCCCATGGTAACCATGGGGTTGGGTTTCCATGGGAATAATGGGGTTTGTTTGCCATGGAACCATGGGGTTGCGTTGCCATGGTAACCATGGTGTTGTGCTGCCATGGCAAGCATTGGGTTGTGTTGCCATGGTAACCATGGGGTTGGGTTTCCATGATAACCATTTGATTCTGTTGCCATGGCAACCATGGAATTGGGTTGCCATGGCAACCATCGGGTGGTGTTGCCATGGCAACCATGGTTTTCTGTTGCCATGGTAACCATGATGTTGTATTGCCATGGGAACCATGAGGTTGTGTTGCCATGGTAACCATGGGGTTGGGTTGCCATCGCAACCATGGGGTTTTGTTGCCATGGCAACCATGGTTTTCCGTTGCCATGGTAACTATTTGGTTGTGTTGCCATGGCAAATTTGGGGTTGTGTTGCCATGGCAACCATGCGGTTGGGTTGCTATGGTAACCATGTGGTTGTGTTGCCATGAAAACCATGGAGTTTTGTTGCCATGGTAACCATGCGGTTGTGTTGCCATTGTAACCCTGGAGTTGTATTGCCATGGCAAAAATGCGGTTGGGTTGCTATGGTAACCATTCGGTTGTGTTGCCATGGTAAAATTGGGGTTGTGTTTCAATGGCAACCATGGGGTTGTGTTGCCATGGTAACCATGGGGTTGGGTTTACATGGCAATAATGGGGTTTGTTTGCCATGGAACCATGGGGTTGCGTTGCCATGGTAACCATGGTGTTGTGCTGCCATGGCAAGCAATGGGTTGTGTTGCAATGGAAACCATGGGGTTGTGTAGCCATGTTAACCATGGGGATGGGTTTCCATGAGAACCATGGGGTTGTGTTGCCATGGCAACCATGGGGTTGTGTTGCCTTCTAACCAAGCGGTTGTGTTGCGATGGCAACCAGTGGGTGGTGTTGCCATGGTAATCATGGAGTTGTGTTGTCATGGCAACCATGGGGTTTTGTTGTCATGGCAACCATGGGGTTGGGTTGCCATGGTAACCTTGTAGTTGTTTTGACATGGTAACCATGGGGTTCAATTGCCATGGAAACCATGGGGTTGTGTTGCCATGGTAAGCGTGTGGTTGGGTTGCCATGGCAACCATGGGGATGTTTTTCCATGGCAACCATGGAGTTTTGTTGCCATGGTAACCATGGGGTTGAATTGCCATGGCAACCATGGGGTTTTGTTGCCATGGCAACCATTTGGTTTGTTGCCATGGTAACCATTGTGTTGTGTTGCCATGGCAACCATTTGGTTGTGTTGCCATGCCAACCATCGGGTGGCGATGCCATGGCAACCAGGGTTTTCTGTTGCCATGGTAACCATGAGGTTGTGTTGCCATGGTAACCATGGGCTTGGGTTGCCATCGCAACCATGGGGTATTGTTGCCATGGCAACCATGGTTTTCCGTTGCCATGGTAACTATTTGGTTGTGTTGCCATGGCAAATTTGGGGTTGGGTTGCCATGGTAACCATGCGGTTGTGTTGCCATTGTAACCCTGGAGTTGTGTTGCAATGGAAACCATGGGGTTGTGTAGCCATGTTAACCATCGGGATGGGGTGCCATGAGAACCATGGGGTTGTGTTGCCATGGCAACCATGGGGTTGTGTTGCCTTCTAACCATGCGGTTGTGTTGCGATGGCAACCACTGGGTGGTGTTTCCATGGTAACCATGTAGTTGTGTTGTCATGGCAACCATGGGATTAAATTGCCATGGCAACCATGGGGTTTTGTTGCTATGGCAACCATCGGGTTGTGTTGCCATGGCAACCAAGGTGTTGTGTTGCCATGTTAACCATTGGGTTGGGTTTCCATGGTAACTATTTGGTTGGGTTGCCATGGAAATCATGGGGTTTTGCTGCCATGGCAACCATGGGGTGGTGTTGCCATGGCAACCATGGCTTTCTGTTGCTGTGGTAACCATGGGGGTTTTTTCCTGTTGCAACCATGGTGTTGTGTTGCCATGGTAACCATGGGGTTGTGTTGCCATGGTAAGCGTGTGGTTGGGCTGCCATGGCAACTATGGGGATGTTTTTCCATGGCAACCATGGAGTTTTGTTGCCATGGTAATCATGGGGTGTATTTCCATGGGAACCGTTTGGTTGTGTTGCCATGGTAACCATGGGGTTGTGTTGCCATTGCAACCATGGGGTTGTGTTGCCATGGTAACCACGGGGTTGTGTGACCGTGGCAACCATCGCGTTTTGTTGTCATGGTAACCATATGGTTGTGTTTCCATGGTAACCATGCGGTTGTGTTGCCATTGTAACCATGGAATTGGGTTGCCATGGTAACTATCGGGTGGTGTTGCCATGGCAACCATGCGGTTGTGTTGCTATGGTAACCATTCGGTTGTGTTGCTATGGTAACCATTCGGTTGTGTTGCCATGGTAACCACGGGGATGTGTTGCCATGGTAACCAAAGGGTTTTTTTGCCATGTCAACAATGGTGTTGTATTGCCATGGTAACCATTTGGTTGTGTTGACTTAGCAAGCATGGGGTTGGGTTGCCATGGCAACCATCGGGTGGTGTTGCCATGTCAACCATAGCTTTCTGTTGCCATGGTAACCATGGGGTTGTGTTGCCATGGTAACCATTTGTTTGTGTTGCCATGGCAACCATGGGGTTGTGTTGCCATGGCAACCATGCGGTTGTCTTGCCATGACAACCGAGGGGTGGTGTTTCCATGGTAACAATAGGGTTGGGTTGCCATGGCAACCATGGGGTTTTGCTGCCATTGAAACCATGGGGTTGTGTTGCCCTGGTAACTATG
The DNA here is from genome assembly GCF_964035555.1 of Netta rufina. Taxonomy (NCBI): domain Eukaryota; kingdom Metazoa; phylum Chordata; class Aves; order Anseriformes; family Anatidae; genus Netta; species Netta rufina. The sequence continues at coordinate 32,265,839 of NC_140131.1, read as the reverse complement.
GGGTTTTCTGCCATGTCAACAATGGTGTTGTATTGCCATGGCAACCATGGGTTTGTGTTCCCATGGTAACCATGGGGTTGGGTTTCCATGGGAATAATGGGGTTTGTTTGCCATGGAACCATGGGGTTGCGTTGCCATGGTAACCATGGTGTTGTGCTGCCATGGCAAGCATTGGGTTGTGTTGCCATGGTAACCATGGGGTTGGGTTTCCATGATAACCATTTGATTCTGTTGCCATGGCAACCATGGAATTGGGTTGCCATGGCAACCATCGGGTGGTGTTGCCATGGCAACCATGGTTTTCTGTTGCCATGGTAACCATGATGTTGTATTGCCATGGGAACCATGAGGTTGTGTTGCCATGGTAACCATGGGGTTGGGTTGCCATCGCAACCATGGGGTTTTGTTGCCATGGCAACCATGGTTTTCCGTTGCCATGGTAACTATTTGGTTGTGTTGCCATGGCAAATTTGGGGTTGTGTTGCCATGGCAACCATGCGGTTGGGTTGCTATGGTAACCATGTGGTTGTGTTGCCATGAAAACCATGGAGTTTTGTTGCCATGGTAACCATGCGGTTGTGTTGCCATTGTAACCCTGGAGTTGTATTGCCATGGCAAAAATGCGGTTGGGTTGCTATGGTAACCATTCGGTTGTGTTGCCATGGTAAAATTGGGGTTGTGTTTCAATGGCAACCATGGGGTTGTGTTGCCATGGTAACCATGGGGTTGGGTTTACATGGCAATAATGGGGTTTGTTTGCCATGGAACCATGGGGTTGCGTTGCCATGGTAACCATGGTGTTGTGCTGCCATGGCAAGCAATGGGTTGTGTTGCAATGGAAACCATGGGGTTGTGTAGCCATGTTAACCATGGGGATGGGTTTCCATGAGAACCATGGGGTTGTGTTGCCATGGCAACCATGGGGTTGTGTTGCCTTCTAACCAAGCGGTTGTGTTGCGATGGCAACCAGTGGGTGGTGTTGCCATGGTAATCATGGAGTTGTGTTGTCATGGCAACCATGGGGTTTTGTTGTCATGGCAACCATGGGGTTGGATTGCCATGGTAACCTTGTAGTTGTTTTGACATGGTAACCATGGGGTTCAATTGCCATGGAAACCATGGGGTTGTGTTGCCATGGTAAGCGTGTGGTTGGGTTGCCATGGCAACCATGGGGATGTTTTTCCATGGCAACCATGGAGTTTTGTTGCCATGGTAACCATGGGGTTGAATTGCCATGGCAACCATGGGGTTTTGTTGCCATGGCAACCATTTGGTTTGTTGCCATGGTAACCATTGTGTTGTGTTGCCATGGCAACCATTTGGTTGTGTTGCCATGCCAACCATCGGGTGGCGATGCCATGGCAACCAGGGTTTTCTGTTGCCATGGTAACCATGAGGTTGTGTTGCCATGGTAACCATGGGCTTGGGTTGCCATCGCAACCATGGGGTATTGTTGCCATGGCAACCATGGTTTTCCGTTGCCATGGTAACTATTTGGTTGTGTTGCCATGGCAAATTTGGGGTTGGGTTGCCATGGTAACCATGCGGTTGTGTTGCCATTGTAACCCTGGAGTTGTGTTGCAATGGAAACCATGGGGTTGTGTAGCCATGTTAACCATCGGGATGGGGTGCCATGAGAACCATGGGGTTGTGTTGCCATGGCAACCATGGGGTTGTGTTGCCTTCTAACCATGCGGTTGTGTTGCGATGGCAACCACTGGGTGGTGTTTCCATGGTAACCATGTAGTTGTGTTGTCATGGCAACCATGGGATTAAATTGCCATGGCAACCATGGGGTTTTGTTGCTATGGCAACCATCGGGTTGTGTTGCCATGGCAACCAAGGTGTTGTGTTGCCATGTTAACCATTGGGTTGGGTTTCCATGGTAACTATTTGGTTGGGTTGCCATGGAAATCATGGGGTTTTGCTGCCATGGCAACCATGGGGTGGTGTTGCCATGGCAACCATGGCTTTCTGTTGCTGTGGTAACCATGGGGGTTTTTTCCTGTTGCAACCATGGTGTTGTGTTGCCATGGTAACCATGGGGTTGTGTTGCCATGGTAAGCGTGTGGTTGGGCTGCCATGGCAACTATGGGGATGTTTTTCCATGGCAACCATGGAGTTTTGTTGCCATGGTAATCATGGGGTGTATTTCCATGGGAACCGTTTGGTTGTGTTGCCATGGTAACCATGGGGTTGTGTTGCCATTGCAACCATGGGGTTGTGTTGCCATGGCAACCATGGTTTTCTGTTGCCATGGTAACTATTTGCTTGTGTTGCCATGGCAACCATGCGGTTGGGTTTCCATGGGAACCATGTGGTTGTGTTGCCATGGCAACCATGGAGTTTTGTTGCCATGGTAACCATGCGGTTGGGTTGCCATGGTAACCATGCGGTTGTGTTGCCATTGAAACCCTGGAGTTGTGTTGCAATGGAAACCATGGGGTTGTGTAGCCATGTTAACCATGGGGATGGGTTGCCGTGAGAACCATGGGGTTGTGTTGCCTTCTAACCAAGCGGTTGTGTTGCGATGGCAACCACTGGGTGGTGTTTCCATGGTAACCATGGAGTTGTGTTCTCATGGCAACGATGGGGTTGTGTTGTCATGGCAACCATGGGGTTGTGTTGCCATGGCAGCCATGCGGTTGGGTTGCCATGGTAACCATGGGGTTCAATTGCCATGGCAACCATGGGGTTGTGTTGCCATGGTAAGCGTGTGGTTGGGTTGCCATGGCAACCATGGGGATGTTTTTCCATGGCAACCATGGAGTTTTGTTGCCATGGTAACTATGGGGTTGGGTTTCCATGGGAACCATGGGGTTTTGTTGCCATGGCATCCATTTGGTTCTGTTGCCATGGTAACCATTGTGTTGTGTTGCCATGGCAACCATTTGGTTGTGTTGCCATGCCAACATGGCATGGCAACACAACCAAATGTGTTGGGTGGCGTTGCCATGGCAACCAGGGTTTTCGGTTGCCATGGTAACCATTTGGTTGTGTTGCCATGGCAACCATGGAGTTGTGTTAACATGGGAACCATGCAGTTAGGTTGCTATGGTAACCATATGATTGTGTTGCCATGGTAACAATAGGGTTGTGTTTCAATGGCAACCATGCGATTGTGTTGCAATGGTAACCACGGGGCTGTGTTGCCATTGCAACCATAGAGCTTTGTTGCCATGGTAACCCTGAGGTAGTGTTGCCATGGTAACCATGGGGTTGTGTTGTCATTGCAAACATGGAGTTGTGTTGCCATGGCAACCACTGGGTGGTGTTGCCATGGTACCCATGGGGTTGGGTTGCCATGGCTACCATGGGGTGGTGTTCCCATGGTAACCATGGCGTGGTGTTTTCATGGGAAATATGGGGTTGGGTTGCCATGGCAACCATGGGGTTGGGGTGCCACGGCAACAATCGGGTGGTGTTACCATGGCAACCATGGTTTTCTGTTGCCATGGTAACCATTCGGTTGTGTTGCCATGGTAAAATTGGGGTTGTGTTTCAATGGCAACCATGGGGTTGTGTTGCCATGGTAACCATGGGGTTGGGTTTACATGGCAATAATGGGGTTTGTTTGCCATGGAACCATGGGGTTGCGTTGCCATGGTAACCATGGTGTTGTGTTGCCATGGCAAGCATTGGGTTGTGTTGCCATGGTAACCATGGGGCGGTGTTTTCATGGGAACCACGGGGATGGTTTGCCATGAGAACCATGGGGTTGGGTTGCCAAGGCAACCATGGGGTGGTGTTGCAATGGTAACCAAGGGGGTTGGGTTGCCACGGCAACCATCGGGTGTTGTCTCCATGGCAACCATGCTTTTTTTTGGCCATGGTAACCAAGGGGTTCTGTTGCCATGGAAACCATGGGGTTGTGTTTCCATGGCAACCATGGAGTTGTATTGCCATGGTAGAAATGCGGTTGGGTTGTTATGGTAACCATTCAGTTGTGTTGCCATGGTAAAAATGGGGTTGTGTTTCAATGGCAACCATGGGGTTGTGTTGCCATGGTAACAATGGGGTTGGGTTCTCATGGCAACCATGGGGTTTTGTTACCATGGCAACCATGGGGTTGTGTTTCCATGGTAACCATGTTGTTTTGTTGCCATGTCAACCAAGGGGTTCTGTTGCCATGGTAACCACGGGGTTGGGTTGCCATGGTAACCATTGGGTTGCGTTGCCATGGTAACCACGAGGTTGTGTTGCCATGGCAACCATCGCGCTTTGTTGCCATGTTAACCATATGGTTGTGTTGCCATGGAAACCATGGGGTTGTGTGGCCATGGTAACCATGGGGTTTTGTTGCCATGGGAACCATGGGGTTGAGTTGCCATGGTAACCAAGATTTTCTGTTGCCATGGACACCCTGGGGTGTTGCCATGTTGTGGTGACATAGTAGTGCGATAGGCAACACAAGGTCATGTTACTGTAGGAAGTGTAAGATTGTTGCCATGGTAACCATGGCTTTGTGTTGCCATGGCAACCAGGGTTTTGTGCTGCCATGGTAACCATGGTGTTGTGGTTTTCATGGTAACCATGGGATTCTTTTGCCATGGTAACCATGGGGTTGTGTTGCCACGGCAACGATGGGGTTGTGTTGACAAGGTAACGATGCGGTTAGGTTGTCATGGTAACCATGCTATTGTGTTACCATGGTAACAATGGGGTTGTGTTGCCATGGAAACCACGGGGTGGTGTTGCCACGGTAACCACTTGGTTGTGTTGCCATGGCAACCATGGCGTTTTGTTGCCATGGGAACCATGCGGTTAGGTTGCCACGGTAACCTTGCGGTTGTTTTGACATGGTAACCATGGGGTTGTATTGCCATGGCAACCATGGGGTTGTGTTGCCATGGTAAGCATGTGGTTGGGTTGCCATGGCAACCATGGGGTTGTGTTTCCATGGTTAACCATGGGGTTGTGTTGTCATGGCAACCATGGGGTTCTTTTGCCATGGCAACCATGGGGTTGTGTTGCAATGGTAACCAAGGGGGTTGGGTTGCCACGGCAACCGTCGGCTGTTGTTTCCATGGCAACCATGCTTTTGTTTGGCCAAGGTAACCAAGGGGATTTCTTGCTATGGAAATCATGAGGTTGTGTTTCCATGGCAACCATGAGGTGGTGTTGCCATGGTAACCATGGGGTTGGGTTCCCATGGCAACCATGGGGTTTTGTTACCACGGTAACCATGGGGTTGCGTTGCCATGGTAACCATGGTGTTGTGCTGCCATGGCAAGCATTGGGTTGTGTTGCCATCGTAACCATGGGGTTGGGTTGCCATGGTAACCAGGGGGTTGTGTTGCCATGGTAACCACGGGGTTGTGTGACCGTGGCAACCATCGCGTTTTGTTGTCATGGTAACCATATGGTTGTGTTTCCATGGTAACCATGCGGTTGTGTTGCCATTGTAACCATGGAATTGGGTTGCCATGGTAACTATCGGGTGGTGTTGCCATGGCAACCATGCGGTTGTGTTGCTATGGTAACCATTCGGTTGTGTTGCTATGGTAACCATTCGGTTGTGTTGCCATGGTAACCACGGGGATGTGTTGCCATGGTAACCAAAGGGTTTTTTTGCCATGTCAACAATGGTGTTGTATTGCCATGGTAACCATTTGGTTGTGTTGACTTAGCAAGCATGGGGTTGGGTTGCCATGGCAACCATCGGGTGGTGTTGCCATGTCAACCATAGCTTTCTGTTGCCATGGTAACCATGGGGTTGTGTTGCCATGGTAACCATTTGTTTGTGTTGCCATGGCAACCATGGGGTTGTGTTGCCATGGCAACCATGCGGTTGTCTTGCCATGACAACCGAGGGGTGGTGTTTCCATGGTAACAATAGGGTTGGGTTGCCATGGCAACCATGGGGTTTTGCTGCCATTGAAACCATGGGGTTGTGTTGCCCTGGTAACTATGGGGTTTTCTGCCATGTCAACAATGGTGTTGTATTGCCATGGCAACCATGGGTTTGTGTTCCCATGGTAACCATGGGGTTGGGTTTCCATGGGAATAATGGGGTTTGTTTGCCATGGAACCATGGGGTTGCGTTGCCATGGTAACCATGGTGTTGTGCTGCCATGGCAAGCATTGGGTTGTGTTGCCATGGTAACCATGGGGTTGGGTTTCCATGATAACCATTTGATTCTGTTGCCATGGCAACCATGGAATTGGGTTGCCATGGCAACCATCGGGTGGTGTTGCCATGGCAACCATGGTTTTCTGTTGCCATGGTAACCATGCGGTTGTGTTGCCATGGCAACCATGGGGTTGTGTTACCATGGCAACCATGCGGTTGTGTTGCTATGGTAACCATGCGGTTGTGTTGCCATGGTAAAAATGGGGTTGTGTTTCAATGGCAACCATGGGGTTGTGTTGCCATGGTAACCACGGGGATGTGTTGCCATGGTAACCAAAGGGTTTTTTTGCCATGTCAACAATGGTGTTGTATTGCCATGGCAACCATGGGTTTGTGTTCCCATGGTAACCATGGGGTTGGGTTTCCATGGGAATAATGGGGTTTGTTTGCCATGGAACCATGGGGTTGCGTTGCCATGGTAACCATGGTGTTGTGCTGCCATGGCAAGCATTGGGTTGTGTTGCCATGGTAACCATGGGGTTGGGTTTCCATGATAACCATTTGATTCTGTTGCCATGGCAACCATGGAATTGGGTTGCCATGGCAACCATCGGGTGGTGTTGCCATGGCAACCATGGTTTTCTGTTGCCATGGTAACCATGATGTTGTATTGCCATGGGAACCATGAGGTTGTGTTGCCATGGTAACCATGGGGTTGGGTTGCCATCGCAACCATGGGGTTTTGTTGCCATGGCAACCATGGTTTTCCGTTGCCATGGTAACTATTTGGTTGTGTTGCCATGGCAAATTTGGGGTTGTGTTGCCATGGCAACCATGCGGTTGGGTTGCTATGGTAACCATGTGGTTGTGTTGCCATGAAAACCATGGAGTTTTGTTGCCATGGTAACCATGCGGTTGTGTTGCCATTGTAAACCTGGAGTTGTATTGCCATGGCAAAAATGCGGTTGGGTTGCTATGGTAACCATTCGGTTGTGTTGCCATGGTAAAATTGGGGTTGTGTTTCAATGGCAACCATGGGGTTGTGTTGCCATGGTAACCATGGGGTTGGGTTTACATGGCAATAATGGGGTTTGTTTGCCATGGAACCATGGGGTTGCGTTGCCATGGTAACCATGGTGTTGTGCTGCCATGGCAAGCAATGGGTTGTGTTGCAATGGAAACCATGGGGTTGTGTAGCCATGTTAACCATGGGGATGGGTTTCCATGAGAACCATGGGGTTGTGTTGCCATGGCAACCATGGGGTTGTGTTGCCTTCTAACCAAGCGGTTGTGTTGCGATGGCAACCAGTGGGTGGTGTTGCCATGGTAATCATGGAGTTGTGTTGTCATGGCAACCATGGGGTTTTGTTGTCATGGCAACCATGGGGTTGGGTTGCCATGGTAACCTTGTAGTTGTTTTGACATGGTAACCATGGGGTTCAATTGCCATGGAAACCATGGGGTTGTGTTGCCATGGTAAGCGTGTGGTTGGGTTGCCATGGCAACCATGGGGATGTTTTTCCATGGCAACCATGGAGTTTTGTTGCCATGGTAACCATGGGGTTGAATTGCCATGGCAACCATGGGGTTTTGTTGCCATGGCAACCATTTGGTTTGTTGCCATGGTAACCATTGTGTTGTGTTGCCATGGCAACCATTTGGTTGTGTTGCCATGCCAACCATCGGGTGGCGATGCCATGGCAACCAGGGTTTTCTGTTGCCATGGTAACCATGAGGTTGTGTTGCCATGGTAACCATGGGCTTGGGTTGCCATCGCAACCATGGGGTATTGTTGCCATGGCAACCATGGTTTTCCGTTGCCATGGTAACTATTTGGTTGTGTTGCCATGGCAAATTTGGGGTTGGGTTGCCATGGTAACCATGCGGTTGTGTTGCCATTGTAACCCTGGAGTTGTGTTGCAATGGAAACCATGGGGTTGTGTAGCCATGTTAACCATCGGGATGGGGTGCCATGAGAACCATGGGGTTGTGTTGCCATGGCAACCATGGGGTTGTGTTGCCTTCTAACCATGCGGTTGTGTTGCGATGGCAACCACTGGGTGGTGTTTCCATGGTAACCATGTAGTTGTGTTGTCATGGCAACCATGGGATTAAATTGCCATGGCAACCATGGGGTTTTGTTGCTATGGCAACCATCGGGTTGTGTTGCCATGGCAACCAAGGTGTTGTGTTGCCATGTTAACCATTGGGTTGGGTTTCCATGGTAACTATTTGGTTGGGTTGCCATGGAAATCATGGGGTTTTGCTGCCATGGCAACCATGGGGTGGTGTTGCCATGGCAACCATGGCTTTCTGTTGCTGTGGTAACCATGGGGGTTTTTTCCTGTTGCAACCATGGTGTTGTGTTGCCATGGTAACCATGGGGTTGTGTTGCCATGGTAAGCGTGTGGTTGGGCTGCCATGGCAACTATGGGGATGTTTTTCCATGGCAACCATGGAGTTTTGTTGCCATGGTAATCATGGGGTGTATTTCCATGGGAACCGTTTGGTTGTGTTGCCATGGTAACCATGGGGTTGTGTTGCCATTGCAACCATGGGGTTGTGTTGCCATGGCAACCATGGTTTTCTGTTGCCATGGTAACTATTTGCTTGTGTTGCCATGGCAACCATGCGGTTGGGTTTCCATGGGAACCATGTGGTTGTGTTGCCATGGCAACCATGGAGTTTTGTTGCCATGGTAACCATGCGGTTGGGTTGCCATGGTAACCATGCGGTTGTGTTGCCATTGAAACCCTGGAGTTGTGTTGCAATGGAAACCATGGGGTTGTGTAGCCATGTTAACCATGGGGATGGGTTGCCGTGAGAACCATGGGGTTGTGTTGCCTTCTAACCAAGCGGTTGTGTTGCGATGGCAACCACTGGGTGGTGTTTCCATGGTAACCATGGAGTTGTGTTCTCATGGCAACGATGGGGTTGTGTTGTCATGGCAACCATGGGGTTGTGTTGCCATGGCAGCCATGCGGTTGGGTTGCCATGGTAACCATGGGGTTCAATTGCCATGGCAACCATGGGGTTGTGTTGCCATGGTAAGCGTGTGGTTGGGTTGCCATGGCAACCATGGGGATGTTTTTCCATGGCAACCATGGAGTTTTGTTGCCATGGTAACTATGGGGTTGGGTTTCCATGGGAACCATGGGGTTTTGTTGCCATGGCATCCATTTGGTTCTGTTGCCATGGTAACCATTGTGTTGTGTTGCCATGGCAACCATTTGGTTGTGTTGCCATGCCAACATGGCATGGCAACACAACCAAATGTGTTGGGTGGCGTTGCCATGGCAACCAGGGTTTTCGGTTGCCATGGTAACCATTTGGTTGTGTTGCCATGGCAACCATGGAGTTGTGTTAACATGGGAACCATGCAGTTAGGTTGCTATGGTAACCATATGATTGTGTTGCCATGGTAACAATAGGGTTGTGTTTCAATGGCAACCATGCGATTGTGTTGCAATGGTAACCACGGGGCTGTGTTGCCATTGCAACCATAGAGCTTTGTTGCCATGGTAACCCTGAGGTAGTGTTGCCATGGTAACCATGGGGTTGTGTTGTCATTGCAAACATGGAGTTGTGTTGCCATGGCAACCACTGGGTGGTGTTGCCATGGTACCCATGGGGTTGGGTTGCCATGGCTACCATGGGGTGGTGTTCCCATGGTAACCATGGCGTGGTGTTTTCATGGGAAATATGGGGTTGGGTTGCCATGGCAACCATGGGGTTGGGGTGCCACGGCAACCATCGGGTGGTGTTACCATGGCAACCATGGTTTTCTGTTGCCATGGTAACCATTCGGTTGTGTTGCCATGGTAAAATTGGGGTTGTGTTTCAATGGCAACCATGGGGTTGTGTTGCCATGGTAACCATGGGGTTGGGTTTACATGGCAATAATGGGGTTTGTTTGCCAAGGCAACCATGGGGTTGTGTTGCAATGGTAACCAAGGGGGTTGGGTTGCCACGGCAACCATCGGGTGTTGTTTCCATGGCAACCATGCTTTTGTTTGGCCAAGGTAACCAAGGGTTTTTCTTGCCATGGAAACCATGGGGTTGGGTTCCCATGGCAACCATGGGGTTTTGTTACCACGGCAACCATGGGGTTGTGTTTCCATGGTAACCATGTTGTTTTGTTGCCATGACAACCAAGGGGTTCTGTTGCCATGGTAACCATGGGGTTGGGTTGCCATAGTAACCAGGGGGTTGTGTTGCCATGGTAACCACGGGGTTATGTGACCGTGGCAACCATCGCGTTTTGTTGTCATGGTAACCATATGGTTGTGTTTCCATGGTAACCATGCGGTTGTGTTGCCATTGTAACAATGGAATTGGGTTTCCATGGTAACTATCGGGTGATGTTGTCATGGCAACCATGCGGTTGTGTTGCTATGGTAACCATTCGGTTGTGTTGCTATGGTAACCATGGGGTTGTGTTGCCATGGTAACCACGGGGATGTGTTGCCATGGTAACCAAAGGGTTTTTTTGCCAAATCAACAATGGTGTTGTATTGCCATTGTAACCATTTGGTTGTGTTGCCATGGCAACCATGGGGTGGTGTTGCCATGGTAACCATGTGTTGTTTTGCCATGGCAACTAGGGGGTTGTGTTGCCATGTTAACCATGGGGTTTTGTTTCCATGGTAACTATTTGATTCTGTTGCCATGGCAACCATAGAATTGGGTTGCCATGGCAACCATCGGGAGGTGTTGCCATGGCAACCATGGTTTTCTGTTTCCATGGTAACCATGGTGTTGTATTGCCATGGGAACCATGAGGTTGTATTGCCATGGTAACCATGGGGTTGGGTTGCCATCGCAACCATGAGGTTTTGTTGCCATGGCAACCATGGTTTTCTGTTGCCATGGTAACTATTTGGTTGTGTTGCCATGGCAAATTTGGGGTTGTGTTGCCATGGCAACCATGCGGTTGGGTTTCTATGGTAACCATGTGGTTGTGTTGCCATTGTAACCCTGGAGTTGTGTTGCAATGGAAACCATGGGGTTGTGTAGCCATGTTAATCATGGGGATGGGTTGCCATGAGAACCATGGGGTTGTGTTGCCATGGCAACCATGAGGTTGTGTTGCCTTCTAACCAAGCGGTTCTGTTGCGATGGCAACCACTGGGTGGTGTTGCCATGGTAACCATGGAGTTGTGTTGTCATGGCAACCATGGGGTTGTGTTGCCATGGCAGCCATGCGGTTGGGTTGCCATGGTAACCATGGGGTTAAATTGCCATGGCAACCATGGGGTTGTGTTGCTATGGTAAGCGTGTGGTTTGGTTGCCATGGCAACCATGGGGATGTTTTTCCATGGCAACCATGGAGTTTTGTTGCCATGGTAACCATGGGGTTGAATTGCCATGGCAACCATGGGGTTTTGTTGCCATGGCAACCATTTGGTTCTGTTGCCATGGTAACCATTGTGTTGTGTTGCCATGGAAACCATTTGGTTGTGTTGCCATGCCAACCATCGGGTGGCGATGCCATGGCAACCAGGGTTTTCTGTTGCCATGGTAACCATTTGGTTGTGTTGCCATGGCAACCATGGAGTTGTGTTAACATGGGAACCATGCGGTTTGGTTGCTATGGTAACCATGCGATTGTGTTGCCATGGAAACAATAGGGTTGTGTTTCAATGGCAACTATGCGATTGTGTTGCAATGGAAACCACGGGGCTGTGTTTCCATGGCAACCATAGAGCTTTGTTGCCATGGTAACCCTGAGGTAGTGTTGCCATGGTAACCATGGGGTTGTGTTGTCATTGCAAACATGGAGTTGTGTTGCCATGGCAACCACTGGGTGGTGTTGCCATGGTACCCATGGGGTTGGGTTGCCATGGCTACCATGGGGTGGTGTTGCCATGGTAACCATGGTGTGGTGTTTTCATGGGAAACATGGGGTTGGGTTGCCATGGCAACCATGGGGTTGGGGTGCCACGGCAACCATCGGGTGGTGTTACCATGGCAACCATGGTTTTCTGTTGCCATGGTAACCATTTGGTTGTGTTGCCATGGCAACCATGGAGTTGTATTGCCATGGCAAAAATGCGGTTGGGTTGCTATGGTAACCATGCGGTTGTGTTGCCATGGTAAAAATGGGGTTGTGTTTCAATGGCAACCATGGGGTTGTGTTGCCATGGTAACCATGGGGTTGGGTTTCCATGGCAACAAAGGGGTTTGTTTGCCATGGAACCATGGGGTTGCGTTGCCATGGTAACCACGGTGTTGTGCTGCCATGGCAAGCATTGGGTTGTGTTGCCATGGTAACCATGGGGTGGTGTTTTCATGGGAACCACGGGGATGAGTTGCCATGGCAACAATGGGGTTGGGTTGCCAAGGCAACCATGGGGTGGTGTTGCAATGGTAACCAAGGGGCTTGGGTTGCCACGGCAACCATCGGGTGTTGTTTCCATGGCAACCATGCTTTTGTTTGGCCATGGTAACCAAGGGGTTTTCTTGCCATGGAAACCATGAAGTTGTGTTTTGTTGCCATGTTAAACATATGGTTGTGTTGCCATGGTAACCATGCTGTTGGGTTGCCATGGTAACCATGCGGTTGTGTTGCCATTGTAACCCTGGAGTTGTGTTGCAATGGAAACCATGGGGTTGTGTAGCCATGCTAACCATGGGGATGGTTTGCCATGAGAACCATGGGGTTGTGTTGCCTTCTAACCATGCGGTTGTGTTGCGATGGCAACCACTGGGTGGTGTTGCCATGGTAATCATGGAGTTGTGTTGTCATGGCAACCATGGGGTTTTGTTACCATGGCAACCATGGGGTTGTGTTTCCATAGTAACCATGTTGTTTTGTTGCCATGGAAACAAGGGTTTTTGTTGCCATGGTAACCATGGGGTTGGGTTGGCATAGTAACCAGGGGTTGTGTTGCCATGGTAACCACGGGGTTGTGTGACCGTGGCAACCATCGCGTTTTGTTGTCATGGTAACCATATGGTTGTGTTTCCATTGGAACCATGCGGTTGTGTTGCCATTGTAACCATGGAGTTGGGTTGCTATGACAACCATGGGTTTGTGTTGCCATGGTAACTATGAGTTGGTGTTGCCATGGTAACCATGGGGTTGGGTTGCCATGGCAACCATGGGGTGGTGTTGTAATGGTAACCAAGGGGGTTGGGTTGCCATGGCAACCATCGGGTGTTGTTTCCATGGCAACCATGCTTTTCTTTGGCCATGGTAACCAAGGGGTTTTGTTGCCATGGAAACCATGGGGTTGTGTTTCCATGGCAACCATGGGTTTGTGTTGCCATGGTAACCATGGGGTTGGGTTTCCATGGCAGCAATGGGGTTTGTCTGCCATGGAAATATGGGGTTGCGTTGCCATGGTAACCATGGTGTTGTGCTGCCATGGCAAGCATTGGGTTGTGTTGCCATGGGAACCATGGGGTTGGGTTTCCATGGTAACCATTTGATTCTGTTGCCATGGCAACAATGGAATTGGGTTGCCATGGCAACCATCGGGAGGTGTTGCCATGGCAACCATGGTTTTCTGTTGCAATGGTAACTATTTGGTTGTGTTGCCATGGCAAATTTGGGGTTGTGATGCCATGGCAACCATGCGGTTGGGTTGCTCTTGTAACCATGCGGTTGTGTTGCCATTGTAACCCTGGAGTTGTGTTGCAATGGAAACCATGGGGTTGTGTAGCCATGTTAACCATGGGGATGGGTTGCCATGGCAACCATGCGGTTGTGTTTCCATGGCAACCATGGGGTTGGGTTGCCATGACAACCATGCAGTTGGGTTCCCATGGTAACCTTGCAGTTGTTTTGACATGGTAACCATGGGGTTGAATTGCCATGGCAACCATGGGGTTGTATTGCGATGGTTAGCATGTGGTTGGGTTGCCATGGCAACCATGGGGATGTTTTTCCATGGCAACCATGGAGTTTTGTTGTCATGGTAACCATGGGGTTGGGTTTCCATGGGAACCACGGGGTTTTGTTGCCATGGCAACCAAGGGGTTGTGTTGCCATGGTAAACATGGGGTTGGGATGCCATGGTAACCATTTGGTTGTGTTGCCATGCCAACCATCGGGTGGCGATGCCATGGCAACCATGGTTTTTTGTTGCCATGGTAACCATGGGGTATTGTTGGCAGGGTAACCATGGGGTTGTATTGCCATGGAAACCACGGGGTGGTGTTGCCATGGTAACCATGGGGTTAGGTTGCCATGGCAATCATGGGGTTTTGTTGACATGGTAACCATGCGGTTGTGTTGCCATTGCAACAATGGAATTAGGTTGCCATGGCAACTATCGGGTGGTGTTGCCATGGTAACCAGGGTTTTCTGTTGCCATGGTAACCATTTGGTTGTGTTTCCATGGTAACCATGGAGTTGTGTTAACATGGGAAACACGCGGTTAGGTTGCTATGGTAACCATGTGATTGTGTTGCCATGGTAACAATAGGGTTGTGTTTCAATGGCAACCATGCGATTGTGTTGCAATGGTAACCATGGGGCTGTGTTGCCATTGCAACCATAGAGCTTTGTTGCCATGGTAACCCTGAGGTAGTGTTGCCATGGTAACCATGGGTTTGTGTTGCCATGGCAACCATGGAGTTGTGTTGCCATGGCAACCATGGGGTAGTGTTGCTATGGTAACCATGGGGTTGGGTTGCCATGGCAACAATGGCTTTTTTTTGCCAAGGCAACCATGGCGTTTTGTTGCCATGTTAACCATGCAGTTGCGTTGTCATGGTAACCTTGCAGTTGTTTTGACATGGTAACCATGGGGTTTAATTGCCATGGCAACCCTGGGGTTGTGTTGCCATGGTAAGAATATGGTTGGGATGCCATGACAACCATGGGGTTGTGTTTCCTTGGTCACCATGGGGTTGTGTTTCAATGGCAAACATGGTGTTGTGTTGCGATGGTAATCATGGGGTTGTGTTGCCATGGTAACCACGGGGATGTTTTTCCATGGCAACCATGGAGTTTTGTTTCCATGGTAACCATGCAGTTGTTTTGCCATTGTAACCTTGGATTTGTGGTGCCATGGAAACCATGGGGTTGTGTTGCCATGGTAATCATGGGGTTGGGTTGCCATGGCAACCATGCGGTTCTGCTGCCATTACAACCATGAGTTGGTGTTGCCATGGTAACCATGGGGTTGTGCTGCCATGGTAACCATGGGGTTTTGTTGCCATGGTAACCATGGGGTTGTTTTGCCATGGCAACCATAGGGTTGTGTTGCCATGGTAACAATTTGGTTGCGTTGCCATGGCTACCATGGGGTGGTGTTGCCATGGTAACCATGGGGTTAGGGGGCCCATGGCAACCATGGGGTTTTGTTACCATGGCAACCATGGGGTTGTGTTTCCATGGTACCAACGTGTTGTGTTGCCCTGGTAACCATGGGGTTTTTTTGCCATGGTAAGGATGGGGTTGTGTTGCCATGGCAACCATGGCTTTTTTTTGCCATGGAACCATGGGGTTGGGTTGCCATGGTAACAATTTGGTTGTGTTGCCTGGGTAAGCATGGGGTTGGTTTGCCACGCTAACCATTACGTGGTGTTGCCATGGTGACTATAATTTTCTGTTGCCATGGTAACCAGGGAATTTGTTGCCATGGTAACCATAAGGTTGGGTTGCCATGGCAACCATGTTTTTTTTTTGCCATGGCAACCATGCGGTTGGATTGCCATGGTAACCATGCGGTATGGTTGCTATGGTAACCATGTGGTTGTGTTGCCATGGTAACAATGGGGTTGTTTTTCACCGGTAACCATGGGGTGGTGTTTCCATGGCAACAATGTGGTTGGGTTGCCATGGCAACCATGGGGTTTTGCTGCCATGGCAACCATGGGGTTGTGTTGCCATGGCAAACATGGGGTTTTGTTGCCATGGCAACCATGGGGTTGTGTTGCCATGGTAACCACGGGGTTGGGTTGCCATGGCAACCATGGCTTTTTTTTGCCATGGCAACCATGTGGTTGTGTTGCCATGGTAACCATGTGGTTGGGATACCATGGTATCCATGGGGTTGGGTTGCAATGCTAACCATTAGGTGGTGTTGCCATGGTAACCAGGGGATTTGTTGCCATGGTAACAAGGTTGGGTTGCCATGGCAACCATGGGGTTTATTTGCCATGGCAAAAATGCGTTTGTGTTGCCATGGTAACAATGGGGTTGTTTTGCAACGGTAACCATGGGGTGGTGTTGCCATGGTATCCACGGGGTTCTGTTGCCACGGCAACCATGGCGTTTTGTTGCCATGGCAACCATGCTGTTGGTTTGCCATGGTAACCATGGGGTTGTGTTGCCATTGTAACCATGGGGTTGTGTTACCATGGCAACCATGGGGTTGGGTTGCCATGGTAACCATCGGGTGGTGTTGCCATGGCAACCATGGTTTTCCGTTGCCTTGGTAACCATGGGGTTGGGTTGCCATGGTAACCATGCGGTAGTGTTGCCGTAGCAACCATGCGGTTGTGTTGCCATGGATAACATAAGGTGGTGTTGCCATGGAAACCATGGGGTCGTGTTGACATGGTAACCATAGGGTTGTCTTGTCATGGCAACCGTGGGGATATATTGCCATGGTAACGATGGGGTTGAGTTGCCATGGCAACCATGTGGTTTTGTTGCTATGGCAACCATGGGGTTGTGTTGCCATGGTAACCATGGGGTTGGGTTGCCTTATCAACCATTGGTTTGTGTTGCCATGATATCCATTTGTTTGTGTTGCCATGACAACCATGGGGTTTTGTAGCAATGGCAAACGTGCGGTTGTGTTGCCATGGCAACCATGGGGTGGTGTTTCCATGGCAAACATGGGGTTGTGTTGCCATGGCAACCATAGAATTGTGTTGCCATGGTAACCATGGGGTTGTGTTGCCATGGCAACCATGGGGATGTGTTGCCATGGTAAGGATGGAGTTGTGTTGCCAGGGCAACTATGGCGTTGGGTTTCCATAGTAACTATGGAATTGTGTTTTGTCCTGGTTTCAGTTAGAACAGAATTAATTTTCTTCCTAGTAGCTGGTGTAATGCTGTGTTTTGGCTTAGGATGAGAAGAGTGCTGATAATACCCCGATGTTTTAATTGTTTCAGAGCAATGCTTATACCAAGCCAAGGACATCTCAGCTTCTTGCTCTGTCCTGCCAACAGGCAGGCTGGGGGTGCAGTAAGAGCTGGGAGGGGACAGACCCAGGACAGGTGACCCGAACTAGCCAAAGGGGTATTCCATACCATCTGACGTCATGCTAAACAATATATAGGGGTGGCTAGCCGGGGGGAGGGGGCCGGACTGCTCGGGGTTTAGCTGGGCATCGGTCAGCGGGTGGTGAGCAATTGCATTGTGCATCACTTGTTTGTACACATTATTAGTAGTAGTACTATTATCATCATTGTATTATTATTATTATTATTATTATTATTATTATTATTATTATTATTATTATTATTATTATTATTATTATTATTATTTTCCTGTCTTATTAAACTGTCTTTATCTCAACTCACGGGCTTCACTTTCCATTTCTCTCCCCCGTCCCAGAGAGGGAGGGGGAGGGTGAGCGAACGGCTGCGTGGTGTTTAGCTGCCAGCCGGGTTAAACCACGACATGTTTCCATGGTAAACATGGGGTGGTGTTGCCATGGCGACCATGGGGTTCTGTTGCCATGGCGATTTTTGTGTGTTGCCATGGGGTGGTGACACTGTGATTCTATAGGCAATACAAGGCCAGATTGCTACACGGAACATTATAGTGTTGCCCTGGCCGCCATGGGATATTGTTGCCATGATAACCATAGGGTTGTGTTTTTATGGCAACCATTTGCATGTGTTGCCATTACAACAATGGGGTTTTGTTGCCATGGCGACCGTGGGGTTGTGTTGCCATGGTAAGGATGGGGTTGTGTTGCCAGGGCAACTATGGCGCTGGGTTGCCATGGTAACTATGGGGTTGTGTTGCCATGGTAACCATGGGGATGGGTTGCCATGGCAACCATGGGGTTTTGTTGTCATGGCAACCATGGGGTTGTTTTGCTATGGGAACCATGGGGTGTTGCCATGGGGTGGTGACACCGTGGTGCAATAGGCAATAGAAGGCCACATTGTTATAGGGACCATTATAGGGTTGCCATGGCTACCATGCGGTTCTGTTGCCATGGTAACCATGGGGTTGTGTTGCCATGGAAACATGCGATTTTGTTGCCATGGTTACCATGGGGTTGTGTTGCCATGGTAACCATGGGGTTGGTTTGCAATGGTAACCATAATGTTGTGGTTAGCATGGCAACCATGGGGATGGGTTGCCATGGCAACCACGGGGTTCGGTTGGCATGGCTACCATGGGGTTGTGTTGCCATAGTAACCATGCGGTTGGGTTGCCAAGGCAACCATGTAGTTGTGTTGCCATGGAAACCATGGGGTTGTGTTGCCATGGTAACCGTGGGGTTGTCTTGGCATGGTAACCGTGGGATTGTGTTGCCATGGTAACCATGGTGTTGTGGTTGCCATGGTAACCATGGAATTGGGTTGCCATGGCAACCATGGTTTTATTTTGCCATTGTTACCATGCGGTTGTGTTGCCATGGCAACCATGGAGTTGCGTTTTCATGGTAAACATGGGGTTGGGTTGTTATGGCAAGCATGGGGATTATTTTCCATGCTAACCATAGAATTATGGTGCCATGGTATGCAGGGTGTTGTGTTGCCGTGGCAACAATGGGGTGGTGTTGCCATGGTAACCATTTAGTTTTGTTGCCATGGAAACCATGGGGTTGGGTTGCCATGGCAACCATGGGGTTGCGTTTCCAAGGTAACCATGATGTTGTGCTGCCATGGCAAACATAAGGTTGTGTAGCCATGGCACCCATGGGGTGGTGTTGCCATGGTAACCATGGGGTTGGATTGCTATGGCAACCATCGGGTGGTGTTGCCATGGCAACCATGGTTTTCTGTTGCTAAGGCAACCATTGGCTGGGTTGTCATGGCAACAATGGGGTTTGGTTGCCATGGCAACCATGGGGATTCGTTTCCATGGTAACTATGGTGCTGTGCTGCCATGGTAACCATGCAATTTGTGTTGCCATGGTTACCATGGGGTTGAGAATCCATGGTAACCATTTGGTTGTGTTGCCATGGCAACCATGGAATTGGGTTGCCACGGCAACCATGGGTTTTTGTTGCTATGGCAACCAAGGGGTTGTGTTGCCATGGGAACAATGTAATTATGTTGCCATGGTAACCATGGGGTTGGGTTGCCATGGAAACAATGGGGTTGTTTTGGCTTGGTAACCATGGGGTTGTGTTGCCATGGTAACCATGGTGTTTTGTTGCCATGGTAACCATGGGGTTGTGTTGCCATGTAACCATGCGGTTGTGTTGCCATTGTAACCATGGAGTTGTGTTGCCATGGTAACCATTTGGTTGTGTTGCCATCGCAACCATTTGGTTGTGTTGCCATGGCAACCATGGCGTTGGGTTGCCATGGCAACCATCGGGTGGTTTTGACATGGCAACCATGGCTTTCTGTTGCCATGGTAATCATGTGGTTGGGTTGCCATGGTAACCATGCTGTTGTGTTGCCATAGTAACCATGCGGTTGTGTTGCCATGGTATCCATGGGGTTGTGTTGCCATGGCAACCATGGGGATATGTTGCCACAGTAACCATGGGATTGGATTGCCACGGCAACCATCGAGTGGTGTTGCCATTGTAACCATAGGGTTGGGTTGTCATGGCAACAATGGGGTTTGCTTGCCGTGGCAACCATGGGGTTTCGTTGACATGGTAACCATGGTGTTGTGTTGCCATGGTAATCATGCAATTTGTGTTGCCATGGTAACCATGGTGTTGTGTTGCCATGGTAATCATGCAATTTGTGTTGCCATGGCAACCATGGGGTTGTGTTGCCATGGCAACCATGGGATGGTGTTGCCATGGTAACCATGGGATTGGATTGCCACGGCAACCATCGAGTGGTGTTGCCATTGTAACCATAGGGTTGGGTTGTCATGGCAACAATAAGGTTTGGTTGCCATGGCAACCATGGGGTTTCGTTGACATGGTAACCATGGTGTTGTGTTGCCATGGTAATCATGCAATTTGTGTTGCCATGGTAACCATGTGGTTGAGTTTCCATGTTAACCATTTGGTTGTGTTTCCATGGCAACCATGGAATTGGGTTGCCATGGCAACCATCGGGTCGCGTTGCCATGGCAACCATGGTTTTATTTTGCCATGGTTACCATGCGGTTGTGTTGCCATGGCAACCATGGAGTTGCGTTTTCATGGTAACCATGGGGTTGGGTTGTTATGGCAAGCATGGGGATTATTTGCCATGCTAACCATAGAATTGTGGTGCCATGGTATGCAGGGTGTTGTGATGCTGTGGCAACAATGGGGTGGTGTTGCTATGGTAACCAGGGGTTGGTTTGCCATGGAAACAATGGTGTTGTTTTGGCTTGGTAACCATGGGGTTGTGTTGCCATGGCAACCATGGTGTTGTGGTTGCCATGGCAACCATGGGGTTTTGTTGCCATGGAAACCATGGTGTTGGGTTGCCATGGCAACCATGGGGTTGCGTTTCCAAGGTAACCATGATGTTGTGCTGCCATGGCAAACATAAGGTTGTGTTGCCATGGCACCTATGGGGTGGTGTTGCCATGGTAACCATGGGGTTGGATTGCCACGGCAACCATCGGGTGGTGTTGCTATGGCAAGCATGTTTTTCTGTTGCCATGGCAACCATTGGGTTGGGTTGTCATGGCAACATTGGGGTTTGGTTGCCATGGCAACCATGCGGATTCGTTTCCATGGTAACAATAGTGCTGTGCTGCCATGGTAACCGTGCAATTTGTGTTGCCATGGTTACCATGGGGTTGAGTATCCATGGTAACCATTTGGTTGTGTTGCCATGGCAACCATGGAATTGGGTGGCCAGGGCAACCATCGGGTGGTGTTGCCATGGCAACCATGGAATTATGTGGCCATGGTAACCATGGGGTTGTGTTGCCATGGTAACCATGGTGTTTTATTGCCATGGCAACCATGGGGTTGTGTAGCCATGGCAAGCATGGGGTTGTGTTGCCATAGTAACCATGCGGTTGAGTTGCCATGGATACTATAAGGTGGTGTTGCCATGGTAACCATGCGGTTGGGTTGCCATGGTAACCATGAGGTTTTGTTGCAATTGTAACCATGGAGTTGTGTTGCCATGATAACCATGGGGTGGTGTTGCCATGGTAACCATGGGGTTGGATTGCCACGGCAACCATCGGGTGGTGTTGCTATGGCAAGCATGTTTTTCTGTTGCCATGGCAACCATTGGGTTGGGTTGTCATGGCAACATTGGGGTTTGGTTGCCATGGCAACCATGCGGATTCGTTTCCATGGTAACAATAGTGCTGTGCTGCCATGGTAACCGTGCAATTTGTGTTGCCATGGTTACCATGGGGTTGAGTATCCATGGTAACCATTTGGTTGTGTTGCCATGGCAACCATGGAATTGGGTGGCCAGGGCAACCATCGGGTGGTGTTGCCATGGCAACCATGGAATTATGTGGCCATGGTAACCATGGGGTTGTGTTGCCATGGTAACCATGGTGTTTTATTGCCATGGCAACCATGGGGTTGTGTAGCCATGGCAAGCATGGGGTTGTGTTGCCATAGTAACCATGCGGTTGAGTTGCCATGGATACTATAAGGTGGTGTTGCCATGGTAACCATGCGGTTGGGTTGCCATGGTAACCATGAGGTTTTGTTGCAATTGTAACCATGGAGTTGTGTTGCCATGATAACCATGGGGTGGTGTTGCCATGGTAACCATTTGGTTGTTTTGCCATGGTAACCATGGCGTTGGGTTGCCATGACAACCATCGGGTGGTGTTGCCATGGCAACCATGGTTTTCTGTTGTCATGGTAACCGTTTGGTTGTATTGCCTTGGTAATTATCGGGTTGTGTTCCCATGGTAACCATGTGGTTTGGTTGCTATGGTAACCATGCGGTTGTGTGACAATGGTAACAATGGGGTTGTGTTTCAATGAGAACCACGGAGTTGTGTTGCCTTGGTAACCACGCGGATGTGTAGCCATGGAAACCATGGAATTTTGGTGCCATGGCAACCATGGGGTGGTGTTGCCATGGCAACAGTGCGCTTGTGTTGCCATGGTAACCATGCGGTGTGTTGCCATGGCAAACATGGGGTGATGTTTCCATGGCAACCATGGGTTTGGGTTACCATTGGAACCATGTGGTTTTGCTGCCATGGCAACCATAGGGTTGTGTTCCCCTGGTAACCATGGGGTTGTGTTGCCATGGCAAACATGTTTCTTTTTTTGCCATGGCAAACATGGTGTATTGTTGCCATGGTAACCATGGGGTTTTGATTTCCATGGAAACAATGGGGTTGTTTTGGCTTGGTAACCATGGGGTTATGTTGCCGTGGTAACTATGGTGTTTTGTTGCTATGGCAACCATGTGGTTGTGTTGCCATGGTAACTATCGGGTGGTGTTGCCATGGCAACCATGGTTTTCTGTTGCCATGGTAACCATGGGGTTGGGATGCCATGGCAACCATGGTGTTTTGTTTGCATGGCAACCATGGTGTTGTGTTGCCATGGTAACCATGGAATTATGTTGCCATGGTTACCATGGGGTTGCGTTGCCATGGTAAGGATGGGGTTGTGTTGCCAGGGCAATTATGGCGTTGGGTTGCCATGGTAACTATGGAGTTGTGTTGCCATGGCAACCTTGGGGTTGGGTTGCCATGGCAACCATGGTTTTGTGGTTTTCATGGTAACCATGGTGTTGTGTTTCCATAGTAACCATGCGGTTGTGTTGCCATGGTATCCATGGTGTTGTGTTGCCATGGCAACCATGGGGATATGTTGCCACGGTAACGATGGGGTTGGGTTTCCATGGCAACCATGGGGTGGTTTTGCCATAGCAACAGTGCGCTTGTGTTGCCATGGTAACCATGCAGTTGGGTTGCCAAGGCAACCATGTAGTTGTGTTGCCATGGCAACCATGGGGTGGTGTTGCCATGGTAACCATGGGATTGGATTGCCACGGCAACCATCGAGTGGTGTTGCCATTGTAACCATAGGGTTGGGTTGTCATGGCAACAATGGGGTTTGGTTGCCATGGCAACCATGGGGTTTCATTGACATGGTAACCATGGTGTTGTGTTGCCATGGTAATCATGCAATTTGTGTTGCCATGGTAACCATGGGGTTGAGTTTCCATGTTAACCTTTTGGTTGTGTTTCCATGGCAACCATGGAATTGGGTTGCCATGGCAACCATCGGGTCGTGTTGCCATGGCAACCATGGTTTTATTTTGCCATGGTTACCATGCGGTTGTGTTGCCATGGCAACCATGGGGTGGTGTTTCCATGGTAACCATGGGGTTGGTTTTTCATGGCAATCATGTGGTTTTGCTTCCATGGCAACCATAAGTTTGTGTTGGCCTGGCAACCATGGTATTGTGTTGCCATGGCAAACATGGGGTTGTGTTTCCATGGTAACCATGAGGTGGTGTTGCCATGGTAACCATGGGGTTTGGTTCCCAATGGAACCATGGGGTTTGGTTGCCATGGCAACCATGGGGTTGTGTTGTCATGATAACCATGCTGTGTGGGTACCATGGTATCCATGGGGTTTGGTTGCCATGGTAACCATTTGGTTACGTTGCCTTGGCAATCATGGTGTAGGGTTGCCATGCTAAACATTGGGTGTTGTTGCCATGGCAACTATGGTTTTCTGTTGCCATGGTAACCATGCTGTTCCACCATGCTGTTCAAACGTACTGTTCACATAAACTCGTGGCTTCGAGACTGGTGTGACCGGCAGAATTTCGGTTTCTTTGATCATGGGAAGGTCTACGCTACACCGGGCCTGATGGCACCAGATGGGATGCGCCTCTCTCGGAGAGGGGTAAGGATCTTTGGTCAGAAGTTGGCAGGGCTGATAGATAGGGCTTTAAACTAGAGTCGAAGGGGGAAGGGGCTAAAACCAGGCGCGCCGGTGAAGACCTAAGGGATGGTACGCTAGAATCAGAGGGTCTGTGTGCCAGTGAGGTCCTTTGGTCAGATCCACAAGGTGCTGAGTGTAAGGAGACGCACTTGAAATGCTTTTACACAAACGCACGCAGTATGAGGAATAAAATAGATGAGCTAGAAGTCCTGGCCCAGTCCCGCAACTACGACATCATCGGCATAAGCAAAACCTGGTGGGATGAGTCCTGTGACTGGGGTGTTGCGATAGATGGTTACAGGCTCTTCAGGAGGGACAGGCAGGGTAGGCGAGGTGGTGGGGTGGCGATGTATGTGAAGCAGGGGCTGGACTGTGTGGAACTTCAGGTCGGCGATGGCAAAGTTGAGAGCCTCTGGGTAAGGATCAAGGGACGAACGAATAAAGGGGATGTCGTTGTGGGAGTCTATTACAGACCGCCTGGCCAGGACGATAGCGCCGATAAATTATTCTTTACAGAACTAAGAGAGGCCTCGAGATTAACTCCCCTTGTCCTTATGGGGGACTTCAACTCACCGGACGTTAACTGGGAGTGCCACACGGCTGACACGAGCAAGTCCAGGAGGTTCATGAAGCACCTAGATGATAACTTCTTGGTGCAGGTGCTAACGGAGCCAACTAGGAAAGGTGCCCTCCTAGACCTGTTGCTAGAAAACAGAGAGGGTCTGGTGGGAGATGTGATGATTGGTGGCCGCCTCGGTCATAGCGACCATGAAGTGGTTGAGTTCAAAATTTATGGTGACAGAAGGAAAAGTGCCACCAAAACCTCATCCCTAGATATGGGGAAAGCGGACTTCAGGCTGCTCAGGGAACTAGTCAGCAAGGTCCCCTGGGAAACTGCTCTTGAAGGCCTCGATGTCCACCAGTGCTGGTCACTCTTTAAGCGATGCCTCCTAGAAGCACAAGATAAGGCAATTCCAAAACATCGCAAGTCAGGCAGGCGGGGAAGGAGGCCGGCGTGGCTGACCAGGAACATTCTAATGGAGATTAGGCGGAAACAGAGAGTGTTTCGCTACTGGAAGGAGGGCCAGGCGTCATGGAAAGAATACAGGGATGCTGTTCGTGTTTGTAGGGAGAAAGTTCGAGTGGCCAAAGCACAGCTAGAGTTGAAGCTGGCTGTGTCTGTGAGAGAAAATAAAAAGGGTTTTTTTAGATATGTAAATAGAAAAAGGAGAACTAAAGAATACATAGGGCCGCTCCTTGATAGGGAAGGTCTCCTCACAGACGATGACGTAGGCAAAGCAGAGACGCTTAACGCCTTCTTTGCCTCTGTCTTCAATGCCGATGATGGGCTTCGGGACCCAGGGTGTCCTGAGCTGGAGGGCCGGGACGGTGGGGATGACAAACTCCCAACTGACCCTGAACGTGTGCGGGATTTGCTACTCCACCTGGATCCCTACAAGTCCATGGGTCCGGATGGGATTCATCCCCGGGCGCTGAAAGAGCTGGCGGATGTCATCGCGGAACCTCTTTCAATTATTTTTCAACGATCCTGGGAATTTGGAGAGGTCCCGGTAGACTGGAAGCTGGCAAATGTTGTGCCAATTTTCAAGAAGGGTCAGAAAGAAGACCCTAGCAATTACAGGCCTGTCAGTCTCACGTCAGTGCCTGGTAAAATCATGGAGAAGTTGGTTCTCGAACTTATTGAGGTGCACCTGGGGGACAAAGCAGTCATTGGTCCCAGCCAGCATGGGTTTGTGAAGGGTAGGTCCTGCCTAACTAACCTGATTTCCTTTTATGATAAGATCGCCGGTATGGTGGACCAAGGGAAACCAGCTGATGTGATTTTTTTGGACTTCAGCAAGGCTTTTGACACGGTTTCCCATAGGATCCTACTGGACAAAATGTCCACCATACAGCTAAATAAAAACATCATACGATGGGTGAGCAATTGGCTAACGGGCAGGGCCCAAAGGGTTATGGTAAATGGGGCTGCGTCAGGCTGGCAGGTGGTCACCAGTGGGGTCCCTCAAGGCTCCATTTTAGGGCCGGTACTTTTCAATATTTTTATAAACGATCTGGATGTAGGAATAGAGGGTATTTTGAGTAAGTTTGCTGATGACACCAAACTTGGAGGAGTTGTGGACTCAAATGAGGGCGTAAAGGCCTTACAGAGGGATCTGGACAGGTTGGAGAGCTGGGCGATCACCAACCGCATGAAGTTCAATAAGAGCAAGTGCCGGGTCCTGCACCTGGGACGGGGAAACCCTGGCTGCATGTACAGACTGGGCGATGAGACGCTGGAGAGCAGCCTAGAAGAGAGGGATCTGGGGGTCGTGGTAGACAGCAAGTTGAATATGAGCCAGCAATGTGCCCTGGCAGCCAGGAGGGCCAATCGTGTCCTGGGGTGCATCAAGCACGGCATCGCTAGTAGGTCAAGGGAGGTGATTGTCCCGCTCTACTCTGCGCTGGTGCGGCCTCACCTCGAGTACTGTGTGCAGTTCTGGGCACCACAGTATAAAAAGGACATGAAACTGTTGGAAAGTGTCCAGAGGAGGGCTACGAAGATGGTGAAAGGCCTGGAGGGGAAGACGTACGAGGAACGGCTGAGGTCACTGGGCCTGTTCAGCCTGGAGAAGAGGAGGCTGAGGGGAGACCTCATCACAGTCTACAACTTCCTCGTAAGGGGGTGTCGAGAGGCAGGAGACCTTTTCTCCATTAACACTAGTGACAGGACCCGCGGGAACGGGGTTAAGCTGAGGCAGGGGAAATTTAGGCTGGACGTCAGGAGGGGGTTCTTCACAGAGAGGGTGGTTGCACACTGGAACAGGCTCCCCAGGGAAGTGGTCACTGCACCGAGCCTGTCTGAATTTAAGAAGAGATTGGACTGTGAACTTAGGCACATGGTCTGAACTTTTGGGTAGACCTGTGCGGTGTCAAGAGTTGGACTTGATGATCCTTAAGGGTCCCTTCCAACTCAGGATATTCTATGATTCTATGATTCTATGCTGTTGGGTTGCCATGGTAACCATGCGGTTCTGTTGCCATTGTAACCATGGAGTTGTGTTGCCATGGTAACTATGGGGTTGTGTTGCCATGGTAACCATTTGGTTGTTTTGCCATGGCAAACATGGCGTTGGGTTGCCATGGCAACCATCGGATGTTGTTGCCATGGCAACCATGGTTTTCTGTTGCCATGGTAACCATGGGCTTTGGTTGCCATGTTAACCATGTGGTTGTGTTGCCATAGTAACCACGCGGTTGTGTTGCCATGGCAACCATAAGGTGGTTTTGCCATGGTAACGATGGGGTTGCGTTGCCATGGCAACCATGGGGTGGTGTTGCCATGGCAACAGTGCGCTTGTGTTGCCATGGTAACCATGCGGTGTGTTGCCATGGCAACCATAAGGTGGTTTTGCCATGGTAACGATGGGGTTGCGTTGCCATGGCATCCATGGGGTGGTGTTGCCATGGCAACAGTGCGCTTGTGTTGCCATGGTAACCATGCGGTGTGTTGCCATGGCAACCATGGGGTTGTGTTGCCATGGCTACCATGCGGTTGTGTTTCCATGGCAACCATGGAGTTGCGTTGTCATGGTAACCACGGCATTGGGTTTTCATGGCAAGCATGGGGATTATTTGCCATGAAATCCATAGAATTGTGGTGCCATGGTAAGCAGGGGGTTCTGTTGCCATGGCAACCATGGGTTTGTGTTGCCAGGGCAACAATGTGGTTGTGTTTCAATGGCAACCATGGTGTTGTGTTTCCATGGTAACCATGGGGTTGTGTTGCCATGGAAACCATTTGGTTTTGTTGCCATGGTAACCATGGGGTTGGGTTGCCATGGCAACCATGGAGTTGTGTTGTCCTGGCAACCATGGGGTGGTGTTGCCATGGTAACCATGGGGTTGTGTTGCCATGGCAACCATGGGGTTGTGTTGCCATAGTAACCATGCAGTTGTTTTGCCATGGCAAATATAATGTGGTGTTGCCATGGTAACCATGGGGTTGTGTTGCCATGGTAACCATGGAGTTGGATTGCCACGGCAACCATCGCGTGGTGTTGCCATGCAACCATGGTTTCCTGTTGCCATGGTAACCATGGGGTTGTGTTGCCATGGCAACAATGGGGTTGGGTTTCCATGGCAACCATGGGGTTTTGCTGCCATGGTAACCATGGTGTTGTGCTGCCATGGTAACCATGCGGGTTGTATTGCTATGGTAACCATGGGGTTGGGTTTCCATGGTAACAATTTGGTTGTGTTGCCATGGCAACCATGGAATTGGGTTGCCGTGGCAACCATCGGTTGCAGTTGCCATGGCAACCATGGTTTTCTGTTGCCATGGTAACCATGGTGTTGTATTGCTATGGCAACCATGGGGTTGTGTTGCCATGGTAACTATAGGGTTGCGTTGCCATGGCAATCATGGGGTTTTGTTGCCATTGTAACCATGGTGTTGAGTTGCCATGGCAACCATGGGGTTTTGTTTCCATGGTAACCATGGTTGTTGTGTTGCCATGGCAATCAAGGGGTGGTGTTTCCATGGTAACCGTGGGGTTGGGTTGCCATGGCAACCATGGGGTTTTGCTGCCATGGCAACCATGGGGTTTTGCTGCCATGGAAACCATGGGGTTGTGTTGCCCTGGTAACCATGGGGTTGTGTTGCCATGGCAAACATGGGGTGGTGTTTCCTGGCAACCATGGGGTGGTGTTGCCTTGGTAACCATGGGGTTGTGTTGCCATGGCAACCATGTTTTTTTTTTGCCATGTCAACCATGGGGTTGTCTTGCCATGGTAATCACACGGTTGGGATTCCATGGTATCCATGGGGTTTGGTTGCCATGGTAACCGTTTTGGCAATCATGGGATAGGGTTGCCATACTAAACATTGGGTGGTGTTGCCATGACAAATATGGTTTTCTGTTGCCATGGTAACCATGGGGATTTGTTGCCATGGTAACCATAAGGTTGGGTTGCTATGGTAACCATGCGGTTGTGCTGCCATGGTAACAATGGGGTTGTGTTTCAATGGTATCCATGGGGTGGTCTTGCCATGGTTACCATGGGGTTTTGTTGCCATGGTAATCATGGCGTTGTGTTGACATGGCATCCATGAAGTTTTATTACCATGGAAACCATGCGGTTTGGTTGCCATGGTAACCATGGGGTTGTGTTCACATGGCAAACATGGTGTGTTGTTGCCATGGTAACTATGGGGTTGGTTTGCCATGGCAACCATGTGGTTGTGTTGCCATGGCAAACATGGGGTTGTGTTGTCATGGTAACCAATGGGGTGGTGTTTCCATGGTAACCATGGGGTTGGGTTGCCATGGCAACCATGGGGTTTTTTCTGCCATGGCAACCATGGGGTTTTGCTGCCATGGAAACCATGGGGTTGTGTTGCCCTGGTAACCATGGGGTTGTGTTGCCATGGCAAACATGGGGTGGTGTTTCCTGGCAACCATGGGGTGGTGTTGCCTTGGTAACCATGGGATTGTGTTGCCATGGCAACCGTGCGGTTGTGTTGCCATGGGAACCATGCGGTTGTGTTGCCATGGCAAACACGGGGTTGTGTTGTCATGGTAACCAATGGGATGGTGTTTCCATGGTAACCATGGGGTTGTGTTGTCATGGCAACCATGGGGTGGTGTTGCCATGGTAACCATGGCGTTTTGTTGCCATAGCAACCGTGCGCTTAAGTTTTCCATGGTAACCATGCGGTTGTGTTTCAATGGCAACCATGGGGTGGCGTTTCCATTGCAACCATCGGGTTGGGTTCCATGGCAACCATGGGGTTTTGGTGCCATGGCACCCATGGGATTGTGTTGCCCTGGTAACCATTTGGTTGTGTTGTCATGGCAACTATGGGGTTGTGTTGCCATGGCAACCGTGCGGTTGTGTTGCCCTGGTAACCATTTGTTTGTGTACCGTGGTAGCCATGCGATTGTGTTGCCCTGGCAACCATCGTTTTCTGTTGCCATGGTTACCATGCGGTTGTGTTGCAATGGCAACCGTGGGGTGGTGTTTCCATGGCAACCATGGGGTTGTGTTGCCCTGGTAATCATTTGGTTGTGTTGTCATGGCAAAAATGAGGTTGTTTTGCCATGGCAACCGTGCGGTTGTGTTGTCATGGGAACCATGCGGTTGTGTTGCCATGGCAACCATGGGGTGGTGTTTCCATGGCAACCATGGGGTATTGGTGCCATGGCAACCATGGGGTTGTGTTGCCCTGGTAACCATTTGGTTGTGTTGTCATGGCAAATATGAGGTTGTTTTGCCATGGCAACCGTGCGGTTGTGTTGCCATGGGAACCATGCGGTTGTGTTGCCATAGCAACCATGGGTTTTTGCTGCCATGGCAACCATGGGGTTGTGTTGCCATGGTAGCCATGCGATTGTGTTGCCATGGCAACCATCGTTTTTCATTGCCATCGTTACCATGCGGTTGTGTTGCCATGCCAACCACGGCGTTGGATTGTCATGGCAAGCATGGGGATTATTTGCCATGGTAACCATAGAATTGTGGTGCCATGGCAAGCAGGGGGTTGTGTTGCCGTGGCAACAATGGGGTTGTGTTGCCATGGTAACCAGGGGTTGGGTTGCCATGGTAACCATGGGGTTTTATTGCCATGGCAATCATGGGGTTGTGTTGCCATGGTAACCATGGGGTTGGGTTGCCATGGCAACCATGGGGTGGTGTTTCCATTAACCATGGGTTTGGGTTGCCATGGCAATCATGGGGTTTTGTTGCCATGGCAACCATGGGGTTGTGTTGCCTTGGTAACCATGGGGTTGTGTTGCCATGGCAACCATGGTTTTTTTTTGCCATGTCAACCATGGGGTTGTCTTGCCATGGTAATCACGCGGTTGGGATTCCATGGTATCCATGGGGTTTGGTTGCCATGGTAACCATTTGATTGTGTTGTTTTGGCAATCATGGGATAGGGTTGCCATGCTGACCATTGGGTGGTTTTGCCATGGCAACTAGGGTTTTCTGTTGCCATGGTAACCATGGGGATTTGTTGCCATGGTAACCATAAGGTTGGGTTGCTATGGTAACCATGCGGTTGTGTTGCCATGGTTTCAATGGGGTTGTATTTCAATGGTAATCATGGGGTGGTGTTGCCATGGTTACCATGGGGTTGTGTTGCCATGGTAATCATGGCGTTGTGTTGACATGGCAACAATGGCGTTTCATTACCATGGAAACCATGCGGTTTGGTTGCCATGGTAACCATGGGGTTGTGTTCACATGGCAAACATGGTGTGTTGTTGACGTGGTAACCATGGGGTTGTGTTGCCATGGCAACCATTGGGTTGTGTTGCCCTGGTAACATGGGGTTGTGTTGCCAAGGCAAACATGGGGTTGTGTTGTCATGGCAACAATGGGGTGGTGTTTCCATTAACCTTGGGGTTGTGTTGCCATGGCAACCATGGGGTGGTGTTACCATGGTAACCATGGAGTTGTGTTGCCATGGCAACCATGGGGTTGTGTTGCCATGGTAACCATTTGGTTATGTTGACTTGGTAACCATGCGTTAGTGTTGCTATGATAACCATGCGGTTGTGTTGCCATGGCAACCGTGGGGTGGTGTTTCCATTAACCATGGGGTTGTGTTGCCGTGGCATAAATGGGTTGGTGTTGCCATGGTAACCATGGGGTTGGGTTGGCATGGCAACCATGGGGTTTTATTGCCATGGCAATCATGGGGTTGTGTTTCCATAGTAACCATGGTGTTGTGTTGCCATGGTAACCATGGTGCTGTATTGCCATGGCAAACATGGTGTGTTGTTGCCATGGTAACTATGGGTTTGGTTTGCCATGGGAACCATGGAGCTGTGTTGCCATTGAAACCATGCTGTTGTGTTGCCATGGTAACCATGGTGTTGTGTTGCCATGGCAACCGTGGGGTTGTGTTGCCATAGTAACCATGCGGTTGTGTTGCCATGGCAACCATAAGGTGGTGTTGCTGTTGCAACCATGGGGTTGTGTTGCTATGGTAACCATGCTGTTGCTTTGCCATGCTAAGAATGGGTTTGTTTTGCAACGGCAACCATGGCGTGGTGTTGCTATGGTAACCATGCCGTTGTGTTGCCATAGTAACCATGAGGTTGTGTTGCCATGGCAATTGTGGGGTTGTGTTGCCATGGTAACTATGGGGTTGGGTTGCCATGGAAACAATGGGGTTGTTTTGCCTTGGTAACTATGGGGTTTTGTTGCCATGGAAACCATGGTGTTGTGTTGCCATGGTAACCATGGGGTTGGGTTGCCATGGCAACCATGGGCTGGGTTGCCATGGTAACCATCGGTTGGTTTTGCCATGGCAATATTGTTTTCTGTTGCCATGGCAAACAGAAAACCATGCCATGGTAACCATGGGGTAACCTTGGAGTTTTGTTGCCATGGCAACTGTTGGGTTTTGTAGCCATGGCAACCATGGGGTTGTGTTGCCATGGCAACCATGGGGTTGTGTTGAGATTGGTAACCATGGGGTGGTGTTCCCATGGTAACCATTTGGTTCTGTTGCCATGGCAACCCAGGGGTTGGGTTGCCATGGCAGCCATCGGGTGGTGTTGCCACGACAACCATGGGGTTGCATTGTCATGGTAACCACAGGGTTGGGTTCTCATGGCAAGCATGGGGATTATTTGCCATGGTAACCATAGAATTGTGGTGCCATGGTAAGCAGGTGGTTGTGATGCCGTGTCAATAATGGGGTGGTGTTGCCATTGTAACCAGGGGTTGGGTTGCCATGGCAACCATTTAGTTGTGTTGCCATGGTAACCATGGGGTTGTGTTGCAATGGTAACCATGCAGTTGGGATACCATGGTATCCATGGGGTTTTGTTGCCATGGTAACCATTTGGTTGTGTTGCCCTGGCAAGCATGGGGTAGGGTTGCCATGCTAACCATTGGGTTGTGTTATCATGGCAACCATGGTTTTCTGTTGCTATGGTAACGATGGGGATTTGTTGCCATGGTAACCATAAGGTTGGGTTTCTATGTTAACCATGCGGTTTTGTTGCCATGGTAACAATGGTGTTGTGTTGCTATGGTAACCATGGGGTGGTCTTGCCATGGTATCCATGGGGTTTTGTTGCCATGGTAACCATGGGGTAGTGTTGCCATGGCAACAGTGCGCTTGTGTTGCCATGGTAACCATGCGGTGTGTTGCCATGGCAAACATGGGGTGATGTTTCCATGGCAACCATGGGTTTGGGTTACCATTGGAACCATGTGGTTTTGCTGCCATGGCAACCATAGGGTTGTGTTCCCCTGGTAACCATGGGGTTGTGTTGCCATGGCAAACATGTTTTTTTTTTTGCCATGGCAAACATGGTGTATTGTTGCCATGGTAACCATGGGGTTTTGATTTCCATGGAAACAATGGGGTTGTTTTGGCTTGGTAACCATGGGGTTATGTTGCCGTGGTAACTATGGTGTTTTGTTGCTATGGCAACCATGTGGTTGTGTTGCCATGGTAACTATCGGGTGGTGTTGCCATGGCAACCATGGTTTTCTGTTGCCATGGTAACCATGGGGTTGGGATGCCATGGCAACCATGGTGTTTTGTTTGCATGGCAACCATGGTGTTGTGTTGCCATGGTAACCATGGAATTATGTTGCCATGGTTACCATGGGGTTGCGTTGCCATGGTAAGGATGGGGTTGTGTTGCCAGGGCAATTATGGCGTTGGGTTGCCATGGTAACTATGGAGTTGTGTTGCCATGGCAACCTTGGGGTTGGGTTGCCATGGCAACCATGGGGTTGTCTTGCCATGGTATCCATGGTTTTGTGTTGCCATGGCAACCATGGCATTGTGTTTCCATGGTAACCATGGGAATTTGTTGCCAAGGCAACCATGGGCTTGAGTTGCCATGGCAAGAATGGCGTAGTGTTTCCATGGTAACCATGGGGATGGGTTGCCATGGCAACCAAGGGGTTGTTTTTGCATGGCAAACATGGGGTTGTGTTGCCATGGCAACCATTCGGTTGTGTTGCCATGGTAACCGTGGGGGTTTGATTCCATGGCAACCATGGGGTTGGGTTTCCATGGTAACCATGGCGTTGTGTTGCCACGGTAATTATGGGGTTGTGTTTCCATGGTAACCATGGGGTTGTTTTGCCATGTTAATCGTGAGGTTGTGTTGCCATGGTAACCATGTGCATATGTTGCTACAGCAACCGTGAGGTACTGTTGCCATGGTAACCATTGTGTTGTGGTTACCGTGGTAACCATGGGGTTGTGTTGCCATGGACACCATGGGGGTCTTTTGCCATGGCAACCATGGGTTTTGTTGCCATGGCAACCATGGGGTTGTGTTGCCATGGGAACCATGCGGTTTTTGCTGCCATGGCAACCATTCCTTTTTTTTTTCCAGGGTAACCATGGGGTTGTGTTGCTATGGCAACCATGGGGTTACATTGCCATGGTAACCATGGGGTTGTGTTGCCATGGCAACCATATGGTTATTTTGCCATGGTAACCATGGGGAATGGTTTCCATGGCAACCATGGCGTTTTGTTGCAATGGGAACCATTGGTTGTGTGTTGCCATGGCAACCGTGTTGTGTTGTTGCCATGGTAACCATGGTGTTGTGTTGCCATGGCAACCTTGGGGTATTGATGCCATGGTAACCATGGTGTTGTGGTTACCATGGAAACCATGGGGATGGGTTGCCATGTCAACTATGGGGTGTTGTTGCCATGGTAACCTTGGGGTTTTCTTCCATGGTAACCATGTTGTTGTGTTGCCACGGTAACCATGGTGTTGTGTTCAAATGGCAACCATGGGTTTGTGCTGCCATGGTAACCATGCGGTTGTGTTGCCATGGCAACCATGGGGTTGTGTTTCCATGGTAACCATGGGGATGAGTTGCGAAGGAAACCATGGGGTTTTTGATGCAAATGGCAAAGGTAAGTGTTAGGGTAAGGGTAAGGTTAATGGTAACCTTAAGTGTAAGGGTAAGGGTTAGGGTAAGTGTAAGAGTAAGGGTATGAGTAATGGCAATGGTGAGGGTTAGGGTAAGGGTAACGGTAAGGGGAAGTCTAAGTGTATGATTCAGGCTAACAGTTATAGTAAAAGTTAGGGTTAGGGTTAGGTAAGGATAAGTGTTAAGGTAATGGTTACGGTTAATTTTAGGGTTATGGTGAGGGAAATGTAAGGGTATGTATTAGTTTAAGGGTAAGGTTAAAGTTAAGATTAAGTGTTATGTTTATGTTAAGGGTTAGGGTTAGAGTAAGGGTTAGGATTAGGGTTACGTTTAGGGTAAGGGTTAGGGTAAGGGTAAGTGTTGGGGTAATGGTTAGGGTTAATTTTAGGATTACGATGAGGGAAACGTAAGGGTAAGTATTAGGTTAAGGTTAAGGGTAAGGTTAAGGTTAAGAGTAAGTGTAAGGTTTAGGTCAAGAGTAAGGGTTAATGTAAGGGTCAGGGTAAGGGTTCAGGTAACGTTTAGGGTTAGGTTAAGGGTAAGGGTTAGGGAAAGGGTAAGTTGTATGTATAAGGATAAGTGTAAGGGATAGGGTAAGGGTTAGGGTGAGGGTAAGAGTAAGGTTATGGGTAATGGTAAGGTTGAGGGTTAGGGTATGGGTAAGTGTAAGGTTTAGATTTAGGCTAAGGGTAAGTGTAGCAGAAAGGGAAAGGGTTATGGTAAGTATAAGTGTTAGGATAAGGTTAAGGTTAAGGCTTAGGTTAAGGGTAAGGGTAAGGTTAAGGGTAAGGGTACATGTAGAAGTATGTGTTAGGCTATGGGTTATGGTAAGGGTAAGGGTTAGGGTAAGAGTAAGGGCAAGGGTATGTGTAAGGGTACAGGTCATTGTA
The DNA here is from genome assembly GCF_964035555.1 of Netta rufina. Lineage (NCBI taxonomy): Eukaryota > Metazoa > Chordata > Aves > Anseriformes > Anatidae > Netta > Netta rufina. The sequence goes on along the minus strand of NC_140131.1, from coordinate 32,229,995 downwards.
AGGGTTAGAGTAAGGGTTAGGGTAAGGGTAAGTGTTAGGGTAATGGTAAGGGTTAATTTTAGGGTTAGGGTGAGGGAAATGTAAGGGTAAGTGTTAGGTTATAGCTAAGGTTAACATTAAGAGTAAGTGTAAGGTTTAGTTTAAGGGTTAGGGTTAATTTAAGGGTCACGGTAAGGGCTGGGGTAAGGTTTAGGGTTAGGGTTAGGTTAAGGGTATGGATTAGGGTAAGGGTAAGGGTATGGATAAGGATAAGTGTAAGTGTTAGGGTAAGGGTAATGTTAAAGGTAACAGTAAGTGTAAGGAGAAGGGTTAGGGTAAGGGTAAGAGTAAGGGTATTGGTAATGATAAGGGTGAGGGTTAAAGTAGGGGTAAGTGTAAGGTTTAGATTTAGGCTAAGGGTAAGTGTAGCAGAAAGGGTAAGGTTTACGGTAAGGTTTAAGGTTTAGGCTTAGGTTGAGGGTAAGGGTAAGGGTAAGGGTAATTGTACGATGTCCTGGTTTCAGTTAGAACAGAATTAATTTTCTTCCTAGTAGCTGGTGGAATGCTGTGTTTTGGCTTAGGATGAGAAGAGTGCTGATAACACCCCAATGTTTTAATTGTTGCAGAGCAGTGCTTATACCAAGCCAAGGACATCTCAGCCTTTTGCTCTGTCCTGCCAACAGGCAGGCTGGGGGTGCAGTAAGAGCTGGGAGGGGACAGACCCAGGACAGGTGACCCAAACTAGCTAAAGGGGTATTCCATACCATCTGACGTCATGCTAAACAATATATAGGGGTGGCTAGCCGGGGGGAGGGGGCCGGACTGCTCGGGGTTAGGCTGGGCATCGGTCAGCGGGTGGTGAGCAATTGCATTGTGCATGACTTGTTTGTACATATTATTATTACTTTCCTATTATCACCATTGTAACATTATTATTATTATTGTTATTATTATTTTGTTATTATTATTTTCCTGTCTTATTAAACTGTCTTTATCTCAACTCACGGGCTTCACTTTCCATTTCTCTCCCCCGTCCCAGAGAGGGAGGGGGGAGGGTGAGCGAACGGCTGCGTGGTATTTGGCTGCCAGCCGGGTTAAACCACGACATACGAGTAATTGCTAGGGTAAGTGTAAGTGTAAGTGTACATGTAAGTGTTGTTTTACGGCATATGGTAAGGGTAAGGTCAAGGGTAAGGTTTATGTTAAGGGTAAGTGTAACGGTAACGGATAGAGTACGGGTAAGGGTAAGGTTAAGGGTAACGGTAAGGTTAAGGGTACAACTATATGTTAGGATATGGGTTATGGTAAGGGTAAGAATTAGGGTAAGTATAAGGGTAAGGGTAAGTGTAAGGGTACGGGTCAGGGTAAGGGTTAGAGTAAGGGTTAGGGTTAGGGTAAGGTTAAGTGTTAGGGTAATGGTTAGGGTTAGTTTTAGGGTTAAAGTCAGGAAAACGTATGCGTAAGTATTAGGTGAATGTTAAGGGTAAGGTTAAGGTTAAGAGTAAGTGTAAGGTTTAGGGTAAGGGTTAGGGTTAATGTAAGGGTCAGGGTAAGGGTTGGGGTAAGGTTTAGGGTAAGAGTTATGTTAAGGATAAGTGTTAGGGTAAGGTTAATGGTAACCGTAAGTGTAAAGGTAAGGGTTAGGGTAAGGGTAAGAATAAGGGTATGGGTAATGGTAAGGGTGAGGGTTAGGCTAAGGGGAAGTGTAAGGTTTAGATTTAGGCTAAGGGTAAGTGTAGCAGAAAGGGTAAGGTTTATGGTAAGGGTAAGTGTTAGGATAAGGGTAAGGTTTAGGGTTAGGTTAAGGGTAAGGGACAGGGTAAGGGATATTGTAAGGGTAAGGGTAAGGGTTACGGTAAGGGTAAGGATACGGGTAGAAGTATGTGTTAGAGTATGGGTTATGGTAAGGGTAAGGGTTAGGGTAGGAGTAAGTGTAAGGGTATGTGTAAGGGTACAGGTCATTGTAAGGGTTAGAGTAAGGGTTAGGGTAAGGGTAAGTGTTAGGGTAATGGTAAGGGTTAATTTTAGGGTTAGGGTGAGGGAAATGTAAGGGTAAGTGTTAGGTTATAGCTAAGGTTAACATTAAGAGTAAGTGTAAGGTTTAGTTTAAGGGTTAGGGTTAATTTAAGGGTCAGGGTAAGGGTTCAGGTAAGGTTTAGGGTTAGAGTTAGGTTAAGGCTAAGTGTTACGGAAAGGGTAAGTTGTATGTATAAGGATAAGTGTAAGAGTAAGGGTATTGGTAATGGTAAGGGTGAGGGTTAAGGATAAGGGTATAAGGATAAGGGTATTTTAGTTTTTTAATTTAATTAATTTTAAATTATTATTTTTTAATTTAATTAATTAATATTTTAATTGTACAAGTAATTGCTAGGGTAAGTGTAAGTGTAAGTGAACATGTAAGTGTTGTTCTATGGCTTATGGTAAGGGTAAGATTAAGAGTAAGGTTTATGTTAATGGTAAGCATAAGGGTAACGGATAGAGTAAGGGTAAGGGTAACAGTATGGTTAAGGGTACAAGTATGTGTTAGGGTATGGGCTATGGTAAGGGTAAGTATAAGGGTAAGGGTAAGTGTAAGGGTACGGGTCAGGGTAAGGGTTAGAGTAAGGGTTAGAGTAAGGGTTAGGGTTAGGGTAAGAGTAAGTTTTAGGGTAATGGTTAGGGTTAATTTTAGGGTTAGGGTGAGGGAAACGTAAGGGTAAGTAGTAGGTTAAGGGTAAGGTTAAGGTTAAGAGTAAGCGTAAGGTTTAGGGTACGGTTTAGGGTTAATGTAAGGGTCAGGGTAAGTGTTGGGGTAAGATATAGGGTAAGGGTAAGAGTAAGTATACAGGTAATGTTAAGGGTAAGTGTTAGGGTAAGTGTAAGGTTTAGATTTAGGCTAAGGGTAAGTGTAGCAAAAAGAGTAAGGGTTACGGTAAGGGTAAGTTTTAGGATAAGTGTATGGTTTAGGGTTAGGTTAAGGGTAAGGGTAATGGTATGGGTAAGGGTAAGGGTAAGGGTAAAGGGAAAGGTTAACTGTACGAGTAATTGCTAGGTTAAGTGTAAGCGTAAGTGTTGTATGGCTTATAGTAAGGGTAAGGTTTATGTTAAGGGTAAGCATAAGCGTAACGGATAGAGTAAGGCTAAGGGTAAGGGTAATGGTAAGGTTAAGGGTACAAGTATATGTTAGGGTATGGGTTATGGTAAGGGTAAGGGTCAGGGTAAGTGTAAGGGTACGGGTCACAGTAAGGGTTAGAGTTAGGGTTAGGGTAAGGGTAAGGTTAATGGTAACGGTAAGTGTAAGGGCAAGGGTTAGGGTAAGGGTAAGTGTAAGGATATGGGTAATGGTAAGGGTGAGGGTAAGGGTAAGTGTAAGGATATGGGTAATGGTAAGGGTGAGGGTAAGGGTAAGTGTAAGGTTTAGATTTAGGAAAAGGGTAAGTGTAGCAGAAAGGTTAAGGGTTAGGGTAAGGGTAAGTGTTAGGATAAGGGTAAGGTTAAGGGTAAGGGTAATGGTATGGATAAGGGTTAGGGTAAGTTTAAGGGTACGGGTCAGGTGTAATAGTAAGTGTAAGGGTACGGGTCATGGTAAGGGTTAGTGTAAGGGTTTGAGTAAGGATAAGGGTAAGGATTAGGATAAGTGTAAGGGTGCAAGCAAGGATTAGGGCAAGAGTAAGTGTAAGGGTAATAGTAAGGGTTAGGTTAAGTGGAAGGGGAAGGTAAGGGGAAGGGTTGGAGTAAGGTATAGGGTAAGGGTAAGTTTATGGTTAAAGGAAAGAGTGAGGGTAAGGAAAAAGTAAAGGTAAGGATTTGGGCAATGGTAAGGGTGAGAAGGGTTAGGGTAAGGGTTACGGTAAGGGTTAGGTAACGCAGTGTACAACCTGGGACGTCACACGCAGAGCTGCCTCTGGCAAGGTGAGTGAGGAACAGATGTAGCAGTTGTTGTGCTGTAGGTCTCACTGTTCCTCTAAGCATCCCCTCTTTGTCTTTTAGAGGTGTTGTAGCTGTCTGAAGAGGGTAGATTGAAGCATCTGCCTCGGGGGCTGGTAAGCGGCAGAGGTCAGGGAGCAGAGGAGAGTAACTTACCTAGTTGTGCTGTGTCTTTGGATGCTGCATCGGCCTATGCGTTTCTTTTTCTTTCCCAGGTGTCTCGCACAGGCTCAAAGGAGCAAACTGCACTCTGAAGAGCTGTGTAAGAAGAGGGGCTGGTCATGAGCTGGGTTGGAGCAGAACGACCAAGTAGCACAAGGTGACTATGAAAGGTGTCCGTCTTGCTTTGCAGGTGCCGTGGCAGGCTCTCCACAGAAGTGACTAAGGATATGAGATAAGGCCAGAGAGCGACAAGGAGCGGCACGTGCAGGGATGGTTTTGAAGCGCTGCGGTGGCTTACTCTTCTGTTCATCAGGTGCCACAGGCAAGGTGGGTTGTAACATCAGTCGTTATGATTAAGGAGGTATTGGGGAGGTATTGGGGAGGCAAGGACAATCCCCAGACATGGACTGTATATCTCGAAACAAGACACTGGAACTCATGATAAGGAAGCGGCAGACGGACAGAGAAACGAATGTAAGGACTATAAATCTCGAAACTGGACATTGGAATTCATTATAAAGATACAACAAATGGGAGAATTAGCAACAACCAGATCTTGCAATTAAGAAACATGCCAATTCAGCAGATTCCTGACCAAAGGTGAAAAGGACACTGTGAGGAAGACTCGGGGTCTTCCTCCCAAAGACCCCAGCCCACGTCCCAAAGACCCCTGCCCACAATTCTTGGAAGGCTCTACGCAGGCGCAAGGTGCCAAAAGGCTAATTAGCGTGAGAAGCGAGGGAAGGCGGGGATAGGTAATGCATATGTATAGGTGCTTGTAGAATATTGATAGATTGATTGTATAAATTCAAGACTGCTTTCTGCTTTGGGTATGCACGATAGGTGGAGAGATCCCCCGTGCATCCAGCACTGCAATAAAGAATATACCACTTAAAGGAATTTCGGCTTCGATCTTTGAATCAGTTATATTTGCATGAAAGCAGTTCACTTGAATGCCACAGTGCATCTGAGTAGGGTGTTCTAGCAGAAAAAGTTTGTCTGGCACAGCGGTGCCTGATGGCAGTGTGTTTCCTCAGGTGAAGAGGTGCCTGAAGCCCCATCCAATCTAGCCTGCACACAATTATCTGAGAATGAAAGCTGCTTTCCAGTAATTCAGAAAGCCAAGTTACGTCTCAGCCTTGAGCATCTCGGGCTTTTGGGCCTGTCTGTAACATTTGGCACCAGCACTAATACTTTTTTTGGCATAGGGAAATGGTTTAGTGGGGACTGTTAGCGTTAGGTCAGAGGTTGGACTCGATGATCTTGAGGTCTCTTCCAACCTAGAAAATTCTGTGATTCTGTGATTCTGTGATATGTTTAGCGTTTGGGGCCTGTGTCTGGGATTTGGGCCCTGTCTCAAACCAGTGGGGCTTTGTCCTGGGTTTTGGAGCCTGCCTCTAGAGTTCAGGGCCTGTGATTAGGCTTTTGGGGTCTGTGTCTGGGGGCCGGTATCTGGGGGCAACGGGAGAGCTGCTTGTAGACCCTTGGGGCCAGCATTGAGGGGGTTGGGAGCTGACTCTACACCTTTGGGGCCTGCTTCTGGGGGGGGGGGGGTTGAGACCTGCATCTGGGGGAGGGGTGGGAGCTCTTTGTATTCCTTTGGAGCCTGTGTCGGGGGGCGGAGGGGGGGTGGGGGGGAGGGGGAAGGGGAGGGTTGGTTGGGAGCTGCTTGTACACTGTTGGAGCCTGGGTTGAGGGAGGAGGTTTGGAGCTGCTTCTACACCTTTGGGCCTGGCATCGGGGGTAGGGGGTTGGGTGCTGGTTGTAGGGGCCTGTGTTTGGGGGGGGGCTTGGGACCTGCGTCTGGGGGAGGGGTGGGAGCTGCTTGTACACCTTTGGGGCCTGCATCTGTGGGGGGTCAGGGTCTGTGTCTAGGGGGCTGGAAACTGCTTGTACAATGTAGGAATCTGTTTCTGCAGGGTGGCTGGGAGCTGTTTGTACAACTTTGGGGCCAGCATCTGGGGGTGGCTGGGAGCTGCCTGTACACTGTAGGGGCCTGTGTTTGGGGGGGCTTGGAGGCCTCCCTCGGGGGGTGGGGGGGAGGGTTGGGAGCTGCTTGTATAGGGTAGGGGGCCTGCCTTGCAGGGGTTGGGAGCTGCTTGTAGAATTTGGGGCCCTGTGTCTGGGGGGGGGGGGTTGGGGCCTGTGTCTCAGGGGTGTTGGGAACTGGTTGTACACCTTTGGGTCCTGTCTCTGGGGGGGAGCTACTTGTACACTTTTGGGGTCTGTATTTGAGGGGGGTTGGGAGCTGCTTGTGCACTTTTGGACCTATGTTTAGGGGGGCTGGGAGCTGCTCATGCATTCTAGGTGCCTCCCTTTTGAGAAGGGTTGGGGCCTGCATCTCTGGGTGGTTGGGAGCTGCTTGTACACTATAGGGGCCATGGTCTTGGAGGGGGGTCTGGGCTGTTTATACACCTTTGTGGCCTGTGTTTGGGGGGGGGGGGGGTGGGCCTGTGCCTAGGGGAGTTGGGAGGTGTTTGTTCACTCTAGGAGCCTCCATTTGGGGGTCTTTGGGGCCTCCCTTTGAGTGGGAGGGAGTTGGGAGTTGGTTGTACACCTCCGCATCCCATGTCTTGGGGGGGGTGTGTGGGGGGGGTGGGACCAGTCTCTGAAGGGGCGGGTTGTGAGCTGCTTGTACACCTGTGTCGGGGAGGAGGATGGGGGGGTGAAGGGGGTTGGCGGGGGTCGGGCCCGGGTCTTGGGCCAGTGTCTGGGTGGAGTCCAGTTCTTGGGAGGGGGTGGTGGGGTAGGAGCTGCTTGTGGGCAGTTGGGGTCTGCATCTGGGTGTGGTTGGTGCCTGCTTCTGTTGGCAGTTTGGGGCCTGCTTGTAGACTTGTGCAGCCTGGGTTTGGGGGCTTTTCTGTAATGTTTGGGGTCTGCATTTTTGCTTTGGGATGCATCTTGAGCTTTTGAGGCCTAGCAGTAGCATTTGGGGCCTGCATCTGGGGTTTTTCTGTAGCGTTTTGGTTGCGTATTTGTGATTTGGGGCCTGTATCGTGGGTTTTGCCTTTTTTGTAGTTTCCATCTTTGTGTCTGTGTGTTTCGTTGTTGGTTGTGTGGGGTTAGGGGCAGTTTGGGGTTTGGATTAAGGTCAGTGTCATTAGCGTTAGGGGGTTGATAATAAGGGTTAGGGTTGTGGTTAGAGTTGTTAGATTTAAGGGGAATAAGGATTTCAGGGTAAGGGGATCAAGGTTGTGGGAATAAAAATGTTGTTTTTGCACAAACAACAGGATGTTTTTACATCCTGTAGAGGGAAGGAAGGTGATATTGAGATATGCTTGCAGTGATAAGACAGCTTAACAGTGTGAAACGAGTTCATCTGATTCGTGTCAATATGGAACAATGCTAGGGCCGCATGATATGATGAAATGTGACCTTCTGTCTTACATACCCTTGTAAAACCACAAGTCTGAGAAAACCAGAGTGGTTAATATATATAGTTCTTGTATCTTGCAAAGGAATGGTCCAGCAATTCGGGTCAATAGGGGATAAGAGAACAAAGGGGTTTCAGAATAACTGCTAACTATTACAACTGTTGCATGGGACACTATGCAAGTGTCTGCCATCCAGCCAAGATGGACAAAGGAGAAGGACAAGAGAAAAGCCTGGGAGGAAGACTACGAGCTTTCAGCATGAGAGACCCCCAGAGGGACCACCGGAGACTGATAATGCATGCACCAGTGGGAGGGTTCGGATTCTGGGAACTAATTAGAATAACCCTGCCTTTTGTAGAAGTAGTAATGAATATGTATTAGCCTAGCAGCATAAAAACCAGCCGCCTGATGTAACTTGTGTGAGTCTTGGTGGAGCAGAGACTCCTGGCGCACCCAGCGCTGCTTGCTTACCTCTATTCCTTTAATAAATTGTAAATTTCAATTGCAATCCTATTTGGGACCCAGTCATTTATTACAAGTGGGGGCTCGTCCGGGAGGGCTTTGGTTCCTGATTTCTGGTTTGATCTAGGAGAGGCACCCCCACCATTTGGTGGCTGCTGTTTGAGTCAGGTCGGAACTAATGGCATCTTGAACCTGAATAAAGGTAAGCAAAGTTTCTGATTCTTTTTTTCAGCTCCCTTGCCAGCTGCAGCACTATATTTTGCCCGTAATTGTGTGTGTGAAGATCTGAACGAAGACGATGGAGTTGTAAGCATTTAAAGCGTATACCGTTCGGTTGGGTGGGGTTCGGTTGCCTGTGTGTGTAAGAGTGTGACTGAGATGGAACTTAGTTCCGAAGCGATTGTGGAGGTCTTCTAACCGCGTTTTCAATCTCCCGTGAGGGACGTGGCCGGTGAAGGACCGAAGCGATTCCTATAGGATTTGTGGGTGTGTGATAGGTCCTCGACCCCCTGCAAGACACTCTTACTAAGGTAACCAAGGGCTGTGGGAATTGCCATAGTAAAATTCCTAGATGGGTCAGACAAAATCGAAGACCAGAGACCAGAAGAAAGGGAGCAAATTACCAGTCATACCACCAGAAAGTCCATTAGGAATAACAGTTAGAAATTGGAATGATAGGGACCCCAGAAAAGGAAAAAGTAAATTAAAAATGGTCCAGTATTATGTGACAGAATGGCCAAAGGAGACTTTAAGACTACATGTCTTTTGGCCTGTTTTTGGATCCTTTGAAGACTGGATTTGCCAGGCCTTAAATATCCATGTTAATTCAAAGGAACCTTTTAGCCAGGAAGAAAGTGATTATGCAGGATTATGGATCAGGAGGACTTCAGGTCCTTTTCCAGCCTCAATATTTACACTAAAAGCAGGTAAGAAATTTGAAGAACAAGAAGAACATGAAAAAGAAAAAGAAGATAAATGTGAGCCGTTGGATAAGCTACCACCTCCATGTCCTAACAATCCATGTCGGCTCACCCTCTTGTGGCTGTGGTATCTCCACCAGTACCACTGTTGCCCCAGCTTCCACCACCAACAGCACCAGAATTAGACCGACCTCCGGCTGCATGCACGAGGACTGCCGTATCTGAGAGAGCTTCTCTATATCCCTTAAGGGAGGTAACTGGTGTATTACTAGTGCGCGTCTTGGTGGAGCAGAGACTCCCAGCGTACCCAGCACTGTTTGCTTACCTCTATTCATTCAGTGAATTGTAAACTTTGATTGTAATCCTACTTGGGACTTTTATTTATTATAACAGACAACCTTGTAAAACGCAGACAACCAGAATCCTTTCAGCAATTAGGTGGAAATCACGGCGTAAGAAACATTACCACCTCAAAGAGTAAAAACCTCAAAAGAAATGTGACTTGTAACAGGCCAGCAGCTGTGTATTTTCTGTGAAGCACCAGCTAGATTATGAACCTTGAATAGCACAGTTAAAGGGGAAACAGGGGAGGGTCCCGGTCCTCAGCAGAAAAAAAAAGTGTATAAACTGTGTATGGAATTAGTAGGCACCCTCCTGCTTGTGGGACACCCGCCATTGTAATCTGGAATAATAATGCTACTGTACTGAGATCCTCGACTCAGCCTATACTATTTGCTACAGATTGATTCAGGGTTTTAAGGTTTCAGGGATTGGGCACTAGGGTTGGGTTTCAGGGTAAGGGGTTTCAGGGTTTATGTTTAGGATTTTAAGGTTTTTAGGGTTGGAGTTTTAACGGTTAGGATTTTAAGGATTTGGGGGTTAGGGTTTTAAAGGTTTCAGGGTTAGCGTGTTAGGGTATTAGAGTTTTTTGGGTTGTAGTGTTGATATGTTTTTTAGGGTTAGAGTCTTAAGGTTTTATTTCTGGTCAGTTATTTACGGTTAGGGTTTAAAGATCTTTTTTTTTTTTTTTTTTTTTTTAGGTTAGGTTCTCCAGGGCCAGGGTTTTGAGTATCCTAATTTTCGGGGTTTGGATTTTGAGCATCTTAATTTTTGGGGTTAGGCTTTTGTGTGCCCTAATTTTTTGGGATAGGCTTTTAAGCATCCTAAGTAGTTGGGTTAGGGTTATGAACATTTTAATGTTTTGGGTTTGGGTATTGAGCATCCTAAGTTTTCGGGAATGGGTTTTGAGCATCTTTATGTTTCCAGGATAGGGTTTGGAGCGTCCTAGGTTTTCAGGATAGGGTTTTGAGCATCTCAATGTTTCCAGGATAGGGTTTTGGGCGTCCTAAGTTTTCGGGATAGGTCTTTGAGCTTCCTAATGTTTTCCGGATAGGGTTTGGAGCGTCTTAATGTTTTGGGTTTGGGTTTTGAGCATCCAAAGTTTTTGGGTTAGGGCTTTGAGCGTCCTAATGTTTTTGGGTTAGGGCTTTGAGCATCCTAATATTTTCGGGATAGGGTTTGGAGCGTCCTAAGTTTTCGGGATAGGTTTTGGAGCATCCTAGTGTTTTCGGGATAGGGTTTGGAGCGTCCTAAGTTTTCGGGATAGGGTTTGGAGCATCCTAGTGTTTTCGGGATGGGGTTTTGAGCGTCCAAAGTTTTTGGGTTTGGGTTTTGAGCGTCCAAAGTGTTATAAGTTGCCCCCTTAATTAATTTTCAGAGAGCATTGTATTAATCATAGAAAGGAATTTATTGAGTGAGCAAACATCAAGCAAAACAGCACTGGGCGGCCGGGGAGTCTAAGCTCTGCCAACGGCACGCACCTCACCCCCGCCAGGGTCCCTTTTTATATCTTGGTAATTCCGGGATTACGCAGCACATCCTGGTATATTCTGCAACTGCGCGCACTGTTGCGCGCAAAAGAATTTTTAAGAATTTAAATCTCTTTAAAAAGAAAATTAAGCAAAAGAATTTTCATAGTGTCTAGGCAAGCATTATGCAGCTCCTTACTTCAGCAGGGAGCTTTTGCAACTCCCGCTCCTCAAACAGAAGTCCTTGTTTTTATAATTCAAAAGACAATGAACAAACATTTATGGTGTATTACACTAAGTTTTTGGGCTAGGGCTTTGAGCATCCTAACGTTTTGGGTTGGGTTTGGGTTTTGAGCATCCTAAGATTTTGGGTTAGGGGTTTTAGGCATAGGTCTTCAGGGGTTTAGTGTGGTAAATAGTTTGGGTTAGGCCTGTAGGGGTTTCGAGTTTTTTTTGATGTTAGGGCTTGAGGCTTTTTTTGTAAGGGCGGTGAGGGTTCCAGTGAGTGCTGGTAAATGTAGTTCTCGAGCACTCGGCCTGTGATTGGCCATGCTGGCTGTGCGGGGAATGCTGGTAGGTGTAGTTTTCCGGCACTGGGAGGCCATGTTGAATGCCCAGAGCATACCGGGAGATGTAGTTCTCGGGAACTAGGGTTAGGGTTAGGGGCTAGGGCTGGGGCTAGAGTTAGGGTTTCGGGTGAGGGTTGGGGGTTATTGTTAGGGTTAGAGGGTTAGGGTTAGGCTTAGAGGGTTAGGGGTTAGGGGTTGGGGTTGTGGTTAGGGTAAGGCTTAGGGTGAGAGTGTTAGGGTTAGGGTTCGGGTTCAGATTAGGGTAAGGGTAAGTGTTAGGGTGAGGATAAGGTTTAGGGAAAGGGAAAGGGTTAGGTTTAGGGTAAGGGTTGGGGTAAGGGTTAGGGTAAGGGTAAGAGTTAGGGTAAAAGATAGAGTAATGGTAAGGGTAAGGGTAGTGTAAGGATTAGGGTAAGGGTAAAGGTTAGGGTTAGGGTAAGAATAAGGGTAAGCTAATGGTTAGGATAAGGGTAAGGGTTAGGGTAAAGGTTTTCATTTGTTAAAGCTGAAACGCAGTATGCAATCTGGGACGTCACAGCCAGAGCTGCCTAGGGCAAGGTGAGAGAGGAAAAGATGGAGCAGATGTTCTACTCCTAGTTTTTTCTTTATACGTAAATAAAAGTTTGAGCTAATTCCAGTTGGAAGAGTTCCAATTACTTGCTTGGTCATAATGTCTTTTAATATTGAAAGCTGCAGCAAAAGCATGGGGATTTTTGCTTCTAGAAACACCCTAGTTCTCTTGTCTGCACTATGCATGCTTTTGAGCTAAAACTGATTAAAAAATAAAAAGAAAAATCACACACACACAAAAAAAAAAAAAAAAAAAAACAAAAACCAAAAACCACACCACAGCTGCTGCTGCTCTCTTCCTACTTCCTTGTGCTTTGCCCCTACCCTTTCCCAGGTGATTGGGTTTGGGTGCTAGGCGGGGCCAGATGGTATATGAGTCCCAGGCATCGCCTCAGAGAGCTCATTCTGCTTGGGCTGCTCTTTGGGGTGTTTGTTTTTCCTTCGGTCAGTTGCAGGCTTCTTCAGGTGGATGAGAGTTTATGGACTGATGCGTTTCCAAGTAGCGAGGGGTACGCACATCTTTTTGAGGTAACAGCTAGTAGGATCTGTTAGAATAAACTGATGTAGTACTTGGTGCCTTTATTGCATGCAGTTCTTTATCAGGTGAGTAACTGTTGTGAGTAACTGAAGACAATGTTACTTGGTGTGTTTGCTATGCAGTGCCTGTGCGGACTATTGCACGAGACACAGCTTTCTGACATCTGGCCCAGCAACTACTAAATAAGGGGAGGGGAGAAGCTGAAGAACGACCAAAGGACAAAGCCTGGGAGGAAGACTACGAGCCTTCAGTACGAGCGGCCCCCAGAGGGACCACCGGAGACTGATAACGCATGCACCAGCGGGAGGGTTCGGATTCTGGGAACTAATTAGAATAACCCTGCCTTTTGTAGAAGTAGTAATGAATATGTATTAGCCTAGCAGCATAAAAACTAGCCTCCTGATGTAACTGGTGTGCGTCTTGGTGGAGCAGAGACTCCTGGCGCACCCAGCGCTGTTTACTTACCTCTATTCCTTCAATAAATCGTAAACATTAATTGCAACCCTATTTGGGACTCGGTCATTTATTACAACTGGGACCTCCCGATGGGTGGAAGCTGTCGGGATAGCTCGGGATGCTGAGGCGTGGTGCTGCAAGGAGGTTGGTGGTCGGTGGTGCCCTGGGGCAGGCCGAATTGGGAGGGGGCGAGGCGGCGGGTGGTCGGTGGCTTCTGTGGAAAAGGCCACAGAATGTATGGGGGGCTGTGCATTCAGAGAAACCTTGACAGGCTGCAGATAGGGGCAGGCAGGAACCTTTTGAAGTTCAGGAGAGGGAAATGCCAAGCCCTACCCCTAGGGAGAAACACCTCTGTTCACCAGCACTGGATATCTCGATACTAAATAAGCATTTCTTCGTGGAAGGGGTGGTTTGATATTAGAACAGGCTGCCCGGGGAAGTGGTAAGAGACCCGATCCTTAAAAGTATTTAAGAGACATGTGGACATAGCCCGGGAGTCCGTCCTCCGGCAGGGCGGGAGCTGGCTCTTCCGAGCCCCTGTGCTCCGGTCTTGTGCGACGCGTTTGCAAGCAGCACCGGGTTCCGGGTCTGACATCGGACGGTTTGGTGTCGGTGATTCCGGGGCCGTCGGATAGCGGGGGCCGGCTATGTCGTGTCCCGGGGATCCGAATTCAGGGGGCATGGGGGCCGGCCGTGCAGTGAAGCAGGCGGCTGGCGTCCACCGGCTTCCCAGAGAGCAGGCTTTCGGTCCCGTGCGGTTCGGTGGCCGGCCGTCCCGAAACCCTGGGCACCGGTCTTGTGCTAGACTCAGCGGGGTCCGGGGCTGAACTCGGCTTCTCGGGGACGGCGGTCCCAGTGTCCAGGTGTCCCGCCTCGGGTGGCGCGGGGCCAGCTGTCCTTAGCAGCTGGGCTCCCAAGAGCTTCTGGGCTCCCAAGCGTCGCCCAAGACCGGATCCCAGAGAATCGGGACAGCCGGCCACACCGGTGCGACTAGCACAAGTGTCTCCCGACAACGGAGCCCAGGGGCTTGGGAGGGTCAGATCCCGCGCCCCGGGATAGAGAAACGGGGAGCGCGGGTCGGCTGGCCGCAGCTTCGCATGGGACCGAACCCCCTGTCTCCGGGACGGCCGGACCCCGAGCCGGCAGACAGCAGCCTCCCGCTTCACGGCACAGTCGGCTCCCAACTCGCCCGAGTTCTGATCCCCGGGACACGGGACAGCCGGCCGCGCCGCCAGAGGCCGGACACCTGGACCCCGGGACCGCCGTCCCTGAGAATCCCAAAGTCGGACCCGGACCCCGGTGCGGCTAGCACACGCGTCGCCCAGGACCGCAGCCCAGGACCTAGGGACGGTCGCATCCCGCGCCTCCGGCAGGAGCTACCCGGGAGGGCAGGACGGCCTGCCGCAGCTCCGCAGGAGACCGAACCTGCTGGATTCCGGGACGGCCAGACCCCGAGCCGGTGGACAGCAGCCTCCCGCTTCACGGCTCGGCAGGCACCCACGTCGCCTGACTTCGGACCCACGTGACAGGCGGTTCCGCGCCGCCGGAGGCCGGACACACGGGCTATGGGATCGCCGTCCCCGAACCGCCCGAAGTCACACACGCTCTCTGGTGTGTCCAGCACACGCATCGCAAAGACCGGAGCCCAGATTATAGGCTCAGCCAGCCCCACGCCGCCCGCGGTCAGACCAGGAACCCGGTGTGGTTGGAACATGCGTCGCCCAAGAACGGCGCCCAGGGGTGCAGGATGGCCGTGCCACACGCAGCCCGAGTTCGGGGACACGGGACAACTGGCACCCGCGCCGCCGGAGGACAGAATCCCGTGCCCCGGGATCACCGTCCTCAAAGCGCCCGAAGTCGGCTCTGGACCTCGCTTCGACTTGCACATGAATCGCCCAAGACTGGAGCCCAGGTTCTAGGGAGAGCCAGCCCCCGCGCCTCCAGAGAACGGATCCCCGTGACTCCGGACAGACAGCACCCGAGCCGCCCGAGTGACGAACCTCGGGACACAGGACCGACGGCCCCGAACCGCCCGTGGTCGGCTCAGGACCCCAGTGAGGCTAGTACACGCGTCGCCAGGGGCTCGGGACAGTCGGATCCCGCGCCTCCAGATGCAGGCACCGGGGAGCACAGGTACGCGGTCTGCAGCTCCGCATGGGACCGAACCACCCTGTTCGAAATGGCCTGACCCAGAGCCGGTGGACAGCAGCCTCCCGCTTCACGGCTCAGCAGGCACCCACGTCGCCCGACTTCGGACCCACGGGACAGGCGGATCGGCGCCACCAGAGGCCGGACACACGGGCCTTGGTATCGCCGTCCCCGAAACACCCGAAGTCACACACGGTCTCCGGTGTGTCCAGCACACGCATCGCAAAGACCGGAGCCCAGCTGCTAGGGACAGCCGGCCCCGCGCTGCCCGAGGTGGGACACCTGGACACTGGGACCGCCATCCCCGAGAAGCCGAGTTCGGCCCCGGACCCCGCTGAGTCTAGCACAAGACCGGTGCCCAGGGTTTTGGGACGGCCGGCCACCGAACCGCACGGGACCGAAAGCCCGCTCTCTGGGATGCCAATCCCAGAGCCGGTGGACGTCAGCCCCCCGCTTCACTGCACTGGCAGCCCCTGCGCCTCCAGAGAACGGATTCCCGCGACTCGGGACAGACAGCACCCGAGCTGTCTGTCCCTAGAACCTGTGCTCCGGTCTTGGGTGATTCGTGTGCAAATCGCAGTGAGGTCCGGAGCCGAGTTCAGGCAGTTCGGGGAAAGTGATCCCGGGGCACAGGATTCTGTCCTCCGGCGACGTGGGTGCCTGTAGTCCCGAGTCCCGGAGGTCCGACCTCCGTAGACTCGGATACTGTCTGCCCCGACTCGCGGTGTTCCTTCCTTGGGTGGCGTGGTGGCCGGCCGCCCTGAGTCCCTGGGCTCCGGTCTTGGGCCACGCATGTGGTAGTTACACCGGGGTGTGGTGGTTTTACTCAGGTGGGCAGCCGAGCTCCACCACAACCGCTCTCTCACTCCCCCTCTCCTCAAAGAGGAAGGGGGAGAAAATACAACACAGAGAACTCGAGGTTTGAGATAAGAAAGGTTTAATTAAAGGGAAAGGGAATGGGGAGGAAAAAACAGAGACAAAAGAAGCAATCAGTCCGCGCGGAAGCACAGAGAGAGAAAAAAATTATTCTCTACTTCCCATCAGCGAGCCGTGTTCGGCCACGTCCTGGGAAGCAGGGCCTCAAATGCATAGTGGTTGTTCAGGAGGAACAGCCCCCTCCCCCACGAGAGCCCCCCCTTTTATTGCCGAGTGTGACATCAGGTGTTATGGAATATCCCTTTGATTGGTTCAGGTCATCTGCCCCAGCAATGTCCCCTCCCCATCACTTGCCCACCCCCAGCCTGCTGGCTCTTGGGGGCTTGGAAGGAGTCCTGATGCTGTGCCAGCACTATGCAGCAATAGACACAACACTGGAGTGATATCAATGCTGTTCCACCTAGGAGTGCAGAGTACAGCACTGTGCAGGCTGCTGCAGGGAAAAGGTGACTCCAGCTCAGACAGCCCCAACACACGGGGTCTGGATCCGACCTCGGGAGGCTCGGGGACGGTGGTCCCAGGGCCCGCGTGACCGGCCGCCGTCGGCGTGGGTGCTGGCTGTCCCGTGTCCCCGAACTCGGGCTGCGTGAGGCACGGCCATCCTGCACCCCTGGGCGCCGTTCTTGGGCGACGCATGTGCCAACCGCACCGGGTTCCCGGTCCGACCGCGGGCGGCGTGGGGCTGGCTGAGCCTATAATCTGGGCTCCGGTCTTTGCGATGCGTGTGCTGGACACACCAGAGAGCGTGTGTGACTTCGGGCGGTTCGGGGATGGCGATATCGAGGCCCGTGTGTCCGGCCTCCGGCAGCGCGGAACCGCCTGTCCCGTGGGTCCGAAGTCAGGCGACGTGGGTGCCTGCCGAGCCGTGAAGCGGGAGGCTGCTGTCCACCGGCTCGGGGTCTGGCCGTCCCGGAATCCAGCAGGTTCGGTCTCCTGCGGAGCTGCGGCAGGCCGTCCTGCCCTCCCGGGTAGCTCCTGCCGGAGGCGCGGGATGCGACCGTCCCGAGGTCCTGGGCTGCGGTCCTGGGCGACGCGTGTGCTAGCCGCACCGGGGTCCGGGTCCGACTTTGGGTTTCTCAGGGACGGCAGTCCCGGGGTCCAGGTGTCCGGCCTCTGGCGGCGCGGCCGGCTGTCCCGTGTCCCGGGGATCAGAACTCGGGCGAGTTGGGGGCCGACTGTGCCGTGAAGCGGGAGGCTGCTGTCTGCCGGCTCGGGGTCCGGCCGTCCCGGAGACAGGGGGTTCGGTCCCATGCGAAGCTGCGGCCAGCCGACCCGCGCTCCCCGTTTCTCTATCCCGGGGCGCGGGATCTGACCCTCCCAAGCCCCTGGGCTCCATTGTCGGGAGACGCTTGTGCTAGTCGCACCGGTGTGGCCGGCTGTCCCGATTCTCTGGGATCCGGTCTTGGGCGACGCTTGGGAGCCCAGAAGCTCTTGGGAGCCCAGCTGCTAAGGACAGCTGGCCCCGCGCCACCCGAGGCGGGACACCTGGACACTGGGACCGCCGTCCCCGAGAAGCCGAGTTCGGCCCCGGACCCCGCTGAGTCTAGCACAAGACCGGTGCCCAGGGTTTCAGGACGGCCGGCCACCGAACCGCACGGGACCGAAAGCCTGCTCTCTGGGAAGCCGGTGGACGCCAGCCCCCTGCTTCACTGCACGGCCGGCCCCCATGCCCCCTGAATTCGGATCCCCGGGACACGACATAGCCAGCCCCCGCTATCCGACGGCCCCGGAATCACCGACACCAAACCGTCCGATGTCGGACCCGGAACCCGGTGCTGCTTGCAAACGCGTCGCACAAGACTGGAGCACAGGGGCTCGGAAGAGCCAGCTCCCGCCCTGCCGGAGGACGGACTCCCAGGCTATGTCCACATGTCTCTTAAATACTTTTAAGGATCGGGTCTCTTACCACTTCCCCGGGCAGCCTGTTCTAATATCAAACCACCCCTTCCACGAAGAAATGCTTATTTAGTATCGAGATATCCAGTGCTGGTGAACAGAGGTGTTTCTCCCTAGGGGTAGGGCTTGGCATTTCCCTCTCCTGAACTTCAAAAGGTTCCTGCCTGCCCCTATCTGCAGCCTGTCAAGGTTCCTCTGAATGCACAGCCCCCCATACATTCTGTGGCCTTTTCCACAGAAGCCACCGACCACCCGCCGCCTCGCCCCCTCCCAATTCGGCCTGCCCCAGGGCACCACCGACCACCAACCTCCTTGCAGCACCACGCCTCAGCATCCCGAGCTATCCCGACAGCTTCCACCCATCGGGAGGTCCCAGTTGTAATAAATGACCGAGTCCCAAATAGGGTTGCAATTAATGTTTACGATTTATTGAAGGAATAGAGGTAAGTAAACAGCGCTGGGTGTGCCAGGAGTCTCTGCTCCACCAAGACGCACACCAGTTACATCAGGAGGCTAGTTTTTATGCTGCTAGGCTAATACATATTCATTACTACTTCTACAAAAGGCAGGGTTATTCTAATTAGTTCCCAGAATCCGAACCCTCCCGCTGGTGCATGCGTTATCAGTCTCCGGTGGTCCCTCTGGGGGCCGCTCGTACTGAAGGCTCGTAGTCTTCCTCCCAGGCTTTGTCCTTTGGTCGTTCTTCAGCTTCTCCCCTCCCCTTATTTAGTAGTTGCTGGGCCAGATGTCAGAAAGCTGTGTCTCGTGCAATAGTCCGCACAGGCACTGCATAGCAAACACACCAAGTAACATTGTCTTCAGTTACTCACAACAGTTACTCACCTGATAAAGAACTGCATGCAATAAAGGCACCAAGTACTACATCAGTTTATTCTAACAGATCCTACTAGCTGTTACCTCAAAAAGATGTGCGTACCCCTCGCTACTTGGAAACGCATCAGTCCATAAACTCTCATCCACCTGAAGAAGCCTGCAACTGACCGAAGGAAAAACAAACACCCCAAAGAGCAGCCCAAGCAGAATGAGCTCTCTGAGGCGATGCCTGGGACTCATATACCATTTGGCCCCGCCTAGCACCCAAACCCAATCACCTGGGAAAGGGTAGGGGCAAAGCACAAGGAAGTAGGAAGAGAGCAGCAGCAGCTGTGGTGTGGTTTTTGGTTTTTGGTTTTTTTTTTTTTTTTTTGTGTGTGTGTGATTTTTCTTTTTATTTTTTAATCAGTTTTAGCTCAACAGCATGCATAGTGCAGACAAGAGAACTAGGGTGTTTCTAGAAGCAAAAATCCCCATGCTTTTGCTGCAGCTTTCAATATTAAAAGACATTATGACCAAGCAAGTAATTGGAACTCTTCCAACTGGAATTAGCTCAAACTTTTATTTACGTATAAAGAAAAAACTAGGAGTAGAACATCTGCTCCATCTTTTCCTCTCTCACCTTGCCCTAGGCAGCTCTGGCTGTGACGTCCCAGATTGCATACTGCGTTTCAGCTTTAACAAATGAAAACCTTTACCCTAACCCTTACCCTTATCCTAACCATTAGCTTACCCTTATTCTTACCCTAACCCTAACCTTTACCCTTACCCTAATCCTTACACTACCCTTACCCTTACCATTACTCTATCTTTTACCCTAACTCTTACCCTTACCCTAACCCTTACCCCAACCCTTACCCTAAACCTAACCCTTTCCCTTTCCCTAAACCTTATCCTCACCCTAACACTTACCCTTACCCTAATCTGAACCCGAACCCTAACCCTAACACTCTCACCCTAAGCCTTACCCTAACCACAACCCCAACCCCTAACCCCTAACCCTCTAAGCCTAACCCTAACCCTCTAACCCTAACAATAACCCCCAACCCTCACCCGAAACCCTAACTCTAGCCCCAGCCCTAGCCCCTAACCCTAACCCTAGTTCCCGAGAACTACATCTCCCGGTATGCTCTGGGCATTCAACATGGCCTCCCAGTGCCGGAAAACTACACCTACCAGCATTCCCCGCACAGCCAGCATGGCCAATCACAGGCCGAGTGCTCGAGAACTACATTTACCAGCACTCACTGGAACCCTCACCGCCCTTACAAAAAAAGCCTCAAGCCCTAACATCAAAAAAAACTCGAAACCCCTACAGGCCTAACCCAAACTATTTACCACACTAAACCCCTGAAGACCTATGCCTAAAACCCCTAACCCAAAATCTTAGGATGCTCAAAACCCAAACCCAACCCAAAACGTTAGGATGCTCAAAGCCCTAGCCCAAAAACTTAGGGCGCTCCAAACCCTAACCCCAAAACATTAAGATGCACAAAACCCTAACCCAAAAACTTAGTGTAATACACCATAAATGTTTGTTCATTGTCTTTTGAATTATAAAAACAAGGACTTCTGTTTGAGGAGCGGGAGTTGCAAAAGCTCCCTGCTGAAGTAAGGAGCTGCATAATGCTTGCCTAGACACTATGAAAATTCTTTTGCTTAATTTTCTTTTTAAAGAGATTTAAATTCTTAAAAATTCTTTTGCGCGCAACAGTGCGCGCAGTTGCAGAATATACCAGGATGTGCTGCGTAATCCCGGAATTACCAAGATATAAAAAGGGACCCTGGCGGGGGTGAGGTGCGTGCCGTTGGCAGAGCTTAGACTCCCCGGCCGCCCAGTGCTGTTTTGCTTGATGTTTGCTCACTCAATAAATTCCTTTCTATGATTAATACAATGCTCTCTGAAAATTAATTAAGGGGGCAACTTATAACACTTTGGACGCTCAAAACCCAAACCCAAAAACTTTGGACGCTCCAAACCCTATCCCGAAAATATTAGGACGCTCAAAGCCCTAACCCAAAAATATTAGGACGCTCAAAGCCCTAACCCTGGACAACCTAACCTGAAAAAAAAAAAAAGAAAAAAGAAAAAAAGGATCTTAAAACACTAACCCTAAATAACTGACCAAAAATAAAACTCTAGGACCCTAACACTAAAAAAAACTATAAACACTACAACCCAAAAAACTCTAAAACCCTAACACGCTAACCCTGAAACTCTTAAAACCCTAACTGTTAAAACTCCAACCCAGTTATACACCAGTCACCTCCCTTAAGGGATATAGAGAAGCTCTCTCAGATACGGCAGTCCTACCTCTCGTGCATGCAGCCAGAGGTCGGTCTCATTCTGGTGCTGTTGGTGGTGGAAGCAGGGGCAACGGTGGTACTGGTGGAGATACCACAACCACCGGAGGTGGATTGTTAGGATATGGAGATGGTAGGTTACCCAACGGCTCCCGTTTATTATCTTTTTCTTTTTCCTGTTCTTCTTCTTCTTCAAATTTCTTACCTGCTTTTAGTGTAAATATTGAGGCTGGAAAAGGACGTGAAGTCCTCCTGATCCATAATCCTGCATAATCACTTTCTTCCTGGCTAAAAGGTTCCTTCGAATTAACATGGATATTTAAGGCCTGACAAATACAGTTTTCAAAGGATCCAAAAACAGGCCAAAAGACATGTAGTCTTAAAGGCTCCTTTGGCCATTCTGTCACACAATACTGGACCATTTTTATTTACTTTTTCCTTTTCTGGGGCCCCTATCGTTCCAATTTCTAACTGTTATTCCTAATGGACTTTCTGGTGGTATGACTGGTAATTTGCTCCCTTTCTTCTGGTCTCTGGTCTTCGATTTTGTCTGACCCATCTAGGAATTTTACTATGGCAATTCCCACAGCCCTTGGTTACCTTAGTAAGAGTGTCTTGCAGGGGGTCGAGGACCTATCACACACCAACAAATCCTATAGGAATCGCTTCGGTCCTTCACCGGCCAAGTCCCTCATGGGAGATTGGAACCGCGGTTAGAAGACCTCCACAATCACTTCGGAACTAAGTTCCGTCTCAGTCACACTCACACACAGAGGCAACCGAATCCGAATCCCACCCAACTGAATGGTATACGCTTTAAATGCTTACGACTCCGTCATCTTCGTTCGGATCTTCACACTTCACACATAGAAAAACAGGCAAAATATAGTGCTGCAGCCAGAAAGGGAGATGGAAAAAAAAAGAATCCAAAACTTTGCTTACATTTATTCAGGTTCAAGATGCCATTAGTCCCGACCAGACTCGAACAGAAGCCACCAAACGGTGGGGCACCTCTCCTGGATCACATCAGAATTCAAGAACCAAAGCCCACTCGGACAAGCCCTCAGTTGTAATACATGACTGGGTCCCAAATAGGATTGCAATTACAGTTTACTATTTATTAAATGAATACAGGTAAGCGAGCAGTTGATCACAAGCATTTCAACTCCCCCCCCCACACACACATCTGCCAAACACCACAGAAATGACTGGGCCAGCTGCCCTTCAGTACGTGCCCAGAGGCAGACCGGATGTCTTCACCAACACAGTCCAGACAATGTATTAGTACATCCATGCACTGCCACGTTAGCTGTCATCACTAACTGCCAGGCAGGACAGCTCCAGACCAAACACATACACACAGGCACGCCACAAACACTACGAACAAAACACACAACACAAGGCGCAAGAAAAAGTGACCCCCAGAGGAAAGCCCTACGGCAAAAGCAAGTCAGAACAGGTGCCCTGCAGCAGACCCAAGGAGAGACTCAAATGTCACGACATGCGACTGGAAGCAACTGCCAGAACTGGGATGATGGAGGCCTAAAAAGCCTGCCTTTACGACAAGAGACCAGAAGAATGGGGACTGAAAACCCCATAAGAAGACACTTAGGAAATCAATTCCCAAGCAGGAGCTCCTGATGCGGCCCAAATGACTTCTGCAAGAGTGAGGATGGAAACAGATGTGATCTCAAACCGAATATGATGCACAAGACCTGAAACAGATCTGCACTTTAAGCAGCAACTGCAGGACAAGAAGTGCTCAGATCAGAGCCATGATGACAAAACAAGCCTTGAGGCCCTTCAGCACAGCTACCAAGTCGTCTGTCTAGTCAGTCCAGGGCAAAAAGCTAGGAGGATATCAAGACTCGAGAAGCACAGAATAGATGCTGCAGAAGCAACACTACAAGACAGACAAACTGAAGGAAACTGTCCTGCATGGAGCTGGAGCACGCACTCACACTACAAAATAATCCCGCTTCTTCTATTAGCCTGGTGACCAAGGCACAAGCAGCCTGAACATGACCCAGCATGAGCCACCTTCACAGTGGCACCAAGTCTATTCAGCCAGCTGGCTCCATGCTGCTCTGACTCCCAGCTCCCATTAGCCACCCCAGATATGCAAATACCAGGTGCCCCCCAACTTAGCTCTCATGTTGCTGGATGGTAAAGTCCCTCCGCCTCAAGAAATACATAGGCACTGGTTGTCATCTTAGTCAATTGCCAGGCTCATCATCAGCTGCAAAAACAGAGTACCAGCATTCACTAGCACTCCGGCCATGATGCCCACCTTCTCCACAATGCTGATTACTTCTGATGCTACATACGATTGTGCTCACCTGCTCCTCTCCAAATCCAAGCTCCAACAGTGCAGCCAGTATCATCCACACCACCTGGGAAAACAAAGGGATTAAATGATCATTGCATTCACAACAAATCACCCAATGGTGGTTTTTTGTTGTTGTTGCTTGTGTGTGTGTGTTTCTTCTTTTTTTTTTTTTTTTTTTTAAATCTGCTTTAGCTCAACAACATGCAGAGTGCAGACAAGAGAACTGGGGTGTTTCTAAAAGCAACAATCCCCATGCTTTTGCTGCAGCTTTTAATATTAAAAGGACAATATGGCACAGCAAGTAACTGGAACTTGCTTAACTGGAAATAGCTCAAACATTTTTTTACGTAGAAAGAAACATCTAGGTGCAGAACAGATTATACGCCAAAACAATCAAACACCAAACAATCTTCCCTTTGCTTTGGATAAGGGATGACCAGGCTGACAACACTATCCTTCCCTCAGAGCTTCGTGACATGAGGATTTCCCTTCCCTGTCCACGACTGCACAGAGCACCTGCAAAGACAAGAGAAAAGCATACTCTGAGGCACCTCACAGCCACAGCGTACCTGCTGCAATACCTCTCTTCCCAGCTCCGTTACTTCAGCTGCTCACCAGCTCTAACTGAGATTCTTCACTCACAGCGCCACAGCAAACTCTGCCCGGGCCACACAACACACAAGCTACATTGCTTAAGACACACAAGCTGGAATGTTCCCACCCAACAATCAGTCGCATCGCACAGGAAGGATGCCGCATACTCCTAGAAACCAAACCTACCAGTCCTGAGCAGCTCCCCACCTCCTCCTGCCAATCACACTCAGCACACACACTATTTGCCACTTAAAAAAAAAACCAAAAAACTTAGAACATGCACACACACACACAAAAAAACAAACAACTGAGCTCCACAAATGCCAAAAAGACATGCAGACACAGCAGCCCCAGCAGGGGTAATCACAGACTTGCCCTTTGCAGATGAAAGAGGTGACTCTGATACAACCCTGCTCAGTCTCTTGGTAATGCTGCATCTATGCTGTCAAGCCACACGTAGCAGGTAAACAAGCTGGTTTTAGTCCTCTGGAGAATTACACAAGTAGGTTTATGCATCTAGAGATTAAAATATAGCTCAAAAACAGAAGCATATCCCACCATCCCAAAGAACAGTGAGCCAGCAACGTCTACTAAATATCCCTCTATTAAGTGAATTCCAAGCACTTAAAATTCAGAAATCCATAGACTCCAGCCTGCCTAGAGAACCCTGCAACTGACTGAAGGAAACACAAAGTACCTACCCCAAAGAGCAGCCCAGACTGAATGAGCTCTCTGAGGGTATACCTGGGGCTCATATACCATTTGGCCCCACCCAGCACCCAAACCCAATCTCCTGGAAAAGGGGAGGGACAAAGCACAAGGAAGTAGGAACAGAGCAGGAGCAGCTGGTTGGTTTTTTTGTTTTGTTTTGTTTTGTTGTTTTTTTTTTAAATCTGATTTACCTAAACAACATGCAGAGAGCAGACAGGACACCCATGCTTTTGCTGCAGCTTTTAATACTGAAAGGACAACATGACCAGGCAAATAACTGGAACTTTTTCAAATGGAATCAGCTCAAACATGTTCATCATCACTTGCAAAAACAGAGAACCAGCATTCACTAGCATGCCAGTCCTGACACCCACCTCCTCTGCAACGCTGACTACTACTGATGCAAAAATGTGCCCGGGCGGCGCTGCGCTTAAGTGTGCCCGAACAGACTTATCCTTTAGAGATGAAAAGGTGATCCTGCTCACTCTCTGGGTATTACTGGACTTATGCGGTCAAGGAATCGTACCCCACGGTTTCCCAAAAACAACATACCTGGCAACCCCTCATAAATGTACTTCTAATATGTAAATTCAAGGACATAAAGACTTGAAGGCTGCAAGGTCTGAAGTCTCAACAGAGACTTCTAAACCCTGCTCCATCACTTTAACAGCAAGGTTTTGACTTTGATAATATTTGATATACAGGCAAAGACTCACAGAAAGCCCCCTAATTCTGCAAAAATCATAAGGGTCCCAGAACCACAAAGCAAACACACAAAGTAACATCGTCATCCTATCTGTAAACATGCTATAACGATTTCTCCTCTGAAGAAGAGCTGCATGCAATAAAGGTACCTACTACTATACAGTTTGCTTTAATTTACCAGATCCCAATAGTTGTTACCTCAAAAAGATTTGTGTATCAGTCTCTACTTCGAAATGCATGAGTCCGTAGATTCTGACCCATCTAAAGAACCCTGCAACTGACTTTTTAGAAAAACAAAGCACTTACCCCAAAGAGCAGCCCAGGCTGAATGAGCTCTCTGAGGGTATACCTGGGGCTCATATACCATTTGGCCCCACCCAGCACGCAAACCCAATCACCTGGGAAAGGGGAGGGGTAAAGCACAAGGAAGTAGGAAGAGGAGGAGCAGCAGCTCTGGTTTATTTACTTATTACCAAAAAGGCTATGCTGATGGCTCAAAACATGCTACAGGACACTGGGCCCCGCACCACCAGAGGCCAGACCCCAGGGGCTTGGGACAGCTGGCCACCGCACTACCCGAGACCAAGCCCCGCGCCGTGGCATGGCCAGCCCCCGCACCACACGAGGCCGATGCCCGGGCCCCGGGACCATCGTCCCCAAACCGCCCAAGGTCGGCCCCGGGACCCTGGTGCAGCTAGCAGACGTGTCGCCCACGACCGGACCCTAGGGGCTTGGGACAGCCGGATCCCCGGTGCCCAGGATGCCTGGCCCCCACGCCGCTTGAGTCTGGCCCCAGGACATCCAGCCGCCATGCTGCCCGAGGCTGGCACTCTGGAGCTTGGGACGGCCAGTCCCCGTGTCTCCTGAACCTGGACTCCTGGGGCTTGGGACGGCCAGCCTGAGGCTGGCCCTCCACGCTCCTGGAACGCCGGCCGTTTCGCTGCCATCCTTTTAATGTTTGATTGGCTCGCTCTACTATGCCCTGTCCTGTTGGCGAGTTAGGAATTCCTGTTATATGCTGAATCCCCCATCTTTGACAAATCTTTCTTATTCTCTAGCTCTTGTAAGCAGGCCCATGGTCAGTTTTTAACTGTTTTGGCACCCCCATAATCGCAAAACAAACTGTTAAGTGTCTGTACATGCGAAGCCTTTTCCCCTGCCTGGACTGAGGCCCATATGTACTTACTATATGTATCTACTGTAACATGTACATACTTTAACCTTTCAAATTCAGAGACGTGTGACATCCATTTGCCCAAATATCCTGCGGCCCCAGACCCCTAGGGTTAACTCCAACCCCTAGTGCCAGGCCCTGGTGACTACAATTGGGGCATGCCCATACAATTCCTCGTGCTTCTTCCATTGTTATACCAAATTGTTTATGCAGTCCCTTCGCATTTTGGTGGAAATTGGCATGCGCCTCCCTAGCCATAGTAAATTTACTCAGTGGGGCCGAGGCGGCTACCAGCTCATCTGCTCTCTGGTTCCCTTCACCCAGACCCTCCGCCCACTTGTGGCTTCTTATGTGGATAACTGTATATGCACGCTGTCTCTGACGGATGGCAGATTGCAGTGTCCGTAGTAAATCAAATAGTTGGTCGTTTTGTATGTCTCTAATTCAGGCATCTTCTATGCACGCTACTAATCCGGCCACATATAATGAGTCTGTGACCACATTCAAGGACATTGTCATCCATTCCATGAAGGCCCACACAATGGCTGATAGTTCCAGTGTTTATAGAGTATCTCCCGATGTGGCTGGGAGGATCTTATGCTTCCATTCTCCATTTTCTTGCCATGTTATCGCTGCTCATCGGGATCTACGGCCAGCATCCATAAATACTGTAATAGCGTTCTGAAGAGGTCGCTTGCTGTATTTTGGTGGTGCCATCCACTTCAATACTGGTGATGCTAGGGAGTGGACATCAATTCTGGTTGCTGATGTTAGCAAGCTGAGTTGTAACTCAGGAGACTGCTGGATGTACCATTCCAAATCTTCCCACTTAATAGACAGGTATATTACTCCTGGTTCTTTTCCCGATATTTGGAGAATCTGTCGTCACCCCTTTTTGATCAATTCTGCTAAATTGACCATTTTTTGTTGAATTGTAGTTTTTGGCTGTACTGAAGCAAACAGCCATTCCAAAATCCTTGTTCCCTCTCCCTTTTTCTTTTTGCACTGTGTCAGCAAAGATTTGGCTCTGTGCCTGGACCAGGTCTCTTCCCAATTCTCTGACCGCTTCAACTAAAAAAGTTTGTGGACCAATGGGAACCCTGCTCATTCTTTCTAACATAGCTTCTATTGTGGCATCACTCGGTAAAGTAACTAGTATGGACTTTGTAGCAGCATTACTATTTTCCATCATACACCGTCTAAGTAAAGTTGCTTTCATCCACTCTGGTACATCCCCTTTGTTGATAGCTTCAGTGACCTTATCTACAAAGGACGCAAAAGATTCAACTCTCCCCTGCTTTAAGGACATGTATGACGGTGTCGAGGGAGCAGTTTTCACTGATCCTATAGCGACCCTGGCTGCCCTCATGCTCTCTAGGCATATCTCTGGCCCTAACTGTACCTGCATATCCACCGACGCAAATCTCCCAACCCCCATTAATTGCTCGGTAGTTACATATTCTAAAGGATCTCCCAGTGGTCAGGGTGTGTGAGCACTGATATCACATATGCGTTGCCAATGAGCCTGCCATAGCAGCTCACAATAGCTTTAATGTGCTCGGGACATAAAATACTGCTGCCCCAAATATAATTAAGCAGCTGCTTGGTCGGCTCACTATGCAACCCACTCTCATTTACTGTGGCTCTCAGCTGGGATAGTAGTTTCCAATCAAGCGGGGTGTGAGCTCCCTGCAGACCTGCAGACCCTTGTCCATAACTTACTGGGAAATCCTGATCAGCAAGCAGGCTCAGCAATTCAAAGTCCTGAGCATCTGCCACCTCTCTGGCTATCACCTGCCAATTAACCCTTTCTATCCCCTGTGGGGAGGGCTTTGGCAGTGGCTTAGTGGAAGCCTTACAGCTCTCTCTGGGTGTATCTTCTTTCAGTTTTAAAATGAGTCACCCCACCCATAAGCAGTCCCCATAAGCTCTCCATTCTTCCACATCAAAGTATGATTCAGGGTTACAAAAAAAACCCCTTTGCTACCCCAAAGGCTATAAGCCCTGTAATATGCTTAACTCCTTCTACCCCTTGCTATTCTAAAAATCGTTGCAATAAGTTGAGGGCTACCTCCTTATCCATAGTACCAGCCTTTTTTCCGCGTCTATCCTCGCTGTGTCTGTCCGCAATTTGTGCAGCTTTGTGTCTAACCACGCTGGTAGCCCTCCAGACCGTGCAGACCCCTTTTGGTTGGTCTAGGCAATCTTCTGCCCTCCAATTCGCTGCTAATCGGTGCTTGTCCTCACTGCGCTTCTCAGTTCCATGTTGTCCCTGTTGGGGCACCACTGTTGGGTGTGAGACCCTCTGATTAACGGTGTGGGGAAGCAAGTGATCGACTCAATATGAGTGGTAATACAAGCTTCAACTTTATTGCGCAGATATCCGTGTATTTATACACACAGCTATAATTATGTCTACTGGTCACTATCCTATTGGCTAAGCCTAAAAGTGTTGCAAAAAATACTGTTTCTCCTACTTGCAGTTACAGCGCATAAGCTCCCTTATTTTCCCAGGCCTCAGATCCACCTGTTTATCTCTCTCTCACAGACAGACTACTCCTTGCATATTTTCACAAGAATGCTTCTCATCCGGCCTACTCCATGGCTATAAACTCTGCATTTTCTTTGCCTTGCTTGTACAGTTCCTCTAGGGACCTGTGCCCTTGCTCTTTGAGCCATTCTTCAACAGTCCACCTCCTATTTTTTTTTTTTTTTTGGCCTCCCCTTCCACCACCTCCTCCTCCTCCTTTTATTTTTCTTTATTTTTTTGGCCTCACCTCCGCCACCTCTTCCTCCTCCTTTTTATTTTTTATTTTATTTTAATTTTTTTTTCTGTTTTTGCCCTACTCCGCCACCACCTCCACATCTTCCTTTTTTTATTTCTCTTTTTTTGGCCTCCTCCTCCCCCACCTCCTCCACCTGCTATTTACTTATTTTTTTGGACTCCTCCTCCACCTCTTCTTTTTTTTGGCCTCCTCCAACACCTCCTCCTCCACCACCTCCTCTACCTCCTATATTTTTCCCTTTTTTTTTGGCCTCCTCCTCTACCACCTCCTCCTTCACCACCACCTCCTCCTCCATCACCTCCTTCTCCACCACCTCCTCCACCTCCTATATCTTTCTGTATTTTTTTGGCTGCCTCCTCCACAATCTCTTCTTCCACCACCTCCTCTACCTCCTCCTTTTATTTTTCTTTATTTTTTTGGCCTCCTCCTCCGCCATCTCCTCCTCCTTTTTTTTTTTTTTGTTTTTGCCCTCTTCCTCCCACATCTCCTTCTCCACCACCTCCTTCTCCGCCTATATCTTTCCATATTTTTTTTTTGCCTCCTCCTCCACCACCTCCTTCTCTGCCACCGCATCCACCTCCTATTTTTTTTTTTTTTGGCCTCCTCCTCCACCGCCTCCACCACTTCCCTTTACCTCCTATTTTTCCTTTTTTTTTTCTTAGCCACCTCCGCCTCCACCACTTCCTTTTACCTCCTATTTTTCATTTTTTTCTTAGCCGCCTCCGCCACTTCCCTTTACCTCCTATTTTTCCTTTTTTTTCTCCACCGCCTCCGCCACTTCTCTTTACCTCCTATTTTTCCTTTTTTTTCCTCCACCGCCTCCACCACTTCCCTTTACCTCCTATTTTTCCTTTTTTTTCCTCCACCGCCTCTGCCTCTTTTTTTTTTTTTTGGCCTTCTAATCCACAACCTCCTCCACCACCACCACCTCCTCCTCCTCCTACTCTTGTTTTTTTTTTTTAGCCTCCTCCTCCACCACCTCATCCTCTACCACCTCCTCCACTTTACTCTTTTTTTTTTTGGCCTCCTTCTCTACCACCTGCTCCTCTTTTTTTTTTTTTTTTTTTTTTTTTTTATGCCTCCTCCACCACCTCCTCCTCCTCCTTTTTGTCTTATTTTTTGTCCTCCTCCTCCACCACCTCATCCTCATTTTTTTTTTTTTTGGCCTCCTCCTCCACCACCTCTTTCTCTACCAACTCATCCTCATTTTTTACTTTTTTTCTTTGGCCTCCTCCACCACCTCACCCCCAATACCCTCACCCCCAACCCCAAATTCTAACCCTAGTTCCCGAGAACTACATCTCCCGGCATGCTCTGGGCACTCAACATGACCTCCCAGTGCTGGAAAACTACACCTACCAGCATTCCCTGAAAAGCCAGCATGGCCAATCACAGGCCGAGTGTTCGAGAACTACGTTTACCAGCACTCACTGTAACACTAGCCCTTACCGCCCTTACAAAGAAGCCTCAATCTCTAACCCTAAACAAACTCAAAACCCCTACAGGCCTAACCCAAACTATTAACCACACTAAGCCCCTGAAAACCTATGCCTAAAACCCCTAAACCCCAAAGCAGTCGGACACTCCAAGCCCTAACCCCAAAAAGAGTAGGACACTCCAAACCCTTTCCCGAAACCTTAGGACGCTCAAAACCCAAACCCAAAAAATAAGATGCTCAAAACCCTATTGCAACTACTTAGGATGCTCAAAACCCTACCCCCAAAAATTAAGATGCTCAAAACCCTAGCCCCAAAAATTGGGATACTCAAAACCCTAGCCCTGGAGAACCTAACCGGAAAAAAAAAACACAAATAAGATCTTAACAACCCTAACCCTAAATAACTGACCAAAAATAAAACCCTAAGACCCTAACCCTAAAAAACATATCAACACTACAACCCAAAAAACTCTAAAACCCTAACACGCTAACCCTGAAACTCTTAAAAACCCTAACCCTCAAATCCTTAAAATCCTAAACATAAACCCTGAAAACCCTTACCCTGAAACCCAACCCTAGTGCCCTATCCCTGAAACCTTAAAACCCTGAATCAATCTGTAGCCAATAACATAGGCTGAGTCGAGGATCTCAGTACAGTAGCATTTTTATTCGAGATTAAATGGCGGGCATCCCACAAGCACGAGAGTGCCTACTAATTCCATACACAGTTTATACACTTTTTTTCTGCCAAGGACCACGACCCTCCCCTGTTTCCCCATTAACTGTGCTATTCAAGGTTCATAATCTAGCTGGTGCTTCACAGAAAATACACAGCTGCTGGCCTGTTACAAGTCACGTTTCTTTTGAGGTTTTTACTCTTTGAGGTGGTAATGTTTCTTACACTGTGATTTCCACCTAATTGCTGTAAGGACTCTGATTGTCTGCATTTTACAAGGTTGTCTGTTATAATAAATGAATAAGTCCCAAATAGGATTACAATCAAAGTTTACAATTCACTGAATGAATAGAGGTAAGCAAACAGAGCTGGGTGAGCCGGGAGTCTCTGCTCCACCAAGACGCACACTAGTAATACACCAGTTACCTCCCTTAAGGGATATAGAGAAGCTCTCTCAGATACAGCAGTCCTACTTCTCATGCATGCAGCCGGAGGTCGGTTTAATTCTGGTGCTGTTGGTGGTGGAAACAGGGGCAATGGTGGTACTAGTGGAGATACCACAGCCACTGGAGGGGGAGCCGCCGGGGGTGGATTGTTAGGATATGGAGGTGATAGCTTATCCAACGGCTAAAGTCACACTCTTACACACACAGGCAACTGAACCCCACCCAACCAAACAGTACACTTTAAATGCTTACAACTCCATCGTCTTCGTTCGGATCTTCACACGCAGAATTATGGGCAAAATATAGTGCTGCAGCTAGCAAGGGAGATGAAAACAATCAAAAATTTTGCTTACCTTTATTCAGGTTCAAGATGCCATTAGTCCCAACCCGACTTGAACAGCAGCCACCAAATGGTGGGGCGCCTCTCCTAGATCAAATCAGAATTCAGGAACCAAAGCCCTCCCGGACGAGCCCCCACTTGTAATAAATGACTGGGTCCCAAATAGGATTGCAATTAAAGTTTACAATTTATTAAATGAATAGAGGTAAGCAAGCAGCGCTGGGTGCGCCAGGAGTCTCTGCTCCACCAAGATGCACACAAGTTACATCAGGCAGCTGGTTTTTATGCTCCTAGGCTAATACATGTTCATTACTACTTCTAGAAAAGGCAGGGTTATTCTAATTAGTTCCCGGAATCCGAACCCTCCCACTGGTGCATGCGTTATCAGTCTCCGGTGGTCCCTCTGGGGGTCTCTCATGCTGAAAGCTCATAGTCTTCCTCCCAGGCTTTTTCCATGTCCTTCTCCTTTGTCCATCTTGGCTGGATGTCAGAGACTCCCATGCAACAGTCGTAATAGTTAGCAGTTATTCTGAAACCCCTTTGTTCTCTTATCCCCTATTGACCTGAATTGCTGGACCATTCCTTTGCAAGATACAAGAACTATATACATTAACCACTCTGGTTTGCTTAGACTCATGGTTATACAAGGGTATGTAAGACAGAAGGTCACATTTCATCATATCATGCGGCCCTAGCATTGTTCCATATTGACATGAATCAGATGAACACATTTCACACTATTAAGCTCTCTTATCACTGCAAGCCTTCCTTCCCTCTAAAGGATGTAACTGTGCAAAACCAACATTTTTATTCCCACAACCTTGATCCCCTTACCCTGAAATCCTTATTCCCTTTAAACCTAACAACTCTAACCACAACCCTAACCCTTATTATGAACCCCCTAATGCTAATGACATTGACCTTAATCCAAACCCCAAACTGCCCCTAACCCCACACAACCAAAAACAAAACACACAGACACAAAGATGGAAACTACAAAAAAAGGCAAAACCCTGGATACAGGCCCCGAATCACAAACACGCGACCAAAACGCTACAGAAAAGCCCCAGACGTAGGCCCCAAACAGTACAGCTAGGCCTCAAAAGCTCAAGATGGATCCCAAAGCAAAAAAGCAGACCCCAAATGTTACAGAAAAGCCCCCAAACCCAGGCTGCACAAGTCTACAAGCAGGCCCCAAACTGCCAACAGAAGCAGGCACCAACCACACCCAGATGCAGACCCCAACTGCCCACAAGCAGCTCCTACCCCACCACCCCCTCCCAAGAACTGGACTCCACCCAGACACTGGCCCAAGACCCAGGCCCCACCCCCTCCGCAAGACACAGGTCCCAAGGTGTACAAGCAGCTCACAACCCGCCCCTTCAGAGACAGGTCCCAACCTCCTCCCCCAATACATGGGACGCAGAGGTGTACAACCAACTCCCAACTCTCTCCCCCTCAAAGGGAGGTCCCAAAGACCCCCAGATGGAGGCCCCTAGGGTGTACAAGCACCTCCCAACTCCCCCAGGCACAGGCACCCACCCCTCCCAAACACAGGCCACAAAGGTGTACAAACAGCCCAGAACCCCTCCAAGACCCAGGCCCCTATAGTGTACAAGCAGCTCCCAACCACCCCCAGAGGGAGGTACCAACCCCTCTCAAAAGGGAGGCACCTAGAATGCATGAGCAGCTCCCAACTCCCCTAAACATAGGCCCAAAAGTGTACAAGCAGCTCCGAACCCCCCTCAAAAACAGGCCCAAAAAGTGTACAAATAGCTCCCTTCCCCCTGGAGACAGGCCCCAAAGGTGTACAATCAGTTCCCAACCCCTGTGAGGGAGGCCCCTACACTGTACAAACAGCTCCCAATCTACCCCAACTCAGGCCCCTACAGTGCACCTGCAGCTCCAACCCCCCCACCCCCGGAACACAGGCTCCAAGGGTACACAAAGAGCTCCCACCCCCTCCCCCAGAAGCAGGCACCTACAGTGTACAAGCTGCTCCCAAACCCCCCAAGACAGGCCCCATATGTATATTACCAGATCCCAAACACCCCCAGATGCAGGCCCCAAACTGTACAAGCAGTTTCCAAACCGCTGCAGACACAGGCCCCAAAGGTGTAACAACAGCTCCAAACCTCCCCCCCCAGTCCAGGCTCCTACATTGTACTAGCACCTCCCAACTCCCCCAACGTGCACACCTACAGTAGAAGAGCACCTCTCACCCCCCCCCCCCAACAACCTGCATGCCACAAAGGTGCATGACCAGCTACAAATCCCCCCAGTCTAGGACCCTACAGTGTACAAGCACCTCCCAGCCACCCCCCAGATGCAGATTGCTACATTGTACAAGCAGCTTCCAACCCTCCCCCAAAGGCAGGCCCCAAAGGCATACAACCAGCTCACAACCCACCCCCCTGCCAAGACGCAGGCACCAAGCCCCCCAAGAAATAAACCCCAAAGTTGTACAAGCAGCTCCCACCCCCCCCCCCCAGACACAGGCTCCAAAGGTGTGCAAGCAGATCCCAAACCCCCGAGAGAAGCCCCTACACTGTTCGAACAGCTCCCAATCCCCCCAACATAAACCCCTACAGTATACAAGGACCTCTCACCCACTCCAGCTGCAGAACCCAAAGGTGGACAAGTACCTCACAACCCCCTCCAGATGCAGATCCCTACATTGTACAAGCAGTTCCCAACATCTCCCCCCCCATATGCAGCCCCCTATCATATTCAAGCAGCTTCCAACCCTCCCCCAGAGGCAGTCAGGCCCCAGAGGTGTACAATCAGCTCCCAACCCCCTGAGACACAGGCCCCAACCCCCCCCAAACACAGGGCCCCAGCTCCCAACCCCCGCAAGGAAGGCCCCCTACCCTATATAAGTAGGTCCCAACCCCCCCAACACCCCGAGGCAGGCCCCAAGCTCCCCCCCCAAACAGAGGGCCCTACAGTGTACAAGCAGCTCCCAGCCACCCCTAGATGCAGGTCCCAAAGGTGTACAAGCAGCTCTCAACCCCTCCACAGACACAGGCACCAACCCCCCCCCCCCCAGAGGCATGCCCCAAAGGTGTACAACCAGCTTCCAAACCCTACAAGGTAGGCCTCTATCCTATATAAGCAGCTTCCAACCCCCCCCCGCCCCGAGGCAGGCCCCAAGCCCCCCCAAACACAGGCCCCTACAGTGTACAAGCAGCTCCCAGCTGTAATACACAATAAATGTTTGTTCATTGCCTTTTGTATTATAAAACAAGGAGTTCCGTTTGAGGAGCAGGAGTTGCAAAAGCTCCCTGCTGAAGTAAGATGTATAATACTTGGCTAGACACTATGAAAATTCTTTTGCTTAATGTAACAAAAAAGAGAACCCCCTCCCCTTCTCTCCTTCTGCATCTCAGTTGCCTCTTTTGTTCAAAGACACTGCTGCAAAGTTCATGTAACCATCTCCTGATAAGTTGCTCAACTAGTGTATCAACATCCTGCATTCCTGTCTCACGCTGGGCCAACATGACCAAATAAAAAAAGAAGTTGAACCACAACGCTGAGGAAGACTACGGCCTTCATCTTCACGACCACCAGAGGGACAGAGACGACCCCCTAGCAACAGTGCGCGCAGTCGCAGAATATACCAGGATGTGCTGCGTAATCCCAGAATTACCAAGATATAAAAAGGGACCCTGGCGGGGGTGAGGTGCGTGCCGTTGGCGGAGCCGAGACTCCCTGGCCGCCCAGCGCTGTTTTGCTTGATGTTTGCTTACTCAATAAATTCCTTTCTATTATTAATGCAATGCTCTCTGAAAATTAATTAAGGGGGCAACTTATAACACCAGCCACCCCCAGATGCAGGCCCCAAAGTTGTACAAACAGCTCCCAACCCCCACAGAAATAGATCCCTACATTGTACAAGCAGTTCCCAACCCCTTAGACACAGGCCCTGACCCCCACAGACACAGGTCCCAAAGGTGCACAGCCTCCTCAAAATCCCCCCCATCACAGGCCCTTACAGTGCACCAGCAACTCCAAACCCCCCACCCAGAGGCAGGCTCCAACCCCCCCATGGATGCAAGCCCCAGAGGTGTACAACCAGCTCACAAACCCCCAAGACACAAGCCCCAAGACCCCCCCAGACACAGGCCCCTACAATATACAAGCAGCACCCAACTTCCTACCCCCAATGCCAGCCCCAAAGGTGTAGAAGCAGCTTCAAACCTCCCCCCCCCCAACACAGGCTCTAAAGGAATACAAAGAGCTCCCACCCCTCCCCCAAATGCAGGTCCCAATCCCCCCCCCAGAAGCAGGCACCTACCTACAGTGTTCAACCAGCTCCAACCCCCCCCCCCTCCGGCCCCAACGCAGACACCTGGAGTGTACAAGTAGCTCCCAATCCTCCCCCACAGATGCAGACCCCTACAGTGTACAAGAACTTCCTAACACCCCCCCACAGACACAGACACCCACAGGCACGCCCCAAAGGTGTACAGTCAGCTTCCAAACCCCTCAACACTGGCCCCAATGGTCTACAAGCAGATCCCCCCCCTTGCCCCTAGACACTGGCCCCAACCCCCCCACCCCCAGACGCAGACCCCAAAAGCCTAATCACAGGCCCTGAACTCTAGAGGCAGGCTCCAAAACCCAGGACAAAGCCCCAGTGGTTTGAGACAGACACAGGCCCCAAATCCCAGACACAGGCCCCAAATCCCAGACACAGGCCCCAGTATGTTTAATATATTAAACATACACCAAAAAAAGTATTGGCGCTGGTGCCAAATGTTACAGACAGACCCAAAAGCCCAGGCAAAAGCCCGAGATGCTCAAGGGTGAGACATACTTTGACTTTCTGAATTACTGGAAAGCAGCTTTCATTCCCAGATGATTGTGTGCAGGCTAGATAGGATGGGGCTTCAGACACCTCTTCACCTGAGGAAACACACTGCCATCAGGCACCACCATGCCAGACGAGCTTTTTCTGCTAGAACACCCTTCTCAGATGCCCTGCGGCATTCAAGTGACCTGTGCTTTATTCCAATTCTAAAGACTAATGTCACAGACCAGCTCGCCTATGGCACCTGATAAACAGAAGAGAAAGCGACCATACCATTTGGAAGCCATCCCTGCACAGGCCGCTCCTTGATGCTCGGTAACCTCTTCTCAAATCCTCAGCCAGTTCTGTGGAGAGCCTGCCACGGCACCTGCTAAGCAAGATGGATACCCTTCGCAGTCACCTTGTGCTACTTGGCCATTCTGCTCCAACTCAGCTTGCAACCAGCCCGCCCTTCTCGTGCTGCTCTTCAGAGCGCAGCTTGGCCCCTCTGAGCCTGTGCGAGAGAAAGAAAAGCCTGTGAAAGAAAAAGAAAAGCATAGGCAGAGGCATCATCCAAAGCCACAGCACAGCTGGGACAGTTCCTCTCATCTGCTCCCTCACCTGCCCTCGAGGCAGATGCTTCCATCTGCTGTCTTAGGCCAG
Source organism: Netta rufina (assembly GCF_964035555.1). NCBI lineage: Eukaryota > Metazoa > Chordata > Aves > Anseriformes > Anatidae > Netta > Netta rufina. Next base: position 32,192,479 of record NC_140131.1, on the reverse strand, counting down.
CCACAACACCTCTGAAATATAAACAGGATTTTTACTGTATTTTCTGTAGTTAGTAGTTAGGTAACTAGTGACAACCACACCCCTAAAGTAAGTGCTATATCTGTTCACTGCTTACCTTGCCAAAAGCAGCTCTGGTCGTCAAGTCCCGTGTTGTACACTGTGTTTCAGCTTTAATAAATGAAAATAGTCACAAGATAATCATTCAGCTGCCAGCATTAGCATCCATCCCTCAACAACACAAAGGACCCCATTTACAATATTATTGTTTCAAAACAGCAGCCCCCTTGCATCAACACCTCAGAAGTAGACCAAGCGAGTCACTGAGCTGCTGAACGAGAGCTTGACAGTTCCGGAAGGCATTCTTTCCTTTGACTGGTTCCTCCTAAGGTTTATCTAAGGCTGACAAAAAATAAAAAATAAAAAAGAATTAAAAAAAATAAAGGAAAAAAAAAGTCATCCACATCCGCAAGCTTTGACAATTCAACAACACATCTCTCCTCTAGCACTATTCAAGCACTATGCGAACAGCTGCTCGCAAACAGCTCAACTCTCCCACTTCCACATCTGCCAAACACCACAGAGATGACCGTGCCAGCTGCCCTTCAGTACGTGCCCAGAAGCAGACCCGATGTCTTTGCAAAAAACAGTGAGGACAGTGTATTAGTACACCCATGCACTGCCACGTTAACTATCATCACTAACTGCCAGGCAGGACAGCTCCAGACCAAACACACACACAGGCACACTGCAAACGTTACAAACAAAACACAGAACACAAGGTGCAAGAAAAAGTGACCCCCAGAGGGAAGCCCTACTGCAACAGCAAGTCCGAACAGGTGCTCTGCAGCACACCCAAGGAGAGACTCAAGTGTCACGACATGCGACTGGAAGCAACTGCCAGAACTGGGATGACGGAGGCCTAAAAAGCCTGCCTTTAAGACTAGAGACCAGAACGTGCAGTGAAAACCCCGTAAGAAGACACTTAGGAAATGAATTCTCAAGCAAGAGCTCCTGATGCGACCCAGGTGACTTCTGCAAGAGTGAGGATGGAAACAGATGCGATCTGAAACCAAATGTGATGCACAAGACCTGAAACAGATCTGCACTTTAAGCAGCGACTGCAAGACAGAAAATGCTCAGATCAGATCATGATGACGAAACAGGCATTTAGGACCTTTGGCACAGCTACCAAGTCGCCTGTCTAATCTGTCCAGTAGAAGGTGGCAATGAGGATATCAAGACCTAAGTAGCACAAAACGTGATGATTGTATCAGGAAACATTTGATACAGAAAAAATTACACACAGAAGAAATGATCCCTTTAAGCTCCCACTGCAAAACAAGAGGTGTTCAGCTCCTAATTGAACATCAGCATTATTCTGATGAAGTCAAGTGTTCAATACCCTCAGGATGGCTTCCCCAGGGCCTGCCAAGCACCAGGAGCAACAGCACAGCACAGCCCAGACAACACAGAACACAGATGACAAACTGGGACTGCCCTGCCTAGCATGCGCTCACGCTGTATGTGACAGAACTCCCCACACATAATCTCTCTGCCTGACCTGATCAATCCTGAAAGGCCCCATCCTCTGCAATGACTTAAAAGCACAGATCCTCACCCTATGGGTCCATTCACAACCCCAACTCGAACATAGCACTTGCCCCCCTACTTAGCTTGGGAATGCTGGGAGGCAGGTTCCACCCTCATCAAGGAATACAAAGGCTAGCCAGGACATTGCTTCAAGCACAAGGCTCCTCTTCACCTGCAGAAATAAAGTGCCATCAGGCACTGGCACACCAGCCAAACCTCTTCCAGTGAAACAACCTCCTCAGAAACAAAACAGTAGTCAACTGCAAAACAGCACCGATGGGCTGAGGTCAACTGCATGAAGTTCAACAAGGCCAAGTGCCGGGTCCTGCACCTGGGGCGCAATAACCCCAAGCAGAACTACAGACTGGGAGAGGAATGGTTGGAGAGCTGCCAGGCAGAGAAGGACCTGGGAGTGATGGTGGATAGTCAGCTGAATATGAGCCAGCAGTGTGCTCAGGTGGCCAAGAAGGCCAACGGCATCCTGGCTTGTATCAGGAACAGCGTGACCAGCAGGGCGAGGGAGGTGATCATCCCCCTGTACTCAGCTCTGGTGAGGCCGCACCTCGAGTACTGTGTTCAGTTTTGGGCCCCTCGCTACAAGAAGGACATCGAGGTGCTTGAGCGGGTGCAGAGAAGGGCGACGAAGCTGGTGAGGGGCCTGGAGAACAAGTCCTACGAGGAGCGGCTGAGAGAGCTGGGCTTGTTCAGCCTGGAGAAGAGGAGGCTCAGGGGTGACCTTATCGCTCTTTTTAGGTACCTCAAGGGAGGCTGTAGCGAGGTGGGGGTTGGCCTGTTCTCCCACGTGCCTGGTGACAGGACGAGGGGGAATGGGCTTAAGTTGAGCCAGGGGAGTTTTAGGTTAGATGTTAGGAAGAACTTCTTCACTGAAAGGGTGTTAGACATTGGAACAGGCTGCCCAGGGAAGTGGTGGAGGCACCATCCCTGGAAGTCTTCAAAAGACGTTTAGATGTAGAGCTTAGGGATATGGTTTAGTGGAGGGCTGTTAGCGTTAGGTTGGAGGTTGGACTCGATGACCTTGAGGTCTCTTCCAACCTAGAAATTCTGTGATTCTGTGATTCTGTAACTGACCTGCTCTGCTACTGAAATCAGATAAACACCCTTTAGACAACTCCCCATCTCCCCCGCCAACCACTCCCCAACACACAGTATTTCCCCCTCAACTTAATTCTCAGGGCTCAGAATCCATCCTCAATGTGGACCACAGAGGCCAGCTAGGATGTTCCCAGCACCTTCTTCGTCCCTGGAAAAGAGGAGTCACCCAGAAGTACACCAATAGACTACTACACCAAAAACAATGCCCGTTTTCCAACTTTTCTCCACTCACCTTCCCAATCCAGACTTAGCACTTCCATTCACTGTGCTGAGCCAAGGTCACGGGGCTTAGACCAAGGAGAAAGAACAGACCAACATGACAATCCACAAAACAGTCTATACCCACTCCTCTTCTTTCCTCCCCCACTGCAACAGCCAAGTAGCCCCAGAGCCCCGTGCCCCAACCCAGTACCACCGCTTTGCTCACCTAGCATCCCAAGGAGATGCATCACACTCCTAGCTCCTCTTGCACTCCGAGCATCTCCAGCATTTCAGGAACTGGAACCGCTGATGTCTGATGTGCCTCAGAAACGTGGCAGGAGACATACTCTGCTGTCACAAGGTGCTTGCAAAGCCGGCCTGACAGGCGAAGCAGACTAACACAGTCCACCGACCAACTCAGGGTCCCCACTGCCATCCACTCACCCTCATGCCTCATTCAAGTTTCCGTGTCCATGCCCTGGGCTACAAGAAACAAAGAGAGAAGGTCATAGCCATGATGGACACACAAACAGTACAGCTCCTTGCAGAGGACTCAAACACAGAGACCAGAGCCAGACAAATAAAAAAAACACCCTGAAGTCCACAAATGCCAAAAGGCCATGAAAGCACCCGGCAGGGGTAATCACAGACTTACCCTTTACAGATGACAAAGGAAACCCTGCTCAGTCTCTTGGTAATGCTGTACCTACATGGTCAAGCCTCTTGTAGCATGTAATCAAGCTGGTTTTAGTCCTTTGGAGAGTTACACAAGTGGGTTGATTCATCTAGAGATTAATATACAACTAAAAACATGAGTGTTTCCCACCATCCCAAAAAACAGTGAGCCAGCAAGCTGTACTAAATATCCCTCTATTAAGTGAATTCCAAGCACTTAAAATCCAGAAATCCATAGACTCCAGCCTGCCTAAATAACCCTGCAACTGACTGAAGGAAAAACAAAGCACTTACACCAAAGAGCAGACCAGGCTGAATGAGCTCTCTTGGCATGCCTGGGGCACATATAACTTCTGTCCCTGCTCAACACCCAAAAACAGAGAACCAGCATTCACTACCATGCCGGCTCTGACACCCACCTCCTCCACAACACTGACTACTACTGATGCATCATACCATTGTGCAATACCTCTCTGCTCCCAAGTCCTTTACCTCAGCTGCTCATTAGCTCTACCTAAGAAATGCACCCAGGCAGCCCAGGACATGCTATAACAATTTCTCCCCTGAAGAAGAGCTGCATGCAATACAGGCACCTACTACTATATAAATTGCTTTAATTTACTGGATCCCAATGTTATAAGTGAGACCACACAATTTTTCTGGTCTATCAGAAGTATTTTATTAATTAAGTAATTAAGTAAGCAGGCACAAGCAAAAAAGCGCTGGGCAGGAGTCTCCCGCCCACCACAGGAGCTGGGAGAGTGATGCATCTCCTTGGGATGCTAGGTGAGCAAAGTGGTGGTACTGGGTTGGGGCACGTGGCTCTGGGGCTACTTGGGGAGTCTCCGCTCCACCACAGCACGCAACTTCCCTTTCCAGTGTTGCTTTTTTATAGCATTCAAGTTCTGGCTTGTCAAGACTTGTCAAGTCTTCTGAGGCTGCGCAGTCTGTTGTTGGTGGTCGTTATTCTTCCTCCGGTGATCACGCATTGTGCTCGTGTTCAGGTGGGGGAAGTGAAGCGGCAAGACAGGATGTCTTGCGGTGGGTGGTATTTCACAGAATCTTTGTTTTAACAAGGATGTTTACCCAACCCCCCTTCCCCATTTGTCTACTTGCTTAATCCCCATGTCACAATGCCATGAGTTGCGAAACTTTATCTCCTCAGTAGATTCTTCAAATTCTCAAGGACAATGAACAAACCTCCTACTAATTTATCACACCAATAGTTGTTACCTCACAAATATGTGCGTATCAGTCTTTACTTGAAAACGCAACAGTCCATATACTCTGACCCACCTAAAGAACCCTGCAACTGACTGACGGAAAAACAAAGCACTTATCCCAAAGAGCAGCCCAGGCAAAATGAGCTCTGATCCCATACCTGGGGCTATAATACCATTTGGCCCCGCCCAAATGGTATTATAGCCCCAAACCAAATCACCTGGGAAAGGGGATGGGCAAAGCACAAGGAAGTAGAAAGAAGAGGAGCAGCAGCTCTGGTTTATTTACTTATTACCAAAAAGGCTATGCTGATGGGTCAAAACACACTACAGGACATTGGGTCCCACACCACCAGAGGCCAGACCCCAGGGGCTTGGGACGGCCAGTCACCACGTCACCTGAGGCCGGCATCCTGGACCACAGGAGTGCCGTCCTGAGGCCGGGCCCCGCGCCACGGGATGGCTGGCAACCATGGCACCCAAGGCCGGCCCCACGGCCCCTGGGACGGACGGCACCAGCGCCGCCCGAGGCAGGCAACTTCGGGCTCGGGACCTGCCGTCCCCAAGCCAACTGAGGTCGGCCCCCAGACCCTGGTGCGGCTAGCACACGCGTCGCCTGAGAACGGACCCTTGAGGCTCAAGACAGCCGGCCCCTGCGAGCCTGAGCCTGTCCGCCCTGGGCCACCGGAAAGCCAGCCCCCTTGCCGCCTGAGGCCAGCCCCCCGAACCATAGGACCTTCGGTCCCCAGCCCCTTGTCTGCTGAGGCCAGACCCCAGGGGCTCAGGACAGCCATCTCCCACGTCTCTGGAGGCCACACACCCAGGCCCAGCGACCGGTGATCCCTAAGTCGCCCAACAGCAACCCCCTGGTTCACGGCACGGCCGGCCACCATGCCACCCGAGGCTGGACCCCCGGGCCCTAGGACCACCGTTCCCCCCTCTGCCCGAGGCCGAACCCCGCATCGCCAGAGGCTAGCCCCTGGGGCTCAGGACAGCTGGTCCCTGTGCCGCCCGAGGCCAGCCCCTTGGGCTCTGGACGGCCGGGCCCAGTGAGTCTGAGGCCAACCCTGCAGGGCTTGGTACAGCTGGTACCTGTGCCTCCAGAGGCCGGGCCCCCGGGGCTCGGGACTGCCGGCCTCAGCGCTGTTTGAGGCCGGCTTCCCGGGGCTCAGGTCGACCAGCCCCCGCAAGCCTGAGGCAGAACCCCCCGGGCTCAGAAAGGCTGGTTCCCGTGCCGGCCGAGGCCGGCCCCCCTAGTCCTCTGGCCAGTTGGCCCCTGTACCACCTGAGGCCACCCCCCTGGGCCATGGGACAGCCAGCCCCCGCATCGTTCGAGGATGGCCCCCTGGGCCCCAGGACTGCCGGCCCCCTAGCCACCCAAGGCCGGACCCCCAGGCCTTGGGATGGCTGGCCATTGCGCTGCCTGAGGCCGGCCCCTCGGGACTCAGGACAACTTGAACCTGCGCCGCATGAAGCCGGAACCCAGGGCCCTGGGACGGCCAGCCCCCGCGCAGGTCGAGGCTGCCTCCCCGGAGCTCGGGATGGCTGGCCCCCATGCTGGGCGAGGCAGGCCCAACAGACCCTGGGTTGGCCAGCTCCTGCGCCAACCGAGGTTGGCCCCCCACCCCGACAGGACAGTCAGCACCTGCGCCATCCGAGGCTGGCACCCTGGGGCCTGGGACATCCAGACCCGTGCCGCCCGAGGCCGGCCCACCGGGCCCTGGGACGGTTGTCCCTCGCGCTACCCAAGTCCGGATCCCCAGGGCTCATGACTGCTCACCCCCGTGATGCCTGAGGCCAGACACCAGGCTCTGGGACAGCTGGCCCATGCGCCACCCAAGGCCAGCCCCCCAGGCCCCTCGAAGGCTGGCTCCCATGCTGCCTGAGGCCAGCACCCTGGGCCCCGGAACAACTGGGCCCCGTGCCACCCGTGGCAGACCCCTTGAGCCTCGGGATGGCTGGCCACTGTGCCGTTGGATTCCGACATCCTGGAGCTCAGGCTGGCCAGTCCCTATGCCAGATGAGGATGACACATCGGACCCTGGAATAGCTGGCCCCCGCGCTGCACGTGGCCAGCCCCCTGGGCCTCTGGAAAGCCGGCCTCTGCGCTTCCCGAGGCCGGCCCCACGGGGCTCAGGACGGTTGGCACCCGTGCCACCCAAAGCCGGACCCCTGGACCCCAGGATGGCCAGAACCCATGCCACCTGAGGCTGGCCTCCCATGCCCCAGAACGGCCGGCCCCCGTGCTGCCTGATGCTGGGCCACCCGGGCCATTGGACAGCCGGCGCCCGCGACGCCTGAGGCTGGCCCCCCGTGGCTCCAGAAGGCCGGCCCCTGCACTGACCATGGCCAGCCAGACTCCGCATCCACCAGGGCCGGCACCCTGGGCCCCAGGACCACCGGCACCTGAGCCACCCGTGGCCAGCCATGCGGGCCACAGGACAGCTGGCCACCGCGCCACTTGAGGCCAGTCTCCTGGAACTCGTTACGGCCAACTTCCATGCTGCCCAAGGCCGGCCCCATCAGCCCCGTGACCGCTGGCTCCTGAGCCACCGAGGCCGACCCCCCAGGCCACAGGACAGCCGGCCCCCCGCATCACCTGAGGCTGGCCCCCCAGGCTTGGGATGGCTGGCACCCACGCCTCCAGACGCCAGCCACCCGGGGCTCAGGACAGTTGGCCGCTGTGCTGCCTGAGGCTGGCCCACTGGGGCTCGGGTCAGCCGGGTCTGCCGTCCCCCACACCGACAGAGGCCGGCCACCTGGGGCTCGGGCTGTCCGGCCCCCGCATCGCTTAAGGCCCGCAACCTGCAGCTTGGGTCACCCAGCCCTCCCGCCACCCAAAGCCAGCCCCCACAGGGCTTGGGATGACCAGCCCCCGTGCCACCTGAGGCCGGCCCGCCTGGGCCCCAGGACGTCTGGGCACTGCACCATCCGAGGCCTGCCCCCCCCCCGTGGTCAGGACGGTCGGCCTCCGTGTTGCCTGGGGCCAGTCCCCCAGGCCTCTGGATGGCTGCCCCCTACTCAGGAGGCTGTAGAGAGGTGGGAGTTGGTCTGTTCTCCCACGTGCCTGGTGACAGGATGAGGGGGAATGGGCTTAAGTTGTGCCAGGGGAGTTTTAGGTTGGATGTTAGGAAGAACTTCTCTACCGAAAGGGTTGTGAGGCATTGGAACAGGCTGCCCAGGGAAGTGGTGGAGTCACCATCCCTGGAAATCTTTAAAAGATGTTTAGATGTAGAGTTTTGTGATATGGTTTAGTGGAGGACTTGTTAGTGTTAGGTCAGAGGATGGACTCGGTGATCTTGAGGTCTCTTCCAATCTTGAAATTCTGTGATTCTGTGTAATTTCAGCTCGATAGGCATGAGCCTGACCCTAGCACATTACAGTGAGTTGTGCCACTTTGGAACTGCCAGTCATGACACCGTTTTTTCAAGCATTTTACCAGTTTTTTAGGATTTTACAGTTGTTCATGGGTGAATTTCCAAAATACTGGAAGTACCCACTGCTCTAGAAACCTGCCCATATCCTCCCATACTCCCTGCCACTCACAACTATCCTGCCTCAGGACTGATCTCTGGATGAGATTCCCAAGTAGTTGTTTAACTTTAAACAAAACCTGAAGCACATTCAGGAGACATAACAACAAGACTATGCTGGTCTGAGTATCCCAAGGATATTCAGTATCTTGGAGAACTATTGTAACAAGCTCGGAGGATAAGAGGGTGGTGAAGGAGAAAGGGAGAGTGAACGAGTAAGTAAAAATATCTTCCCCTTTCCCCTTCCCCTTTCCCCTTCCCCTTTCCCCTCCACAGATTGGCTCCCTGATTAAAAAAGGCAATAGGTGTAATTGCTAATAGTTTCTGAGATAGTTTCCAAAGTATAGAGTCGATGACATTGATGAGTACAGATACCAAGTTACAGTTATGACCAGATATTTCATCATCTCATAAGCCACTGTTACAAAGCACAGTACCATAATGATCTTAAACCAGGGCCCGGAGAGAATAAACAACAGGACAGAGAGCACATATGGAAAATAATGTGCTATAATACTCAATTTGGAAAACAGGTGCAGCAGACTTGAGATTAAAGCAATCAGCATTATGACAAGCAACTATTAAGCAGGTCTAATACCAACTTTAGTTTCACACACTCTGGTCAGATCTGTCATTATCTCAACCCTTCGAGCCCCACGTTGGGCACCAAAAAGGACTGCTGTGGTTTAACCCAGCCGGCATCTAAACACCACACATCCGTTCACTCACCCTCCCCCCTCCCTCTCTGGGATGGGGGAGAGAAATGGGAAAGTGAAGCCCGTGAGTTGAGATAAGGACAGTTTATTAAGACAGGAAAAAAATAACAATAATAATAATGATAGCAATAATTATGATAATAGTACTACTACTAGTAATGTGTACAAAACAAGTGATGCACAATGCAATTGCTTACCACCCGCTGACCAATGCCCAGCCTAACCCTGAGGAGTCTGGCCCATCTCCCTGTGGTGGTTTTACCATGCTGGGCAGCTAAACCCCACAACTGCTCTCTCACTCCCCCTCTTTAGATGAGGAGGGGGAGAAGTAAAGCAAAGAACAACTCATGTGTTGAGATAAGGAAAATTTAATTAAATGGAAATAATAATAATAATTAAATAAAGATTATTATGAACTAAACAATTTAACTAATGTGAAATACAAAAGGGAAAGGGGAAAAGGGAGGGGGAAAGGGAAAATAAAAAAAAAAAAAAAAAGGAGGAAAACAAACAGATAAAACAAATGAAAGCTATGTGGAAGTGCAGAGGAAAGAAATTACTCTCTACTTCCCACCAATGAGCGATGATTGACCACGTCCTTGAAGCAGGGCCTCAACACACGTAGCCGGTATTCGGGAGGAGGACCAACGTTTTCACAACGAGAGCCCACCCCTCCCCTCTTCTTCCTGTTTCCACCTTTTATTGTTGAGTATGACATCACATGGTATGGAATATCCCTTTGGTTGGTTTAGGTCAGCTGCCCTGGTGATGTTTCTCTTCTCACTTTTTGCCCACCCCCTAGGAGGGTTAGAGAGAGGCCCGATGCTGTGCCAGCACTGCTTAGCAGTAGACACAACACTGGTGTGATAACACTGCTGTTCCAACTACAAGTGCAGAGTACAGCACTATATGGGCTTCTGCAGGGAAAGTTAACGTTCCAGCCAGACCCAGTACACTCCCCTGGCTAGCCACTCCTATATATTGTTCAGCATGACATCAGATTGTATGGAATTCCCCTTTGGCTAGTTTGGGTCAGCTGTCCTGGGTCTGTCCCCTCTCAGCTCCTGCTGCACCTCCAGCCTGCCCATGGGCAGGACAAAGCAAGAAGCTGAGACGTCCTTGGCTTGGTGTAAGCACTGTTTTGCAACAATTAAAACATCGGGGTGTTATCAGCACTCTTCTCATCCTAAGCCAAAACATAGCATTCTACCAGCTGCTAGGAAGAAAATTAACTCTGTCCTAACTGACACCAGGACAACCCGCGCTGGCCGGCCCCCCAGCCCACGGGACAGATGGGCCCCACACCACCCAAGGCCGGCCCCCTGGTCCTCTAGTAGGCCGGCCCCCAGGGGTCGGGACAGACTGACCCCGCACCACCTGAGGCCAGCCCCCCAGTCCTCTGGAAGGCCGGAGCCCTCACCGCCCAAGGCCGGCCACACGGAGGTTGGGATGGCTGGCTCCTGCGCTGCCCGAGGCCAGACCCTTTGGCTCAGGACAGCTGGTTCCTGAGAGCCTGAGGCCGAACCCCCAGAGCTCAGGATGGCTGGCACCTGTGCCGCCCGAGGCCAGAACCCCGGGCCTCTGGAATGCCGGCCTCCTCGCCTCCCGAGGCTGGCTCCACAAGGCTCAGGATGGCTGGCAACTGCACCACCTGAGACCAGCCCCCCAGGCCCTGGGACGGCCAGTCCCCGCACTGCCCGAGGCCGGTCCCTTGGGGCTCGGGGCGGTTGGCCCCCGCAACTCTGAATGCATGCCCCCCCCGGACTTCGTGCACATTTTAGTGTGGCACTGCCCAGGCACATTTCTCAGGTAGAGCTAATGAGCAGCTGAGGTAAAGGAGCTGGGAACAAAGAGGTATTGCACAACAGTATGTTTCATCAGTAGTAGTCAGTGTTGCAGAGGAGGTGGGCATCAGAGCCGGCATGGTAGTGAATGCTGGTACTCTGTTTTTGCAGATGATGATGAGTCTGGCAATTGACTAAGATGTCTCTCAGTGCCTGTGCATGTCTGGAGGCGGAGGGAATTTACCATCCAGCAATCTGAGATCTAAGTTGAGGGGCACCTGGTATTTGCATATCTGGGGTGGCTTATGGGAGCTGAGAGTCAGAGCACGGTGGAGCCAGTGGGCTGAATATACTCAGTGCTACTGTGAGGGCGGTTCAGGCTGGGTCATGCTCAGGCTGCTTGTGGCTGGGTCACCAGGCTAATAGAAGAAGCAGGGGGTATTTTGTAGCGTGAGTGCGTGTGCCAGGCAGGACAGTTCCCTTCTGTTCATCTGTCTTGTAGTGTTGCTTCTGCAGCGTGTGTTCTGAGTTATGCTCTCCTTGGGTCTTGATATCCTTCTTGCTTTTTGCACTAGACTGACTAGACTGGGGACTTGGTAGCTGTGCCAAAGGTCCTAAATGCCTGTTTCGTCATCATGATCTGATCTGAGCATTTTCTGTCTTGCAGTCGCTGCTTAAAGTGCAGATCTGTTTCAGGTCTTGTGCATCACATTTGGTTTCAGATCGCATCTGTTTCCATCCTCACTCTTGCAGAAGTCACCTGGGTCGCATCAGGAGCTCTTGCTTGAGAATTCATTTCCTAAGTGTCTTCTTACGGGGTTTTCACTGCACGTTCTGGTCTCTAGTCTTAAAGGCAGGCTTTTTAGGCCTCCGTCATCCCAGTTCTGGCAGTTGCTTCCAGTCGCATGTCGTGACACTTGAGTCTCTCCTTGGGTGTGCTGCAGAGCACCTGTTCGGACTTGCTGTTGCAGTAGGGCTTCCCTCTGGGGGTCACTTTTTCTTGCACCTTGTGTTCTGTGTTTTGTTTGTAACGTTTGCAGTGTGCCTGTGTGTGTGTTTGGTCTGGAGCTGTCCTGCCTGGCAGTTAGTGATGATAGTTAACGTGGCAGTGCATGGGTGTACTAATACACTGTCCTCACTGTTTTTTGCAAAGACATCGGGTCTGCTTCTGGGCACGTACTGAAGGGCAGCTGGCACGGTCATCTCTGTGGTGTTTGGCAGATGTGGAAGTGGGAGAGTTGAGCTGTTTGCGAGCAGCTGTTCGCATAGTGCTTGAATAGTGCTAGAGGAGAGATGTGTTGTTGAATTGTCAAAGCTTGCGGATGTGGATGACTTTTTTTTTCCTTTATTTTTTTTAATTCTTTTTTATTTTTTATTTTTTGTCAGCCTTAGATAAACCTTAGGAGGAACCAGTCAAAGGAAAGAATGCCTTCCGGAACTGTCAAGCTCTCGTTCAGCAGCTCAGTGACTCGCTTGGTCTACTTCTGAGGTGTTGATGCAAGGGGGCTGCTGTTTTGAAACAATAATATTGTAAATGGGGTCCTTTGTGTTGTTGAGGGATGGATGCTAATGCTGGCAGCTGAATGATTATCTTGTGACTATTTTCATTTATTAAAGCTGAAACACAGTGTACAACACGGGACTTGACGACCAGAGCTGCTTTTGGCAAGGTAAGCAGTGAACAGATATAGCACTTACTTTAGGGGTGTGGTTGTCACTAGTTACCTAACTACTAACTACAGAAAATACAGTAAAAATCCTGTTTATATTTCAGAGGTGTTGTGGCTGGCCTAAGACAGCAGATGGAAGCATCTGCCTCGAGGGCAGGTGAGGGAGCAGATGAGAGGAACTGTCCCAGCTGTGCTGTGGCTTTGGATGATGCCTCTGCCTATGCTTTTCTTTTTCTTTCACAGGCTTTTCTTTCTCTCGCACAGGCTCAGAGGGGCCAAGCTGCGCTCTGAAGAGCAGCACGAGAAGGGCGGGCTGGTTGCAAGCTGAGTTGGAGCAGAATGGCCAAGTAGCACAAGGTGACTGCGAAGGGTATCCATCTTGCTTAGCAGGTGCCGTGGCAGGCTCTCCACAGAACTGGCTGAGGATTTGAGAAGAGGTTACCGAGCATCAAGGAGCGGCCTGTGCAGGGATGGCTTCCAAATGGTATGGTCGCTTTCTCTTCTGTTTATCAGGTGCCATAGGCGAGCTGGTCTGTGACATTAGTCTTTAGAATTGGAATAAAGCACAGGTCACTTGAATGCCGCAGGGCATCTGAGAAGGGTGTTCTAGCAGAAAAAGCTCGTCTGGCATGGTGGTGCCTGATGGCAGTGTGTTTCCTCAGGTGAAGAGGTGTCTGAAGCCCCATCCTATCTAGCCTGCACACAATCATCTGGGAATGAAAGCTGCTTTCCAGTAATTCAGAAAGTCAAAGTATGTCTCACCCTTGAGCATCTCGGGCTTTTGCCTGGGCTTTTGGGTCTGTCTGTAACATTTGGCACTAACACTAATACTTTTCTTTTGGCATATGTTTAGGGTTTGGGGCCTGCGTGCAGGATTAGGGACCTGTCTGGAGCCATTTGGGCCTTTGTCCTGGGTTTTGGAGCCTGCCTGTAGAGTTCAGGGCCTGTGTTTAGGCTTTTGGAGTCTGCATTTGGGGTTGGGGGGTTTGGGCCAGTGTCTGGAGGAGGGCGGAGCTGCTTGTACATCTTTGGGGCCTGTATCTGGGGGATGGTTGGGAGCTGCTTGTACACTGTAAGGGCCTTGTTGGGGGGCGTTTTGGAGCTGCTTCTACACCTTTGGGGTTTGCATCTGCGGGGGGGGGGATTGGGTGCTGGTTGAACACTGTAGGGGCCTGGTTCGGGGGGGGGGGGGGGGTTGTAGGAGCTGCTTGTACAACTTTGGGTCCCGGGTCTTGGGGAGGATTGGGGCTTTTTGTACACCTTCGTGGCCTGCCTCCGTGGAGGGTAGGGAGTTACTTGCCCACCTCTGGGGCCTGTGGGGGTGGGTTCGGGGCCTGCATCTGGGGGCTGTTGGGAACTGCTTGTACACCTTTGGGACCTGCCTCTGGGGGAAGGTTGGGAAGCTGCTTGTAGACTTTCGGGGCCTGGGTCTGGGAGGGGCCGGGGCGAGAGAGGGAGTTGGGAGAATCTTATCAAGTAGTGATAGAGCGCTGACAGCATTAAATTGGGATGCTACTTAGTGTCTTTGCTAACTATGGTGCATTGAGCAAATAAACTAAAGCAAGAAGCCTTGGGTCCCTTACCAAGGTCAGTCTCCTGATAAGAGTGTGAGCCTATCTTAAGAAACTGGTAGAAACTGGTCCTTTCTTGTTGACAAGAGCCAAGGAGCAACTGAGTCTGCGCAAAGACAAGAGGTCAACTAGCAGTGATGAGGAAGAGTCATCAATCTTCATCCCCACGACCCCTGATTTATGTAGGAATGTTAATAGTTCTGCCTCAACCAGAGGCTGAGATCTCAAAATCACAGGTGTGACACCTCTGGGGCAAAGGGACCAAGATGGATCTGAGAGAGTTGTCATGGAAACAGCAAAGCAGTTAACAACCTGAGTTCATGTGTGAGCTCAGATTGCCAGTGGGACTGCTCAGGGAACTGTCAATGACTGCATTCCCCTGACCAACCCCCTCACTGAGACCCTAATCACCTCAGAAATAATGAACCATTTGTTATGTAAGTACCAAAATCTGGTTAAATTGGGAATTGAGAACCTGTTCCAACAAGGTCCAAAAGAAACCCCTATGGAATTTTTGGACCAACTTTGAAATGCAATGGAAAAAAAAAAATAATAAAAACTTGGACCTGGCTTCAGAATGCAAATAGAGGCAATTGGCTAGCCTCTTTCTAGGGCTATTGGCCCCTAATATCAGAAAGAAATTGTCTTAGGCTGCAGGATAAATTTACAACAGTCAGAAATGACGGGTCCTGGGGCATCTACTCTAGCAGGTCCAGTAGTTGAAGATAAACTAGGAAACAAAGAGAGAGGCTTGAATTTGTTGTTGGTGACAGGAGCTTCTTCCTCTGTGTTAATTAGTCTGTAAATGTAAAAGGAACAACTGGCCAACAGGAAAAGGCATTTTTTTTGCAATGCTTGAAATTTAAATTGGGAAAAATGATTGGAATTACAAACTGAGAAAAACAGTCAAGTTTGGTTCATGGTACTAGATTTACAGGATGCCTTTTTCTGCCTGCCCGTGGTAACTGAAAGCCAGAAACTCTTTGCCTTTGAATGGGAAAATCCTAACAGAGGATGGAAAACTCAGCCTACTTGGACAGTGTTACCACAGGGGTTCAAGAATAGCCCCACCATATTCTGGAACTGTGATCTTGAAGCTTGAAAGACCCCTTCCGGAAAAGGGGACATTGTTGCATTTTTATTTTTTTTTCACTAATACCCTGAACACAGCCTCTTTCCTTAGTAACAGAGTTTACAGATTACCCATTCATGACTGCATCAAGACCACGGACACGGTATACTCCATTTGGCCAGATTTAGAGGATACACCCCTAGAAGATGCAGAGGATTGGTATATAGATGGCAGCAGCTTCATCTGCCAGGGACTTTGCCTCACAGGATATCATCAATCTTCATCCTCATGACCCCCAACAACCACCACCAGAATACACTGCGCAGGTGCAGATGGGAGGAGTTTATGGAAATGACTCATTGGAACTAATTTTAATACGAAGCGGGGACAGGTTATGAATATGTATAGGCGTATTGTGAAACTTCATGCATATGTAACTCTTTACTGCATAAAATCAAGGCATGTTGCTGCATCAGGTGCGTATGACTTTGGCAGGACTACCCCCCATGCTGCCCAGCGCTGAATAAACATACCTACTTTACAATCTTACTGATTGTGGAGTCTGTTTTCCGCAAGTCACAGTCATGGTGAAAGTTTAGCATAGCAAAGAAACAGTGTGTATTAGGTAAGGTGAAAAATAGAGTCACACCTCCCAGAAGTCCCAGTCTGTGGTCTTTAAGCTTTTTTTCTTGTTGGGGGAAGGGGGAGAGGGCCAAATATTATCCAGAAAGGTGACCAAATCCGTGCCTAAAAAACTCATCTGATAAAGCTATAAAAGGTTTAAAAAATGATCTTTGCACAGCAAGTTTCAGTTTTCATGAAGCCAAACTGAGATAAATCCAAAAATTTCTACAGATTTAAAAGAACGCTTACTAAAATATTCTTGTCATTCACGGTAGTAATGGAGTGAACTTGTTCCACACAGTGACCTTACTTTATTTAATTATTTTTTTGTATTCCAGCAAACTGTGTACTATCCCAGGATTGTAAGCATGGTCTTGTGTAGCATTGTCATTCTGCCCCACTGCTCTGATATCTAACAAAGTAATACTTTCTGAATGTTGTCTACGAATTCTTTCTTTGCTTATGTAAGAGGTCGATGCGTGTGTTGCCTAGTTTGTCACAGAGTGTCCCTGAAGTACTGTTTTATTTGTATTTGTGAAGACAGAATCAAAGATAGCAGCTCGGCGACTCCCACCAAGATGGTTATTAGGATAAAACAGTGACGTTTCCAGCATATATTAAAAAGCCTGGAGGAATTAGCATAGCTTGCAGGAAAGTGTGCTGGAAAGAGATTTGTTATTTGACAGCAAGCTTGAAAATGTCGTCTTTTTACCAAGAATGCTGAAAACTGATGCGTCTGCCCTGTGTTTGGATAGGTAAGTGAGTTAAGAGGGGATGAGTGTAGAGTTTGTAGGGGAATTGGGATGAGAGATGAATGAGAATTTAACCTCTTTTCCGTGCAAGCGTGTTTTTATTTTGTTTTAAATCCCATACTTTTATTATCCAGAATTTTGAACATAACTCTCTATTTTAACTGGTTCGGGTTTTGGATAGCAGCAAACTATAGAAAGAAATAAGATCCTGAAGTGTCCCTGGAGCTGCTAAGTATACCTCTTTATATGTTCCCTAAGAAGATGCCCTGGATTTAAAGACGGTGTGTATTAAATGAAGTATGAGAAGAAACAGCTCCTTTGGACACCTGCACTCCTCTTCCTTAGCTCGTGCAGAAGGCTGACAGCCTGTCTCACTCTCGTCAGTGCTATCCCACGAGCTCCTTTAGGAGCTCAACACCACGTTTGGCCTATTGCGATCTTCCTGATCCCCTCATTTCTGTGCTGCAACGCCACCATGCATGAGAAGTCAGGTAGGATCTGAAGACCTTTGAGTGGTTGGCTGGGGGGGGGTCCACAGCAGCGTGCGGGACCTGCCGGGGGCTTGCCAGTAGGGGGGGGTTCTGCCGCCGCTCCTGGATATCCCAGCATGGCTCTTTGGTGCAGGTCTGCCGTTGCACCTGGGGGACTGCAGCAATTTGCTAATGGGATTCCACCACGGCACCTGGTGGCACGCCCAGGTGGTGGCTGGCCGGGTGGGGTCCATCGTGGTGCTTGGGGTCTCACCGCAGATCGCAGTCAGGGGTACACTGCCGTGTCCCTGATCCTGCTGCTCACTGGTGGGGGTCCACCGCTGCTTCCTGGACCTGTCAGGGTGGCCGGCGGGGGTCATCCACTGTGCCCAGGGGATTGCAGCAGCTCTCTGGTGAGGGTGTGCTGCAGAGACTGGAGGCCCGCCAGGGCTTGCGGGGGGGAGAGGTCACAGGTGTGCAGGGGGGGTCTACCAGGGAGCCCGGTGCCCTGCCCGGACTCACAGGGCAGATTCATTGCTGCGCCTGTGGGCCCTCTGGGGCTCACAGGGGGCTTCACCAGTGTGCCTGGGGGTCACAGTGGGGGGGTCCGCTGCTGCACTGGGGGTCTGACGAGGCTCACACAGGGGGGTCCAGTGGTGCGCAGAGAAGACCCACCTGGGCTTGCGGGGCATGGGTCCACCAGCAAGCCCAGTGCCCTGGTGGGCCTCGAAGTTGGGGGTTCACCGGTGCAAATGGGGCCCAACTGGGGCTCGCATGGGGGGGTCCACCAGCACGCCTGGGTGCCCACAGGGGCTTGAAGAGGGATGTCCACCAGACCGCCTGGGGCCCTGTAGGGGCTCGCAGGGGAGGTTCACCGCCTTGCCCGGGTGCTCGCAGGGCTTGCAGGAGGGGGGTCCACCACTGTTCCTGGTGGTCCGCTGGGGCTTGCAGGTCAGGGTCCACTGCAGCAACAGGGGGCCCACTGGGGCTCGAAGGAGGGGGATCCGCTGCCACGCCTGGGGACTCGCAGGGGGGGCCCACCACCATGCCCTGGGGCCCAGTGGGACTCAAAGGGAAGTGTCCACAGCTGTGCCCCGGGTCCCGCTGGGGCTCACCGGTGGGGATCCATCACTGTGCCAGGGGCCTGCTGGGGTTTGAAGAGGGGGGACCGCTGTTGTGCCCTGGGGCCTGCAGAGATTCGCACGGGGGTTCAGCCGCCGCACCCCAGGCACCTGCCAGGGCTTGCCGGTAGGGACCTGTGGCCATGCCCGGGGGCCTGCCTGGGCTCAAAAGGGGGGGATCCACTGGTGTGCCCAGTGCCCCGCTGGGACTTACGTGGGGGGGGTCCACTGTAGCTACTGGGCACCAGCTCGGGCTTGTAGGGGGGTTAACCAGCGTGCACGGTGCCCTGCCAGGGCTCGCAGTGGGGATCCACCGGCGTGCCCAGTGACCCACTGGGGCTCATGGGGGGGGGTCCACTGCCGAGCCCTGGGGCCCGCGGCAGGTCTCCAACATGTGTCCACCACCACCCTGGAGCACACCAGGGATCGAAGGGGGGGGCCGTCTACTGGCGCACCCGGGGGCCCACTGGGCTTGCATGGGAGGGGTGCACTGCAGCTACTGGGGGCCCAACAGGTCTCAAAGGGATGGGGTCCACCAGTGTGCCCAGTGCCCCACCGGGGCTTACGGGGGGGGTGAACCAGTGCGCAAGTGGCCCCGCCGGGGCTCACAGGGGGGTTCCATTGGCCGTGCCTGGGGACCCCGCCAGGGCTTGCAGTGGAGGTCCACTGGTGCGCCCAGTTACCCAGCGGGGCTCGCAGAAGGGGGTACACCAGCATGACTGCGGTGGTTCACCAGCATGTTTCTGCCGCCACACCGTGAGCATGGTGGGGCTTGAAGGAGGGGTCCACTGCTGAGCACGGGGGCCTGCAACAGTTTGCTGGCATGGGTTCACCAGCCGCATTGGGGGCCTGCCAGGGCTCACAGGGGGGAGTCCATCAGCATGCCTGAGTGCCCTGCTGGGGCTGGCAGGGGGGTCCACAGCTGTGACCGGGGGCCCATCGGAGTGGGGGGGGCGGGTTGGTGGTTTTACTTCTTTAGGCGGCTGACCTCCACCACAACCACTCTCTCACTTCCCCTCCCCAAAGAGGAATGGGGAGAAAACACAATGAAAAGGGCTCAAAGCTTGAGATAAGGATAAGGAGATCACCCAGTAATTATTGTGACAGGCAAAACAGACTCAGTATAGGGAAAAAGTAGGATTTATTACCTATTACTAACAAGTTGGAGAAGTGAGAAACAAATGAAAGAAACCAGAATCACCTTCCCCCCACCTACCCTCTTCCACCTCCTCACCCTGAGCAGCATGGGGGAATGGGGGTTATGGTCAGTCTATAGCACTTATCTGCTGCTCCTTCTTGGTCACTCTCATCCACTGTGTTATGGGGTCCCTCCCACGGGATGCAGTCCTTGCTGAACTGATCCAGCGTGGGCTTCCCATAGGCAGCAGCTCTTCAAGAACTGCTCCAGATATGGGTCTGTGCCATGGGGTCCATCCCTCAAGAGCAAACTGCTCCAACCTGGGTCCCCCCACGGGCAGCAGCTCCTGCTCCTGTGTGGTCTCCTCAGCAGCTGGCTGGGGTGGTCAGCAGTGGCGTGTGGGGTTGCCGGTAGGGGGGGGTTCTGCCACCACTGCCAGAGAGCCCGGTGCAGGTCTTTGGTGCAGCTCTTCCACCATGCCTGGGAAACCGCTGCGGATCATCAGTGGGGATCTGCTGCCGCTCCCAGAGGCTCACTGTGGTCACCAGCGGGGTGGCCGCTGCGGCGACCAGCAGCCCAGCAGGGATTGGCCTGCACTGGGGGCTCCGCCGGGGTGCATGGTGGCCCGCTGGGGGTCACAGTTGGGGTCCGCTGCCTCATCCAGGAGCCTGCTGATTCTCACTGGCGGGGGTCCGCCGCCGCACCTGGGAACTTGCCGTGGCTCGCTGGCATGGGTCCTCCATGGCACCTGGCTGCCCTCTGGGGACTGGCTGGCTTGGGGGGGTCTGCAGCAGCGCGTGGGACTTGCTGCGGGGTTGCCGGTATGGTGGGTTCTGCCGCTGCTCGTGGAGAGCCTGGCGCGGCTCTTTGGTGCAGGTCTGCCACCAGGCCCGGGAAACCGCAGCTGTTCGCTGGTGAGGATCTGCTGGCACACCTGGAGGCCTGCTGTGGCTCCTCCACTACACCCGGAGGCCTACCGCAGATTGTCGACGAGGTTCCGCCTCCATGCCCCAGAGCCCCCTGATTCTCACTGGCGGGGGTCTGCTGCTGCACCCAGAGGCCTGCCACGTCTTTCCGATGGGGGTCCACAGCAGCCACACCCAGGAGATTGCAACAGCTCACTGGCAAGGGTGTTCTGCAGCGCCCTGATGCCCACAGCGGCTTTCCAACGGGGGTCTGCTGCCTCTCCTAGGAACTCACCGTTCTCGTTCCTGGGAACTCATGGCACTGGGAACTCCAGGGAGCAGCTGGCTTGGGGGGTCCGCAGCGGAGCATGGGACCCACGGCGGGGTTGCTGGTATGGTGAGTTCTGCCACTGGTCCTGGAGAGCCTGGTGTGGCTCTTTGGTATGGGTCTGCCACCAGGCCCAAGAAACCACTGCTGTTCGCCAGCAGGGGTTCACTGGTGGGGATCCGCCGCCACACCCAGGGACCCACAGCAGCTCGCCGGCGAGGGTCCACTGCAGTGCCTGGAGGCCCACCGTGGCTTTCTGACGGGGGTCCACAGTAGCCACACCAGGGGATCCACTGCAGCTGTCCAGTGGGGGTCCAACGCTGCACATGGGAGATCACAGCAGCTCGCTGGTGAGGGTGCTCTGCAGCGTCTGGAGGCCCATCGCAGCTTTCTGACAAGGGTCTGCAGCAGCCATACCAGGGGGTCCACCAGGGCTCGAAGAGGGGGGTCGGCGGCCGTGCCCTGGCTCCCGCAGGGGCTCACAGGGGGGGTGTCCACTGCCACACTGGGGGGCCCGTGGCAGGTTGCCGTTGTGGGTCCACCGATGTACACAGGCCCACCAGGGCTCACAGGAGGGGGTCCACCATCATGCCCGGGGTCCTGCTGGGGCTCACAGGGGTGGGTCCACCGCCACACCCGGGGGCCTGCGGTGGTTTGCCAGCGTGGGTCCGATGCCGCAGTGGGGGCCTGCTGGGGCTTGTGGGGGGGTCCACAGGCACGCCCGATGCCTGCCCGGGCTCGCAGGGGGGGTCCACCATCACGCCTGGTGCTCTGCTGGGGTTCGCAGGGGCATCCACCACTGCTCCCCGTGCCCTGCCAGTGCTTGCACGGGGCTCCACTGGTGTGCCTGGGGCCCCATGGAAGCTCTCAGGGGAGGGTCCACCGGTATGCCTGGGGGCCTGCTGTGGCTCGCATGGTGTGGTCTACCAGCACGCCCATGGACATGCCAGGGCTTGCGGGGGGAGTCCACTGGCACACCTGGGGCCCCACTGGTTCTCTCAGGGGCAGTGTCCACCAGTGCACCCAGGGCCTTGTGGAAGCTCGTGCCGGGGGTTCGCTGTGCCCAGAGGCCCTCTGCCGCTGACAGGGTTCTGCTGCTGAGCCACAGGGCCTGCTGATTCTTGCTGGCTGGGTGTCCTCCGAGGCACCCAGCAGCCCGCTGGGTGATGGCCGGCCAGGGGGTTCCACCACCACCCCCGAGACACCGCTGTGGATTGTCAGTGGGGGTGCAGTGCTGTGCCTGGTGGCCCACCACCCCGCATGGAGAACTGTCGGGGTCGCCAGGGGGGTCTGACGCTGCGCTTGGGGGTCCACCATGGCTGGTCGGCGGGGGTCTGCTGCTGCATCCAGGAGACCGCAGCTGCTCACCTGCAAGGGTCCACTGCAGCACCCGGAGGCCCGCCATGGCTTTCCAACAGCTGAAAGCAGTGATCAGGGGCCATCCAGGGCTCATGGAGGGGTTCCGCCACTGTGCCCGGGGACCTGCCTTAGGTCGCCAGTGGCAGTCCGACTTAGCACCTGGGGGCCCACCTCACATCGCCAGCGGGGATCTGCCGCCACACCCATGGGCCCAATGTGGGTCGATGGTGGGGGTCCCCCTTCATGCCTGAGGGCCTGCCAGGGGTCAATGGTGGGGGTCCGCTGCAGCACCCAGGAGCTAACTGGGGGTTAGTGGCGGGGGTCCGCCCTAGAACCCGGGTTCCTGCTGGGGGTCACTGGCGGGCTTCCACTGCCTTGCCTGCGGTCTCACCAGTGGTTGCCGGCTGGTCCACCGCCATGCCCAGGGCCCACTGCGGGTTGCCAGCAGGGGTCCACTGCATCTTACAGGGGACCACCATGGGTCTTCAGTGGGGGTCCGCCGCCGCGCCTAGGGTCCCACCGGGGTCACTGGCAGGTGTCCGCCACGGTGCCTAGGAGCTTACTGGGGGTCACCAGCATGGGTCCGCCTTTGCACATGGGGTCCTGCTGGGAGTCGCCTCCTGGGGTCCATTGCGGTGCCCCAGGGCCTGGCAGAAGTTGGGATCCAGGTCCACCGACAGGCCTAGGGGCATGTCGGGACTTGCTGTCATGGGTCTGCCGCAGGGCCCGGGGGCCTGACAGGAGTCGCTGCCCAAGTTCTGCTGTGAGGCACGGGGGCCCAGAGGAGGTCTCCACCCATGGCTCGTTGGTGGGCCTGGGGAGCCTGGCAAGAGTTGCTGTCTGGGGTTCACCATCGGGCCTAGAGGCCTGGTGGGAGTCTCCACCCCGGGTCCATGGCAGGGCACTGGAGTCGGTGCCCAGAGTCCGCTGAGACCTGGGGCCTGGCAGGAGTCTTCACCTGGGGTCCACCACGGGGCATGGGGGCCCAGCGTGAGTCGGCACCTGGGGTCTGCCATGGGGCCCAGGATCCCTGTGAGAGACGGCACCCGCCATCCACTGCACGGACCTGGGGCCCATCGGGAGTGGCCACCTGGGGTACTCTGCAATGTCCAGCGGCCCAGCGAGAGGGACCACCCGGGGTCCTCCATGGGGCCTGGGGGCCCGGCGGGAGTCGCCATCCAGGATCTGCCGTGAGGCCCAATGCCCAGCGGGAGTTGCTGCCCTGGACTCACTGCTGGACCTGGGGGCCCAGCAGGAGTGGCTGCCCAGGGTCCACCACAGGGCCTGGGGGCCCGGCGAGAGTCAGCGCCTGGGGTCCACCGCAGGGCTCAGGGGCCCAGCAGGAGTCTCCGCCTGGGGTCTTCTGCATGGCACCAGGTCCCAGCAGGACTTCTCACCTGGGGTCTGCCGTGGGGCCCGGTGGGAGTCGGCACCTGGGGTCCGCCGCAGTGTCCGGGGCCTCACCATGATGCATTGTCTGGGGCCCACCATGGGGTCCGGCGGCTCAGCGGGAGTCAGCGCCCAGGTTCCTCCACAGAGTCCATAGTCTCACCGGGAGATGGTGCCTGGGGTCAGCTAGGGGGTCTGGCAGCTCGGCAGGAATCAGCACCCAGGGTCCTCCACGGGGTCTGGGAACTCAGCGGGAGTTGGCACCTGGGGTTGGCCACAGGGTCCGGCGGCTCACTGGGAGATGGTGCCTGAGGTCCGCTGGGGTGTCCGGGGGCTCACCAGGAGACAGCATCCAGGGTCTGCCGCGGGTCCGGGGCCTGGGTGGGAGTCAGTGTCCAGGGTCCGCCGCAGTGTCCAGGGGCTTGGCGGGAGTTGGCAACACATTTGCCACGGGGTCTGGGGGCTCACTGGGAGATGGAGCCCAGGGTCCACCGGGGGATCTGGGGGTTCAGCAGGGGTCAGCCCAGGTCCGCTGCAGGTCCAGGGCCTGGGCGGGATTCAGGGTTCCACTGTGGGGTCTGGGGCTTCATTGGGAGTCGGTGTCCCAGGGTCCATCACAGAGTAGGAGGCTCACCAGGATTCAGCACCTGACACTTACTTATTCCAAACTAAGTTGAGATTGCATTTGTTTGTTTCAGAATCTCAGAAATAAAGTCCACAGTTTTAGGCAGTTCTGGACGAAGGTGCCTGCTGGAATATACAGCTATATTTATTTACACATTCCTTTGAAGAGACTTTTCTAGTTACCTTTGCATTCACATGTTACTACCTCTACATTTTCAACTTGCTGATGGTTCACCAGTGTTAGTTTCAACAGCATCTGGCTTTCCTAGATATGTATCTGAAGATTCCTCTTTTCGATGGGAAAACTGCACTTGAAATGTAGTGGTCGATGATTTAAACTCCAAATGATAACTGGTTATTAATAGTGTTTCTCTGGAGGTAAAGCTGACTTGGGGAAAGCAGTTGGATGAAGCTGGCGGACGTAAGCCGAATAATGGAGCCAATGTTAAGAGGCTTGATAGAGAATTTTGTGGTTGGTGAAGAGTGGCATCAGGTGATGTTAAGTGTTTGAGACGTATAAAAATATTTTTTGGGAATAAAAATGTAGTCCTAGATTACAGGCAAGATCTTTCTCTAATCCTGTTCTAAAGCATGAACTGTAGAGCTCTTTTTAGTGTCTTAAACGGACTTAGCAGATATGATATGGTACATCTGACTTGATGTACCAAAACTACTTGGAACATTTCAAGTGAGGATTTGCTTTGCGTAAGATTTGCAAGGATTTGACCTGCACAACAATACTACCACTTTGATTTCTGTTGCAAACACCTTGCTGTGTTTTTAGTCTTCTAAAGGACATGGGCTAATGGTGTGGTGTTTCATAGTCACCATGATGAAGAAATGCATGCAACTCTTTCTGGAGCTAGAAATTGCATCTCTTTACTCTCTGGAATATTGAAAAAAAATTGTTTAGGGCTGAACTTTCAAGATAGTGAGTAGATGATGGTAGAAAAAAATATGGGTACCAATCCTTGCAATTTACATATGTTGGATAGACTGCCATGTGTCTTCCAGACCAAACATACTAGACATCTTATATACATTTACATACATAGCAAACGTGACGCCCATCTACAAGAAGGACCGGAGGGCAGACCCGGGAAACTACAGGCCTGTCAATTTGACCTCAGTACCAGGGAAGCTCATGGAGCAGATCCTCTTGAGAGTCATCATGCAGCACTTGCAGGGCAAGCAGGCGATCAGGCCCAGTCAGCATGGGTTTATGAAAGGCAGATCCTGCTTGACGAACCTGATCTCCTTCTATGACAAAGTGACGCGCTCGGTGGATGAGGGAAAGGCTGTGGATGTGGTCTACCTTGACTTCAGCAAGGCTTTTGACACCGTCTCCCACAGCATTCTCCTCAAGAAACTGTCTGCTCATGGCTTGGACTGGCACACGCTTTGTTGGGTTAGAAACTGGCTGGATAGCCGGGCCCAAAGAGTCGTGGTAAATGGAGTCAAGTCAAGTTGGAGGCCAGTCACTAGTGGCGTTCCCCAGGGCTCGGTGCTGGGGCCAGTCCTCTTTAATATCTTCATCGATGATCTGGACGAGGGCATTGAGTGCACCCTCAGTAAGTTTGCAGATGACACCAAGTTAGGTGCGTGTGTCGATCTGCTCGAGGGTAAGAAGGCTCTGCAGGAGGATCTGGATAGGCTGCACCGATGGGCTGAGGTCAACTGCATGAAGTTTAACAAGGCCAAGTGCCGGGTCCTCCACCTGGGGCACAATAACCCCAAGCAGAGCTACAGGCTGGGAGATGAATGGTTGGAGAGCTGCCAGACAGAGAAGGACCTGGGAGTGATGGTTGATAGTCGGCTGAATATGAGCCAGCAGTGTGCTCAGGTGGCCAAGAAGGCCAACAGCATCCTGGCTTGTATAAGAAGCAGTGTGGCGAGCAGGTCTAGGGAAGTGATTGTCCCCCTGTACTCGGCTCTGGTGAGGCCGCACCTCAAGTACTGTGTTCAGTTTTGGGCTCCTCGCTACAAGAAGGACATGGAGGTGCTTGAGCAGGTCCAGAGAAGGGCGACGAAGCTGGTGAGGGGCCTGGAGAATAAGTCCTACGAGGAGCGGCTGAGGGAGCTGGGCTTGTTCAGCCTGGAGAAAAGGAGGCTCAGGGGTGACCTTATTGCTCTTTACAGATACCTTAAAGGAAGCTGTAGCGAGGTGGGGGTTGGTCTGTTCTCCCACGTGCCTGGTGACAGGACAAGGGGGAATGGGCTTAAGTTGTGCCAGGGGAGTTTTAGGTTAGATGTTAGGAAGAACTTCTTTACCGAAAGGGTTGTTAGACATTGGAACAGGCTGCCCATGGAAGTGGTGGAGTCACCATCCCTGGAAGTCTTTAAAAGACGTTTAGATGTAGAGCTTAGGGATATGGTTTAGTGGGGACTGCTAGCGTTAGGTCAAAGGTTGGACTCGATGATCTTGAGGTCTCTTCCAACCTAGAAATTCTGTGATTCTGTGATTCTGTGATTTTTTTTTACTATACTGTACAGCTGTGGAACCATTGGCATCACACCCATGCACTTTGTTTCCATGCTACAGAAAAGACTAAAATCTTGAAGTGTGCCTGTACATTTTCTTGTTTTTTTTTTTTTTTTTTTTTTTTTTTTCAAGTTTGGCATACAATTAAGGATAAATTAATCTTCAGCTTTCTGAGATACTAGCTATACATTTCTTTGCTATTTTCTGCCAACAGTCCTCTATTAAACAAACAAACAGAGAACTCTATCTTTTCTTTAAATGCCAAGGTAATCTTCCAATATTTTTCAGATGCTGGATTACCTTCTTTTTAAGCAGCACTAATTGGAAAGAGAACTTTTCTTCACCTGGTTTTCTTTCTGCTAAATGAAGGCCCCACCTATCCTACTCAGCTCTTAGGATTATAGGGAGAAACCTTATTGTAAGGAATACCCTTAACTATTAGAGATCTCTTCTAGGTGCTTCCTCCCAACTTAAAGTAAAGAAAGGCTTGGTAAGTCCCACGTATTCTTAGGTCTAAAGCCTGTAGTGAAGTCCTTCAATTCTTAGGAGGTAGTTGCTAGTGAACCTGATTGAAAATTTTCATTGACTATTTGTTATGAACTAAATACAAAAAATTAATAACATCTGTTTTATTTTTGTTAATTTTAGAAATTAACCTCACATATTTTACTTGCATTTAAAACTATAACTATACTTAGCCCTGCAGCTCAAACTGGCTGTCTTTAAACAGATTTGACTGGTTTTAAATACACTTGGCCAATATATAAGCATTTCTATATAAATAAAAGTGTGTATAAACAGAAGTTCAGAATCTGAAACAAAAGAACTTCTGATCTTTTTCTACAAATCTAAGCTTTTCTCATCATGTGATTTGGTACTTCTAAGCTGATGCCCACAGGAAAAGGAATAAATATTGAACTGGAGCATCAGAATCTGCTGAAGCAAAAACATAAAAGTGAAGGCTTCTTAACAAGATCCTGAGACCACATGCTATCCTGTGTTTCCTTATGATTTAAAACAAAGTACTGCCTGTATGCAGAAATGTGGCTTTTTATTATATTCACAGTTGGAGAACGCCAATGAGAATACAAGAAAGAAATAACCTGCTTGCGTTTGTGGTCCATTGCAGGTTAAGCATTTGAGTCTTTGCACCAAATGTGCCTTTTCTGTTATGGAGATTTGCCATCTTCATTTTTTACCCTATACTGCTTGGACTCTGGAACGTGTTTATTCCAAACAAAGTGTTGCTGTGTTTGTAGTGTTCTCTGTTTACCCAGAGCTATGAAGTTAAGTCAAGACTGGTGGGAACTTCTGTGCAGTTTCAGAATGGATAATGTGGTGGCAAGAGGAGTGGTAAACACGACCTGCATATTTAAGTGAATATTTGTCAAAAGATTGGTACAGCTGTACTGACTTAGGAAAAGAGACACAAGTGTTGATTTAAGCTCATTTAAGTGAGCTTAGTATACTATACATGTACTTAAATAGTTTACTATATTACACCTTAGAACTTTGACAGTCTCCAAGAGTATCACAGGGACTATCTGAGTCATTGGGATAGAGTAATCTTTGTGGCCTATCCTTCCCCTGAAAACATCTGTTGAGTGTCTAGAACATACAGGCAGATCTACTTTTTTTTTTTTTTCCTCCCCCCTCCTTGGGTTTTCTAAGAACTATGTATAGAAGGTCATGTCAGGCTGTAAGCCAATGTTGTTAGCAGTTACTAGTGAGATAACTGTGAAGGATCTCCAGAGTGTCCCAGTTTTAAATGTGACCGAATATGTTCTTGGTAAAACATGATTGCCTTGTGAATGCCTTGGGTATGCGTAAAGGATGCTAACCTCTATACTTGTGAACTGGGTCCTTAAATACTGTTATAAATATTTTTCAGTTTTCTGCCACTGAAATTCTTTACAACTTTTGACAACTTTTCCCTAATATTTAATGATATTAAATATTTTCATGATTTATTTTTTTTATGTACAGCAATCGTGATTTTAGAAATATACCCCATTCTGCCTACTGCATCTCTGGAAATAAATACTCTGTTCTGTTACAGTGTGCAGTAGTCCTAGTGCTGGAGTTCTCAACCCAACACATACCAAGGGGTTAATTTGTTTCCATCACTGGGGATTTGAATTGTTCATCAGTGCTGAGGTCATTGTCACTGTTAAATGACAGATGTCTTTCTGAAAATCCTTTGCATCTTTCCTTGTAATGTAAAGTTCAGTGACTGCAATAACAGGGTGTTGTTCTTTAATAACTGTTAAATTTATTCTTTAGAGAATTTACAAAGATGTCCTATTGCTCTGGGAGAGCTCCCTTGATGCCGAACTCAGCATTTTCTTTTTGCATAATGCCTACAGATTCAGAACCACTGTACTCCCAGTTGTATAGCTTCTGTATCCCTGGTTCACTGCTGCTGAAATACTCGTAAATCTCCTTTCTTCTAGTGGCTTTGTGCGGCAGCTGGGGCATGACAATAAGGTCCCTGATCTATAATTCCAGACAGCCCCTGAGGGTGAGCAGATCGACCAATCCTCATCCCCAACGTAAGCCTGGGGTACTTGATGTCCCTGGGAGGTAGTTGTCTAATGCTTTCCATTTGTAATCTGTATGAAACTCTTCTTGATGCTGGACTGTTGCTCACTTAGAGAATTATCCAGTGCACAGTATATAAACACCCACTAGAGATTGAATGCATGTAAATAAAGCTTGCCTTAAGTCTAGCATAATGTAACTTTAAGTGAGAAGAAATAGACTAAATCTCAGCGCCCTGTAAGGCTGCATTCACTGCTCAGATCTGCATAGTGCAGTCACAATCTGCATTTCTATGTCAAATGGATAGAGGTGAAGAGGACAGCTGTATAGGCTTTCTAATTTCAGGGATTTCCTGGCTTTTTATTCAATTTGATTAAAATGTAACACTGACTTTTAAAAATAACAGCTGTTTTCCAAATACTCTCAAGAAATAGTAACATTGATGTTAGAACAGAGACATAGTTAGAAAAATGTGATTGATTGACATTTATGCTACAGATGCCACATGAAAATGTGACTTTATACACAGTGTTTTCACACCACCCAAAAGCCTGGCAGGCATTTCAGACTACAGACAGAAGATGATCCCTGCCCTACAGACTTTGCAGTCTCTTTGTAATCTCTAGCTATATTTATTTCAGCTATATTATTTCTGCAACTTTGATATCTATGTAGGAGCATTGACATGTATTTTAACTGTAAATTATTTAGAAAGGGTCTGCTTGAAAGCTAGTACTCGTGTTCTTATAAACCTCCATCATCTGTTTTAAACTTTGAGATTAATGAAGTGTAAAGGGCTATCTTTAAATGTGAGGTGTTATGCATATACTATCAGCCTTTGATTACACTTCGCTTATCCAAGCAGATTTAATGCTGACACAATTGTCAGACTAATTTTTTCTGCAGCAGTTTTAAAAGCAGATTAAACTGTTTATTCAGTGGTTTGCTCTTTGCTGGGGGAAAAACAAAACAAAACAAAACAAAACAAAAACAGTGTTTTTACTGAAAAACTGCAGTCTTGTTTCATGGTAATGGAAAGCCCTGTGTGAAGTCCTCAGTGCACTGAAGCCAATGGCAAAGCTCCCATTTACTGCAACACAGCCAGGGCAGTGCCCAGAATGTTTTATGTAAGATTGTGTATTGGACACTTCATCAGCATTACTCTTACAAAGCAGATTGTTCTTCTCATATTATAGAAATATAATATTGTATGTGCTCTATGAAAAAAATAATCCACAAAGAAATAAAGTTAAAATATTTTTTTTCATTAAAATATTTCTTCTCACATATAATTTCCACATTAGATTCTTGCACATTTTTAAGAAGAGATTACCTTTCTGGAGGAGGAGGACAGAAGAGTAGGGGACACTGATCTGTTAGAACAAACGAGTAGCTTACTCCAGAAAACAAACCAATGGAAATACAAAGTCGTATCTCATTGGTATTTCAGTCTTCTCTGTAAAGATAGCCCTGTTTATGGCCTTTATTCTGTCCTTCCTCAGATGAGGATTCAGGAAGGCAAAGAGTAAAACCTGTTTAAAACTTCAGTGACTGTGTTCATAGAGGCTCTACTTTTACTTTAAACAAAGGATTCAGTTGCCCAAATTGAATGTGGAAGAATACAGATCAATCTCTAATAAAGATCAATCTCTAATGAATTTGGATCTGGTCTAAAAAAACTTGATCTGTACTTAAAGAGTTAAAGATCATTAAAATGCAGTAGACTGTTTGAATTAAGGGAGGTACCTGTAGGGGTTTTAGTGTTGTTTTGTTATGATATAAATGCAATACATTGCCTTTCAGAGTATGAAATATACCTTATCTCTCTAGTCTTGTTTAATTGCAGCAAAACTCGGTATGCACAAAGTAGGAAAGTGTACCTAAGATAATCTTCAGAGCACACAGTTTTGTGCCAAAGCATGGTGGTTTGCTAATTTTATGTAAGAGCCAAGCACAGTGCTTGGTGAGAAGATGGTCTGCCTGTAAGGGGTTTAAAATGCTAATGTAAATGTATGGTGTAATTAATGTAGTCTTAACTAAAATGAATTTTTCCTCAACATTAATTTGTCTTTGTTTTATCCTTACTGTTCTCAAGAGGTTTCTTTTAGCTGGAGATTCATGACCACATGATTTTAGGATGCTAGAGATGTTCAAAATAAGGAAAGAGTTTCTGTAAATAGAACCAGGTTGCTTCTATTTCAGAGATATTTTTTTTCAGAATCTTTTTTTTTTTTTCAGAATCTTTTTTTTTTTTTTTTCAACAATGCTCACAATGTTCACAAATGCTCATCAAACTAAAACAATTTTTCTTTGTACAGAATGTTTTTCAGTAAATAGTGGCAAGAATTTTGAAATGAGAAGATCTTTAAAATATAAAAGATAACAATTAACCCAACAAATTTTAAATGTAGCAGGATTTTATTTTATTTTATTTTATTTTGTAAAAGCTTTTTTTTTCTTGCAAAGAGGCATTATTTCAACCAGAAATCAAAAGTTTCCTGCTTTACTGATAATTGTCTGTATGCTTTAGTCTTCAACTTTCATTCTCTTCCATATCATAAATATTTGGTTGCTTTCCCTGGTAATAAGTGGAGGCAACATGGTGAAATCAGAGACAGCTGAATTCTACATCTTTGGGATATTTTCTTGTCTTTTGCTCTATTCAGAATCTCTTGTGTTATAATGGTACCACTAATCTTTTCATCTTGTTCCCTCATAGGTTTCATTTACCTTATTCTGCACAGCTTTAGCACTTCACACCAATTTTAGGATTCAAGTCAAGCCCTGTTATATAAGTATAGCAGGGTCCAGATTTTACCTTGGGAATACCATCAAGAATGTGCACAGTTGTGAACATTTTGGGGATTTGACTTTCTGGTAATCATTCTTTCCACCTCTCAGCCATGTTAACCAAATGTTAATTTGTAGGTTGATGGCAGTTTTGTTAATTAAGGTCAACTTAGTTTCTCTTCTGTCCACCTCTTCCCATATCATATTTGTCTCGCCGCTCACAATCTTGGATTTCTCATCTAAGTGGTAAAGTTATGCTGAAGGCAGTGCTGATGGGCTCTTCCTTCTCCCCCCTCCTCCCCCAAGTTGTTAATTCACTATTTTGTCCAGCTTTCACAGAATCACAGAATTTCTAGGTTGGAAGAGACCTCAAGATCATCAAGTCCAACCTCTGACCTAACGCTAGCAGTCCCCACTAAACCATATCCCTAAGCTCTACATCTAAACGTCTTTTAAAGACTTCCAGGGATGGTGACTCCACCACTTCCATGGGCAGCCTGTTCCAATGCCTCACAACCCTTTCAGTAAAGAAGTTCTTCCTAACATCTAACCTAAAACTCCCCTGGCTCAACTTAAGCCCATTCCCCCTCGTCCTGTCACCAGGCATGTGGGAGAATGGACCAACCCCCACCTCGCTACAGAGGGGTTGGTCTGTTCCAACCTTTGAATCAATAGTAAGTGTTACTGGAAACCTAAGTACAGACAGAGGCAAACATTAATCTTTGAAAGAACATACAGTATGTTATCCATCCATTCTTAAGCTCACGAACTCTTAAACTTTTTCCCTAATATTTTTTTTTTAACATAGAATCCATATTTAAATCAGATACAATATTGAACACTCGAGTCCAGATGGCTCCAATTTCAGTGTACCTTTCATATTGCAGAAATAAGTACCCGAGATTTTAAGTGACTAAAATAAGACACTTAAAATGGAAAACAAGAATGTGGGATTGCACAAGCACTTTGAGTTTATTTCAGACCTCCAATCACTTCCTATAAGAGACTAAATGCTGAGTTCCTGGGACCCATGTTATCTTTCCAAATGGAACTTGGCCATAATGCCACCCCCTACACATCTGCTTATTGTGGGGTTCTTTTTCCTAAAAAATATTCCTCATTAAAGAATAATCCTAATTATCTGGGGGATTGATTTTTACTTTTTCTGAAATTTCAGTCAATTCCCGTATTTTGTAAAAATTCTTTGGGGTTTTATTGACAGACTATTATGAAAATGAGCCAATTGGCCTTTTTTAGTGTTATTGTAAAAGTACACAAATGTGGAATGTTTGCAAAATGTTTCTGATAGCAATATGCCCTAGCAATACTACAGTTCTACTTCCAGTAACCTGCTCGGAATATACGGTGGTAAGAAAAGGAAGTGTTACTTTAAAAAGACAACTGAATAGAGGTCAAGGGTTCTCTGTTCCTCTTTAGCTCTTCCAAAGGCTATGTTCTGCAGAAATTAGTAATGGCTAAGCGTCTCACTTGGGTAAGGGAATTGTAACAGTTCATGAAGTAGCTGAAAGTAGTCTGAGATTTAAGTCCCACTGCAGGATCACCTATTTCCTTGTTATTGTAACTGAATAACCCCAGAACTTCTGTTTAAATGGAACCCCTACTTTGTACCTGTGTTCCTTTGAAGAAGATACTTACATTTAACTTCTTTGGCTCCTGTCTTTGTGCAAAAGGGTGTTCATTTGGGTTTTAGTCTATGTGTTTCCGAAGTGGTGTTCCATAGTTTCCATTTAGAATTTTTGTGGCACATGAATTTCATCTGGTTTTCAGTTTGTCTTGAAAACCTTTTCTTTAAAAACAAGCTAGAGATGGAAAACCACCCACTGAAACAACAAACCAAAACACAAAGTTCAATTTGCTGAATTCATGTGGATACCTGCCTTAAGGTTTTCTAATGGAGCCTGCTGGTGTGGTTTCTGCGCAGCAGTGTGGGTAACAAAATGAGTTCCCAAGTGAACTTCCTGGAGTCTTTTTGTCCTCTGTGGTGGTAGCCAGTACAGCCTGCTGTAATCCTGAGATGGTCAGTGTTGATTTGTTAGCTTCACCAGAGAGCAAGGCCTAGACCACAACCTAGAAAAGGTCCATCTCTCTCTCATGCTTTTCTTACATTTTTTATAAGCTGTCCAGAGCAGGAACGCTCTCTCTTTCTGCCAAAACTTCTCAAAAGTTTTGCTATTAAACCCTAACAAAAGATAACTTTTTCTACATGCAGATTACTTGCTTTTGGTAAAAATCTGATCTGAGGGGTTGTTGATGTTAGTGGCAGAACATAGCTTGTTAGAACAGCCATGATGGGGTCTCCTGTGCAGCTGGGCTTTTCACAGAGCATAAAAGCACAGACAGGTACACTTCCTGTGATAATACTTCCTGTGTTCATTCACACTGGTTTTCAAAGTCAGGGTGGAATTCGGAATTAACAAAGTAGATCTTGCTTATGTTTGTAATTTCTAGACATAAACATTTTGCTATGCAATAGCAATATAAATGTCGTGCTTTAATCTTTCACCTGGTGTGCTGTAGTGTGCAGTACATGTAGCTTGAGGAATCCATCTTATTTTAGGACTTGACTAAAATGCAGCAAACCTCTCCTGTGTTCCACGAATGTCTACTTTTGCCTGATAGCTTCAGTTACCAAAAGGTGAGGTGTGAGAGAATGGATGTTGTCTCCTTCACTTTTTTATTTTATGGGGGGGGGGGGGGGGGGGAGAAGTGTCTATCCCACTTGTTTTTAACCACCATGATATTAAGGACACTCTCAGTTTCCCTATTTTGTACAACTGAGTGGGGACATGGGAAGTATTAATTGGGAGCTTTCACCACTCTTCAGTGAGATGATAGGATGGATAGGCTACCAAGGACTCAAAAAGTTTTCTTTCCTCTCAAGTTTTAATTGAGATTTAAGAAAAAACAATGAACAAAATAGTTTTAAAAGGAAGGGTAGAACTCCATTGCCATTTAAATAAAAATTTTTGACTTCTGATTGTTTGTGCTATAATGATTGTGCTGCTCCTCTAGTCACGTTAGCCCAAATGAGTTGAATTCCTGATTGAAGAAAGAACAAAGAATGAGAGGTTTTCCTTATCTTGTTTCAGTGTTTGCAATTGCAGTATTCAGCACTTCTTAGTAGGTAAGAAAGAAAAACAGTTGAAGAAGGGGCACAGGCTGATTCCGTCTTCTTTCCTTTGCAGGTCTTGCCTTTCATAATAGACCAAAACAAACCCAGGAAGCATGAAGAATGCTGCCTGTAAAAGGAAAAGGACTATGTACTGCTATAAGAGAAAGCAGAGGAAGAAACATGGCAGTTGTCTTATCCAGCATAGACTAAACACAATACTTAACAGGAAAGAAACAAAGTGGCTTTGGATAGACTAAACACAATACTTAACAGGAAAGAAACAAAGTGGCTTTGGCCTGAGGGCAGTTCATGCTCTTAGCCCCAGTTATGGATGATTAAATGAATGAGTGATTTTTGGGGCAGTTAGTCCCAGCTGAATATAATTGGAAGCCTTTCAAAATATTTCTTCCCATGATGGTTGTGCACTCTGTGTTTAATAACTAACAAAAGAGCTGGTTTGCTATTTTTTTTTTTTTCTCCAAAGATTTTTGTAGCATTCCCTCAAAGTAAATAAATGGAGACAATAAATATGACTTTGATTTTCTGCTTGAGATCAAGACAAATTATGTAATTGTGCTTTTAGTATTCTGAGACAGTCTAAGGCTTTGGGCATACTTCTGATTTTAATGTCCTCTCACACAGTTGACAAGTAGAGGGCAGCAAAGGCCTACTTTTAAGATCAAAATATTTTTATACGTGTTTTTTCTTAAGCTAGATATTTTTTATGTCAGCTTGATTCATTGGTTGGTGCTCTTTCCTGTTGATGAGAAATAAATATAAAAACTTCAATTAAGAAAAAAAAACTTTATTAAAATACAAATTAATTTAAAAACTTTTCCTGCAATATGTCTAACCTGGTTATGAAATAGCAGCAACACAGGAAATAAAAATTTACAATACCAATTAAAGGACAGCATTTCAATATCACTAGTGAGAAGCTTGTGCTGTTTTGTGCCAAAATCTATCATTATGAACTGTGTGCTGACTTGTAGAAATTAAAACTAAATAAAATCATGCTCAGATATCTCCCACTTTATTTAAAGAAGAAAAAAGGAATGAGAGGCTTGTCTGCAGCTCTAGATTGATTTTTGGTAAATGTCCCATCTTTGCCTCGTTCATATCACAATGTGACATTATTCATATTGTCCAGTGGTGACACTCTGATTTCTTAAGTGCAGTTATGAAAGTGATGCTGCAGCAGTAACTGATTTCAAACTGTAAATGTTTCACAAGAGGAACAGGAAAAGTGTTAAAGAAAAAATGCAAGTGGAAGTGAAAGTCGATGCTTATGCATTCATCCAAAAGGGAATACCGCATGTAGTATTCTTAGCCACTAATAATGAATGTTGATCATTAGTGCAGAAAGTAGAGTTTACTTCATCAAATATATTGGTACATATATTTTTTTCTTTTAGTGATTACAATGCAGTGATTAACTGCTGCTGATACCTGTTACAAGCATTGCATTTTACTGCACAGTGAGTATGCAGTGAATTTAGGGGGTACTTTGGGCTCAAAGCCCTGTGTTGATAGTGAAGATCAGGGTCTGAAGTTGGCAACAGGTAGCTTTACCATGGGCTTCAGTTCTGAAAGAGGTCTGCTTAAAAAAATAAAAATAAAAAAAAATCGTCTGGTCAAATGTTCTGACCCATTTTGAGAGTAAGTTTTTGTATCATGTAGGTTCACAAGACAAGGAATTGCATAGCTGTGTAAGAACTTGCATTGTATCATCAGGTCAGATAATTAAATGTTCAGATTTTATACAGTCTGTCAGATTAGAGGTGGCTCCTCAGTCTTGTCGTGTTTGTCTTCTACATGTATATGTGTACTTGAAACCCCACTCTCAGTTGTGTGCAAGTTTTAGCTATTCCTCAGGTACTTATTAATTTGGTTTCTTTTGTTCATAGTGGTATAATAAAAAGTGGGACAAGAAGTTCACAAAATGTAAAAGTCAGGCACAAGTTTGAAGGTGGTAAACAAAAATATGCATGCCATCTGTCCTCTGATTGCTTATTTCAGAGTTGTAAAATATTTTGTAGAGTTAAGTTGAGACAATTCTAACACTCCTCTTTATTTACTTTTAATAGTATTTTTTTGTATGTTTCTGTCAAAATGTTAATATTGTTTAAAGCATACTGCACTAATTATGTATGTGCTGGGGCTTTCACTGCTGTCAACAGGTGCCTCCTTTGAATACAATACCAAGTGTAGTTTGGCTTCCATGTACTTAGTCTTATTTTGCTTTGGAGTTTGGATTGTGTTTTGTCTTCACTCCATTTATTTTTTCATCATTGGTTTCCAAGGAACTGTATTCCATGCTTAGTTTTAAAATGCCTTTTTGAAGGATTAGACTTTCCTTATTCTTTTTTTTTGCATATCATCTATCCTTCATTGACAAAATCTTGAAATATTTGTTCTGTTTGCAACTGTGCCCCAAAACCATTGCAGGCATTTTGAAATATCTCCTGCTTTATCAAAACCAAGTTTTCAGACATGTTACTTTGAACCCCATCTTATCTCAATAAATGAAACTGAAGTTTTGTCTAGATAATTCTCTTAGGATTTAAAGTCTAATTGTTTATGAAAATTTCATGTTTTTAGCTCTATAAAAATGAACACACACACTTTTTAGATGATGTATTATCACCTGATGATTTAAGTGTCAGAATAGTAAATATTTACATATAAGAATAGGAATAGCTAGTATTTAAGTATTAGAATATTTACTGCATGTTAATTCCTTGTTTAAGTGACAAATATTTGTATCTGCAAAAGAAATCATAAGATATGTAATAATTTTATATGTAATGCTGTCATTAAAAAAACAACTACTCAGAAATCAGAAAAATAGCAGTACCTAGTGGGTAGTATTATAGTGTGAAGTTGTGGATATCCAGAACATTATGTTGTCACAGCATAAGGGAGCTCTAAGCCAAATTGGCTGTTTTAATTTCTGTATGACTAACATTTTGGAAATATGACTAATGAATTTTTAATTAATTTTTTAAACAGGAGTGTGAGGAGGCTAAAGCATGACTGCTTTAGCAAAACATTGCAAAATGTTTAGCAAAACATTGCTGCTTTGAACCCAAGGTAGGTCTGAGACATTTTTGTGATCAAATTGTATCACCTAAAAATAAGATAAATTGAAAGACTGAAACACCCTTTACTCTACAATTTAACTAAAGCATAGCTACTGTAATGTGCAAAATATTGTATTTTTCATTGGCAATCAAAATCTGTAGTACTGCTGGTAAAAAAAAAAAAAAAAAAAAAAAAAAAAGATTGACATTTGGTCATTATTTCTTATCAAGGGTGTTTTACTTGTAATGCTATTTGACAGCTATATTCTAGGTCTGACAGCATTGAACCAGCTTAATTCCCACTGAACTGCTCTAAATACGTGGTATTGCAATCAGTTTAACAACCCCTGGAGGCAATAAAATCACTCCTTTGAACACACACAAGGGGAAGAAATCTAAGATTTATAAAGGGCAGCAAGTATTCAAGATAGGGGCAAAGTTTATGTGTGAGCTTATAATTGATGTTTCCTTTGTTGGAAAAGAAAGCTTGAAGATGCTTTAAGAATTAATCTTTAACAAGCTCTAATCTGCACTAACAAGATCTGTTCAAGATGAGTGAGAGAGAGATATGATACCAAGCATTTTGTCAGATTCAGCAAGCAATGAAAATTCACAGGTACTGTGTAGTTCAGAAATACTTTTGAGCAAATAAGAAAACTTCACAATTAAATGTGAAATCTGCTAGAGCTCCCTGCCACAGGTGGATGAGTTGTACCCTAGGCTGCTTGTTCTATACCATATAACCAAGTGAGCATTCCTATGGCTACAAGCACTTCCCATTATCTGCTGAACATATAGAATAGATAGGATGGTATTGAAAGTTTGTCTGCTGCTTTCATTCTTACATGCAATTTGGCAGATCAGGTACTGACAAACAAGGGCAGAGGCTGATGAGCTTACTTATTAAATAGCATCTTACCTTCCAAAGTATTCCCAGTGCTTTAAAAATGTATTAGATATCTCCCATCAAAAAAAAAATATATATATATATACATGCATATATATATGTGTTTATATATATATATATTTATAGCTGGCTCTAGGATGAAAGATACTATCTCTTTAAGAAGATACACTGATGCTCAGGATTTAGGAATAAGAATGTAAAATATTTAATTGCAATTGGCAATTAAATCCTTTTTATCTTCATGTTCTGACTTATGTCCAAAAGACATCATGAGAAATCTCATAAAGACAAGCTGCAGCACTGTTGCAGAGAGGCGAATGCCTTCTCTGGATTAGCCAACGCTTATTTTGCTATTGCCTGGTACGCAGAGATCTCATGTGAGCACTGTGCTACTTGGATCTGAAGCCAGGTGTCATGGTGAAGGCCAGATTGCTCTTGTCACACAAAGGTAAGGAGGGATTGCCTCAGCAGAGGAGGTTGATGGGGCAAGAATGTGGATTTCTGTACTTAGATCACACAGTCCATCCAATGAAATATGAATATTATGCAAAATTATAAACCCTGTCATGGCCATGTGATCTAATGAGGTATTACAAGTGCCATAGGAGCACTTTATTAAGATCTAAGAAGAATCTTCTCCTCTCATATACAGAGGCCATTACAAGAACAGGCTTGTCAGAACCTTTCTAGGTTCCATTTGCAGAACTACACAGTGCAGGGTTAAAATATAACCAGATAAGAGAAGTCTTTGTGTTCCATGTTACATCTATAAAGGTAGATGATTTACTACCTGATCACTACGTGTGTGAGGAACTTACTTGTCTCCCAAGTGAGGTGGTAAAATAACCATGTTATTGGAAGAAAGGCAGGAAATCATGTTACCTTAACTTGCAAGAAGAGCCCTAAGTACGGAGAAGTGCCCGTTTTCTGTGAGATACCATAGAAGGAGGATGCTTTTGTAACAGTAGGTGGTGGAATTGTGTGTTACATCACTGCTGTAACAAGCAGTGGAAATGTGAATAGGTAGTTGCCAGACTTTCCAGGCAAGGATTAAAGCACTATGCAGTTATGTGGTAGACAGTGTTCCAGCAGAAGCAGCTAGTATCTGAAGTTGATGTTTTCTTCCTCATTCAGCGCTGCAATAGACTGACACAGAAAAGAAGACAAAGCTCTCTCTCTCTCTCTCTCTCTCTCTTTTTTTTTTTTTTTGAGAGAGAGAGAGAGAGAGAGAGAGAGAAAGAGAGACAGAGATTAAAAAAGTCTGCCTGGAGTAATTTTTCTGTCAAAAGTACTTCCTTCTAGCTCCGGTGTACTGATCATCTCATTTCAGTAATCATGTCCTGTTGTCTTTTTGTTGCAATAGTTAAGGCCTGTCAGTCTGCCTCAGTACTGATTCATTATCCTACAGAAAAGAAGGTTTCTTTCTTTTTAGTAGTTATATTAGCTGGCACTTGCATTCCTGTACAAACTCAATTAAGTATTTGTAATGGCAGTGTAAATAGTTGCAGGTTTTACACTATGATTTTTTGCTTTTAATTTTTCTTAATTATAAATCCTATAGTCCAGAGAAAGTGGTGATACAGTATTACAGAAAGACTCCACTTCAGTATCTGAGTG
The DNA here is from genome assembly GCF_964035555.1 of Netta rufina. Taxonomy (NCBI): domain Eukaryota; kingdom Metazoa; phylum Chordata; class Aves; order Anseriformes; family Anatidae; genus Netta; species Netta rufina. Next base: position 32,152,071 of record NC_140131.1, on the reverse strand, counting down.
ATAAGCTTCTGCTTTAATGTGGAAAAGGGGAAAAACAAAATCCCTCTTCTCTGTGGTGAATAGGCAGTTACAGTGCAACACGTCTCTACAATTAAATTGCTAACAACATACTAGTGGGATGCTATAAACAGTTGGGCATAGTCTTCTAGGAACATGAAAACGATTGTTGCTTCAACTAATGTCAATAGCACTCAGAATTTTCATCAGATGAGAAACTGTCTGCTGTTGATATCTTTTCATGTTCAGCTGCATTTAACAGATATTGTCAAAAAAAAATGTATTCAACGGCTTGACTTCATTGTGGCATGCCCTTAGCCACTATAATGTTTGCATATGAAAAGCATCTATTCCTCTATTACCACTTCTGATTTTGCAGACCTTGTTGGTTAGTACGGGGGTGTTTTCATTTAGCTCAAATGCCTGTTGCTGTGTGCAGGGCTGTCATGTAAGCCCAAGTGTATAGCAGTCTTGATCAAATCATTATCATGATTATCTCATTCTGTAGCACCCAGCTGATTTCAGTTGGCTAAACAGGTCTCTCTTCACTGTTCTGACTTCTTTTTTAGTGCTCATATTCTGTTTTCTGTGAACAACTTACATGTAGCTCTGTTCATAAGCCACTTCATTATTATAAAAATTGTTAGGTTCTTCTATTCTCTTCCTCTTAATGAAATATTACAGACAGCAAATAATTTAGACCTCAGTTAGTCTAACTTCAGTCAAGCACAGTGCCTTTGCTTTCTGCATTGCTATTCTGGTCAAAAAGGAAGATCTAAAATCAGTAGGTTTGGTGTTTATTGGCAATAGAGAGAAACTTAAGGTCCTGCCAATTCAGTCTAGCTCTAAAGAAAGAGACTTTGCTGCTGCTTCCTTTAATGTTACAGTGAAAGTTCAGTTACCCCTTCCATGCCTAGTAGTTTTCATGTGTGTGGATAAATGAAAAACTGATGTCCCTTTCTGCTTGACAGTACACTGAATTAGCAAAGAGCAACTGTGGTACTGATAGAAAATGTACTGTAAGGTACCTATATTTATAATGCAACACCTCTGTTATTTCAAGGTATTTTGTCATCTTTTACTTCTTGTACACTTGTATGCTCTAAAATGAAAAAAAAAAATCATTGATTTTGAACAGACTCTCTACTCATCAATGTGAATTAGTAAGGTTCTATCCTAAATCATTAAAAACAAATTAAATAGAGGCACTAAATCTGTGTCTCATATGAATGTTTCAGTAGGGAAAAATATATCTTGTTGGTCATTAAATGAATTATAAATGAACCGGTGAATCTAGTGGATCATTTCAAATGACTAATCTTAGTCAATCAGGTAAGCAAAGATGGCTATAAATTGGGTTAATTACTGTAACTTTAATTTTAGCTCAACTGCTCTTAATTTCAGCTTTCAAAGGCAACACAAACCAATTTTGTACTCTTAGATTATAATGAGCAGTCTTTATTCTTTAATCAGTTCATCCAGTATCTGGCTGTCTACTGTAACGTTCCTTTGAAGTCTAGAAAGATCTAACATAATTGAAGAAATGTCGAACTACTTGACTCTCTCTTTTTTAATATAAAGGAATTAAACATTAATCAGACTTGTGCATCTCAATTAAGCCAATTAAAATTATCACAGAATGTACTGCACAGAGCAATAGGTAGCTTTAATGTTTGAATACATTATCTACTTTTACCTAATGTTTCTTATTTAAGATGTTTGTTACTCAAGCACGCAACCCATTAAAGAAAGCTACCATTGTTTTAAAAGTTTGACTAACTTCATTCAAGTAGTGTAATTGCCTACTTTTATGCACAAGATATGTTAAAATTTGTTACATTTAGTTAGTAGTAACACCATGGATTACTGTAGGTCTTCCTGTACCAATCTCATTTCCATATTTTTTGTGCTGATTGTTTTTTTGTGAGAGAAATATTACACATTATTTCCAAATTAATTTCTATCTAGAAGTATGGCTCGGTCTTTACTGGCTGAAGTATATACACAAAGTCCATATAATTACTAATAATTTGTAACAAGTGTTAATTGATAAACAACTCCCTCTGGTAGCTTAATTAAAGCTGTAGGATAGCAAGGTGATTTACAACTGGGATTGATCTCAATTAGTCAACAAAATCTGTGTAGTCTGTTCAAAGAAGAAGGAGGAAATTTAGCCTAGCGAGGCTTTGGAGATTTTGTACCTTGTCATTTTTTGTTTTGTTTTGTTTTGTTTTTTAAACAAGAGAAATAAAATCATGAAGTATACTAATGTTTTCTGTAGTGATCTACCTACTGTATACTAAGCTTATCTTTTATGCTACCCAGCATTTGTTCTTTCATTTGTTTGTTCATTGTCAGGTTACAGAACAATATTCAAAGATTTCTTTTCATTATACACAATGAAATAAAAAAGTCATTTCGTACAGAGATGTACATTTTAGAATAACACCCCCAAGAGACCACAGACTAGAGAATGAAAAACATTTAAAATATGTCAGTTTTTGATCTTACTTAGATTTGTTTATAAACCAGCATTATGCAGCCTTAATTAAAAGATAACACAGGAAAGATGGCATTAGGGAATAACTGAATATGTGGAAGCACACTGATCTTATAAAGTCAGCTATGCTGTTTCAGGATTCACTACTCTTTTATCATTTGGACTGATAGTAAGAATATAATCTATGATTACTCGAAATTGCCCGTGTGGAAGTAAAAAAAAAAAAAGTGTCATCTCTATTTAAACTAGATCACAGACTGGCTACAAAGAGCTGCTGAAACATTAATTAATTTGTTTGCAAATAAATCATGGATATGTACTAGCTGCAAATACTGATATAAACAAGCATGAATGTTGTGCTTCTTAGATTACCTATGGATCCCTGGTTTGCCTTATTTTTTTAAGACAAATTTATGTGGGCCAGCAAAACCAACACAGTGACCAAATAATCTGGAAGAGCCAAGCCTTTCATTAAAGTCGTCCTATAGTTATACTGATGTGCTGAAATGCAAACAAGTTTCAGTGCTTACAAAAAAAAAAAGCAACAACAACAACAAAAAACACATTTTATATTTGTGTAGGACTGAACCTCATTTAAGATAGATTTGCTAATCAAAGAGAATTAAATATTTTTGTGGAGGCAAGTGAATGTGGGTTTAACAAGTTTGCGGCTAAAAATATGGCTTGATGACTTCAGCTGTGCAATTTATGTTCCTCTGTATCTTGAATGCTTTTTTGGTAACTGTGTAGCATTCCTGTATAAATTCTGCATTACTTGATGTGAAATATTATATACCTTATTTTCATATACTACACAGGATATGTTTAATGTCTATGGGCTGTCTGAAGAAACGCTAAATGCTAGATTTGTACCTTCACTGACCTAGAGCCTAGGCAGATGTGCCCAAACCTGTACTCATGACAGCACGCACATCCCTAGGGCTGGCCTTATAGCTGTTATGGTGCTTTTCATTGCAAGGGCAAATCCTTGACTCTGTCCAGTGCTGTGCTGGGCACTGCATGTGGTAAGCAGAGAGGAGGAAGATGGCACCACAGGCTTTGTACTGTTGACATAACTTTATTTTCAAGAATGGAAAAAATAAATATTAGATTCTGCCAAGGGATGAGTCTTGCATATGTAATATGAACACTACGGGGAGGCCTTTAGATACCAATAACTAACTTCCAAGTGGCAGACTGCTCTGTTACAAAACAGCCGCTTTTGTGGAGCTTACCAGATGTAGCCAGGCAGGACTTCGTGGCCTATATTCTGCATTATCCCAATGTCATCTGCATCACAGAGATACTGGGGCTGGCTGTCTTACTTATGTAGCTTTTCCTCTACATATGAAAAAAAAAAAAAGGTTTTGTTTTAAATCTTGTCTATTGTGGTGGGTGTCCTTTCTAGTCTTTGCAAAGATACATTGCTAACAAGAGAACTCTGATTCTAACATGGAAAAAAAAAAGAAGAAATCTTCTTCAATAGAGAAGCTAATGCTGTGACTAGGTGATATGAGACTGATTTTCCTGCCCCTTCTAGGGTATATGTTTTGTGTACCTTTGCTGAATTATCATAGGAAAAATTCTATTCCAAGGCAGATCCCACTATCCAGATTTTCTTGTCAGTGGGGGGATAGGTTTTCTGAAGTTTGGCCGATAATTATTTGAACAGTATTGATCTTAGGGTAATGACAGTGCATCATGTCTTAACAACATCTCTAGGTAAGGTAAACTGTAGGGCTGGTGCTTTGACTTCAGGTAGAGTGTTCTTGTGTACTGCTAGAACCCAGGTAGGCATTCATACCTACTTCCATCCTAATAGGGAAAGCCATAGATCACTCAGTCTTTGTACTTGAGTTGTACAGTTTAGACCTCTGTACTCTGAAAGCACTGGCTAGAGGACGAGTTCTTGCAGAATTTGGAGTCTGATAGGGCTTTTTCAGTATTTAATGTGACCACTACAGAAAGCATCACTTTTACCACCATCGCTTGTTTACCACCCGTGCCCCACGGTTCACCCACCAGCTGCTCCAAGTGAAGCTATTCAGCTTCCTGTGGCATAGCATATCCACTAGCCTGACTTTATATTTGTCTGGGTGCTTGGCTTCTGTTTAGGGAAAGGAGGAAAATCTTTTACTTTATTTCCACTCATAACACCAGCTTAACACCCCCCAACACACACACACACCATCCACTTTATGGAGTGAGGGAGGAAGCTTTTGTCCAAATCTGCAGGTAGTAACTGCATTACCTGTAGTTACCTGAGGACAGCTGTATGGTCTTAGAAGTTAGTTTTTTTTATGTATTTGAACTCTCTGAGTTGTCAGCCCACTTAGGTTATGTGGTCAAACTACTCAATTTCCCATTTTACCTTGTGCTAATTTATAGCTTACAGGAAGAAAGCTCTGGTTTTACTGTCCAGTTATTTCTGGGTTTTGATTATATTACATTCTAAAACCTGTGATATTTTGGGGAGAGGTGATAGCAGAATGTAACCAAGCAAAATCCCTGCTCTGTAGAATGCCTATATCCATTTTGTTCTTGTGGTGCTGAAGTCCCTGGTGCCAGTGCCACCAGGTTATTTAACCTTTAACCTTTATCCCACTTTCTGGCTCCTGCTGAATATATGTACTGGGCTACTGCATCATCTCATACTCTGCAAAGTCCTCCTTTAAGGTAGAGTTTGGCACATCTTGGGCTTAGATTGTGTTGTCTTCTTGGAATTGATTCCTCCACAAGTCTCTCAGGGCTGCTTTATTGTGCTTTATTGATTGGGGTTTGTTTCCTTATTTTTTTTAATTTTTTTTTCCCTTCCAGTTTGAAGTGCTATGTGTATAAATTGACTTAAAGAGACTTCAGGCAAAGCTAAAACAGGAGCTGGAGGAAGGGAAAACACAGGGGTTCAGTCCTGTAACTTTTCAAGTTACTCTTTGCTGCTAGTTTCTTTGAGAGCTTAGTCACCTCTGTGATCAGCTTTAAACTGCTTTATTTATTTGTATACTTGTTTCCAGCCTGTGTCCCCAGCTCCACTCTCTTCTAGGAGCACAGGAGTCCCTCTGTCAGCACTACTGTGAGCTGTCTGGAGGGCGTTACTTAAGGGGAGGTGACAAGGGGGGGGGGGGGGTCTGGAATATGCTACCATGGTGTTGTTGCCAGACCATGAGGAACTGTACTTATGGCCTGAATGCAGGCCTCCCTCTGGGTTTGGCTGCTCTTGTAGCTAATTATAATTGTAAATTTGCCCTTAAAATCAAATTCTGTTTAAAGAGCAACTTTTGCCTTGGGGCAGCTTGTAAGCGGAAAATACTTATCCAAAAAGCAGTTTACTTGGCTTATGATTTCCTGTAATCCCTATATTGTTCTCTAAGACATTTGTATGAGAGTGAAGGGCTGCTTTCTGCAACCCAGCCTCTCCCCTGTTCTTTGTGCCTGATCTTGTACAGAAATCATCGCCTTTTGTTTTATGATATCACAGCCAGTTCCCATAGAAATGGCTGTGATACTCCCAAATGTTATGTCTCCCAGTGGGATCTGGCTTTCAAGCTATCACTTCCTCAGAGGAGTGGCTGGGGCATGTCTCATCAGAAATTTAGGCTCTTGGTTCTTTCTCTCAGCATAGGGCAATTTTCATAGAATCACTTTACCCCATTACTACAGCTTACTCTAGGCTAAAACATAACATTTATTTTGTCTTGTGGCAATGCTACCCAACAACCTGGAATCAAGAAGCAAAGAATAGCATCGTGCTTAACTGAATCACTCCCTAATCAGTTGACTGTCTGAAGTTTGGTTCTTCACCTGAAAATGGAACTGGATTTTTTGCCCAGTGATGTAAAGTCCAGTATGTCTTTGGAAAATTTAAAAAAATCCAAATGCATGAAGCTATTTGTGCAAAATAGACCATGGAACAATTGAGCATGGCTGGTGCACCAGTCCTTCTGCAGGTGTGGAAGATGGGGCTCCAAGTTGCACAGGTTCTTACTTGGGAATGAGCCACGCAGCTATTGGTACTTGTTTGGAGGAAATAGAAGGAGCAAGTAAACTTAGCTAAAACCTCCTCATTTTCCCAGCTCTTCCTGATTCATAAAGGATGAGTTTCTGAGCATTTTGGGCCCATTTTATGTCTTTGTATCTTGATTAGCAAGTTAAAGATCAACTAATGCTTTCTGGGTCAGTCAGGAAAAGAAAACTGCTCGGATTCAACCACAGGCAATTTGGTATCAGTTTAAATATAGTGCATTAAAACTTACATAAGATGAAATGAGAATCACTTTTAAATCAGTGTGAAAGTGTACACAAATATCATTTTTGTGCAAAATTTGGGTGGAAACAAACTGAGAATAAGTAAAAACAGAACATAAATTAAAAATAAAAAGACACCCTTTATGTTCCAAAAGACACCTTTATGTTCCAAAATGCCATATGGTCAATTGCTTAGCATCATCCTCCCAAGTATGCTAGCAATATTCTACAGGTTGCTTAACATCAGTGTCCAGACAGGAGGCAAGAGCTGAAATAGTGTGCTGTGGAAAAGGGATTAGCCTGAATGCTTCCATCCATGTGTCAGCAACCAGGCAGCACTGGATTTTCATTGCCTCAGAATCTGATGGCTATGTTGGATTTTGCTTCAGTAGGAATTGTTTGGATGTAAGTGGTAGAATGATGTTATAATGCTGGCTGTTTGAGTCTAGGTGGCAGATAATTGTAACAAAAATCTGTTAGATTCTTTTTCTTCTGTCTTACTATTTATTTGCACCTCATGGGGGACCAAAGCATATATCAAGCTGTTTTAAGGATAAGGAGTAAACAAGATCCATGAGTTACAACATATACTCAGAATAATGTAGGGAAGCAATGAGAGGTATTATTGCAGCAAAACTAATTTATATTCTTTTGTAACATTCTGAACAGAACAGTGAAGGACATCACAAATCCATTCATTTCAAAATTTGCAAAACAAATCCCTTCTTGCACGTAGTATTTGTACAACATGAAATTATTATTCAATAAGTTGACATTTTAAACCTATTACCGCCTAAACCCATCTATTACTGAGCTATTCAGAGCACTAAGTTAACATTTACTGGAACATTCATCCTCACATCATGGGGAGATCAAGCTCAAATCCTTTATTTCATATTCAGATCTTGTTGGGTCAGGATTGAAAACCGCTACCTTTCTGATACTTTACTGAAAAGCCACTCTGAAATCCACAAAAGAATTATTATCAAGTTACTGCAGTTATTCAGCTAGATGTTGACTTTGATATGTCAACTCTCTGATCTTTAATAGAAAATTGATGGTCTTGCCCCGAGGGTCAGTCATATGCATGGCCAAGATAGGCCAGGGTTTGCATTAAATTACACCCAGCCTTGCATTCTCGTTCTCTTGCAGGCAAAGTCAAACAAAGCCAAATGGATCCCTTGTTAGTTTTGTTTTCTTCATTGTTTTGTGTTGGCATATGGATTTAATTCTATAATGGGTGACTGCTGGGCACAATCTGCTTTATTGATTTTCTGGGGAGAGTTTTTTGTGAGAGGACCCGGAAGTATAATAACATAAAAGCAACTGGTGCAATTGTGTTCTTGCTGCAGTATGTGTTTATTATAGCACTTATGCCACAAGTGACTGTGTCACAAGAAGTCAGGTTAAATTTCTTTTTTCAGCCATTTGCTCTCCAGAACTTGCTTCCTCCAGTCATGGGCTGAAGTTGTCAATTCCACTGTGACTTCTCTGGCTCCCATAGATTTTGTACCTGTGGCGATGGCAATGAATCATGCAAACTTTGGGCCTTTTTCACTCTTGTTGGTTGTCACTTCTTACAAAACTGCATTTTAAACTTATCTGAGGAAGGAGGGCTGTATGGGGAAAAACAAGGACACCTGCGGTCTGGGACAGGTTTTCTGATCCCAGCTTCCAAAGTGCTAGCTGAAGCCACAGGGGGTTGGGTGAGCTATTGCTCCATGCATAATTTCTTTGATGGCTGCAGATGAACATGTTGTGTGGCAGCAACTAAAGGACATGAAAGAGAGGGAATGCATTTTCTGTTAAGAAACAACAACAACAACAACAACAACAACAAACAAACAAAAAAACTGTTCCTCAACTTGCTTTTCCTGCAACTGCTATTATGTAAACACCACATCAAATATTCCTACGGAGATTTGGATGGCATAGCAGCACGTTTTGGTTTTATCTGTATCTTCCTACAAGGTACTTTTCAGTTTACTGTTCAATTCACACTGTTCAAAGTAATGACAGATCATGAACACAGCTTATTCCTTTCTCAAAACAAATTAAAATTTTGTTAACAAATCACTGTAGAAGATGACAGAAAAGTTTGGACGTGCCTCTCTGGATAACAGTGGTAAAGGAAACACTGAAACACAACAGGGTCTAATGTTCAGAAAACCTAAGTGATTTAGGAAGACAGGTCTCATTGCCTTTCAGAAGGATTTATATTCCTAAGGCTTTAAATATTTCTGAAAAAGCCAACCTTGGATTTGAAAGTCAACCTTGGATTCCAAACACACATGTTAAGTGCCTTTTCAGAAGCAGACTGTTCACGGTATGCACTGCAGGACCTAGATGCTTCATACCAGATGTGTATAAGGCATGTAGCTCCAGAAAGAGGGTGTCAGACTTCAGATTTGAAAGAGAATGCACAGCATAATAGTATTAATATAGCTCTTAATACCAAGTTAAGAGCATCAGAGAATATATAGGTATGATTTTTTTTTCAGGAATAGGTCTTGTAACTGCTTTGATGTGAATCTCCTTCATCAAACTCAGAATTAACTTTGCACCCTTGTAAGTGAATGCAGCCCTCTAACTACATATGCTATTACAGAGCAAAACATACAGATTATAAATAACATCACAGGGAGACTGGGTCCACTTCATCTCTGCAGTAATTCTTCTGATACGCTTTGAGTTGCATCAGGATAAATATGGCCCACTGAGATTAGTATAAAAAAACAAAAGGTAGGGAGCCTTTCTTAGGTAGAAAGGTGCATATAAATCCCTGTAACTCCAACTTTGATCAGCTTAACACTCGGCTTTCTATGTGAATCCTTTACTTTCTCTCTTATTTCAGAGCAGCTAATGCTGGCAAATGCCTGTTGGACCCACAAAATTACAGTGCTGTAGAGTAGAGGTGCTGTGAAACTCCCAGAGCATAAAAGTGATGCTCAGATCAAACTGTCTTTCTCCTCCTCTGTGTGTGCGTGTGTGTGTGTGGAGAAATGCTGCAGACAACTCCTTCAAATCTCTCTCTCATTTTAGAGCCTGATCCTGTCACCCACTGATTCATCTCATCTCCCTTTAAAGCTAATTAGATTCAAAAGTGCTTATTGCCATTCATGGTGCAGGATTAGGCCCTTAATTATCCTTGGAAATAGTCATTCTGTTCTGGGCAATGAAAAAGTGGTGTATCAGCCTTACCTGGTGACGGTAATAACTCCTCATGTTTATCTAAGACTCTTAGCTGTAGATCCCAAAGCACTTTAAGATGAGGAAAATTTCTGCCTCCCTCCCCCCCCCCATGTCATACACATTATACACCAAAGTATGGCACCAGCTTATGGTTTTGGTTCGTCCCCTAGGAAAGAAAGATTGTATCCAGTCTTTAAAATAGCTCATCATTTAATACTTTTCTGTATAATTAGGAAATGATGTTCATCTGACAAAGTACATTCATTAAATAATTTCAAAATAAGCTGGAGGCATTGTCTAAACCTAGTGTCAACATAAACTCTAAATGTGCAGAGTAGTTAAATCTTAGCCAAAAGTGTATGTTAATGGAGCAAGAACACTAAGTGTTTTTTCTGCTTTTTAAGGCATCGAACTATATTTTAGTGCAAGTTCTGCCTCACAGCCAGATCTGGCCCCTTCTTCACCCTAGCCCTTTTATCTCCCTTTGTTCCATGTCTATGCTGAGACTGAGATTTTCCCACCTCTCTCAGTCTTAGTGTAGCTCTGAAAGATGATTGCCTTCCGGTGAAGCCCTTTCCCCTTCTTCTGTACCCAAGCTCCATGTTCAATGAACATCAAAAAGCCTTATCATACCCTGATGGTTTAAATCTTTAAACAGAGAGTAACAGCCTGAGTACATCCAGACCCCTCACATCCTATAGTCTTGTCACTATGTGTTCCTGCAACAATTACCAGGAGAGGGAGGCTGCAGAGTGAATCAAGTAGCATGTGTTGTCTCCCTGGACTCCATGCTGATGCTCTGATCAGGACTTCAGCAAAATTCTGTTTGAAATGAGAATAGACTAATTTTCATCAGACTCTTCTCAGAGGAATCCCATGTGGGCTAGCATGCCAAGGGTCATCATTAGAAAACTGCCTTCAAAAGAGCTGAGGTTTCTTGTGGCAAAGCTTTCTCCCTTTTCTAAATTTATAACCATTTGTGTAAAGATGTATACATTAATTGTTCAGCTTCCTTGTTTTTGGGCATTACTTTGCAGGCATGCGTACTCGAAGAAATATGCTTGTAAAAATAGCTCAAGAAAAGACAAAAATGTCCTCATTTTGACTGAAAATTCAGAATAACGTGATCAAAGGATGCTCTAACTCCCAGCTGTTCAAAGGGACTTATATTTAAAAAAATAAAAAATAAAAAAACAGACTTGACCAAGAATAGAAAATAACTCATTAAGAGCTTAACTAGATGATGACAGGTGAAGCCATCAGTTGCTTAAACAGTGTAATGTTTTTCTAAGCTCTTTGTGTGTTGTTTTTGTTTGTTTTGTTTTGTTTTTTAACACCCTGGAATCAATTTATACTTTCTAGATATCATTTTGAAATCAAGTAAAGTTTGTCTGCAATGGAAATTAAATGCTCAAGCCACTGGGCTGTAGAGTAATGAAGACATAACTTTACTACAGTTACATTTTTGTAAGCATTGAGGAGGAATTATTGAATTTATTTTACACTTCTAATTTATCAATTTATTCTGAAGTAGTTGCAGTTCTTAAAAGGCAAAATGGTGATGGGAACTCCATAGGAAACAGAATGAACTCTGGAAGTTTAACTGTAAGTCTTCAGACATAAAGAAAAGTCTTTTCTCTGTCTTTTGAGACTTAAAAGCAGTGAATAGTAGGTGGATATAATTCTCTCTTCATTTTTATAGCTATTGTTTAGCTACTACAGTGTTTAAAATACATTAAAAAAAATCTTTATAATTCTCTTAAGCAGCTTAAATCCCTTTTCACTTTCCCCAGGCAAAACCTGATTCACTTGCATGTTTTTGGGCTCTGACCTTCACAATGCTGATCTCCCAACAGTAGTAGCCAGTTTCTTATTCTTTAAGTGCTAGAGGAATCATGAAAAATTCAGACACTGGGTTTCCCTGAGACCAATCTGGTGGCTTTGTCTTTGTGCTAACTGCTGCTTTCTATGCATCATTCAGAAGGTACATACTGTTGTCAGCCCCTGAACTGCTACTTGGTGTTAAACATGAATATTTGTAGCTTAGCAAGGGACTAAATTTAAAAAAATTAATATTTGACAACCTTTGAGAAGGCATTACTAGCATGAAACTTTATGTATGAAAGACTGTATTAAAAAAAAAAAAAAAAAGAAAACTTTTTTCACTAGGGCAATTCTAAACACTACAAGGTTTGTTTTGAAATACCTCTGATTGCTGGACTTTGTTGTCATGTATTCATCATGTATTATGATTGTACCAAAGAAAATACTGTAGTAGAGTTGGTTTTTGGTTTTTGTGTTTTTTGTGTTTTTTTTTTTTTTTTTTTTTTTTTTTTCCTGTATTCTGCAGGGGAAAATTCATTCTGTGTATGTGCTGCTAAGCCTATCTGACCAGAAGGCAGATGAAAGATGGTATATGGCATATTCTGGCTACACATCAGAGATACATACAATGGTAAAATTGCCTTTTTCCGCATTTCTTAATTAGAAATAGAATCAACTTCAACTAATAGAATCTCTTATTAGTAACAAAAAGAATTGCTAGCTCTCCAGTTCAAGTGGCGTATCTGCATAACTTATAGCCTTAAGAGCTTATAGAGTCACTCACACTCCTGGCAGAATGCCTTTTACTCTCCCATATTAATGAGTTGTTCTAAATTTAGTCTACTGTGACAAACTAATATTAATACAGTATTTTATGGCCCAGAGCATTGTTAATGCATAAGAATGAAACACTGAATCAAAGGAAAGGGAAAGGAGGCAAGATTACTTAGTATGATTGTCAAGATATAAGATAATCCAACTATGTAGATATTAAGACTTAAATATAGTACTCTGCTTATAGATTTATATTATGTGAAACATTTTCTATTATTTTAAATCCTTGCAGTATTAGTTTCCTATTTTCAAGGGTTTATAACTCAGCCATAAAAATTCGCTTTGGGCTGAAACTTGGCATATAAAGTCTTGACCTAGGAATATTTTTTAAGTAAATTTTCAAACAAATCTGTGTTTTCCTTTGGTAAATGTGGGACAACAGTCAACATGAGGCTACTGGCCTAAAAAAATATTTTCATTTTAGGTTTTGGAAAACAATAGGAAGTGATAAACTCTTTTCATACTATTTTACTTTAAATTTTTAATTGAAAAATATTAACAGGGCAGTGTATTTGACAGGCAGCAATTTTTATGTCAGAGTTTCTTCCACTGAAATCAAGGGGGAGTTTTGTCACTCTTTCAAGTGGACATAGGATTGGTTACTTGGCTTGGTAGCTATTTTACACTGATGATTTTGCAATTTCAGTATTATCTAAAGAGTTATTTGCATGATTATGTATTTGAATATCCCTTATCAGTTTATGTAGCATTCTATATGACTTTATATGTTACAAATATGTATATGCATACATGTTTACAAGTACATTTCTTCTGTGAAACCTAAAGCCAAATTTGAAATGAACCAATCCATATAAATGTGTAAATTAAGATGAAAAAAAAGCATAAGACTCAAACTGATGGGAGGAGCTCTACTCTAAACTGTGCAGAGTATGTATGATGTCTGCCAGAGAGTCGAGAGTTGTGAGGTATGTCATAGATTTCCATTGTAAATAGCAGTTAACAGACGGCAGCTGAGCAGAAGTGGAAGAGTAAGATCAGCAATGAATTGTACACAGTGCCTGCATACGTGTGCTGTTACTAAAAGTCCACTGTATATGAGGAGGAACGATCAAGACTGGCTAATGGCAAAATGGATATTTTTGGGAAAAAAAAAAAAAAAAAAAAAAAAGCTTGGAAATGCTATATAAAAGTAAATTTTTTTTGGATGTACTTTAGATCTCTGATATAAAGTCCTCTGATTTGACTTCTTTTTTTCCCCCTCTTTCTTTCCAGATTCACTTGGATTAGGAAGCTTTATGTCCAGTGTTTATATAAATAAAGAGATTAGTTAGGGAGTCCAGAGTAGACATGGAACTTGAGAAGTCTGGATTGTGCAATTCAGGTGCACAGTGAAGGAAACAGTTCTCTTCTCTGAACCTCATCTGGGTCGTGCTGCAGAGTGCTCATGGTGGAAGTTGTGCAGATGGGGAAATGTTCCACTTGACATTCTGCTCAAGGAATGTTTAGAAAAATGATTTTTCTTTATGGCTGCTGGTGTGAATTTAACCCAAGTTAGTTAACCGGCATCCATTTCTATTGTGATATGCTGCTTCTAAACAAGCAAAGTACCTGAATGCTTGCTTGTGGGATAGGAAGGCTAAAAGAACTTTCTCTGGAATATATTTGGTGTTTTTGTGACCAACTGCAATTGGTGTCATTGAAGAAGGAAAAATATCACCAACTCCAGCAAGCTTTCTGTGGATGGGAAGGTTATGGAGTCAGTACGTGTCTGGATTTTAGGTCTAAATAGAACAGATACTGAGCACTAAGTGTTTTTTTGTTTTGTTTTGTTTTGTTGTTTTTTTTTTTCTGCTTTTTTTTTTTTCCTTTTCACTTTTGTGCTAGTCAAATAGGAAACAGAATGCAGAAAATAACAGAAAAATGAAGAGTTCTTGCTCTTCAGCTCTTTCAGCAGCTCTCCATGCTCTAGGAGTAGGGTAGATATCAGAGTTGGGTGCATGGTTCTGCCCAGGGGCTGGCTGTCAAACTAATGACAATAAGTTTCATGGGCGGTGGCAGATCCATGCCTGACTGGGCAGAGGGAACGGCAGAAGTTAAGTGTAAGTCACACAGCTTGGGTAACAGAGAGAACAGTAGTAGGGGGCTGTGGCTCGCTGGAGGCAGATTTTAACAAGCCACTTCACGAACTGGGCAAAATCATTTCCAGCTCAGCCCTTGTTTTGGCACTGACTCTGTCTCCTACAGGTTGAGAGGAAACTCCTACACGTTGACAGAGAACCACAGGCTAGAATATATCTAAAACTATTGTGTTTTGGAATAAAACCACAAGAACTGGCATCGCTGATTAGTTGCCTTGCACATTTTGTTGCTTAAGCCACTAAGGTGGGTAAGATGCAGCCAGAGCTGCTGCATCCCATTCTGTAGCATTAATAAGAGTATATCTACAAGAGCAAAGCCCTATTGTCGTGGTTCCGCTCGAGTGGGCAGCCGAGCTCCACCACAGCCGCTCTCTCACTCCCCCTCCTCAAAGAGGAATGGGGAGAAAATATGTGAAAAGGGCTCAAGGATTGAGATAAGGACGAGAAAATCACGCAATAATTATTGTAACGGGCAAAACAGACTCGGCATAAGGAGATAGTAAGATTTATTGCCTACAACTAACAAGCGAGAGAAGTGAGAAAACAAAGGAAAAAAAAAAACCAAAAGCACCTTCCCCCCATCCACCCTCTTCCATCTCCTCCCCCCGAGCGGCGCAGGGGAACGGGGGAATGGGGGTTATGGTCAGTCTACAGCACTTCTTCTCTGCCGCTCCTTCTCGGTCACTCTCGTCCCCTGTGCTGTGGGGTCCCACCCACGGGATGCAGTCCTTGATGAACTGATCCGGCGTGGGCTTCCCACAGGCAGCAGCTCTTTCAGAACTGCTCCAGATATGGGTCCGTACCACGGGGTCCATCCCTCAGGAGAAAACTGCTCCAACCTGGCTCCCCTACGGGCAGCAGCTCCTGCCGGGTCACCTGCTCCTGCGTGGGCTCCTCTCCACGGGCTACAGGTCCGGCCCGGAATCTGCTCCGGCAGGGGTCTTCCACAGGCGGCAGCCTCCGTCGGTGCAGGGCCACCTGCTCCACCGTGGTCTCCTCCACGGGCTGCAGCGTGGAACCCTGCTCCACCGTGGTACTCCATGGGCTGCAGGGGGACATCCTGCTTCACCATGGTCCTCACCACAGGCCGCAGGGGACTTCTGCTCCGGCGCCTGGAGCACCTCTCCCCCTCCCTCTACACTGACCTTGGTGCAAGGCTGTTCTCTCGCTCCCTTGAGTCTCCCGGCTGCTGTGTGGCGCAGCGTTTTTTCCCTGTCTTAAATATGCTCTCACAGAGGCGCAAAACAACATCGCTTATTGGCTCGGATCTGGAAAACAATGGGGCCCTTCCCAAACATGGGGCAGCTTCTAGATCTTTCTCACAGAAACCACCCCTATGGCTCCCTGCTACCAAAACCTTGCCACGTAAACCCACTACATTCCACCCCTCGCCTCTGTTAAAAGCATATTTAAGACTACTCACAACATACTCTTACTTTACAATTATCACAACAACCTTCACAAACTTCACTTACATCAAAAAGAAAAAGAATTCACCACACCAAAATAAACATAACATCATCACAGCACCGACAAGGTGGACATTTTACACACACACCACCCCTCGTCCTTTCACCACACTAACATCTCACAGTTACTGCTTTCTTAATTCTTCACAACTTGTACATTCCTAACAATCATCCTGCACATATTTTTGCCCGTTACTTCTACTAACTATCATCCTTATCTCAAATTCCTTGAGCCCCACGTTGGGCGCCAAAAAAGACTGTCGTGGTTCCGCTCGAGTGGGCAGCCGAGCTCCACCACAGCCGCTCTCTCACTCCCCCTCCTCAAAGAGGAATGGGGAGAAAATATGTGAAAAGGGCTCAAGGATTGAGATAAGGACGAGAAAATCACGCAATAATTATTGTAACGGGCAAAACAGACTCGGCATAAGGAGATAGTAAGATTTATTGCCTACAACTAACAAGCGAGAGAAGTGAGAAAACAAAGGAAAAAAAAAAACCAAAAGCACCTTCCCCCCATCCACCCTCTTCCATCTCCTCCCCCCGAGCGGCGCAGGGGAACGGGGGAATGGGGGTTATGGTCAGTCTACAGCACTTCTTCTCTGCCGCTCCTTCTCGGTCACTCTCGTCCCCTGTGCTGTGGGGTCCCACCCACGGGATGCAGTCCTTGATGAACTGATCCGGCGTGGGCTTCCCACAGGCAGCAGCTCTTTCAGAACTGCTCCAGATATGGGTCCGTACCACGGGGTCCATCCCTCAGGAGAAAACTGCTCCAACCTGGCTCCCCTACGGGCAGCAGCTCCTGCCGGGTCACCTGCTCCTGCGTGGGCTCCTCTCCACGGGCTACAGGTCCGGCCCGGAATCTGCTCCGGCAGGGGTCTTCCACAGGCGGCAGCCTCCGTCGGTGCAGGGCCACCTGCTCCACCGTGGTCTCCTCCACGGGCTGCAGCGTGGAACCCTGCTCCACCGTGGTACTCCATGGGCTGCAGGGGGACATCCTGCTTCACCATGGTCCTCACCACAGGCCGCAGGGGACTTCTGCTCCGGCGCCTGGAGCACCTCTCCCCCTCCCTCTACACTGACCTTGGTGCAAGGCTGTTCTCTCGCTCCCTTGAGTCTCCCGGCTGCTGTGTGGCGCAGCGTTTTTTCCCTGTCTTAAATATGCTCTCACAGAGGCGCAAAACAACATCGCTTATTGGCTCGGATCTGGAAAACAATGGGGCCCTTCCCAAACATGGGGCAGCTTCTAGATCTTTCTCACAGAAACCACCCCTATGGCTCCCTGCTACCAAAACCTTGCCACGTAAACCCACTACACCTATTCATTCAAATATGTTTCAGCTTCATTGTGTAGAATACCAGTGTTTTCCACATTACACAAATTATGGAGGTCATTAATCTTCATATGCCATAATTAAGACTAAGTCTACGGTACAGTCTGTGGAATCCTTTTATTGAGTGCGTGGGGAGCAATGGATTGGTGTTTTCCTTGCTCTTCCTGCCAGTACTAGGTCTTTACCAAGCAGAGCTAATGATCCAAACAACCAACTTCGTCCCTTGAATCCTGGCCATATACTTGTTCCACTGGAGAGTGAGCAAGCTGTCTTGTTGCTTAGAAGGCAGGATGGAAGGAAGGTGAGTGCAATCTTTTGTAAAAACTGAAAATGATTCCTGCGCTTGTTTTGCACTCCTACAGAACTGCAAAATAGATCATTAAAACTTCCTGTATTTTGATAGTATTTTTGTCTGCCTTATCTTCTGCTGGCTTTAATTCTAGAAATGCAGCTGTGTTTCTGCACACTATATAGAAAATCCCCTCAATGGAGTCATGTATATCTGAGCTGTGTGGCCCATATGTTATGAATAACAGTTGCTGTCAAAGCAGCATTTCAGCACAGCACCATCAATAGCTATGTGCATGACATTAAGCCCAGGTTTTGACATACCTAGAAGGTTACTTTACATGGTAGGGATTTGCATTCTACACAAAATGTTCTGAGACAAAACTTAAATTCTCCATTTAAAAAAAATAAAATAAAATTTCTTCTTCTCCCTCTTCCTCACAGATTTTTTGTACCACTTGTGGCTTTTGAGATGTAGGTATAAAGATAAAACCAAGAGGAGTTAGATCAGCAGTTTCAAAATGTGCTCTGACACCACGCATCTCAGTTGTATAGTGTTTCATTTGAGAAACCTGAAAGAAGACTGTTTCTAAGAGGTGCTAAGCATCTTACAAAATTAAGGCCTCTCAAAGATGTGGGGGGGTAGCCACCCAGAACTGGTTGCCCTTAGATTTGCTTGCCCTCCTGAAGTATTGCCATTCTTTGGTGTTGTTTTGCTTCTCAGTAAAAATCTTCTGTATTGTAGTATGGAAACAAAAAAAAAAAATCCCAGCAACTGTCAAGACAGAAAATTTCCCACACATGGAATGTTGAAACCTCCCATCTTATGAATTGATATATAGTGACATATATGTATGGGTTGAAGGAGTAGGATCCAAACTAATTCATGTGACTGCCTACCCACTATAATGGGCAAAATACCTATTAGGTAGCAGTGACTGTGAATGTCCTTTTTAATATTAGGTGCTTTCTTTCATATACCTTTAATTAAATGCAAGTGTTCTGTTTTTCAAGAAAATAAGAGGGAGCACAGACTTAAAGAAATGTTTCCTTATGTCCTTCCTGTGCACACTCTTTTGGACTATGGTAATGAGTGGTAGGGTTTTTTTTATTGCTGAAAGGGCTTGTTTAGCATATGCAATGTATTCAAAATTACAAAAGGGGGAAAGCTGCACGTTAGCGCATATTATCAGTGTGCACTTACAGGAAAATTATCCTATGAAAAGCCCCTCTACTTAAATGCTACTCATAAACTACAAGGCAACTGATTCTACCTTAATGGGTGAAATTGCAACTTGATGGAGAAATAAAACCAATACTATTAAAGTATTGAGCCTGTGTAAATGTTAACAAATTGGAAATGTATTAAGTGTATGCTTTTCTGGGAGCTGGAGAGGCTTAGTTTGTGTTGGTCTGTTTAATTATACCTGTGTTTTATGAGAACTTCCATTATTTTTTTTCTGAGGCTGTATTTGTCAGCATTTATTTTCATTGATGGATAAAAAACATGAGCTTAAATTTTGAGTAAATAAATGAAGCATGAGAGATATCCCTTTCTTGGGAAAATTAGAAATAATAATATGAATCAAATATGGTGGCAGACATTTTTCACTGCTCTTTTCTTTGCTAACATACATGTACTTCCAGTTAACTATCCAATGCATTGAATTGTGTGAACTGCAGCCTAATTTGATATACAGGATTTAACTCTGAACAAGTGGTGGTGGAGAATCTCGAGAATGTTTAGGCATATTATGAGAATTTTGGCATATGATTACAAATGTCTGATGAAGGCTTACAATATGGAAACATGAGAGATGTGGAGGATACAGAATGTATTGTAATGGCTAAACACATTGATTTCAGCCTTTTCATAAAACAGCAGGGATAAACCATCACCATCAATAATATAAAAATGTAGGAATTTCTATTAATGATCCAGATATCTCATTTGACTCCTTTGTCTTAATTTGATATGTACTTTGGTTATTTCAGTTAAGTTTTCTGTTCAGCCTGTGTTACTCATGTAACCTGTGAGGGTTCATCGCAAAGACAGCTGCTCACTAGGGGGCAGCATTTGATAAAATGTATAAAATGAGGCTTTTTCCGGAGAAGTGAAGGAAATACAAGCTGATCACTTTACTAACACTTTTAAAAGCGTTCTCTGACATGAGTTTCCATTTCTGTATGTTAGCCTAGAACACTGTTCGGCTTGATGAGACTTTTGCAATGAATTTTAAAGATTTATTCCACTAATAAGTACGAATTGTTTTTAGGGGGAGATATGATTTCAGGTTTGTGGAAGTCACATTTGCCCTGAAGACTCTATCTTCTGTCCTTAGCCTTTTAAATGTACATGAGTTAATATTTTAAATTCTCATACTATTTTAAAAGAATAAAACATGATTAGGTTCACTTGTCTATTAGCCCTTCTATTTTTTTAACCTTTCTTTCCCCCCTGTTAGTACTACTTTTCAGGCAGTCCTGTCAGCATTACTACTTTATTCAGCAAAAACCTTGGTTGCTACAGGACCTCAGTAGGCCTGTATAGCCTGGCATCTATGGAGTCCAGTCTTGGTACTGGAGTCAAAAGCTTCTCTTGTGCTGGTGTTGTTTCCTTGATGGTGACTGGTTTGCA
Organism: Netta rufina; assembly: GCF_964035555.1. NCBI lineage: Eukaryota > Metazoa > Chordata > Aves > Anseriformes > Anatidae > Netta > Netta rufina. Next base: position 32,131,657 of record NC_140131.1, on the reverse strand, counting down.
AGTCTCTTCCTGGGCTACCAGCCATCCTGAGCAGGCCGTTAACAGCTCCACACAGTCTCCTGAGTGCCAGGAATGCAACTGCCCAGGAGACAGGCTATCCGAACTGACCAACTAGAGAGGAACCCTTAAAGAAAAGTGTGATTTGGCACGTAGGTTTTGATAAGCAGGTATTTTCTGATTCATCACTAGCCAAGAAAAGCCATTTTGCTTCTCTGAATTAGCTGCTAGTGAAGTAGGTGAAAAGTGACTCCTGCCACCAAGCATTAAGGATCTATCTGAGGAGACTAGATCCCCCTCGGCTTTCTCTTTAGTTGTGGTTGAGGGAGAGATTTTTAAAAAGGGCATTTTAACTGACCTAAGACTTTGAAATGCCTTCTGGAGGTGCATGTCCTCTTCTCTATCTAGTGGAAGCATTTGAGTGATGAGACATCCAATTCATTTGTGTCTAAAACCATGGCACAACCTGGACTCTGCAGCCACATAAGTCACTTCTAACAGTGATTCCTGTGCATTTCCTTGGTGAACAAGAAGCAAATATGACCAGTGTTTGTACTGTACATGTGCTGGGCTCTGCTGTGGTGGTTTAATAGACTTCACTCTCTTTCCAGGTTAATCACTGTTGTTTTAAGTGAACTCTTTGTAAATGACAACTTTGCTGTGATTGCTAGCTGTGTGGGCAAGATGAAAGCTGGATTCTGAAGATATGTGTACTCAGGCTGCAACAAACATGCCCATAACACACCTAGCTCAGAAGCTGGACAGTGGTTAATCATGTTGTGCCTCTCTCAGTTCTGACTCTGGCTGCCAAGTGGGTGAAGTTTTTATTGTTTCCCGTTTTAAGCTGTTTGTCTCTAGTATTGACTGCTGCTTTATGGTTAAGGATATTCCTGTGTAGTTAGCAAAACACAAGGATTCATTTGGGTGACAGGAACATCATTGTTGTTCCAATCATTAACATTATGTTCCAATAAGTGGAACATCATTATCGTTATCTTTAGAATTGCATCTTTCACATGCCAGGTAAATCCAGGAGGCACTTAAACATTTTTCTCCTATGACATTATCACAAAAGTCATATGGTGCTTCAAGACTATTTAAGAAGAATAAATCCAGCAACCAGGTTCAAGAGTAATGTTTGTATCATCATATATACGTTATTTCTAGATTGTCACAAGCTAGACTTTATTTAGGCCTTTGAGACTAACCAATCAATGCGTCATTTTTAATCCTTGTTAAATACATCTCTTAATGTATCTTTGTTTTGTTTTGAAGCTTTACAGGCACATGGGCTGACAACCAGTTTGGAGATGTTTGGGGAACATTCCTGATTTATATTTGGTGTAAGATGCCTGCTTCTTCTGTCCTACTTGCATGTTTCTACCTAGTGAAGTGGTGTCTCCCCTCAGAATGTGCTTCTATAAAGGAAGAGGAAGGAACCGTCTGTAACAACCATGGTAACCGCAACTTCTTGGGATCAACCAAGAATTTTCAATTCTAATCTATATCACCACAGTGATGTATCATGCCACAGTATGGTCAGCCAAGAAATTATATCTCATCAACAAAGCAAAGAGAAAAGTCCTGGTCTCTTCATCAAAGTGTGATAATTGAAAGGAGGTTCATGCAAATGTTCTGCTCCAGCTATATCTACATGATGCCTATTCACCATACACAAATGCTGGTGATCCCTGTATGGTTGCTTCTGTAGCTTGAAGATGGGAGGCTCTAGCATCCCCTCAGCTTCATTCCTCTGTTGCATCTTGTTCCACTCCTTTGCTTTCTCCTGGACCTCAGGTAAATGAGAGACTTACTCGGAATGCAGATCCCATTGCCTTCCAATGAGGAAAACAGGAGATGTGGCAGCAGTTCCCCAAAGGGTAGAGCCCCCAGTGCTTTTGATCCCACGTGCTTGGGTGGGAGCCAGCCGACCTCCCTCCTCTCCAGCCACACACACTGCACTGCTGAGACTGTGCTGGCAAGGACTGGCATCTCCTGGAGGTACTATCCATTGCATGATTCGTGGCAAATTGCTTGATGAGAACTGTGAGCTCAGGCTCTGGTAGGGATTGCAATGTTAGTTATAATTGGTGAACATGCTCTAGTTTGTTTTTATCATGGTGGAAGCTAGAAATAATTTTAAAATGGAAATTATAATTATATGCCTTTAGAAGGGAACGTTTTCTTTCTGTACTGGCCCATGCTATCCATGCCTGAATACACCCATATTGGTCAGCTTAAAACAAACAAGAAAAAAAATCCCTGAAAGTTACAAGAGCAAAGGAGTCCTGAAAACATCATGTTTGGCTCTCTGTTTTTGGCTTTTCCTTTGGGCTGAGGTATTTAATTCAGTCTTTTACTTAGAGTACAAACTCATCTGTATCAAGAATATACAGCAGTTCTCTCCTCCTTTTGCTTGTCACTCTTGTTTTCTGCAATCATGTTCATCTTGTTGCTGACAGGATAACAATAGGCACGATAAACCCTCAAACACATGAAAAAACTTGTTTAAATTGATATTATAAACCTGTAATTGTTTCAAGGCATTATACAGGGCTTCACGGACCATTTGGAAGAGGTATAAACAAAGGTAACATTAACAGACTTTGGCCTGTTGGTGCGAAATTCTTGGTGAGTAAATCTGTGATTATGCTGGTAGATTGAGGTCTGTACATCTCGTCTTCTCAGGCAGCCTTTTCAGGACTGAAGCGGATTAACAAAAGAGGCAGATGCCAGTGACAAAGTGCCAATATTTGTTAACAGATGTGATCCTTGTAATGTAGCATGTGTTCTTAATTTGGCATTGCTTGACACCAGGAGGATCTCTGTAAGTAAGGTGTCATTAGCTACATCCAAAAGGCTTTCCTCCTAAACTCGTCTTTGGTTTGTATCCTTGCCCTGGTTGAAACTGGCATCCTACCTTGTCAGTGGGCACCATGCCACTCTAACAGATGGATATGACAGTAGACCAGGCAGGGAAACATTAAACTTGTCCAATTTGAGTGGTAAGGGCCAAGTAGTCTATCCACAAATACAACATGAGCAGATTTGTCTTGTTGTAATTGATAAAGTGGATATGCTGTCGGTACCTGAACTAATGGATGACTGAACTTCCGCATTCTCAGACTTTGCTTTGGTGAATTCCAGGTTTTGACTCAAGAAGAATGAAGACTACTGCTAAAAAATAAAAAATAAAATAAAAAAAAGTCTAGGAAAGACTTTTCATTTTGAAAGAAAATACCAAGTGAGCTAGTCATATATCCTGTTAAGTGTGTTGATGCCAGTCTTCCTTTTATGTTGACTTCTGATTAAGTATTTAGGTGAAAATGTTTCACGCAGTTATCTCCTTTCTCCAGTTTAAAACTTAAAAAATGTTGAATACGATATTTTTTTCTTACTGACACTCTGAAGCAAAAATGTGGTCTGTTGCATCAGGGAGAAGTCAGCTAAGTTACAAGAGGAATTACCTGCTCAGCTGTTTTTAAGAGGTGAAAACATACATGCTAAAGTAACTTACATTTAAAGATTTAAAATTCTGAAAAGGTAGTTATCATAAGAAAGTAGGGGTTTTCTCTGTAAAAACATGCTATCAATTGCTGCTTATATTACTCCACTTAACTACTTAAAAAAAAAAAACAACCAGCATTGCAGAACTCCTTTTTAAGTTGGAGTTTTTTGCAGAAATTTCAGTGCTTTGAGGTCTTCAGTAGAAATTGTAGCAGGGATAATGTGAATGTTGAAGGTTTTTCTGCAGCCAAACTGAATTTCTTGTCATTTTTAGCAATGCATTATATGGAGAAAACTTCAAATGAGAAAGATAAAACCCTGCTCTCTAACATGACCGGTACAATTCTTGTATTTTTGTAAGACTGCAGGGTGTTTTTAGTGCAGTTTTGTAATGTCTGCATAGCAGCAGAAGTTGATCAGACAGTTAGATCTGTTTAAATTAACAAAACAAAACAAAAAAATAGCTGAAAAATATCTCAGCCTCAGTGGAAAATACAGGTGCTTATGCTTTTTCTCCTGTGAGAGATGAGGGCCGCAGCAGCAGTAGTCAGTGAACCCCTGGAGGGCTACCCTTGCTAGACAGCAGAGGTTGTAGGGATAACACACATGCAGACTGCTTTTGTCACCCAAAGTCTGCAGTATGGGCATGTCTTCCTACCACAGGAGAATTCATGAGCTTCTGTAGCCTTTGATACGAATGTATATGGTAACTTGTTGCCAATTTTATGCAACTAGGGCATACAAAGTGGTTTCCCTGTTAGGAATGTTGCATGTGCTATGACACTAATTAGGGGTTTCTCTTCTTTACATGCATGCCTGTCTGCCATAAATATTAATGGCAATTTTGTCCAAGCACAAGGGAAGACAAGACCCTTGTAACTGTGACTTAAACTTCTGTATTGGAAATTCCCTGTATAGGTGTCCCTGGAACCTGCTGGCATGCAATTTACTAAATCTGCCTGGTGAAAATGGTAGTATGTAGATGATAGTTACCTTTTAAGGAGGTATTTTTATTAACCCGTCCACAGTTGTTTGTTGTTGGTTTTTTGTTTGTTTGTTTGTTTGTTTGTTTGTTTTTCCCTCAGAGTTTGTGGTTTGGCTCTGTGGTTAAATTACATTAAAAAAGCCACATTTTATGTGTGGTTTGTCATTTTTTTTCCCTATAATAAAGCTTCTCCTTATTTATAAGAGAACTGTTTATTCCCTGTTTATACACTTGTATAGATGTGGGATCATTTACTCTGTGTTCTGTAAGGAGGTGTATCATGCTATGTCCTAATTGGTAAAATGAGGCAAACAAATCAGCATTTTCAGAGGAGAGATGCAGGCTTTGGATTTTTTAAAGTCACTTAGACAGTGGTCACTACTGCTCAAAACTATGGTGATTAAGATGGTGATTAATAAGACAAGTGCTGTAGATGGGGCAAGGTCAGTATATGTCTTAGCAAATGTCAGCAAAAAAGATATTACATGTATGTAAATCACAGCATATGAAAATGATTTACAGGTTGTGCTTTCTTCTCATGAACCTGAAATAAAGGAAAATTATTTTCTCAACAATCGATGCTTCTAGCTGCATGTGCATTGCAATGGTTTTTAGGTGTATGCATGCTGAACTCATTGGTTGAACATAACTTTGGGGGTACTTGTGCAAATATTTTGGTGATCTAAATGGGTGAGGCTGTGAGTTGTTCCAGCTTAAGAGTCCTTTTACCACACAGTTGAACTGAAATTGTGTCTTGAAGACGCAGAAGGAGATTGAGAGTTCAGTGGTTGGAATAGCTTTAAGAAGGGAAATACAGCTGAACTTAGTTTGCAAAGTGGAAACTGGTATGTAAGTGTGTGTATATATATACATCTACATACATATGTATATGTATGCATGTACATATGTAACTTAGATTTTTAAAGATATTGTGGCGAGATGCCTTCCTATGGTTCATCAGGTAGAGCAGCGAAGGGCTCACCAATACCTAATAAATTACAACATTAATTTTGGAACCAATCAGACCATAGCTAGACCACCTCCATTGTAAGGTGCTGCCTTCTTTGCAGTTACAAATATTACGGCATCTCCTTTTTTTTTTTATCCAGATGAGCCATGCCAAACAATATGGCTGGTTGTTTAAAAGAGTCAAAATCTAATCAGTTGTTGTATGGGGTGTGAATAGGTCTGAAGGGAAACCTGGAACTTGAAACTCAATCACCAGCAAAATCAAATAGGACCTATTGTGATAAGATCGATGTAAACAAATGAATATTAATAGTATAAAAAGGGAAGCAGAACACCAACATGATGTAATAAACAACCTACCCGCTACAGCATGGCACTGATGGGCAGTTTCAGAAGTCAATTTCTTAGCATTCTGGCTCTTTAATTAAAACTACTGTTTGAATTAATAATCTTACATACCCCAAAAAGCTTTACTGCTGCCATACAGTTCTGATTTAAGGTGATTTTTTTTCCCGCTCCAACTCTTTGTTGTTCTTCAGTCTGGAACAAATGGAGCCAGAAGTGGGTGAGATGTTGCTGTGGTTATGGCCAGGGCAGTGCAAATGCCAGCGGTGACCGGGTCCCTGCAAAATGAAATTGTCCTGAAGAAGCACCACACTTGCCCCCACCTGCAGCATGGCAACATAGTCTTTACTACCTCATGCATTGTTTTAAACTTTTAAAAACTATCATTAGCTGGCAATTGGTTTTTTTCCTGAGCATCACCATGCATCGGTATCTAATTGTAGTCACAGCCCATCTGTACTGTTCCTTCTGAAATTGTCATACTAGCTGCAGTACAGGTCCTGCAGATCTCCATAGAAAACTGACATGAGTGTTATGATATCCTTGTTCAGGAAGAAGTGGTTGTGTCTTTTATATATTGTTATCTATCTGAGTTGCTTTCCTGACAGAGCAGATGATGGGCTGAAACTACCTGGAGGGGTACACTTTTTTCTGTTATATCACCAAAACATTTCAAATTCTGAATCAGGAATCCCCCCAGATTTCTGATTAGCATAAATTCTAGCATAACTATGCTAGAATATCTGGTTCCACCTGGACAGTAAAATCTACTGCAACAAAACAACAGTAGAAATTATTGCCCTTTCTTCTCAGAGGAAGGGTTTAAAATTATTAACATCAAGATATTCTCTGAAATTTCTCAGTGCTTCATTAATTCTTGAGGCTGTGAAGGCTGAAAAAGGAAAGAACATCAGCATTAAATGAGAGTTTGTATAAATTACCCTCTAAAATGCACCTTAAAATTTAGTTCGAGACATAGATCCCTTGGCCACTTTGCTTTCCTCCTAATTTCTCTTCAATTATCTTGTCTCGGGCTTGTACAAAATTTAATTGGACCAGTAAATGTCTCATCAATATATATGGAGGGGAAAAAGAAAGAGAAGAAAAAGGTGTGTGTGGATACATGTATATGAGAGGGGAAGAGGGGGGGAAGCAGAGGGAAGGAGAGGAATATGTATGTTGTGGAATCCAAAAAATAAAAATAAAGATTAAAAAAAAAAAAAAAAAAAAAAAAAACAGAAGACAAACTAGTGGTGTTGTCACACAAGTGCCATCAGAAAGAGGCATGGATATGAGATTCTGGAGCTGGAGGTTCTTGAGATCAAGTGGCTTGAGCAGCTTCTCATTGTCAATCTCATTACCACCAATCTCAATCTGAACTGTGGATTGATGCATTATTGCTGCTTTGTTCTTCTAAATGATGCATGGCAGTTAGTTATTTGTGGTCTTACACCTTTGGCACAAAGAGTGTGGTCTACTTGTGTCCAAATGTCAAGGAGGAGATCAAAGCATTTATGTTTGCTCATCTGCCCTCCTAAAATGGTAGTTTTCAAATGCATATGAGTCTTTCCTACAGAGATGTTTCTCATAAGGCTGTTGCTGGATTTTGTATGATAACCTCTTGAAGAGCAAAGTTTAATGAGATGACTGAAGCTACAAGAAAGTCGAGTGTCTTGACTCAGCCATCCCCAGAGAGCTTCATAGACAAGAATCTATTTCCTAGCCCCACTGGTGGTAGCACCAAGTTAATATAATAAGGCAGGAGACATCCTTGCCCTGTTCTAAACAGTAGTGAATGTCCATTGTCTGCTTCAAGCTGCAGCATTCACTTGAGAAACTACAAGCTTAGTTCTGCATTCCTTGCTCTTTGCATTTACGTTGATGTGAAGAGGGCTACAACACTTCATGAAAATATTTATCCTCATTTTTTACTGTACTGACTCAGGAGAATCAGGGCAGTACCAAACCAGGGATGTTGTATGGCTTCCAAATACAAAAGTTGCCCTTTGTACATTTTTTTCCCCTTCTACCATACTGAGTTTGTCTAAATTCAGAGTTCATCTCTCAGTTGAAACAGGGATGATGGCAGTGCAGTGAGTGGTTAGTGTGGTTAACAACTGTCATGAAGATCAGGTGCCACTGCATTTTAGCAAGAAGCAGAAAAGCCCATGGGGACACTAGATTGCTCTTGGTTCATTCAAATCCACGTTGAATCTTGTGCTACAATTACACTATAGAGTCTTTTTCAGTTGTGGACAAGTCTCAGTCTTGTTTTAGGAGTGTTTTTGCTAATGATTGCTCTTTTTTCAGACAAGGAACAGAGCAGTCAGCAGGAAGAGAAGACCCACAGCTGGGAAAAGAAGGAAGCAAGTGACTAAATCGTGGTGTAAGTTTCTGAATAAACAGTACAGAGAAGGTAAATTGGGCTCAACAAAACATTAGATTAAACTCATTAGTAAGTAAAAAAACAACAGCTGCAGTCTAATGAAAAATACTGGAGATCTGTAAAGCTTTGCCATTAAAATGTATAGACACTGACCCTCTTTAAATTCATAGAGAATGCTCTTTACTTAGCTATAAAGGTTTAATGTAACTTAGCAGATCTGAGTTACTTGAGGAGAGCTTTAATGCTTGGCAGGTCTCTACATTTTATTTATGATATCAAAGCTGCAACTCAGATTTTTACTCAGTGAAAGACATAAAAGAGATTCAGAAGTCATCCAAATCATCTTGTAATTAATGTTACCATGCACGCCCAAGACATTAAAATGTTAACAGTGTTAGAATCGTGTGCTTTAGAATACAGAGTGAGGGCTTTATTAGAGAGAAATACACTGCAGATGTCATCCACCCTAATTGAGGACATTGGGTTGCCTGCTGCTTGTTCTTATCAGTGGTTCAGTGTTTTTTTTTTTTTTTTTTTTTTTTTTTTTTTTAATTTATTCATTTTCCTTACTGCTAGAATCTGCTCTCGTTATTAGTCTATCTTGTCACTCATTTGCATTTCAAGTGCTGGGACTGTGGGGTACCAGCTAGCTGCCTTAGAAGAACACTTCAAGGGGTTACTCTATCAAATAGCAGCACAGTATCACAGCGAATTTGACATCTGGGTTATCTTATTCCCAGATGCTCCGTGGTGTCATTAGCAGGATTAATCTTAGCTTTAATTTCATAATGATTCTTATTCTAATATATGTGAATGAACACAAAGTCTCTTGACTCATTATCACCAATTTACCCAAGATATGTAAGCAGGCTCTTACATTCACCAACATTTATTTTTGCTAATACGTCTAAAATTGTAGATTAAGCAAATACAGTTAGTTCCAGCTGAGTGAATGCCTAGTGAGATAGCAATATAGTATTTATGTTTTAATTAAAGTGTATTAATGGTAGTGTCCTTTAAATACATACTGACCAAAATCTTTCTGCTGAGAACAACACATTTATCATTCAAGTGACATCAACTTGTAATTTTAGTCACAGCACCTTTCGCTGATTATTTATTATTTGCAGCCAGTTAGAAATGACTCAAAATCTCATTTTATAGTATAATTTTAACCTTTAAAGATCAGGACAGAGCATATTATTCTTAAGAAAAATCCATTGACTTCCCAAGCAAACAGAATTTAATTTTTAAATTAAATTAAAAATTAAACCCAAGTATATTTTATACTGAAAGTTCTGATTTTAATTCCTGCTCTAGGTTCAACTGAATGTAGTTTATTTTTACTGCGAAGCAAACACTGAAGATTCACCTCCATATCATACAGAGTTTCAAACTCTATTGCATTTTTAAATTGGAAGAAAAAAGTAAAATGTGAAATTCCTTTGCATTTTTTTTTTTTTTACAGTGTTGGACTAAGTTTTTCATTTACCAGCTGTTGTAGCACAGCAGTAAGTAGTGGTTCATTATTGATGGATAAAATGTTCAAACATTTAAAGAAATGAAAGTCAGCCTTGAATTTTTAATTAATTAATTAAAAGTACTGCAAATGCCAGCTTGTTAATTGCTTTGCACCTGCAAGCCAACACAGGTTTTATGCACTCTTTCTTTGAATATTAATTTTTTTTGCATGTCTTCATAATGCTTGGAAAGTCTCCCCTGCAAACATATTAGTAAAGAGTAAATATTGAATCTAAGACAAAACTCACGGCTTCATCTTTCACTGTACACAGAATAGGATTTAAAGGAGGATTTAGGTTTCCAAGGCTTCTAATTAAGTAGTGATAATCAGGCTTTCTGCTGAGGGTCACTTCCTGGGAGTAATTTGAGTTATTAAAATGCATGTTTTTATTTGTTCTGCCTTGCGAGCTAAAACTGATCCCTTTTAATATAGCAGCAAATATGCAAATTGGTGTTTCATTATATTATGCAATTTATGGCAATCTTCTCTAATTTACTGAAAGGGCAAGAGCCTGACCTTGTCATTCAATTTTTTTTTCCTGGTAAACTAAACTAATTATGTGGATCTTTTTATAAAACTCTGAAAGTATGCAGCATGGTTCAGAAAAAAAAAAAATGTGACAAAATAACCTTGATTATTCATCAAGATGGCCTTCGAATTTGCTTGAATCCTCCTGCAGGGTGATGGATAATTTAAATTTACATATGGGAGCCAATTTGTTTCAAGATTTGAAAATGGCTTCCCTTTTTTCACAGAAATCCTGGAAAGGGCATCTAAAATCATTGAAATAATGTATGTCAGATTTGACTAAAAAAAAGTTCCTTAAAAATACTTGCATGATGTATTATGAATTGTTATCACAATTTTTCTTTGTGTCATTCTTCAATACAACTTTTCAATCACATTTTTATTAGTGATATGTTCTGCATTTTCAATTTTCCTTTAGTATTTTTTTTCCTTTCAGCCTTATCATACAGCTCCTTTTTGCCTTCTCCACCAAAAAATGTAAAGAAATTCTCTTCTGTCAAAGTCAGGAAAGGCTTGTTTAGTCTTCAGAGACTCTTGAGGAGATCTTGCAAATGCTTTTTTTCTCAGTAAGTACACCTTCCTTGCCATCCCTACAGGCTGATCAACCTTCTCATGCCCAACAATATTTTTTTTCACTCATTCTCTTGCTCCATAACAACGTATTTATGGGATCTGTAGTCAAGGATTGTTTTTGCCAATGTGACCAATTAGAATGATGTGGCTGGAACGCGAGGACACAGGAACAGCATCATAAATATTGAAACTTCGAAAGTAACTGAGTTGGGAAGGTCTTGAGCTGGTCACAGTTGGTCAGTAACCCTGAGGTGGGGATGTGAATGCTTGGCTTGTGCCCAGCAGATGTTTATCCTATTTGTTCTTAAAAATCTTTAGTGAAGGAGATTCACATCTCCATAGCAAACTTTTATTCCTTAAATTTAGTTTGATATTTTTCTTTATTTTTTTGTATAACTTTCTGCATTGCAAACCTAGCTGATTCCATCCTTCAATTTCTGGAAAAAAAAAAAAAAAAAAAAAAAAAGGAAACAAACAACAACAAAAAAGACAAATTTCCTTACACTGGAAGAAAATACTTAAAGCACAGAATTAAAATATTCTCCAACAGGATTTAATCCATGTAGTTGAACACAATTTCCTCTTGACCACAATGACAGTAAAATTGCAGTTGTTGCTTCCACTATTGTAACCTTTCCTGCTTGTGTTTAAACACAATGTGTGTTTGTAGTGCAAATAAGTCCTTAATACTGTGTATCAACTAGAATACACAGGTCTTAAATCTTTGTTTGAACACTAATCTCTTGCAGATTGGACTGTAAATTGAAGTAGTAATGTTCATTGCCATTAATGCTTAAAATTGTTTCTTTAAAGCAATGATCTAGCTTCTGTTGGCAAAATGTTCTAGGTTATGCTGTGTTTGCCCCATGGGGAGTCAATGAAATTAGTCATCCGGTTAAAAACTGATTAATCCTTTACTTTGCAGGATGAGGACCATAAGTGTATCCACAGCCTGCTTTAATTACAACTTTGGCATTTCTAGCTCTTGTGACTATAGGTCCCCCTTTATTTAGGGGTACTCTGGAAAGTAAAATGTGTTTTTGAATTGGAGGACAATGCTCAGATTGTGACAGTTTTGAAAGCAACCTTGTGCTATGAAGCAATGTTTTTGTGGATTTCTTTGTCTTTTGGGAATGAAGACCAACAGTTGGCAACTTCTGATGAGGTGGTGAATTTTGATGATGTCAAATCTGACTAGAGAGATGGAAATCCTTTATATAGAACAATAAATTAATCTATTAATTACTTAATTCCCAGGCACATGAAAGATTCCTGGAAGGGTTGGCAGAGCAACTGAAGCCCAGGTTCAGGCTTTTTAGTACCGTTATCTTATAATTGCTGATTGGCAAGGGGTTCTACTCACTGTTTCCGGGGGGTGGGGGGAGGGTCAGCAGTACATGTGTCTGAGTGGCGATGATTCCTAGGCAGCGATTTATGCAGTGGTTTTGACAGGTAGAAGAAGGTAGTAAGAGTTTATTAGCAGAGTATCATTGTTAGGGGAGGCTGGAGCATATGAATTCCCTTGCTGATGAATGAAAAAAAATAAACCTGAAATAAGTAGAGTAGCAATTCTGAGGCAATTTTTACTCTAGAAAGAATGTGGAAATATTTGCTTGTGTTTGTCAGGTTTCTCATTTCTTTCTTTGCTAAGGACTGTGTCAGTAGAAAGGATGAACATCACTAATTAGAGAAGAAAAATCAGCCGTGTTTAAATGTTTAATTGTAATGCTCCTTCCTAAGTAAACCTCCATTTAATGTTTAAAGGACTAAAAATGCTAAGTACATATCAATAAAACAACATAGTTTTAACTTCTAATTAAGTTTTAACTTAGAGTATTCACAGATGTCAAAGCAACTACTCTAATTAGTGTCTTTTTTTGGTATTTAGCAATTAGGTGACTTATTTGTAATGAAGAATAAAGAGACTGGAAAAGAAATACAACATATTCCCAGTACAAGTCTTGCTTTCCCTCTGTCATGTTTTTTTTTTTGTTTGGTTGGTTGGTTTGTTTGTTTGTTTTTGTTTGTTTGTTTGTTTTTTGTTGTTTTTTTATTGTTTTTTTTTTTTTTTTCCTAAAAATATATTTCTTTTAGTTTAATCTTGCTTCCCCAGGTGGTCATGAGGGTGCTCCACAGGGTTACAGAGTATAATATCCTGAATGCTCAGTACTTCCACACAGCCATGTTAAATCAGGTTATTATATAACTGGTCATCTCTCCTGCTCTGAGGAACCTGTATTTAGAACAATAGAGTTTATATTTAAATTGAACTTTCTATTGACATGGAGCTTTATAATTCTGAAACTGTGCTTTTTCACATTTTTGTTGCTCTTTCTCCACCTGAACTTATTCATTTTAATAATATTTTGGAAGCTGCAAACGTATTGGCAGAATTCATATTACTATGTTATTAAAAAAAAACAACAGACTTCTAATTGCAGGCAGATAACACAAAATCTGTTGGCATGTCTTGAACAGAATGACAGCATTTAACCATTTTTGTCATTATAGTGGTGGTATTTGCAAAGTTATTGCTAGGGAGTTGTCATGTATTTTTTGTTATAAATTCTTAATTTAAGAGTTTATAACTTAACCGTAAAGATATGCTCCAGGCTGAAACATGACACACAAATGATGAATATGGGACTGACTGTTGTTTCTAGTTTTAAAACAAGCATACGCATAAAAAAAAAAAAAAAAAAAAAAGTGACCATTTAATAGGTATGAACTGAAATTCCAGCCAGAAAGTGACCTTTTCTGCAAAGGATCTTTATTTATTTTCCTTGCTTAACAGTCCTGCCCCAAAATGTACACTAAAGAACAAAGGAAATAAGGTTTAAATTAATGTTAAGCTTTTTGAGAGTTTTGCCTCTAAAACAAAATATTCTGGACTAAAACTTTGTGAAGAAAACTTTATGAGGTTGAAGGGTGGGGATTGTTGCAAAGAAAGCAATTTTCTTTTCTCTAAGCATGGCTTTGCAAATCAAGGATTCTCCACAGCATTAAAAAATTTAGTGTAGACCCCTAAGAGGCGGGGCTCTTTTACAGAACTCTTAGCGACATGGGAAAGTGGAACGGTATTTCTTGCCTATAAATGTAGTAGACTCTGAGGAAAAATGAAAATCCCATGGATCCTATTAAATCTATCAGACTGATCTGGTACAACAGAGAAAAAAGTTGGACACAGAAAGAAAGAAATCATGACCTTACAGCCAAGAGCCGTGTATTCATCAAAGACCCTAGCACTCTGGTTCACAGGGCAAAGTGGCTTCTTAATGAAACAACACATCTCTGTGTGGAACCTTTTAACACGCCAGTCAGTAAGGAGCAGAGTACTGATGTATCTTCCCGGTAACTTGTGCTAACCAATCTTTACCAGTTAGCTTTGGAGAAAACACTTTACATGCACAACACTCCACAAGCATGACCAGTGTTACACTGATGTGTGCTGTGGGTGCCCGCTGTGCAGCCATGCAATGCAGAATGCTCTATGTCTGATTGCAATGGTTTGTTCATTTATTCTCCATTTGTGAGCCAGCAGACAGGGGAATGGAAGTTGTCTACTTGCATGACTTTAGAAGGTGCAGGTGAATTGCAAAGAATGACTTTTTACAATTTGTTTCACCAAACTGCTGAACATGCTGGAAACCAAACTAAAAGTATCTGTTTGTTGCTGAGGGGCAGTGGCATTGAGGCAGCGTGGGCCGAAGTCTGATAACTTTCCCTGTTCCTACGCATATATGGGCTTGGGCACTTCTTCCATGTTGACACCGGTTAGTAAGAAAGGTACAGGAACATGCTGGAATCAGGAGAAGAACAAAACAAAGCCCACTATCCTCGTTTGCTCATCCCCCACAGACCAAACAGTGCTCTGCTCCTCTGAACACACACATAGCTGTCTCTGAGGACTATGGAACTGCCCCTTGTAGGAATGAACAGGGTGCCCACAGTGCTCTCCATGCTTCATCAGCTGTCAGCCAGAGACACTTGCCTGGGGGCTGCACTGTAATTCTGTCACCTTCAGAAATGGCATCAAGAGCTGGTCTCATCCACCAGGATCCTTTCCACTCTGCAGGGTGTTGCTGAGGCTCATCAGCAATGATTTCAATCTGGATTTCCAGCTGCATGAATGTGATGGTGGCACACAGTAACAGCACTGTCATACTCTTGCCTGGAATTTTGCACAGACAAATAAATTGCCAAGGCTTCTAGAAGGTGAGGAGTTTAATGAATGTGCTCTGCCATGGTGTGATGGATTGAATCTAGTCGTCTTGGGAAGTATTTCACCTCCATGCTCTGGAAACCCTGAAAAAGTTTATAAATTCCTTGACTTTCACTGAGGGAAAGCTTCTGTGTCAAAGACATCCCTAGGGAAACAGAGGTAGGGGTACTTCCTTCACATTTCTCCTAAAAATGCTCTGTTGCAGAGGCTTTCCACTTCCAATTCTAGAGCTGTTCCTCTTCTCTTTCCTCCAAGTATCTTTGATGGTCTATCTTTTTTCCAGGTTGCCAAATGCAGTGAAAGGTATCATATTTTTCTTCTGAGCTGAGTGCTCATTGTAATTCCAGGGTCCAACATTTCAATTCTTGATTACATGTTTTTATTTAGGTAATGAAAAAAAAGAGGTGGGTATCTGTTGTGAAGCAATGAAGGATCTAAGACCCAGTGTACCTCAAATTTAAATATATTCTTAAACAACAAAAGACCAACAAAATCAAGAAGGAAAAATGTAAGAAAAGACACATCCTAATCAAATATAAGGTTCATACTCTGATTTTTCCAACATTATGCCTTGCTCTTTTTTCATGGGAGGTTTGTAAGCTAGCATGCAGAGAGACAGTCCTGTTGCAAAGCAATTCAGTGCTGGAAAGTTTGCAGGCAGATTTCAATAGCACAAAGGTTTTCAGAAACTATTTTTCTTTCCTTTTTTCCTTTTATATATATACATATATATATATATATATATATATATAGCAATGATTCCAAGCCATTCATCATAAAGCACTAAAAATCAAAGAGCAATATTCACGAGCCTCCTAGTACAGTATGTTAAACCCTGATAACTGTCAGGAAGAGGCTGTCTGAAAAGGAAGAGTCAGGTAGCAGCACTGAAAACAAAAAAACATGTTGGGAGAAAAAGTACTGAAGAATAAAAGAGAAAAAATCTGCTAAGCAAAGGGGGCCAAGCTGTACTCCTGCATTATATTTGCCATGTTGCCATTATTTTAACAAGAGAAATAGTTTACACTGATGTAAAATTTCTGGAGTTCTGTCTGTTTACACAGAAACCTGGAGTGACCATGTATGCTGGTGGCAGATACTGCTCCTGTAAATTGCTCTACTGGATCCAGAAATATGTTAGTTAAAATTTATTCAACTAATGTTTTATGCGAAAATATTTCAGCCTAAGGCTTGCCTGTGAACAGTTTGCTGTGAAGGTTTGATATTCAAAATATGAGTTGTTTTGAGTAGATGCATAGGAAGTTCAGAATATGTCTCAGTTCTCTGTCTGGAATATTGTAAGTCTTGCCATCAGATTTTGATGCACACTTAGCTGCAAAATCAAAACTCCTGTTCAGTGAGTGCTCTTTTATTCTTTTAACGGTAACATCTGGTGAGAAGCTGTCATAGTACAGATCTAGACTATTTCTCAATAGGAAGCATGTTAAAATCTGTTTTTTTTTTTTTTCCCTTTTCTCTTTTTAAGTGAATACTCGGAAGTTATCTCCTGTAGAATACTCCTGACTCCAGCCATCTATAGACTCAACATTGTATAGACATGCTAAAGAGTTTCCTCATAGACCTCCCAGAAGAGAGCATCTCTGATCTGCTTGGTGGGCTTTACATGTTGTCTCCATGTAGAGGTAAGCTTCCCTTGCCTTTACTTTTCTCTCCTCGATCTACTGTGGAGCTATTTCCAGTCATTTTCTCTACTGCAAGAAAATATTACAAATAAAATGCATGCATGTATGAAAGACACAGCTATCTTGACAAGTGCAAAATCAAAAACGACCCTACCATAGTGCTATGGTAGTGAACAGAGATTTCTGGAATAAAAATGGATCCCCCATCATTATAGATAGTAAATTCCACTGGGATTTTTTGGACATCCCATAATCACCAAAAATAGAAAGCAAAGAAACATTTAGCCTCCAGATACACTTTCAGCTTTCTCTCTAATTTAGAGTGTTAGGATATCCTCTGCATACCAGTATCAATTGTGCAAATTGCTGTAAAGAGTTTTAACCATTCCAGAAGTCTTATTTGCCCCTTCATAGATGATAATTAGAGAACTGTGGTGGTTTTACCGTGCTAGGCAGCTAAACACCACAACTGCTCTCTCACTCCCCCTCCTTAGATGAGGAGGGGAAGAAGTAAAGCAAAGAACAACTCACAGGTTGAGATAAGGACAATTTAATTAAAGGAAAAAAATAATTATTAAGGAAAGATTATTATTAACCAAACAATTTAACTAAAGGGGAGAAAAAAAAGTGAAAGGGAGGGGGGAAAGGGAACAAAAGTAAAAAAAAAATAAAAAATAAAGGCTATGTGAAAGTGCAGAGGAAAGAAATTACTCTCTACTTGCCACAAATGAGTGATGCTTAACCACATCCATGAAGCAGGGCCTCAATGCACATAGCCGGTGTTCAGGAGAAGGACCGACGTTTTCTTGAGAGCCCATCCCTCCCCTCTTCTTCCTTGTTCCACCTTTTATTGCTGAGTGTGACATCATATGGTATGGAATATCCCTTTGGATGGTTTAAGTTAGCTGCCCTGGTGTTGTTTCTTTTCTCACTTTTTTGTCCACCCCCTTGGAGGGTTACAGAGCATTCTGGTGCTATGCCAGCAGCTCAGCACTCAGCACTGCTCAGCAGCAGACACAACGCTGGTGTGATCCCACTGCTGTTCTAGCTACAAGTGCAGAGCACAGCACTGTATGGGCTGCTGCAGGGAAAGTTAACATCCCAGCCAGACCCAGTACAAGAATATGCAAGAATAAGTCAGTTTTGATACCTTGTTTTCAATCTAGAACAGTTGCTTAGTGTTGATTTTTTTGATTGACTATTTGTTTTGATGCACAGCTTCTCCCTTGTCTCTGTAGTCATCACACATCAGTGTCTAGCTGGTTAAGAGAACATAGGAGAAGTTTCTCTCCAATCCAGGATCATTTGATTTCTTAAAAGAGCTAGTAGGAATTATCCTCTCCTTTTCTTGGAGATAATATGTCTTTTAAAACAAACTCTTCATCCACTAATCCATTTTCAAACCCTGTTAGGCAATGTGGGTTAAGTAGAGTATAACAGAGTTATCCTGCTGGATTGATTGTGTAGAGCTAGATTTTTTACATGTGGGTAGTCCAAGACCCCAGGGTCTAGTAATAATATTGTCATCTCCATGAATAATTTATTGAATCTGTAAGGGCTGTGTTCTTTTATGAAATGTAGAATGGAGGGAGGGTACTGTATTTTTTTTTAAGGTTCTGCAAAACTTTCACAACCAAACCCAAAACATAACCAAAAAGATGTTGGGAATGAAACTTAAATGGTTTGTCTAAATCTGTAACAGACTAGGTATAGTTTTTCCAGTTTTAGCTTTTTCGCTTTTTACTGTTCTCTCACAGCTTCATGTATGTCTTCACATAACAACCATTTATTCAGAAGCAATCTTTTCTTTTGCAAAGTTATCCAGTGCTCATTTAAATTTTGCTGCTATGAAGCATGTATTTGATTCCCAGTTCTGAGTTGGTGTCATACCACAAACTCAAACCTTGCCTAATCATTGATCAACCATCGATCAAAAGGCCTTTACTTTTAATTGTATATGCTTATTGTTGCTCTTTAGTGTTATTTCAAAAATAGACAAATTTAGTTCATGCTAGGTACTGCAGATATTTGAAAAAAAAAAGATCAAACCTATAAAAATTGAAATTTAAAAGATTCCAATACTTCTCTATTTGTTATGAATACAAGGAAAAGAACAACAAAATAGGATCATAAAATGGTTTGGGTTGGAAGAGACCTTAAAGATCATCTAGTTCCACCCCCACCCCCCCCGCCATGGGCGGGGACACCTCCCACTAGATCACACAGAATCACAGAATTTCTAGGTTGGAAGAGACCTCAAGATCATCGAGTCCAACCTCTGACCTAACACTAACACTCCTCCACTAAACTCTATCACTAAGCTCTACATCTTTTAAAGACCTCCAGGGATGGTGACTCCACCACTTCCCTGGGCAGCCTGTTCCAATGTCTAACAACCCTTTTGGTAAAGAAGTTGCTCTTAACATCCAACCTAAAACTCCCCTGGCGCAACTTTAGCCCATTCCCCCTCGTCCTGTCACCAGGCACTTGGGAGAACAGACCAACCCCCACCTCGCTAAAACCTTCACCTCGCTTTCTGAGTAGAAAGGAAGGATCACCTCCCTCAAGCTGCTGCTGATGTTTGTCCTAACGCAACCCAGGATAGCATTGGCAAATGGTGTAATAAATGGATAAATGTTATGTATAAACACAAAAGACATGTATTATCACTCTAGCATTTGGAAAATCAATATACACAAACTTCAAGCAAGCCTCTCTGCTCTTTGGAGAATCCAATGTTGCTCTACTCACAGTAATTAGGACTGTAACAGAATGTAATGCACAGTGATCGGGAAAAGCAAGGGGCATATTTCAGTTCTGAAGGATTGAATTTTCTTGGCTTACATTGATAATCATGCCAGTAATAATGAATACTCATATTTTTCTTGTGGTTCCTCTCTATCAAGAACAGGTGCAACTGGAATGAATCAAAGAAAGTATTTGTTCAAATCAAATCCTATATTCATAGTGTTTTAAACAGCACAGAAAATATGACTGCAACAACTAGGTTGTTATTCTTTATGCTATTTCACTTGTCTTCCCCTGTTTTTAGGGGGCTGAAAATTGTAAGATGAATGCAAAAATCATATTCTTTGTCTCCTACCATAATCCCTGTTTGCAGTCCTTTCTTTCCCTCCAAGGCACCTTTGTTAGTGGTGTTTCTACAATTTCTATTCTCACAGATTCTTCCCAGTAGTGTGGAGAGCTAGATGACAAATTCATTTCCTATTCAGCCTTCAGATGTCCCAAAACCTTAAAAACATGAAGAGGTTAAAAAACAAAAAAAACCAAACAAACAAACAAAAAAAAAAAAAACAAACAAAAAAACCACAAACTATTCTATCAGGTCAAGGCTAGGGGCTCTTCCGTGTCTCATGTTAGTGTGTTAATCTTCATTCAGTCTGTTAGTTCTTCTGGAATGGGTCTTCCTGCCAGTCTTTCTCAGTGGATCTATTTTATATAAATAACTAAATCTGGATGAAAATGTGTGTATAGGAGCTTCAGCTCTGTTCCTATGACTCCCTAGCAATTTGGAAAGAAGGGAATTCTGAGACAGTGTTTCTGTCTTTACTTATCCAGAAATTCCCTTGTTGCCTCTGATCCTGATTAGATTATTTCTGCAAGATTCCATTATGACCAGTATATACATTTTAAGCAGGTGCAGACATACTCCTAAGTGTCAGATACATGACCTCTTTAATTTCCTAACTCCCGGTGGTGTATCCTAACCATGTCACAAAGAAACATTGACTTTCTCTCTTATTAAATTTGGTCTCCGTTTCTGCAGTCTGAATAAGAGTACTGCTCATTGTGAGTCTGGATATGTAAAAAGAAACAAGGTTTGTTCTTCAAAAATGCCTTTCTTTATATTACTTTTTAAAATATCCAAAAATATTTTTGTAACAACATGAGCAGCATTGGTCAGCATACGAAACAGCCCTGCCTCTGTCTAAGACAGAAATTGTAATACCTCCTGAAGGAAAACAGAATTCCAAGATAACAGTAGTTATATTCTCAGATGTCAACATCTTTCTCCTTCTTTACTGACCACTTACTCCATTTTAACAATTTATTTTAAAGTTTAGTTGCAGGAATTATAAGTCATAATTTATACAAAGATTCTATCCACGAGTAATGTTACAGCTGCAGTTTTAGCTGTAGCTTACCTCCCTTTACACTTAGTTTTCTGTTTTTTCCTGGTAGTATTTTCTATTCCTCTTATCCCTCCTCATTTTTATTCTCAGAAGATGCAAGTGTTTTTTACTCAGGCATTGCAATATGCATTAAATGATAAACATGCAGTATTATTTCTAGGACTGTGTGGACGAAAAAGTGTGATTTGAGTTTTTTTTTTGTTTTGTTTTGTTTGTTTGTTTGTTTTCCTTGAACAAGTAGAGGGATTACTTCTTAAACTTCCCAAAGAAAAAAAAAAAAAGAGGAAATAAAAATCCTTGCACAGGGATGTAAAAACAGAGCTCTCATGCTAGAAAGATTGCTAATGAAATCTCTGTAAAGTGAGATTTCATTTCATCTGAGTCCACAACAGGTGGACTCAGAGAATGCTTCATAAATACACACAACACATACTGAAATGCAGATAGATGGATGGGTGTGAAAGGCAGAGACTTGCTTCTGCCCATAACTATATCCTAGAAATGAAGCCTAAAGGTAGGCTTTTGTGGGGTTTGCTTTAATAGGCTCAGACCCACAGCTTTTGCTTCCCAAGACAGTACTTAAGCTGAATTTTAGCTGCTTTCAGGTGCATGTGCTATCCTTTCAACCTCTTTAAGCTGACTTTTCTATAAAGTATGGCTTTCTTGGGCCAGAGAGAGAACAAGATGCTATGCTACTTAAATAAGAGAGCCTTGGCTTCTGGTCCCTGCTTTGGGGCTTATCCATGTTTCTTATGCAACAGATTGTTTAATACTAGGACAGTGTGGAGAGTGAGAGAAAAAGTTAAAAAGCAGAATTCTGGACAGAAAAAAAAAATACAAAACTCACAAAGTGCCTGAAAGAGGTGGCCATGTCCCTGGATCTCCCTGGAGAGGATGTGGTTGGTGGGTTAGCCCTGGCCAGCAGCCACGCTCCCACCCAGCCATTTGGTCGCTCCCCTTCGGCAGGATGCAGGGAGAAATAGGAAGGGCAGTGTGTGGGTGGTGGTGAAGACAAGGAGATTGTTTTGCCCACAATAATAATTGATTAGCAGACTCAACTTGGAGAAAATTAGTTTATTGACAAATAAAATAAATATTTAATTACTAATTTCGGTAGTGGGAAACAGAAGGACGGACATTAAAATGCCTTTCTTCACCCTTTTACTGGGCTCAGTTTCACTCCACTCCACACCTCCATGCCCACCCCGAGCGGTGCAGTGGGGATGTGGGGTTGTGCTCAGTCTGTTACAGCTCCTCAGTGTTCCCCTGCCTCCTCACACCTTTCTTCCACTCCAGAGTGGTCTCTCCTTGGGCTGCTGTCCTTCAGGGGTAGCCATCAGCTCCAGCATGGGGCCTTGCCCAGGCTGCACTGTGGGTATCTGCTCTGCCCTCAAGGAGCATCTCCTCTTATTCCTCCAACCTCAGTGTTTCTTTTGTTTCTCACTCCTTCTGTTTCTCCTCTTCTTTCCACACAGTATTTTCTACTTTTTCTTAAATACACCTTCCCAGAGGCACCCTACACATAGTTGGGGGGCACAGCCCTTCCCTGTGGTGGGCCTGTTGGAGCCGGCTGGAACTGGCTGTGTCCAGCGGGGGTAGAATATACATGTATAAATTTTCAGGATACATATTTCAGGATATAGAACTTCATTTGCAGATCTTAATTGAAGTGCAGTAAACACCACATGGTTCACAATTTCTTCAGACCAGTTATACACTAAGGAAATGTAATATAGCAGTGACTGTCTCGCCTAAGATGAATATTTTCTACCCTTTCTTAAATACGTCTTCCCAACAGCACCCTACAAGTGGCTGAGGGGCTCAGCCCTGCCCTGCAATGGGGCCATTGGAGCCTCCTGGAACTGGCTGTGTCTGGCAGCCCTGGCCTCTCCTCACAGAGGCCAACCCCATAGCCACTGCTGCCCACACCTTGCTGCCAATATGTAGGCCCAGGCTGGTTATATATATATATATTTTCACAATTTGTTTGTGAATAGCAAGCTTCAATTTCTTCAATAGAGCCCCCAGCAAGCCAAATGTGAAGTCCTGATAATAGTTTTTATTTTCCAAAGGAGGGCTGAGTTTCCTGCTGTAAGAACTGTTTCAGCAGACACAGGTAGTTCATGTTAAATTTAACTGTAATCTGCTAAATATATGCTAATGCTTTACTTTTGAGTATTCATGCCTTTTACCCATTGGTGCTAATTATCTAACATTACCATACAGCTGGAATCGTATGAGGTAAGTTTCTGCTTCCTAAACTTTATTTCAGACAACTTTGCAGCTTATTTATCAGTAGGTAATTTTATAGCTTCCGGACACAGCTCTCACAGAGTAGTGCAGCTCCTTCAGTTTTCTCTGCAAAAATGACGAGACGCAGGCCAGGCAGTCTCCCACTACTCACTCTGGTGAAATGATATTCCCATCACAGCTCCTGCTGTAATCACTTCTACTAATCTTGCTCTCTTTCCTTCCCACATAGATTCTCCAGATCATTACACAGGTTAGCTCTCCCCCTGCTTGCCCACCAGTCACAGGATTCAAACAATGAGCTTCAAATTATGCTGAGAATAAATGGAGATAAACAGCAAGCCCAAGGAGACAAATAAGACGAACACCTTGAAGAAGAACCAGTAAATGAAATAGGATGTGACAGGCTCAGGAAGATGAGAGGGAATGATTTCCTGGAATGCAGCAGCAATTTCGTGCCAGTAGCGATGTGCCGGCTGTACTTGACCTTCAGTAACCTTTATCCCCATCTCCTACTGCTGTTCCTACAGCTTCTCAGCCTGGTTCTCTCCTTTGCTGCTGTTCTTGCAGTTTCCCTGGCCAGACACATTATCTAACCAGTACAGATGCTGCATTTTCTGAAATCAGGCTCTTCCTGTGAAGGTGCTGCAATTTGTGTGTTTCCCCACAACTTCCTGGAGCAGAGTGCAGCCTGGGGCATCTGTGGTGGTGTGAGGAGAGAAGTCCTAGCCTTATCTTCTCATTTTGGCCAGGTCCTCTGCCCCCTTACAGCTTTGACTTGATATTGCCACCTAAGAAAATTAATGTGCACTGTTAACAGAATGATCCCTCAGGGAAAACCACTTGGAACTTTTTCCTGAGACCTTCAAGAGGAACGCTATTTGTTAGGTTTGGCTGGGAATTCTCTGGCAAACTGAATTTTTTGCTGGAAGGTATCAGTTCCTCAAAATTAAAGAGTTAATAGGAACGAATAAATAACTTCTTGGAAGATGTTCCCTGGTATTTAAGCATTCTGTTTGGACATGTTCTAAATGAGACAGAAATTACTTGTCCAGTTTGAAATATCTGATAAATAGAATCACAAAACACGTCTTTTAAAAACTGAAGTGATAATGAAATATTTTGAAACTATTGAAGTGGAGGGTTTTTTTTTGTTTGTTTGTTTTCCCATTTTTTCCTCTTTATTTCAGGTCAGAATGGGGAAAAATATTTTGAAAATATTGGCAGCATATGGCTTTGGGTAACTACCTGCACTCTGGTCTGGTTCTTCCTCATTTGAAGGGAAATATTTAAAGTGAAGGATTTGCCGTATTATATGAAGCTATTGTTAAACAAAATTTGTTAGCAGAGACCACCAGCAGCTTCAGAAGAAAGTGATTTTCCCCAGTCCAGTGATGTACAAAATATTTTTAGAAAGTTGATTTTGTTTTCAAGCTATGCATCAGGATATCGGTTCCTCTTGGCAATGTATAGAGACCAATGGCAAGAACATGCAATATCTGTGTAAGTACTTCATTTCATATTTGATTCAGCGTACTACATCTCCTAATTCTGTTCCTGAAATATGACTGTAATGATGTCATTCAGTTTCATTAATCTCTTTTATACCCTCATGCAATGTAATATCAAAATGCTTTCTGTTACTAAGAGAAGTCTGTGTGAATACAACTTTGTGTATGAAGCACTTCCTTCTGTCACTTAGCCTGTTAAGAAACAAATTTGATTATTTTATAGAATTTTGCTATATTTGAAGAAATTACTGAGAGATGGAAACCTCATCTTTCAGCTAGAACGATGAGGTTTGCCGTAAAGATTGTAAGTGAATTTATTTTTCTCTCCTCAGGGAGGAAGGTCCGTAGACCACATCCAGCTCCTCCAAAAGTTGTCTCCTTCTCTCAGGAGCATCTTGCCTGTTTGCAGGCAGATTCGTTGTTTGGAGGAACAAGGCTGTCATGGAAGGTCGTGGTCAGAGAACGGGAAGGAAGTCTCACAGGTAGGCAGGGCCAATCCTGCAGTGCACTTTGAATTTCAGGGTAGTGACCTTGAACTCATCTCTTCTCCATGGGGAGTCAGCATAGTAGACCAGAGCAGTGGGGTGAGTGTTTGCTGTGACCTGCCTTGCTGATCAGATGAACTGTTATGTATAGCAATGCTTCATATTTTTTTCAAGATATATAACTTCACTCCAAGATCTGAGTTGAAGTGATCTAAACATGACACCGTTCACAATTTCTTCAGACCAGTTCATTCACCAAAGGTGTTTTGTGACTTTTTTTCTTAATCTCTTTTTTTTTTTTTCAGTTGGTACAATAAATTTTTGTATGTCCTGTAATGGATGAATTTTATCACAGCTGGTGGAAAATAGAATGTTTATACAGAATAAATCCTAAATTCTATTTTAATTGTCTTAGAGTAATATAGTCTAGAGAACCTATATGCTAAGGAGACGTGTATTGGGAATATACCAATGACTCTCTCTTAATTTGAAATTATTTTTGAAATGTGTGCAACTGTTTTACAGACTGCTTGTCAAGCTCCAGTTCACATTCTCTATCTGTAAAATATTGTTTTAGTTCAATTGAGGCTGTGCTTCAATGATATTGTTAGCTTCATGGCTCCTGCAAAAGTCCCCCACAAACTTGCAGCCCTATGAGGCAGAGTGCTGATCTGACACAAGCTTATTCTGCTCATTCCACTTTTTGTTTCCACACTTTCATTGACTGCCAAATAGTATAAGACATTTTCACAGGGAGTGAGCAACAGCAACTAGTTATTTTGCATTCATGTATGTTGCTGTAGAATAAGGACAGAGTTAAATAAAACTTTTAAAATTAAATATTAAAAAATAAGTATTGCAGAGAGCTCATCAACAGTAGAGAAGTTATTTGCCATATTTTTTGCCTTGAATATATGTATATTATCTTCACCTACTGTGGCATATCTTCTGCCATGCTTGTTATGTGGCTCTAGACTCCCATTAACTGAATCCCTAGTGGAAAGCCGTTTCCCTACATTATATTGTAATGCTCTTGTTAATGATAAATTGATGAAGAGCTGCTTTTTTAGATTAGGTGAGTAGTCCTTTGATAATGGGGTTGGAATCAGGCCAGAGGTTTTATACTACTTTGCCTGGAGGGTGAGAAACAACTAAAATATTCCTTTCGTGTGTTCTGCTAGAAAATGAGACAGTCAAAGAATTTCACCTTTTAATTTTAACAGAGCAGTTGAACACTAGTTTACATGGTGGATATTTTTAGACTTTGTCTTTATATTGCCCCATATTTCTAATAAATTATTAAAGGAAGGTACTTATGTAATTAGACTGTCAAGCACCTTTTAAATAAGATCAACTTCTTTACATTTGAATTGACTGGTTTCATTTTACATGGCAAAAGATCATAAGCAAAATACTTTTCCATGTTTCAAAGTTAAGATCAATCGTTGTCCTTTTCCACTTCCAAATGCACTAGACTAGGGCTTTTACTGTAATAAAAAAACTGTTAGGATATTTATGGTTTTTATTTTTTTTACATAAAAATAGATGTTTCCTGTTATTTCTTAAGCAAGGAATGTGTAGCAACTCATGCTCATATCCATGGAGATTTTTTTTAGTTATTGTCATTAATTGAAATGAAGTCAAATAAAGTTACAAAATCACATACATCCTCACAAAAAACTTAAAAAAAAAAAAAAAAAAAAGTTGTAGCTTATTTTAGAATTTAGAGTTTGACACCCATACACTTACCCAGACAATTTCTTCAGGTTTTTTGATGATAGCTGACTTAATCTCACCATAGGAGATATTCACAGATCCCTAATTTGCCTTCTGCTTTCCAAGAACTATTTGTTGTGGTCATCAAAAGGAAAATTGTGTTCTAGGTTGAAATTTCTTTCCCTCAGCTAAGTCTTCATTCTGCTTTAAGTTCATACCCTTGCTAGCCCACTGAGATTTAGTGTCAAACTTTCTGTTCAGACTTTTGTTTCCAGATCAGAGGGAACTGCCTGGGATCCCAGCACCACCTTGTGAATTGCTCAGTATATTGAGGTCATTGTGCTGAGGTGCCTCCATGCAAAGACTGAGTGTATCAGGCTTCAACCCTAACCAAGAGACAGTGAGTGACAGTAAAATGCAAAAGCAGCTTTGTGGAGGATAGGAAAAAAGGTGAAGGTTTTGGGGTTGTTCTACTACTTTTCCAAGGATTCAGAAAATTCTCCATGATCACCAGTCTGGAAGGCTACTTCTTGAGGTCATGGTACCCCATGGCAAATAGGTGTGTTGGTAGAAGAAGAGTCTGTGTTGCAGTTGCACCATCTTTGTTTAGTTGGTCTCTTTTAGGTAGATTTTGGATACAGCTTTCACCAAACAATTTAGTCAATGACATGATCTCTGTGTTGTGACTGGGAAGGTAAGAGGCAAAAGATATCTTCTGTGTTAAAAATAAATAAATAATATATATATAAAAGACTTTCTTTACCTGAGAGTTTGCCTTACAGGACAAACATCCTCAGTCTCAGTGCCCCCGCCCCTGCGGGGGAAAGGGTGCAAAAAATTTAAACATTATGTTTAAAGTGATCCTGGTTGTAAAGAGCTAGAGCCAAAATACCTAAAAGACAGGTTTCATTAAGTTGATATTTGTTTCAACCTGTGAAAAGAATAGTGGCTGAGTGCTTGTTAAAGGTATATTTTCTTTTAAGTTATATGGAGAGAGTTGTCAACTATTTACCATAAATATATTTATACATTTGAATATATAAATGATACTGTTACTTACCTTTAGTAGGTTTCCCACTGACAGGTATGCTCAGAAAACATCTTTCACTAAACCTGAAATGTTGATATAAATATCTGAAGAAAAATACTAATCACAGAATACATTGAACAGACTTACTGATCTTGTATACCTGGAAAAAGATTTTCAAACAGACTTTGTCAGCTCAGCCTTGGCATTCCTTGTCAAACAAAAGCATGCCTAAAGACACGTTTCAAAAGCAGACAATGCAGCACTTGCTAACCTGCAGAAAATCGAAAGGGATCAGGGAGGCAGAGAACAAACAGAATAGGTAAGCAATAAGAAATGGAACACAGTTCTAAAGAGCTGTTTCAGAGAGCCAAATATGTTTAAAGAAGCCTACATCAATAATTAAACATCAGTAAGTAAAATTCCAGTATACTTTTTTCCCAGTATTGTTTTAAGGTTTGTAATATAGAAATGAAATTATTGATTCTGAATCAGTAAGAAAACATAGCTAGTGTTAGGAAAGGGAGAAATGGGTCGGGGGAAGAAAATGAGACAGGAGTATTTTTAGCACAGAGATGCTAGTCTGTAATGTTAACTTTTCATAATAGGAAGTCCATACTTCAGTATTCGTCCACTTCAGTCAGTTGAAAATTTGGGTCAGGCAGTTGTTATCTGAATTGACAGCAGCTATCTGATTAAAAGTAAAAAGCTCTTTAAAAAAAAAAAAGGGAAAAAAAGGGGGGGGGGGAGGAGAAGAAAAAAGGCTGTGCTGTGTCACATTCACGCCACTCATGTTGCTTACGTTGTGTCACACTGTACAGTGATTTGATGCTACATAACACAACATGACATGAGTCACAGTTCACTGCTATCCACATTACACTCAGGTAGTTTGGCATAGCTCTAACTTCTGCTTTACTCTCATTTTCTATTCAGTGCACTCCACTTAGACTGGTTGGTTAATGCAGACAATTGCTGTACACTCAAAACTAGAGTTCCCTACCCAAATACATTTTTCATTGGATATTAAAGTGGAAACTACAGTGGATATCTTTTGCACATCCATATGCAGCTCCTTTGCTCAATATAGGAGGTTCATTAATGACATCTTACCCTGAAAGGAAGGAGTTAAGGGAAATTTCCCACAGGAAATACAGCTGGTGTCTGTGGCAATGACTGTCTGAGTTGGAGAAGTTGGCCATCCTGATCCAGTGGGTGGCATCCCTGCCCATGTTAGGGGGGAGTGGAAATTGATTATCTTAAAGGTCCCTTCCAACCCAAGTCATTCTATCAGTACTCTCTAAATGGAAAATAATTTGACTTTTTTCTGCCACGAGAGATGTTCCCAAAACAAAACCTCATATTAACCTTGCAGCCTCCCCCTTCAACTTCAATTTGAATTGAATATCTTTCTGTTTCAGAGGGATGTGAACAGATTCAGATTCCAGATCTGAATTTATAAGTAGTCTGTAGCAGGCTGAACCAAAATTCCACATCTCCAAATGCTTAGGCTATGAAGAATTCAATGTTTTTACAGAGCTTTGCACTTTGGGTCTAGCTGTCTTAATTGGATGTTTCATAATAATAATAATAATAATAATAATAATGATAATGATAATAATAATAATACCTCTTGCTTGCCTGTCATAGCATCTTACCTTTGTTCTAAACAATAGTAGAGAGAAGCACAAATTACTAGGCAGATTTGATGAGCTTCTTTAATTTTTATTGACAGCATCCTGAAGTTCTAGATCCACTTAGCGCCTTCAATGAAGTGATAAGTGATTTAGCTTTTTGGGGACAACTTGATTTTATTAACTCCAAGTGCCAAATTTACCAAAAATAACTAATTAGCTGTGCATTATGATTCACTAGGGTGCTGTGCTCTTGGCTAGATCCCAAAAACCACAATTGTGTATAAATGTTCCTATTATGGGGTGTGAGACTTACTAATGCTGTACCATATGCACCAGCGCATTTTTCTTTTTCTCTTTATAACAAAGCAGTTTTCCTACCACAGATGACAAGTGACCAGCTTTTGAAGGGTTAAAGCTATTCAAATGTGATAAAACCTGAGAGTCCACAGCAATCAAGCTATCATTCATCCTCAGCTACTCCCTTTCCCCTTTCCTGTGGCTACAACTTGAACCTAATATTCCTTCCTCTGCAATTAAGAAGCAAATAAGGCAGCCAGCAAAAAAAATTTAGTTGTGGACTTGATTTCTGCTACTAAGTTTACATTTGCTGGAGAGCAAAACAGTTTACTCCCTCTGTTCCTTCTGAAAAAGCTGCAATTCACAAACTGCTCCTGCCCCACAACTTGATAGATAAGATTTTTCCTCGCTGTGGAAAAGCAATGTCTGATACTGTGGTAAATGTGACTTAGTTTCCTGTGTATTTAAAACAGTTGTATAGTTACACAGAAATCCAGAAGAAAAGCAATGGGTGATGTGAAAAAGGCAGGAGTTTTTTCTCATCTTATTTCTTGGTGATAAAGACAGGCCATGATTTTCTTTTACGTTGTTGCTCTGAATACTGTTGGTACCTTTGACGTAGAGAGCAGAGACAGAGCAACCACTAAGAAGAAGCAAGCCCAGTTACAAAAGGTTCTTATGCTAACAGCACCGATCAGTCAGGGAAGGTACGTCTGCAAGCCAAGATGAAAAGTTCTTTCCATAATCCAAGGAACATGCAGGCAAACCCTTTTTCTGATCTATCTAGGGAGGAAGTGAGAGTGATCACAGGGCCAATGGGGCAGCTGGGACACTGATGGTCCTGTCCCTGTGCCACTCCAGGCTTCCCGTGAGGCTTCCTGAGACAGCTGGATTTATTGTTGCTTATCATTCACTGACCACCCTCTACAAACATTCTTTTTGTTGTTGACTGGGAGGAAAACTCTTCCTTTTTCTTCTTCAATATTTCTAATGTTCTGTGTCAAAAGATGTCTGCTTCTGCTTCTTAACTCAGTTACTGGAGTTTTACCTCTATGCTCTCTTCCCCTATCTCTAAGTGCTTTGGCTATTAATTGAGTTTTTCTAGTGTAGTAAGCTGAAATTTTTCACCACATAAATGATTCATCTAAATAAAGTGAAGTTATTGTGCAAAAGTTAAATTGGGCTTTAATTTGCCTCAGGTCTCTTTTGAGCCATTTCCTTGGTTGCTCCTTATTGTGGAAATGATCCCTTTATTGTATATGATATTATTTAAAACACGAGCTGAAAGAAAAAGAAAGGGATCAAATTTTGTTGTTTGGGCATCCTGAGAGCTGATGCCAGGTCCAGGAGATAGTTGCTCCAGGAATTTCCCTTCTGTCTTCATTCAGGTCTGGTGGCTGAAGGGACGTATGAGAAGAAACTGGGTGAATGGCTGTGGCAAAATCCTGGTTCTTTCACTTCCTCCAGTACCCCCCTTTCAAATGCATGGCCAAACGGATGGGTGGTGTCTCATCAGGTTCACAGATGATTGTACTTTTAATGCTGTTGTCACTGGTTTTCTGAAAGGGCAAGTGCTCCTTGGTCTGTCCTCTAGATAGGTGAACCTGTAAGTGAGGACCTCTGGGTGCAAGTAAAACAAGATGTGCTATCAAGAGGAATGTAGTTACAGGTACAGGGATCAGCTAAAGTCTAATTCTGACAGGCTTGTGTGAGCAGAGGCTGTCTCAGTGTTCTGAGGTAGCTGCTTCTCATGGTGTTGCTTGTCTTTGCAGAGATTTACACACAGACTGATGCTTCAATACGCTGTAACCTCTGCTTGAAAAATAAGGTCATGTCATATACTTGATATATAGTACATTCATTACTTATTATTTTATGCAACTAAAATATTTAGCTAAGCAACAGTGTGTTGGTGTGGGTGTGTTTGTGTATGTGTGGGTATAACTAAGTATAAATAAACAAGTATTAGTGGTGCAATAGCACTGAATAATTTATCCAGACCAAATGAATTATTTTCATCCTTTTACTGTTAAACATTTCAAGTCAAATTCCACAAGTTCATTTGCAATGTTCTTTTTTAATAGGCATATAGCAGTAATAGTAGTTGTGGTGTTTCAGGGTATCATAGCTGAATTTAAGGATATGATGGCTGAAGAGCTTGCCCATTTTCCTTAGATCAGCTGTCAAACAAAAGATCTTACTTCTGTCTGCAAAACATGCTTCTTTTCTAATCAATTAATATAGTTGCGTAGGTCCTCATTTCTGATGGAAGTGGTACAAATATTTAAAAGCAAATTAATACAGAGCCTGGAGAGTCAGTGAATACTAATAAACCCCTGAAGACTCAAAGCAAGACCAAGTGGAAAAGAGAGGATGGACTGATCAGAGATAAGCTGACATGAGTAGCAATAATAACAACAATATAAAATAACTTAGAATGTCACTGCACAACAACATATTGCAGTAGCAGCAGAGCACAGATAGGAGTGTATAGTATATGCAGTTTCTCTATACAGTGTCACTGTAATCAGAGATTCCCATCAGGGTATAGTAACCCTTTGATTTTGATTCACCCCTTTGCTTCAGTGCTTGCCTTGGGCCACACCAGATCCATCTGGCTACCTGTCTTGATTTTGCCAATTTTGCCACCCCTGTTGTAAGGACTCCTGCCAACTGCTTATCTCTCAACATGGTGCATTTACTACCCCTGAAAGCTGTGCCTTCTGCTATTCAGAGAAGGAAAACACTGAGGAGCAGTGAACTGGCAGGTTGACAAATAAGCTGAGACTGACCCAGGGCTGGCACCCTCCAGAACTCGCTTATATTTTTGTGTTGGGCTTGATTGTCGCTAAGTGTGGCCCTGATTCCAGCTGTCATTTTAGGTCAGATGCAAAATATCAGTTTACAGAACTAGAGTAGTTAAAGGACCCTCATCCATCATAGCCAGATGGAGAAAAACAACAAACAAACAACATAGATATCAGCAGTGCTTGGGACATATTTTGGTTCTTCTTCAGAACGGGTAGCTGGGCAGCAATACCGATAAAGATGTTAACCTCCACCATAACAGTCCCCTGTGAAACTGCTGTGTGCTGGGAGAAAGAAATCAACGCCTTATCAGAACAAAGAAAAGTTATCTTCACAGATACAATTTGTGATATTGTTTGCAAGATAAATAATAGAACCCAAACTAACTGCACTGTCCTGGTGTTGGTTAGGACAGAGTTAATTTTCTTCCTAGTAGCTGGTAGGGTGCTATGTTTTGGCTTAGGATGAGAAGAGTGCTGATAACATGCTGATGTTTTAATTGTTACAGAGCAGTGCTTACACCAAGCCAAGGATGTTTCAGCTTGTCACTCTGTCCTGCCAACGGGTAGGCTGGGGGTACAGCAAGAGCTGGGAGGGGACAGACCCAGAACAGCTGGCCCAAACTAGCCAAAGGGGCATTCCATACCATCTGACATCATGCTAAACAATATATGGGGGTGGCTAGCTCGGGGTTAGGCTGGGCATCGGTCAGCGGGTGGTGAGCAATTGCATTGTGCATAATTTGTTTTGTACACATTATTAGTACTAGTACTATTATCATCATTATTGTTATTATTATTATTGCTATTATTATTTTTCTGTCTTAATAAACTGTCCTTATCTCAACTCATGGGCTTCACTTTCCCATTTCTCTCCCCCATCCCAGAGAGGGAGGGGGGAGGGTGAGTGAACGGCTGTGTGGTGTTTAGCTGCTGGCCAGGTTAAGGCACAACATGCACCAAAAGGCAAAACATCCCACTGAGCAAACATTCCACTTGGGCTGTTCAAAAACCTCTTTATCATTGAGAAGCACTGATCTTGTAAATTAGCTGTCTTTTCTGTGAGAAGACTGTTGCTGGACAAAGCAAGAATGAAATCATTTATTTGTTGTTGACATCTCCTTAAAAGAGGTTGAAATTAGTCTCTCTACAACAGAAGCAGATATTTTTCTTTTTCTTCCTCTGTGTATCTTTCATCCAGTTTCTGTTTTATTAGAACGGCCCCAGAGTAGTAGACTTACACTGGACAGGTCTGTGCTGCTCTGGGAAATGGATGGTACAGCTTTTCTGCTTGGACCAGTCCCTCTTTTCCTCCCCATCTTTTTTGGCTGTTGCTGGCCATCTACTGCTGGATTGCTTTTCAAATGCTTTCTGCCCCACTCATCTGGTAAATGCTGCACTTATATTCCTAAGATACTCTGAGATAGCTTCTGTTGGACCTTTCTTGGAGAATATTTGAACAGGAGAATATAGGAAGGTAAAATAACTCACTTCACCTCTTCAGTGCAATGTGGATTCTCATGAGGAAGCCAGACAGATGTTTTGGTGAGTGGCAATGCAATTGCTTTGCACTGGCTCGTGTCTTCTGCATTCAGTTGTGTGCCTAGGGGTCTCGGGCTAAAAATAAGTGGTGGTTACATATCTCATTTTTTAGGACTGTACTACATGTCATATTTTGTCAATTGTGAATAGTTAAATCCTGAGAAAATAAGACAATTTTGAACGCCAGTAATTACATATTTGTTCTAAGGCTCATAAGGATTGGTTCCTGCCCTTGGGTTTCACACAAGAGGATTTAGACCATTCTCCTGCTGTCTTTACTCTTTTCCCCAGAAAGCTATTTCAATGCCTGCAGCTCTGCTACAGTCAGGTAGTGATTAGAATATATTGTCAAATCTTTTAGCTTTTTATTATTATTATTGTTTTGTCACACAGCTCACCTGCCAACTTGTTTCTTGTTAATTCAACTCTTCTCATCTTCTTCTGTTTCTACGCGTACTTGTGGGGAGGTGAGGTGACTGGGATTGAATAGGAGATAGCAGCGGTAGTTGAAGCAAGATGAAAATGAATGATATTTTCAAATCCTAAGCAGGGCTGCAGAGGCTAATAATTACATTAAAAAGGCCCTCTGCAGGTAGGTGCAAATAGGCTAGTCTAAACAAGTGCCACTATTTTAATATGGGCTGTTCAAGACGATGTCATTACCTGACTAGACTGCCACCTTTCACCTCCAGCCATTGTGCTCTGTTAGATCTCACTAACAGGGAGAGTGAGGAACTTGTTTGCAGGGGATTTGTTGTCTCACGCTCAGAGGCAGCTGAGAGACTTGCCAAATGACAGGAAGACGCTTATATTCACAAGGTGTGATTGCCTAAGTGTTTGACTGTGTCTAATTAGTTTGCCTTTGCTGGTTGGTAGCTCCACAGTCAGAAGCAGATTGACTCTGCAGGCTTTAAGCAAAGAGGTCTGATTGGTGTTATTATCATTTGTTTATTTAACCCTCCTACTAGCCATGAAATATTCCCTATGGTGTGGCCTTTTCCTCTGTCTTTAAAAAAAATAAAAAAATAAAAAAACATTTTTACAGCACATTAGGATGGATATTTTCTTCCATCATCTTCCCACAACTTCTAGGTATACTGTATTTAATTTATTTTAAACATCTAAACACGTTCAAAACAGACATTAATACTAACTTTTTGGGCTTTGAAATATGAACAACATCGAATTGCTTTCAGAAGCAGAGGATGTTAGCTTATTTTTACCATAACCGTGTGTGCTGTACCTGTTTGGCCAGGCTTCTCCAAGGATAAAGAATCAAAATCCTAATCTTTTTCTTGGCCCAGTTTAGGAAGTGATTCCTATAATGAGAAGAGGCCAAAAAATTAAAAATAAGCTTGGAAAATCCTTATGAAAATAATAGGTAGCCCACATTTAAAATCAAGAAGGATTCTCTGAGAAATATCAATGTTATTTTGCTTCGCTGTACCTCAGGGATGCAGTTCTACAGTGTAGTTTTTAGGGAATTCCCCAGTGGCTTTCAGAATTATGGGGCATGAGACCCAAGGCTCAGGGAAAAAAAAGGGGGGGAAGGTGCCAAAAGGTGATTCCAAGTTTGAGAAATGATTTTTTTTCTTCAGGGAAGTTCCTTTACGTTCTTCCTAGAGCATACTTGTAGGCAACTTTTTGCCTGTGCCCAAAAAAAACTTAGGGTTTTGAAATATCTGGTGTTCTTGTCAGATGTTTCTCCCAAAGATAATACATCCTGATCAGAAAAGGAAAGAAAAGGTCAATTTCCAGAGTCTCTGGGATTGCTTTGGTGGGCTTTAGCTAACATCTGTTCTGTTTCAATTCTTTGGATGTTACCACTTTGGAAGTGCAAAACTTGACGATACCAACAGATGTCTCCTCGTTTGAAGGGCCACTTCTATCTTGCTATTCTGCTTGTTCCTTTTTGATTTCTGTTCAAGCTCCATAGTGAGGATTTCCACATTGCCTAGGACTTGCTTTATTTTTGAGTATAATGTTTTTCCTTCTATCTGTCCAAAGACTGGCTGCTTTGGCATTTCTTAAAGACGACTTAAATTCTCCTCAGGACATTGTCAAATTATACAAGTAATGCAAAGTATATAACTGAAAGAATAGCTTATTATCCTATAAGTAAAGACATAATCAGATTAAATATGCCTATTTATTTTTCTCCACTCCACTATTCTTAAACATTCCAAGCCATAAAGCCCCATCTTAGCATTTCATTATATGATGCAAATTTTATAAACAACTGTCATTACTATACCCACAGTCATTATTCTGAATCAAATACAACACGAAGAAAAACAGAATAAGAATTCTCAGATCCGTAGACTGCATTTCAGGGCAGCCCCTCTTTGGCTTACACAGCCCTTTTCCCTCACGGAGTGTGAGACATGAAAGGAAGCTGCATCTCTGGGGATGTTGGGGGGAGTTGTGATTCAGCTGAGAGAGATTTATCATCTCATCTCTAGCCAGATGCACTCTATTGCTTGATGATCTCAGCAGGTCCAAATGAACAATGTGTTGTATCAAAGGTCAGGTAACTTGTTTAATGTTGGGGATAAATGTTTTACAAAAACTAAGAACAGTCTTGAGCCTTCATTTTAATCAGGAAGTTAAATATTTTATTTCCCTGTAAATTGGGTGAGTACTCTCTTAGCCATACCTTTCCTTAGACCTCTTCTAGACTATTGCCTGCTCCAGCCATTCTTGAAATCTTCTGAGTTTCAGGACTACTCTGCAACAATAGCGGACTGGTTTTAATTTCTGACTCTGGAACCCTGCTGAGTTTGTATGATCTGGAGCAGGAAGATGGAGAAAAGAAGCTGATCGCTGTCCTCAACCCGGAGTTTTGTTGTTGCTGTGGAATGGCTTTCAGCTTGCACATTTGGTGAGACAGAAATCATGAAGTTGTCCCTTGAATTCCCATGTGCCAGCACAGCACGTTGCTACATACCACTGGGCCAGACTTGACTAAACTTGTATAATTGTGGTACCATGTAGCTTATCCTAAATCTTGAAAGATTTCTTAACAGCAGAGAGACAAAGATCTTTAGACCATTATTATGATACAATAGCAGAAGAAAATATAACCTATCAAATTATCAGATTAAAATTTAAAAGTTTTTTTTTTTTTCTTTTTTTTTTCCTCCTAGAGCTTTTGCTAATTGTCACTTCTCTGCAATGTTACATAACTCCCATGTGCAAATGGACTTACTGGCAAGTTTCTGTGTACATACCAGCACCCTGGCTCTACTAAACCCCCTTATCTTAGCTTCACTAATTTGCCATGTCAAATTAGTGTGATGAAACAAATTCTAATTACACTGAAAGATCACTTAGAGCATTAGCACTGCTGCTGTGGTCTGTTCTTGTGTGTCTTATTTGCATACTAATCCAGTGTGCCTAGGTAGATGACAAAATGAAATGTCTACTAACACGTTTACAAGGGTTTTCTGAGAAATTGCTGACTCAGCCTTGATAGATGCTCCCATAGACAGAGAGCTGGAAGAAGGAGTATGAACCACATTGCTCAGACTTAGGGAGAATGTTATTTTTCTACTTCAACTTCCCTGCTAGTTTGTTTGATTCTTTGGGGAATCATGATTACTTTTTTTTTTTTTTTCCATTTTAAGAATAAGCTGGATAATGTCAGGAATCAAAAATATCATTGACTCATATTTGGTATTTAAGTATATAGGATCAAAACATCAAAAGTATAAAAGGGAGCACAATTTAACAGGTTGGATTAAAAAAGCTCTTTAAATATCTTCTGCAAAAGAACAATCAAACAGAATTCCTAGTGGTAGGAGTTAGGGAATAAGAGCATGGATTAACAAATATGTAAGCCTTTCCATCTCATTGTGTTGAGTGGGATGAATATGTTTATAAATTAATAAGTAATAAGTTGTTTTCTTCCTGACTGAAAATATTGATTTGTAAGTATGTGTGGCTGCAGACTTAAACAGTACCTAGCTGCTCTAAATGTGCATTTACTCACTGAGCAAGGAAAAAAAAAAGCTATTGCAAAATTTAAGCTCAGAATATGAAACATGACTCTGAATTTGATTTCCTGCTGGCGTTACAACTTCAATTCCATTGGAAACATAAAGCTCATGTTAATAGGTTTTGCTTCACATTTTAAAGCTGTGGGATTGAGATACAGAATCCTGAAAAGAAAGGGAAGGTGATGTCTTACCGTTTGTGGGTGGGTCTGCTAAGTTCATTTTCCCACTTGTCTTCACATGTGAATGATTTCTGGCCCTTTTTTATCACACCACCATGCACAGGCCTTGCCTGAAGATATTCATGGAAATTAGCAGGGCTATTCCTTGCTCTGTTCCTAATTGTAATGAGCAAATTCATAGAAAAAGCTTGGCTTAGGTGAGATCTTCAGCTTCTTCTAAGAAAAGAAATGAGCTGCAAGCCTTGTTCTGCTGAGGTTCAAACTGGCACTCTGAATGATTCAAATGCAGCCAGGTTTTGTGTGGAGTATGCCTAAAACAGGTGGAGATCTCTGTGCATCCCGATCATCCTGGAAAGCACTGGGAATGAAAAGGAGATAAATGACTAGGAGGTGAAATTGCTCAATGTCCTGAATAGGTGTATATTTACTTAGTGTACTGCACCTAGTCTGCAATGTGTATGCTCAATAACCTAGACTTACAGCTTTTTCCATATGAATGTTTATTGCAATAGAACAGGCAAGAGTTACTTATATTTGTATCTGCAGAGAAAACTTTATTTATTTCTGTGTAAGCATGTCACAGAACATACACAGAAAAGAAAACACAGTAGAGAAGTCATGGTATTTATTACAATTAAAAAAAACAATCCCAGAAATTTTTAGTTAACCAGAAAATTAACCTCTAGCCACAGTACAACAGAGTACTTTTCCTATCATAATGTTACAGAGGACGTAGGTCAGGGGTGGGTAATGGAGTCTGCAGATAAATGAAAGATTTTTTGATGTGACTTTGTAACAGACATGCAGGTGATGACCTGTGAGTTGTATCATACGTACAATGCACTGGCAAACTGGGACACACAAAATAGAAACTGTATTATAATTTCATTCTAGGTTTTCATTTTTTTTTTTTTCATAAAATGCTAATTTTGCTATAGATCCATTATGTATGAAACTCTAAAGACTTTTTTCTCCTTCAGTGCCAGAGGGATTTTACATATGTAAGCCCAGTTTAGTGTTAATGGCAAATATCAGTATACAAGCGCCATTCACTGTGATGAAAACAGTCTAGTGGACCTAATTAACTAATACTTGCATAGGTAACATTTCCTGTATGCAGGGTTTCAGCATTCCAATTAAAAGCATGGTCCAGCAAACAGTATTCAAGTTTGTATATCTAGCTGAAATATTTTGTAGGTTAATTGACTTAATCTTGTTCTTTAAACATAGATTTTTGATTTCCTTTCTTCAAGAATTTGTATGGTTCAAAAGCTTAGACCTGTGTTTTTTTACATCTTCACAGTGAATTAGCATCTCAAATATGGCACACTATTGCTCTATAGGCAAAGTCCAGGGTTTTCAGCAAGCAGAAAGGAACAGCTACTTCATGTACCAGCATCAGAATCTCTCCCTTGCCCTCACTTATCATGGGAAATGTCCATATTTCCCAGTTACTGTTATGGAGAAGACAGTTAAAATCCACTTGTTTTAATGAAAAGCGTGGCTATTATTGCCATCAAGCTTCTAGATTAGCAACATGGTTTACCACTAAAGACAAGTTCAATGCCTATGACAATATTTTATATTAAATCCTGTAAGATTTTCTCTCAGGGATTAAGGCACAGCCTTGCTTTCTGTAAAAGCACCTTGATATCATCACATCTATTTTTAACTCTTCCTGAGGACTAGGCCCCATCTTGGTTAAAGCCAGGATAGATGAATGGCAGTCACTGTAGCTACAGCACTGTAAGTCAGCCAGGGAAAGAGCTGGTTTCAAGCAAAGTAGCAGAAGACAGTTCAGTTGTGGAACCAGGGCAATGTTCAATTTCCCTTTGTCCAGACTGTATTCATTGTGGAACACTGCAACCAGGGAACACTTACTTTCCTTATAAGGGATAAGTAACAGGGAAATATTGCAATAGCTACTAAGGTATGCAAGTGGCTAGATGAGGAGTTCATTTTCACCTGTAAAGTGGAGGAGGACCAAAAAAAAAAGTGCAAGCTGTTTGTTACACTAAAAAGACAATGTTTCAAGGCATCAGGTGTCCCAAGATACTAAATGTGAGCTTG
Source organism: Netta rufina (assembly GCF_964035555.1). Taxonomy (NCBI): domain Eukaryota; kingdom Metazoa; phylum Chordata; class Aves; order Anseriformes; family Anatidae; genus Netta; species Netta rufina. The sequence goes on along the minus strand of NC_140131.1, from coordinate 32,091,307 downwards.
TATAAGAAGAGTAAATTGAAATCTTCTTGAACTTTTCTTGAAGTTTGGGCTACTATGAAACTTCTTGGCTCAATCTTATCTCTCAGCAGATTCATAATAGCAGAGTTAGGCTGTAATTGGTACCACACTGACACATAATGTAAAGTGTTACCTACATTTAAAACTTGAAAATAGTATTTGAATTCCATATTCACAGGTAATAAGAGTTCATCGTCATGGTTGGGAAAATGAGTTTCAGAATGACAGCTCCTAATCTGGACTTTCACTTTCCAGTTCAGTTCATATCATTTTCTTAGTATGGGCATTATTCTGCAGTCCTTATTCAGGCAAAACCTCCCTGAAGCCGTGAATATCAACACAATGATAGCCACTGAAAAGGGCTTATCACTATAAATATATGTTTGTCTTTTAGTCTCCACATTTTTAGTGTAAGCTTTATGAAGAGTGTTACAATAGTCTACACTAATACCATCATCATTATACCTCAGCAGTTCCGTGTAAAATATATATATATTTTTTTGAATAACAATAATTGGCATTTAGACCTCCTCATTCCCAAGGATTTCAGAGCACTTCCCAAAAGCGGGTGTATTAATTCTCACAACAGTAAATATCTATAAAAAAACAAGTATATCTGGGCAAGTTCCAAGGCCCTCCTGGAGAACACTCTCATAGTACCACTGTGCTTTTGCCTGAGAAAAAAAAAAAACAACACTGCACGTTCAGATTTTTTGGTGAATTTGTAACAAGAAGTTCCACATTCCTCTGAAAAACAGACTTCTTTTCAATCAGTTCTTCTCTTTACCCTTAGGTCATGTTATCGCTGAGCAACACAGTAAATCACAGGAATTTGCTTTTGTAGTACCTTGATTTGACATTTAAATTATTCTACTGATTCAGATATTCTGACAACCTGACAATAAAATTGGCAGTCATGTCCAAATTTTCTTATTCCGTGCCATTTGTGACAATCCTTGTGTGAGTACTGCTTTTTTTTTAAAAAAAAAAAAAAATCAACCAAAACAAAAAACAACCTAAACAAAACAACAACAAAAAATGGATATCCTTATGATCCTAGCCTGGCAGAGCTGTGGTAAGGATCTGTTTAAAGCTGGAGAAAACTCCCAGAGGAGGAGTGAGCAATCTTACCACATTGCCTGCAGTGATACCTGGAAAGATAACCACATCTATTCCCTCATGCTTTATTCTTTTGTAGAAACAAACATCTAAAGATGATGGACCACAATCTGATGTCTGAGGACAGAGAGCGAAGGGGGGAGATATAGCTCTGATCATCTTTGTGCTAGAGAGGTGGGAAAACATCAGCTTAGCCTGCTTAGTTTTCTTCTTCACAGTTTAGATGGCTTTGGAAGATGTGAAAAGGTTGCTGTTGGGGAAGAGCAAAGATGAGGGCTTATTTCCCCTCTTTTCCCTTGAGGATTACCATTCTGGGCAGCTGGCAAGCAGCTGAGCTGTGTCCCTTCACAATTAGCTCATCAGGCATAGTAAGTAGCAATCTCACCTTCTTTGTTGCATGAGTGAGTGATTAATGGATGAGTATGTTGTTTTTTTTTTCTTTTTTTTTTTTTTTCTTCCAGAGTAATTCAAAGCTGCAGTATAATCAATTCAATCAGATTAAGATCCAGTTTGACACTTTAATAAGAATAAAACAAGTATTTGCTTGCTAGAGCATGATCAGAAAATACTAGGTTCTAGATAAATCAATATATAATATAAGTTGCTCTGTAACTTTTGAAGATGTTACTTGTATTTTAAATAGCACAGGCTTTACATTTGGGAGCTATCTTTGGCAGTTATATTTTAAGGTTCTCTATCCCTTTCCCTTGGTTTAAGAAAGGCAAGAGAAGGTCAAAAGCCATGCACAGAAAATTCACAGAAATGCTCTCAGAAGAACCCCTATGAAAGCTGCTGGCTGTGGATATTATTGCTGTGACTATGAGTGTGTGAGGGGGTTTATTCTTGAGAAATGCATTGAGTGAGGTTCTATCTTCCTGCTCAGTCATTTCATAATACACATTCATTTCCTCTTAACAAGAGCATAGAACATTGTTTTTGTGGAAACGCAGATTAAACATTTTGTTGCAAAAGGCTATGCTGACCAAAACCACAGCACGGCCAGCTGACCATTGAACTGAAGTTTCTGACGATTCCTAAAAGACCTAAGTTTATCTTTTTTTTTTTTTTTTTTCTTTTTCTGTGCATATACAAGGAAATGTATGTCCTTTTTATTTCTATAACAAGTCTATGTATTTTCTTAATGAATTATGTGAAAATATGTTATACTATGATCAGATGTGGGATAAGCCTGAATGCCAAATTAACAGGAAGGAACTGTAACAACAAAATTCATGGCAAATATCTATGATATCAACTTTCTTTTTAGAATATATTATATCTCCCTTTGAAGTGCAATATTTGGTACTTTTGCAAAGATTCACAATTTTAAAATTTGCAGAATAATCATGCAGTGAAAAACACACTTTGGTTTTTAAAGCATTGCTGTATGTTTATCAATGCTACATCAAATACCACTTTAAAAAGCCATGTGGAAAATATTTGCATAGATTGTCTCACCACCTGAAATGACACTTACATATGTGGAAACAGAAGAGAGTAAAGACAAATAATAATTTGATCTAAACAGGGACACAGCTGTATTTCTAATAGGATTCAGGCCTTCCAATGGCCAACGTCTTTCAGTTTGCCTTAAAGGAGCTGTGAACTTATCACTCGGTCATGTGCACATTAATATAGCAGCTGCCATTGCTGATGGCTTTGAAGTATTTTGCAGTCAACTGCTGGAGCTGGTGGCTCCATGCCAATTCATGATGTACTTCTGATCCTGAGAGATTTTCATGAAAGACTGGGGACAGAGGTCATGGATCAAATGTAATGGGCTGACATGTATTAAGAAAGATTAATGAGTATGGGCACAAATTAATTGTGTTCTTATCAGATAATCAGCAGTTCTCACCAACACTTACTTTCAGTGTTATAAAAGAAGAATATGTAATGGGGTCTCTCGTGGTCAGCTATAAGGAAACAGAGTTTTTATCATTATTTAAATGAGACAAAATGTCAGTATTGTCTGTTATGAAGTCTTGTCAAAGCCTTGTTCCAGCTCAGATCCAGGCTATTTTTCCATGTTACACGTTAACAGGGAAAGGAGCTGCAACAGAATCGCAGAATTGAAGGGGTTGGAAGAGACCTTGAAAGATCATCGGGTCCAACCCCCCTGATGAAGCAGATTCCTTAGAGCAGGCTGCCCAGGTAGGCGTCCAGATTGGCCTTGAATATCTCCAGAGATATTTACAGAGATAATGAACACTTCAGTTCTATAGAACTATATATGTGTATATATATATACATATATATATATACATACATATATATATATATATATATATATATAAAAAACTGCGTATATAGAACTGTTCTATATACAGGGATATAGAATTATTATAGTGTCATTATTATAGTGTCACTGGAATTATTATAGTGTCAGGAAGAAAACAAGGATAGAGCACAAATAAGTAGAAGGTTATTCTGTACAACCATACTGTAAGAAGAGTGAAGCAGTAGTACAGGTAGTGATGGGATACAAAAGATTGTGCCAAGAAAATCATGTTATGACCCCCTAGCCATGAAACATTATATATTCTCTTTCATTTAAATGCTTTTGAAATGTGAATCTGAAGAGGGATTCTGTTCTGTGGGATAATTTCTTTTTAACAATCAGAACTTCTTGGATGCTCACCTCCTTCCCAAAAACCAAGAGTCAGGAGTCCTAAGGCAGATGGAGGTTGCATGTTACAGGACAGCTTCCCTAAAAAAATCTGCATTTTGGTGGTAGATTGTTCACTTCGCTAAGTGTTTGCCCATTGTATGAGATATTTGCAAAAAAAATCAGCTGCAACAGTTTCTTGCAAATGTTTTCACTGGCCTGAAAAATCTGAATTTGTAGAGGGACTCAGGAAATATATGCATTTGTCACACCTGTTTCTCTATTGCTCATCTTGTGTGTTTTTTTCTTCTGCTTTTTTTTGTTTGTTTGTTTGTTTTTGTAATGAGTTATGTACCAGAGCATCCAGGTTGTTGATCTAGACAGTTACAATTCAGGAGGTAATAGAAACAGCAGGTTATTTTGTTTAAAATTTGTATCAAAAAGCCTGCAAGTACTCTAATGACTAATTTTATGTGTAGAATGTTAATAAGGGCATTTTCTCTCTGCAAAGCTTTTAGTATGGAAACAATCCATAGCCCGATGTGAGTGGCTCAAATTCTTGTGTTTGCCTAAATCTGGGAGAATTTCAGGCTTGAATTTGAGGCTACTTTGAGTTTATTGAATCAAACCTGAACATTTTGGCAGTAACAGGTATTTTTTCAGATTTTTATGTAGCCATTTCTGGGAAGTGTTTCATGAGCTATTCCAAATTCAAGCTGTTTACAAACCAAAGCTCTCACAAACTAAATCTGAACATTTGAAATATGAGAATGACAGTGGCAACAAGCAAAGATATCTGAAGATAGATTTGGATAATGTCAAACTTTAAGAACACCTCCAAAAGAAGCATATGAACAGTGTTCACCAAAAAAAAATCAGGAAGGAACTGAACATTGTTGACCTTATTTTACACCTGAATTTGTAACTTGTCAAACTTGTCAAAGAACAAACTTTTTTTTTTTTTTTTTTTTTTCCCCTCAGGGGAATGCTTTATGTAGAGAGAAAAGACTTAGAAAGGCTTCATTCTTAGAAAGAAATCACACTTATGTGAGCTTGAGCATCAAGGAGGAGGTTCTGGTTGATGGCAAGTGAAATACGAGTCAGCAGTGTGCCCTGGCAGCCAAAAGGGCTGGTCATACCCTGGAACACCTCAAGCATAGCACTGCTAGCCAGTTGAGGGACAGGATTGTCCTGCTCTGCTCTGCACTGGTGTGGCCTCACCTTGAACACTATGTGCAATTTGGGCTGCTACAATATAAGAAGGATATAAAACTATTAGAGAGCATCCAAAGAAGGGCAACAAAGATGGTGAAGCGTCTAGAGAAAGACATATGAGGAGCAGCTGAGGTCCCTTGGTTTGTCTAGCCCAGAGCAGAGCAGGCTGAGGGGAGGCCTCCTGGCAGCCTGCAGATCCCTCACGGGGGGAGTGGAGGGGCAGGAGATGAGCTCTGCTCTCTGGGGACAGCAACAGGACCTGAGGGAATGGCATGGAGCTGGGACAGGGGAGGGTCAGGCTGGGTGTTAGGGAAAGGTTCTTTACCCAGAGGGTGGTCAGACACTGGAACAGCTCCCAAGAGAAGTGGTCATGGCATCAAGACTGTCAGAGTTCAAGAAGCATTTGGACAACATTCTCAGATACACAGTCTGATTTTTGAGTGGTCCTGTGTGGAGATGGGAGTTGGACTTGATGATCCTTGTGGGTCCCTTCCAGCTCAGGATATTCTATTATTCTATCACTTAGCTGAAGTGAAGCAGCATATCTGTAACTGACACAGCAAAAACATTAGGCTACTCAGTGTTCAATAACAGTTTGGTACTTCTGTGTAAAAAAAGCAGCAAGCTAAATTGTGAAAATTTTCAAGTACCGTTTAACTAAGTGCTCCTTAAATGAAATTGAATTTCTTTTCTCCCCCTCTTTTAAGCCTAAGAAGTAATTTATACCTCTCAAGTTTCTTTCTTTAGTGAGTGGGATTTAGAGGGACCAGTCACATGTCTGGATGGTATTGTTCAGGATGATACTTCTACAGTCTTAGCTGAAAGTTGGAAAGTCCTAGTGTGATTCCTTGCCTCCCAGAGCCTGGTATAATGAGCAACTCATACAGTGTCTGGCAAGTATGAATTCATGGAAAAACCTAGGAAATTAAAAAAAAAAAAAAAAAAAAAAAAAAAGTATATAACAGAAACAGTACATTAAGTATTATTTGACCAGTGAAACGTCTCTGACAGACTCTGATTTGTAATTTTCCTGATTATTCATCTCTTCTACCTGCAGAAATCCACTAACTAGATTGAAAACACAAAGCCTCTATGGCAAATATAAATTGACGCAATCCACTGAAGACAATAGAGTCTGGTTATTTTACACTGGGTGAGTATCTGTCTCATTTTGTTTCAGTTTTCATTGTATACAGAAGTGAACCATGATTTAAATACAAAGGGAATTTCTACAGTTGTAATAAGCCTTTGCTTTTCCAAGCCTTGGCTTCCCTTCAAGCAGTATGATACCATATGGGTTTGATACAGTCAATAAGTTTATTTTTTGTTTTGTAACATTACCCACTTTGGGATTTCATCACATTTACAGCAATGTTTTGAAGTTTTATTCATAAGCATGTGCAAGACCTTAGCTTTCCACTGCAGCTTGTTAGTGTACATTTTGGACAATGTTAACATCATCTCAGATATTCAGGACAAGTGAAGAACCGGGTTTAAGTCCTTAGGAGAAGCTAAAAAGACCATTAACAAGCCGAGTCCATAAAAAACATCTGTTCCAGTCATGCTGCTGATTTTTTATTAGTCCTTCAAATCCATAGCAAAGATCTCTAGAGCAAGAAAAATGCTCTAGTGTGGAGTGCAATTTCCAGTTTCTTAGCTAACCTGATTTTGTTGATTCATACATATGCACAATTCAGTTCTGTTCCTGAATACAAACAAACAAACAAACAAAAAAAAGCCCCTTTTGGGTTGTACTTTATTTATTTTCCTTCAAATGCCATTGAAAATTCATTTGCTCAGTGAAATCAAACAAATAATTGCATACTAAAAGGAAAATGAAGAGTAGCAAGCTAAATAATTTGTAACATCAAATATTCCTCTGCTGTGGTTAACATTCTCAGTGAGGGGAAACAGTTGGCAATAAACAGCCCAATGTATCTTAAATGCAATAACTAATATCAATGTCAAATGCATGAATTGAAAATACCTTAGGATATGCTTTCACAGTTCTGCTATATCGCTGCTAAATGGAATATGCTATATAACTATAATAGCAGTTATACTTGTCATATTTCTCCTGATCTCTAAGGAAAAATTCTCATGTAGCCTTTATGTGGCTTACATCTTTTTCTATTCAAAGTTGTATTTTTATGGGAGTTTTTATGGTGGTTTTTAAAAGTTTACACTGTGAAAGCAAATGTCAAAATTTGTATATCATACAGACTACACAAAGTCACGTTCCTGATAATTAGGGATATGCCACTACTCTGTTGTGCACATCATTGCTAGCTACCTGTGTAGTAAATAACAAAAGATTACTTATGATTTGGGCTGTGTAAAGCTCATCTGTGTGAGAAGAAAAAAAAAAAAGAGACTTCATATGGAGATGAGCACTTTTCACCATGCTCCATGTGTGAAATCTTGCCAAACATGTAGTTCGTAAATCAAAATTGACATTTTTGAGATGGGAGTTGTCAGTGAACATCCTGCTAAGAAAACAGTATTTTATCGTTCCAGCACTTGTGTGGAAGTTCCTTGCCAAAGATTATACTAGTAGTAAGTTGCATCTGACCAGAAATGTCTTATTTTAGGAAGAGAAGCCTGAGCCTTTGGGTTCTGTAGCTATAGGCTGTGCAGTGCCATGCTCTCATCCTGACAAACATGTTCCCACCACAAGACGACAGGGTGTAAATCTCGTCACAGCCTGGCCTTCTCTTGGCCTCTGTTTTGGTCTCAGCACTTCTGAGCAGCGTTTTTCACCCTTGCATACTTTGTAGTGTCAATATGTGCTCTGTTACAAGTGGAAGAACTGCCTTGGTGGAGAATATATTGTAGTGGAGTTCTGTAGGGAGGAGAAGTCCTGATCAGGTAGCAAACACCTTGAATTTATTGTTTTTCTTCCACCTTTCAAAAAAGCTGTACTAGACATGGGTCAGAATGTGACTCCCATATTTTCAGTGATGAAAATCATTCTCCCTATGTTTGCTACCGTCATTTATGGCATTAACAATTTTATTTCCTTATAGAAAGTCTCCTCTGGTACTCTTGAAAGGCTGATTCTGTGCAGAGAAGTAGAGGTAAACACTTGTAAGTAGGTGATCTCTGACTGTTACAGAGAGGACCAAGAATTACAGAGTAGCTGTACACACAAGTGGAGGTAGCATGTTTACTTTTCCCCTTAAATTTGTTCAGAAATTCTCATCTATTAAGTAGTGCACTGTACAATTCAGTTAATAAGAAGAATTTTATCTAGAAAAGTGTCCTAAACAACAAGCATAAGAAAGTTAGGAACAGAAGACATGGGAAAGGCAGAGAACAATGATCTGTATCTGTAGGTGTCTGAGAAGTGCATGAGGGACTGATTCAGTTAGTGGAATATTCCAAATAATGGTGGAGGATAAACTGACGTTTATGTATCACTAGACATGAAGGTTAGAGAAATAAACTTCCAGAAGAAAATGCTGCATGTTCTGCCTCTCATGAATCACCAAAGGATGCTCTCATGAATATTCCTATTAGCTGCTTCTGTTGTGGGTATGGTCTGTAATAAGGAGCCTGGTCCTTCAAAGAACTACTGCTAGGCTACCGGTAGAGTCTCCCTTTGACTTGGTTTTACACGGTGAAGTTCTTTAGCTTACTCGGCACTATTCAGAAGATTCAATGACTCTCATAAATCCAAGCAATGAAATAACATTGTTGCAGATGAATTTCAGAAAAAAAGAAAAAAAAAAGAAAAAAAAAAAAGAAAATTAATTTGCAATAGAAAAAATCGTATAAGCTATTCATTCACGTGTCTGGATTTCAAATCAGTTGTAAATTATTTAGAGGAAATATTTCACTGCTGCTGTTTGTTTTTTGTTTGTTTGTTTGTTTTGTTTTGTTTTGTTTCGTTGTTTGTTTGTTTGTGTTGTTTTTTTTTAAAGAAGACCATATTTCCAGTACTGGAGCTCGTTTATACTGAGCACACTGACATGCTTGTAACAGGTTTGAAACAACATTAAACTTCCTCTTATGCTGAAAAGGAAAGTTAAAGGGGTAAGTAGAGTGGGATATATGCATCTCTTCTTTTTCTCCTGTCTTTGAGAGACTACCTGTAACTTGTTGGGAAAAAGGTGGTTGAGACTGGATGTCACCAATGACTAAGACAGAAGTTAATTAGGCTAATGCAGTATTGGAGAGAGAACTAAGATATGTAGTTAGCTTTCTTTGGCTGCCAAGCACTTCTAAATCTGCTTGGCATAGTTCAATAAAACTTGCTTGTTACATTAGGCTAAAATGCATGTGGTAGACCTGACTATTTCTTCTGATGGAGTTCTGTGTACTGCCATCCTAGTGGTGGTGTCTGTCTATGGAGTCCTTACACAGAGTGTGGAAGCATCTGGACAAATCATATTTTCATAATGTAGCAGCACTAAGTCATCATTTGTCCCACTTATATCAGATCCACTCTGCAAATCTGATAGGAAGATTTATCCCTAGGGATCTAATCTTGCTTCCTTTATTTGGTCACTGAAAACCATGAGAAACACACAAGTGGGGTGAGCACTGTTTGACCCTTGGTAATTAAGATCACTTAATATGCTTACTAGTTTGAACAGAAGAACCAAGCACAATGAGTTAGGACATTTACAGGGTTGGTTTACTTCACGCATGAAGACAATATGAATGACTTTTTAATGATGATTCTGCTCTTGAGTCTATCCCTTTTCTTTTTTAACAAATGACTGTTTTCCTTTTCTCTAAGGTGTTCTTTCAGAAGCAGACACAGCAGACAGGGAGAGATGAATTTCTAAATTAATATCAGCTTTGGAAAACTTCCAAAAGAGACCATGATACACTGCCAGCATCATTATGCCAGAGTCCTACCTAAAGAGAAAAAGTAAGTTGTATCTGAAGTAGTAACCAATCTTCAATTCCTGAAAATAAATACAAAGTTCAGGAAAAGCTAATATATACATCAATCTGAACTTTCAATTCTTGTGAAAAAACTTGGCCTCAGAGCTTCAGAAAATAAACATTTTTGCCACGTGGCAATGGTTGTGAAGTAAATATGTCCCGCTGCTCTGATCTTACATCCTGTCACATTAATGTTTCAGAGCACTCAATATAAATATTAAAACTAATAGCTTCACTCTTCAGCTATTACTCCATCATTCCCTGAAATCATCATAAAACATTCAAAGCCTTTTAGAACATTTACACACTTGAATCTGATGGTGGGGAAAGGAGACTAACAGAGCACAGCACACAAGCTTAAATAATAGTGGAAAGCTGTTTATGGAGTATGCTTTATTTATTCATCATTTCAACTAAAGTTTCAATTTTGATGGAGGGGAAATAATCAAAGTATAGCTGTCAAGGGAGAAGACTAAAGTATTGCTTTTCTATACAGTGGACTTGTGTAAAAAAAAAATAAGAAATGGTTTTTTTTTTTTATTTCTATAAAAAGCAGAGTCCATGAGAATCTCGGTCCAAGGTCAATCAATCTTAGGACTGTGGGTACGTAAACAGCTAATGGATTGTAAAGACACATACCAGTGTTATGAATTTTTAACAAGCAACTCTTCAGCACAGACCCCTATAAATCAATGATGACTTATTGGCTGGATCAATTATGCAAACTTTAAAACATTTAATGACAGGTAATGAACAAGTCTCTGGAGTCCACCAGTCAACAGTGTTTTGCAGTTGTACTTACAACTGCTTAAGTGAAATGTCTGCAGGAAGCCTTTCCTCAGAAATGATTTAGAGCTAAACTCTAAGGTTGTGTTACAGTGAGACAGCATGGTTGCATTTCTCTTTGTGTATAAACTTAAACATGCTGGCAAGTGGGCACTGTTGTTAATGTACCTGTAGGCATGTATATCATTTATTTTCACTGACAGTATATATATTTAACCTTGGAAACCTGCTCTCTCAAACTTTATACTTCAGGTTTCCTGAAAGGTGCTGTAGATACAAATAGGTTAATTTTCAAAGGAAAAAAAAAAAAAAAAAAAAGGTTGTGCTTATGTTAGTTCTTCCTCATAAGGCTTTATTTTGAAAATTAAGTTCAATGTCAAAAAATGAATTAGATATGGGGAATGATAGACTGTATTACAGTTAACCAGCACAAAAGGAGTGAAAGATAAGTTTAGGCTGAATAATACAAGCAAAGTCTTATGGGATAACAGGTGGCATTATGGTGGTTTAATTGCTAATTAAAATGATTATCCAATGAAAGATGAAGGATTTATTTATTTTTTGTGGATTTTTGAATTTAATAGTTATTTCAAATTCTAAACATTAACCTTTCTAATGGACAACCTTAGGTAATTCTATAGATTACAAGGAAGTTGTAAGTTAAACATACCATTCAAGAACACTAGTATAAGCCACTGATCCAAATGCCACATTTCTCTATTAACTTAGTTGAGGCTTTACTCGGATTGACTGAGGCCTCTTGGCTGAATTGGTAAATTGAATCAGTGCTCTTTTTATTGCCATTTGCTTTACTTTTCTAAAGACAACAAATATAAACGAAAGCTTGCCAGAGAGTATAATCTTTGGTCTGAAGAATCAAAGTTTAAGTGTTTTGTAAAAGTGGTAGAATTATTTTATTTGACAAAAATTGTTATCCTCAGCTGTATTCTTCATGAAGAAACTGTGATCATAGAGCCTCCCAATATCCTATGAGAACATATCTGAATCCTAGTCATTAAATCACACCAGTAGGGTCCTACATAGGGTCCTCCAGCAGTGATTCCTGAGAGCTTCTGTCTTACCACCTTGCTCTGAAAGTTGCTCTGGCAATTGCAAGTGAGACTTGATGTAAATGGGTAGGTAGGTGCTAGACCCAACAATAAGATCATTTGTTCGTGTCACAATCAAAGTTTGGGTTGTGAGATGTACAAGGACAGTACAGTCATGAAAGTTTATAAACAAACTCGTGACGAGTCCAGGGATCTGTAGTAGTTAAAAAAAAAAAAAAAAAAAAAAAAAAGCTATTTTTTATTTGCGCGTCTGAAAAAAAATAAACATCTTTGCTTAGTATTTATTACTGTTTCACTTGTGCTGGTAGATGAGGTACTGCAAGAACTGTCCTTATGTGTTGTCATATAAAAATGCTTTTGCTTTTTGGAACAATATAGTCAGTACATGATGACAAGAGTTTTCTACTTTCTCCAACCCAAGAGAAAATGCACAACAATGTAGTTTAACTAAAATGTTTTATACACTGATAAGGATGAAGATGGCTTTTTAAGCAGGGGATCTGTTTAGGTGGTGGCAGGAAATATTAATAAAAGTGATTGAAATAACTTTGGAGACTTCTGTTGAAATGAGGAGTGGCCCAAATGTTGGATATTCCTTCCTCTTGTAGAGAAACACACTTGAAATAAAAGGATGGTATGTTACCTATGGATGCATACCAAGAGGGAGTCCTTACAGCTTGGGCTTCTTAAACTCTCCCTACACTATTAGGTGAATTCCTTCCTTATTCATCTATAGGTGTGAGTCTGCTAGCTGTAACTGACTTTTTCAAGTGGCAAATGGAGAAATTGTTCCTGGTGGTATAGGAGCTCGATAGAACTACTGAGAAATATGTTTGTTGTGGTCAACATCTTATTCTGTTATCTGGCATGCTAGCAAAATAGGACTTCTAAACAATAGCAGAATGTCTTGGAATTCCTGCTCTTCTTTAGACTTTTTAGCTTCTTACTGAGACTGACATTGCACTTGTCATTATTCTAAGTGTCACAAGTTATATTAATATCTCCAGCAGCTTCAGCATCTCCTGTGTGGAAGTCCTCCTATTTTATATGCCAAAACTGTTAATCATTCTCTGTTTTCCATATTTATGGTCTCTAGTTGGCTGCAAGCATAATTTGTACCTGCACTGCAAGAATGATGTCAGCTGGCACTAGGAGGAAAAGATTTAAAATGTTACTACCAATGAAATTGAAGGGAGATCATTCTTATTTCAAGGATGAACTTAGAGCAGAGGGATGATATGTATTTTAAACATAAATATCTTGGTTGAATGGCTTTGTTAGGAGCATGCTTAATGGAGAAAACTAGGAGTTAGGTGCATGAGCAAGTTGCTTGCTATTGAAAGGGTTAAATATCCGTTCCCACCTCCTCCTTACTACATCTAAGGGAAGGAAGCTATTTTTCTGGTGCTATTTTACTTACTTGGTTTCTACACGTGAAGAAGCAATGGACACAACTGGACTTGTTGATTTCTGAAAATGAGCTAAGAGTAAACAATAATTTTTTTTCACTCACAAGGTTAGAGCAATCATGTTAGAGGAAGAGCTGCAGCAGGGGATAGAAGAAGAAAGAAAAGGTAACTTGATGTGTTGATCCTTCTGTTTGCTTTCATTTGACTTCACATGATAGAACTTTTGAGTCTTTATTAGATCTTCTTATAGTGTTTTCTTACTGATTGACACTCTCAAGTTATTCTAAACCATGGATCAAGTTGGGTAGCTAAGATGTAGTAAGAAGATTCTTTCATGTTGCAAATTCATTGTCAGATTTGCTACATAAAACATCCCCTCATTTCACAGAAGAAATAACACCATCTCTTTCAACATCTTGTTTTAGGCTTCTCAGTGTATTTCCTAAAAGACTGATGGACAAGATAATTTGACTGACACCAACCCAGTTTTTCCTGACATGCTATGCACATGCAAAATCTGACAGCTGCCTTCTAAACATCTGTATGCCTCTAAAGTGCCAGTAGGTGCTTCTTGTGTGCCCATCTATACTGTTAGTTGCACAAGTGGCAGCCGAAATCTACAGATCTGGTACACCCCATCTGAAACTCTGAGTTTTATCTTGCATAATATAGCAGTGATTAAGTTATTGGAAGTGAGCTGCATAGAAAAATCTGTGGGTCATACACCTGTGTCATATGTCTGTCTGTTCCTTGCAGAGATGTTTCCTGTTGGACAATGTGTAAAATAACTAGAATGCCTTACTTTTGTGTTTCTATAGTATTTGGGGAGATTCGCCACCACTATAGCACACAAATGACTTCACAAAAAAGTCAGTATTATTATAAGGACAAAACTGAGCTCAATGACAAAAGAGCGAGTTGTGGTTACTTCTTAGCTGCTTAAGCAGTACTGAGTTTGTGGGTGTCAGTGTTTGTGTGATTCATTCATTTTGTTTGGTCTTATGGAGTAAGCTAGTCATGGAAAGTTTTCATGTTATGCCAAGTAACATGCCACATAAACTTTGGGTTTATGTTCAAAATATAAACCAAATCCAATTACCAGTTGGATTAATCAGGGTCTAGTTCTGAAGTTAAGAGATGTTAATGGTTTTTATTCATTTATGTATTTTTTAAATATCCACACCTTGTGGTTTCAACTGAGATGGAAAAGAGAAAGTACAAAAAAAAGGGGGGTGAGGGTGGGGGAAGGGGGCAGGAGGAGAGGAGGAGATGGAGAAACCCTGTCTAGCAAGATTTTTTGTCCAGCTCAATCAAAGAAAAATTGAAAAACATAAGAAACAAAGATGGAAGGCAAACATTTTTGCAGCTTGATTTTCAAAGCTGCGAGCTATGGATAAGACTATTTTGCTTGCAGTCAAATGTTTATCTGAACTAGAATCCTATGGCAATATAAAGATGTTTCTTTGCATATACTTTTGGTGTTTGTGGTGCCTTTTTTTCCCCCTTAGTTTTCTTTGGGAGTTCATTTCAGAAGTTATTGACTTCCTGGTAAATCACATTCTTTGCTTGTAGTAAGCTCAGTAGCAATCAAGTCTCAAGTGCTCAATTTGGCATTGTGTTTATTTTGCCTTTTTGAAAGCACATTTTTGTACTTTTTTATATACTTCAAAAGTAGGTGCATTAAAGAAAGGGTCAGGAGATGAGGACTGTACTTCACTAAAGAAACAGTCGTGGAGTTTCAAGAATTTATTGAGGTCGATGATGACAAGAAATTGATAGAGTACGTTGAACGGTCTACTGATTTTTTTTTTCCAGTGCTCTAATGAAATTACTGTCATAGCTTGCTGAATGTTATATGTGTTCTCTACCTTTCCTTTTGTCAGGACACTGTTTGTCCTTCCTTTTCCCTCATCTAGCAGTCTTCAAATGCACATAACTAGGCAATTCATCTTTTTATCTTTTTTTTTTTTTTTTTTTTTTTTTTGCCTTTGACTCAACCTTTAGCTGATATGCATGTGTATCTCCTGATTTCACTGGATATTTCCAAACTAAAATATAGGAGGAACCAAGATGAGAGAGAGAGAAAACTGTAGCAGCAAAAGTTCTTTTTCCTACCATTTTCCCTAAGCTTGAATGTGTTTTGGACACAAATTTTATATTTAGATGAATTTAAGATAGAAAATACCTAATATCCAAGGCATAAATACCTGCTAGAAAATCCAGGTGTTTCAGTATCACCTTACTGAGAGGTGCACCTTCTTTCACTTGCAGCAGCCTTAGCAGGGCAGCTCATAGTCACTTGTCGTATTCTATGCACAACAACTGTCCCACTCCCTTCGCAATGTCAAGGGTTACAAGTGTCATTATTACATACTATGAAGTTTCTGCACTTCTTCTCCAGCCCTTATCAGTCTTCCTCTCATGTCTCCTCTGTGCTGGAATCAGCTCTAGTGTGTATGTGAGCTAAATACTTGCATGCAGCCTTACACTGCTTTTCTCTCAAAGCCCCAGTGCAGCTTTACCACTTGGGGGAACTGATGTTTTAGATCTAGCATTTCTCCAGCCAGTGCAGGGGCATGTATGAAGCAGAGCTTGTCTGTGAACTCCCTGGAGCATTGCAAATTTCATAGACTTTCAGTCCCATTGTCAGGCAGCAATCTGCAATGCCTCTGCCATTAGCTGAATATGCACAGGCATATGTTGGCCATTGCAAGAGATGATGCTGACTTTCAACTCCTACTTTCAAAGCACTATCAGTTATAAGGAAGATTTGCATATGTCCATGTTTTAACAATGGACAAAGCACTTGCCCCTGCATGTTACTAGAATTTCACTCTCTCATCCAGCTGGGACTGTGTTTGCTTTTTTTTTTTTTTTTTTTTTTTTCTTGCTGGGTTTTATGTCTAGCAAGTTCCTGGATGTCTGTGTACAAAAAACTTGCAGTTCTTAACTTGAGTCTTGGAGCTGGAGTTAAATAGTTCTGGTGAGGTTGTGTCATGGGAGTGTCCTGGAGCACAACGTTTTTTGATATATTAGTGCTGTTCATGCTCTCCTTCAAGCCACCAGCATTCTATACAACATAAATTATAGGAGTTTAGCCTCTTGTACATATACATATGAGTGGACCATCCATGGCATTCCAGTTCTCTGGCATGTGTTGTGTGTCACTACATCCCCATAAGCACCCCTACAGCTCTTTGGGAGTTGTCTATGTTGTATAAGGTTTATGAGATTTAAAATGTTATGTTTACTGTCACTCAGAGTAGTAGTGCTAAAACCATTAGCTCTTCTGATGTGGAGCATGGTAGATATGTAGCTGCTAGTGCTGGATGATTTTGGTATTCATTAGCTGCATAAACATGGGTGTCCTACATCATTCCTGACTGACAGAAAGACAGCCTGGTGCTTGTCTGGGACAGAAGAATAATAATGTAATGGAAAGGGCAACACTGGAAAAAGTATGAGTAAGAGCACATTTGTCATAAGGTCAAACATAATCTTCTTCAGATGAAACTTCAATCCTTTTATCATTCAAGATGGGATTTTGGCTGTCTTTCTTGGATTCTCTAATTTATTATGTCTCATTAAATAATTTGAATGAGGAAAACTAATTCCCAAATAACTTAGTGTTTGAGTAACTGCAAACACTGATTTATTTTCAAACACCTCTGTGAGGTTAAATGTAGTGTAACGCTCATCTTGTACTGAGACCTTTTGCTCACAAGCATCTACAAGTTTTCTTGGTGCCTAGCAGTGCCATGACTCCCCGTGCCCGAGGGACTGCCTTACCATAAGACAGAACTGTGATGTCCAGCCAGTCTGGTCACAAAGGATAACAACATGATCTGGCTCTTCCCGAGCAATACAGCCTTTACAGTTAATCTGTGCACAGATCAGTTACAGTCTGAATTGGCAGTGAACACAGAAGACCTGGTTTCCCATGCATAGCACAAGAGTATAAATAAAGAAAACAAACTCTTAATTGGATATGTTGTCCTAATTCTTCTGGGCTGTCCCTCTGTTAGCACAGATTTTGAAAAAGGATCCAGTTTTGACAAGACAAAACAAAACAAAAGGCTCAGTGACAAAGACATCTAAACACACCATGGTAAGCTAATACTTCGCTATTTAAAATATGCATCTTCTTTCAAACCACAATTTGCCTAGCTTTTTCTAGATGTTAGATTTTGTTACATCTTCCCTCATCAAATTAAAGAGCTGTATTTCAAATACTTTTTTTTTTTCTGGATTATAACTAGCACCTGGTGTATTTATTAAGTATCACAGCATAAATACAGGATGATCTAAAAGTGTGTAAATGTAAACTACCTTTTCCTTCTTCAACCTGGCTAGCTTTCCAAGATCTGTCTTGAAAATAGACATTAGAAATAGGCTGTGCATATGACCAGTGACTTCATTAAAACCATAGCCACTTTTGAGCATACATGTAATAAAATAATTCCTTATTCCTTAAGACTTTTACGATCAGGAACTGTAATGGAAACACGCCATTAAAACATGGCAGGCAAACGGACTTCATGGAGAAATGGGTTGAAGCATTTTAATGACCTGACTTACATATACTTTATATGAAGAGCCTGCAGCAGGTGACTAGCTAGTCACCTTTTTCCTGAAAAGCAGGCCTCTTGAGAAAGTATCTCTGGGAAAGGAGTAAAGGTGGTGTTCACTTCTAATAGCGGTCAAGGGAGGTGGCAGTGTCCAGCCTTCTTGAAGATGAGCATTCAGTGTTGCATGAGACGTGGAATCAGAAGGAAAGTAAGCAAAGAAGTGTAACTAGCTCAGAAGTCAGGCTATTTAGTGGGAGGGACTGAAAACAGGACTTTTTTTTTTTTATATCCAATAACTGCTCAGTATAAGGAATCTGCTTTGAAACTCTGTATTAAATTCTACTATTTTCAAAATGTCCCTGAAGTTGCGACTAAAATTTCCCATCCTGTAACAAAGGATAAAATGGAACAGGTCATCATATACCACAGTTGTGTAGTTCAAGCATTGCAAGGCAATCTTATTGCTGCCATTCCTGCAAGGCAGAAGTGAGGAAAACAATGTTCATTTAGGCTTTTTGGGTTATGACTTTTAGTTTCAAAGCATTGAATAAAAGAGTACTTGCGGAAACTTTATTTATTCTTCTTAATGTATAGAACCATTGGGATGTGATGTGTCTTGGAAAGAATGCAGAGTCTACTCTGAGGAGCTTGCAGTACTGAGAGCTACTCTTGCACTAGGCCATGTTTATTCATCAAATGGAGAAACACTCCCTGTCTCAGAGATATTATCTGCATTAATCATCAGTACATAAGGTAAGTGTTTGCATAGCCAGGCCATCAGCAGAGGATCTCAGCTAGAGATTTGGGGGAGAGCTACTTTCTTTACATTGGCTCTGTGAGATGAGTGTTAATTTCACTTGAATTCAAATTTAACATTAATGATAATCTGATCTCTAATAATATGTTGACCTCAGTCTCATTTTTTTTCATTTTTTTTCATGTTTTATTTTTTTCTTCTGTACATCATCTCACTGATTTCAATACATTTCTCTATCTCACTCTGTTGTCTAATATTTATCACAACTCATAGACTCATTCTTACCATGCTAGCAGTTACCAAGAGGTCTATCTACTGTCTAAGATCAGGCAGGTTTGGGGCACTTCAAAATTAACATGTGTGGTTGTTTTACTGTGCTAGGCAGCTAAACACCACAACTGCTCTCTCACTCTCCCTCCCTAAATGAGGAGGGGAAGACATAAAGAACAACTCATGGGTTGAGATAAGGATAATTTAATTAAAGGAAAAAAAGTATTAATGAAAGATTATTACTAACTAAATAATTTAACTAAAGGAAAAAAAAAAGGGGGGAAAGGGGAAAAGGGAGGGGAAAAAAAATAAAGGCTATGTGGAAGTGCAGAGGAAAGAAATAACTCCCTACTTCCCACAAATGAGTGATGCTTAACCATGTCCTTGAAGCAGGGCCTCAACGCACATAGCCGATGTTTGGGAGGACCGACGTTTTCACAACGAGA
The DNA here is from genome assembly GCF_964035555.1 of Netta rufina. Lineage (NCBI taxonomy): Eukaryota > Metazoa > Chordata > Aves > Anseriformes > Anatidae > Netta > Netta rufina. The sequence continues at coordinate 32,072,145 of NC_140131.1, read as the reverse complement.
ACCCACCCCTCCCCTCTTCTTCCTGTTTCCACCTTTTGTTGCTGAGTGTGACATCACATGGTATAGAATATCCTTTTGGTTGGTTTAGGTTAGCTGCCCTGGTGATGTTTCTTTTCTCACTTTTTTGCCCACCCCCTAGGAGGGTTACAGAGCATCCTGGTGCTGTGCCAGCACTGCTCAGCAGCAGACACAACACTGGTGTGATCCCACTGCTGTTCTAGCTACAATTGCAGAGCACAGCACTGTATGGGCTGCTGCAGGGAAAGTTAACATCCCAGCCAGACCCAGTACAACATGGGTGAAGATTTTGCTGGAAATTAGTTTATGAAAAAAGAAATGGAGCAGAGCAAAATGCAGATTTTGAGTATGTTAAGCATGTGATGCTCTTTTGCAGGAGCTGGAAACTAGAACAACACAAAAGATTACTGGTCATTTCTGCCCTAAAGGTTTGCACAGCAAGAGGTTCTTCTGCGCAGAGAACCACCAGCAGCTTTGAATGACTCCTGCCAGTCCAGTGTCTCTGAGTGGCTCTTGCTCTGCCTTACCTATAAAAGCTGCCCCTCTTCATCAGCAGATAGACCTACCCTGCACCCAGTACCCTACCCTTACTGGGTCAGTGCTTTTTCAGTGTCACTGTACAGCCTGTACTGTGCTGAGTAGACATACTCCTGGTGATCCAGATGTCAGTACTGATGCTGATTTAGGAACAAGGGATCAACTCTTGCATATTAAGCCCAGAGGCTCACTTCTACCTTTGTGGTTATGAGTGACTTGCATGAACCTGACTTGAAGTTACTCATGCTCTGCCTGAAGAAACTGATCTGATCCTATCTAGGTAAAAATGTTCTTTCTTCTTTATAACTTTATATTGTTTGCCATATTTCCAGGCTTGGTCACTCTTGCAGCAGGTAATTTTTGCAGTTCAGAGCAATTTATTTTTTATCTTTGTTGGATCAGAATTCTCTAAAATCCCCTTCACTTGAAATAGAATGAAATTTTGTTTGACAATAAAAAATACTTCTCAACTTTTTTTTCTTTTTTTTTCTAGGATTTGAAACATTTTTTTCCTTTTAATGTAATTGAACTGCATTCTATAATGGTATAATTTGTTTCTAGGATTATTTCTTTTTGTAGCTTTTTCCCCAATAAAAGTAATTTGCTGAAATAAGATTATTTTTTCTGCATTGCTATAACTTTGTTATACCAAAATGTAAGTCACTTTCATCGCGTTTCTTTTTTTTTATTATTATTTTTTTAATGACAAACAAGAGCCATACTACAGCTGAAGAATATAATGAGCCTGAATTCACTGATGGCTGTAGAGTGTTTAATGTGTGGTATTCCCAACAATGTTCTCAATTTCATGGATCGGCAGGGGAATATTCAGAGTTAACTCAGGACACTAAAGAAGAGCATAATTTTGTGTTGACAACAAAGGCTAAGTGCATGGCACTCTCTGCTGATGCGTTAATTTTACAGATTCTTCTTTGGAGACCCTTCTAGTTCCACATTTCTGAAGGATGACTGAGATTTTAGCTGGCTGGCTTCTATTTGACTTTAATGGGAGATCTGCATTTTAAAATGCTGCACAATATTTTGAGAACTTCCTCATAATGTCCAGCCTAGCATTATATTATATCTGACCTTGACAATGTCAAATGATGTTATTAACATTCAGTTGTTGCAAGATGGATTCAAACATGGGGGGATGTTCTTTGGCTTGGCTCTTTGTAGTTAAGAAAGTAATAAACCTTCCTTGTCTGTTTTTACATGTATAATGGACAATAACCAATGGCTGATCAACAGAAGAAATGTCAGGTGTGGAATCAATGCTGATAGAAAAATATTTCATCTGTTTACATATATGAAGGATCACTGATAAAATCTTTGATCTCATTAAGGATATAAACTCTTCACATATAGTCAATGACAAGTCTGATGAGCTAGCAGAGTTCCACCAGTCTCGCTGTGCTTAGTGAATGTTCAGCTAAAAAGGGATCAAATTGACTCATGAATTTCAAGGTTTCTAGGAAATTACCATTGTGAGGTGACCCAGTTTTTTGATTAGTGTCATGAAAAGACAGGTCTCACTGAGAAATAAATGTAATAATGTCAACCATGTGCTTAAGTTCTTCTCTCCATTATACACATTCGCTATCAAATTGTTTTGTCATTTTAGCATAAACTGTATCACTTGCTTTCATCTGAGAAACACAAGCTTAGCATAGTTCTGTGCAGAAATCAAAGATGAGCATGGAAAAAAGACCCCTCTTTGCCTATTGAATCATTGATCAGACAAGCACAGCAGATATTTGCATGGATCCTTAGTAGCTGCCTTAGATAACTGTTGAAAGAGAAAGAAGAAAAGAGCAGCGAACAGGTATTTCATCCATTCATTCTGCTAGTAATTGCAGGCCTTCTTATAGGTTGCCCTCTCTAGTTTAACCCAAGAACAAGACATCATGAAATGAACTGCCTTCCTGTGGTAACAAATGATCACGTTGAGGGGAAATTGGCTGGCTGGGCCAGGAAGAAGTTGAGGAAGAGAGTGAGAAGCAAATAAAAGTTTCAGATGTGATGGCAAAGTTGGATTGAAGAGACTTATTTCACACTATCATTAGAAAGTCATTTGACTGAGTCAGAACATACATGTGCAAATACTATGAAGTGTGAAAGCTTTATTAAGTCTTCACAATGATGAGCCTATGGTCTGTCAGCTATGAGTTGGTGCCATGGTGTTCCTTCCCTCCCTCCCTTCTGTGGCACAGAAACACATCAGACCCATTAGATTCTTGGGATGCAACCATCCGTACCTCAATTTCTTACCATGTGTCTACTGAATTTCTTTTTCTTTCTTTTTTTTTTTTTTTTGTTATCCTTTCTTCCAATATTTTCAGCTCTTCCAACTCTCTTTCCTCTGTTCCTTTTTCCCCATACATTTGCAGAGACCTATCTGTGCTGCAGAGGGGCCTGCAGCACAACCAAGGGATGTGGGGAAAACTGCCTCTGCAAGAGAACATCAGCTCTTTTTCCTCCTCACTGAACATCCTGTGTTCATGACAGCTCAGTGGAGAAGAGTGAGTGTAGCCAGATAAAGCAGAAGAAGTTTGCTTTAGTAAGCTCTATGTGGAAGAGTTGTCCTTGGCTCATGGTCTTACAATAATCACAAGTAGTTGTGCCGTAAAAATGGAAGCAATATAACTTATATTTTTCTCTTAAAAAGACTGAAAAAGATCAGTGGAAAAAAGAGGGAAAAAGTCTCTCTAGGTTCAGTAAATGAAAACAGAAGGAGGTAATATAATAATGTACAACCACAGCTCTTCCTCAATGTGGTAGCAGCATCTGTTAAAAATGCAGGACTCTTAAAACAGGCAAGGAGCTTTAAAAGCCTGGCTGAGCCACAAAACAGGTACATATCATAGAGATGGTGGCTTCAGTTTGTTGGAATAAGGTTTCCCATTAACTGCTGTGGATTCCCATCCACTGTCTGTGGATTCTGTTTTTTTTTCCTCTTCTACTTTTCCTCTGCTTTTTCCCCAGTGACTTCCAGTTGTGTTAAAAACTAGTGTTCAGTCCTTTGAAGTATCCATTGGCTTTGACTGGTGTTATAAGCCACCTTGTGATGGGCTGTAGTAGGAAAAGTAGTTGCCACTGGAGGTGAACACAAGGTGAGATAAAAACTGAACAAAAATATGGTATTGTTCTTTTTAAACTGCAAATTCAAGTCCAAGGTGTGAACAGCAAAACCTTCAAATAATAAATGTGCAGACAAATCTCTCGGATGCACTGTAAGACAGTTTTGGAAGACATAATCACAACCCATGTGAGTTAGATGTGGCAATTGCATATGTGTAGGCTACCATGGCTACAAGTCTTTTCAAAACCAAAGCAGAACATTTCATGAAGAGCACTCTTCACTGCCTAAGTTAATTTTGCTTTCTGAGGCTCTCCCAGTGTCCTGGTTCACAGGAGAATATGTTGAGAAAAATTCTCAGTTTTTCCCATGGCACTTGCTTTTAGTGAGGATTTTCTCTTTTTTACCCACATTAAGATGATAATTTCTGTATGCTATAATTTGAGTGGCAGAGGTTGAGGTGGGAGGAAAGGAACTCTAAAGGAAATAACACCCTCTTTGTAATAACCATAAGCCAAACAGGTTCAGCTACCACAGGTACAAAGAGCCTCAGCTAGTTAAACTGCATGCATTTCTCTCTTAAGTAAACAGTAGAATAGCCAAGTACAAATCATTCCCCAGATGTTGCAAGTGCTCTGAAATCTGTTTGAAACTATCTAAATACTTTACACTTCTCATAAATTCATATCTTGATCCCAGAAGAGGATACAGTGTGCTCACCACAGACTAATAAACATTTATAAAAGTTTAATTACTTAGAGATATTTAAGTATCATACAAACACCTGTAAAGTGTAGAAACACTCCCCGTCAGAAAGCCCAACCTGCAAAGGCCTTTTTCTATTTAATTGCTTTTTGCTTCTCCCATTTAATAAGGAGGATTATTTTTTAACCTTTCCAGTTCCAGATAGAACTTCAGATTCTATGATAGCAGAGTGGAGGAAGAGATTGGGGCATTTACTCACCTGCAGAGTGAAAGTGATGGAAAAAAGAAAATGGGTTTACTGCCTTCTAGATCAGTTTGTAGGCGATTTGTGTTTGAATTCCTCTTAAATCATTTTCTGCATAATATTAGTGGTCTGAAATTATATGAAATGGCATCAGAAACCATCCTTCTTTTTCAGCACTGAGAAGTCCTCTCCCAGAGTCCTTGTTATTCTTTAAGTCATCTATTTTCCCTTCATTTATTCTTTCATGTTGTGCTCTGCCTTCTGATGGGCAATACAATTCAAAAATGAACAGGAAGTGGCTTTGCAGCAAGCTTTGTCTCTTTGCTGCCAGTGTGCTTCATACATTTGTGAAGAAGCAGACCCACATCATAAAACCAACTGAAAGCCACAGAGGTACCTCTCTAAAAAATGTAATGGACTGTACTGAAAGCCTAACTTTTACTGATGTGAGGTTTGGGACTTTATCCAGGTAAGAATTCATGCAGCAATGAGCACAGATAAGGCAGATGACCCAGAGTAGGGCCAAACTGTTTATCAGCAGATGTGTTTTTGAAAATCTTCCTTAACTGGTCATGGCAGCGGAAAATACCCTGCTGTTAAACGCATCTGCAATCCACTGTGCTCCCAATCCACCTACAAAAATTCTGACCTTTAAAGAAATGATGGAGAAGCTGGTGATTTTTTCCATGGCATTGAAGCTTGGTCTATTTTAGGCTCCAAGGCAATTGCAGCCCTTTTTGCTCCCTGTTTCACATCACTTTTAAGTCTTGTTCTGGCCACTATGAACCCTTCAGCACTTCTCCCTGTGCAATCACTCGAGTCAAGATCTGTGATTTGTGATTTGCAGATGACATGTACATTTCTTGGCTGATGGCTGTTAAAACAGTTTTCAAACCTAAGGCAATAAACTGCAGGGATGCAGTTAGAGCTCTCTCTTGCCACACTAAATTGCCATTCTCATGCAAATGAATAACAAGTTTCTCATTAGTATAATAAAAAAAAAACTGTAGTACATTTCCAATGGTGTGAATTTCTACATTAATATTTTAATGAAATCATTTTGTCAATTTCCATTACATACCATCTCTAGATGTGAATATCATAATTAATTAGTATGTATCAAAAATGATGATGCAACTTACTGTATAGGAAAAAGGAAAAAATAGTTTCTGTATTTGCCAATTGTAAGTCCTTTAATCCTTTCAGCATGGAAATATACTACTGAGTTGTAGAACACAGATACACTTCCTAAAGCATTAACAAAATTGTTTATACATTTCTGATCATCTTTCATTTAAATATTTATAAAATACATACTGGGAAGTATGTACCTTTTAGAAAACTGAGTCTGTGTCATTTTCTTCAAATATTTACTTCTGTTCTTCTTAAAAGATACCTAAAAAGAAAACCTGCTGGATTTTGTTTTAAGTGACACCATAAATGTACAAACACAATATAATTTAAACAGAAAATAATGTGATTACCGTCAGAAGGATTACTGCAGTTCATTGTTCAGAGAGCAGGAAACAAAATTATTGTTTCAAATACTGTCTTTGCTTGCAAAAAAAAAAAAAAAACACAAACCAAAAAAAAAAAAAAACAAAAAAAAACAAATGTATTGAAGTGCTTCAGCCTTAATGTGCAGCCTAAAGTCTACATATTCCTAATCCTGTCAAAATGCAGGTCTGAAGATTAACAGAATGTATAATAAGTGTGTCTATGTCATTACAAATAAAAATAGTATTGCTAAATCAAGTGTAGCCCTTTATAAATGTAAAAAAGCCCAACTTAAGCAGATTTGCACTTTATTATTCTATAGCTCTGAGGAGAAAAAAAGCAAATTGACTAAAACAGATTCTCTGTTTCTGTGATATAAATCAATTCATCTGCACACACACTAAAACCCATTTGGCATAGATGTCTCTAGCAAATAATATTTATTGAGATTTCTTGTACATTTAATTATTAATACCAGCAGTGTTACAGTACTTCTATGAGGTTGCTATTACTGACCCTGTACCTGTTGTGGTTTTTTCCCCTCATATTATTTCCTCTACAACCATGAAAGCATAGCACGTCCCAATTATCTTGTGTGACAGAGTCAAAAAGACTTTTGGTTTTGTTGTCTGTTGCTAGTTCTCTTATTGTCAGCATTTCAGGGCTTGACTGACTACTATCCTACAAAATATTGTTTAGTTTAACCATTTTATAATTAGTGCATTTGGTGCATTAACAATACTTTTATACAGAACTACCATTTTTGATGTATTAAAATGAGTCTTTCAGAAATGTTCAATGAAGCTAAAAGAAAATATAAAGAATGTATACAGTTCTTTGTTTAGTAGTAATCTTAACCTAGACACAGTGGTGCTACCTTTATAAGGTGTAGTGAATTGCACTGTTAAGGTAGAATATTACAAGTACCTTCCAATACAGAGACTTTCTTATTGTGTTAATACTTTTCCTTCAATGACACAGAATACTTAGAATAATAGAGAAAGGTTGAATTAGAATGTGCTCTGTTGTGTTGTGTGTATATAAATATGAAGAATGATATATGAACTCATACCTTTTACTGAGTCATGACACTTTTGCACACTCTAGAATAGAAGATATGTCAATAATCATCCTTTTGGTGGAAAAAATATTTTCAGGCAGCCTTTTTCCTTCCACATCTTTTAAATAAGCCAGCCAACCAGTGAACTCAGAATGAGTGAAGTCAGTAGAAAGCTGCAAGATGTAGCACTATTGAACTCAGTAGTAAGACTCTCACTGACTTCAATAGAGGCAAATTTCTCCCAAACATTTTCAAAGGTGCCTGGAGGGTGTGCGTCACCAACCTAAGGAATTTTAAGGAGGTATTTCACACTGCTTGAAAATCGTGTATTTCAGACACATCCAGAAACTGGCATGTAAAAGTAGCTGGTATAATAAGCACTAAAATAGGGCAGCTCCTATTCCTTAGTGATGAAAACAGAACTGGTCTGGCTTTTGTGATCAGCTGGCATGTTGTACTAGATTTGCACGTTCTTAAGTGTACTGATCCAGATCCCGAAGGTTTTGCATGCACAGCAACCCTCTGGTCATTGAGGACAGTGGGAGCTCGGCTGGAGTCAAGCCCTCAGGACTAGGCATAGAATTTCCTCTTAAGCTTATTTCCTCTTAAGCTTTCACTTGAAGAACTAAAAATGACCGAAAGAACTAACTATACCATTTATAGCAGGAAATATGATGTCTTGATTATCTAAATCTACAAATAAATCAGAAGCATCTCTTGCATTGAGTTTCTTGGGCAGGGACTATTAACATTTATTGGACAGGAGTGTGTCTGGCTCTGAAACATACAGGCACTGCAAGAGGAAGCACTGGAGACTGAGTTTAAAAGCACGGCACTGTAATCTCTGTCATTATTTTCTCATTATGAATTCACTTGGAGTCTCTCAAGAGTCAGGTCCCTCCCTTTGTGCATGCCAAGGATCTTCTTCCTGATGCTAGTCATTTGGGGAAGGAACACATCTGCCTCTCATCTGCTGTCTGGGAACAGAGGCACTACCCAACGCAATGTTCTCCCTCATGTACACCTCTGCAAAGGTCCACAGACCCTCCCTGCACAGAGCAGTGCTGCTCCAACAATTCAGTGAAAGGAAGGAGGGGGATCCCTAACTTGGAGATGTGCCATCCATTTTCAGTCCTTCTTCCACCCTGCTGCTAGAACAGAGAGACAGTTGGTTTCATAGCACTCTGGTTACTGGAGGGGGTGTAGATTGTCTCGTACAGCAGAGACTGTAGGAAGCAAAGACTAGATTGTAGAACATGTGTGACAGGCAGCAAAATAATGCTCCATAATTTACTCTCCCAGGTATTACTTGTATTCCAAGTTGCAATATGGCCAAGAGAACTGCATGTTGTTCAGGAACAGGTGTTCAGCAGTTAAGGAAAGCCATGGGCTTATCGGCCTATACTCCAGGTCATCTTCAGGCAGTTCTTTCCCTCTGTGCCTCCAGTGAACGAGCAATCAAAGCACTTAAATGGCCTTACGAAAGTGATACAGATTTTAAGGCAAACATACCATCCATGCTGTTAGGGGAACAGGTAGGAGAATCCCCAACCCCTGCAATTTCTGTTCCTTTAAGGAACACAGCCTCTTTGCAAAAGGGTTTGATGTTATGCTGAGATTTGTGCTGAATCATGGAAGACAGTTTTTTGTTCATATGTTTGCTCTGGTAAATGGCAGAAAAATTAAAATCTTCTACAGAAAAGGAAGAATGTGGGTGAGTTTTCAACTTGGGTAAAGGAAATATTTTTTTAAAGAGTGTTCTGATATCCTCAAAACTAAGAATTCCAGTGTTCAAGAACTCTTTTTTCTTTTCTTTCTTTCTTTCTTTGCAGGATTTTTAATATGAAATTAAAAGAAATGAAAACAAAAGGAAGTGCTAGAATCATCTCCAGAAGAACTGTTCTGGTTAATTGCAACAGAAATTTTGTTGCGATTAATCTTCCTGTCCATCACTTCAGTATTTTGAGTTTTTCCAAGACTTAAACTAAATGATCTCTAACTAGCTCTGTCTGTTCAAAACAAGTACACGATAGGTAGGGCTAATGCCAGTGAACCAATACCAGCAAAGGATTCTGGGCTAAAGAAACACAAATACAATTTCATTAAAACATACGAATCCATGTATATAGTAAGAAAACAGTTAAGTCATTAAAAGGTGTCTAATATTTTGGACTTTCTGCAGTTTAAATGTCTTCATTAATGATGACTGAAGCCAACAAAAATCCTTCCTCCTTATGTAACTTTTGGTTATAACTCTGAATTTTTTTCTTATAAGAAATGCTGCCATGTCACTAGTACCTCTGATGAGCAGAGTATCAGCAACATCTGATACAGAGTATCAGAGTATAAACAACAGGTTCACTGAGAAAATACTTCCTATCTGTTAGAAAAAGTTGACAGTTTTCAAATGGATGATGCATGATTTAGGTGTGTTGGTGAGTAATATACAGTAGGTTTCACACTGAATGTATCACAGAATATATACTTATCATGGTAACAAGAGAGCTTATTTAATAGAGCTGCTAATATTCTCTCTCAGGGTATATAGCGGTAAATACACATTTTTATAATCTAGAGTGCATCTCTTAAGTGTTGTATTAATTTCCTTATTTGGTGAATATTGTAATGAATAGCAATTGGAGAAAGCATGATGGATGAAGAAGAAAACTGTAGTACTGAAAACTGATCTGGGGAATAGCTCTGATACAGTGATTGTTTTCTTCCAGCCTGCTTTTTAGTGTTGTCTTTTACCCTAGTAAAGCTTTCAGATCACAGCTGCTTCTGTATTGATGAGTATGGGGTACACAAAAAATTCTAGCTGTGAATGTTCAATCAATCTTACATAGGCAAAATTGCCACTCTCCAGCTCATTTATGTAATGATTTTAGTTTGTATCAGAAAAGCCACGACAGAAATCCACTCCCATGTGTGTGCAATTAATTGTTTAAATCAAACATGTATCTTTCCTACACAAGATGCTTATACCTAAATTTTGTAGCAGACAAAACTATACTTCTTGAATAGATGATACAGAAATTGGTTGAAGTTTACTTTCTGTTAGCCAAGGGCTGCTTCTTGCCTTCTTCAAGTGTAGTCTATTTAATCTCCTGTAGTGTGGGAAATTATGTTCAAAATCTCTGTGATCCTCTGTCTCTAGTAAGTTATGCAAGTAGTGACAAGTATACACCGTAAGGTCTTGAGATTATATCTGTAATGTGTGGCTACAGACTGTTGATCAGGAGAGCCTGGAAGAAAAACATTATTTTCAGGTGTGAAAAACCATCACCTTTATCAAATAATTTCTCTTACATCTCTCCAAAGGCATTGTAACCTATTTAAACTTGGGAGGTTAAGTTTGTAGCGTTCATTATGACTGAAAATTTAGTTCACACAATCATGATGTTCTCTTTATTAAGTGTTACTGTTAAGCAATATTAAAATAAACACAATATAGTTGGCCTTTTTGAAAGATTCATGGGATATTTATTTCTTTGCCTGGTCTCTTAATTTTATCTGCTTTTTTAAGATTCTGACATGCAAGCTAGCATTGCTGCTATATGCATTATTTGCCACATATTATCTGATTTACCTATGTATATCTTACAATTTACAGTTCTGTCTGGAGCATATAATTGAAATGCTTAAGGGTAACATAAATGTCTTTTGACAGAACTATGGCTTGAATCTGGTTGGTAGCTCTTTTCTTGAACCTCAAAACAAATGAAAAATACATTCTGGCAGGTAGCCTGTCAATTTTACTGTACCTAGCAAAAATATGTTTTGTAAGACTCTTCACCCATGTCATCGTATGAATTATTAGATAGAATAGCAAGTTTCAGAAACTCTACCAAGAAATATTCTTATATAAATATACCTGTACTAAAAATGGCCTCCTCAGCCCTCCTTTCCCAATCTAATCCCATTTAGTACCTTCAGCCCCACTTCATCTCTACCCCTTGACAAATACTTAGTCTCCAACCTTTAGGATAACTGTTCTTTTGTTAATCTTTTGCCATATCTACTGTCATGTCTAAGATGTTGGGCAGGACTTTAACCCAGTCATGCTGGTTGCTAGCAGTGGGTTAGGAGTTCTAAAGAGAATCTTCAGTTAAACTTGAGAAGACTCCTCAGGTAACCCTAAGTGCAGGATTTCCTATGAACATGGTATGTGTGTGCAAATCGGAAAGGATTTTTTCTATCCGGAGACACTGAGTGAGCAGCACTTGAGGAACTTCAGAAGGTGCCAGGATTTTTGGTGGAGGAAGGCAGGTTCCTGCTGCATCCATACAATGTTGCTGACCAGCAGACTGGTGGATACATGATGAAAACTCCTGCATCCCTCCAAAATGGGTAATGCTGAATGTGTGTTCAGAAATGTTTCCTCATTGTCTTGCTAGGGGGATGAATTGGCTCCATATTGCCTTTCAGTGTGGGCTGCACCTACTGGCCCAGTGCAGTCCTGAATTACCATCAAACAATCATTACTGGGGCAAGATCATTTACTTGGACTGAAAAATCTTCAGAAAGGACCATGTTTGCTCACTGTGCAAATTGCATTCTTCTCTCCAACCAGCCAAGAAATAAGCTGGCCAGAAGCTGTGCAGCAGTTCATATAGGTGCTGTGACTCCACTTTTGGGTGATAGTTCCTATGTTTAGAAAGTAGTTTGTTAATCATTAGTCCCTACCTGTCTGGATGCAGGTCCTTTTCAAAGCACTGAGGAATTGGATTTTCAGAGGTCCTGATTTCAGCAAGAGCTGCACTTCTGAAGATCAAGCCACAAACTCTCTACAACAGACTAGTCCGAGGGGAGGAAAAACCCACTAGATGTGGAAGACAGATCTTTCTAAAGAAAAATGAAGAGGACTGTGTCACCTGCTCCTGAATTCCTTTGATCACAAAGCCCATTCTTGATAGGGAGATGGAGATATTACTGACTTTTCTCTTTAATAGAAGCGGGAGATGGATTGGAAATGTAAGCATTGAAAGGCTTTTTTTGAAGAATGTCAAGTGCTAGCAGGAGAATCAAACAGTTTGCAACACCAAACTTGATGTGATTCTCCTGAAAGGCAGCCTGATGCATTGGAAATGCCACATTTCCACTCCTGGGTCCCAGTGAAATTATCTGGAGAAAAGGGAATAATTTCTAAACTATTGACTTGTAGAGCTAGCTCAATGTGGCCTAATGTTTTTCAGTAAAATGCTCCTAATAATCTTTTTTTTAAATGGTAGGTTGTAGAATTTTTTGTTGCTGCTTCCAAGCCAGAAGGACATGGGACATCTGCCACGATGGAAGAAAAGGTGGTGGGTGACGTGAGAGTGAGTGGGAATAGACTCTGCTTTACTTGCAGGACTTCTCTGCTGAGGTATGACAGCTGTGGTAAACCATTTCCTGCCATCAAGAGGCAGCTATAAGAAAAGATTATGAAATATCCTATCCTTATCTGGGAAACATACAGTGTTTCCCAATGACCAATTTATTATTTTCACCCTGTCCAGCAATACGAAAGGATGCATCAGGGATCTATCTTTCTCTGCTCTGAATAACTCAAATTGGGCTGCAACATGTGAAATAATTGAGCTGACCAGAATTTACAGCTCTAGGTGGAGTTTCTTCTTTCTGTTGGGTTTGTGAGTCATGACAATAAGAGTTACCACATGAGCACAATGCAAAACTTACACGCTCATTTCTCATTTTTATATTGTTTTATGCTCTGTTCAGCACCAACATGGTCCAGCTCTCTTAGGAAATAGTCTCTACAATGATTACGTGTTTTTAAAAATCAGAGCAACAGACAGATCATGCTAGCCATACTCTCTCATTTTTTACTCAGATCTTCATGTAGTAAGTCCCGCATGGCTTTCAGAGAGGCCTGTCTTGTTTAATGTGGACTTTGTTGGTCTGTAATTTATTTTACTTAATTATTTATGGCTACATTATGTATATTAGCTGCACTTGTCTAAATAACTAGGGTTGCAATGGAAGACTGTCTGTTTAGTTGATGAATTCCCATTACTTTCTGCATTTCTTAAGGTGATTTTGTGATGAGATTAGTTTGCTGTTTATTGTTCCTGTGCTTGTGTTTAGCAGCAACACTGGGACAACAATAAGATGAGGCACAGGCAGAACTTAAACAGATGAACACGTAACAATGGTTCCATTTTGCACTTGGGAATGCTTTGGGATAGGGAGATTTTATAGAACTGAATGAATGAAAGAATACTCCAAGCTAATTTTTTATTAAAAAGCACATTTAAATCAAGAGCTCTTTTTATCCCTTACTGTGACGAATTTGAGACCATTACCATATTTTATTTTTCACTCATTAAAATGAGACAATTTATAACATAGTAAGTGGAAACGTACCTGGAAAAGAGAAATAGACTGGAGGATTTTTCCTGTTTCTTACTACTTGCTAACAACTCTCAACCACAGCAGGCAGCTAGCAGACCAAGTACAGGTTAACCATTTTAATATTTATTGATTGGGAAAATACCCTGAGCACAATTTTAGTGTGGTTTCCTTGGACATAAGGGCATAAATGGCTCTATAAAATGTAAATACATTCTTAATTACCTCAAGTGCCCCTTCTGCCCAAGTGGCTCTTTTACATGAAACACATCTTGCTAGTAATGAGCACAAATATTGCTAATGGACTGTGAAGGGTATATTGTTTCTCCTCTCCTCCCCTTCCCTTCCCCCCCTCCCCTTCCCCCCCCCCTCCTCCCCTCCCCTCCCGTACCACATTGGCAATGTGCAGAGTTCACTCATCCTTTAGGAAAGTTCTCAGAGCTTTTTCCCTGTAAGGGAGCTCGTCCAAAATGAGGATCATCATAATCTTATTCCTGACTGTTCCTGTATTTCTTGCAGTCTGCCTTGAGTCCCTAACATAAGTAAAAGGAGACAAAGGTACTTCCAAATGTGTTACAGCTTTCATTTTTTTCCCAAAGGAAATATTCATCCAGAAGTTCCTTTCTTTTTTCCACTCCCAATTTTTGTCTCAGGAGCAAGGTTCATTCCTGCTCCTCAGCCTCTGTCAGGAATACAATTTCATGCTTCTGCATGAAGACCTAAGCTTGTTCATTCCATTCTTATCCTTTAAGGTGGATGTTGCATCTTGCAGATCTCTAGCAGGAGAAGCCCAAATTCTGAGATGCTAGAGAGGTAATTGCTGGATTTGGAATAGGGACCAAATGAGGACCCTGGTGTGGAGATCACCATGAAAGGAGCTGTAAGGTGCACGAAATTGGCACTTCCTTGCCCTAGGCATCCTCCTGGGTAGACCTACTACCTCATCCTTACCCACTGGTCTCTCAAGCTCCAGGGCCTCAAACCTATTGTGTAAGGGCACCTGGGAAGGTGGGGCCGGTAGGGGGCGTTGCCTGCGAGGTCGAGTAGGAAGCTGTCTCCGTTCTTCCTCAACTCCCAGGTCTCCTCCCTCTGCCCGACTGCGACAGGGCAGAGGGTCCACCCCCATTTGGGGTGTCTCAGCCCGGTACCTCTCCTTCAGGCCTGGCGGGGAGTTGCTCCACCAGTCTATCTCTCGCTCACACTCCCTGATGGCCCTCAACCTCTCCACCTCCTCCTTGAGCTCCGCCACCAGGCCGACCAGGTCATCCACCTGCTCACACCTCATACACACGGCTCAGACACTCCCTGCATCCAGAGACCTGAACTGCCGCATTTTTTCAGGCATTCATTCTGGGTTATCACAGACTTTCTAGAAGGAGCTTTCTGCCTAGCGCAGACCACTGCGGTTTAGCTTCAGACAGGCAGCTGATAGACGAGGTGTTCTCCTGAGCAGGGAGGGACGCTCCGCCCCGCCTCAGCGCGCCCTACCTGCGCGAACTGCCTGCCCTAATCGCTCACGCTCCCTAGGGGCTGCTTTTGAACGTCAGGGTAGAGGGAGCGCTGCTGGCTCCGCCTACGCCTCGTCAGCGTTCCTCGCGAGGGCAGCCGGGTTCCGGCGGTACCCTCGGCTGGTTCAAGTGGCCTCAATGCTGGAAAAAAGCCCTGCCTGTCCCGATCCCCCACTCTGCTGCAGAACGTGTCTGCCCCGGAGCCGATTGCCTCGGCAAGGGTGTGACTAGGTCACACTGCAGCAGCAGCCACAGCACTGAATGTGGATCTATGACTGTGACAGTAGAGAAGGGTCCAGGAAAAGAGAAAAGGGACCTGGGGAGGGAAAAACAGATCCAGATGTGGGACAGAAGGGCAACTGGTCTTAGAGAACTTGCCAAGTCCTTTGCTGCAGACTGCATACCCACGTATTGGATATCCAGTGCTGGGGAATATAAAGTGTTTCAGAGGAAGCAGATTTGCTCTTTCTGCTCCTGTGCTATAAGTAGATATGTATTTCGTTTACTCTTCCCTCTTCTTCCCCTCTGTGCAGATATATAAACTTGGTAGCAGGAAGTTCGTCATGCTCCATAAAATTAGCACATCTGTAATGTATATGCCTTTTAACTTCCAGTTACATTTCAATAACGGAAGAGCTAAGGGTCATAGCAAATCATTTATGGTACCAGAAAGCTGTGGGAGAAGATTGCTTGCTTTCTAATCTGGTATGACCCAAAGAAGTGAGAGAAATAACTCAGGGCTAGGTTGTTTCCTCTGGAGTGTTTCATACTGGAGCGGCCCACAGCAGTAAGTGCTTAAGTGGCAAAAGGGAATAGACGAAGAGTATATAACCAGAGATGGTATCTTTTCTAATAGCATTTCTAAGAATTAAAGAATATGATAGAAAATAGGATAACTTAACCACAGTGAGCCAGAAAAGGAGCTTTCTCATTAGGGGACAGACCAATGAAAGGCAAAAATTATCAGCCATAAATTTTACTTAGGAATGATTTTTTTCTCAAACTTTATTTTTCTGGGAGACTGAACAGTCTCCTCAATGTTTCCCATAAGCTCAGAAACAGCCACTTTGTCACATTTGCCATAGATATATACTACCCTGAGTTAAACATATATATATACACACCATGTAATGCACAGCCAGCAAAAACATATGGGGCAATTATCTCCCCTTGGATTATGAATCTTGAGAAAGCAGAAAACACTTCTTCAGCACTCTCTGTAAGTGTAGATTTTATGCAAAATACCTGAAGGAACATTTGTGTCATTACATAAATTCATTTTTCTAAACACAGTGAAATTTCTATAACTATTTTGGAAACGTGCATTAGCACATAGAATTGTTGTAGTAGGAAAATTTGATCTGTTGATTTTACTTCCATGGTGGAATCTTTACAGTCTATATGATTTCCACTCCACTTCACTGATGGTGGAAAAGCTTTTTTTCATGGTTTATTTAACAGACAGTCATTTTGATTAGCAAGATGAGTAATACTTTATAGCTGTTTCCAACTACTGCATCTGTTCTATCAGTGGATTCAAATATTCGAGGCTATATTGACAGAAATGTGAAATGCAAGAGAAATGGGTACAAGAAGGGACACACAGACACACATGCATGCTTCAAGAATCTAGTCATGTTAAGAGAAATCAAACACCATGTTAGTCTTAAATCTGTGCCACCAACTCAGGGCACAGATTTGCTAAACTTGAAAAGCAGAATCCTGTTCACAAGGGGTGAGGTTTAGCAGAAGTTCTGTCTCAGACAGATTGGTTTGAAACCTATGTGCTAATTCTGCTCCATGAAAATATAGTAAAAGTTTTGCCGTTGACTCCAAAGGAGATCAAAACTGGACACCGCACATATTGGGGGGGGGGGATGGATGGAGTTTAGATTCCCCACTAAAATTGGGTTGGGATGACTCTTCTGTGTTATTGAGTACATATACTGTCTCCATCTTTGGATGTAGTAATAATATTTTTGCCTCAGCTTTGCTTTTAGAAAGATTTATGTTTACATTGCTTTCTGTGGGTTTGTATTGTGTTGGAGTCCTGACATTCATCAGTGAAATTTATGTGATGCATTAGCTTGTCCATTTCTTTAGGTTAGACAGAAATGAACTCGGCAGATTTTGATGTCTATACATGAGACATCTTAATACTGTGTTTATTTCACCCATCACAGAGTTCAGAAAATAAGTTCATTCTTATAGCAATGATTAACAGCAATCACTTTAATCACTTTTATAGAATACTCTTCCAATGTCTGAAGCAATATGTACAAGTTATACAGGTATGAGTCTTCATTGTTTACAATGCATAAAACTGTAGAAGAGCAGTCATTATAGTTCTCCTGAATACTTTGTGAAATTATTAGTGTATCAGGATGTTGTGTCACCATCTCTCTGCATATTTACAAATGACGGAGGAAACTCCGTTCTCATCACAGAATGAGGCTCAAAGTCATCTGAAGAGTGACTAATACACTAATCCTTCCTACTTCCCCCAAATTGGATGAACTCTACTTGTGCATTCATGCCTTTTCAATCTGTAGTTGCTTGAGTATTTTGGAAGCCACATAAATAAGAACAAACAGAAGAAAATGTGGTGATTCATGATTATAAAATTAAAAATAGAATTACTGTCTGGGAGATTCAGACTTCCTAATTAAAAGAATTGAGAAGACAGGACTAAATTATGAGATTTTATTTAGAGTAGATTGCAATGTGACAAACTGTTCTAAAAATATGTCTGAAAATAAAAACTTTTTGCAAATATATATAGGGATCACTATATCAGCAAAATTTAGATTCAGGTACATTCACAATCACAAACAGCAGCACCTACACTGTACTGTTAAAGAGTCTTTTTCCAGCTCAGCTTGATGGGCATGTTGATGCAAGTTTGATAAAGAAAATATAATTTATCTTTGCCAGTGATGGAGATTTTAACACTTGCTTGAAATAACTGATAACCTGGCACAGGAGAGTTAAGGGATCACTGTACAGAATTTCATTTGGCTAATAACAAAAGCTGTTTAAAAATGCTATGAGCACTGTTTTTTGGAATATATAAAGAAGCATTATTCTGTTGATTTTTGCAGCAACTATAATTTTTTTTTTCACTTATATTGTACTATTTTCTCAACAAATAAAAACAGGAATGCATTTGCTGCTCTTGATTCATTAGGCAAGAAGATAAAGGGCTTAAGGAATTAGTCCATAAGAAGCCACATTCATAGTATTGCATCTAACATGTAGGATCTTACAAATAAAAAATCATCTACAGTGTTCCCATAGAAGTCCTATGTTTGGAAACACTGTTGACTACTTGAAGGTGAGATATCACAGATTTTTTACTAGATCATCTTGATTTTTTACTGATGGATTGACATGTGTGTATACAATACAATCATTCAGGTTGAAAGAGATCCTGAGAGGTCCAACCTCTTCCTCCTCCTCCTTCTCCTCAACACTGAATTAAGATTAGACTTTGGACTTGTACAAGCTCTGGACTTCGTACAGTTGGGTCTTGAAAACCTCCAAGGTTGGAGATTCCACAATCTCATAGACTCCTTGCTTCAATGCTATCTGTATAATGAAGAAATCTGCCTTTACATGAAGCCACCACTTGTACCACCTTCACTACCTTCTGTTTTTAGATATATAAATTATATCTAAAAACAATTAAAGAAAATTTAAAAGTCTATAGAATGTTACTAACTTTCATCTGTCCCATTCCAACCAATGAGTCTTGCCTTCAAGTAACAAGAAAGGATAAAATATGTATTGTGACTGAGCCTGAGGCTAGTGTGACTAAAAGGTTGCCTTGCTGCTTTTATGAAAGAAGTTATTATTTTCAATTAAAACAACAAACAAACAAATATAAAAATAAATAAAAAAAAATGCTTCAGCAAAAATGACCAGATAATTAATTTATCCTTCAGATATCCTAATTCATTATCCTTATTATATTCACTTACAGGTTGGATGAAGGCTGTGAGGAGGATCTGTATATATCTGAGAAGGCCATAACTGAGATAATCAGAAATCTCCCATGGATGTAAGTCCAAGGATGTCTAGATAGAATCCAGGGTTATACTGTATCTTTCGTGGCCCTCAGCACAGTTTTTACTTCTCTTTCTTGCCAATTTGTGATGCTGCAGGGATGTAAACTGCCCTTTACCTGTTATCTCATGTTACATGCTACCCTGCTTAGAAGCAAATCTCACATAGCAGCACCCTCCAGCATGTTTTCCTGTGCAACCTCTAGAATTTTAGTTGCCTTTGCAGTGCGGGGAGCAAATAGAAAGGAAAACTTGGAAGTTCCTAGGATGGCACAATTGTTTCCTGTTGCAGAGATGAAATAGGATGTTCAAGCTCTTTGATCTCAGGCTGGGATCTATAAGGTTGAATAGGAATGCCAGGGATGTCCCATCAGAGCAGTACACAAGCAGCCACATGGAACATGGTAAGGGCTTCTTGCCACGTATGTGGCCACCTCAGCTGAGCCAGTGTCCTTGAATGAATTGTACCTTTTGCCTGTCAAGACTCAAACAAGATCATAGGCTGACACTAAGACATGTCACTAGTCATTTCCACTGGTGGTACATAATTCTGTTGCAAGTACTAACTACCCCCGTGGTTTTGGCTGCCCAAACAATGGACACAGGGCACAACAATGCATTCAAGGGGGGAACAGACTTTGTGCAGGATGAAATTCTCCTACCCAGGGTTAAGAAGCAACATATCTTTTTTCATCTAGATTTTCTCTCTGCTTTCTGCTTTGATTTTTATTTTTGTGCCTGCTGTTCTTGTAGGTTTGGATGTCTGTGAAATAATATTTCAGCCAGTTTGGGGAGCTGTAAATGTTGGCTAATTAGTTTGTAGTCTGTGCTCAGAAAATAAAGTTTTGTCAGTGTCAGGCAGTGAGGCGATGTGGGGATTTTTGTTTGTTTTATCATTTTGGAGATAGAGAAGTAATAGCTAACTGCTCTGCTAGACAGCTTTTGTGCTGTGTTGTTGAACAACTACAAAGGCTCACTTTATGAATAGAAGACACTAGATTATGATTGAAACTGAAACACATCAGGAATCATTAGGTTTTGTTATATAAATATTAGATAGGATTTTTATAAAAATAACCAAACCAGTCACATCTTAAATGCTTAAAATGGGACATGAGATTTCAAAGTGCTGGATGTTGATTAAAAAAAGAAAGGGGAAAACATTTTTACACTGAGAAATGGCTTGTACACCCTCTCCAACATTAATTATCGATCTTATATGCAAGGCAGATTAATATTTATTTATGAGTGGGGTCTTTCTGTATTGTGCAACTACTTAGTGCCGTTTTGAGGTCATTTTTATAGTTCAGTATTTTCCATTCTGTCACATATTCATCCTTTGTTTTTTCTTTCTTACCAATACAGAAGTGAACACTTCTGAGCTGCACACCACAGGGGACATACAGTTCCAAAAAGGGCAGAGACAGATGGAAAAGTGGAGTTTCAACCTTTACAGATAAGAATGTGTATCCATTTAATAACAATAATAATAACAAACTAAAATATTTTCAGAAAATTGAAGCCTCAACAACAGCTCACAGGAGTTGTGGAGCAGCAGATAATTATTCTATGACCATCAACAAAAGTAATGGCCCAAGAACCAATGCTGCCACTTGATAGCTACATAAGCACAAAAGGCCAGTGCAAAGCTTAGTCTTCTTTGACTTGCTTCTTTACAATAAAAGAAATTACTGCTTAAAGGTAAAAAAAATGTGAATTTGAATGAAAATGAGAAAACACTATAAGAGGAAAAGAAAGGAAAAAGAAAGGCTGGGGAGATTAGGAAAGATAACAATACCTCTTCTACCACTAAGTTGTTTGGACAAATAAAATTGGCATTTCTACTCTCCCACTTGTCTATTTGCATTTCTCCCCTCCCTTCGTACAGTAAATATATACTTGAAGAAAGATGCTCTAATTTTGGTGTTTATTCGCTGCTCATTCTGAGTACAGTCTCTGTGGTGAGGTTATATTGTACTTGCTTGTAACAATTAAAATAATATTGCTTTGAACTGAATTTGCTAAGCTCAGAACCTGGGAAAAAGTGCAAGTGGATTTAAGGAGTCACTTTTCTATTTCCTGGCCTCTTCACTGTTGCACCCCCTGCTTCTCCATTCTTAGTGGCATTAGGACTCACCCAGCCTCAGAAACATCCTCTGAGAGGTTGCAGACTATGGTGATTTTCCCACTGCTGTTTTTTTGTTTTGTTTTGTTTTGTTTTCAGACCAGTGGCCCTCCAGACACATTGCCCTGCTTCCAGAAGATGCAAAATGCTTCAATCTGTCAGCCTGAAGAACAAGAGCCAACCCAGTGTTTGCTGGAGCTTTATTGTGTTATGAGAATTGTCAGAGCAAGCTTGGTGGTTGCTGTTGTTTCTAGAGAGAGCTGTGAAGATGCCAGGGCTTGTGGGAGAATCTGCCCTTACCTGGCCTGAACTCTAAGGCTAAATCTTCAGTGAACTGCTACAAATTCACCCACAAAAGATGGAGCACTTCTGGTTTCACGTGTGAGCACAGCCTTTGCGTGAGTATTGGTGCACACATGCCAGGGCACAGTGGGTCCAAAAAGTCTTGTGGGAGCAACTGGAGTTTTTTGTAAGTAGAGGCATCTTTATGTGAACTGCTACAATGTCTTGTCCTTGAGTCCAGGTCAGCTAATTTGGATTTCCTTGGGAATATATGTCTTAAGAATATGGTAGAAAAGATCTATCCAGAACCGTTTCTTGTCCATCAAACCAAAGGCATGGCTGTATTTTTCTCTCTCTTAAAGTTTCCCATCTCTCAGTATGTTGTTCACTTAGAGTCTGCTAGTATGTCTCCATTCTCTCACTCTGGCCTTTCCAGCAGGATCCCTCAAATCTTATCACCCGGGAAATGCCCTTCCTTCCAGAATTCTCAGCTTGCTCTTTTGTTTTGACACACTTCACCTGAACTCTGCTTATTAATGTAAAAATAAAAAAGACGTAATTTGCATTATATACTCACAGGAAGACCAGCAAATTCTATTAAAAATAAATAAATAAATAAATAAATAAACAAATTTGGAAAAAAAGACATGGGAAACAAAGAAAAGAATTGAAATGAGGTGCTTAAAAGGTTTGTGAAAGTGTGAAAAGACTTTCTTTGGCTGTCCAATATTTGTCATTCATATAATCAATTAATTTACTTCTCACAGCCAAAACACTGCCATTGAAAAGGCTTACTCAGATGCTTTACCCTGTTCATATTGATTCATTTTCAGTGTAAATATCAATATCTTTGTATAGATCTGGACCTTAAAGTTACTTAATTATTGATTGAGAAACAGTTGCTCAGACTGAGCAGGCAGATTTCTGCTATGTTCAACAATAATAAGAAACTAAGCTTTTGCATGGCTAGGCATTGTTTAGGACCATTATTATTTAGTGTATAAACCTCACCTTGTCAGAGGTGAGCAGAAGTGTACCAGAATGACTTTTCTGTGACCTAGTGTGGTCAACACTCCCCATTTCATTCATCAACTACTGAAAACTAAATTAGAGAACTGTGTACCCTTTTCAGTAATTGTTTCTTATTGTCACTCTGAAGACAGAATGAACTTTCCTGGTGAAAACACTAATAGTAAATAATACATTTAAATCATGTTGCTTTTCTGGCAACCTCCAAGTATATTTTTGAAAGCCTAAGGACTATTATATGTTGAGACAATTGATTTAAATATTTGGTGGTTTTGGTGACCTGTGAGTTCTGCTGAAACTACTGATAGTGAAATTTTTGTAATCAGGAATCTGAGATGAACAAGGTAGAAGTTTTATCTAATTCTGTATCTAATTTATTCCTCCTTTGTAAAGTTTTTGTAAGAAAATTTGGTGCTTTGACATTATCCAGGAAAGAAAAAGGAAAAAAAAAATGTAATGGCTATGACTGTAAGTAAGTGTGGAGCACAAAGCAAGATTTCCTTGGGGAAAGAAAAAAACTTGCTACCGTGAATATAAATAACGTTATTCTGTGTAGCTCCTGAACAAAGGTATATCAGAATAACTAGATATAACCTAACTTACCCAGTATCTCTGTAGGGCTTTTTACACCTTAGCCTCTTGCACTGCACGGTCATGGGCTGAATGGCTGTTTGCAGACCCTGTGTGTGACAGCCAGCACTGGCTCAAGGCTCCTCAGCAAAGCTGGCAAACCTGAGTCTTGTCATCCCAAGAATGAGGTGCTGGGGATGAGGCTGAAGCCCAGCCCTGCCTGCATCCTGTTGGAAGGGGAAGAAGGGGAAGAAGGAACAAAGCTGAGTTCTGCCCTACAGCTGTGTCTATCTCCTACATGACTCAGTCAAATCTTTTCTTTGCTTGCAACACCAGCACAATCCTGTATATCTAAGGGTCTGATGTAGAGCCATCAACTGGTGGCATGGAACAGTTTTACTTCGGCACTACAGCTTTGCCAGTGTGGTGCCACAGGTAGCTGCTCTTTCTGTCCATGCCTAGAGGTGAGTGTGTGGCCAAAGCCTTAGAAATATAGAAGCAATCATCCTATATCAGCCATGTCTTGTTTCTGACCTGGGGCAAGAGCAGATGTTTCAAAAGAAGTAAGAGATGATAGCATGAATAATAGACATTAG
Organism: Netta rufina; assembly: GCF_964035555.1. Taxonomy (NCBI): domain Eukaryota; kingdom Metazoa; phylum Chordata; class Aves; order Anseriformes; family Anatidae; genus Netta; species Netta rufina. The sequence continues at coordinate 32,048,480 of NC_140131.1, read as the reverse complement.
TCTGCTTATCGTGACTAGTGTGGGAAATAGAAATCTGCAATTTGCAGAAAAAATGACAGTTCTGGAATGTTTCCTCCTGCTGAGAAGATTTCAATGTAATTGGTATGAATGACTCTCTGGTTTGTTTTTCTTTTTTTTTTTTTTTTCCCACATAATTTAGAAAAGACAATCATTCATTTACTCAAAAATACACAAATGCGGTTGAGAGTAGTGATACCACAATTACCAAATATTTTTTATTTTACTATTTTTGACATCAGTCAGACTTTACTATTTGTCTGTCAAGGTTTCATTTTCAGTAGTTCTCTAGGTGGGATGGACCAACCGTTTGAAAATGCTTGAAGCTTAACAAGACTTCACAACAGAAGGTGACGGATACTGAATCAGGAGAAAGAGCAATGGAAAGTCGGACTGGAAGAATGAACTGGATGACTGGAAGTTTGAACTGGATTTCACTTCCATTGGTAATGACAACATCAAGGTCAGTGTATGTCTGTCAAGATCCTGAGTCAGTTGGAGAGCCTAGTCACTGGGAAGTAAAGGCAGTATTGGGCTCATGTGTGCTCGTGTGTTTGAGATCTTTGATGCTGTGAGATTAAACTGGGTGATAAATTGAAGGTCCTTGGTCTCATGTCTAACCAAGAGCTGTCCAGTGTACAATTGTGTCAGATGAAGTCCTGAGCAGATGTTTCCAGAAGGAAAAATCACCAACAATGGTATGACTTAGTCATACCATTAGTGATGGTTGATAGTCGGCTGAATATGAGCCAGCAGTGTGCTCAGGTGGCCAAGAAGGCCAACGGCATCCTGGCTTGTATCAGGAACAGTGTGACCAGCAGGGCTAGGGAGGTGATCGTCCCCCTGTACTCAGCTCTGGTGAGGCCACACCTCGAGTACTGTGTTCAGTTTTGGGCCCCTCGCTACAAGAAGGACATTGAGGTGCTTGAGTGAGTCCAGAGAAGGGCGACGAAGCTGGTGAGGGGCCTGGAGAACAAGTCCTACGAGGAGCGGCTGAGGGAGCTGCGGTTGTTCAGCCTGGAGAAGAGGAGGCTCAGGGGCGACCTTATCGCTCTTTATAAGTACATTAAAGGAGGCTGTAGCGAGGTGGGGGTTGGTCTGTTCTCCCACGTGCCTGGTGATAGGACAAGGGGGAATGGGCTTAAGTTGAGCCAGGGGAGTTTTAGGTTAGATGTTAGGAAGAACTTCTTTACTGAAAGGGTTGTGAGGCATTGGAACAGGCTGCCCAGGGAAGTGGTGGAGTCACCATCTCTGGAAGTCTTCAAAAGACGTTTAGATGTAGAGCTTAGGGATATGGTTTAGTGGGGACTGCTAGCGTTAGGTCAGAGGTTGGACTCGATGATCTTGAGGTCTCTTCCAACCTAGAAATTCTGTGTGATTCTGTGTGATTCTGTGTGACTTTTCCTGGACATTTTACAGTTTTAAAGATTTGGTGCTAGCACATCCAGAGACATGACAATACGAATTTAACTAAGAAAGATGTAGTCCATGTAATAATGTTTAAAATAATTTGTTTGCACTGCAGAGAATAATACAGTACTGATGATAATAACTTATCAAAAGGAGAAAAATATGATGAGAACAGGATATATTTAATCCGATTTTGTATATTCTACATCTTTTTTGTGAAAAACAGAACATCTTAAATGGAAATGTTGCAGAGTTCAGAGGTTTACTGTGTTCATAGGGCCTGATTTTGCATGAAGTTTTGAAATTTGCTGGCACTAATCAAGAATAAATTCAACTGTGATAAACTAAAGGCATCTATTTAAAACTGGCATGTGAGCAGAGTCAGGCTACGTTGCTCTATACTGCTGGTCAGCCAAGAGCATAGTAGATCATCCCCTTTAGTATATAAGGAATGATAATTGGACTACATTAAGAATGACTGCTTAGGACATACCCAGTATATGTGAGCCTATTTGCAGTATAATATCTTCCAGACAAATCCTCCATTACAAAGGCCACAATGAGAAACGGAGATTAAATTTGTGCTTTAATATGTTTTGGTTTTGTAATGTCAATTTTCTATTGATTTTATTTATGTGTCATTGAATTCTGAGATGCAAATTGCTGTTTGTTCTCTGTGTGTGTGAAGGGCACAAAACATTCTTTTAGCACAATCATATTCTTTCCTGACACTATTCTCCATATACATTTTTGATTGCACATCTCTTCCTGTGAAGTTTTTATGCAGAATTGTATATTACTCTGGCTATCCCATGTTCAGCAAAAGCATTACAAATATATGGCCTATGCATTGGCAACTACTCACGTTTTAATGAAGACCATGCATTTTATTTTATCCTATGCCATGCATCAAAGAGGAAGTCTCCATGAGCATGTTGAGCACAGGAAGTAATTGGTTTTAGAGAGCAGTGTGAGGAAACTGCTTCAGAAAAATCTTGACAGATTGCATTCCTGGGGCTCCCATTCCAGATGTCCTAAAAGCTCTTGATTTCATCTTCTTTCAGTGTCTCTGGAGAGTCTTCTTCATGAGCTAAAAACCAGCTCAGAGTTTCCTTCTTGTGTAAGATCAATGTGCCCTTGCGACTCCCTGGGTTACCTGAAGAACAAATCACCTAGGAAAATCTATCTTGGGAAATCTTAGTTCGATTTACATATTTTTGCATGTTCTTTATTCTGAAAACTCTGAAGTTATTAAATTCCCATGTGCTTCTTTCTTTCACTGTCAGTATGTTGATAGCCCTATGTTTCTGTTGTTTCTGCTCAATATATGGAGTAACAGTCCATACAGGACATTTTTTCAGCCATGAGAAAACCTTGAATGAATCAATATATCCTCCTAAAACTCTGCAGGAAGTTGAGTATATCAAAAATCAAAAGTGTCTAAATAAAGATTTCACATATAATGAATGAAATGGAAGGGCTATCTTCCATATATCTGGAAGTACATAAGTATATAAGTATAAGTATAATTGTCAGCATACTATTCTTAGGGTCTGATTTCCAGATAACCTATGCATGGAAAATGTGAGGCTATTGAGCAGCTAACTTATGTGTAACTTTGTGAATGGACAGTTAAAGCAACTATTTGTGTGTGCAGTACCTTAGTTTGCACCTCATAATATTCTAAGACAATGCATAAATTAGAAATTACAAATTAAATTAGAAAAGTTATGAATCTGTACATAAGCCTTTAACATGGTTACTGTTCATTGCTATGATGAAAATGTTTAAGCTACTGCGATTGTTTTTAATTTTTTTTTGGTCTCAGATGTTATTGTTTTGGATTTTTTTTTAAGATCATTATTAAATCTTTGAAGTCCTATAGCTGAACTGAATTAAATAGCACAACTTTCTGACTTCAGTAGAGAGAGCCTGATTTACACCAGCTGCGGATCTGATTGTCGCTTTTGAGCTATCATAATTGCTTAACTGAAACAGCCAACGTAATCAGTGCAAACAAATACAACTGATGGAAAAAGATTCAGTATTTGTCAATACCAACTACGCTATGGAGAACCTAATCAATGAATTAGTCTATCAATTAATTAGTCTAGGCAGAAAATGACTCCCTGTACCATTAGTCCATGAAAGGATCAATAAAGTCAAATGTCTAGTTTAATGTTTCTCACGTAATGATTCTATTATGGGAAGAAGAGTAAAAACAATATTTATACAGTTTCAATTGCAAATTTCAAGTGTTTGTTTTACAGAAAGATAGATAGGTAATTGTTATAAAGACAAGAAACACAATTTTCAGGATTCTAATGATGTAAAGTTATTTGTCTCACTGTCTACTTATGCTTCAACTTCACAAGACTGATATTCCTACAAGGAAATAACAGCACAGTGTAATGATTCATGTATGCTGAGCCACCATTTTGTCAGTCCTTCTACATGGGAAACTTTGGCAAGAACATCTGGCTTTTAGGCCAATTGCTCTTCATTTTGGCAGAGGCTAGACTGAGTCACCTCTCTGTGATGACTTTGGCAGTTCACAGCTGTTGTTGTGTCAGCATCAGAAACACACTGGGTGAAAAAGTGAGAACTCAACCTTTTTCTGTTTTAATTGGCTGTAGTCTTATTATTTCTGCTAAGTGTGGCCTGGTCACTCACACTTTGAATTTTGCATATTTATAATTGACTCTGCAGTAACAGTAAGCAAATACATCTTCTGCTACAATATGGTAAAATCCCTAATTATGAAGCATTTTAAGTCTGGTTGTTTGCCCTATAGTGTGAAAGAGAAGTAGGCATTCTTGCATTCATGCACACATACTTTCGGTGGTAATGAATTTTAAAGTGCGCATTTCACTTTGGGAAAAAAAAAAAAAAAAAAAAAAAAGACTTTTGAGTATCACCTATATAAAATTCAAGAAGTGAAAATAATGTGGAAACTGAAGTGACTGGCAATTAGTCAGACTTGGAGGCTGATGAAAGCAGATTTTGCAAATGAAGACAATGAAAAAAAAATCCAGATTACACAAAAATTAGATTTTACTGAATGGTACCTCAAAGAAAAAAATGTTGCAGTAATCCTGCAATAATTTGCTGTAATGAATACTGAACATACAGAAAATATAAAAATAAGGGTATCTTCAGGCAGTGAATTATTACTGCTTTGAGAAGATCTAGGCTTTTGTGAACATATAGGTTACTTTTAATGTTGGGTGTAACCTTTTTACATTTTTCAGTCTGTTTCCAGATTACAATACTATCTTTAAAAGCCTAGCCTTTTGCAAAACAATAATGTGTTACTTCATGTTTCATATTCCAGTATCATTTTTTTTTATTAAAAATTGATTAAATTTTAAGTAACTAGTGATGATATGTTCAATAAGAGCTAGCTAGATGAAAAATTAATGTCTGCAGTCCTTCTGTTTTGCAGGGATTAACTGAACTAGCCAGAATAAAATTTAAATGTGCCTGTTCTTCTCAGGTTCAGCATATCCTACCTAAAGCTGTACTATGTACATGCTTTAAGGTATCAAAAATAAAGTAATGGCTCACTATGTTGTAGAGAATGCTCACTTCCAAGCCATTGCACAGGGAGACATAGGAGATACATATATGTCCACATCCCTTTCTTCTCCTCCAGAATGCCTCAGTCTGAAGCAGAGGATCCCATCTGTATTGCCACTGTGCTAACATCATGGTTGTGTTACCTCTTTGCAGGATGTGTCTGCAGCCTGCAGAACAGCCTCCCAGCAGCTGGAAAAATTAGTGATGGAGTGAGTAGACATTTAACTGACTTTTCATATGTACAAACATTCTGGGACAGAGGAGGTAGAGATGACATGGACAATCCTTTCTTTCAAATTTCACAATATAATGTTAATGCCATATTCCTAGAATACAACTTTGTCTCAAGGGTTGGCTGATTTAGAATATGGCAATAATCTCCTACTTACCTGGGCTACTTCCCAGGATTAGTGTCCATAAAAGAGCTTTTTTCTGTCCAGACCCAACAGCAGCCTCAATTTCCCACAACACTTGATATAATAATATCTTAAGTCTGGAACTTTTTGGAGGTATGAAGCTGCTGGCTCTTTCAAGGAAAAAATCACACAACACTGTCAATAGGACATTTTTAATGCAGACATGGAAGATATGCAGATCTAACGATCAATGTCTTACGATTGTCTTCTATGGGAAGAACCAGCATTGTTGCTGGATCCTTATTTCACAATGTCACTAATCCTGATGAGAATTATCTTTTTTTAAGCTTTTAACTGGGTGCTAAACACCCTGATGAGGGCACTACATTTTCTTAATAACCAGTATGTTCTAATGCAGCTAAACATAAGATTAAGTAAAAATACAACTGCATTTTTCCTTCCTTCAACTGGTGGTAGGTGACAACAGATTTTACATGGACACTTTTGGAGACAAAAATGTGCGGGCCTAAGGAAAGAGGCTATTTTCAAATATATATATATATATATCAGTAGTCAAGGTATAAAGAGATGTTCTTCTAGGGTGTAAGACAGAGAAAGGAACTAACCAAATATGTTTTAAAGCCAACCAGGAAGTAAGGCAATCTGACTTCAATCTCTAATATCCCCAACAGCACATATATTCATCAATTTGGCTTATGAAAATTAGATGCTCCTCATTTGTTGGTAAAGAGATGACCTGGGAACCCATGTAACACAACCAAGATCTAGGTTTCTCTTTTAATGGTATTTTACTTGGGCTGGGGACTCACGCTGCATAAAACAGAGTGCTTCTCCGCTGAACCTGAGCAATTACAGAGGTGGCTTAATAGCAGTGCAAAGTAGTTCTGCTTCTTCAGGCTTCTTGGTTTTAAAGTCAGACTACAGCAGCTACAAGGTTAGCAGCAGTGGGCAGATGTACATGATGCAAATATTGTCATCAGAAAATATTGGCCCTGCTTCTTACCTGGTTCAGGATGACTCAGGGATGCCACTGCAATGAAATGGCATTGAAGGAGACAAGGATCCTACAGTTCATTCATCAAACATTTCCAATTGCTCTTTGTATTAACACAGCACTCGTGTCCAGTTTATGGTCAAAGACCAACTTGTGCTTGGCGCTGGCCATGACTGTTCATGCCCCAGAGTTTAAATCTGTCTGCCAAAACACAGAGAGGGCACAGAAACATGCTCAGCTTTGACAGAATGAGAGGGAGCAACAGAGAGCAGAATAGCATGTAGTCTTAACCATGCTATTTTTTTAATTTTTTTTTTTAATAGGCAAAGGAGAGTGTTTAAGGAGGAATTTGAGGAACAATGGAGTAACTTTGCTGTTGTTTGCAGAGGTCCTTTCTGATTCCCCGGCTGACACCAAGCCCAAGGGGCTCAGCAACCAGGGGGGATCTGCAAGTTTTTGAGTCCAACTGGAAGCAGGTGAGGCAGCAGAGCCAGCTACTAAATATGGGTGGCTGCACTGCTGTCCGGGCAGCGGGTCTGACACTGTGGGAGGTAAAGGCCACCTTCCAAGTCTGATTGGGATCAAAGTGTTAGTGCACACCAGCTGATAGGGCTGGCACAGCTTTTCTGGTTGGATTTACACTAGTATTGGGTAAATCCCCAAAGGCTGTGAATGCCAATAAGCAACTAAAAATTCTATTGCTCATCAGAGTCATGTTATCCCAATGATCCATGTCTATTCGTTCAGGAAAATGGAGGCTAGAGATGTCTTGAGAACAGGATCTCTCCACAGAGCCCTGTAATTCTGCTTCCAGTCCCCTGGGTTAGTGGCAAGAACTGAGGTAGATAAAAATGGGAAATATTATTTTCAGGGGAAGAAATTCCTGTAACCACATAAGCTTTGCATAGTGTGTCATTCTTGACTTTGAACCTGCAAAACATTTGTCTTACATTGGCCTTGGTTCTGGTTTGTATCTTGGACTGAGATATGTGTCAGTGCTTTTTTCCCAGTCTAGTTCTGGCAGAAATAACAAGCTCTAAAGATTGTCCAGTATGCTTCAGTGAAGCAAACAGCATTACCAAAGTAACACTCATTGCACTGGACCATAACCATATGTACATGTAAGGCTGTCTTTTTATTTTTCATTCCATGTTCAGACAGTGTCACAGTGTTCTTGATACAAATGATTTCATTGAGTTAATAGTTGATTGTATGCCACAGAAGTTTGCAGTAGCCTCGGAGGTCATTTTTAGTAGTATTGTTTTGCAGACTCCAGCCAGTGCCTTCAACATCCACAGCTATCCACGTGCTTTCAGCTGTACCACAATACCTTTTGTGCTCTATATAGTCCCATAGCCTGCTAAGTGAAGAAGCTTCAGGGAGGAGTGCCCACACAGCCCAGCTGAATGCAGGATGTGTGGAGGCAGGATGGTGGGTACCTTTGTGTTGCTTTGTGCTGCTGGATTAAGTGAAGTTTTCACATAAGTGTGTTTAGGCTTTTTCCTTTCTTCTAATACCCAGATAAAGTAAGCAGGAACTAACAACTCTCCTACAAGCAATCATCATGATCTGTCTATATAGGCAAAGAGGTGAACCCACTTTGTCCCGAGGCCATCACATTCAGAATGTGATGGTTAATCTAATAAATCCACTCCTTGGTAGCTTGTTGCTAATGCTTGCTGTTTTTTTCATATATTTCCTGAATTAAACTCCATCTGGAACTTAACAGTACTCATTGGGGAGACATGGAAAGGAAATTCCTGTAAGATGGAAAAGTTTGCTTATAACTGATATAAAAATAGGTTGGTTATAACTGTGTTTAGTGACTCATGCAAAAGAGTCTTGAAGAGTCAATTAGACATGCACAAACTAACGAACTGCAAAAAAGAAGGCTTTCCCTCCATTAAATGTCTCTCTGTAATCATCAATATCCTTAAAAAGTGTAATGATTTCTTATCAGTGCTTGAATGAACCGTAAAACTACCTTTTGAAATATTGACATTTCCACAATTTTGAACACAAGAATGTTTTCACTTCTATATAGACGTTGATGGGCCATTGTCTTGCAGCATATTTTATTCCTTCTGGAGAACATGCTGTATAATGCAAATAAGTACTCACTTAGTAGCTTGCATTTTTCCCCTATCAGATTGTGCCAGGTTCCTTTATTTCATATGCTTTAGCTTTTGAATTAAGGCTTAATCAAGGCATTCTCTGTGTGGGGTGTTTTGTATGAATAATAGAGATCTTGGTCTTTGAAATTGAAAGCAGATACATTTCACGCATGGTTTGTGCTTGGATTTGTGGGGATGGCTTATCAACATCAGATCTAAGGGATGACCTTCATCTGGAGCAAATCGTGGTAGCTCAGTTAGTATCAATGAACTGCACTGATTACATAGCTAAAGTTCTGGCCCCTGCAACACCCAAGATCACAAAGGAAGCTATCATAAAAATAGAGTGGGTCATGGATAAAAACTGCAGTACATATGTTTTCTGAACTTTCTTTTCTGTGGTGGATTATAAGCAGAGTTTTTTCTAGAACAAATATGTACAGTTAACTGCAGAAAACTCAGTGGAACAAGTTTTCCATCACAAAATGAATTGCATTTCCATCGTATCTGAAACTCTGCAGAATGCCAGGCTGACTTATCCAAAATGCCATGTCAGACAGCTAGAAATAGAAAATCACGATTTTTCAGGCAGATTAGTATTTGTGGAATAGAGAATTTCAATTTTTGCTTTTGAAAATACTTGCATGTGTGATTTATTTAATGCTGCATTGTATTCTGGTTGACAAGACAATTTAAAAATGTAAAATGTCAAAAGAAAGCATTTGAATTGATGTGACACTTGTTTTTTTCCCAAAAAATTTATTTTCATTTTGGAAGAAAAGTAGATTTTGAAGACTCCAAATCTTCTCTGCATTATTTTCCCTAGCTGATCTGCTCTGTTAATGACATCAAATCAGCTCCCTCTTTGTGTTTTTGCTTGTTTGTTTGTTTGTTGTTAAAGAAAGAAAGCATAAAGAACTGATTCCCGGTGAACCAAAATCCCTAATTATAGATGAAAAGGAAGTGATGGTCCAGGCAAAGAGCCATGGATCTCTGGTGGCTCTCTGTGTGAGACAGGAATCAGGAATTGTCTGCTGCCCTTGTCCCATGTTTCTGCCCCTGTGTCTATGAGCCTTTGGAAGATACCGCTGTAGCTTTCTGCCAAGCCATCTTGTAAACTGAGTAAGTGAAATGACTGAATTAAAAATAATATATATATATATATAATATATATGTAATAATATATATATATATAATAATAATGATACGTCATACCATATGTATTATATAGATAGATAGATATAGATATAGATATAATATAGATATCTAATATATATATATTATACATATATAATACCTATAGTATGTATCATATGTATTTATACATATATATATATATATATATATATATATATATATATATATATCTTAGCATAGACCACATGGCATCTCACCTTACTCCACAGCAAGTCCCTTAGGGCTACAGTAAAGATTGTGGTGTTGCTAGCTTTGCTGTGCTTACCCCAGTATTAAAAACATTTAGAAAAAAAAAAGCTGATGCGTACACATTTGTGTTTCTTAGCCCAGTCTGTACTGAGGAAATCTGCCAGTTATATAGAATAGTCATTTAATTGCAGACATACCTTTATCTCTGTTATGTCTATAACTGGAAAATGCAAATCCTTCAGTATGCTACAATTTAACAGCAGGACTCACTGAAGCCTTACAATATTTATTAGGTCTTTTATTTATTGTCAGTTGCTACTGTTTAAATATGGCATGGACATACACCAACACCTATGCTATATTTTACTTATAATAATAGGTGTGGATCACTTTCCTAAACTAGTAAAAAGGACTTTAAAAAGTGCCTTTCAGCTGCAAAGCTTTTTATTATCCAGTGTCAGCCACTGGAAATTATGTACAAACTAAAGTCAATGGAACAAAAGTTAATTATCCAGTACGGCTATTGTTATTATGTAGAGGAGCCAACTCTTATTGATTAATGAGTCAGTGCCATGTTTGCTCACAGGAATATTAATATCTTGTGCACAAGAGAAGTCATTAAAATGAGCAAGGAAGACCTTGACTTTAAACTTAAAGTGAACATTGCTCTAGTTATCTGAATGATTTTGTCAGGTATAGCATCATAGTTATAAATTATTGAAACAAGTAGTTATTGTGAAGATAGTTCACATAACCTGTTTTAAATTAAACAAGTCGATACACTTTTCCCATTATGTTCTGCACGGTTACAATTAGGAGACTTTAGGTGCACAGAGAAAGAGATAGGAAATGTGGTAAGACTGGTGAGTGAGCCTTTGCCCAACCTAGCCCCTCACAGCTTGAGAGCACTTAGAGTAATACTGTGTCCTTGCTGAGCTGATGGAGTGTGGGGATGTAGCAGACAAACTCAGGGTGGGTCAGAAAAGATCTTTGTAAAACTGATCACATAGAATCGTAAATGTCTGGATGTGGCTGACCCAGAGAGCCTTGCAGGATAAAAGATTTCAGCAGGAGGACACAAGTGTGAGAGGAGGAATATTTTTTTAGCCTTTTGGAGTCTCAGCCAAATGCTGATAGAATTCCAGATACGGAACCAGTGCTTCTTTTGGCAAAGAGGAGACCAGTGCAACAAAGCCCCTGGATGTCAGCGGTGGAAAGGTGAGAACATCTCAAAGTAGAAATTGCAAAAATCTTCTATAATGGAACCTGAATCCAGAATTTGTTTTCCTTCTGTTCGAGACCACACTGATGTGGAGAGCTAGCAGTTCATCCTGGTTCTTAGGTGCTGTAGGATGTGTGAGTATGTGTATTTGTACACAGTACCCAGGAGAATACCACCAGGGCATTGCAGCAGTGCAAGCTGGACTGGAACCCAGTTCACTAAATGACATGTTTGTTGCAATGGGCGTATTCTGCTCTTAATTAGTCCATAGCACCTTGTTGACAATTATTTCTTTTAGTATTTCTCTGGCTGTTGTTGAGGTGCCATCCAAAGTATTGCAAAACTATTGTTTCAATGCCAGTCACAATGCCATAAAAAAATGACAGCTTCTCAGAGGACACCTTCAATGTTCTTGAACTGCATTACAGATATGATTACAATAATACTATGAATAAACATTTGGGTAAAACTTAGTCTATTTCTAGCTCATTTAGTTGTAGGTGTGTTTTTTTTTTTTTTTTTTTTTTTTTTGTTGTTGTTGTTGTTGTTGTTTTGTTTTTTTTTCCCCACAGGGATAACTTGCAGGGAGAAAAAGAATTCAAGCCAGATCTAATGACTTCAATTAAGTACCTTATATTTCTCCTTTAAAAAAAAAAAAAAAAATCCATTCAATTTGCACTGAAATGTTTTAAGGTTAATAGATTACCTCTGAACCCCAAGGAAATCAGGCATCCTGTGCCTGCCTGTCATTTACTGGAGTGGTTACTTATCTGTCAATATTTCTTCCTCTTTTTCAAGTCCCAGGCCTACTTGATCTTGTCCATTTGGCACTGCTGGAGGAATAACAAGTTTCTTCCCGTCATGCACCATTCTGGGATACATCATGACAGAGAAATCTCAAAGCCCAGGTCAATTATAACAGAAGATGTGTAGCACCTCTGCCCCCACAGTGTCTTCTGGGGATCTACTTGGCAAAATGATATAAAACTATTTCCGAAGACTTTCCATGATCTAGCGCTGCTTAGAACTAAGTCACCGGCAAAATGTAAGGAAATATGCACATGCACCACCGTTCACCTTCCTGCTTGTTTACCAGAGTCCACTGCTGTAACACGTGTGGGGAGGGGGCCAGGGCTGGCAGATTCCTCACAGTATGGTAATTACATTTTAATTAAAATGCATTGAATGCAGATGGATTCTTTCCATATTTTCTCCCACTGATGATTTTAATATTCCCTTGTCAGGTATTATGAGGCAGTAGCTGACAGTGAGTTACATGAAGTAATCCTGTAGCTGGTTGTGACTTACATAAAGTAACCAACTTAACCATTTTTCTTAGGTAAAATATGATCTCCGTCCTCACTTTTTGCCATGGAGTCTGTCACTGGCTCATTGATGTAGTGTTTGTTTACTCTCATTCCTGCTGGAGGAAAAATCATAGTTCATGTATCAAATTACTGTAACTGACTGGAGCACTTTTATTTAAAAGAATGTACAGTGATATTTTTTTACAGTGTCATTGATCAATTTTCAGGACTTCTAATTTTTACAAGTATATAATCTGAATATCATTTATCTGAACATGCAGCTGTGAAAACTATGGTAATATCTGATCTCATTATAAAAATCAGCACTTAAAAATAGAATAGAGTAACTAAACCTGAAACTGACTGGATGTATGCAGTATTTTGATAGAAATAAGAAAGAATTTCAGTTTTTTCTTTTTGCTGCAGGGCCTCTAAACACAATCTGACATGTGATGTATTTTTGAAGTCAAAGTTAATAATTCTCTTTACATAAAAAATAAATACCCCCTATTGAATACACGCTCTAAAATTAGAATTGCATATTTCTAAGTAATATACCTAAGGAAAGTGATTTATTCTAATGCAATAATGGCATGGATTTACAAAGCTTGAGTGATACAATGTTTCTCGTTATGGTTGTAAAATATTTGTTGCCACTGAGGGATTTTCTAGATCATTATTTTAAAAAAGGAAAAACCCACTTTGACAGATGAACTGGGGCCATTCTGAGCAAATCATAGATACTTCATATAACAAGGCCTCCAAAGAGGGGAGCACAGACTTATTACTATGGCAACCCAGATCAAAACACTATTTTAGTGGAGAGTTTCCAGTTTTACAATGCAATGATGATTGTTTGTAGTACCATTGAAACCAGATTCAGCAAAGGTTCAAGAAATGAGCTGACAAGAGGAAAATCATTATAGATAGACTGGGGATACTTGAATGACATATTGTGGAATCTGTTATTATTTGATCAAATGATGAAATTGTTACACAAAGATGGATAAATAATTGTAGATGATACAGTCTGATGGACCATATTTTGTTAGTTGTGTTATGTTGTGTATATGGAAGATAATTATTGGTTCAGAGTTGCAAAGTGCAAAAGTAGTTTTAATAGTAGAAATTCCTTGTTTTTGAAAAATCCCTGTCTTTTAATTCTCCCTACCAATTTATGAGAAGATTTAAATAATACCTACATAATAATGAGCATCATCTACGCCTCACACTTAGATGGCAGCTCTGGTGGGGTGCTTTTTTCTGAAAGTGCCTCCAGCACATGGGCTGGATGATGCATGTTTAATCCCACAGTAATTTCATTATCAGCAAATCAGTACTTCAAGACTGTTTGTCCTACAGCAAGGAACCTCTTCAAACCTCTCTCAAATGCATGGTGGCAGGACGAGGTGATTCTCTTGTGACAATAGTCTAGGAGCATCTCTGGGCTCCCTCCAGCCATTTTCTGCCTTGTATCTATCTGCTGGCCCAGGGAATGAGCTGTTTATCAGCCTTCTTCCTTGCTCTAACAGTCCTACTCACTTCAGTGTAGGAGCCACTGGAGTCTGTGGACACAGATGTATTTTCTGTTCAGGATTATTTCTTATGACAAAAGCCAAGGATGAAGTTACTGGTTCTGGCTTCCATGCCATTCACCTCAATATTTTGAGCAAATCATGACCATTCCCCTTCAGCTTCGTGCTGCCCCACTCCTCCTCAACTTTATCTCATTAATGCTTAAAAACCTGAGCTCACCTGTCCGTGTAACCAAGGGCAGTGTGATTAAAGCTTCTGTTCCCACAGCATGAACAAAGAAAGTTCCCGGTGACTTCTCTAGAGGCTGTAGAAGGAAGCCGCTATACAGATAGAGACAGAAAAATTGCCTGGCTGAAAAGCAAAGATGGAAAGAAGAAAGGTAGATGAAGACTGACCCCAGCAAATTTTCTATCAGATAAAAAGTCTGATCATGCCTGAGCGTGCACCAAGCACAGGTCTGCAGGAAGAAGCTTGCTTTGAAGTTTCTCTTGGTGGGACTGGCTGATGGGGCAGCTCTGAGAGCAGCAGGGCCCCAGGATCATCTGGAACATGGACTTACCTCTCCACCCCCATAACAGTTTTGTCTGTGTAGCCCTCAAGGTGAAAGTGTCTGTAACTTAGGCTATTTTTTATGCCCTAAAACAAATGAGAGATTTACTTACAGAAGCCTTTGAATATTGGAAAGAAAGTATGGAGTGGATGAAAGGTTTTCAGAAGGGTGATTTACTGTGTAGTTTGTATATTATTGTGGATGGAGATAATTTGGCTCCTTGTGGAAGTTTGAAGCAAGTTTTTGCCTTACATTTGGTATTTCAGATGATGCAGGGAAAGCATTTTCTGGTGTAGTCATACTTGGACCAGAATACAAAACACATCCTTTAGTAAACTGTGAAGCTTTAACTTGCTCAAATGACACTTACCCAGCAAATCATTTTGAACTTTGAAGCATTAGAGAGGTCACATTTTTACACAGCTGATCTGCTGCTGAACAATCTCTTTTTAGAATACCTGGGCTTTTTTTAACACCAGATATCATGCCTCATCCATGAATTACATTTTCCTGAGTTTATTATGACCATTTCACGGAAAATTAAGCCACTCCATTAACATTTGAGACAGGAGCACCCTTCAAAAATCCAATCCAGTAGAGCAGTTGAAGGTATTTATTGCTCTTCCCTAATGCACTTGCATTTTCTCTGTCTTGCAAGGACTATTCAGACATCATCATACAAGTAACAAGAGTGTGCTCCTTGTCTCAGCTCCTAAGAAATGGCACTGGCACATACTTAATCATGCAGCAATTTTAACCTAAAAGACTTCCCAGAATACAGATTGAGTCCCCACACGAGGAAGCTGCACGTGTTTTCCGCTGACTCCTGTGTGGTTGTACACTCTTGCCTTTTCCATCTAACCTTGCAAACATCTGTCTTCAGCCAAGGAACAGCAGCAAAGATGTCAGCATCTGTTCTGTTCATCTAAGTACAGCACTGATGTTAAAGTTTTCCAAGATCATTGGTGTCCTACATTATGAATCGAGTGTCTCAGAAATAATTTTCCTGCTGACAGACTATTTATAAAGTCAGTCTCCTATCTTCAGAGTATGGTCAGTGTCCAGCCATACGGCATGGAGTATGGATGAAGACTACTGGGCTGAAATTCAACCAGTGAGGACTTCGCTGGTCACTTGGAGGTCTGACAGAATTGCCAAGGTAACTGCAGGTCCCTCGTTGCCCCTTGTTTTTGTCACAGTTATATTTATTCTGGAATGTTCTCCTTCCCCATGAATCTCCAGGAGTTCATGTAACAATAATGGCAAAGAACATTTATTCCATTTATTCATCTTTACTTGCCAATATGTACATCTGGTTATCCAGCTTAGCTGTTTGTCCTGTTTTTTGGGTTATTGCTGTGGGGCCAATGGTAGGCAACAGCTGAAGGTTGTAGTCATATGCTCCTCAACACTCTGTGAGTGCTTCCTACAGCTCTGCTCTATGGCGATTATAGGTTACACTGAGGCTAGGGATAGCAGAGAGATGGTTTCTCTCTTCCTGTGAGATCTCCTAATGGCTGAGATGGCTAAGACAGTGAGGGTACCAGTCTTCTCATTTGATGAAGTGGTATACACCAGTACAGAGTCGTGTTTTACATACAGCTCTGACGCTCCCATTCTCTTGGTCATCAAACCTCCCTATCTAATCACTGTCTGAGGCCTCTGTGGGACAGTGAAAATTACCTGACCATGATTTTTTCCAAGTCAATTGAAACAATCTGAAAATATGATGTTGGATCATCATTTTAATATTAGACAGATACAGTCTTCAAGAAAAAAAAAAAATCATCCAGCATCAGAGTAATGGCCATTGTATAAAACCTTTCCTAGGCTGGCCAAAGAAAGCAATATCATCTGGCCATAAACTACAAGAGAAACGGAACAACCCTCTAGCTCAGAAATTTCTCTGTTCTGCTCTTGGTGATTTTCTTCATCTTCATTTCTCAACACCAACTTGTAGCAGCCAGAATGTCTTTAGTGTTTTATCTTCAGCCCAAGGTCTTCAGAGTAAGACCTTTGTTTAACAGCAGTTCCCAGATACAAAATAACTCATAAGTTTGAAATGCAAAACAGCTTCTAAATTTCAGGGAGCTGCCAAGTGAAAAGGCTTCTGTGAGGTGCAAGGGTGGCTCTGGGGAAGATTGCCTCCAAAGAAGAGCAGCACAGAGCCAGGCTTGTGTGGATTTCTGCTCTCCGTCACTCATATGTATGTTAAGAAATAATTGCCTAGCCTGATCATCTCCATGCTTAGACATCAGCACAGATTTAGTCCTACCCAGCTCCCCTGCCACAGGATAAATCCTCTCCATCTATCTCATCTATCAGCTTTGTGTAAGTGCTCCATCTGGCTCTCTGTAACTGTTTTTATCAACAAACACTGTCAGGTTGAAAAGTAGATGACTTACTTCCCCATGCAATCTGAAGCATTCAGTGCCACAGCAACATGTTTAATGCTGGATAACCATCCACCTTTCCCAAGTGAATTTTTAATGGCTAGGGCTGCCTTCCATAGTGCTCCAACCAGAAGGAGCTATGACTTAGCCCCACACTCCGTGATTTCCATCCAAAATTTTCTGCTCAGCAATGACAAAATCTTACGTAGTTTTCACTAAACTCCCCTCTAATTTCCCACTGGCTTTTAGTTTGCACAGATAATTCAGAATAAAGCCCCTTGTTACAGTAATATATATTTTAGCATAGCACGGAGGAGCTGTTTCACCATGTAAAAGCCATATTACCAAGCTGTATTATGCTTTACCTCTTTACCTGTCACCATGCCAAGAAACATTTAAGAAGGAAGGAAAACAAGGAAAGAGCATGTGCTGCCAGACATTCAATATAGGCCATTTACTATTAAACTGTGGAAAGGTGTCGGAGTTTAAATGCACCCTGGTTTTCTTCTGCTACTAGTAGCAAAAAGCTGAAAGGTTTTGCACTGTTGACCTACTGTTCAATGCAGCTAATTTGGACCTGGACAATTTCACTAGGTCTTTGTGGTTCGCTGGTCTTCTCAAAGCCTCAAGGGTTTTGTTTTTTTTTGTTTGTTTTCAAAAGGTTTATATCACCCTCAGAAAGTGAGGTTTTGGCTTGAGTGACTGGTTTCAGTTTCTGTGAGGATGGATTGCCCAGCCTTCAGAGTCTGGCCCAGACCTCCTGAGTCCATGATCAGTGTTGTCTGGGTGAGTGGGGACAAGGCTCAGTCCATGCAAAACCTCCAAGGTGCAAGTGTCTTGCCATTGTAACGCCCTCATCAATCTGCCAGCCCAAAGCCCTGGGGTTCCTGTTGGTGCTCCCCAAGCAGCAAACTGTGCCTCTGAACACAGCTGACGCTCACTGATGAAGAAATGCTGGAAAATAAGAGTAGACTAGTTGTTCCCTTTTGGGGTATACCCATTCATAGGACTGTGTCACCCTTCACATCTGCTTCCTGCCATAGGGGCTGTCTGTGCCATTCCCAGGAAGCACTAGTTCAGTGATGGCCACGGAACAGGGACAGGTCCTCTCTAGGTAAGTAGGCAAACCGGCTGGCTGCAGTGCCCATGGTCCTGGCATTGGGCAAAACAAATATTGGCTTCTTCCCTAGAAAGTGGAGTGGCTTCAGCAGGAGGGATCAGGCACATCCTCTGCACAGCCCTGCTCCAGACAGCCAGCAGTCTGCAGGAGGACAGAGGGCTGCCTTTGAGTTCCCAACTGCAGAGAAAGGGAGAGACCCACAGGTCCTGCCTTTCAGCAAGAAGATCTGGTACCCAGCTCTACCAAATAAGTCTTAGTAAGTAGCTGTATGTTTAGGCTGTGACATTCCAGGTATTTTTAGTTTGTACAACTCCATGCTTTTATTGTCTTAATTGTTTAATTTCTATGTGGTTGCTTTGGGCTGTTGCTGGAGTACTGGCATGTGCTGTTACAGTGTGCTTTTGGAGGAAAAGTTCAGATCATGGATTCAGAATAGTGAAAGAGTAGCTTAAAAAGAGCACCTCTGCTAGGCTTTGCCTTACTGAAACATGGAGCTATGTGCTTTGCTTCAAAATGTTCCAGAGTCTAATTTAAGTACTGTGCTAAAACCCAGAGAGACAAATGATTATTGCAAAATGAGGTTGATGAGTATTGTGTAACAGCCTTGTTGTAATGTGATCTACTGTGATCAGGTGTGTTATCCTGTCACTTTAGCATGTGTCAGTGTAATGCAGTTTTAATCTTGGGCACAAGGGGATAGAGGTGCCCTTGATTCACAGTTGTTTCCATGTAAGAAGCTTGAGCTACAGGGAGGCAAAACAGAGCTAGAAAAGATACTGTACTATGGAAGACCCCACTAGGACTTCATATAACTTAAAATGTGGGTGAACAGTGCTAAGTGTGGCAACACAGCTACCTCTACAGAGGCTTTGTTGGGGCTCAGGGAGAATGAGGCTGCTCTTAACCATATGAGCTGTGAAGGCTGATGCTCTCCCTTCCCATTTCCCTTGTACAGACACTTCCAGAAATGGATTTGTCTGATACATCCTTTCTCTTTAAGCATTTTGAAAAGATTGTTTCAAAGAAGAAAAAAAAGGCACAAATAAATGCAATCAGCAAAGCCTTGCCTTGCCTTGCCTTGCCTTGCCTTGCCTTGCCTTGCCTTGCCTTGCCCCACCCCCCAAATGGTGCTGTCTTACTGACCCTGACAATCATTTTATTGGACCACTCTCAACTGGTCTCTAAGTCTCCCCACCTGGTGCTCCAGTGCTAATTGGTACAATTAGCCTCTGGGCTAATGACTGTCTCACTGTTCTCTTGGGGACCAGAAGAAATATGCAAAAGGAGGAGGGCTGCAACCATAGACACACCAAGGAAACCTGGAGCTGGGACAGTTTCTTTTGCTGTTCTTATTCCTTTCATGTTCTCTTCCACAAAGCTCATAACTTCTCCTCTGAACAGCATACAGCATTTCTCTGGATCATGCTACCAATGAAGCAGCAGGGCTGTTCAGCACCAGGGAGCTGGCTGTAGGATCTGTAGGATCCATTGTGGCATTTCAGCACTTGGGCTGCTAATATGCACAAGGTAAAACTCCTTAGCTCTCTGCCCAGGGTCTTTGTAAGACATGTATTATGCAAACACCTGTCTGAAGAATATTGCTGAAAGCTGTTCAGAGGTTTGCAGTAGAAAAAAAAAGTTAATATCCAGATTGTTTAAAAGGAGCTGAGAACAAAAGCCCTATTGGCTCTTCAAAAGAATAGTGGTCTCTATAAAAAAAAAAAATGCTCTTGGACATGCTGCATATTTAATAATACAAATGTTTGTTTGTGACTACGTTTGACATGGCTTCGGATGACAGGTTGTCCTGAGCAGATAGGGTGCCTTGGAATTGGATTAGGATCAGAGTTAGGGAACAGGATTATACAAGAAAATATTGAAACTCACTTTTCATCCAGAGACCTGACAGTATTTAATAGTACCATTGCTTTTTTTTTTTTTTTTTTAATATGGGATATAAGTGTATAAATTACACTGCTACTCATAAAAGATTGTCTCATCTCCTGACATGCGTATAACCAGTATCACAGTCCACATTTTAAAGACAGCTCTGTGGCCAAACTCTTGGGAAAGAAGAAGAGTAGATAACAATCATCTTCCTATGGGCAAATCATGTGTTAGCTAACCCAGCTGAAATCAGTAGATGTGGACTGAGGGGGGGTGCTCAGGGATGCAACTTTCCAAATAAACAGATCCAGATGAGGGCCAGGGAGCTTTCCTCAGTGTGTGTGTAGCTCTTGCCATGTTGACAAGTAAATCCAGCTGAGCAGAAGAACAGAGTCAGCTCAGTGGAATATGAAGTTAAACCCGAGTGGCACTAGAGTCAGTGTCATATACTCAGAGCTTCACCTGCATGGAAATGATTTTGTGTTGTTTAACCTACAGTAAACACCCTGCCCCAAAGCTTAGTCAGGGAAAGGGAGGAGTAGAGAGAGAGATATAGACAGTCTGAACTTGTCAACCTGGAGATCAAACCTCTGTAGACAAACCCATGCAGGACCGTAAAGAGGTGCTTTGTTATTGTGTAGACATTCCATGTACCTACACATATACACTCTATGTATCACAGACATTCAGTTCAGAAACAGTGGATTTGTTGTTTAAGTTCTCAAAAAGTAGTGCTGAATGTAAACTCTTTTTGTTCAGGTAAGAAAAGCTACAGGAGTTAGAAAAGAGACCTCCATGAAGATGATTTCATGGAACAACCTGGAAAGAGAATACTTGTGGATGAGAGCAGCATGAAGGTATTTGTTATTGTTGAACTGGCAGAAATCAAGCCTCTGCCAAGCCTGATAATGGACTCGTGTTTTCCAAGAGTTGCATTTTCCTAATGAAATGACCTCTTTGAGATGAGGTAGTGTTCATTTCAAGCTATATCATATCTTGCACAATGCCAGCTTATTCTTCATTTGCTTTGGGTTTGAGCTCAGCTTTGCCAAGCTGTGTTCTTGTAAACCTATTCATATATCCAGGCATATCAAGACAGAATTTGTGGACACTGACATTTAGGAAAAAAAAAAAATCAGATCAGGAAAACATCTGCCACGAGCAAAGGTTTAAGGAACTATTCTTATCTCGTGCAGTAGATGGATGGATGTTGCAGGGCACTTAACTGGCTTTGCTGTGAACTTTATACTGTGCTGCTTGCATAAGGAAGGCTGTGTGGTGAGAGGGGCAGAGGTTGGTGCAGATGACCTGAAGCAAGAGGGAGATAGGTTGGATCATTGAAGCACTCAGTGCCCTTGAGTAAGTGGCTTGACTTGCTTGTTCCTTAGGGTGACCTTGTACAAGGCTCTTAAATTCCTTTTCCTCAGTCATCCCAGCTGGTAAATTTGTCTGGGGGTGAAGAAACACCAAAATAACATTGAAAAGCCAGCAGTGCCCCCTGCATTGCCCTTTCCAGGGTAAACAAGTCATATCCCCAACATTCCCCCCAGCCCGCCATCAGGGGTTTTCAGTGTGTCCTCTGTGTCCTCCATGGAGCCCTGTGGAAAAGTCTGGATGCAACGTGAACTACACAAGTGGTACAGTTGCATATTCAGATGTAGTGCAATGTTTGTTCATCTCTCAAAATGTGTGTACAGTGCTGATCACTGTGTTATCTGTGTGCTTAGTTATAATTAGCAATGCAAAGATTCTTCTCCTTCCTTCCTACATAAACAGCCAAATATACACTACTTTTTTTCCTGTTACCTTTTCCATTATAAAACAAACAAAAAAAATCTAGACATAATAAACCAGTGTGTTCAGCATCTAGTGGAAAGATAATATTATACGTGTGAAAGATGGTTTTCCTGAAAAAGGACAGTTTTATTCACTGGCTAACAGAAAGCATTAGTTTTACAGTTCAGGGTAGAAACTGCCATAATTCTGGTCATATTGTGTCTTCTGGCAGGGAATAAACTCTCTCTCTCTCTCTTTTTTTTTTTAATACCTAGAGGTGAGTTTTTACTCTTTCTCTTTGAATTACACTGGTGGTCATCAGAGTGGTGGTAGAACAAGAGTGTGATGTTGCTGGAGTACTTCATTTGTAGTTGCTCAAAGCACTGCCACTATAATTCAAAGTGAAGAGAGTAAAACTTACAGCAGGCACTACAAAATGGAGGACACCGAGGTCTTTGTTTACTGTCCTCATCCTCCTTCCCTTTGGGCAAGAGCCAGCATCTGACATCTGCATTGCTTGGTACATGGAGTTACCCAGGCAATTATACACCACTGCAGCACATGAGCTGGCTAAACACACAGGACAAGCATGGGGGAGAGGGAAGGAAAAGACTGAAGGCCCCTGGAGCCTTCTGGGGATACACAGTTGCTGGCCACATCCTCCTGGTGCAGTGGCTGCATCCTGTAAAGAATAGTTCTCATCAAGAGCAGTAGAATGACTTACGAAATAAAAAAATTAGAAAGCACCTGGTATAGACAAGGAGTTGCAAAGCCGTAGCTGGTGTGTCACTGCCAAAAGTCTTGTTGAGGTGAAAAGAAAAATGATTTTTTTAATCCATTTCTCACCTTTAACCTCATATTTTGCTCTTTCTACAAAATATTTAAGATTTATCTTTTCATAACCTTTACTATAAGTCACAAAATTTTACTATGTCTGTATCCATAGTAGGATGTGTATTTATATATAATGGATTTAGGTCAAATCAGGAAATCCAAAGTTTTCAAGAAATTTGAGCATTTGTGATGTTACCGTTTACATCTCCCCTTTGTGTTTGTTTTTAGAAAGCATTCCGTGAACAGTCATACAATTTGTTATAACCATTCCCAAATACATCATTATTTCTGAAAATTATTTGGTCCTTTTTCTTTATCTACCAGACAAAGTGTGAACATTCCCCCTTTGGAGCAGCACATCTGCACTTGATACAGATATTCTAATGCATTAAAATAGTGACCTGATCGTGCAAAGAGTTCTTTTGAACAGCTGAGCACAGACCCTCCCACTAATTTTCTTGAAATGAAACCCAGTCAGGTGGCTGGCCTAAGCTGTGCAGCATGATAGGAAAAATGTTCCTCTACTTTGTGCTTCATATAGTTCCTGTCTGAGCAACTAACAACATCAATTCTGTCCTCAGTGATATCTCCATAGAAGGAGATAGTCTATAGATGTGTCTATTCCTAAATTAAGAGAATTACCTCTCTGAATGCTTATGAACATAATGGTCTTTAGCAGCATATCACTGACAGCATATGTGCATACATAAAACTTTCTTCCAGTGAGAGGTTCCCCTGTTTATTTGGGGTTTTATTGCGTTTTGTTTGTTTGTTGTTTTGTTTGTTTTTTTTAAAAAAAAGCTGCTTTATAAGGGGGAAAAAAAGATGAACTTTTCTTTATGGATTACCCAAATATCTCTGTAATTTATGGCAGCCCCTTGACACTGGAAGAAATTACATCACATCCACATGAAAGAAAAACAACCTAGTGGAAAGAGTGAGATTAGACATAAACTTGCAAGCTCTGCCTGTAATGTGGAGCAACAATACATGAACACACTGTTCTGCTGCTACTCTGGAGCAAGAATGAGGGTAAAACGTGTGAGAGAGCCACAGTTAAATTACTCACTATTAGCCCCTACAGGGTGCTTCCGACCTGTGTTGATATATATATACAGAGAGAGCGAGAATGTCACAGTTAAATTTTTTTTACTAGTATAATGAGGAAAGAGACCAACAGAAGAAGTTCCCTTGGCTAATTTTCTAGCCAGCAGCCACTGCAATGTTCCCACTAGGAGAGACTGAAGAAGTGAGAGAGTGATATAATAAATAATGACTGGCTCTGCTGGTAAGGAGAAATTATCACTGTGCTTGGGGGATCTAAGTATGTGCTCACCCAAGATACAGGGAGGGGGAGGGGGCCAGAAGCACTCTGTCGTGTCTCTAGAAGAACATTCAGCAATGTTTGAATTAAAAGGGACTTCAGCCACTGTATTGTCTGCTAAACCAAGGATGGGAAAAGCTGGACAGAGCAGATCTGGATGAGACGTGAAAAGATGACAAAGGGGTTTTGAATTGAAGGTCTTAGTTTAAATCTGCTTTTGAAAAGGAAGGTTTAAAGCAAAGGTGGGTTCACAGACAGGCCCAAGGATGCAAGCTCCTAGTGACTTCCCCAGGGAGTGCGTTCCCATGCTGTGCCAAAGCTTTTGGTGGGCTGTTCACTGTCTGGGTGAGCTTTAGTCAGGCTAGGGCTGCATCCTGAGCCAGTCCAGTTCAGACTGACAATGGCAAGGAAAAAAGTGACAAGGGAGAGTTACACCATTCCTGTACTTAACTTCTGCCTTGGGGAAAGCAATGACAGAAACACTGGGGAAAAAAAAATCGGC
Source organism: Netta rufina (assembly GCF_964035555.1). NCBI lineage: Eukaryota > Metazoa > Chordata > Aves > Anseriformes > Anatidae > Netta > Netta rufina. The sequence goes on along the minus strand of NC_140131.1, from coordinate 32,024,151 downwards.
TCCAGTGAGGGTTGGGGTAGCATTTGGAGGCTGCAGTAACTGGTGTGGCACAAGCCTGTATGTCACAAAACTTGCATTTTGTCAGCACCAGCTTTTCACCCTGAATTTTTATGAGTGGCTGAGGAGACTGTGCTCAGCTTGAGGTCAAACCTCCGTGAGCTGTTGTGAGAAATAACATTAAAATGGTTCAACTCTGACTGTAATGACTCCTCCAACATAGAAATTAGCTATGTATTTTAAAATCTGAAAGGCTTTTTTTTTTTTTTTTTTTTTTTTTTTTAAATTATGGATTAAAAGTAGGAGCAAACCAAGATAAAGTCATATCTACACAGCTGAATGCTATGAGCATGTGTCTACGTGTTTCTGTTCAAAGCTTTGTCTTGCAACATGGCACTTGCCCGTGAAGTCAGGCATAGTCTTCAGAAACATAAAGGTGCAGTTCAGAGAAAAGGTCTCTTACAGGAAAGAAGAGTTACGTCTTAGCCAAACACAAATTATTAGGCTTGGGGTAGGGCAGCAGGGTAAGATGCAGTGGTCTCTGATCCAGATGTCAGTTCAGATGATCAAATGGTTTTGCCTACCCTTAACTACATGGAAAAAGTCCTGTGAGTTGTATTTGCTAAAATCCTTTACCTTCAATGGTGAAAGAGTGAGGTCAGTTGTTCTTGTGACATTTGTGCTATTTTAGTAAAAAAAATCTCCTTAGAAAGGCTTGGATAATTCTGGAGCCATCTAACCTGAATTAGATTCCTGTCTCAGGTTTGCATTGTACTAATTTAAACCCTATAGCAAATACGGGGTTCTTTCCCCATTTCCAAAAATAATATGCTACTCTCTGCATTTTGCACATATATTGTCTTACATACAGAAATAAATAATGTGGTATTTAGTATGATTTAGTTGATTTAAATGAATGCAAGTGTCACATAAAGAATTGAATAGTCTGCTTTCTAGACTACATTTCAAACTTTTTCAAAAAAGAAATGCAGCACCCTTTTTTTGTGCTTCAGCATCATGAAAATTTGCATGGTGAGATGCATTTCTCACCACATGCTGACTGCAAATTGTATTTGAAATGGAAAGTATCAATTAAATAAGCCTTTCTGAACTGCCTGGTGACAGCTGCCACACTGCTGAATGTTGATGACATTTATGATATCAACAGATTCAGGCCCTGGCACCAGGGATTACAAAACACTATCTAGCCACTTAAATACTGGTTTAACAAACAAATTAATATCAGAATTTCAATCATTAAAAACTGAAATGTTTGCTAGAGAAGCCTTTTCCCCATGAGCACAACCAGAAACATCTACTGCAGTGCTAGTTTTGTTCAACAGTATCAAAACCATTTGTGAAGTAGTGCAGGGCCAAAATAAAAGGGCTGACTACTCAGATAGGCAAAGTCACCCCGAGAATACAGGGATGTTTTGAGGGTCTGAGGCTGAGGAGGACAGCCCTTGGCTGGTCCAGCCAAGAGGCTTGTCCTGGCTATGGGCACAGGCTGCCCCCCACCAGCTCAGCCCCAGCACAGCAGGCATCAGGAGGCAAGGTGGGCATAAGGAGAAGTTGAGTGTACTTTTAACTAAACCAATTTTCCTTAGGAAATGCCCATTTGCTGAAGCCAGATTTTCTTTTGAATGAACATAGCAGGTTTGAGTGAAGATGCTGTTTTGTGTTTTCCCCATGCTGCCGTTCCTGGGTTGAAGTGAAAGACCCAAGACTTGCCAGTGAAGAGACTTCAGCCAGGACTCTGAGCATCCCTGGTGGACAGTGTGCCTGCAGAGCTGATGGCTGTTGTCGGTAGGCTATTTGCCTATATTTATTTTTTTTCTGAGTTTATAACATCTTGGATTTAGTCCCAAATAAAATATTTTTTCTTTGTTAATTATTGAAAATCTTTGGAAATCAGGTAGAATTATTCCTGTTTCTTGGAAACAGGCCCTGTGACCTGCAGTGAAGGGGGGGTGTTGTTACAGTGTATGGTATATTGGAAAAATAAGTCATTTAGTAAAAGCAAAAATTGCACCACTAACAATGAAACATAACATTAACAATTGCCCCATTTCTCTAGCACATCAATTCTTTTTTCTCTATGCCTTTGAGATCCTTGCACAAAAAAGAATCTCAGGTAGACACTAGGCATGGTCTGGGGTGCCTGTGCCAACACATGCAATGTGTGTGATCGAACTCCTTCAAAGTCTTAGGGAAAGCATGGCCTTGGTATTGCTTTTATGAATAGCAGATGCACTGCATATTTAACATTAGCAGTGTGCCTAATCATGTCTAGTGTACTTAGGTTAACAATATAAAATAGACCCTGAGAAATACAGCTATTGTAATCTTTTCATTATTTATCCATTTTAATCTCTCTATTAGGAGACTATGTATAATTTATTTTTTATTTCTGCAATGAATAATATAACTAAGATCTCTTTATGTTTTTTATTTGAAAATTCCATTTTAAAGCACTCTGTTGAATAACATTGGCTATATATATATTTTATAATAAAAGTGAAAATAATATGCAAAGCTTTTGTACTGGAATGCATATTAGGAAGACCCTTAATGCAGTGGTATGCCTGACACTTGGGAGAGTTTCAAGAGTTGCTGTAGTTGTGTGAGCACTGAAACCTTAAGAGTTGCATGGCCCAGCACCAAAGACCTGAATACTCATGCTAAATTGTTTGATTTCTGTTCTTTTAAAATCCTGTTTCAAATTTATTCTCCTCTGATTCTACAGATTGTGCCCCTTGTAAGTGTCGTTGCTGCCATCAGAACTGCTTATTTTGCCAACAGAATTTAAACGACATCTGGCACAAGCCCTCCTTGCCTTAACGCTGCAGCCTGGAAAAGGCAGAATCCCCAGTTGGAAAAGAGTGAGTAAGAGATTCTCTGATCCAAGAAATGTGATCCAGGAGCCAAGGCTTTTGCAAACATCCCCCTCACTAGTCCTGAGCCCATGTCTCAATATGCATGGAACTTCCCAGAAGGCCCGATGCTCAGGGCTGGCTGCACAGCAAGGGTGTGTCTGGAGGCAGATAGCCTTCAAAATGACAGGTCCTCTTCAAAGGTGCAAGTTCCTAAGTATTAATAATCCTAGTCTGAGGATCTCATAAAACAAAATCCCAGCAAATTCTGTGGATGAAAATAAAAAGGGCAGCCTCCATCAGTAGGGAGCCCATTAAAGGGAAGTGGATCCAGGGGCAATGCAGAAGGACAAGGACAAAAATATGTCATCCCAGTCTCAGTCCTGAGAGATGCACTCCTCAAGCAGCCATCCCTCCAATAGTCCTGTGCTACAGTCCTCGCTGCCACGGAAGAAGCAGCTCCCTTCTCTGCCCCTTGCACTGAGCTGCCATCAGTCTGCACTCTCCTGGGGAGCTCAGATCTGTTTGTAGGAAGCCTGTCTCAACTCCCCAGAAGAGGCAGCAAGAAGACAGTCTGCTCCAAATCTTGTTCTCGAGAATTCCTCCTCTCATGTAATGCTTGCTGTCATCCCCATAGGTTTTTATCTCTCTGGAAAAACAAAGCCAAGTAAAAGAAATGGGGCAATTATGGTCCTACAGGATTTATTTACTGAATTAGAGGACTAGTGCAACCTATTAAATATGAGTCCTGTTGATCTGGAGGCACATCACTGCAAAATTAATTTTGGTGTACAGTAAGGTTAGCTTCCTGCCTTTCAAAATTCCATGCATGATTGTGAAGAGCTGGTGTTGGCCCATCTTAAGTCAAGATTAAATTTTTTCAGGACGTACTAGTTTAATTCCTCTGCAGTCTCCCTGCTCCCCTCCCTCCCTTACACTTCACAGCAGCAGGCATATACAGTAAAGGAGAACAGCTGTATAGTTTAACGAAAAGCCAAGAGGTTTGGAAACCAAGTGAGCAACCTTCCTTGCTCCCTGCCTCAGAGAAGAGAAGACATTGTGCCCATGGATGTAGGGCCCTAGGGTGGTTTTAAATTAGCTGAAGACTCTACTTAAGTGTGAAGTTTGGCAGCAAGAACAGCATGGTAAAACACATACTACCACTTCCCTACATTATAGTTAATCACTATTTTCTGGAATAGTTAAATAGCCATTCCCCTCCCAGAGAATAATTGCTGCTATTTAATTGTATTTATAATTTAGTATACACCTGAAAAATATGCTATAAAATATCAGGAGGGTTCCCTTTAATACTGGTGTTCCATTTACAAACTGTCACATTTATAATGCATCTTTAATCTTCTGTGGTCTGCTAGAATTTTATATTAAAGTCTGCTTTGTGATTTAAATATTAAAGATTCTGCAGTACTTCAAAAGGTGATAATGCCTGATGCTCTGGTGATGCTTAAATCTCAACAGCTAAATATATTGAGGAATGTTCGGTGGCCCTGGCTTAATTAAACATGTATGTGTATTTTCAAATGCAATCTTTTTCTGCTTGTTAGGTTTTTGACAAACCTCCAAACAGGTCCAGGTGGAACAAAGCATGTAAACAAGCTTGTGAATGCAAGCTTAAAACACTCAAATTAGCACCTTCTTACAATTAATATGCAAACCCTGGGATTTCTGTTATTGATAATACCATTTAATATTATTTGCAGCTGTGCCTTATATTCTAGCCTTTTCATTTTTCTAAACCATGTCCACTTTAATTATGCAAAATACTGTTAGAGACTAGTCATCGAATGAGATGCTACTTACTATGAGAAACTTATTCTACGCTGCGTAACACAGTATAAATTACAAGGCTGTGATAGCATTTCAATACCCCATTTGTTTTGCAATGTTTAATGGTCTAATTTAGCACATATGGCTAAATCTGGAACCATCAAGATATGCACATAGTTTAACACATGGTCTTTTCATTGTTTCCATTGCTTGTTCTCCACCCCCCACAGGTTAGTAAGTTCACTTTCTGCATCCTCTCCTAGCTTGGATAGCAAGTGCTACAATGGAGGCAAACTGTCTCTGGTAGAAACAGGGACCGTATTAACTGGATGGGGCTCTGCTCAGCTCCAGAGCAGGATATGAGCCCCTCTCAGAACCCTGCTATGGAGTCATGTATTTATTAGGAGCAGATTTTTTTTCTGAGTAAAATCGCTCCTACCGCAGCACCTGCTCGTACAGATTTCTAGCAACAAAAATGTTTCAGTTATTTTTTTCCCCCAAAATAACAGGAGGACAAAGCTCTGATGCCCCAATACATGCAGAGCTTGTGCCCTACAGCTGGTCCACTTGTACAGACATTTCTTTGTCAGTCTTGTTGATCTGACTATTCATGCCCAGTTAGAGTAATTGCTGCAGTCAAAGATACTGTGGGTAATTAAGGTCTTGTGTTAATGACATGTTGCTTTTGCTACCCTAAATTTAGTCCATATCCAAATTACCTGTCTTGTCATTTCTTTTTATTTAAGCTGTAGGTTTTCAATTAAATTGAAGTGCTTTGGAAATGCTTCATTTTATAAAACAAAAACAAAACCACCATGTATGAACACAGACATATTTATGCATATTTTTGTGATATGATACTTACATGCGGAGCTATTTGGAGTTGATGTATATGGAAGTATTGCCTTCCAACACTGCATAAATAAAGATTGGCCATAATTCAAACAGGGAAGGAAATATTCCATACATGTAGAGATACAGGGAATTATTTTATTTGTTTTAGTTTATAGTGCAAATATGCAGCAATTGTCTGAACACATTTGAAATATGATGAAAATATCTATTAATGCACCTGAGAAACGTTCTTTTATTCTACTGTAATAGGTAGGGTGATGGCAGAAACTAGGGAAGCTGAAATAAAGCTGCTGCAGTTTTACAGGTGAGGCAATGTTAGCAGGAAATGACAAGCAGGCTATAGTTATAATACCTAGGGCAAAGCAGCAAGCATACACAACGATAGACAAATTTAAATTAATGATAGCATGGGTGGTGTGGCATTTTAATGTAAACTTACTCTACTGTACGGAAACTAGTAAGAAAATTGCATAACAGGAGGAATACCAAGTATCATATGCGACCAACAAAATGTTTTATAAAGAAAATGTAAATACAAGCTGGGATACAGTGGGAATTTGTATGACAATTATTAAGGGAACTATTTATTTTTAATTTTAGCAACATATTAAAAGTCTGATGATTGCTTTTGGCACATGTAGGACTACTAGAATTTTAAATCTATAGAACAAGCACTTTGAGAAACCAAACCCTGCATTCTGTCTTTGCCTTTTAATATTCTCCTGTTCAGACAGAACACGACTGGTTAGGTAGTCATCATTAAGCCTCTGAGAGAGAAAATTGTTTGTTTCTGTGCGGGATTTGGCATATTTTCTCAAGCTGTAACCACCACCTATAATTAAAATGTCATCCTAACAACATCAAGGTGCAGAGAGTAAAACAGCTCACCTCCGAACTGCACACTTCATGGAGCTCCACAGCCCTCTGAAATGGAAGCTCGTAGAAACTGTCTCTGTGATCTTTAATGGATTTTTAAAGATGACAAGAAAAGAAATGGGAAACTAAAGGAATGGAAGACATAAATTCCCTAAAGGTGCGTTCTGAAGTAAATCAGAGCAACTGAAAAAGTGAACTCTTTGAGCCCTGGGATATCTCCCAGGTTTTTCAGCTGGACACTTACAGCTTGTCGGGTCCCTGAACACCTCTGCTCTGTGCATGCTTTGACACAGCAAGTCACAGAAAGATGAACAACATCACCTGAAGTGCTGTTTGAGGGGCAGAAAATTGCTCCCATTGCACACTACGCTGCCTTTACTCTAAATCACATGACTTATTACGACCTTACCCTTTATAAAAGTGCCATTTAGGTATGTTAACTTCTCCAGCGGTAATAGGCATATTTTCCTTACTTGTTTCCACGATGCAGTCAAACAAAGAGGTGAAGATCAATTTTTATAAAATCAAACTCAGATTGTTCTCAGGGCTAGGGCTGCATGAAGGCTAAATAACAATAGGCAAGAACAAGAAGCCTAAGAAAACTCTGTGCTACCCAATATGTGTTATTTAAATATGTCTGTTTGTATAAACTGTTATGGAGAAAAAATCACTTCCCCTTCCGAAGACCTCTGACTACCGTTGTGTTTTGTAGGTCTCATCTTGTAATACAGGCTGAGGCTGAACACAGTCAAACTCTCTTGAAGAAAAAAAAATGCATTTTTAAATAGTTACATTTATTTATTAAATTTATAAAATAATGAAATGTATATTCATCTAATCAAATAGCATTTGGTATAGGATTTTCTGGCAAAATTAAAATGTTAGTCTAATATCTTAATAACAAAAATATTTTAGTATATGCACAACCCACAAACTATATATTTTAGTGATTTTGTGCAGACCTGGTTCAGTCTCTGTTTTGACATGCAGTGGTCTGATAGCAAATGCACCACCTCCCTTGTTTGCATGTGGGTATGGCTGCTGCCATCCCTCTTTAGCTTCCCTTCATGCAGTGGCATACACTGCCACTACGCTGAGGGCCCAGCCTTGCTCCTGCGGTCCCACAGGGCACAGAGGACCTAGCATTGCATTGGGCTGGGGACCATCGGGTCCCAAAATCTGACAGGGCAACCATCAGTGGCTGTGCTGCTTACTTGATACCAGAGCTTTAGACTGAAACATTGAAGGAACTACAGCATTATAATTGCTGTTCTTGATTACCTCAGGCTCATCTAGATAAACATCTAGAAAGAAAAACATCAAAAAAAAAAAAAATCTGGTTGCATATTTGACCTCTTACCACATATTTGCCTGCAATCTATTGGTAATCAATTTGATTAACTATGATTCTGGAGTTCCCATCTAGCTTTGGAGAGATTTTAATTCCCACCTTTTATATTTTTTATGTGTAATATATATGGTACGTTTATCTATGCCACCGGAATTCTGCTACAGGAAAACAAAACCCTTATATAGAGGGAAATGATGAACATTGGCAAAAATGGTGGTGAGTATTGCCCACGATGGTATTCTGGTTATCAAACACATATACCAGAGCAGTAACTTCAGACCACTCTGTAGAGCAAGTGAAGTGTTACACTGGCTTTCTTCTCTTGTAGTTGTGGCCATGGAAAATGTTGCAGACAGTCACAGTTCTACCCAGCAGCCATAAATAACGCCAGTCAGATATGAGAAGGAGAAACATCTTCTGTATTCTCCAGCATTGTGAATCATTGATTCTGCTTTCAACTGTAAGCTAAAGCATACAAAGAAGATGACTGACTCTAAATTATTAGTATTCTAAATGTAATTTTTTGGCCTGGAAAACAGTTGCAAGGTTCATATAACAGCATAATTCTCTCTATTTGCATTTCAGTACAGTTTCTTTTGGGAGGGAAAAGAGGGATTTTAAAAATACAGATTTATTGCCAATGTGAAATGCAGCTGTGAAGCAGGTAGAGGGGAGTCACCACAGGACAGAAACTCAGCGTTTGCTTGGACTGGATGCAAGGCATCTCAATGCAGCTAAATCCTTTGGCAACAGGCATGGCAGTTTTCTTCCTTAACAAGTAAAACACAGTTGCAAAAGGCACAGTAACTTTGGGTCCAGTTCTGCATTCCTGCTCCCCTTCCCTATGCAATAAATACAATCTATCATAGGAGCCAGATGAGTGCTCTGCTGGAATATCTCCCAGCGTAAGCTTTGCTTGAGCAAAGGGCATGAGCTCAGACACTTAATCTGAACACCTCTCTGTTACAGTAGGTTTTGTTTTTATTCGCTCTCTAGCATTAGAGCCCTATCGATTAATGAGTGTATCTGGAGACCTATATAGGAGGAAAAAGTGAGAGGGATATGATCACGTACTACGTGATGCTGCACATGGGGAATGGCAATAACCATAGTGGGAATTCAGGGTAAATATCCTAAGAACCTGTCTTAAATCACTCACAGCTCTCTTTCTGTTTCCCCCTTTTAGCTTTGTACTTCCATCTACTTTCTCATGCAGCTCTCTCTGCCTCTTTGCTTTCTGATGCCATTATCTCTTGGGAAAAAAAAAAAAAAGGAAAAAAAAAAAAAAAACTTTATTTCCTGGCAATCTCCATTGGCACCTTTGTGATTAAAGCTCCCCGTTGTAATTAATTAATTCCCCACACACATACACCATGTAATCACTTTTAGACAGAATTAAAAGGAAATAGATCACCTCCTTGTGTCAGGCTGTGTTCCCACATATGTTATCATTTTCTTTCTCAAGTGTACTTTTTGCCTGGTGAAATGTACCTCATATCTCTATCAGACTGATTTATTGGATTGTTGCTTTTGTTTTTCTTTGGGGGGATTATGCTGGTGATTTTTAGAGCTGCCTTTGTATCAGTAATGTAAATGTATCAGAAATACATTTTTACAGCTTCAAAACACACTAGGATTCACAACTTGTAAATGTCTGATTCTTGATTTTCTTTTAAGTGAGTTTTCCATTGGACAAAAGGTAATAGTAATTCCAGAACTAAAGGAAAGAAAAATCTTGCTATGCATCAGCCAGCCACTGCCTTTTCTCCTTATAGTACTTAATTGTATTTACAATTTCTTCAGATTTCTATCTATTTCTGTCATATTGGCTTTTAACTCACTACAGATTGTGTGCATTGACTGTGCAACAACCTCACTCAGAGCTGAAATATTTAATCACTACCCGTGGATAAATGTTTTCATACTTTATACTATGTTGTTTAGAAGTGAGGCATATATAAGGAACAAAAAAATCTGTCAGTATGCATTTTCTATTGGAACGTTGCATAGGTTTTTAATTGGAAAATAGGTTTTTAAGGGCAATCACAGCTGAAGACTAGGGGTAGGAAGTGAAGCATATTTTTGCGTGATTTTTCGTCTTAACGTAATGAACCTTTTTGTGTCTGTCATGGAAAACATGGAAATTTCATTCTCTTCTCTGTAACTATCTTCACTTAAATGTTTTAGGTTCAGTTGCTTTGAATGATTTGCAAGTAACCTAAAGGGCTGTGTTAATATTAGCCTGCAATGAGTGCATCCTGGCACTTTGTTGCTGTTTGGAGAAATGACCGGTTTACTTGGTTATATTGACAGCTCTACTGTAAAATTTGCTAGCATTAAAGGTCAAAAAGACCCAGTTTTTCCTCCAGTTGCTTCTATCCAAAAGAGAATAAATCTCAGAGCAGAATCACTTCTCTGACAATAATTTATGAATTATGCACTGACTGTGTTTGAATTGAGAAAGGCTTTCATATCCTTTCCATTAGCTCAGATTAAGTTTTCATATAGATGCTGGGAAGCATGCTAGCAATATCCTTATCTCATTTTTATGAAAATTTTATCAGTGCTTTTTTCTGTACTACACTCCAATTGGGATGTCTCAGAATCTAAAGCTCAGCTTTGGACATGAACTTCTCTCAACCTGGCTGGCTGCTGCTCTAAAGGTTTCAATATTTTATGGGCTCTGGCTAACTCAGCCGTGAGATTCAGGCTGCAGAGATTTAACTCTAATGTAAAATCATGAACGGATGAAAACTGGGATGTCATAAGTAATACATCTACAAGAGCAGGATGCAGTTACCATTTTTAAAAGGTTTTTAAAAAGAAAACAGCATTCTCTACTCCCTCTTTGTATCCTAAAATGAAAAGCCTCTGAGCTATTGTACTAATACATAGCCATCTTTTCTTGCTTGCTTTTCTTCAATTGCCGCTTAATTGTTGTGGGTTTTTTCCTTAAGGCCCACCATCAACAAGAAAGCCCCTAATGTCTGCTTCCTAGAGAAATGGGCATCGCATCACTTAATGCTTATAGGCCAAATCCATTCCTTAGCATCTTCTCTTTTTGTCTCAAAACTGATTTAAAACATTTGGAAAATCTGTCTATTCAGCTGGAGTGTTCTGGTGCATTCTTTCCTAGAAACAGTGGGGTCAGATGCGATCTGTCTGATGGACTTTTTTGCTGCAATCTATAGCCGTTTCCCTTGAGTCCTGTGGAGCCTAGCAAAGCAGCACAGCCCTATAATGGCCCCAGTGACAATATGTTCTTTGTGTGAAAGAATCCAGGGGGAAGTGCTGGAAGGTGCTCTGGTCAGTAAAAAAAATAGTTTTAGTGCTTGCTTATTTTTATCATTATGTACGTTGCCTCCACTGGAAATATTTTCTTGACAGTAAATAAGCGTCACCATAAAACATTTAACAAGCATGAAGAGAACAAATACAGAGTCCTTTTCATCTTAAAAGGCTTCAGTTGTTAATGTCTGTTATTAGCACGTTTCATTTGAGAGGGCATAAAAGAGGGACTGTATCTTGCATGTTTTTGGACTTGCACTCAGGAGTTTGATTTAATCTGTTCACAAATGTAACTCCCTTGTCTGATGACAGAAATATTTCTCGCCCTCCTTAAAAATGTGTCCTAGTCCAGAACTCTGTTAGGACAATTCAGTGACTGAGATCTGTAGTTGCATTTTGGCAGGGTTATTCGGGTTTAAAGCATATTTGTAATTAGGGAATTCCCTCTGTAGGAATGACTTCTGCTGCTTCCGTAATTGCTGCCTGTCTCTGCCTTCCTTATCACATTTGTCCAGTTTGTAAGTCTCACCTTTGTTTTATCTAGGTGTCAGCAACACATGCTAACCCTGTTAACAGTAAATCATGCTCTGCTCTTTCAGCTGTACACACTGTTCATTGACAGCTATAAATATTCAGAATCAGAGGCATATCATCCCTGTATCGATGGTGCATGAGTCAAAACACAACTCTGCTGCAGTGGTCAATTAGCATTCAAGTCCTCCATCACCTCTCCTTAAATACTTGCAATTAACAAATAATTTGAGGTATGTAGGAGTGGGACATTTACAGGTAAATAGGTGCCTCTTTTTTAATTTCCAGTCATCTGCCTGATCATAACCACACTGTAAAGCTGTCACAAGAATGTGGATTCCACAGTGAGGAGGCACCAGCCTGCTGTGGTGGAAGGAAAGGATGGAGACATTTAAAAAGGTCAGTAATAGACCAGGTTTTACACTTTAACTTCAATTACTCACATGTGGGAGAGGCAGAACATTTATTTGGCTTGGCATCGCCTCGCCGTGCTTCCCCTTGGCGGTGCCATCATCTGGGTGAGGCCTTACCATGTGCTCACAAAAGCACAGCCCAGCAGCAGCCATACCAAGCACCCACCCACCCAGCCAGCCCACCAGCAATGCGGATGTTCCCTGCAGGTCCCCACTGCCCCACAGCGCAGGGAGTGCCCTGCGGAAGGTACAAGTGTTAAACCTTGCTGGCTAATTGACAGACAAGTCCTCTGTGATTCAGAAGCTGTAACCCGAGAGGGGAGAGCCAATTTAACAGCTATCCAGCTTCTCTCCTGATTGATCTCTGAATGTTTGGTGTTTGGTTTGCTTTTGTTTCCTTTAGGTGCAAAACTATTCACATCTGTGCTGTCCTTACTACTGATTCTCTTCTCTCTTGGTAGTGGGCTGGCTCTTCTCTTTGCAGCCTGTGATCTTATTCTGGTTTGCAGATCTGCAGTGATATCTACTCCCACCTTGTTAGCATTCAGGAGGAAAATGCTGTGTCTTTGGCCTGCTCTTGGGCCTGGCTGTCCCTGTCTGTTTTCCAGGATGAGGCCATTCACTAAAGACAAACCTGTGTCTTAACTATAGCCACTGGCGGAACAGAAAGATGTCCTTGAAGAATCTTCTAAGTGTACTAGATCCTGCCATAATGCAGAAATTTAGGTAAGATGGTCTACTTTTCTTTTCCTTATGTTTTTAGGACTCAGTAGCATTTTCTCTGTATCGCATGATCAAGTCAGGCTATTTCTATGCACAGTTTTACATTAAAAAGGATTGCACTACATGGGTCTTTGTGCTTCATAGCAGCAGTATAAAGCACACACCCAGATTCCTGAAGCATACCCACAGACCCAGTAATAATCCAAAATAAATGGCTGTTTCTAAAATAACATAATCCATCATGCACAGATTTGATGGCTCTCTGTTTCCAGATGGACATTACTTACATGGCCAATCATTAAAGGTAAACCATATGCCTGTATCTCTTTTTTGTATATTTCTCTCATATGTCAGTGTCTAGAACACATTTGGCTACATGACTGGATAGGGGTAGGAGTCAGTCACTTCCACCTTAAAAGCATTTTACTGGTCAGTGCGCTCTAGCAGGCTGCACCCAAGCAGACTGTATGTTCCCTTGCACTGGGTCCTTTTTCTAATTCCACTATGTGATCTCCAGACAATGCCATCAGAACATGTAAAATTTAATTTCCATTTTGTCAGTGTCAGAAGCTTATCAAAGATTGCCTACAATAACATTATTGTGCTATGAGGTGAATCTAAGACATATGGGCATAACATTAGTCACCATGGCCTCCTCAGCTCCTCCAGCAATTGCCATCAAGGAGGGGAGGCATGTCCTGTACTTGAAAGGAGGATGTGCATTTCCCAATATGTCTTCTAATAATGAACACCTCTAATTCCAGTACAGCAGGACAAGTCAGCGACCGAGCCTTATTCAAATCCATAATATAAAGAGTTGACCTCACTGTCACCTAACCTATAGAGCCCAGGGCATGTGTTGTACACTGCTTGCATGTGTGTTGTCTCAGGGCAGGCCTCCAGTGTGAGCAAACACTGCTTGTGCCTAGGGCAGCAAGGCTGAGATGGTGGCAAGAAACAACAGGGCTGGGATTTTTCCTCTTCTAATACCAGCTTCTTATTTCTGTCTTAACATACTGAGGAATGACACATTCCTTATACTCCTCACACCAAGGGGTATTTTCTGTTGGCTAAACAACGTAAAGTATGTCATTTTACTTAACCATCTTTGTAATCTCAGATAATGAAGCCACCAAATACATATTAGAATTAGTGTATTGCCCTGAGTAGACGTTTGGGTCGTGGACAGAGTTCTCCCTGTGTCTCCTCTGCAACAGAAGTGCTGATTAAAGTGCAGAAATGAAGATTGCCAAGAAAGGACAAAGCAGCCTTTACAACATGCTTGAATCATGCTGTTTTCTGGGGAATGCTCCTGCTGTCCTTCTCCTCAGTACCCAGGGGTATCTCGGTTATCAGGAGACCTGGTATTAAGCTGTTCTCCCATCTTGACTATTACAACAATAGGGGTTTGCTTTGTGCAATTTAATCTTATTCTGGTGCAGCTGACCTCAGAATATGGATAATCCAAAGCAAACTCCAAGTCAGTCTTTGGAGCCCCCAGGCTACAGTCCTGGAGAATTTATAGGGGCATCAGCTCAAACTAGCCACTGATCAAGAAAAATAATGTGCAGAGAGGAATTTGAATAGCTCATCATCAGTGCGTGGGCTACAGAGGTAGGAGCCAAGCTTGTTGATCATCTTGCTTCTTGGCTAAAGAATGTTTGTATGGAGAGTGCACAGACATTTAGCCTTTCTTACCTCTGTACTTGGTTTCATGTAGACATGTATCAAAAGGGATACTTCCTCCTGCTATTTCTGGGGTACTGAGTTTCCTCATAAAATTCACTTTGACTAGATTCCTTTTTCTATGGGCTCCAAAAGATCAAATCTTCTATCACTTTGTTACTTTTTATTATTAATAACTATATGTATAGTAGTTTCTTGCCTCACAAAAAAGCAAATATGTCACTTGCGCTCTTGGCATCAGTACTGACTCTGTTTACATGATGATGAAGTTGGAAGTTCCCATCCTTATACTTTTTACTCTGTGCTATGGACTTGCTTTGAATTTCTTCTTTCTTTCTTTGCTACTCTCTTACTTCTTCAGATGTTTTCACTAGCCACTGTGGCCCCCTATTTGTGTCTGTCCACACAACTTAACAAACTGGTACAGAAACCTTCTCCTTTGATATCTCTTTCAGGAATGAACTTCCCTATGTATCTGTCCTTTGCTAACTTCTCACTTGTATTTGGTTTTGCTGAAAAGAATAAATAAGAGCTGTTCCCAGAAACACCAGCTATATTTGTGAAAAGCCACTCTACTAAGCTAAAGGTAGTTTTCAAATCATGTAAGATTTTAGTCTCTTTATACAAAAGTGATCTTAAAAAATATTGCTATATTAAGTTAAATATTAGGTACTTGTCTGGGAAATATTTAGGCAAAATATGTCCTTATAAAGCATATTTGCTATTTTCCTTTATGAAGAAAAACAAACAAACAAAAAAAAAAGATTCTACTGTAGAAATTAATTGAGCCATTTTTCTCTCTTTTTTTTTTTTTTCAACTAGTGATTTTCAGATTTCCTAAGTCTTGTGTATCATTGTAACAGACTACATTGGTCACAAATAAAATGCTGAAGAACTGTATCTGCACATATCAAGTATATTTTCTTCTAGGGAAGTATAATAGAAATAGAAGTGTTAGAAACAAATATTTATTTCCACGTATTTCAGGAAACCGTTTATATTTTTGCAAAGTGAGACCAAAGGTAAAGGTTGTAATGCACTGGACATCTTGCACTTTACAACAAAGACTCCTCAAAAGGAGTCTTATTTGTGTGCAGTGGAGCTTGAGATACTCCAATGGGGCAAAGTGAATCAGGTCAGAAATGGAGAGTTTGGAGTCTGTGTTATTTGAAGCAGTAATTGCACTGCCCATCACTGGCTAAGAAGCTGCTGTTTGTAAGGCAAATATTTTGTATCAAGTCATTACTCAGTTTGTTATGAGCTGTGGCTGGATAATAAAAAACACTACAGTAATATCTGGATGATAGTCTTTACACTGATCAACTGCAAATGATCTGATTAAGTCAGCTGCTGATTCCCAGTTTAATTAATCCTGATGGGCTATTGATGCGCTACAACTGTTTGTCCTAATAATGAGTTTTGAAATTAGACTGTGACAAGCCACTTAGACAGCTGCCAAGGAAAATAATCATTTAAGAACATGAGCAATGAAGACGACAGAGGAGGAATGGCTGCTATTTGACAGAAAATTCACATGGCTATGTCACATGTGTTTTATTTTTACATTTGGAGCACATTAACTGTACCAGCAGTAAGTGGTGACTGCAAGACACATAACTAGCTTTACAATTAAGGCTGCTACTTCTCATCAGTATGCAAAAGCTAAACATGAAACATGAAGTGTGTTAATAGCAGAATATATGTAGCTACAGACCATTGAACAATTTAGGTCAGTCCTTTGCAATGTTTAATTAGACTAATATATCTGTTTGCAATTAATAACAGATGTGACAAGCTAATGTGTCCATGTACTGACGAATTAACCTTTGCCCATCAGCTGCTCGGATCTGTGAGAAAAGTGCCATATTTTGCCTCTGTTCAACTGAACCTAAATAAAAGTGCAGGATAATTATAAACATAAATGTTAATAGAATGTGCTTTCCGTGGGAAGCATGAGCCAAAGGAGAGCATTTCTCAGCCAGGTCATCATACTGTACTTTGCCACGTGACAAAAACTGCAAATTATATTTTTCCATTTGTCTTGGTGCAATTAGTGTTTGGTTCGACAGACGCTACTTGGATAGTTCTTATCTCCAATGGACCTGGGACATACCGGAGCCCCCAGATTAAGAGCCAGGTAAGAATGCTTCCCTAACCATTCAGTCTTTGGCTTTATTTGCTGTCTGCATGCAAACACGCCCTCAATTTGTGACAAGCCTTGCCACTGAAGTGACGTGGCAGACATGTCTGTCAGGACTTGGCTGAGGCCATCAGCATATTCCAGATAACTAATGGGAGCATCTTGCACCCCCTGGGCTGGTGGTCTGTTCACATTTCCACTGTAACCTCTCTCTCACCCCACCCCCATATATAATATACATACACTCACACATAAATAAATGCATGTGTACTTTTGTATACACATTTATATACACATATATGTACACATTATTTATAGTAAAGGCACTTGCATATAATATTATAATATAAAATTTCAAGTTACATGCAATGGTTATTTTCCTCTTGATCAGGCCTACAATTACATACTTTTAACATTTAATATTTTGAAAGTGAGCAGCATGTTTTAATGTCTCCATGTCTGAACACTCACCACTCCTGGAAAATTAGCTGCCTTTGACACTATTGGCTTCCTCTGAGTGCTTTCTGTTAATGACTGTCTAAGACAAAATACTGGCCTAGGCAGACCTTTGTTTTGGCCCAGCACTTCTATTCCTGAAAGTCTTGGTCTGTGTTTTTACTCACTTGTTTCTGTTGATTAGGAACATGTGCTGTCTCTGGAGCCTGGCTTCATGCTGATGGCTGGAAACCTGTTGTGTGATGCAACACTGAGGAGCAAGCAAGCCCAGAGCTCCTACTGTAACCCAAAAGAGAAGGGGTTCCAGACCTGGTCAGGTAGAGAAGATTCTAGTACATGCTCTCATTATTTGCTTTAATACCTAAAGTTTTGGTCCCAGGATCACTCCATATTTAGATTATATTCACAACGTCACATCTGCCATTAAGTAGTGTCAAATTATCAGCAGCTTAGAACTGGTACTGGATCTGAGCAAAAGCTCATAAACTCATAAAAATAAGGCAACAGTAAAACACAAAGGAACCATCAGTTACATGTACTGCGGCTGTCTTGGACACCTTCTGCTTTGTGCTGCTAAAAACACACATTAGGACTAGATGTATATTGACATTCTGTACCCAAATCAGTGTCAAGAGGTAAAGCATCATTGTCTTTCAGACATAAAGCTATGATGCCACCCTGTTTTCCCTCCAAAAAGGTCAAATGCTTGCAGCCTGTAACTATGTAGCCATGTACTGTCCTTACAATAAATGTCACATTGTCATCAGCATTTGGCACCACACCTGCAGAATAAAGGGAGACCAGACAGCCACATGAGAAAGACGAGATAAAAAGAAAGCAGAGAGCAAGAATAAAACACCTTAAGTCTGTGCTGAATACTTCTGCCCTCCCTCCCTCATCGATCATCCTTCGGCACTTGTTCCTCAACTGGGTAGCTGGGTGCGGTGAGGGATGGAGGGACCGGCTGCAGCCACAGACACGGCACAGACCCAGCCCATGCAAGTACGAGTGGCAGCAGCATGCCCTTCAGCTCTTCCTCCAGAAGAGTCTGTCATGCTCATGCAACACTGGGGACTAGTCCTACTTAGCTCCAGCAGATCCCAAGAAACAGAGACCCTTGCACCCATTTTGTCTCTGGAAATTGTTACCAAAGTTGGTGCTCATGGCTGGGGTGTTGCCTGAGCTGAGAACTAGGTGGGCAGCAAGAACAATCAGGATTCTCCACATTTGGTGGCAGCTTTTCCTACTATACATTAGAAAGCCATGTTACTGATGGGATTTGTTGAGAACGGATCTTGGGCAGGCTGTCCACTTGCCATCCTTTTCAGTGCTAACAGCGAAACTTCACAAGTTCCTACTTTTTAAGGCCAAATATTCTGCCCCATAGCCCACATCTTAGAGGGGTTTTTTTGGAGGTGAAATTACCATCTCACTTGAATCTCCACATAGGCATTTTTTAATTCTACCTTGGATTTATTTTTCTTCTTCTGATCTGGTAGGCATAGTCATTCTTCAAACTAAGAATAAATCAGAAAGGTGTATAATCTGAATCAACCAACACTTGAGAAAAGAAGATTGTGGCCTATTTTGACACACAAATACTCTCAAAGAAGCAGGCAGTCATAATTCTGCCCTTGAAGACCCTATTTGAGGACAATGGGAATAAGGGTAGCTCTATGACAGAAAATATCACCCAAAAAAGTTAGAGTACAAACTAAATCCCACCTCCATGTCGGCATGCCTACAAAAGAGGTGTGCCTCTGCCTAAGCATGGGGTGGAGTTCCAAGCTCTTCTGTTTCTTTTAGGAATAAATTTTATCTTTGGTGATGTGATGGTGTGAGGCACATTTGAAATTAACTGTTTTTTATGGAATAGCAAAAGGAGAGAGTTTCACTGTCCTCAGGTACTCTAAGTACCCAAAGCCTAACATGCAGTAGGCCCATGCTAGCTATGTTATGGACTGGTCTCTTCAGAAGGTTTGGTTTTAATTATTGTACAACTGCTTGTGTGTTTGAAGGAGGGAATAAATTTTGAGATTTCTCTTGCCCCCTTTTTGCTCTTTGTATTCCTAGGTGTGTGGCAGAAAAGTAGCTGCTCATCCTCATGGGAAAAAAAAAAAAAAAAAAAAAAGGAAGTGTAAAGGAAGTGTAATGGATTGGAAAAGTGCATATGTTACTTTAAAAAGTTCATCCACATGTTTCTGAGTAGTTTGGAAAAAATAAAAAAGAGAGAAAGAAAAGAAATCTATAAATGCTACATAACTTTTTCATGAATATGGCCCTTAGCTAGGCTGAACTTCCAAAAAATGGTTTTGAAGCACTACAATCCTGTAACTTGACAGCTCCCAGTATAACAAAGCCTGTATTCGTGTGCTTTCAGGAAACAGTTGAGATGCATATATGAACCTAAATAGCAGGGTGTGTATAACCAACAATTTCTAAATGGTGTGTGAGACATTTGAGTAGATTTATCCCTCTAGTCTCAGTTCTGAAAACCTGCATCCCAGTCGTGGCTGCTAACTCACTTGAACGTGGTTACCGAGCTGCAGGAAGTTACCCATGCATGTCTGTGCGGGGTGCTGATGCGTAGTCCTAGAACAATGAGTGGTTTAAAAAGGAGGCCAGTTCCTGGGCTGTGGGTTAGTGTGCTCCTACCACAGAGGTGCCAAAGTTGGATTTTGTGTGCAGGATCACAGCTCAGTGCCCAATGTACATGCTAAACAATGAATACACTTCTCTGAATAGGCTTTTTATTTACTTAGCAAATAAGAAATGAATGAAAATCTGATATTCAACATCTAGGCAGGAATAACTGAAAGATTGGAATTAACTCTGACAGTTATTCTTGCTGTTTTACTTGAAAATATGAGGCTTTGTAATGTTTCTTCTTGCACACTTCAACTTTCATGTCTCACATAGCAAGCTATTTCATTTCTCTATATATTTACAATCAAAGGATACATGTATGAGGGCCCTAATAATTTTCAGAGATTTTTGTTTCAAGCCATTTAAGCTGAAATACATTACTCCTTTTCCAAAGCTTTCAGAAAATAAGCAGATGAAAGCTCTGTGTTTTGTTTTGTTTTGTTTTTTGTTGTTGTTGTTGTCGTCATTCTTCTTCTTCTTCTTCCACTTGTACAAATAGCATGTAATAACACCTGCATTCTAAAACTTTTTTTTTCCTGCCCTTCATATTCCAAAACAGTATAAATTGATGTGGTTTAGATCAGCTATTAAAAATTCCTCTCTACCTTCTCCTCAATTTCCAGCCAAGCAGTACAGCTCTGATAGACTGATATTATGGATACATGGTATTACTTTATAACCCATCATCATATGAAATCAGATTCTCTATCAAAAACAAAAGTTTTAGCAGGATAAAATTATGATTCTGTGAGCAGGACTCGTGTGCTGGCATCAACATTGATGCAAAATTGATGAAACTTCCAAGTGAAATTGCATTGTTTGATCTTCACAGTCCTGGAATAACATAGCCTAAAGCTACAGTTTCTGTAAACTTACTTTGCACAAACGACTTAGCCAGTACTGATGTATTGACATAGTGTGCCCATGAATGACATTAGGGCTACTTAGAAAAGAGACAAAATAACAGCAAAAGAATGCAGCAATTGGTTCTGAAATTACCTTTTTCCAGTGAACCTCTCTGAAAAATTACCTTTTTCTGCTGCGTCTCACTCAAAAATTACCTTTTCCAACTGAAGCTCTCTCAAAGTGCCTTGATGTTAAGCAATATAGTTTTTAGTTGAAAATGTCACAAGGCCATGAAAAGAAATTGATAGAAAATTTCAGGGTTCCTTGTTGATATTTGAAGCAGCCTGTGGATTTTTGTTCTTTAACACATCTCTCCTCTGCTGTGCTACCACTTTGATTTCTATATTGCCAAAAACAGCATGTTTCTAGGCTTAATGGCTTCACCAAGAGGAATGGGAAGGTGATTTAGTGATTGCTGTGGAGGTGATGTTACCAGTAGGATATTGGTAAACAGATTCCTTCTGAGGCCTTTCCAATCACAGAGGTGTTTTGTTTTTTTGTTTTGGTTTGGTTTGGTTTGGTTTTTTTTTGTTTGCTTGGTTGGTTGTTTTGTGGTTTTTTGTTGTTGTTGTTGTTTGTTTGTTTGTTTTTTAATAATGGTAATGAAATAGAATAAATAATTTCTTAATTTTATTATTTTTTCTTAAGGTGTACATAAATGTAACAGTACTCTGATATCTGAACTACTTTGGTAAAGGTGTTCAGATATTTGTCTACACATGTGACTGAGAGGGAGCAGTGATCCAGAGCTCTTGGAAATCAATGGAAGGACTCCCATCGTCTCAGCAGGCTTTAGCTCAGACTTATAACTGGAAGTTAAGAGACCAGGTGACTGCCAGAAGGAATTTAGAGTGGAGGATTGCACAGACAGGGATCAGGTTTTTCTGTACTTTATAAGATTGAAGCCTCAGGCTGTTCGTGCAGGTGGATCTAACACCTGTATGCAGCCTCAGTGAACTGTGGCAGTCAAAAGAGTCAGTGTATTAGCAAAACTGGGAGCCAGGAGACACTGAGATTAAAGGTATGGGCACCTGAACAAGATACCGTGAGACAGCTAGGGGATAATTTCACAGGGCCTCAGAAGTAATTGCATGTGTGCAAGTTCTTGCTGCGGTAAATGCAAGGTTACCTTTCTCTGAGGAGCAAGATACTTTGCATTTACTAGGGGTAAGAGCATGGGTGCAGGCAATTACTGCAGAACAGCTGACTCTCCACAAGCTCTCAGCCCTGTAATTTGTTCATAGGCTCGTGACATCTGGGAGAATTCATCTCACAACCTGTATGCAGTCTAAACTAGTATTTGAGGTTCCTTTCATGGTCAACAGGGTCAGAGAGGCCTCTCCAGAGCCTGCCCACCCATCCAGGTAGGACTTTCACCCCTTCTGATCACAGGCCTTTAGGAAGTCCTGGGCACTCTTGGCCTGCATGCAGTCAGGATAACACACCACATCCCACACACGGTGTCTTCACAGAGATGGCACTTGTAATGCTGGGTCCTTTGTGTAACACCCAGCTTTGTGGTTAACCTGCAGCCAACGCAACATGCAGTGCTGCTCCTGTGCGCTGCTGTTGGTATCCCTTTCCCACCAGGTCCACAGCCTGTGGCTTTTAGCATTGATGATGATCAAAAGATACTTGGTTTTGTTTTCTTAATCTCTCTGTTAAAGTGACTTTCAGATTCATCAAATTTTTTGTGTACAAATTATAAAAAAATATTAAAATATGCAAATACGTGTAAATAACTAATCAGATAAATGAATGTAACGATTTTATTAGAGCCAATGTTAAAAAGCTGAATTACAAAATCCCTTTTGGTGTGTATTGTGCTATGTAGGAAACAGCAATGCATTGAAAAAAGGATTCTTGAACATTAGCTTTTATCAGTTGATGCACACTGCAAGATCAGCTTTGAGGTTTATATTTAATTAATATATTGTGAAGATTTAGCCAGATAAAAGCCTAAGGGATAAACAAAACACTCCTCATAGAAACATACATCTTCATATGTAAGTTTTTGAGGCACTGTAAAATATGTTTATTACAAATCATGCCATTTCAAACTGATGTCTGTGAGTTCATGAATTAAGGGCAACCACAGGATTAACCAGAACACCTCAAATAAGAATTTTTGCTTCCCTGAGAAAATCTATGTAATGCCTTCATTGATGTCATGTATATTGACTGAAATTGTTGGTCAATTCTCTCTGCCTGTGGCTCTGATATTGTTACCAGGATTGTAACTATGGCTGACTGGAATCAGACAGCTGTGCACTGCAAAAGCACTTGAGGTTGTTCCCGAAGTTGTTTTCAATATCTATTAGTGGGGGAAAATAAAATTAATAAAATAAAATAAAATAAAATAAAATAAAATAAAATAAAATAAAATAAAATAAAATAAAATAAAATAAAATAAAATAAAATAAAATAAAATAAAATAAAAAAGGAACCCTTTGCATTACTGTTTTAAGGAGACTGCTGGAATCACCATAAACACTTTTTGGGGTGAATGGATGTGCCTGCATAGTGCTGGATGGCAGGGCTGTGCTGCGGTCCTGCATCAGTCTGAGCATGGAGAGGCCTGGTCTGGGTACCAACAGCTGGGGAAGGACAGTTTCAGGGATCCTTCACAGTGATTTTTGCATAGTTTGGAGACTGATGGTTGCCATTCTTTACCAATTCTTCTGTAGCTTGTGGAAGACTCAGTGGGCTTTTCCAGCAGGGGCAGAAAGGAAGATACAAATGTGTCTGTACTTACAGTATAACTAACATAACGTGCACATATACAGTAACAACATTTGAGGTCAGGCCAATCTTTCTGTGGTGGATGCCAAATTATTTTTTAAATCCTATTTTCTTGTGCCAGTCCAAATCTGTCAGTGCCAACAGTTTGCCACCACTGATATGTGGAAAAGGGATGCCCCCTTTCACAGTGGCTCGGGTAAGGAGCACTACAAAGCCCCTGATCCCACAGCCACCAGTGAAGGGCCATGAGGGCGATACTGGTACAGGAGGTGAAGGTGCCAGTGCAGATATCAGCGCTCCTTATAGTCACACCTGCACCTCCACAAAGATGCAGGGTGCAGTGACAGTCAAGGAATTAATAGAAGAAGGTTCCTGAGCAAATCCTACAGCTGATAGCATCTGTGCAGGATTAGTGCCTTTTTGGTACATCTGCAGCTGGGAAGCCACATCGTGCCTTATTCAAGCCCCTCGTCTTGCCAGGAATGGGAGTTTCCCAGCTCCATCAGGTGATTTCTTCAGCAGTCCTCCACGAAGATGCAGCACAACACCACACAGAGGCTCTTATCAGGCCAAAATCACTTAAAGAACCAAATCATGCACTCTTTACCAGGCATTGCAGTAAATGTATTTCAGTTTCCCTGAATGAAAGAGTGCTTTGGACCTTTTAATTTAGCAGAAGCAATTAATGGGATGGGTCTCTTCCCAACTCGGTATCCCTTTCAGAGGTGCTGGCTCTGGGATCCCAAATCCCTGCTGGCCAGCAGAGCTACTGGGGCGCTCAGCAGTTTCTGTGGGCAGCTGAGTGCCCCGACACTGCCCGGAGGCAAGCTGTTTGGGAATTGTCTGTGTGTTAAGCTGGAGTCACAGGTGAGCTCTTTTAGCAATAATTAATACAGTGCACTCAGGTATCCTGGCATGGGATGATCACATTTTAACACTTAGCTTCATACTGCACTGAAGCAAAGCTAGATCTATTATAACCTATGGCATCTTACTCATTACTACCTCATTAACCTGCTAATGCATCATAAGAGTAGTTATACAAAAATCAAGGGGAGGAGGATGATTCTGTAGATTTCTGAAATCCAGTTCAATAAGCAGGAGCTCTTTTGGGGGACTCAGTTTTGAGGAAGGCTGAATGCTGCTGGCTTCCGCTTGCTGTTATGTTACAGACAGGCTGGGGCAGAATACCCTGCACATCAAGACCTCACAGGGACATGGGAGCTGGGGTATGGATGAAAGGGTAGGGCATTGCAGTGTTATATGCACTATAATGTTTGTATATTTGTAAAGTATACTCACTATTATGTTTGTTATGTTCCTTTAAAATAAAAGTATGAAGTACAGAATAAAAGAGGTGGAGGAGGGGGGGTGCTCATTAATAGGTCCTAGTAGATGCTATCAAAGTGT
Source organism: Netta rufina (assembly GCF_964035555.1). Taxonomy (NCBI): domain Eukaryota; kingdom Metazoa; phylum Chordata; class Aves; order Anseriformes; family Anatidae; genus Netta; species Netta rufina. Next base: position 31,999,470 of record NC_140131.1, on the reverse strand, counting down.
CTGTAGCCTGTGTGTAGCCTGTAACCAGAGAGATCAGTGGAGGAGGAACATGCATCCCATAAGGAGCCCGGTGCTGTTTTGGAGCCCACCACGAGGTGTCCCAGGGCCTGAGCCGGGGGTCTGGACAGGGAGCTCCCAACAGCAGGGACGTCAGGCCTCTGCTTCCTATGGGCAGCAGCAGGAAATGTGGACACCTGCAGCGTGTTCAGCATGCACCTGATAGCGTGCAGACACCATGCCATTTAGTCTGCAAAGGAACCACCACAAAGATCTCACACAGTCCAATTTAAAGCCTGTCTTTCACTCGGGAGCGCTGCAGCGCACAGGTACACACAGAGTATCCTTGCACAAGACCAGATTTTAGTTTAGTTATGGTTTTTGCATCTCTGGAGCTGCAGAGCTGCCTGCCCATGGACTAAGCTTTGCTCTTTAAGGCCATACATATTTAATAAAAACAGGTGTCACATTTTTCTTTTAGTAGAGGGAAATAAGGCTCACTGTATTACTTTCTAGGAGGCTGAAGACAAATTAGTTTTCATTTTCCTGGTAGTCTGTGAGTGTCTCAGGTCACAAAATGGGGCTGGCCGATAGTTCAAAGACACATGGCTGGCACCAGTTTCTCCAGCTCCCTGCCAGGGCTTTAGGGGTCTGGGAATCCCTTTTCATAGCGACATGCCTTAACATCAACAAACACGTGTTTCACAAAATGCTGGAGCCAGGGGGAGCAGAGGAAACATTCATCAACATTTTAAAAATCCATTTAAAACACAGAAATAAAGTCTAAAATGCTACTCTTCTTTCCTGTGGCTCCTGGAGAGCCCTGGAGAGATGGGCATAGCCTTCATAAAGCTTGCTTCCCAGAAACACACCACTGAAAATGGGGAGACAAGCAACTTTATAGTACACAAACACACACAAACTAGGGGTGAAAAATAAGAGCATTTTGTCACCTGGAGCCAATTGCCCTGGACTTGTTTTATGTGCTGAAAAACCTTTGACAATACATAGCTGGCAGGAACAAAATCAGAAGTGATAGTAAAAAATATGTAGCTAGTATTTATGTCTTGCTCTTTAAAAAAAAAAAAAAAAAAAAAAAAAAAAAAGTATGAGTTATTGTATGATCATTTATATATTACAGGGAATATGAGACACACTTGATTAAAAGCTAGCTGAAAGAATAAACATGTTTCAAAACCCAGCAGATTGGTTTATATAAGGCCAGGGATTAAGGAGATCTCCAATGTCATTTGCCTTTTTTTGGCATGCTGCATTATGGCACCCTTGAATATTTCTGCACTAGCCATAGGCAGTGACATCTAGTAGTGAGGGCAAAAATGATCAACTACAAGCTTCTCTTGCAACTTCTAAACTTGCCTGATAAGCAGCTCAGAACTGGCTCTCCTCTATGCCAGCCCTCAGGCTGCTGAGCACTTGTAGCTAACTGCCACCAAGTCCTTCACCTGGCAAAGCAGTAAAAAGCAGCAGCAGAATAAGAATTAAAGGATTGTTTAAGGTGGTCTTTATATATGTGTGTGTGTATATATATATATATATATTATTTTTTAAAGGGATCTTCCTGGGCTTATTGTTGCTCTGTTCCCCTGCAGTTAATTTGATTTACCAATATCCCAAAGGAAAACAACAACAACAACTACAACAACAGTTAAAAATCACAGACTTTCAAAACAGCAGCAGAGACAGATAAATAAATAAATAAATAAATAAATAAATAAATAAATAAATAAATAAATAAATAAGGAAGAAGACCGAGACAAAACTAGAATTGTGCAAAGCCGTATAGGGTTGGAAGGCAAAAAAGGTCAAGTTTAGTCATTTGTTGTAGAGGTTGTCTGCCAATGCAACTGGCTGTTGTGGTTAATTGCACTGTTTGAAAAAAACTCTTTTATTTAATAAATTCATGTTCACAGCGCTGTTAAACAGAAATGTAAATTAGTCAAGCCGTGAAGTTTGTGTTGTCCAAGCTGGCAGTCAGGGAGTTATGTTTGCATGCTGAAGGGCTGCAGCAGTGGGATCTGATCAGCTCAGGAGAAGCAGTTCTGGAAAGCAGACCAGGAGCTCAGCTCAGAAGCGAATGGTGCTTTCTGCTGCTTTGTTTGCCTTCTGGAGAAAGAAAACATGTGCTCTGAAAATGTCTTTGAGCACAAACGGATGGCCTGGAGTAGGGAGTCCAGGCTGTAACAGCTCACGGGGCACAGCAGCACTGGTAAATTCCACCATAGTTGAAGTAGCCTGTTGGCATGGATATATCGATAGCTGATTTAACTCCTTTGAGTTAAATAACAGAATAAACATGGATTTGTAATCTTAAACCCCCCTTCTGCTGTGTTTAATTAATTTTTGGTTTGGCATATACATAAATAATCAGGTAAGTCAAATAATAGGAATTACATTTTACAAATGAGATATAATTAAACCTAAAATATAGACGGTCTCTGTTATGCAAATAAATGTAAATAACTTCTGCCCAAAAACTGCAGAAGTGTGCTTGTGTAGCTTTAATAGCCACAGACACTGACAGACAGGAGGCTTAAACAAATATTGTCCTTTATTATAGCGTAGAAAACATAAATCTGTATCATGAGTAATAATAATTTCTGAAACTTATTGGAAAAGATAAAAAATAAATATATTTAAGATTTGTATTCAGGAATTATTTTTTTTAAATAACGACTCCAATTAAGTTCATTAGATAGATAACATTAAAAATGTCTTATTAAAAATAAAATATTTAAACATGTGACATGTAACAGAATGTGCTTCTAACTGGGCCATTCAGTAACAGTGAAATAACTGAGTTATATTTAATATCACTCTTCTGAAAACAGAGAAAATTTTCTGTGGCTGAGACAATACCACGTAATGCTGGTTTTGTTTTGTGTGTGTGTGAACATACTGTTATTTCATCTTCTTTTTTTCTTTCTTCTGTTTAGAAAGAAAAAAATGAACCAGAGAAGCACAACCTTTGGTAGAATTATCTGTGACACCCTGTAATCTTTTGATACCACCTTGATTTCTAATTGTGTTTTTCACATTTTTAGCAAAAGTCATATATAAAAAATAAAAATAAAAAAAAATAAAAATAAAAAAAAAACAGAAATCTAACCTATATTATTATACTTTAATGTGATGTTCTACTTTTCTGTTTGTAGTTCTTGAAGTTTTTGTCTTACTTCATTAAACATTTAATAAATCACTGCCAGTTTTGTGACAGATTTTAACCATAACACAAACAGCAGGAGGTGTAAACTCAGTTCAGTTCATATAGGCATATAATATCCGTGTCGACATCATCATCCCCTCAAGGTATATTGGCAAAACGGCCAATGGAAGCTAAGCTTTTTCCGACAAAGCTTCGAAAATAAAGTTTTCTTCTTTTATCTTACTACAAATCAATTGGAGCCCTTACAGCAAAATCCTATAAAATAACTTCAAACACCGCTTCTTAGTCTAAAAATTTGTATTATGGCTAAAACTCTTTGAAGTTTTATGACTGAAGTTTGGAGAAAAATGATTTAAGTGCTATCTGCTAGACATCAGAGTGTCAAAATTTCTCTCAGTTTTCTTGACACATAAACTGCTACCTACTGTATGTTTTTTAGGATTTTTTTTCTTGCTTTTAACCACCTAACCCAGCTTGCTTGATAAAAGTTTCTTAACTGCAGTTTATCCCATAGAATTAATACCCTTTTAAATTTCAGCCTAAAATAAATTATTATTTTATTTTTGATTTTTAGTTCCTCTAACAACACAGGTGGCAAGGAGGTGGGGAAGAACTTCCTTGGAAGCATCATGTTGGCTTAAAAAGAGAAAAGAAAGCAGGTAGAGTGCCAAAAATAAAACAAGTACAGAACCTGCGGCCAAGTCCACCTTCAGTGTGGGGCAGATGCTGGGAGGGCCTGGCCTGCTGTGGGGAGCAGTGTCACCATGGGCTGGGGAACACCACCTGCAGGAAAGCCACAGAGCTGGAGGCTCTTCGGACACCCAGCAGTGGTGGCAGAGATGCATGTCACTGACGTTTTGTGGTGGTCCTGCTGCCACAAGGCCAGGGACCCAGTCTGCATTCCCCTGGGTGTTGCGGGAGGGGTGACAGGCAGATGTTGGGTGCTGCTCCTCTTCATTGGGAGGCCAGCAGCGGGCTTCTGGGTGCGCAACTCCAACTGCTGCCGCAGGCCCTTTCCTTGGGGCTGCCCCATTTCACCCTGTTAGAGGACAACAGCCCATCCCCTGCAGCACAGCCGGGCTCCAACAGCCGGGCGGTTTCTTTCCTGACAGGGCCAGGCCTCACCATCACCACCTCCTTACCCAGAACGTCTGTATCATCTGTGTTTGTTGCATTCTGTATCATCTGCATGTGAACTTTTGTGCATGGAGAACTGCCTCCCTCACAAAACACGTCGTAATCCTCTGCTTTTACACCATACTGCCAGGGAAACCCCTCACACTGGCTTCTGGCTGGCCAGCGTGCAGCAGTGTTTTAGCCATCTGACTCCAAAACCACACTTAATATTGTTGGCCCAGTATGCACTTCTTGTGCAGGGCAGCTCTGACCACTCTGCCCCTCTTGCAAACTAAACCAAGAACTGTGGAGCACATTTTTAACTGCTTTATTTGATTAAAATGCCCATTGAGTGCAAAAACCTGAGGAAGGACATCGAAATCTGGGGTACAAAAAGAAAAAGCCATGCCTTTTCTATTTACTTTTTTGATTTAATTTAAGAAACAATCAGAAAAGAAAGTCAAAAGGCTAGTCTCTGTAGAGGAAAAATGGTGTTCTATCATCAGAGTTGCATCAAAGTGCCATGTGTCAGAATTCAGTACGATGTTCTGCATATAAAAATTAAGCAAGGAGCATGAAATCTGCAAAGAGCAATGGCCAAAAAAAAAAAAAAAAAAGTAAAGAAAAAAAAATCTGTGACATCCTGCATACTGCAGCCTTGCAAAATTTTATTCACCCAACATGAGTGATTTGTTTTGATGGGCAAGCAGAATATAATCATTTGAGGGAAGAAGGAGGGAAAGGGGAGGGAGTCCATTATCATCATCTTGGAAAAGGGTGGGTGAATAGATTTTGTGCCTGAGCTGGTAAATTTGCAGTACAGCTTTGCATGGCTGGAATAATATAATAAACTGACTTAAATATAAATGCCATTTAGGAACTATTCCATAGTGAACAGTTAAAATGATGGCATTCAACAGAACTGCCACAACAGAGCCTGCTGTTACTGCTAATTTGCTGGAGTAGATCTGCTGTCTTTACTTCATCCACTGCTCCTGCTGCACCTCGAGGCATGCTGAGGGCTCATCCATCATATGCTGGCTCATAACAAGGCAAGAAGAGGGAGCCTGATTGTGATGTACAAGAAACTGAAGTGGAGGTCCAAAAGGTCACAGGAAAACATCAACTGTTTAGAATGGGTGAGCTGGAAAAAGCTCCTGCTAAGGAAAACTTCATATGGGAACAGCTCACAAGCTCCTCCAGAGCATCCACGAGGGCTGCTGTATGCAGCAGGGGACTTGGAGCTGCCTGCCAGGGATGAAGCCCCAGAAGGCCACATCATGCTTGATAAGCTTTTAATACAGCACAATTTCAAATTGCCATTAATGCTCCAACAGAGAACTGAGATACACAAAATTTTTTCCCTTCTGTCATATGGCATTAGGTCAAAAGACTGGATAATAACAGCAATACATTAGTCCCGCCAAAGAACAGCACTGACACATACAGCACAGGCACACAGACGTATTTTCAGCACCTCCACGAGCACTGCCATGACCTAACTTTCAAACAGTTGTAGTCATGTCACACAACCCACAGCTTTGAGAAGGCCCCAGGCTCTCACAGGCAGCTTTGGAGATTTGCCTTTTCTTTTCATGATCTTTTCACCTGTTCTTTTATAAGCTCATAGGTAGAGAAGGCCTATAAGCTTTATAAGCTAGTAGGTAGAGAAGGCCTATAAGCTTTATAAGCTGATAGGTACAGAAGGCCATGCTGATCTGTGTCATCAAACTGCTGCGTGAGCATTAAATCTCCTGGCAAACAGTTTAACACACTCTTCATATTGGGTTATCCCAAATAAACCATCAGTCTGCAACACAGATGATAAAGCTTGGTGTGACAATACAATCCAAACTTCACACTACCAGTCATGTCGATCAACATCTGAACTAATGTCAGAGCCTTCTCCTACTAATGAGCTGCTCCACCTTGCTATCTGACAGCCTTGCTATCAGTCAGGTAACCATAATGAGGTAGAATGAATGGCAAGACCCCTCTTCAGAAGCTTCCTCTCATCCAGCCACAGAGGGGCTTCACTGTTCACTTATTTCAGTGCAAACCAAGAGTTTCTTTCTGGAGATCTCTACCAGCATCACACATGCAGTTACTCTGTTTAGTCATTCACATGTTAAATGCAGTTTTTTGGAGAGTTTCTACCAGGAAAGAGTATTGAGAAAAAAGCAGGAGATTTTTTTCCTTCTAATCATTTGCAGTCCTGGTGTTTGCATATAAGGACATCATAATGTGCACTTTGAATTCAAATGAAAGCACATCACCATGTTCCCCAAGATGGACACTTGCTTGTTGTATTCTGCTCTCTTTATCTGGCTACAAGGCACGTTTGTCCAGCTGCTCAAGCTTTGATTTTAAGCAGCAGCTACCACACAGTGCTGTATGCGCATCCCTTAAAATCACTGGAGGAACCAGAGGGATATGTTCCAAATCCATAGCTTCCCATCAATATAACAAAGCCACAATAATGATTTCTTTGTTTTTCTTTGCCTATCATGCTGCTGCTGAATGGCCTGAACTTAGTAGTTACTGCCAGGCCCAGAGGTTGTGTCCAAAGCAGAGCTAGGGCAGTTTGCTAAGTAATTAATAGCTGCAGTGTTTGAAGAAGCATCCATAAACACATACTGTAGGACAGAAGAAGTCAAGCAATAAGAAAAGCTCTGGCATTTGATACAATCTTCCCAATCAACCTCTCTATGGTATTCGTTTTTATTTACTAAATTAAGAGCAGGGTGGTTTTGTATCTGTACTGAGGTTAACTCTCAGCACAGACAAATTGGCTATTATTTGTTGTATTTGTATTTTTTGTTACCCCTATCAAAACAGTCATTACAGAAAAGCTGAGGTTGTGACTTGTATCTTTCTCATCTTCCCAAATATTTCAGTCAGATTTTGTTTTCCTTTATCTTAAACCAACATCTTAAGTATCTCAGTGACAGGTCTCAGCATGCAATTATTTATTCACTTCTCTTTCCATACTATGTAAAAATGGTTATCAAGTTTAAATCTTTAAGACTAATAAGGTGTTGATTAACACTTTTGAGGCAATTAACCAGCAGTATCACTTCTTATCAACTGACAGAGACGTTGTTGCATTCAGATTTCTCCATGGGGCCACGCATGCATCCAGGGCTCACGTGCTTGTTCGCTTTGGCAGGCAGGACTGCAGGCAATGAGAAGTGGCAAGGCACAAGTGACCTGTCCACTGGAGCCCTGTGTGGTGGCTCACATGGTATCTGACTTCTGTTGACTGTGCACCAGGGCAGATACACTAGTGGGGCTCAGCAGAAATGTTTGTGTTTGTTACCACAGCTGCGCATCCCCCCAGCCGGCCAGCTCTCAGAGCAGGGCAGCTTTTCACACCGCGACACTCAACTCTTGCTGGCTGTATAGGGACCCTGGCCAGGACTCCCCAGCAGCCCTGTCACTGCCAGGATGCTGCAACACTCCCTCAGGGCTGGTGGCATCTGGCAGAGGCTAAAGCCACCCTTCAGTCTCCTCTGGCTTCTGCCAAGGGACCAATAAAACAGACTCGAGATGAGGGCAGTGCAAATTGCCTTGAATGATGGCTGTACTTTATTATTATTTTTATACATTATATTGACCAAGGCATGCAGAGGAAAATCTGGTGCAGATGTGATGAAGTAGAAAACCCAGCCCCTTGATTTTTTATGCTAAAGAGCTTATAGGGAAGTAACCCGGAAAGTGCTCCTTTTTCCTGTGCCTTTTATTTCCTGGAGAGCTGAGATTTCATGATTTTATTCTTGGAATATATATATATATATATATATATATATATATATATATATATATATATATATATATATATATATTCCATTATATATATATATATACTTCACGCACATATATTTCACACACACACATATATACATGTGTGTGTGTGAAAATAGTAATCCTCCACTCATATCTCATTGAAAATGTTTGTGATTCCATAATTAGTATTTCATATGAAGTTTACCCTTTATTGATAAAAATGGAGTGTCTCCTTTTCTTCTGAAGTTTGTCCACATCAGAAGGCTGTTCTCTGTCACAGTGAGCTTTGCTGCACCCCTGCTGGTCCACCTGGCTGTGGGAGGAAAGACTTGTGGCTCCCTGGAATAGCAGTCCCACTCGTCTCACTCCTGCCAGCACAGCACATGTGTGACCCATAAGTCCCAGAGTAAGGTGCTCCCTGTCCTGGGGCCTGTGTACAGTTTTTTGCTGGCAGAAGCGTGCATAAACCTGGACTGCACTGCTGAGAGGGATTCTGCTACCTAGAACATGGCTTCCATTCTCCAAAGGTACAGAAAAGCACTGGTGGGAAAGTATGGCAACACTAAAGGTAGTGTAAATAAAATAAATCCACAGGGCTACAGAGAGGTAATGTTCCACCTGAGATTTACATGCAAACTCATTAAAAGCACCCTGGTGAAGGCATCACTAATTAGAAGGATAAAACATTTGTGTACAGAGATCAGATTATTTAAAACATGAATTATTTCTTATTAGGATAATAGTGTAATAGGATAATTAAATGTTGAAAGAGCTGGATAGCAGTTTACACTGTAAAATGATCTGTTAAACATGTTCCCGTTGACATCAATACAGCTATTGACAAGCAGATCCAATTTTGTTTTACTTTGAGAGAGCAGACAATAGTAAGTTTTACTACTGCTATCTTATTTTACAAGCATTAATGAACAATTAACCAACGCTAGCACTCTTTCCATCTGTAATCCTGTAGTAGGATCACTAATCTCCACCACTAGCAGCTTATGATGAAGGTCTCTTAAGCTTCACTTCTCAGCCAGTTCTTAATATTTGCATAAGTATGCTTTCTGAGCAGGGCGGCCCCCCCATTGCTCTGCTACTTGAATACAAAAGACGGGTGAAATTTTTGAAGGGTTTTCTGTTCAATAACTCTTCTATACTTATGTTTGCCTTCCTACAACAACAAACACAAGTGATCAGCAGAGGAGTAGCAAGGTCACTAAGGGCTCTGTGTTTCCATACTTGTTCTAATACTTATAAGAATGTATTCATGCCCTATTATATGTATTCCCTGGCTGCGCAGGCAGAAGCTCTAAACTGGAATGAAATAAAAGGAAAAAATAGAAGACTAAAACAGTATTTACTTCAAGAACAAGTTTACTGTTTGTATCAAACAAAAAGAAAGTTAGAAAGTGACTATCATTAAAAATACATGCAAGATAAACTGACGTTTTTATAGTATACAATACACATGACATTTTCTAACTTCTCTTTCAAAGTGTTCCTGCTTGTACCATACACACAAGATCTATATAATGCAACGACAGGGAAGTCACCATTCTGTTAAGTGTTTCTGGAATAGCTAAGCCAAGATAGAGCAGCAACCTCTTCTCATCCAGGGAGCTGTGAACACAGCAGGGGTTGCCCTGAGAAGTGTCCTTCCTGTGTCAGGAGAAGGTCCTCCATGGTCAGGGAAATGCCCAGAACTAAAATGGGGTGCAGTTAAAATTGAGCAATACAGGCCTTCATCTCCTTCAAGACACCTTTTGCTTTTAAGAAAAACAGATGAAACAGTTATGCAAGACTAATACATTTTCCCTGGTCTGTATTATTTATAACATGCACCATGCTTGAACACTGGGGCCCCAACACAAACAGAACTCAGACCAACACAGGGGGGATGTTCCCTGGATAAATGAAAGCCTTGGCAGAACTACTGCAATTGGGCCCAAACATCAATGGCAGCTGCTGAGATTGCTGGAGAAGGGGAACAACAGGCAAGTTGCAAAGGCTAGTTTCAGAGAGGGAGGTGATGCTGGCAATTAAAAGTTCACCCGACCCTAAGTTCCGCGGCTGTCGGCACAGCATGCAGAAGCAGCATCGGGTTGTCTCATGCTCAGAGATGGAGGTTGTACACACACAGATTGCAACAGGTTACCAGGAGTTGGGAACAAATGTATCTACAAGCTATATCCCCAGGGATGCTTTAGTAATAAATGAGGTATTGCTGAGTAAATGTGCCGTATAAGTGGCTAGAAATTGAGAATTAGTGTTCCTAATGCAATCAGATGCTGCCTCTTTCTATGCACTTGCTCCAAAATGTCTTCTAGTTTAAGGCATACAAGGAAGCTGAATTCACCAGGCACCGGTGGCTGAAGGATATCTTGGAAAACACTCTTATTGAGTATCACAGACACTAATTGGCCCTCATGCAAATACAGGCTGTTTTTTGTCGTATTTTTACAATGCACATCACAACACTGACCTTATCCTTCAGCAAAGCTCCTCAACGCTGATAATAAATAGCATTGATTAGAGAAGAGCAACTACTTGTTCTGTGCTTCCACATAAATTAGTGAAAAAGCCTCACTTTTACCATATCACCTATTTTTCTGTGATTGTGCCCATCCAGCATGCGCCAGGTGACTACAGTACTTCACAGGCATGTTGAGAGGGGTCCCTGCTTGGGCCAGCTCCTCTGTGCAGGCTGGTAGCTCAGCACATCTCTGGCTGCTCAGCCTTACCCAAAAAGTAACACCGGGATGCTGAAGTAGCCTGGTTATGCGTGGTGGAAGGAGCGGGGATAAAGCAGAGAGAGGTTCTGGGACTACCTGTAGCCTTTATTCAAGCAAAACTCCTATTTAAATCAAGAAGAATTTTGCCAAAAAGAGAACCAACTAAGATGTCAGAAGCAGGCCTTATCAAATTTAGATAGTGAAATGATTGCTTATGGATAGATCATCAACAATTAGTGAGAAAAGAAGGAAGATATTGGTTTGCTTCACCCAGCTTTTCTGTTTATAAGCCTCTGCTGTTTGGCTTCGCGTCTGATGTATGAAGATTGCCTTGATGTGACATGCACTTGCAGCTCATTTCCACTCCCCTCTGCAGGTTTCAGATCTCAGCAATGACTCCAGGTGATGATGGCAGGATCAGATGATGGGGAAGAGGAGGTTGATGGAAGCTAATTTCAGCTGAACAAGGACTGTACAGGGTGCCCTTTGGTGGGTTGATTTGGATTGCATGTATATTTGACAATGAGACTGACCTGTTACCCTGACTGCATCACAATTCTTGAGCCATCTTCAACCAAGCTCCATTATATTCATATCAGGGAGAAGCAGTTTAGCTGTATTCACACATCCCACCTAGACTACTTTTCTAAAAAGGGCAAATTTTCCAGGACAGAGATCTGGAGCAACACAGCTAAACCCATTCTGATACCTGACAGAGCTCCTAAGTCCACATTTTCCCACACTGCACAATGTAATGTCTGTACAGTCCAGGGAGATGTTTGGAGGGGATGAAGCAGTTCAGTGCTGGGACATCTCTCTTTCAATAATTCTCGTTTGCAAATACCTTTGGGGAATCCAGGGATACTTTCTGGGCCTAGGAGATCCTAGAAAATTCATACAAATCCCACAGCTTGCAAGATAGTTTGGTAAGAGAAGGATTAACAAGAAAACAAAAATCTGATGCTGTGAATCATATACTGGGGAGTGGACAGAGGGTGGCCTATTTGTCATTATTGTGTGTCTCCTGCTCATTTGCACAACTGTCAATCCCAGGGCTGTTCAGAGTGGCTGGAACAGCAGCGTAGCAATGGGCTGCTGCAGCAGAGGAGATTAAGCACAGCCCAGGCAAATGGTTCCTTGGATCAAGCATAGAAACTAGTAACAATTTTCCTCCAATTGCTCTCAAAATGCTCATTTACTTCTATTTAATTTTTATGTTTTCCCCAAATGAGGGCATTTTACTTATAGTTGCTGTACAAAGACAATGTAATTGTTTAGTGTATTGTTTCCATTTTTATGATACAATAAAAGGAAAGATAAAAGTTAATTAACAATATTGTTTCCAAGATAGCAAAAGAGATTTTCTGTGATGATAGTGCCTTGAATTAACCAGGATGAAACCAAAACCTTGGTTCAACAGTTCTACTTCGTAGATATTGGATATGTTTCTCCACCCCCATCCAGCTCACATATTCATTACTCAAATTGCCTATCCTCAAAGTGATAATATAGTGTGGTACAACATGCCCCGACAGGACACAAATTGACTCTGTGCCTGGATACTACAAAGACAGTGTAAAGCAAATATCTCACTCTATTATCTGTTGTCTCTATGAATCAACAGATTACATGGTTCACTGGGTAGCTGAATAACTTTTACACAGTTTGCTCATATCTATTTACACATATTCTACAAAAAATGCATTAACACCAAAGAACAAATGTAAAAAAAAAAAAAAAAAAAAAAAGTATACCTGCAGAATGCAAATTACACATGTAAAAAAAAAAAAAAAAAAAAAAAACACACAGCAAACTGTGATGCTTAAATTTCATGTACAATATCTGTATATAAGAAAGGAATCTGAATCTGTTCTCTAGTGACAGAAACTCAAGACCAAAAGTCATGTGGAAGGCCCTAAACATCCTTAAGAGCAACCTTATGATTTTTGACGAGCCTTGTTTGTAGCCGAGATTATGAACCACATTTTACAGCATCTCCCACCTCTTCTGTGTTATTTGAGGAGTTGTGGGTTGTTTTTTTTGGTTTTGTTTTGTTTTGTTATCTTTTTTTTTTTTTATCAAGGGTATCTGTATTCTGCACCCAATTTTGATTTCTTTACCAAATAAACGTTCATATCCCATCCCCCCAATACATGCTTTATTTAAATGTTTTTATATACATCCCATGCTTCCCTATCCAGTATCTTCTCCACATTTTCTCCATCCAGCTCTGCAACATACCAGTGGAAGTGTTTGTACAAGCTCTCCTTCTCCCTTTCACTATTCCCCACAGCCATTTCTTTTCCCTCCCAGATAACATTTAAACCTATTCCCTGCTTAAGTTGGACCTCCACCACCTTTACTCTGTCTTGCTCTAGAGAGTAGCTTTTTCATGCAGTCTCTGGTTTGTTTTCATACAATAGCCCTAGAAGTTACTGCATTGAGATCTTGCCCTATTGACTCTCTCCTGTGTCCCCGACTCCCTTCTTCCAGCAGGGGAAGCAGCTCTCTTCAACAGAGATACAGGCAATGAGAACTTCAGTGTACCCAACCATCAGGTGCTTCTCTCCTTTTTTAAGTGGTAACTTTTTCTTAAATTTCTGGGCCAGTTACTTCAAACCTAACACTGTAATGAAGCAAAATTGTTAACAGAAGTATTGTACCATGTGGAAATCAAATAGTAGTATCACAACCACTTGCAGCTGTTCATCCGATTTTATTAAAAACAGTAAAATAAGATAAAAATAGCAACAAGATAAAAATCAGATAAAAACAAGATAAAAATCAGATAGCAACAAGATTTTTATCAGATAAAAATAGCAACAGTAATTTATTTAAAGATTAAAACTAAACAGAGGGATGCTAAAATATGATACCTGCTTGTATGAAATATGAAATACATATGTGTGGAAAAAAAATGCTTTTCAGTGCTTATCAGAGGGCAGATGAATTCAGCTAAAAAAACTATTAGGTACTGGATTTTTTTAAGTGTGTTGTGAGGGAGATTTCTGATACTCTGAGTTGGTTAATAACATTTAATTTGAAATTAAAGATTTGCTTAAATTGTTAGATATTCCCCTGCTACACTGAGCAACAAACGCTACATGCTTTTGTAATGGAAGATGCTGTTGTAACAGCCTATATGCACACTGATTGAAAATTCAGCTACATAACCCTCACTGAACTGTTTATCTTATGTACTTATTTAACTAACATTCAAACTGACAAGTCTCCTATTTCTGGGCTTTCTTTTTATACTTTAATGTATGCTTTATCAGATGAAGTTCAGATACTACCAAACTTTGCATGTTTTTGATTTTGCACATAAACTGAAGGGCAGAATTCCAGTCTATGTCCTCAGTCATTCAATTTTTCAGCATCTTTGAACAAGACTTCAAACCCTGTAAAAATACAACCCAAATACAGACTTCCTTCTCTGTCTGTACAAATACGTGAAAGAAACTGGTATGTCAAGTTTCAGTGTAGGCAAGCCTAATTGAAGCTTTAACTACATTCGAAAAAAGAGGCAGGCAGCACTATCAAACTGCTTTATTCAAGGGCAGAAAGACATTCAGGAATAGAGCTGCTCGAATTATTCATTACAAATAAATTATCCAATTAATTTAGGCAATTTTTCTAACCATTAATAATTCACAGGCTGCTCCTGATGGTGGTGAATGTGTGCATCAGCCCTGATCCTGACAACACTCAGACAAATGTTTAGCTTTTCATATTCCTCATAATTCCATTGAACTCCATCTATTTTCTCTGCATGCTGCAGGTGAGTCTATGTGAACAGTTTGTTTCCCTGGGTAGTTTTGTAAGGAGTAATCATTTGTTTGAGTCATGCAATATCGTGTCTATGCCTAATTGGATGAATGACAGTTCTCAAAGATGAGAAAACTGAATGCTGAATAGCAAAAGATGAATGTTATTTTTTAAGTCCTTTTCTTCTTCTTCTTTTTTTTTTTTTTCCACACAGAGAGGTTTTATTTGAACAAAGCAGCAGTTTCACAAACGTTTTTGTGAACACAACTTAATAATAATGTGAATATTCATAACAGGGAATAAAATAGGACAGACCCTATGTAAACACAGACGAGGGGAATAACTAGTTCTGAATGCTGTTTGGACACAGGTAATTTACAAAGAATGTTCTCAGGAAAGAGTGGAAATGCAAATGTAATATCCCGGAAAGCACTGAGAACTGCAGTCTTAAAAATGGAAGGCATTCCCAGTAGCCTATTTGCTTTCAAAGCTTCACTTTGCTTTCTAGCCTATGTGAATATTTCACATTATGCCAGCCTAAATGACCAAAAGGTTCTTGTGTTACCTATGCAGAGAAGCCCTTGCACTTCCAAGGTACTTAAAAAAATATAAAATCTCACCTGGCGTGTTCTGTGGCACTGTCAGCTGTCTTCTTTCTGCCACCTCTATGTTCTCTGCACGTACCTTCATTCTTGTTGCAATACACTTGTGGAAGGTTTGAGTGGCTACCATTTCCAGTGCTTTGAGGACATCTTATTATGAGCAACTTCTGAAAGAAGAAAATAATTATTAGTTAGTCAATTTATAATGAGTTTTTTCATGTGTTTGTTCCTCAGGTCCAGGTTCTTTTGTACCTCAGTTAACACACTCAGATATAATCAAATATTGCAGCAAGTCCCCTGTAAATAAGATGTAATTAAATGTTACAATTCACATTGATGGTTTAAACAATTATGCAAATCCAGAGCTGTGCTGACAGCTAGGTATAACATCTTGCAAACTCAATTACCTGCTGTCCACCAACTGCTGTCACTCAAATCAGCATAAATTGCAGATCACTTAGGTTCTTTTCAGAAAGACCCAGTCAAAAATAGCATGATCCCAGAGTATGACATAACAAAACACGATAGCTAAAACACAAAAGGAAGCATGCTTATTTCTGTATCTGATATCTGACAACAACTTGGATATAGTGAGTATTTGATTCAATTTTGTGTGTCAGATGGCAGTGGAGCAGACAATAAGGTGTCCTCAGTATTTATGAACTGGCAAGCACCACAGTTCACCGGTGAGGCAAAATAATTTTAGGTAGCACTGAACCTGTCCACTTGCATTAGGTTGGGGCAGAATTCCAGATTGGATAGAAAAGCTGTATTTTTTTTTCTCCTTTAAAGGCTGATAACCACTCATTGCTTGCACAGTACTTAAATAATTCTGACCACTAAATCACTTCATCACCCTCTCACACAACTATAATTTTAACAGGATCACTTTCATTGGCACAATGCAAGTACATGGTGGAGTTCACTATTCTTGGCGAGGCCAGGAAGGGGACCAGTAAAACCGCTGTATTGGACTTTCGGAGGGATGACTTTGAGCTGCTCAGGACACTAGTTGGTGGAGTCCCTTGGGAGGCGGTTCTGAAGGGCAGAGGGGTCCAGGAAGGCTGGGCGCTCTTCAAGAGGGAAATCTTAATGGCGCAGGAACGGTCTGTCCCCACGTGCCCAAAGACAAGCTGGCGGGGAAGAAGACCAGCCTGGCTCAACAGAGAATTGTGGCTTGATCTTAGGAGAAAAAAGAGGGTTTATAATCTTTGGAAAAGTGGGCAGGCCACTAGGGAGGACTTTAAGGATGTAGCGAGGCTGTGCAGGGACAAAATTAGGAAGGCCAAAGCTCATCTGGAGATCAATCTGGCTACTGCCGTTAAAGATAACAAAAAACGTTTCTATAAATACATCAACACAAAAAGGAGGACTAAGGAGAATCTCCATCCTTTACTGGATGCGGGGGGAAACCTAGTTACAAAAGATGAGGAAAAGGCGGAGGTGCTTAATGCCTTCCTTGCCTCAGTCTTTAGCGGCAATACCGGATGTTCTCTGGATACTCAGTACCCTGAGCTGGTGGAAGGGGATGGGGAGCAGGATGTGGCCCTCACTATCCATGAAGAACTGGTTGGTGACCTGCTACGTCACTTGGATGTGCACAAGTCGATGGGGCCGGATGGGATCCACCCAAGGGTAGTGAGAGAACTGGCAGAGGAGCTGGCCAAGCCACTGTCCATCATTTATCAGCAGTCCTGGCTATCGGGGGAGGTCCCAGTCAACTGGCGGCTAGCAAATGTGACACCCATCTACAAGAAGGGCCGGAGGGTAGACCCGGGAAACTACAGGCCTGTCAGTTTGACCTCAGTGCCAGGGAAGCTCATGGAGCAGATCCTCCTGAGAGTCATCACGCAGCATTTGCAGGGCAAGCAGGCGATCAGGCCCAGTCAGCATGGGTTTATGAAAGGCAGATCCTGCTTGACGAACCTGATCTCCTTCTATGACAAAGTGACGCGCTGGGTGGACGAGGGAAAGGCTGTGGATGTGGTCTACCTTGACTTCAGCAAGGCTTTTGACACCGTCTCCCACAGCATTCTCCTCAAGAAACTGACTGCTCTTGGCTTGGACTGGCGCACGCTTTGTTGGGTTAGAAACTGGCTGGATAGCTGGGCCCAAAGAGTCGTGGTGAATGGAGCCAAGTCCAGTTGGAGGCCAGTCACTAGTGGCGTCCCCCAGGGCTCGGTGCTGGGGCCGGTCCTCTTTAATATCTTCATCAATGATCTGGACGAGGGCATCGAGTGCACCCTCAGTAAGTTCGCAGATGACACCAAGTTAGGTGCGTGTGTCAATCTGCTCGAGGGTAGAAAAGCTCTGCAGGAGGATCTGGATAGGCTGCACCGATGGGCTGAGGTCAACTGCATGAAGTTCAACAAGGCCAAGTGCCGGGTCCTGCACCTGGGGTGCAATAACCCCAAGCAGAGCTACAGGCTGGGAGAGGAATGGTTGGAGAGCTGCCAGGCAGAGAAGAACCTGGGAGTGATGGTGGATAGTCAGCTGAATATGAGCCAGCAGTGTGCTCAGGTGGCCAAGAAGGCCAACGGCATCCTGGCTTGTATCAGGAACAGTATGACCAGCAGGGCTAGGGAGGTGATCGTCCCCCTGTACTCAGCTCTGGTGAGGCCGCACCTCGAGTGCTGTGTTCAGTTTTGGGCCCCTCGCTACAAGAAGGACATCGAGGTGCTTGAGCGGTTGCAGAGAAGGGCGACGAAGCTGGTGAGGGGCCTGGAGAACAAGTCCTACGAGGAGCGGCTGAGGGAGCTGGGCTTGCTCAGCCTGGAGAAGAGAAGGCTCAGGGGCGACCTTATCGCCCTCTATAGGTACCTCAAGGGAGGCTGTAGCGAGGTGGGGGTTGGTCTGTTCTCCCACGTGCCTGGTGACAGGACGAGGGGGAATGGGCTTAAGTTGAGCCAGGGGAGTTTTAGGTTAGATGTTAGGAAGAACTTCTTTACTGAAAGGGTTGTGAGGCATTGGAACAGGCTGCCCAGGGAAGTGGTGGAGTCACCATCCCTGGAAGTCTTCAAAAGACGTTTAGATGTAGAGCTTAGGGATATGGTTTAGTGCGGACTGCTAGCGTTAGGTCAAAGGTTGGACTCGATGATCTTGAGGTCTCTTCCAACCTAGAAATTCTGTGATACATGTATGTGCTGGGCTGGATTTCAACCATATTGATGCACTGTCCATGTAGTGTAAGAGAGTAAATGTTGTCATTGATATCACAGGGAGGAATAACCTCCTAGAGTCTCAAATCCAGCGAATTTGGACTATGCCAGAGAGGTTCTAATTCATGCTCAATGACATGTATGCTCACTTATCAGCATGTCCAGTCCTTTTCTTGAGCAAACCACGTGTTGTTTTTTAGTCATTGCTCTACTGGGCATCAGTTAGGAAGAATAACAATAAAATTTCTACTGAATTATTAGGAAAAGTTTTTCACTAGAATTTCCTTCTGGCTTCCAGAAGGAGCTACCATACCCCATGCTCTAACAGCCATCCTGCTAGTGCTTTGCTATTGCTGTACAGGTATTCGTGGACAGACTTGGATGTTGCATAGAGTATTGCAACATCCCACTTCCAGCATCTCCACAAGGCCCAAAAGCAGTAGATTTACTCATTGAGACCTGTTCTGAGTGTGATACTCTAACCAGTTCAGTGCTCCTACATCAATGTGAAATCCAAATGTGAATAAGCGACACTACGCTGACAGGTGCTTTCCTTGACTGAGAGTGGTGAGTCTAGAGAGATGCTGAAATTACTTACACAGGAGCTTAGACATCACTGGTTTTCTAAAATAAAACTCTCCACATTCATGTTATTATGGGGGCAGTTCTTTGAAAGCTTTGTTTAATGTTCAACAAGAGCAGACCCCTGAGATATTTCTAGCTTAAAGAAAAGGCAAAGAACACAAACACACACGCACAAAAAGTACTGTTTAGAAAACACTTTTTCGTGTTTTAGCTCTGATCAGAGTGTTCCTCCAGAGATGCCTCCTCTGTCTGGTAATACCAAATGCCACTGACAACTGTGCAGCTACTAATATGGTGACACAGGTACATGCCATCTAAAGCCTTTGGGCTGGCAGGACAGGGAGCAACTCTGCCCCTCTGTCAATGAGGATGATCTGTGGGTAGCCACTGGTTTCTGGTTTGGCTGCTGCTGCTGGCAGGGGCAGAGATGCCCATCAGTGCCTTGACACTGCTCCTGCCTGTACAGCACAGCCCGTGCCTGCTGCCCCCCCAGTGCTGTCACGAGGGGACTCTGACAGGCAGCCTGCCTCCTGCTACAGTGATATTTCAATCAGGCAGAGGCTTTTCTTGGGGAAAAAAAAAAAAAAAAAAAAAATCTACTATTCCCTTTCAGAAAGTTTCACAGTGATCCTGTGAATTATTATTTGAATCTGACCATATTCAGAGGCATATTTTCCCTCAGAATTTCCAGCTGGCTCGAAATTCTCTGCCTTGACTGCACTCAGAAATCTTCATCCTAATCCCAAACTATTCATCCCAACACTTCTACCGCCATCAATAGATTTAAGATGTTTTTAATGCCTTCCTTGAACTTGCCTTGTCTCCTGTCAGCCAGCCAGAAGTGGTTTTTATCAGGAATAAGATTCAAAGAGCCTGCCCTGCAGCAATCCCATAGTGCACTTCTTTGTCAGAATCCTAATGACAATTTATATATACTTAAGAGACTATCTCCAGCTGTAAAAGTGAAAAGCTTCTGGGGGTCTATACAGTTCCCTGACCTCAGACCTATTTTTATATTTTGATCTTGGGGATAGTGCCTCCCAACACTCAGAATCCTCCAGTTATCCCTGAGGTAACAAAGCACTAGCTTAACCAGTAGTAGCAAGACTTAAAACAGGGCACTCAGGATCAAAGTGGCTAACAAACTCGAGTATTAGCCACTGCGTCAGTCCTAGAGATAGTCACGTTAAACTGAAGCATGAATATGGCTAAGCCTCTATGCTAAAACTAAACATTGTGCTCCAGAGGACGTGCATCTAAAGAGCCATTTTCACAGAGGTCCGTATGAAAGCATGCTCAATTTACCATGCTAAACAGGCATCCACCACAGACTCTCTCCTCCCAAGCAAAGAGGAATTATACAATTACATTGTTTTCAGGCTCCATGGAGCTATTTTTAGGATTTTTCCTGCATTATTTGCTTTTACTTTCATCTCATACAATTACAGAAGAGATTTTGCCCTATTGATTTAGAAGAAATGAGGAAATACAGAGGGAGTGAGAGCACTGATGAGTCTGGATTAAGAAAAAACACAGCCAGGATAAAGTTCTGTCAATGCACTGACACTTCATTTTCCTTCCATTGTCTGACTACCAGAAGAGCAGTACACTAGCAACAAGGATGATCACATGAAGGCGGGAAAACACAACTGTCAGGCTTCAAGGACAAAGCCTATTCTTACATTGCCATTCCTTAAATCCAGACATTAGAGCAAAAGGAATGAGAAAAAAGCAGCTCACTCATGGATAGCTTACTGAGGATACTGCAAAAGATTATGCTAATCTTCACTTCATTGTCCTCTGCAAAATGTTTTCATACCATGCCTTTTATCTGTGGAAGGGATGCACAACCTCTCAACTCTGTGACAGTGAGCACTTTCTGTGTGGTTTCTGCGTAATTAACACCAGCACTAGACCTTTTCATTTTTTCTACTCAAGCTTATGGCCTTTTAAGGGTACCCACAGGGAGCATCCCTCACCCTTTGCTTGTGGACTAAGTGATAGTCCAGCTTATCCTTAGCTACATATACCATCTGTTAATAGCAGAAGGATCAAAAAGTTTTGGCTAGCCTGCATTTTTCAAAGAATGGGGGCAGGCAGCATAAACAACACATTAGACAAGATTTCTAAGTGTTTTAATTCTGAGTTAGGTCCTAAAGACTTGGGGTTTTATTTAGACTGCCATTGCATTATTGTTTAGATTATGTTCACATGCACAGTTATCTTAGGAGGTGTCTTGAATTGGATAAAAGTCAGCATTTAAGATTAAATCCATCCTAACATAGTCCTTTTTTATCAAGAAAATGCAGCATGTTGTGTACGTGCATTTTTTTGGCAATCTGTACACAATAAAAACTGACACTGTGATTTTACCTTAAAGTGATTGTCTCAGTTTCTGAGAATAAAGTCAGATGCTTGAGAATTTATTTGGTACCAGAAAAAATGGGAATTTCACCCCACTTAATGACACGGGAATTGCCTCTGAGCAACACAGACCTGATCCAATACTCACTATCAGACACTTTTCTTATTTATCTCCAGAAACAGTAAAATGCTTAAAAAGTGAAACCAATACAGTGTTGTGATACTTCAGCGTTAGTACTTATTTTCACCAGTTTCCTTCATGCAGATTTTACCTAATTGAGCCTGAGGTTTCTTAGTACTTTCATGCCCAGGTACCTTACTTCTCTGGCCCATTTTCCCACCAGCCATTGTCTTGCTGGTGCCCTGGCCTCCAGACACATACACACCACTTTTCTCTTGAAGGCAGAAAACACTCAAGTATATTTCATAAACATAGTTTGTATTTTCAAGGCTCACCACCTGCTTTACTCATCCAGAAGTAGGGGGCTATAACAAAGGAGGCCAATGCCCTCAGGAAGCTGTGGCCTAACCATGCTATTTTCAGGCCCTTTGAAGCTCAAGTAGCTCATCTTTATCTCCTGTTACTTTTGAGTTTGTTGGAAGATTACCAATGGATCGATCAATCAGACAACAGTGATATTTTGGTGGCACTCACGAGATTACAGCTAAAGCTTCCCTGAAAGTGAACGGCACTGTAGCGAGTGACTAGACTTCTGCATCGGCTTTTTGGGCATGACCATGGATAGATGGAGCTGAACTCCTGTACAGTCTGTCCAGAAGGAACAGATGTGGTTATTTGGTAGAGATGGGCTAAAAGAACATATTTTCTTTCCATTTACACGTGCATCAACATACTCTCCCTTCCCCACGTAAGACAAATGTGCCTTGAGATAGTTTGGCAACATGACAAATGGTAACTACCACTGTGGCTTATTATAGTGCTGCCAATGTCTCAGATGTGCATTAAACTCATACACTGACAGGAAGTCTCAAGGAAAATGTTGTTCCACATTTTTCTGCAAAGGCATAATCCCCTTTCAAACAAAAAAAAAAAAAAAAAAAAACACAGAGACATGAAGATTTAAAACCCTATCTGTCAGGATGTCTTGCACCGAATGGTAAATACTATAGAAAAACTCTGTGTTCCTGATCTGAAATAACACCGTGTTCTTAAACCTGAAACCAGCTTGTTCATCGCTGCATATAAAAAAGTCAAAAGCCTCATGACTCCAGCCAGTTCTCCTCCAAACAAGTTTCAGTTTCTATCTACTTTACAGAGAATCAGTCTGTAAAATTAATGCTTCAAAGATATTTCTTTAAAACTTACAGGTGGGAATAAAACATTAGTTAAATTCATAGCACTTCACTGTTCTCCAGTAATGAATATAGCTCACTATTTTTTTGAAAAATACCATTCTTTGAACTTTTAAGACATTATATGTTCTTAAGTCCCACCGAAACCAATGCAAATTCTGTATCTATTGTGAGTACGGGCAGGTCATAGAATGTCTGTACTTACCTTTTATCTCTGGAAACTGGAGCAGAAATTTTGTATTCAGTAGCAAATGAATGAATAGGTGCTGATTGCTGTCAGTCCTTGTCCATACTTGAAAAATCAAGCCATAATTTGCCATTATACCTTCTTTTTGTTAAAGAGGCTGCTAAGAATACATCTTTAGAAAATTAATCTTAGGCTGCCAGGATAAAACAAGCAAAGACATTTCCCATTATCCAGATAAACTTTGTCAGGCTCAATCTTAGTCCTGTGAGCCTTCATTTTCATAGGCATTGCCAGTAACATCTCATTTTACAAAGAAATTTAGTAATTCTTTGAAAGGAACTGCACTAAGAACTGTTACCATAGGCTTCACTACAGTGAAGCTGTCATTGAAGGAAAGTGGGCAAACAAACATCTTTTTTTACATTTTGAAGCTGCCATACAAGAAAATGTTCATGATCTGGAAAGTAGAATTGGAAACCACTTTTGCATTCTCTATTAACACAAATCACTAAGGTTGCTAATTATTATAAAAATATAGTGTTCCAAAGTGATTATTGCAGCAAGGATCTTGGCTGGGGAATTCAGGCAGAATTCACATAATTTGTGATGAAAATTAAACAACAGACTGTTCATATAGTGTCCTAACTACAAAAACAATAGGAGCAATTATAAACAAATTAAAGGGGTAGAAAAGTCACATGATAAAATTTCACTCTTTCTTCTAAGATGGAAATATCTCAGTATGACAGCAGCCAAAAAGGCTCACCCACTGGAAAGGATCTGTTTGCTGGTTCTCATATAGTTCCACTGACATACACTGAGTTACTTCTAGTGTGCATCACTTTAAGCAAAAAGAAAATAGCACACATGTATCTGTCTGAACTCTGTAGGCCAGATTTTCAGTTCATTTAAACAGGAACAATTTAATATTACCCTATGTCATGTGGATAATTTTAAACAATCTTAATAGGACTGTTTGCGTGCAAATATAAAAACATAACATAAATATAATATTTCCTTGTTACCAACACTCACAGAGTGCCCACAGAATAACCATTCTTGTCAACACTCTGAAACTATGAAAAAAGGCAATTTCTCTTCCTACCTTCAGCCATGATTTTGGTACAGTGACACTCCAAATAAAATCAAATAGGCCTGTGTTTGCAGTAGGAAAGCCTTCATTAGACACAAACCAGTAAGGTCAAAACCTTTGGCTCCTTGCCCATAACTCTATTGTCTTTAAGAATTTTCTAAAATTTTCCCATGATTTTGAAAAAGTGAAATAAGATTCCTAGTGTCTCTTTAAATAAGCTTTTAAAAAATTATCCAAAATGCTGCACTCAGTAGCTGGTCTCTGAAATCTTATATTAACTAGAAACACACATGCACAAAACCAAGAAAAATTCCTGTAGTAAATACACAAATAAACTAGTTTGAGACCCATAACATTGGAAGTCCACCTAACAGTAACAGTCCATGCAAGTGCTAAGGGTCACTAGTTTCCGTCTTCAGCCATGCAATTCTGTGGAGTTATATTACACTAGATCTTACACATCTCTGAAAAACAGCATTGCTGTGAAAACACCACTTACTGGCTACCTAGAGTTTTACTTGCTATAAGCTGTTTAGACCATATGAAACCTGCAATACACTGTTAGATCTTTACAAATTTCATGAAATCTTTTTCGGATATCCAAAAAATCCTGAACTGCTTGAACCTTTTGTCTCCCAGCACTGGGGACTGACCCATAATCTCTTTCCCAGCCAGTATACCAAATCTGTAGCAAACCTTGTCACTGACTCCAACAGCTGCTTAAATTCACCAGAGGGGATAGCAGCAATCCTACTTCTAAAAGAACACCACAAGGCTTATGTTCATGATGCCTTGAGGAGACACTGAAAAGAAGGTCAAAGGTGAAGAAAAGATAAAGTGCAGTACAAGAAGATCAGTAAAGTTGAATCTTCTTGATGAAAAACTCATGTCTGTTTCTTCATGATGCAAACAACGTAACTTCATTTCAAAAAGCCTCCAGTTTTTGTTGATTTTTTCCCCTCTCTTTTGGTTTGGAGTATTTTGAAGTTTATTGAAGGTGTTTGGTTTTTTTTTGTTTTTCTTTAGGTCAGAGCTCTGTGCATCTAAAAGCCTTATTCAGTTGTTCTTGTCACGAGTACTTTGTCTTACACAGGCTGCATTACTCTTGTAAACAGAGGCAGCATCAAAGTGAAAGCAGATAGAGTCACATCAGTGGATTAAGGCCTTCTGCATGATAAAGTAGCTACCTAGGGTGGGATAAACTTAATATGTGAAAGAATGTTATTGAGGAGGAATAAAGTGCCAAAACTCTGTCATTCTCTTCGTAATGTCCTAATCTAATGCCTGACACCAAGGCCTTAGGCAAGTGTTAGTGTTAATCAATGAAATACCCATCTGTGTTCCCTGTCCTTATCGCTATTTAAAACTAGCCTAAACTCAATTATTTTCTCTTAGAGACCAAGACGGGATATTAAGCTGAGTGAAAGGGATTGTGTCCCATAAAGAAATCCCAGTGTTAAAATGCAGAGGTGTCAACATTGCTAACTAAATTTCAGTTAAACAGAGATTAAATGCTGGTTCTTTGGGCATGAAACATTGCATAGATTAAATCTGGTTAAAAATCCTTATTTAGAGAATGGCTAAAAACTGTTAAGCAGTTTAATCAACTTATAATGTAAATTTTGTTCCCTCATATGCATTATTTATCCCCTGCAATAAGCACTGCACTATAAATGTTTGAAGAGCAAACTTGGCTAAAGCAACAGGAAAGCACAGCTTCTTGCTGTTACCCAAAGCTGTGAATGGTAGACTTTTCCAGGTACATAATGGTTATCTGAGGAGTTTGTAATTTATCCCATGAGTGAACCATAAATCTCATAATTCTGCCTTAGTCACAAATGAGTTATGGAGGTGTTTTTCACAAGTGGGATTAATCTCACATCCCATTGATACTCATTATTGTATTTTTTATTTATATCACCAAAATATAAAATATTATATTTTTATGTTGTTAAAATTTCCAACTTGCCTGGCTTGCCTTTTTGTGTTATTTTGCTTTTTAATTAGAACCCTATGAAGACAGGAAGACTCTGCAGAAGTATATGGATATTAAGGGAACTTCCAAGTGGACATGTAATAAATGAAAAATAAACCTCTGAATTAGCAAGGAACAAATATTTTCAGCTGCTTTGTAATGAAAGCTTCTGAGGTTAATTTCTGACTATTCTCGCCAGGAGTTGTGCCTATCCTCTGTACTGAACTCATCATGTACAATTCTTTAGAATTTCTTTTCTGTTTTGTTATTTAATTGTAAATAAATTTTGAGTGCTTCACTACCAAAAGTACATCTTTTTTTGCAAATGTTTTAAGATTGGTAATTAACATTACGTAGATGAACAGCAGCAATATTTTCTCCTCTATGTGAAAAGATGTACATGCTTTTAGGTATACATGAATAAAAAAGATTCTGAAGTGACTAAAATCTGATTTGCATTTCTAATATGACCATCATGGCAGTACTGGGGGGGAAGAAGGGGAAAACAGAAGAAAACATTTCTTTGGATCACTTTCTCTGCCAGTAATTTTCCAAGTGCAACCATCCTCATGGTATTGGTTTTACTCTTAGCCATCCGACTGATTTGTTTTCAGTTCAGTACACTTTTTTGTTTCTCTTTGAACTACCACTATAATTTTCTTGATTGTCACTTTGCACTTCTATTTAGCATTTCAACTAATTTCACTATGAAGAGAGGGCAATAACATTTTCTTAACAATGATAAACACGGGACACTGAAAGTGGTTTAATATTGTGATTTTTTATTTTTATTTTTATTTTTTTCCTTCTTAGCCAGAAGTATGGGCAGAACTTCAGTGAAGTTTTCCCACTGGAAAGTGAAGTGGGCATCCCTGCTCTTTTCTTCTCTCCACCAGAAGATTTATTTAAACTTTCTTATTGGTAAGTGATATATCAATTTATATGAATATAAATTTTCTCATTTGCACAGTAGCCTCTACTTTCCTAGACTTTAAGACTTTTCCATCTAAAAAGTAACACATTTCTGTCTAGGTTACTTGGGACCCCAGACATGGGAGCTAGCTTTATGTGATATACAGTCAAGAGGAAAAAGCAAACATTAATGTGTGAGGGTTTTGTGTGTAGTTTTGTGGGATTTTTTTGTTTTTGTTGTATTTTTTTTGTTTGTTTGTTTGTTTTTTCCAAGAGGGAGGGATACAATGTTTCAAATTATAGGTAGTTGTGAAATTTTGGTTTACACAGTGCAGAAAATGTAAGTAGTTCTTGGGTCATTTAGATATTTCTCAAGGTGACAGTTGGAAAAGTTCATAAAAAAGCCTTGTTTGAAGCCTGAAAAAGTAATTCTGTCGAGATTTACGGGCAGTATTAAAGACTTGAGGAACTAAGGGATTCAAAAATCTGCTTCTAACATAGCTGAGTGAGCTTTGGCTTGTACTTTAGAAAGCACTGTATCTTCTTGGGTTAGCAGAAATTGTTAATGATAATATAGAATAGAAGGTTGGTGTGAGGGCTTCCCTTAAAAAAAAAAAATGCTTTTTAGATACATTCTCCTCTCCAAGGTCTCAGTATTACTTTGACTGAATAAAATTTTTCCTAGAGGGTTGCATTACAAAGACTGAGTCTACCCTATTTTGATGATTCCCAAACTTAAAGAGAGGCACACACCACAATAAATAAAAAGGCACTGCTAGCAGCAGGCATTTAGAAGTCCCATACTGGCAAAAATTTGAAGCCTGCTGTATACTGTTCTCATCACAAATCAACCTTTCATGTTTGCAGTGACAAACACTAAAAGAATGTGGTTTTAAATTCTTAGTATTTTGTTTTGCCTTTTTTTTTCCCTTCAAATTTAGGAGTACTTGAGTGGCTTTAGGGTTACACTGGTAGCCAGGGTGGAGTGTCTGAGGAGGTCATTGAAAAACTTGAACTTAGAAACCAGGGCAAAGTTTTGCTACCTCCTTCACTTTGCAGCCTGGCATTAGATGGCATTGTGTTGTTATGGCTCCCATCTCATGAGACAGTTATAAAACTGAAGACTTCATCCACATGTATTATAAATGTAAGTCCAGGCTCCCTGCCACAGGTTGCATCGGTTGTACTAATACTGCAGCGCTAATACATTCTTCCTACTTGAATCCCCCTGCAGTTGTTACAAGCAGTTTACTTTCTGTCTGTACTACTTATGTGCATGATAAATACATGCTACACTGCAGAGGTGGATGCATTTTAGTCACAGCTAAATGCTTCCCTGCTTAAGCAATATGTAAAAAGTATGTCCAACCACGTGAAATCCCTGTCTTAAACATTCTGCGAGCTTTAAGATGCTGGTGGTAGAAGGGACTTGGGTTAGGCACTGATTGCTCAT
This sequence comes from Netta rufina, assembly GCF_964035555.1. NCBI lineage: Eukaryota > Metazoa > Chordata > Aves > Anseriformes > Anatidae > Netta > Netta rufina. Next base: position 31,971,244 of record NC_140131.1, on the reverse strand, counting down.
AAAAAGCACTTGATATAGCATGGTGTTTTCTTTCTTTTAAATTTTGAGGGGTAAGGGTTTCCAGAAAAAAAAAAAAAAAAAAAAAGACAGTGGCACAGACTGCCTTGAAGCACAGCACATCCAAGAATCTGAATCTAAATCAGCAAAACACCTGCAGAAAATCAGCTTCCCATTTACACATGGGGAACTGAGGCATAAAGAGGCAGGCAACTTACCTCTGGCAGGAAGGCAGGCAGGCTTTGGCAGAGTCAAGGAAAGGCTCCCCATCCCTGTGCACCCCTGCACTGTTACAGCCATGGGCCACTCTCACAAAGCTGTGCTGGTGCACTATGGCTCTGCTCTGCTTCCATCACAGGGCTGGAGCCATAAGTCACAAGACTCATGCAAAGGACAAAACCTGATGCAATTTCACTATAAATTATGTATGAACATTGTGGCAAAAGACAGTTGGAAACCACATTATGTAATTCAGCAATTCAATCACGTTTGTTGTTAGTGTACAGTACTGTACACTATAGTTGAAGAGGGGGACTGTTTCAGAGTCAAGTGTCTCAAAACCAGACTATGAGAGACAACTAAAAAAGGCTATTGTACATAGCTGACTGAAGTGGAGAATGAAGTGCTCTCCCTCAATTAAGTGGAAAGTGTGGTGGAACTGATTAACCTGCTTGTTACCTTGGTAACCTGAGATTTAGATTGTGAATGAATACATAAGTCCGTGGACACCTTTTATCAGACAAGAGTCTGATGAACAGTTGAGTGAGAGAACTACAGGGCTGAGAGGTTCTGGCACTTAATCTGTTTATGAGACAAAACTCTTAATTGATAAGAGGTAGTCAGTGCTACTGTATATGTAAGTCACCAATAAATAGCGTGGAAGGTATACGCTATACTGCAACTGCTTTGCTGGTTGTGCACATGTATCAAAACACTCAAAATTATTCATCAGTGTAACTCCTCTGGGACCATTACCAAAGCTACCTGGCTTTGGGCTGGGCTGGGCTCTCACAGCTTCGACTGAAATCACTAGAGTTCCTGAGTGCGTGCAAAGTGCCCATACTACACCCTGTGCACCTCATCTCTCTGCCTACTTTGTTCTTTGTCTTTTGTGCATCTCAGGCTAATGGGTAAGATTTATATTTCTTAACATTAAGCATCTTTACCAGCTCTCCACCCCTTTCTAGAAAAGGCCTGAGGCTACATTCTCTCCTCAGTTACACCTGTCCAATCCCATTGACTTCAGTGAGATTGAACAGGTGTAAGCAAGGAGAAAATTTGGCTCCCTGTTGTCTATGAATTGCATTATCTATGTTCACCACTGCCTTGACTTTATGTCACCGACAAGTATAATTAATTTATAGTTTGTCTTACTCTCTTAGTTGTTTAATAAATAGATGAAAACAGAAGACTCTTGAGGGACTTACTCCAGTTACCTGTAATAGAAACTCCCCTACTGATACAGCTTCTTCAGGAATATCCATCATATTTTCTCTTCTTTTCATCAATTCTTTATGAATTTTCATGATCTTCTCCAGATTTTGCAGTTCTGCAGAATCACATTTCTTATGTATCATCATGTGATCTGTTGGAAAGAAATGGTGACACACCTATAAGCTACTGAAAATGGAGCTGTTCTTAAACTGAGAATATTTTCCATTTGACTTCTGCTAAGATCAAGGTCTGCACTTAGCATGAAGAATTATTAGTTACAATAAATCACATTGCCATAGAAGCTGTTGTCTGAATTTAAATAAGGACAAAACCAGTGAGTACTCAGGGCAGACAAGTGACTCTTTAGGGGATTTAACTAGTATTTTGAGCATAGATTGAAGCTTCCTGAATAGCAGTTACTTTCCTATATGCTTAGCTGTCTTAGAAAGCTGGGGCTATCTGACCACCTTCCAATGGTCCCAGTGCTAAATCTGTTCTTTATTAAATGAGAACATTTAAAACTTAATACCAGCATAGTCAGACATGTATGGATAAATGGTCAGCTGAAGCAGAAAAGAGAAAGTTTCGTCTTGATGAGAAGCAATTCCCTCCAATGAGATCATTATGGCTATTTCTGCTAGAACCAGTAAGCTTGAGTTTAATAGAATTCAAGTAGAAAGAAGAAAATTACCACTCCTTATAGGTCTTCCATATAGCACTATTTTAGCTTTCTGAGCACTTTACAATAGCCAGAATCATCACCCCTATCTTGTGGGTGGGTTATGAAACAGCATATGAGTCTAAAATCATCCAGCAGGTCAAAGGGAGAGCAAAGAATAAACCCCAGACATCCTGGGTCCAATCTACCGTGCTGTTATCTAGACCAAACCTATGCTGCATTGCAACTAAACAGTTAAGCTAAATCCCATTCCAACAAGCTCACTTCACTGGCACTGAAGACTCTGCACATTCCTGTGGAGAAAAGAAAAAAATCTGACCTGCCTTGTATAGTAATTTTGCATTTTGCCTTTTGCTTTCTGCATTTTTTAAATACTGTCCCTAGTTCCCTCTGAACTTCCTGTCAGAACTAAGCAGCATTAGGAGCGTAGGCAGGGTGTTGAATGACTGACAGTGCCTTTTGCTGTATTAGCGATGCATTTAGAGTAATTATTGAATGGCAGTTAAGACAAGAGCAGGCCACTCGTTACACATATGGCACTCTTCTCACCTTCTGCTAAATTAATGCCTCTCCTCCCAGACATATGGATTTCCTGTCACAGGAACAATCTTCCAGTAGAGATACAACAGACTATTTTGCCAGCATTGTTCAACTTTCACCTGATAACTAGAGCTCAATGGATTATGCACATTCTAGTGCTCTAATGAATACAGGATTGACTTATTTACCAACACCAGGGTTGCCTTGATTAGCACTGTGTTTCTCTAGGCCATTGTTCATTGGTGAGAGGAAGTGGAGAATGGAAGTGGAAATGGAGAAGCCACTTGGCTCCCCATTAATGCAACTGTGTGAAACGAACTGGTTAATTTTTCAGCTTGTGTTGTTTGTTATTTAATGAGGAGAAATTGATTATTTCATTGCTCATCATTAACACCCTATTTATGAAGTGCAACATCATTTATTTTTCAACTTTGAACAACAAATTAGTACCTCTTATTTCTCCATGGAAATTCTATCTTGAAAGTTCGCTCCTCAGGCCAAAACATACATCGAGAGTCCACAGCTTAGTGCTCTGGAATAGGCTTTGAGACAAGCCCTTTGACTACAATCAGAATTGTAAATGATTTTTCCTTTCTTACCAATGTTAATTTGAGCTAATACAATCCTAGGATCTAGGATCTAAGACTAATTCACTCAAATTACTTATATCTCCAAAGACTGTGAGGTAAGTAACCCCGAATCTATCTGGACTTCAAAATTCCATCTACATCTTAATATATCTTCTGCCCACATCTTCTACAATCTTAAAATAGCATCTAGCAAGGAATTCCCTCTTCAGACAAAGAATATCTAGTAGACACAAAAAACTCTTGTATTTTGATAAGGGGAAAGAAAAATCACAGAGAACGAGTTAAAATCCCTGCAAAATAATACCAGGAACTAAAAATGGAATGGACTGAGAGAAGGAAAACAGAAACAGGTCCACAGAGGATCAAAATCCAAGCACAAAGCTGTATATTAAAACATTAGACAAAATATATGTAATGCATAGGTGTTAAGACAGCCACAACTGCTCCTGGAGCAGGCTGCTCAGGAGTGGAGTGTATAGCATAGCCCAGGTTCTCAAACACAGGGCCCCCACATCAGTGTATTAGACCTGTAAGCAGCCAGTCTAGTTATCAAAAGTGCCAAGCACCCAACATGCTCCACTGAGCCCTCCATAGCTTTTAGACCGCTGCTTCTGGAAAATTAGCCCAGCACAGTAGCCATTGCTGTGTAGCATCTGCATCATACATTTAATTATCTGAAACAAGTTATGGTCACTAACCCTCCAAGGTAATTTTCACAGCTCTGCCAATACCATTACGTGTCCACAGACATTGCACACTGTCTTAATAAATAAATAAATCATTACCCAGAGGGCCCCTTTGTGAAAGGATCCCAAGTCTACTGAAAAATCAAGCTGTTCTACTCTTAGAGTGACAAGCAGTCTAAGTGATGAGTTTTTCATGGAAAGCTCAGTTTAATCTTGTTAGTTAACACACTTGCTGGCTTTGTTTTTACTGTAACAACAAATAGAAAGCTTTAACAAGTGTGGAATTAAGCTTTGAACTTTCAGGTATTGAGAGAGAAATTCTGTGGCCTGATCTCATCGCAACCAAAGTACATATTGACAACAGAAAGCACAGGAAAATAAAAGGATTTTGTAGAACCACAAAGCATGACACTGGCCACATCCAAAGCGAAAATAGGGTTGTTTTTCCTCTCACCTAGTTCCAGATGTCTGCTCTGCCTGCATTTAAACTGATCATCCTCTATTCCTTTCATAGTCATTTTGTAGACATAAATTTTTTTCATTATTTTAGACATCTTCCTGAGGAGGAGATAAATCACACTTCAAAGCACCTATGTTTCTCCGTTGGCTTAGCAGGGAACTACACAACTAGCTCAGGTGTATGCATCTAAAATTAGGTAAAACAACCCTGTGTGGTCTCCTGGTGAACAGTGCCATGTTTTCACCACTAAAACATATCGTCTTAAATTCACATGGTAGCCCAATGTCATTTTTTAGGGAAGGAACAGCTTGGCCTTTTGTGCTAACAGCTTTCAAGATGATAAGCTGGAGTTTTACACCAGGTAGAAAGGCATCCACAGGTCTAATCTTGCCATCTCCAGTTCTTTCTGGACATCTATTGAATCACCATAGTGATTCACTTTAACATTACAGCAGTTCAGTTTTCTGCCATGGTATTACCTAAAATGACCGTGCTTCTGGGAGATGGGCAGTACCACTCCAAGACTTTAGGCTTGTTTCCCAGGCTGCCACAATTCTGATTCTTTTCTCCTTCTGTCCCTCCTCCAGGTATAAAATATAGGGTCAACCTCTGATCAGTGTTTGCATTTATATGGACATCTCTGCTGGGGCTACTATCCAGCTGTTTATTAATCTGTTTTGAGAGGACATAGACCATACTGGAAGTACAAAAAAAAAGAAAAAGACAAAAAAAAAAATATGCTGCCATTCTTAAGAGATTTTTATCCCTGCAGTTCCTAGTAGTCAAAAATATATATATCTCATCTTAATTTTGTGTGCAGCAGCTGGAAGCATAACTAGGCACACTTTGAAAGGATAGGAACTAATATTAAAAAAAAAAAAAAGTTCATCCAAAAAAAAAACAGGTGCTTTTTCTTCAGATCTGGGAGTCCATTGAGTGCACCCTCTTACATTGCTCTAAAATGCAGCAAGAAAGAGCATTCTTGTAGCATTTCAAAGAGAAACCAAACATGCAGAGATCACTGTTTCTCATGATACTTTGGAGAGAAGAAGCCCAGCAGTGGCTGGGAGATTCACAGCTGGCAACAGAAGGATTTTCTGAAGTACTGACATACAGTAGTGTCCACGGGATACCACTGACTCAGCTCACTGGCTCCCTAGAAAGCTAAACCTGGCCTTGCTGGTATTATGTGAGGTGACTGCTATTCAACAGGATGACTTTGCTGTAACTAAGAGCTCTTCCTTGCAGTCATCAAAAACACTTGCAAGGGGAACCATAGTAAACAAGGAAGTCAGTTACTGTGTGAAGACAGCTACCTTTTAGGAGAATACACTGTATCCAGGAATCTCTGATGTAAAGATATTTTTGCCTCTCTTTAGTCTGTCCTATAAGTTGTCACTGAAATAAAAGTGTGATTTTGTTAGAACCTGCTTCCCATTATGTTCAGTTTCTACAGGCTAATGTTCAACTCCATCTCCCATATAGCGTCACCAAATTGTAAAGACCAAAAAAAAGCCCAACAAATTGGTAAATACAAGAGATAAAATGACACAGGGATTTTATATTAGATGTCAGGAGCAAAAAGGCATGGAAGGGAAGGAGTTGGATGATTTTATTCCCATTTTACCTGAAGCCTGCTGTAATTGTCTGGATAAGCCATTTAATCTTTGTGCATCATACATGCCCCCTCCTGGAGCTAAAGCCAATTTATCTAAGGAACTGTGTGAAGCTTCATAATCCATCATGGCTCTGATCTGGCAAAAAGATGCTTAATTGTAGCATGTCAATTAAGCCCAAAGGAGGAAATGCCCCAGTCATGACTGTGTGGTAGAGAACACAATGGCATTCAGTAGATATGCTCCAAAAGTCCGACTGACCTTCACACTATAACATATTCTTTCACCACCAACCATGCAGCCAAGACTGTGAACCAGGACAGTCTGAACACACACAATGGATTTGAATTAAAAAGTAGGGTGCACCTTTGGATCATTGTACTGGCAGATGCTACCTAGGTACTGCCAGATGATCCTGCATGTTTTAAGAAATATAGTCACCTTCTATGATGTTTTTGGCCAAGCAAGTGTTCTTCATTCTCATATGTTCTGTACTCATTCTGGACACCTATATTTCTCTTTAATGCATCTCTAGGTCTTGGGTTTGTGGTCCATTGATATGCCTTCCTGAAAGAGTAATTTATTACTTTTTTTTTTTTTTTTCCCCAGCACACTCATCCTAGATAACATTTACTCTGTTTCTCTACTTTAAGAAGTGATTTTATGAAAGCAGCAACAAAAACTCCATGTTCAGCAAGGCTTACTACATTCCCAATCAAATGTGCTTGGAGAACACCTCAAAGGATGCTGTATATCTAATGTTCATCCTGAAGACCCAAGGTGCAATTGGACAGTCAGACAGGCTCTCCCCTTACTTTACAGCACTGTCAGCAATAATGCATCTGCAACACTATGCACTGACATGCTTCCTAGCTACCCAGCTTCACTAGGGCTCAGATGTTTCACAGGAGTGACCTGATAAAGATCTGGCCCTAGGATCAATGTCCCCTTACAGAAGTGCTTCATTGGAATCTGGAATAACTTCTGAAGTGCCAGGGGTCAACAACTGCAGTGAGCAGGAGCTGAAAATTTTCAGGGACTAAATTCTTGTACAAGATGCAGCAAGAGACAATTTGGGTGCGACCAAGACCTTCTATATTGGACCTAGCTGAAATGATTTAAGAAGTTACCAATCCAACTGCTTCCTTCAGAGTTGTTTTTTGCCTCACTGCTGCAAGTACCTGTATCAGAACTAAATAATTCTAATGCAATTTAAATTTACCTGGCTGTCTTTGTCCTGAAACAGTCCTAAAGCATGCATAGGATTTTTTTGGCATCCTATCTGCAGGCTGTAGTAAACTCCACAGATAGCAGTAAAATGGCTTTTCCTCTAGACAGCTGAAAAGCTGAACTCCCATTTGAAAGATTATTTGAATGTTTTAGCTTATTGCTGTAGCTCTTGTCATGTGTCAGAATAGCCAGTCAGAAACTAGAAAAGTTTCACATAGGATGCTACTAGTAATTACTTAAATCGAAATAAATTATATATAGCAAACTCCTGCTCTAGATATGAAAGTGGACAGATACAGCTACTGGTCCACAATGAACAGATGCAATGTTTTTTTTCAAAATAGCATCATATCTTGAATAAATAAAAATACTTTGTAAATGTTGTAATAAATTACTTTTTTTTTTTTTCCTAACTACTGCATATTTATGCTGTATCTCAAATAATACATGTATTTCTGCATTACTCCTTCTCGTCTACTTGAATCAACCATGGAAATCACAAGCAAAGTGCATCAAGTTCCCAGAAATATACTGCTGTTTCTAATGTGGACTTGCAGCAACTAGTTGGACAGGAATGCCCCTCTTCTCCCATTAGATTTTATGCTCATCCTGTCCATAATATACTGGAAGGCAGATTCTCATCTAACCTGAGGGGATCATTTCCTTTATTCATTTCTGCACCAAACAGAAAACGCCATAATAATATATTCTGACTTAAAGAAATAAAAGGGTTCATGTAGCTATAGTTTGGGTTTGTGTATGCTGCTGAAAGAGGTCAGCTTTGTTAATGGCATGTGAGAAGAATGTATACAAATGCGCTCACTGCTGGGCAATCCCTAGATGTGGAGAGAAATCAGCAGAGGCTTGTATGTATGTTTTATCAATTCTTCCTCTGTCTTGGTCTGTGCAGGCCTGGAGTGTGCAATTATTTAGGAATTTATGTAGCATTTGTTCTAAGGTTTAAGGCGAGTTAAGAGAGTTGATTAACTACCACACAAATAAATACAGAGATATCTTTGAAGAGTCAAGGCCTGCATATAGTCACACTCCTATTCAGCTGGTAAACTGTAAAGCAGGATGCCAACACTTATCAAACCAGCTCCCCATGCCATTATTCTGACATTAAGTAGAAGAATCACTCCCAATTCCTCATTCTAGCTCAAAGTTTGGTTTGTCCTGTGAATATTAGATACAAAGAATTAATTCAACATTCCAGGTGCACTGTGTAAATACATACATGAAATTTTACTTCCAATGCAAATAGAGTCCTTTTCTAGTTGCCTAGGGAAAAAAAAAAAAAAATGCAGCTTTTCCCATGCTTTTTATAAAAGGTAGAATGTATTGATATAAGGGTGACTGCTTGTCAGCTCCCAAGCCTAAGAGAGGGAATGATGACTAATTCTCCAGGCTAAGGGAACCTGATTGCTGCAACAGATGTCTGAAAGGAATACTCAGAATGCAAGTCTACAATAACAAGCATAAAAAGCCAAAGAGCAATGCAGTTGCTTTGGAAGAAATAATTTTAGTGTCCGTATGGCACTATTCATATTTTAGCTGTTAAAGTTACTCAAAGCAGTAAGCATCATCACCACATGCTCTGTAAGGCTAATACAAACTGAAAGATGTTTGAATCTGATATATGGGAATGTCCTTCACAACATGAGTTACACTACGTTCAGGTTAGTTTTCCCACTCCCAGACAGAAAATCATAGTCTAAGTGCTAGATGTATTTTTATCCCTTAAATACTAAATAGAACCACTGTTCTACCACTGCCACTATTTCTGGCAACAGCAGCTGCTCATGAACCTTATTTTAAGGCATGGAAGAACTCCAGAGCTTTATCTCTCATTCACAGAGACAGTAAGTGTATCGGCATCTGTGAATAGCCTATACCATCAGGGGAGTTATTTTCAAGGATAAAGTAAACAAAACCTCCACAAAGTGTGAAAAAAACAGTCTGATTTCTCATTCTGTCAGAATCACTAATAGTGACTTAAATTTAGAATCACAGTTGTCCACCTATTCCAAGAAACCTTTTCAAAGTAAATATGACTTCTTTGTCAAGAGGATATGACAACTATACAGAAGGAAACCAGGTTCCACAATATCTGCACATACAAAAATATAAAGACTATGTTTGCTTCTACAGATACACCCATGATATAGGTATGTAAGGGTGAGGTTTGAGAAGAAGAGGGACTTGTTGCACATTCTGAAATGTGTTGAGAGCAGAGCCACGTCCACAGGAAAGCTGGTCTCATATAAAGCATAAGGGTAAGCTGCTTCCCCATGAGCACCTCTCTTTTTACTGTGCCCCTGCAGGTAAAGCAGGTAAAGAGCACCTATACTTCTGTCCCTATAGACTTTACTCAACAAAATTCTTGGTGGAACGAGGGTCTCTTCAGAAGTCCCTGGCCAGAGGAGGCCTGCAGTAACCTGCAACAATTTACCTGCTGAGAAAACAGACCACCAGGAACTGACAAAAAAAATAATAATAATAAAAAATGTGATTGTATGGGTAATGAGCAGGCACAAGTCTATCTTTCCTGAAGAAACTTCAAGATCTCTCCACAGAGGAATCACTTGTTCATTATCTCTAAGGAACCTCATACCACTGCAAGAGGGAATGTCTGAGAAGTGTTTTCCATCACTTGACCCCCTCCCACCACATCTCACAGATCTGTCTGAGACTAAGAGCACTACTTACAGCTTCGCTTCTGTTTATGGCATTTGTGGCAATGGGAACCAACATCAAGGCCACACTAGTCCACAGTCCACCAGACTGATGTAAAACCTGTACACAGCACATTACATCTCAAATGAGTCAAACTCTGCTGTAATATGGAAGGATATAGACCCAGAATGATTACACATGGACTCGTGTCTACACCAGTTTGTCTCAAAGCTGACTAAGTGCATCTGCCCTAGCTGGTTTTACTAATAACTGATTTAACTAGCATGTGCCACATTCAAACTTCCCATTAGTACAGGAAGAACTGTATAAATTAGCACAAAAAAAGGAGCTTTTCTGCTCAGTTTAGCAGTCCTCCTGTTGGATGGGACTGAGCTGGAGTTCAGTGGAATCCCAGGCAAAGGCAAGCATTGCTATGGACTCTACAGACCCAAGTAATTCAACACTGATGAAAATATTTACCTTTGAGGAGGTGGGGGCAATGGCACATAAAGTGGGGTGAAGCTCAATGTTTTGCTGACTGCTGTTGGAATTGGTAACAGACTTTGCATATCATATCACCAGGTTTTTTTGGTTGTATTTCACATGCAGTGTTTTTCTGCTTTTGACTTTGAGGTGTGAGGGGGAAGGCTCTAATCATATGGCCTTGTGCAGATGCTCCATTTGCATTTCTATTAATCCAGGCCCTCCTGGAGACGTCTGAGCATAGGCACAGCATGCTCTGCGTTTGAACTTGTGAGAACCCATAACACTGCTTAATAACTTAATACATATGTATAGCCTCCTTCAGACAGCCCACTAGGAGGCAGAAGCAGGGGGAGGTGCTATTAGTGCATAGGCTGCAGGGCTCTATGTAAATGTGTTTTGACAAGAAGGATACCTTGCCAAATAAAGAGACCAGTTCCTTATTGCTGGGCTGGAGCCGATTTAGGTTGTAAAACTTGTTTTACAGGAAACTGTACAAATGAGAGCTCATATGGATCTGCTGGAAAATGTTTAAGGTGTCTAGTAACTTTGCTTGCAGCACTTGAATACAATATTGATAGGTACCACACAAATTGTCCTTCAGGAACTGAAAATAATGCTGGGTCTTTGTCACCTCTACTTGTACTTTCCTTGTACACCTTCTCAGAAGGATACCCTACCCTGTCTCAGCAAAGTGTCACATTAACAAAAAATAGCAGTTTCCCCATGTTTGAAGTACCTAATGGCTCAGAGTTGCAACCTGTGGATAAGACTGGGCTGAGATCTCTGGTTAAAAACAACCTTTCACCACAAAATAGTCAAAAGGAAATCTTTCTTAGAAAACATGCTCTGAAGCCCTTTTCTGCAGAACACCCACAAAATGAGAGATGAAAAGACCCACAGATGTCAGCACAGATGGGTGCAGACAGCCCCCACACGCTGGGTTAGCATGCCCGTATGGCCTGTGAGAGGCCCACATCCTGCCAGCATGGAGCGTGGCAAAACTCCTCCAGCCCCAACACACCCTGTGTCCTGTCCACACAGAGCCATCCTGAAACACCACATGAGCCCAGACTTGCGCTGAACATGACCAGGAATGCACTGGACAAGGCTTGGCCACTTCCAAAGTGAGCAACAAAAGTAGCAGGTAGCTAACGAACAGGAGAGAAAGAGAAGAGGAAGGACTGGCTTTGGCTGTCTTTTTTTTTTCCTTCATCAAATTGTACTGTTCATTTTGACACAAAAAATAACCAGCTTCCCAAATGTCCTTTCTCCCCATCCCCACCCCCCCACCACCACCATAAATCCTGGTTTCCAGCCTGCTCCCCCAGATGTTGCAAGAGGTTAATGAAAAATATCCTGCAAGAAGTATGCCATTTCAAAATTTTTCCATGCTTAAAAAGAGAGTGTCCATTATTCTCTCTATCCCTGACACCTCTCTGAAATCCCCATTAGAGACTCCTCTACGCAAGCCCGGCACCCTGTGAAATTGGCTTACACCAAATTCTAGGAAGATGCTCTGAGATCTCCCGTAAGAAAACAACTCTGTAAGGAGGAAAAGTAACCTCCTGGGATGACAGAATGCTGCAGACAAAATAGCCAAACAGGGTGGTAAGTGAGCTGGGCCATAGCCTTTAAAGAGGCAGCTGCAGACAAATGGGAAAATGACATGCTGCAAGCAATACTGAGAAAGGAAAACGAGAGCCCAGGTCTGAGAGTCAATCTTAGTACATCAGGTAAAGAGAGCAGATAAGTGTGGGGATAATTGGTGATGAGACACTTGAAATTAGGTGCATGATAGGTCCACCACTGCCTGGCCACATTCATTTCTGTTAGGCTCAATGAGCACTGATGGGTGGGAGGGAGCTAAGAACATTTCCTAAATCTTTGTATCTTCCTGGCACATTTCCATGATTGTGTAATCTGCCTCGTAGACACAAAGGCAATTGTCCTATGCAGGCTGTCATCAATGCAGCTCCGGTATGGACAGGTGGCTGCAAATGCTGTTCTCCTTCCTGCAAATCCCAGCAGAAGGTGATGAAGCACAGCTTACTTATGGCTGTGCCCAGCCCATCTCCTCACCACACATCCCCCTGACAGAATCACACACTTTGATGTCTCTCAGATGAAGATTTTCCTCTCAAAACTCACAAAGTGGGAGTAGGTGGGAAGGGAAGAAAGGCGGCCCACCAACCCTGTGGCTATGAGGGTGGTGGGGCATGCCCTACAGGACCAACATACCCAGGTCCAGAGCTGGCAGCAGGGTCACACAGATGCAGAAAACAGCAGTCATTACACCTCTTTCCCCCCCTTCCCAATTAGCAGTCGGTTGTGTGAAGCCAGCCCTCAAAGCACTGGCACTGCCGTTGGGAGATGCAATACCCAGCCTCACAGGCCTGCTCCCACAGTCCTGCACAAGCCTTGGCTCCCTCCGACATCAGCAGGCAGCAGAGCTCCTCACCAAGGCCAGCAGCGCCCGCTGTTTCCCCTTTGCCTTACAAGCTTCCTCCAAATGACATGACCCTGTACGTACTAATTTACATTAAGTTCATTTAACACCAATTCAAGAGACCAGAAGTGTCTAATGAGCAAAATGTAATGAGCTACCAGCTACTGTTTATCATGTTCAGCTTATGCATTCTTGCTTCATTCTCATAAAGCATTATTGTAGAGTGAATGTTTTGCTCTTATCTTATAAAAGAAAAAAATATATAAATTATCCAGGTATTGTACTAGTGAATAACAAAGGAATGAACAAGCTTAATAATCTGCAATCTGGTTTTCCACCACACATAATGATATGGATGCTGTGAATTCTATGGACAAAGTACATGAAGAAGCACCCACAAGTACTGAAAATTTAATTAAAAGTCAGAAAGCCATCACAATGAAGACTCAGCAGAAAGCCATTTATTTTTAAAATCTAATATATTCTTCATGACTAAAGGCTAAAGCACACGCTGACTTACACATTTAGTTGTAACTGATTTAAGCTACTTGATTTTTTTTGCGCGCAGGGTGGCGCTCAATTTGCAAGGGAGTAAATTGGCAGAATTTAATTTGGTGGATTTTTTTTAACTCTGCAAAAAGAATCCTCATTAAAACCTCACGATAGGCTGTATACTTTTTTCATCATTAACTAGCCTAACTGCAGGTAAAAGAGATACAATTATGGATTTATATAAATCCTATTGTCAATTTACAGCTCAAAGACTGGTGAGTTACCTCATTTTAAATAGGTTATTTTTTCCCCTTAACCTTTCTATGTTTTAATGAGGATTCAGTTTGTCATTGTCGGGGTGCCTGTTTGCAGGAAAGTTTTTCATAATGTGAAGGAGGTATAAGGAATAAGGACAGATCTTCTGTTGAATTTCAAACCCAAACAAAAACTGTGGCCTGGCAATTCAGCTTTTAAATATTTGGCCTTCATGAGGACAGAAGGACCTCAGCTGCCTCTTCCTTACCCTTTCAGCCCCACAACTGCTCTTTTTCTTATGCTTTGGGTCAGGAGGGAGGGATCAAGTAGAGTACAGTAAAGCAGAGTTCAGCTGGAAGAGACCCACAAAGATTAAGTCTGACTGCCTGACTGTTTCAGGGCTAACCAAAAGTTAAAGCATGCTACTGAGGGCATTGTCCAAATGCCTCTTGAATGCCGAGAGGAAAAGGACATCCACTACTTCTCCAGGAAGCCTGTTCCAGTGCCTGACCACCCTTATGGTACCGAATTTTTTCCTAATATCCAGTCTGAACCTCCCTAGCGCAGCCTTGTGCCATTCCCTTGCATTCTGTCACTGGTTATCAGGGAGAAGAGGTCAGCACCTCCTCCATTTCACCTCCTCAGGAAGTTCTGGAGAGCAATGGGGTCGCCTTTGAGCCTTCTCTTCTCCTAACTAGACAAGACAACTGTCCTCAGCCTCTCCTCATAGGACATGCCCTCCAGCCCTTTTATCAGCTCTGTAGCCCTCCTCTAGATAGATGCCTTCAAGTACCTTAAAATCCCTGTTATGTTGAGGAGCCCAGAACTGCACACAGTATTCAAGGTGAGACCACTCCAGTGCTAAATATAGTGGGAGAATCACCTCTTTTGACCAGCTGGCTATGCTGTGCTTAATGCACCCCAAATTTACCCTCTGGGCTGCCAGGGCACACTGCTTAGTCATGATGGCTAGCACCCCCAGATCTCTTTCTGCACAGCTGCTCTCTAACCACTCATCTCCCCGTATGTACCCATACCCAACCTGGCACTACTCCACTGCAGGTGCACAAAACAACACCTGTGAGCACTGTCATCCTTCACCAGACTGTTACGCATCCCTTTGATTTGAATGCTTTCAGAAATTTGCTCACAAATTAACCACTCATCTTCATTTTAAATAGTATCCCTTCAACGTATGAGAATAGCTACAACAAGACAGGCTGAAGGAACTGTTCACATAAGCAGACTGAAGAAAGAAATGAGACACAAAGCAAAGGGGTTTGTAAGAGGGGCTGGATTTTAACCTTCCTTGGGGTGAGGGAATAAGCAAAGCTACTACTCTAAGCGCTTAGATGTTGAAAGCCATTGTTTTTTTTCTTTGAACTTTTTACCAGATGTATCAATTAAATGATATAGTTGTCTTTAGCTCATTAGCTAATGAGTTAATTATATACTAAAATTAACCTTTGTTAAGCTCTTAATAGAACCTCTTTTATCTGAGTAGCCACTGCCTATGTTAAAATTCTTAATGATCTGGGCTAAAATCAATAATTTGTATGACTTCCATGTAAGAACTGGGAATTAGATGTATCTTTAAAATGTACTGTAATGATAACCTCAAGCTGAAATTGAAATAAAGATATTCCTTGGTGATTTCAAGGACAACACTTTCACCAGTGCAGAGGCCGTCTAAGCCACTAAAGAACGTTGCTACTGGGGACAGCTCTCCTGCCTGCAGCACAAAGATAAATCAGGCTGAGACTAAGACCAAGATTTTGGTTTTTCAAATATTCTTGTGCAGCAGCCCTGTATTTCACATTTATGATCTTCCTATACATACCAATGTTCAGTCAGGAGTGGCTGTTCTCTTCTTTAAAAGCTAGAGGAGTGGATTCATTTTGAGATCTAATATACTCCAATCAGTGATCAAAAGAAACTAATCATTCCCTCATGCAGAGCTGATAGATGATGTGCTGTGCTTTTCCTCATATAATCAATTGCTAGCAGATTTGACAAGAACTCAGCAACCTTTCTGTAGTTCAGTGTGCATTAAAGGTTTTACATTTAAAGGAGCTAAAGTCAAATTGTCTGACACTTTTAAATTGTATGTGTTCAACAAATGACAATTAAATATCTCTTACTGAATATTACTTCGTATGACTTCCTTGTATGAATTAGGAACTAATAAAATCCTCGGTATGAAGTGTCGATGATCAATACTTATATGCTTTTTTTCCCCCTCTTTGGGTTGCCATTTCAGCCACCCACAGAAGCCAAATTTCATATACTTTCTATGAACATATACTTTCTTCATATACTTTCTATGAACAGCTCAGAGATAAGCCATCTTTAAAACTGAAGACTACCTTTACTGATGAGGCCTAAAGGCCACTGAAATCCTCATAATTTTGTCAAGGTCTGGGTCAGAATTCACAAGAATTATTCTCCATAACCTTGACTTACACTGTCAAAAGCCAGACTGTCACCTTCAGGTTCGTTTTCTTCCTCTAATGCCAAAGAACAGCTCCTCCTTGAGGGGTGGGCTCCCTGATAATTTTAAAGTGAGACTTGCTGCAGTGCCTTGCAGCATGCACCACACCCCAGTTAGTCTGTGTGGAAGCCCGGAGAGCTGAGCTAATGTGCAAGCCTGACCATCCCAGGACAGGGGGGAATAATTAAAACGCTGACAGTTAATAGCTAGTTTTAGGTCTGATAACAAATTTACTCCATGCATTTGTGAAATAGGAAGAAAATAAAGATTTCAGATTCACAATTAAGAATAAAATCATAGCCATAGAAGGTTTCAAGCATCTTCCAGCTAAAGGAATTATTTGCATATGTCTGACAGCATGTCCCTGCTTAAGGTATTTACAATGCAATAGATTTGCATAGGGTGCCTAATTCTAAGGCCTCCCAGACGTGCCAGAATAGTCGGTCTAAACAGACTGGCCTCTGATAACTGGGCCTTGCAGTAGAAGGTGTCTCCTTGGGTGCTATAGCTGCAATAATTCAGTTTAAACAGATTGGGTAAGGCAGGGTGGAAGATGGGAATTTTCAGTCAAGATTGCTCTGCCAACAGGCGGTTTAATGCATGACAGCAGGCTGAAGGTTGTACTGTTCCCTGGAGCCAGTTTAATAAATAAGGTTATGGGTATGTGACTGTTCAAGCATGAAGAAATTTTTGTTGATATATTCTCAGAAACTAATTTTTTTTTTCTTCAGTAACCGGCAGGGCTACTCTTTGGCAAGATTACCAGTCAACTCTGGTAGCCTAGGCTACAATAAGCTGAATCACAGTCCAGTTCTTTAAAAATCTGCTTTTGTTACAGAATCACAGAATCATCTAGGTTGGAAGAGACCTTCAAGATCACCTAGTCCAACCTCTGACCTAACACTAACAAGTCCTTCACTAAACCCTATCACTAAGCTCTACATCTAAACATCTTTTAAAAACCTCCAGGGATGGTGAATCAACCACTTCCCTGGGCAGCCCAGTCCAATGCCTAACAACCCTTTCAGTAAAGAAATTTCTTCTAACATCCAACCTAAAACTCCCCTGGCACAACTTTAGCACATTCCCCCTCATCAAGTCACCAGGCACGTGGGAGAACAGACCAACCCACACCTCGCTACAGCCTCCTTTAATGTACTTATAGAGAGCGATAAGTTTGCCCCTGAGCTTCCTCTTCTCCAAGCTGAACAAACCCAGCTCCCTCAGCCGCTCCTTGTAAGACTTGTTCTCCAGACCCCTCACCAGCTTCATCGCCCTTCTCTGGACTCTCTCGAGCACCTTCATGTCCTTCTTGTAGTGAGGGGCCCAAAACTGAACACAGTACTTGAGGTGCAGCCTCACCAGAGCCGAGTACAGGGGAACAATCACTTCCCTAGACCTGCTGGCCACACTGCTTCTTATACAAGCCAGGATGCTGTTGGCCTTCTTGGCCACCTGAGTACACTGCTGGCCCGCATCCAGCTGACTATCAACCAATATTCCCAGGTCCTTCTCTGCCAGGCAGCTTTCCAACCACTCATCTCCCAGCCTGTAGCTCTGCTTGGGGTTGTTGTGCCCCAGGTGCAGGACCCGGCACTTGGCTTTGTTGAACTTCATACAGTTGGCCTCAGCCCATCGGTGCAGCCTATCCAGATCCTCCTGCAGAGCCTTCCTACCCTTGAGCAGATTGACACACGCACCTAACTTGGTGTCATCTGCGAACTTACTGAAGGTGCACTCGATCCCCTCGTGCAGATCATCGATAAAGATATTAAAGAGGACTGGCCCCAGTACTGAGCCCTGGGGGATGCCACTAGTGACCGGCCTCCAGCTGGATTTGACTCCATTCACCATGACTCTTTGGGCCTGGCTATCCAGACAGTTTTTAACCCAACAAGGTGTATGCCAGTCCAAGCCATGAGCAGACAGTTTCTTGAGGACAATGTTGTGGGAAATAGTGTCAAAAGCCTTACTGAAATCAAGGTAGACCACATCCACAGCCTTTCCCTAATCCACTAAGCATGTCAATTTGTCATAGAAGGAGATCAGGTTCATCAAGCAGGATCTGCCTTTCATAAATCCATGCTGACTAGGCCTGATTGCCTGGTTGCCCTGTAAGTGCCGCGTGATAACACTCAAGATAATCTGCTCCATGAGCTTCCCTGGCACTGAGGTCAAACTAACAGGCCGATAGTTCCCTGGGTCTACCCTCCAGCCCTTCTTGTAGATGGGCGTCACATTTGCTAGCTGCCAGTTGACTGGGACCTCCCCTGATAGCCAGGGCTGCTGATAAATGATGGACAGTGGCTTGGCCAGCTCCTCCACCAGTTCTCTCAGTACCCTCGGGTGGATCCCATCCAGCCCCATCGATTTGCATACATCCAAGTGTCGTAGCAGGTCGCCAACCATTTCCTCGTGGATTTTGAGGGCCACATTCTGCTCCTCATCCCCTTCCACCAGCTCAGGGTACTGCGTATCCAGAGAACAACTGCTCTTACCGCTAAAGACTGAGGCAAAGAAGGCATTAAGCACCTCAGCCTTTTCCTCATCTCTTGTAACTTCCCCCCGCATCCAGTAAAGGATGGAGATACTCCTTAGTCCTCCTTTTTGTGTTGATGTATTTATAAAAACATTTTTTGTTATCTTTAACAGCAGTAGCCAGTTTGAGCTCCAGATGAGCTTTGGCCTTTCTAATTTTGTCCCTGCACAGCCTCGCAACATCCTTATAGTCCTCCTGAGTGGCCCACCCTCTTTTCCAAAGATTATAAACCCTCTTTTTTCTTCTAAACTCAAGCCACAACTCTCTGTTCAGCCAGCCCAGTCTTCTTCCATGCTGGCTCATCTTTGGGCACAGGGGGACAGACCGCTCCTGCACCATTAAGATTTCCTTCTTGAAGAGTGCCCAGCCTTCCTGACTCCTCTGCACTTCAGAACCACCTCCCAAGGGACTCTGCCAACCAGTGTCCTGAACAGCTCAAAGTCAGCCCTACGGAAGTCCAATACAACAGTTTTACTGATCCCCTTCCTGACTTCACCAAGAATGGAGAACTCTACCATTTTGTGGTCGCTCTGCCCAAGGCAGCTCCTGATCACCACATCTCCCACCAGTCCTTCTCTGTGAAGAGGAGGTCTAGCAGGACACCTCCCCTGGTAGGCTCACTAACCAGTTGCATCAGGAAGCTATCTTCCATGCTCTCCAGAAACCTCCTAGACTGCTTTCTCTGGGCTGTGCTGTGCTTCCAGGATATATCTGGGAAGTTCAAATGTGCCCACGAGAACAAGCACTGATGATTTTGCAACTTCTGTCAGCTGCCTGTAGAACTCCTCATCCGTGTCCTCATCCTGGTTCGGCGGTCTATAACAGACCCCCACCAGGATGCTTGCCTAGTTGGCCTTCCCGCTGATCCTAACCCATAGGGACTCAACCTTATCATTCCCAGCCTCAAGTCCCACGACATCAAAACTCTCTCTAATATAGAGAGCCACACCACCACCCCTTCTGTGCTGCCTGTCCCTTCTGAAGAGCCTATAGCCAGACATTGCAGCACTCAAGTCATGAGAGTGGTCCCACCACATTTCCGTGATGGCAATGAAGTCATGGCCTGCCTGCTGCACAATGGCTTCCAGCTTCTCCTGCTTGTTACCCATGCTGCGTGCATTAGTGTATCACAGAATCACAGAATTTCTAGGTTGGAAGAGACCTCAAGATCATCGAGTCCAACCTCTGGCCTAACACTAACAGTCCTCTGCTAAACCATATTGCTAAGCTCTACATCTAAACATCTTTTAAAGACCTCCAGGAATGGTGACTCCACCACTTCCCTGGGCAGCCTGCTCCAATGCCTTTCGGTAAAGAAGTTCTTCCTAACATCCAACCTAAAACTCCCCTGTAGATGCACTTGAGTTGGGCCATTGCCTTCTCCCCTGACCTTGCCATTGTTCCCCCTGGCACACCTTCAACAAGCCTTTTTTCAGCCCCATCCCCCTTCTTACCTAGTTTAAAGCCCTCTCAATGAGCCCTGCCAGCTCCTGGGCTAGGACCCGTTTTCCCCTTGGAGATAGGTGTGACCCATCCGCAGCCATCAGGCTGGGTGCTAAGTAAAGCACCCCATGGTCAAAAAAAAAAAAAAAAAAAAAAAAAAAAAAAATCTGTGTTAGCACCAGCCTCTGAGCCATGTGTTTATCAGGTGGGTTTTCCGTGTCCTCTCTGTACCCCTCCCTGCCACTGTAGGGATGGATGAAAATACTACCTGTACTCCCGCTCCATTCACTAACCATCCCAAACCCCTAAAGTCCTGTTTCATAGCCTTCAGGCTTCTCTCTTCAATATTAACACTGCCAGCCTGGACTATCAAAAGAGGATAGTAATCAGAGGGGCAAACCAGGTTGGGAAGCTTTCTGGCAACATCCCTGACCCTGGCCCCAGGGAGGCAGCAGACTTCCCTACGGATAGCGTCAGGCCAACAGATAGGGCCCTCTGTTCCCCTAAGAAGGGAGTCGCCTACAACGGTCACCCTTCTATCTTTCTTGGTGGAGGCAGTCCTGAGGCATGGAGTCGACTTCCTCACCCTAGGCATCCTCCTGGGTAGACTTTCTACCTCTTCCTCACCTACCGGTCTCTCAAGCTCCAGGGCCACAAACCTGTTGTGTAAGGGCACCTGGAAAGGTGGGGCCAGTAGGGGGGGACGTTGCCTGCGAGGTCAAGCAGGGACCTGTCTCCAGGTCCTCACTTAGTTTAGACTGTGCAGAGGAAAGCACAATACAGACGAAGTAAAACTGAGTCTTTTCAGCTAACTAAAAGAGAGCAGAACAAGTTATCAGAGAAAGCTTACACCTCTTTAAAGATGCAAATTGATAATGGAGCTATATATCAAAACAAGAGTACTGTTCATTTTTAAGAAGGTGCAAATTGCTAGTCTTACTTCAGGCTTTTTTTTAATGTCTTCTTAAGAGTTGCTATCATTGAAATTTTATACAATATTAAATGCTTGAAATTTTCAAAATATGTTACACTGAAGATATATAGCATTCTTCAGTCTTACTTATGAAATGCAGTGATCTCAACTACCAATTCCTGCCACTTCCACTGAATGCTGCAGAAGAATCAAAATAAAAGTGGTCTTCCTACGCCTGCAGAATAAAGAAAGAGTTGTGTTTTGCATGACACTTCCCAATATGCACAAACAAGGAACCCAACATAAAGAGGTTTGTGGAGCAAGACTTGCCCATGTCAAGCACAAGGCCCAGGAGGTCAACCCAGGGCAGGGTTACTGTCAGAGAGAGGTGGGCTACAGATTCAGGGCATTTCAGTGTACTTGTATGCAAAACCCCAACATATTTTAAATTAAGAAACTGATAGGGATACAGAAACGCTGGAAAAGCCTCATAGTTGGCCCCAAGAATGTAAAGCTCTCAATACTGGCACAGCTGAATAAAAAATCCTCCACAAAACTCTCTTTCTTGTATGTGACTCTGAGACATCAGACAAGACAGTAGCTTCACTACAGTGCTGAGCAGCCTCCCTCACTCCTGGTCTGTAAAATATCAGGTCCTGTAAATGGCCACTAAAATGATAAGCTGCCTTGGGAAATTTCAGCATCCCAGAACTCCAACACACCCAAGAGCTTTAATCTCTCTCTCTCTTTTTAAACTAGTCTCCCTAGCCCCATGTGCAACTCCTTTCAATTTTGTTTCTCACCTGCCTGACAAGAGGCAGAAGTAGGAATTAGCATCAGTTTCGCATCCTGCCCCTCTCCTCACATCTCAGGACAGTGATGCCTCCCTCTCCATCAGTGAACCCAGAACCTGACCTGGAGCTATTTGGAGAGAGCCATAGTTCTGCTTAGCCAAAAGCATCCTGCAACTGCCCAGAGACTTCAGCAGTCTTTAATCAGTCTTGTGGCCACAGTGCGTGGACCTAAATGAGTGACAGGACAGAGTGCACCAAGACTCTGCTCTGGGTATGGGGTACTCAAGAAATCTGATGGTTGCTTAATTTGACATAGATCCCCCAAAATGTAACACTTTTATAAAACTGGTGCTGGAGATATTCATTTTGCTCTGTTTGCCAGGCAGGATGGAACACTCTAGGTGAAGCCACAAAGTGGTGATTACCTCCCAAAACACCCTTGGTCTCAGAAACACAGTTCTGAAGTGTCTAAGTATGCATTAGGGTAAAAGGCCAAAGGGGTGGCTTCTATTTTGGGGGGGGCTCAAAACCATCTTCTCTTTCCTGCATGACATGCTTGGCAAAACTTAGACCAGCCCCAGTTCTGAACAGGTGCTGGAGGAGGAAGTACCCAAACCCCAGAAGAGTCACATGCAGGCAGTGGTCTGTCCACTTACTCCTCTGCTCTGAACTAAGGCTTTCATTCAGCCCACTTAGGTGGACTTCAAACCTGGTCTCTGTCTCTCAGTCAGTGCTCCTGTTGCCCCTTTGGCCAGCCTCCTTACTAGGCTGGGTCATATCAGTCCACAAATTATAACAGGATCAGTCACAGAAAAAAATAACCAAAGTTTGACCTAACTAACCGAACTAACCTTTTATCCTATGCAATCACTTCCATGGGGATCTGAAAAGTTCCCAGTTTCATGAAGGAAAAACTCAGCTTGCATGGGCAGAAAGGCTTTCCTTCATGACAGAAATTTGCAGTGATGCACTGGTGAAGGGAGGAAGGGAGGCATGGTTTTCCCTAGGTTATAAAACTGGTAGAAAGACAAAGTTTTCTAGCTTTGTGTATAGATGAGATATCAAGATTATTTGAAATATTTCTTAGAGGTAAGAGGAAAAACAATGGATTAATAAATAGCATACAACATATGTAGGATGTAAAGAAACATCCTTATCTGCCTTGGTTTTACACAGAACAGAAATATATAAACATGAACATGCCAGGGATAAGGCATAACACTAAGCTACTGCACTAATATGTGCTTTAGGTATGTAGCTAGGTGAGCTAGGTGGAATAGATGGACCCAAAATAAATGCATTATGCCCTGTCTGTTACTTGTCTCAATCCATGTGTTGCTTCTCACTGTCCTTTGCAGATTCTTTTGTGTGCACAGAATTCAAGAAAAAATCTGAATGTTACAAACCTATTAGCCAGAGTGATATTCAGCTAATGGAAAAAGACCAAGTTTTCACCTTACTGTTGCCTCATTCTTTGTTTGCCCTTTTCTCCTCAAAAACACAAGCTGCTTTTCATGTTAGTGGACCAAGGAAACCACATCAGCTCATGACTCTTTACTCAATTTTCACACCTTTTCAATTTTGGCTTCTAAAAGCCAAATGGACTACTGTAGGATTATTACTGTTCTGCCTGCTCTATCCTGTAGAGAATTCTTTTATATATTTGTTTGTATGTATGTATGTCTGTACCCATATCCTGACCTGACTCTTAGATGTCAGTCTTATGACAGTCACTGCTTACATAAAGAAATGCTTTGCCTACCTGCTCTGATAAACTGTTTACCCTGGAGGGAACTGGACATATAAGAAAACAACACACTGTGTCTCTATCAAACCATAATCAGCACAGTTTGAACAGTTATATACATGCACATGAAAACTCTAATTGCCAATCACCAGTATGAAACCATCATTGGTATCCACTGCAGCTCATCTTAGCTACATTTCAGACCTTGCAGAGATAACTGCATTATACCAAGTAGATAAGACCCACATGTGGATTTATGGTGCATGTTCTCCCCATTCTCCTGAGACTGCTTCAGTCCAGTGACTGAGCAAACCATGACCACATAAGTCTCTACTACAGAATAATTATCAGACCCCGTGTCTCACTGCAACTCCTTTCCAGATGAAAGTTAGTCCAGGCACATCTACAGATGCAGCGATCCTATCTCAACTGCACAATGGAAATAAGGACTTAAATCCAACTTCTACATTGCTGAGTCATAGGCATTTTGTCTGCACAGTCAAAATCATAGTCCAGCTTCTCTCTCATTATAAATAATGGCCCAGCTTCCCAATTCTAGACACTGACATATTCTGCTGCTCCACAGCATGTTACTTGCCTTGGGATCCATTCTGGCTGTAACTCAGCATCCTCAGCAATGTCAGTTGGTCCACCCGGGATATGGACATCTGAAGGTGTACGAAGACTTATCTTCTTTCTGGAAAGATTACAAGCACTTTTAGGGCAATCACTAATGTGCATTTCAAAACACAGCTCACCACCTGAAGGTGGCTTTGCTTAAATAAATGTTGGAAGGAGTACTAGCTGCATGTTTACAGTCTCCACATTTATGGAGGCCTTGTCACAATCCTTTCATGGAATGTGATTCAGATTAACAAGTGTGACCAAATTAACCTGACCATCAGGAAAAGCAGTCAACTGCAGAAGAAACTTTCTTAAGTTGCTGTAATCACTGCTTTGTCTAAAGTCATTACAACAAGGTAGAACAATTTCTTTACCTTAGCCCAGAAGTCACAAAGCCAATAGAAGCCTGGAAATGTTGCCTTGTTTATGTGGTTGTCAGTTTCTTAACAATTATGTGACAGATTAAATTAGCTGACTCACCTATTTTGTTGAGGAAAGGTTGAGAAGAGGATTTTGAATATGCCTTTTTGTTTTTTCCTCATAAGAAGAAGAAGCATCTGGACAAAAGAAAATTATGAAATAGATTTTTTAAAGGTAGCTAAGACCCACCAGCATCTTTGGCCACTGTGTCAGCATCCCCGTGCTTCACAGTTAGTTGTTTTGTGTTGCTCATCCTCTGTGCCTTGGCTAATGGAAGCCTTTGCTCTCACTGTCAAGAGTAATCCTAATATCAGGGAACTCCAGGCAAAAGACTGAACATGGCCTGGCACTCCCTGTGGCTGTTCGTTTGATGCTGATTTCACAGCCATTGAATGAGCCCTTAACCTCATCACTTGAAGTTCCTTTTTGGCAGAATGTCAGGCTACAAAATTGGCCTTGAGAAATGCCAGACTTTGCCAGTCCCTCATCAACAGAAGATCCAGTTGTTCTGTCAGCAGTTATTGAGCCTTTGATATTCCCAGGTCACTTGTACAAAGCTCAGAATAGAACTTGAAATCACTGCCCCACCTTGCATTTCCTTTGTGCTAAACTACTTTCAAAATTGCTGGCGTAAGATCCCACCTTAAACGCAGGATTTTAAAATAATCCCAGTAATTCTAAAAACATGTGTTTTGCACAATAGAAGAATTAACATAAATGAATAATTTACTTACTACTTCAACTTTGGTGATGCCAACAGATGGAATTGGTTACAATCAGGCAAGACAAAGAACAGTGACTTGTTCAAACCCATAAAATTAAGGAAACGGACAGGTATTTCTAGACAGATCCACAACTGAGAGAAAAACTGTAAACTTTTTTAGTTGAAAAGAACTTATACATATTTTTATATCATTGTTGTCTTTTTTATCAACAATTTAATTAATATACCTGTTAACTGGTTAACCAAATACCCAAGTCTTTTCCACAACAAACCCTTAACGGACTCAGCACCAATCAGTCACGGGTCAACAGTACTGATCTAGTTGGCTCCAAGAGAGCTCCAAACTTTTAACCCTGAGTAACTCCCAGTAAATTAGCATGGATTTTAACTCCTTGTTGTTTAACTTATGGGAGGAAAAAATATGTTTGTAGCATCTGCTGATGAGATGGTGTTGCAGAGCTAATGCCATCAAGATGGATTCTTTCTCACCATTCATGTATCTGTTCAATATGTTCATTTCCTTCCCATTTATTTTAGTGTATGTATCTATGTATATAGATATATATTTCTTAGCTAGTGAAGGGGGATAAAACTGCTTCTGGTTTGTCTTGAAATTCTGCAGGCTGTAGTTTCAAATCAAAAGTTCTTAATTATTACTAGCCTTCCTTTGTGTATATGTAATGCTGAGAGTCTGTCTTCACATTAATAGTTATACTAAGACCAATAAATCCACGTGCATTATCTTTCAAGGTATTTGTTGTGTCATTCAGTAGCACGTAGCAAAGAGCAGCATGTGGAAGTCACCATTTTGGGTGTTTTACTCACCTTTCTCCAAGACCATCCCAAAAAGAAGAGGATGTCAGTTTTAGATAGGAATGATTTTTTTCAGACAGAAGTGAATTTTCAGACAGGATTTTTTTGCTTGGCTGAGTCATGTGGCTTTTGTTTTACTTAGTAAACTGTTTTTATCTCAACCTGCTCCTGCCTCCTCACAGAGCTGCACTGCCACATCCCACTCACACATGGCCCACGGAAGAGGCAAGAAGTGGATCTTTGCCTGTAATATTCAACTTTCAGGCAGTTCAAATAGTAGAAGGTCGCACAACATCTACATATCTGAGGTCTTGCTTCAGCTCTCCAACCCACTAGGAGTAAATATGCAGGGTTTTAAAGTGTGAACTTCTCAATTCACAAGCTGTCTGTGGGGTCAGAGCTATAGGGACTCTGTGGGGCTATTGCAGCATGACATAATGTACAGCAGCATGAAAAGGTCACTGTCATTCTATAGAGAAATCAATACACTCCCTCAAAAACCTATTAGGCAATATATAGAATATGACAGGAAGTTTAGAAGAATACAGCAGAGCACCCACTGCTGTGCCTTAGATCTGAGACACAGCAATGCAAGTGGGAGAGCACTTCTCAGAGAGCAATCTCCACTTACACTACAAGCACAATTTTCCTCCACTGACTGGAAGCTCAAGAATTAGCTAGAGCATCTCCAGGGTGCCTCTGAATCATTCTGAAATCAAAGTGAGAATAAACTTAGACAACTCAAAGAAAAGAGAAAATACAAGAGGCGAAAGGACGTGGAAAGCTCTCTGAGTTGGCTTGGACAGCTGAAGCCACATTACAACTTGACAAAGCAATGCATTTTCCAATACATTCAAGTGTGCAAGATTTTTCTCACTTTTGTTACTTTGTCACAACGGCTTTCTCTGAGGAGTCTTTTCAGCCCTGTGGCCCCTTCATATATATTTGCCAAAGACAATAAGATGGGAAAATATGAATGAGTTAGCCCTGTAGCCATCATTACACAGATGTGAGGAAGAGACAAGTACAAGATGGTTTTATAAGAAAAGTGAAGTGAAAAAGATAAATGTGTTGTGACCTTAGATCATATGCCACTACTTTCTGAAGTAATCTTTGCTGAATTCTTCTTCCTGGTTTCTTGATTCTTGTTTTGCTAAAAGTTGTGTGAGGCTCATCACTCCTCCCTTGCTGAACAGGCTGCTGGGTGCAGCCCTGCCTCTTCCCCTCACTGCAGAGCGTGCCTGCACTCCCATGGGCTGTATCCTTCCATCTGCAAGCATCTGTGAGAAACATGATAGCAAGAGCAACACAGATTTCCTCCTCAGCAGAAGCATTTTCCTATGGCATGCACAGCATTAAGCTACTCACCAGAGTGTCAGAATTAAGGTCATTACTATAAATCATCAGGTATCTTTTGTTTTAATATAAAAAAATACTATAATCATCTCTTGTCCACATACAGGGAGGAACTGTAGTACCACAAGATCTGATGTGTTCTGTGGTCCCTTCTTGCTTTTTTTTTTTTTTTTTTTTTTTTTCCCCATTTCTGGAAAGGAAATGAGCTGAGACATCACAAAGTCACCAACCTCTGAGCTGCACTTTAAATGTTGCTCTACCAGAAAACTCCTCTGACTTCTGTTAAGAATAGCCAGCACAATGTTGGCACAGAATACCATAGTCATTTAATAACTGTAAAATAATGTTCTCTTACAGGTATGCATAAGCATTACAAACCATCAGGAAAGACTGGAATTTTGACAGTATGTTGGAGATAGATGGCTAAGCACATGGATTTCAGCTCTAGATGAGATTAAAATGCTCCCCACCACTCTAAGGTATTCTCTTTGGTTCTACCTTCTTTGACTTTTGTAGTAGATCAAATTCCTTCTCACTGAACAGAAGGAAAAAGAAGGTGTCAAACTTTCCTCCAGATGAGGACACATCACCATGTTAATGGTCAGGTTAACTCTGCTGTACTTTCCCCAACCTTGGTTTGGGAGGGAGGTAATCTTCTCGGAGATAACAGTCTTTGATGTAGCTGTGATACTTCTGTGGCAGGTACTATTCCCACCTTGGTCACACGAGGCACTCTGGGTTCTTTAAACATATCTGAATTCATAGGTATTTGTTGCTAGGGAATGTGCCCTGGCATGCAGCAGTGGAGAGAGCAGGCTGCAAGCTCAGCTTGGTGCGGGCACCCTGGCAGCCCACAGAGCTCCCCAGCACTGCATCTGCCCTGCATGGTACCAGGCTTCAGCAGCAGACAGACACTAGGCTTTAAAGAAGACATTTCCTAGCATTCTGAAACATAAATTGGAGATAGCAGATTATGGGTAGTATTCTGCTTAAATTGTGGATCTGTGCTAAAAGTAGTACCATAAACTAGCACAGTACAACCCTGTGTTTACTAAGTCTCTGTGGTTTGCAAATAAAATAAAATCTGTGTATAAGCTTTTTAAAATCATCCTCTTGCAGCTACTGGAAACTCAGCTTAGAACCTGCAAATCAGTCTGAGCCTGCATCAGGGTGCATAGTCACCCCCAGTAAAGTTAATGGTTTAGTGACCAGCTTCCCCTCTATACCTACATGCCATGGAAGACAGCTGCAGAAATGCAGAAGGTGTAAGCAAGGACCGACACTAGATTTGTGATTGAAATGTCCTATTCATACTAACAATACCCTAGTCAGAATAACATCCTGATTACTCTCTTATAGTTGTATCGGTTCTGTAGCAGAAATTAATAGTATTAAAACCTTAACTCTGCCATTAAAATAAGCAAATAGGACTGGAATATAGGACAAGGTCTGCAGAGTAAATAACGGCTGCTTTGATCTACGGCTTTTAAGAATACAGCACACATTAAATTCAACTCCTAAGTGGAAGAGGGTCAGCAAGCAGAATTTCCACAATAAAAGCTCTGTGGTTGCAGGTGTTCAGTCACATACATCATCTCCTCCCCTGAAGACGAATACCAGGATTTGTGATCAACTTGACACAAAGGATTGTACTCCTTACAGCAGGATTTGTTTACATGATATCCTCTGAGAAGGATGCTCTCTCCCTCCCTCCCCTTTTCTCTCTGTCTCTAAAATATGGCCAGCAGTACAGAACCTGCACACTCTTGCAGTTTGGCCCCATTTTCTATTTCCAGGATAGACTGGGATGTTCTCCCACTTCTACATGGTACAGGTTGACTAAAATATTTGTTTCTCTGCCTTTCTTCTATCATCAGAAGATTCAAGTTCAAGTCCCTGCATCCTAAATCTTAACACCTAAACATCCCCACAACCTGCCTGATGAGTCCAGGAATCTCTGCACATAGTTTACACCTCTAACACCCACCTCAAGACAGAGTCTGAGAAGGCACTTGCAAAAACTTTGGTTTTGACGTTACACACACACACACACACACACGCACAAAAAAAAAAAAAAAAAAAAAAAAAAAAAAAAAGTTATTGTTTATCCATGGCCTCAGGAAGCCAAGATCTTACCTCCAGACAGAGTTGCATCACATTGACTGAGGCTGGAGGGTACCTCTGGAGGTCATCTGGTCCAACGCCCTGTTCGACTGGGGGCATATTTTACTATCCTCTTCTCCTGCTTCCATGACTTGCAGTTACATGACTTCCATGTATCCTCAATCTCTCAAGGTAATTCTTTAACTTAAAAACATGCACACAAAGCCCAGAAGATGTTTCATTCAAGTCACTGATGAGTTGCTGGAGGAGTCGGTGCCTGCCCTGCGTCCTGGAGTGTCCCCATAACCTGTAAAGCCTCACCTCCTCTTGGAGTAGGAAATCATTCATATAAAATAATAACAATAACAACAACAATAATAATAAAAGAGGGCTCCCCCACCCTTCACCACCAACTGGGCAGCCAGCTGAGCTGGGTGGCTGCCTGGGCCTTGGCACAGATGCTGGTCAGGCCAAGCAGGGTAGCTGCAATGCCCACCTCTCACCACTCCTTTCTTTCATGTGTTTTGGCAATTTTTCTCATAGCTGTTTTATGCCACCAACATCACTCAGAACCAAGTTTATAAGCTTGAAATGAAAAGAGCACTTTTAAAACATCTTCTATCCACCATTTTCTTAATTTTCTTTCAAAGCTGTCACACAGATAAATTACAGACATTTCCTTCTTCTCAGCAGATGCTTAAGGAAAGAAGCCAAACCTAAGTGCCCTTTAGCCCACATGTGACAGCCCTCCCCAATTACTCCAGCTGAAGCTGCCTGTTTTGCAGGGGAAAAAGCTGAACAAAGCATCCCACCCATCCCAGCAGCATGACCCTGTTTTCAGATATTGTCAGTGCACAAACAGGGAGCAGCAGCCAGAATTCAGCTGAGAAGATCAAG